>NC_080790.1:82345799-83545799 GCF_028018385.1 Neofelis nebulosa | reverse complement strand
TGGCTGGACGGGTAAATAGATGGAAGTTCTGTCTCCAGAGGTCTGGTGCCTAATAGTTACAACTCACTGTTCCTTCCTTGTGTGTGCGTGGAATCGTCACCTATGGAGGGCGTCAGCTATCAAGGAACCATTGGATAGCTCGTGGTTATGTACTGTGCATCCATTTTTACATGAGTTTAAAACCTGAGCCTGGATTTCAACTCACCTTAATTTAAGCCATTTCTAATTTTTTTTAAGTTTATTTCTTTATTTTGAGAGAGAGAGAGCATGAGGGGGAGGGGCAGAGAAAGGGAGAGACAGAATCCTAAGCAGGCTCTGCTGCTAGCACAGAGCCCAATGCGGGGTTCGAACCCATGAATTATGAAATCATGACCTGAGCCGAAATCAAGAGTCAGACACTTAACCGACTGAGCCACCCAGGCGCCCCAAGCCATTCCTATTTTTTGTTAGTAATGCTACTTGTTCTCTAATTTTCTCCATATTTACATATTTACCTATCTATCAAATGAATGAGTTTGTATTTCTCAGTTTAGCATCACGTTATCTTAAAATTTGTTATCGCTATAGCTAGCTGTTCTACCCTCACGTAACGTGTGAGTTTGCACAAATTGGAAGTGGAGAATGAGACAACACCTTTGCTCTAAGAAAGTGTCATATTTCTATCTGCCATGGGACTGGAGGATATAAGCAGAGGAAATGCACCGTTTCCTGTATAACATTCAGTCCCTGCCCCATTTAGAAGCTAAGCCCAACCACAGAATGGACCCAAAGAATATTCAAGCAAAGTGCAGGCCCCAAGGCTCTGAGTCACTCTGCCTGGCACAGGAGCACTCACTGTCACCTGTTTGGACCTCAGATACCAGCCTGACCCCATAAGCTGCACCCCAGTTCCTATACTTCCAGTCTACCTCCTCCTGCTATTTGCTTTTTGGGGGTGTATCTGGAAATACGGATTTCCTCACCTGCTTCTGTATTGCTTTACATTTTCCAGAACCGGCTATTTTAAACTTATTTTCAGGGCACGTGGGTGGCTCAGTCAGTTAAGCATCCGACTTCGGCTCAGGTCATCATCTCACAGTCCGTGAGTTCGAGCCCCGCATCTCTACTGTCAGCACAGAGCCCACTTCAGATCCTCTCTCTCCTTCTCTCTCTTCCCCTCTTCCTATCTCTCTCTTTCTCGCTCTCAAAAATAAATAAACATTAAAAAATAATAATAAATTTTCAATTCTTATTTTCAAGTAAGAAGCAGAAGTAAAGAATATGCCTCTAATCCATTTATTGCCCAGCCTGAATACTGAGTTCTAGACTCCCTGAGGCAAAGCAACCAAAGGGTACTATTGACATTTTGGGAACTGGCATGAAGGTTCAGTTAGTTCACTAGTCCCCCAAATGGTAACACCATGGTAAAGAAGGTCAGATATGAGGAGCCTAGGTCCTCCAGAATGTTCCACTGACATTAGTGTCAACCTCTAACCTCAGAGTTGGTTCATGTAAGATACCAGCAATAAAAATGACAAAGCCAGTTTTTAATCTGTCGGGATCCTGTTTGAAAGATAAAATGAACTGAGAATCACAATGATAGGTGAAAACTTTATCTTAGTACATCAGGTTAAAAATAATTCTGGGGCTCCTGGGTGGCTCAGTCGATTAAGTGTCCAACTGAAGTTCAGGTCATGATCTCATAGCTTGTGAGTTCAAGCCCCGCGTAGGGCCTGGTGCTGATACCTCAGAGCCTGGAGCCTGCCTCGGATTCTGTGTCTTCCTTTCTCTCTGCCCCTCCCCCACCCGTGCTCTGTCCCTGTCTCTGTCTGTCTGTCTCTCTCTCTCTCAAAAATAAATAAACATTAAAAAAATTAAAAAAAATAATTTTCCACATTTCCCCCTTAAAATTAAAACCAAAGTGAACTTGGGTCATAAATCTTTTAACTAATGAACTATTTTGCTAGCATAAAGATCAGCCAGAAAGTGACAGATGACTTTTTTTTTTAAGTTTTTGAGGAGATCTCATCTCCATGAAAAACAAAACAAAACAAAACAAAACAAAACAAAACAAAACAAAACCCTTGCTCTGAAGAGAAATGTTTTACTAGTACTCGTGATAAAATCATACCTGGTTTGTTCTGAACTCTGCCCAACCCTGGCTGCTGTGTATTTAGTATTTTAACAGGTTTTCTCCACGATTTTTTCACCACAATAAAATATTAATTTTTTCCCTCAAACGTTATTCCAATCAGCTTGGTTAATGTGACGAGGCGTGTATGGTCGGGTAACGAGCGCTGTGTTATTAGGCACCGAATGCTCCACACGATGCTGCACAGTCTTTCAGAAGCAAAGGGCACATTGAAATAAAATCAGACTAAAAGTGTTCTTCTATGTTTATATCTCACAATGGCAATCACCGCCACAGTGCAGGGCATTTCCTAGCAAGTACTGACTAGCTGAGGTTAATTGCCCAGAGTAGAGTTGAAGGCCACGGATTCTTCCCAGCTACTCATTAATCCCCAGGAAATCTCCTGAACCCTGGTGGTTATTGTTCAATCCTTTATAGATGATTTTTTTGAGTATTTTGAGTACTTGTTCTCTCCCGGAACACCTACAGCCGGCCAGATCGTGTTTGTATAAAGAAATATTCTTTTTCTTAAAAGTGGATTGAATTTCAGCTTTCCCATAAAGACCCCTTAAAGGCCAGTAGCTCAGGAAAAAAGCCACTTTAATTGCATTTTGCCTTTTCTCTTTTTCTGAGGGGGCAAGAGAATGGAGAAGCTGAGGAAAAGTAGGGGAGGGAAGGAGACTATGAGGAGGCAGTGGATCTCAGCCGCACATGTCTTTCTTGCTCCCAGGAATTATCCTGTCATGGGCACGAGAGCGGTGGGGCCACTGGTGGGTAAGAGAAAGGCCCAGCTGGAATGTGCGCCCTTTGCAAGGGGTGGTCGGTGCCACGAAGCAGACAGGGTACCCTCAGTCAGATGCCTGGGAACTCGCCTCACACAGAACTGGGGCAAGGCTCCAGGTCCCGGCCACCTAGGGACAGGCTCACCTTAGCAAACAGATGGCAGTTCTCATGATCTATGTCTGCAGAACTGAGTGATTTGGATCAACACAGTCTCATGCATGTAGTTTTAATATTGTAAGACTTGAAGAGTAGAGGCTACGCTGTCCATGGAGAGCACTAAGTAAAATTGGAGTTTTTGTCCTCTTGGCCAGAAAGATTTCATATTTCACTTCAGCATTCACTATCTTTCAAATCAGGTTTTGACATTAAGAAGCTGTGTAAATAATAGAGATTATTCTAAAACCACAAATTAATTATAGCTGTCCAATGTTAGCCAAACATATTAGGAAGTGTGTGTGTGTGTGTGTGTGTGTGTGTGTGTGTGTGTGTGTACGTGCGTGTGTGTGACACAGAGAAAGAAAAAGAGAAAGGAAAAGGAAGAGAGAAAGAAAGAATCTTCTTCTGAGTCAAAGTGACCTTTTATTTGTCCAATTTTTTCAAAGTGACCTTTTATGTTCTACATATTAATATGCTTTTTTCCAAAGTCATTTCTCTACCACTTATTTGTACCCCATAAGAAAATGGAATTGTCAAAATACAGGGTTTTCTGAATACAATATTGTTAAAAATAAATATATCACTACTCTTATTTGAAACTATTAGATGCTCTTCCTGGTTATTTAAAATCAAAGACAGGACACATAGAAAAGATACACATTTTTGTTTACAAATTGAAAAAACAACAACAGTTTAAAGGCTGTGTCGAAACGCCAATAAACCTTCTAAAGTCACATCATAGGAAAATCTCCACAGATTCTTCATTTGAAAGAGAGTAGAAAAAAAAATTCTCATAATCAAATATATATCAATTGCCCTATATCCATATACAGAAGACCCCTTACAATCTTGGGCTTCCCAATATGGATTAATGAAACATTATTTTAAGTCAGTTCATGCAACTCAATAAGCAGTGAACAAGCACCTGATAGAGTCTGGCCCCTGTTTTTGTGAGGAGGTGACATGGTTTATGCAAAGGGAATGATGGGAGTTGCCTATTAAAGGGGAGAGAGCCTAGGGACATTTCTATCAAATGTTTCCTAACTTGGCAGTGTCTGCACAAGGTAAATTACAGTATTGGGCAAAGCAAGCCCCATTATTTCTATATCTTGGACATTCGTATAAAAAAAGAAGCAGCTTAGCAACTTGGTTAAATAAAAGTAGTGTTGGGTTGAATCTTCATAGTAACTTGGTATCCGCATGCCTTAAATCATAAAATGCTTCAAACAATGCCCAGAGCCTCAAAGGTCAGTTGAAGGAGCTGTTCATGTACCATCACCCTTTAAGACTTCTAATTCAGAAGGAAGCAAATAGTTTAGCTCAACTGCACTTCCTTTCCCCCCAAAAGACTCTTAATTCCCAAGCGTGAGGGCTACTGTAGCCTTGGACACGGCCACCGCCTCCCAGAAGGCCACCGAGCTGTGAGTGCACAGAGCCTGTTGAAACCTGTAGAGTGTTGCTGGAGACAGCTGGACCAGGACGCCCGCAAGAACTGTTTGGATAGTAGGTACGTGGTTAATTATTACATTTTTCTTCACCCCTTCAGAATTCATAAACTCTGTCTCAAGGTCAGGAATGGTTTTTCTGTGCTTTTAACAGGTCACTTATTCCTTTTTTTTTTTTTTCCTCCAGAGGGAGAGAGAGAAATAGCTACGTAGCCCTAGGGAAAAACCAACAGCCTGGTTTGAAGATTCGGTAAATGGCCACACTGTTTGTTTTTCTTAAAATTTTCATTTTTTTACCCTGTTTATTTTAAAGCTGCATGTTTGGAATTATTATTATTATATGGCAGGTAGTTTACTAAGAATCTTATGTATGTTATTTTATCTAGTGTTTCCAATAACCTATGAAGAAGATATTTCATTACCATTCTCATTTCACATACCAGAAGTCAGAAAATTTAAAAACCTTTGCAGGGGTCATGTCACTATTAAGACACAGAGCTGGGATCTGAGTTCAGGTTGTCTTAACTCCAAATGTCTTTATCTAAATTATTGTGTAATTTTTCACCTGAATTGTGTTTCTGAGGTGGATTGACTCAGATAAAATGAGATTTGCATTTCTGTCCCTACTATCATGTTCAGTCGAAGGATGATTTTAAAACCATTCTTATCACCTCACACCTGTCAGCATGGCATTTATCAAAAAATCAAAAAATAGCAGGGGTCGGCAAGGATGCAGAGAAAAGGGAACCTTTGTGCACTGTCCGTGGGAATGTAACTTGTGGTAGCTGCTATGGAAAATGGTATGGAGAGTCCTCAAAAAATTAAAAACAGAAATACTATTCAACCCAGCAATTCCACTTCTAGGTATTTATCTGAAGAATATGAAAACACCAAATCTAAAAGACATACGCACCCCTATGTTTATTGCAGCATTATTTACAATAGCCAAAATACGGAAGCAACCGAATTGTCCATCAATAGATGAATGGATAAAGATGTGTGTGTGTGTGTGTGTGTGTGTGTGTGTGTGTCTCTCTCTCTCATATATATATATATATATATATATATACACACACACACACACGTATACATTTTACATGTATACACATATATGTATAATGTATATATATATGTGTGTATATATGTATATATATACATATACATACTATTCATCCATAAAAAAGAATGAGATCTTGCCATGTGCAACAACATAGAAAGACTTAGAGAGATTATGCTAAGTGAAATAACCCAGATAGAGAAAGACAAATACCATATGATTTCTCTTCTATGTAGAATCTTAAAAAAAAAAAAAAAAATGAACAAACAAAACAGAAAGAGATTCATAAATATAAAGAACAAACTGGTGGTTAGTGGTTGCCAGAGGGGAAGGTGGTGGGGAGGATAGATGAAATAGGTGAAGGGGATTAAGAGGTACAATCTTCCAGTTATAAAATTAATAACATCCAGGGATGTACAGCACAGAAAATATAGTCAACAATACTATAACAACTCTGTATAGCTAACTAGACTTATTATGGTGACCATTTCCTAATGTACATAAATATCGAATTACTATGCTGTACACCTGAAACTCAAAACAAGGAAATATTTTTAAATAAATGAATAAGTCAATAACAACACTATATTAGATATTTATTGCCTTGTCATTTTCTTTACTTCTGCCAAGAGTCTCATGAAATAAGCTGTATTTCAAAAGACAAAACCAGGAACCTCAAATGACTATTTCTATCCCAATTCTATTTCAACTTGAGGGAATCCTGCATGATTAAGGAAGAGGATGGTTACCCCCATTTTCACCCAGACAAAGCTCTTCTAAACCACTAGAACTTTGTAGTGACAAGTTGATATCGTGATGACTTTCTGCTTACACTCGTGTCGTACTCCCATTTTGAACTAGAAAATTCACATGATCAATGTAGAAAAGCCGTAGAATCAATAAATCCAGCTGTTTAGGTCCTGTACATGTCCGACTGTTTATATCTTTGTAAACAAAGCTTTTATCTCTTCTCTTCCCCAGGACCCCTCCAAAAAATTGGGCCAATATCCTTGCCTCCCTGCTCCCATCATACAAACATACAAACGTACACACAACTCTCATTCTTACAGGAAGAGATAATGAGTCGGGTATTTGAATAAGCAGCTAATTGAATGCACTTAGCCTACATTGCTATCAGCTTTCTATTCAGCTTAATGTATATTCCTTTACATATGTAATCAGGATATATACCTCGGGCTGGCAACACCTCAGCCCTAAATAACCAAAGCAGCTCCTGGTTAATAAAGAAACAATAGGCAGAGTACATCTACATCCTTATGAATTTATGTATAGCTAGAAGTTCTTGGATATTCTTTTTGTGGATTTCTGATTCAGTCATCATTCCCTCCACAAAAAAAAAAAAAAAAATGAAATATGCATGAATAGTTTCTTATACCAGATTATGCCATTTACTTAAAATCCACTCACACTAATAAAACTATTATGTAATTTTTTAAAAAATCTTCGTAAGACAACGTAACAAAGCAGCATGAATAAAAGAATTTAAAAAGTTCTTATACAAGAGTACCTTTGAAAAGTTCAAATATCACTATTAGAATGGCTGTTTCAGCCATCTGAGTGTTTTTACAAGGAAAAAAGTAAATCCCTATTGGTCTTATAGATACATTTCACATTGATTACCAGATCACTATCAATCTGGAAATAGTTGTTATTTTACCAGCTTTCAATAAATATGAAAAGATCCTCGAGGAATAAATGCATAATAAAAATCAAATTGGAGTCGACTTATTTCCCAAATGCAAACTTCTTAACCTGTGACCTGTTTATATCACCACAATCTGAAGGGGAAAATTAGGTCATGAATGGATGTGGCGAAGAAATGGAGGTTGGAGAAAAAGGATATGACATTTCGCAGCTAAGCCCAAGGTATTATGAAAATACATAATGCTGTGTGAGGTCTTTCCTAATAAAACAGTGACCAGTACAATTGAAATATATACACCAGTGTCCGTGGTTAGAGACCAGACAAAATAGTCATGGGGAAATTACCTTCTTAGATAAACACCATATGGCAGATTTATATTTATGTATTTTCATTGGAGTTGATAATGACCTAAGGTTTATGTACATTGCAAACAGAGTACATGTAAAATCCTTTTAACATGGCATGCCACGTGCCAATGAGATAAAACAGTGACATGAATGTAAAAATAAGGAAGAGATATTGATTTTGAATACAGTTTAAAAACTCATACTTTCTTTTATTTTATACCAGTGTAGTGCTAATATTACAACTAAAATATTGAAATTATCAATGTAGAAATGCTATACTGTAACAAAATCATCCCTTGCAGTTTTAAAGTGATCCAATAACTCTCTTAGCAACACAGCATTCAAAAACTGCCAAGATTTATTGCTTTGGGACAAATATAATAGACTATAAATCAAGCTACCATAACAACTATAAAAACTTCTCTTGCGATTCTCCACCTCTAGGCTCACCTCTGCCCAAGAAAGATCTGGAAAGCTTTCTATTCAACAGACTGTGTTTTGAAACATTTATCACACTTTGTGATAAGGTGGTTTCACCATCGCAGTAAAGTGCCTGGAGACTCGATTTGTCTTAACGTGTAGTTATGAGAACAAAGGAAACTTCGATTCACTAGGTTGGGATGAAATGTATCCATATCATAGCAATATCAGGATCTTTTAATTGTCTCTCCATAAGCAAAGATTAAAATGCCTTAGTTACGTGAGATTAAATGCTCATTCTGTAATTGCAGTGGACAGTATGCTTCCAGAGTAGGTGAATTAAATTAAAAGAAAGACAACTCTGGAAAATGTACTAGTGGTAGAATTAGAGAATGTTTCATCAGATCCCCGTGTCTCCACAGTAATGAATCTGCCAAAAGATAATAATATTTTAGTGAAAGGTGTGATTGGATAAGTCACATTATTTATTAACTGTTACCCTAAAATATCACTTTTGTCTTATTATTAAGAACGGTTAGAGGGCAGCAGGGATGCCTGACACAAGGCATTAAGAATGGATTGTGTCTATCACGGACTGGGAGCTCTGAGCTCTGAGCTCAGTGGTGGCCCTCGCTAACACCTGATGGCCAGACACTCACAGCAGAATGGTCCCAGTCAGGTACCTGAGATCGACCAGTCTTTCCCCTGGTCCTTTCCATCAGCCCTAAACAAGAGCTGATCTTTACTTTCTAAACCTGCTTTTCGGAAAATCCCGAACAGATCTGCATATTTGAGAAGGCTCCTGGTGACCGGGAAGATTAAGATGATAAAAAGCCATCTCTGGAGGTTACTGGCATTTGCTTGGGGAGCAAACTTTTCATAGTCAGCTTAAACAACTTGGATTCCCAGAGCGTGTGTGGTGAATACTATCATGGCGAAGACAGGCGCCAGCATAAAGCAAAAGAATAGGCAGCAGGCTGCTCCCAGCAAAGCCGAGAGGTTGAGGAAACAACAGGCTGTTGGGAGCCCAGATTTCTGAGGGCCTGGAATTAATGCCCCCCAAACGAGGATAACAATGTAAAATACGAACCACGCTGGCAAGTTAACAGACATTTCAATGTTCATCTGGAAAAGGGAGGAGAGGACGCAGCAGGAGGAGGAGAAGGAAGAAGAAAGAAAAGAACAGCATAGCACAGAATAGAAAAGAAAACTGATCGTCCCCGGGGTTCCCTCTCACGAAATGCTGGGTAAAGAGTCCTCCAGGGCGACTTCCTTCTCCAAGTCTTGGGCAAGAATAATGTCAGTAGGATAGAGATAGGTCCTTATGTACTGAGAAAATGATCTGGAGTCTCCGTGTATTTCTGTTTGCAGAAATACGAATCATGGAATCTCAGAAGGGAAAGGCATACCAAGGGTCCCCAGGCTTAGCTGTGGGGGCTTACAAACAAGGAACCCCTTCTCCAGGTGGCCTATTGAGAAGCAAAGCCAGAGTTAACCTTCATCTTCTCCACGGCATGTGCACAGGGGGCACAGACTGCCTGCACTAGCCAACCCCTGCCGTGCCCTGCACGACTCCCAGAAATCAGGTCTGCCCATATCTTCCCGGAATTGTCCCTCCAGGTTTTTGTCACTTTTCATCCAAAGACCTTGCAATGCAGCTCCACCCCTCTTGGGTCAATAGACTATATTTATTAATAATATCTCATCATTTGGTTTCATTTTCATTCTTACAGATCACAATGTGCAATGGCTCTGGTCACTAAATCCTAGCATATAGAAAATGCCAAATTTCATTACATAGAACTTTATTTTAGTCAGCCTATATTTATAGGATGTTACCTCAATGTCCACTGTAGTGAAAAATTTAGCAAATTAACTAGTTACGTCACGGAAGAGAAACCAAAATAGAGTCACCCTTCTTCCCTAACACCCACACAATGACTTGGCTTTTTGTTGAGTTGTCTGATTCGGCTGTTTTAGAACACATCCTGAGTCAATATCAGGGATTCCTAATATTTTCTGCATCAAAGACCTCATTTGTTACATTATCCATGTAATGAAATATATCCAACATGATACATTACCCATATATCACATCTTTTCTTTTTTTAGGTTATTTATTTATTTTGAGAGAGAGAGAGAGAGAGAGAGAGAAATTGAGAAGGGAGGAGCAGAGATAGAGAGAAAGAGAATTCCAGGCAGGCTCCATCTGTCAGTGCAGAGCCCAATGTGGAGCTCGAACTCACAAATTGTGAGATAATGACTTGAGCTGAAACCAAGAGCCAGATGCTCAACTGACTGGCCACTCAGGCACCCCCACGTCTTTTCTAAGAGCTTATCTACCAAACCGTGTTTACTAAGAAAGAATTTTCTCCCAACTTTGTTTTTCAAAAGAGCAGCAATTTTAAGTGCTCCAAAAAGTTAATAGTGATAGGGACAAAAACAGATACAATCAGCTACATAATGTGGAGGACCCACTACAAAATGAAAATGCGAAGCCCTGCTTCAAAATCAGGAAAGAAGGCTCTCTTTTCTTCCACAGTATGTCTATTGAGCTGTGATGGTATTTTTTGACTGTTAGGCGATATTGTGATGCCTCTGGTATGACGATACTCACCAGGTGAGTGTGGGCAACTCTGCGTGGGTCAGGTGCAGGTAGCCTACGTCTAGTGGGAAGGCAGGTGGTAAATTGCGGGAATATACCTCATAGTCCCACCAGACGTCACGTACAAAACACAAACTCACAAATAAAATTTTAAGAAATTCAAGGCAGTGATCACACAGCATTAAACCCCTTCTCAGCTCTGTAGCTGGCCTTGATTATTAACTTTACTCATTTATTGACATGATTGTCATTGCAGTTAGTCTGATGGCCTACTTTTGGATAAATGTATAATATTAAATAGACTGGAAATATTCAAAGTAGGTAGTAGGAAATTCGACTTTACATTTCCTTGCTGTTCTAGAGTGATACTGTTTGACATGGCAGCCACTAGTCAAATGACGCTTTTGTGAGTATTTGAAGTGTGGCTAATCTGAACTGAGATGTTTTGTAAATATAGAAAGCACACAGATTTAAAAAAAGAGAATGCAAAATAACTCATAAATAATTTTTAAAATATTAATTAAATGACTGAAATGATTTTGAGATATGGCTTAAATAAAATGTATTATTAAATGTAATTCATTCTGTTTCTTTCTTCTTTCTTTAAGTGGTTACAGGAAAAGGCAAAGCTATAGATATGGCTCACATTACATTTATTCATTTAATTCAGAGCAGGCATACATCCTGGCATTATTGTCCCTAATTCACATCCCCAAGAATAGTATACTAGTCCTCTTCTATGTCACTCTCCACTCTTCCTTTGATTGTCTAAGATTTTGCTCTTTGTTCCTGAAGGACTCAGTAAACATGTTTTGACAACAATATAAAGGGGGTACCTTGGTGGCTCCTACGGTTAAGCATCTGATTCTTGATTTCGGCTCAGGTCACAATCTCACAGTTTGTGAGTTTGAGCCCCACTGTCAGCACAGAGCCTGCTTGGGATTCTTTCTCTCCTCTCTCTCTGTCGGGCCCTCATTCTTGCCCTTATGAGTTCTGTCTTTCTCTCTACCTCCCTCTCTCTCAAAACAAATAAACATTAAAACTTTTTTTAAAGAAAATAATAGAAAGAAAATTAGGCAGAAATCAGGGGCTCTGGATTATGGTTCTTACAACTGCACTGAGATGAGCTTGGCTCCTCTTCTGTTAGGGGAAGAAGAAGAGGAAGGAGAAGAAGAAGAAGCAGGAGGAGGAGGAGGAGGAGAAGGAGGAGAAGAAGAAAAGGAAGGAAGGAAAGAAAGAAAGAAAGAAGGAAAGAAAAGGAAATAAAGAAAAGGAAAGAAAGAAAGAAAAGGAAAGAAAGAAAGAAAAGAAAGAAAGAAAGAAAGAAAGAAAGAAAGAAAGAAAGAAAGAAAGAAAAGGAAGGAAGGAAAGGAAAGAAAGAAAGAAAGAAAGAAAGAAAGAAAGAAAGAAAGAAAGAAAGAAAGAAAGAAAAGGAAGGAAGGAAAGAAAGAAAGAAAGAAAGAAAGAAAGAAAGAAAGAAAGAAAGAAAGAAAGAAAGAAAAGGAAGGAAGGAAAGAAAGAAAGAAAGAAAGAAAGAAAGAAAGAAAGAAAGAAAGAAAGAAAGAAAGAAAGAAAGAAAGAAAATAAAAAGAAAAAGAAAGAAAGAAAGAAAGAAAGAGAAGGAAGGAAGGAAGGAAGGAAAGAAAGAAAGAAAGAAAGAAAGAAAGAAAGAAAGAAAGAAAGAAAGAAAGAAAGAAAATGAAGGAAAGAGATAAAAGGAAGAAAAGGAAGAAAAGAAAGAAAGAAAGAGAAAAAGAAAGAAAGGAAGAAAAGAAAAATGGAGTTAAACCAGGTCATCACTGGGTCCCTCCCAGGCCTAACTTCCCAAGTGTCTTTACCACGTGTGGCAAAGGGCCCCTGTGAAATTGGGAAAGTTATGTAAAATATTACCAGAAAACTCTTCACTATACATCACTCCCCAAGAAACATCAGAGTTTTGAAAACTACGAATTAGAATATGAATTAGTATTACTCCTACGATTAGCTATTAATTAGAAAGGGGGAAGTGACTTTTTGCAAGGGAGAGATGGAGGCATCTGGGCAAGAGACGGCACCTGGTGAGCATTGTCAATCCTGAGGCAGCCAGACATCACAAGCATCCTGCATCCTGATGTGGTGTAGTACTTCCCCAAAGCACATGAATGGTGGTCTCTAATAATGAGGAAAGAGGTGGATGGATCTTGAATGCGGGATGCCCTGCAGGACATTTTAAAGCCTTCCATGTATGGAAGAACACAGGGTGGAAGGTACAGGTATATTCTAGATGCAGACAAATTTTTAAAACTCCAACAGTCAAATGTTAATAGGTAAGTCTGAAATAGACTCTGAAAAACCAATACAAATAAAAGTTATAAGGATATTTGAGGACAACTGAGAAATTTGAGGATGGACTGGGTGTTAGATCATGTTTTATGTTACTATTTTCTTGCGTGTGGTCATGGTGAAGTGGTTGTGTAGGGAAATTCTGATACATTGGGGTGACCTGTCATTTTTGCTAGCCACTCTTGGATGGTTTGGCAAAAGAGAAAAAAGAGAATTATGGAAAGAACTAGGGAGACAAGATGGTAAGAGTTGGGAAATCTAGCTGAGGGACATAAATGTGTTCGTTACATTACCTTTTCAGTTCTTCTGTGGTTTTAAATATTTTCAAAATAATTACACACCAATAAATGAACACTTCAGGGCACCTGGGGGGCTCAGTCGGTTAAGCATCTACTTCAGCTCAGGTCATGATCTCCCTGTCAGTGAGTTTGAGCTCCGTGTTAGGCTCTGTGCTGTCATAAAAGCTCAGAGCCTGGAGCCTGCTTCAAATTTTGTGTTTCCCTCTCTCTCTGTCCCTCCCCCCACTCACGCTCTGTTCTCTCTCTCTCTCTCTCTCTCTCTCTCTCTCTCTCTCTCTCTCAAAAAATAAATAAAACATTAAAATATTTTCTTAATAAAAAAACTTCCTTCTTTTCCAAGAAGGCTGTGTTTTACCTCCTTTTTTCTTCCATACTGTCTCCTTTTGTTCTGTCTTTTCTTGTAGTAATCATCACATCTGCTTTGCTTTTCATATTTTCTCACTTATATGAAGTCAGAAACCAAAACTGATCCATCTTCCTAAACAGACAGGAAACTCTGCACACAGTAGTTGCCATTAACTGTCTGCACTGACATGTATAAGATACTTATAGCGTTATTAACTCTTCCTCAACAAAACTTTTTAAGGTTTCTCAAAAATACTTCAAAGCCCCCCAACACCCATAAGAAAGGAGGCTTCTGCTGGTATAGAAACAAACAACAAATGATTACCAGCTGGTAAAAAGAAAACATACAGAATACATTAAGCCCATGGCTCCAAGAAGCTCTATCAGCATCCTAGCTTATCAGATTGGGAAGTCTCCACTTGTTGGGGCATCTGAGCTGGTCCTCACAAATGCCTACAAACCAACTACCTATAAGACTTTTCTCACACTGGAGACTCTATCATGAACCCTGATGAGGGCCTCTCCCCCTCTCCCTACAGCTAGAAAACGGGAGGCCCCAACATCTCACACACACTGAGTTCTCTGAAAACAGACCCCAAGACGGGGTTAGACTTGCAAGAGAAGTGCTGGGAAGAAAGCACATGAGACGGAAATGCAAAGGAAGCAGGAGGAGGCTGGGATCACTGGCAGGACCACAGTGTAGGTACAGCCGTGCAGGAAAGGGAAGTCGGAAGACAGGAAGGGAGGGCTTAGACTGCAGTGAGGTTCTAAGAAGGTTCAGCTAGGCCAGTGGGCATCCTTGAACCAAAGTCAGTCATCAGAGAAGACCTGCATCTGGTAAGGAGTATTTTTGCCATGCGTGGTCACTGGCAGAAATCATGGCTAGCACAATTTGGGCACTGGGTGCCCGCCCCTGGTGCTCAGCTTGAGCTGGGCTGCCTCAGGGAACCACCCTTCCCAAATGCCTATGTTGTAAATGGCACTCCTCTCCTTAGCCTCCAGGAACACTAGCATCAGCTCTGTGAGGTGATATATATATATACATATACATATATATACACATATATATAATATATATAAAATTATATATAATATACATTTTTATACATATAAAATATATAATATATATTTTATACATATAAAATATATATAATATATAAGTATATAGTTATATAAAATATAAAATATATATAATATATATTATATATAATGTGTATATATATATATATATATATATATATATATACACACATGGCATCTGAGCTGGTCCTCACAAACGCCTAAAAATCCACTACCCTGTAAGAGTGCCCTAAGACTTGAGACTATCACGAACAACAATTGGGGGTATCTCCCTCCCTCCATGCAGCTATAAAACGGGAGGCCCCAACACCTCACACACACTGAGTTTTAAGGAATTAGCTCACAGGGTTGTGGAGGGTCCCGGTAGGCTATCAGACTAAATACTCAGGGAGACTTGCAGTCCCAGTATAAAAGCTGTCAGCTGTCAGAATTCTTTCTTCTGAAAGGAAGTCAGTCTTTGTCTTGTTCAGGCCTTCAACTGATTGGATGAGGCCCACCCACATTATGGAGAGTAATCAGCTTTACTCAAAGCCCAAAAATTCAAGTTTAATCTCATTTAAAAAATCTTTTTTCACAGAAAACAACCAGAATATTTGACCAAATATCTGAGCACGGTGGCCTAGCCAAGTTGACACATAAAACTAACCTTCACAACCTCCAACTGGACTCATCATTTGAGGGCAACGACATCATTTTAAGAGAAAAGATAAAAGAGATCTAGGAAATCTACAAACAATGACTCCTCCATGTCCCTGGGCCTGAACAAGAGGAAGATGTTACTGTGGCTGTGACTGATCAGTCAAGAAGAATGACTTCCTCACATAATACAATCATTTTAGCATTTCAACTCTTCTCACATTGGGCCAAGTGGTTGACTATATGAGAAAAACAAATGACCTATAAATAAACTATTAAATGGAGCCCATGACCAATTGTGTAACATTGTGTAATGGTTAATTTCACGTGTCAACTTAATTACACAACAGTGTCCAGCTGTTTGGTCTAACACCAGTCTAGATGATGCTGCCAAGGTATTTTTAGGTGTGATTACAACTTAAATTAGTAGACTTTGGGTAAGGCAGATCACCCTAAATAACGTGGGGTACCCTCCTTATGCAATGAGTTGAAGGCCTTAAGAAAAAAGACCGAGGTCACCTGCAGAAGCAGGAATCTGCATCCAGGCTTCAAACTCAAGACTGCAGCACTGAATTCTCTTGGATTTGCAATCTGCTGCCGGCACGTCTCAGACTTAGCAGCCCCTGCAATTGCATCAGCTGGTTCTGTTTCTCTGAAGGACCCCAATACAGTGAGGCACAAATGGGCCCAGTATCTAAAATACTTCTCTTCCACTGTTAAAAACTGAGAACAATGGGGCGCCTGCGTGGCGCAGTCCGTTAAGCGTCCGACTTCAGCCAGGTCACGATCTCGCGGTCCGTGAGTTCCAGCCCCGCGTCAGGCTCTGGGCTGATGGTTCGGAGCCTGGAGCCTGTTTCCGATTCTGTGTCTCCCTCTCTCTCTGCCCCTCCCCCGTTCATGCTCTGTCTCTCTCTGTCCCAAAAATAAATAAAAAACGTTGAGGGGCGCCTGGGTGGCGCAGTCGGTTAAGCGTCCGACTTCAGCCAGGTCACGATCTCGCGGTCTGTGAGTTCGAGCCCCGTGTCAGGCTCTGGGCTGATGGCTCGGAGCCTGGAGCCTGTTTCGGATTCTGTGTCTCCCTCTCTCTCTGCCCCTCCCCCGTTCATGCTCTGTCTGTCTCTCTCTGTCCCAAAAATAAAAAAATTTAAAAAAAAAAAAAAAAACACGTTGAAAAAAAAAATTAAAAAAAAAAAAAACTGAGAACAAACTGAGGGTTGATGGGGGGTGGGAGGGAGGGGAGGGTGGGGGATGGGTATTGAGGAGGGCACCTTTTGGGATGAGCACTGGGTGTTGTATGGAAGCCAATTTGACAATAAATTTCATATATTAAATAAATAAATAAATAAAAATAAAATACTTCTCTTCCAAAATAGGTGTGCTGATCTTTAAACAATCCTTCTAAATATTTTGTAACGTATACACTTTTAGTTGTGTGTTATATAAGACGTACTTATGCATTAACCTTGCAGTACAAAACTCTGGAAGGAAGACGCTGTAAGAATGCCAGAGATCTGTTTACTGTCTCGCACACAGTAGGCACTTTCTCAGTGACTAAAGTTTGCCTATTAATCACATACCTGGCTGCATTACCAGGAGATTGTTTTATCTCTACAATATAACCATAATCCCATGATATAAAGAGGTTTCTATGCTCTTTAATGCATCTTCAGGATGTGAGCTCTGTTTAAGTACAAAAGGGTGGATGAAGGACATTCCTTAGCTGATAACCAGAAAGGCATATGATTGGCTTTTGCCAACTTTCACCCCATCCAGGTCTCATACCCAGCAAGTTTTAAAGATTTTCAGAAAACAAATTTTACTAACTTCCTCAGTAACTAATTCTAGAATAAATAATGAAGAAGCCCACCTGCACACTAGAAATGATGTTCACTTGATGGCACAGAATATTCAAGTGAATTTCTAACTCAGTTAACAATATGGTAAAACCAAATATATGCACATGCAAAATTATTAAAGATTTGTTTACATGGGACTCTGATATTTGCCATGAAAATTCCTACAATTAAAATTTGACTAAAAAAAATAGGAGTTTTTTTTTCCCCTTTCAAAATCAGTTTCAAGAAACCCCTGATAGAATCAGCTAATTAATTCTTGGCCTCTTTAACTAACACCACATTTGAAGTCACGTGCTATAAATCAGTTTCAGTTGAGATATTAAAATCAGATTATAACAGAAAAGCCTTGTAAATATTTGCCTCCAAATGAGTTTAAGAATAAATATATATTCAGTAATTCATCCATATTTAGCAGATATTAATAAGACAAAGCATAGCTTTAAATTCACTTATCATTTAATACAAAGGAGGAAATAGGAAAAGGCCTGATTAGCTTGTTTATTCTTGGGCTTGGTAATACCTTATTAAAATTTGAAGTTCAAAATTGATATAATCAGTCAAATGTCAGCAGAAATATTTATTCTGCAAATGAAGCTTTAGTTAATAGAACTTTAATTTGAAGTATTTTACATTTTCTTCTCCTCTATAAGGAAAAAGGGAAGGGGACGTAGGGGAAGCCTTAATAGGAATGTGAAATTAACATAGAGGATTGAATTTGCCTCCTAGATCTGTGCTGACACTAGAGGTCAGCAACCTTCCAGAAATCATATATCAAACCTTCACTTACTCACTATAATTTACAAGTTTGTGTGTATGACAGAAGAACCACAAAATTTTAGGTTAGAAAGTGGTCTTACTAATGACCTCATTTGCTGTCTTTTCAGAGGTAAAGGGAGTGAGGTCCAGGGGCATGGCTGGTCTCAAGTTACACTGAGGTAGGACTGAACTCAGGATATTTGAGCTGATCAACAGGGCTTAGGGTTGGGGCTTCTTGTGGCCACCAAGATCCAGAGAAATTAAGTGCTGTGTTCTTTAACTGTGGATAATTTTGTGGACTGATAATGTTGGAAGTCCCAGGGGAAAGAGAGAAGATTAGCTGTAGGCTTAGAGGAACCACAGTTCCTGGAGAAAAGACCAGGATGAAAAACTAAGTGTACAAACAGGTTTAGGATGCCAATTTCAAAGGCTCAGCTAGGTCTTTCTTGACCTACTCTCCACTTGGGTCTAGGGCTTAGATGCTTGCTTCAGTTCTTGCCAGATTCCAGTGAAAATTCTCACAGAGAAAGTGGCTCCAATTTCTAATTAATCCAGCTCTTTAATGGATTCACAGCACTCAAAACCACGTCTTGAGCCACCCTTGGCCTTGTGCCAAATAACTTTGACCCTCCTTCCCCTTCCCGTGGTGCAGCCCATTAGAAATTAACCTCAGTGGGAGAAAGCATGGAGGCACGGGTAAGTGCTGGGCTTTTGGAGAGCACAGAGCCTTTCGGAATCCCCAGCCTGGCAGTAGCAATGTAAGTTTAGGCAACTTACTTAGCTTCGATAAACCTTAATTTTCTCGTCTTTGAAATGGGAATTATGTAAGTACTGGCCTCACAGGTTTTTATATGCATTAAGTAAAATATGCACATGGGCTTGTTTGTAAGTGGGGGATATTTGACCTAAAGTGTATTATTAAAATAAAAGTAAATGGACAGGGGTCGGGAGGAAACGTCTGAGTGTGTAGCTGCTAACTCCAGGGTCTGCCCTTCTCACTGCAGCCTGCCAGGTCTCACCATGTCCCCCTCCTGAGCCTAGGAGAGGGGAGGGTCTGGATCAGCAGCCCCAGGTCAAGTTGGGAGGACTCCTCCAATCTGCCCTCCTTCTGCAGGCTCCTTTTCCCAGTCAGCAATGAGGGGAAGAGGTGAAAGTTCCAACCGGGCACAGCTCTGTGTTTGGTACATGGCTAAAAATTCAATAAATGTCCCCTGTTGTTATTGTTGCTGTCATTACAATTGTAAATCGCATTCACCTGTATCTTGCTTACTCACAACAACCTGTGGTCTTTTTACTGATGAAGGAAGGTTAACAGAAGTTAAGAAATCTGCCCCCATGATTTGGACCGAGGATTCATCTCATTCATTCTCAATTTTCCCATTATCACCAGGCCCCACATCCTTGTTTATCAATACATGAGGCACATCAGGAATCATCAGCCTCTGTGCTGAGAATGCAAGTGAACCCAGAGAAATCGAAATTTGCTAAGATATTCAGATTGATGCTGGGTCAGCATAAAACTGAAATATTTGATTGATCATTTGTTTTGGTATGGAAAGAAACATCTTTTTCTTTCTTTTTTTTTTTAATTTTTTTTAACGTTTATTTATTTTTGAGACAGAGAGAGACAGAGCATGAACAGAGGAGGGGCAGAAAGAGAGGGAGACACAGAATCTGAAACAGGCTCCAGGCTCTGAGCGGTCAGCACAGAGCCCGACGCGGGGCTCAAACTCACGGACCATGAGATCATGACCTGAGCTGAAGTCGGACGCTTAACCGACCGAGCCACCCAGGCGCCCCACATCTTTTTTTCTTTCAAATGACTAGGTTGTCTACAAGACATCAAATAACCAACTTGGATTTTATTGACAAATCCACACGATTCTGGTGCTTTCAATACCCATAGGCATGCCCTTAAAGCAATGATTTCGAAGAAAAATTAACCTCCGAATCTATTCCAATTCAGGTTCCTAAATGTTTACTTATTCTAGAATAGGAAATGTTGAACTTCAGCCTTAGGATGCATTCAAAGCTTTCCCTCCATCAGGTTTGGCAAACATATTACATTTGTGATACAAAGGCCCGGTGGTTTCCTTCACTGGGAAAGGTTCAAACAGCTGTTTTGTTCGTTTGCCTTCATTTTGTCCCCCTCCTGACACTGTATCTTTTGAAAATATATAAGAGAAAAGTTATGACTCCTGAAAGGTCAATTAGAAAATCAATGTAAGTGAATATCTAAAATGGTCTAAATACTAATATACCAAAATTAAGTACTCAGTGAGGATAATTTTTGAAAGAAAAAGAATTAGTCCTGTCATAAATAAATACATCCAACTGAGGAAACATAAGCAAGAGTTACTTTTGGATTTGGGAAGTGGATGAATTATGTACTGGGAAACTCATGTAATGACCTTCCACCCACAATGATCCATTCATAATTCACACATTTCAGTATAGAAACTGATCAATGTCTCTCTAGCATCCTTCCTTTTTCCTGAGATGTGCACCAGACCATAAGAACATAAGTTTGTTCAATGGTATTTTTAAGTCTTACTATGCGTTCTTTCTTCTCATCCCAAAATGTACAAATTGGCTTCCATTTTGCTAAATTAATATAAATTTCTCAAAGTAAAAAGTATTTTCAGACCAAAAATTTTTTAAAGTGGTTTTTCTATCGTAAACTTATCAAATCT
This sequence comes from Neofelis nebulosa, assembly GCF_028018385.1. NCBI lineage: Eukaryota > Metazoa > Chordata > Mammalia > Carnivora > Felidae > Neofelis > Neofelis nebulosa. The sequence goes on along the minus strand of NC_080790.1, from coordinate 83,525,223 downwards.
ATTCTTTAATTTTTGTTATCTCCTTTTTTTTCAATAATACTGCACTTAAATTTTCTTAAATTTAAAGAAAATGTAGGTTTCAATAAAAACAATGTATTTGGTTGCTCTTGCAGTATTATTCACAAGAAAAGAGATTATCATGAAGCAGACATATGGTATCTTACAAATAAAGATAACTAACTCTTAAATCCCATAATCTCCAAGTATTATATTGACATTAGTGCCAGGTATTTTCCTACCTCTCTAAATCTGTGTCTGCACAAGTATGACGATTATTAATACCTACCAGTGTTTCTTTCCTTCGATTTGATTCAACAAACATTTTAAGAAAGCCTGCACTGCAAACAATAGTCTAGGTAATTCCATTAAGTTGATGACAAAGAGAAGTCGTTGAGATTTTTGTTATTAATATTTGTACTACCTTTTTGAAAATGTGCACGTGCAAGTTCCTGATAAGACGTTAATATCGCAGTGAGGATAATGGGATAAAACCCACTTTGTATCACTTTGAAGACTGGAGTTTGACCTATTAATAAGATTACAACCTCAGTTTTCAATATAGCTGTCTCTGATATTCACAAAACTTATCAAATTATTATGTGCCGTCGTTCTACGTGAAGCAAGTGAGATCACACAATGTCATGGTTGGATAAAATGGATTGAAATAGAGCATTGTGGTGATCTTCAATGTGTGTCAATAAGGAAAGTTCTCAAGGTGTGGAACAGAGCCTAACTTAAGTGACATCTGTTGCTCTATGTCTCCTATATCACTAAATTCAACCATCCATTTAAGATCTCATATTTGATATTTCTTGTATTACTCGTGTCCCACTGAACTTTTCCTTCTCCAAATTCAAATAACACTTTTTGCCCTACCACTTGTCTTTAAATGTAATGCTACATGGAATTATATTATTTTTCATTTGTTTCTAGGGTAGAAGGGTGAGACATGAGTCCTCTCTTGATCTTGGGCCAAGGTATATGCCATCAGCTCACCTGGTTTTCTAGCCTTTGAATTTGGACTAGGATTACACGACAGACTTTTATGGGTCTCCAGCTTGCAGAGGGAAGGTCGTGGAACTTCTCAGCTTCCAAAATTGCATGAGCCAACTCCTCACAATAAATCTGGCTAGCTAGTTAGCTAGCTATTATCCATCCACTCTATCTATCTATCTATCATCTATCCATATATCTCCTATTGGTTCTGTTTCTCTAGCAAACCCTGACTAATCCACTGCTCATATTTTTTTTTTCCAACTTAATAACGATGGTACGTACCTGTATTAGTCTGCTCAGGCTTCCATAATAAAATACCACAGACTGGGTGGTTTAACCAATAAACATTCATTTTCTCACTGTTCTAGAAGCTAGCAGTCTATGATCAAAGTGCCAGAAAATTATCTTTTTTTATGTTTATTTATCTTTTAGAGAGAGAGAGAGAGAGGCCAAGCATGAGTGGGTGAGGAGAAGAGAGAGAGGGAGACACAGAACCCAAAGAAGGCTCCAGGCTTTGAGCTATCAGCGCAGAGCCTGACCTGGGGCTCAAACTCATGAACTGCAAGATTATGACCTGAGCCAAAGTTGGACGCTTAACCGACTTAGCCACCCAGATGCCCCTAAAGTGCCAGAAAATTCTATGTGGCCTTTCTGGCCAGCACATGACCATCTTCTCATTGTGTCCCATGTGGTCTTTTCTCTGTGTGCATGGAGAGGGAGAGAGCTCTGGTGTCTCTTCTTTTTCTTATAAGGACACCAATCCTATTGGACTCAGACCCTGCTATTATGATCTCATTAAGCCTTTATTGCCACCCTAAAGACTCCAAATACCATCACATTAGAGTTAGGGCATCAATATATGAATTTGGGGGAAAGGGGGACACAATTCAGTACATAACAATACATGCCTGTTAAGTGCAAAGACTACATTTCCCAGCCTCCTTTGAAACTAGGTGACTCCTTTTGGGATGAGCACTGGGTGTTGTATGGAAACCAATTTGACAATAAATTTCATATATTGAAAAAAAAAAAAGAAACTAGGTGACGAAGTCCTCTTCAATGAGACGGAAGTGTCATGAGATAGTTTCTGGGGCCAATTTAAGAGACAGCACTTTGGAGCACTTCAGTTAAGCAACCAACTCTTGCTATCAGCTCAGATCTTGATCTCCACATCATGAGATTGAGCCCTGCATCAGGCTCCATGTTTAGCATAAGGACTGCTTGGGATTCTCACTCTCCCTCTCCCTCTGCCCCTCCCCTGCTCTCTTGCTCTCTGGCTCGCTCGCTCTCAAAATAAACAAAACATAAAAAAATAAAATAAAATAAACATCATTTTGTTCCTGCTTCTTCATCCCTTTCTCCATCGCAAGCCTAGAATAAAGAGTATGGGGCCAAGGGTCACACATCGGGAATAGCTGGAAAGAACTTAGGTCCCTGAGGGTGTTGTGGAACCAAACTGCTACACCTGTCCAATGTGTCTGCTGACTTTGACGACTGTGACAAATACATTTTATGGAAGTCATTATTCTTTGCGGGTTTTTTTCCTACTTGCAGCCAAATGTAATCCTAATTCAGACACCACATTTACATAGCCACAGTGAAATAGAGATGCCAGGTAATTATCAAATGCCTTGAATCTATACTTCAAAGTAGAAAGAAACATTGCAGTTTATTTAACACAGGGGTTTCCAAGCTAGATGTCCATTCGCTAAAGCCAATACCACGTTAACTACAAATGTGAATTCTCTTAAGAGCTCACGTGTCTCCAGCTTGCCTCAGGCTCGAGCTCCCCCCTCACCCCCAACATTTACACCAGGCTTGCTTAACACATTCCATTACCTGCCTGGATTCTTACATATTTGAAATTGCAATCACTGATTTTTTTCTAACCCAAATCCTTTATTTTACATAGGTGGAAGCAGAGACCAAGAAAAGTAAAGCAACCAGTGACTACAGAAAAAGAAGTACTAGTATTCTAGGCGGCCAACTCCCAGCCCAGGCCTCTTTCCATTGTTTGGGCACAAATAATCAATCCCATTGAAATCACCCTTGGAAGCCAGCCAGGGGACCATTCTTTCTGTGTCCCGGCTGCTTCCCTGCAGGCCCAGTCCTCTCCCAGCATATCAGCTCCAGCAGCAGGTGGGTCAGGGACAGACCACCTCACCCTGCAGTAGGATCCGGTAGGACAGGTGAAGGCATCCCCATGCTCAGCCGCCCGCACCTTCCCTCCACATGGCGGACACTGGAGAAGCTTCATGTCTATCTTTTGGCAGTGTTTTCAGTACTCAGTTTTGATGAAAACAGATCGAGGGACCAGTGTATTACATTCTCAACTCTCTGTCATCTCATATCACATTAATGTGATATCACTTTCGTCTATTAGTGTGCCATAACAACAAAAAAAAAGAGGTGTTAGAGCATGACAGCACCTGTCAGAGGATTGCAAATACTCATTTGAAATATTGGATTAAACCAGTTTCATGTGACGTTAGTGGTGGCAACTTGTTCCTGTAGAGAAAGCTCATTTATTTGTACTATGTAAGCGAAGGTGTCACGTGCAGGCTACCATTAAGGAAAATGCCCCATCACAGAGTCACGGAATCACACAATCGTGGCACTGAGAAGAGCTCAGCGGCCATGCCACAGCATTCCTCTGCTTGCGTGGCTTGCCATTCTCCTCACTTTTCAGTGTTGAGTTCACCAGTCACCTGGTCCACAAACACTTGCTAAGCTTCTCCAACCATATGGGTGAACACTGATAGTACTTTGGTTATTTTCAAGTGGGGTTTTAGAAATATCACAGTCTGCTCTATAATCTAGCTGCATCTGTATTTCTTATGTTTCCTTGACTCTGGACTGCTTGAAAGTGTAGAGATAATCTTGCCTGCTTCCTCTTCATTATAGCATCCAGGATCAGACTTTCATCTTACCAACAGCATAGTGCTTATTGACTGATGATCTAGTACAATCTTTAAAAAAAAAAAAAAAAAACAAAAAAAACAAACAATGAGACTAGTCAGTGAAAAAAGAATTATTCAATGGGGACAAATTATTTTGTCACAGTCTTCAAAGCACACGTGTCTTTATTGTACAAAATAACAAGTCTCACACATGATTTCTAAGAATGCGTGAGGACCCTAATTTAAAAACTTGAAATTAGGCCTTCCAATCTCAACTTGGGATGTGAAGTTATCAATTGGGAATTTGTAGACCTTACTTTATAGCCACATGATATTACCAGGTGGTTGAACACAAAATATTTACTTTCTTATCCACCAGCTATGTTTTCATTTGGCAATCAAATGCAGGGATCTATCAGCTCTCTCACCTAGCAGGCTATTTGGAGAATAATAGCCTGGTTATGACCATGGCAGGGATGCTGACCAGGCAACAGGCCACAGGAAGGCTCAAGGGCCCAAGTCACTTTCAAACTCGGTGGGGACCGCAGTGAAATTACGACCAGCTTCTAACGTTAATAATCGTGCCAACTTCTTTCTTCCTGGTTTCCGTTTTCTCTAATGGGGGATGTGATAAGTGTAGAAGAGGAGCTATGAAGTCAGCTCCCTTCACTGGGGTTCAATGAACAAAAATGAAAAATTTAATAAATTTAAATAAATGTAAAAGAGCCTGATAAAGAAATATCCTCAGAAGCCCCCTCCTTTCCCTCATCAAAGGAGACCACTACCCTGACTGGCATGGGAATCACAACTTTTTCTTTGTACTTGTACCATAGGAGCGTGCATCATCCTAAACACTGTGGTTCAGTTTCCCCTGCTTTGGAACGTGTTTTGCTTAACACTATGCATGTGAGGTTCATCCATGCTTTTGCTGTCAGCTCCAATTTTGTTCATTTTCCAGTGATGTATATTATGCCACTATAAATATACACTGCTTATCCTTTTTATGGATGGTGGCAATGAGGATTGTTTTACTGTTTGAGATAATGTTCAATATGCATAATACTGTTAAAAGCATTCCTGTATATACATATACAAGAATGGCAATTGTAAAATAAAACAATAAGGTTCCACAAAACGGAAGTTGATGGATGAAGGACCTGAATGTGAGACAGGAAACCAACAAAACCCTAGAGGAGAAAGCAAGGAAAAACTTCTCTGACCTCAGCCGCAGCAATTTCTTATTTGACACATCTCCAAAGGCAAGGGAATTAAAAGCAAAAATGAACTATTGGGACCTCACGAAGATAAAAAGCTTCTGCACTGCAAAGGAAACAATCAGCAAAACTAAAAGGCAACCAACGGAATGGGAAAAGATATTTGCAAATGACATATCGGACAAAGGGCTAATATCCAAAATCTATAAAGAACTCACCCAACTCCACACCCAAAAAACAAATAATCCAGTGAAGAAATGGGCAGAAAACATGAATAGACACTTCTCTAAAGAAGACATCCAGATGGCCAACAGGCACGTGAAAAGATGCACAACGTCACTCCTCATCAGGGAAATACAAGTCAAAACCACACTCAGATATCACCTCACACCAGTCAGAGTGGCTAAAATGAACAAATCAGGAGACTATAGATGCTGGAGACGATGTGGAGAAACGGGAACCCTCTTGCACTGTTGGTGGGAATGCAAACTGGTGCAGCCGCTCTGGAAAACAGTGTGGAGGTTCCTCAAAAAATTAAAAACAGATCTATCCTCTGACCCAGCAATAGCACTGCTAGGAATTTACCCAAGGGATACAGGAGTGCTTTTGCATAGGGGCACTTGTACCCCAATGTTTATAGCAGCACTTTCAACAAGAGCCAAATTATGGAAAGAGCCTAAATGTCCATCAACTAATGAATGGATAAAGAAATTGTGGCTTATATACAATGGAATACTACTTGGCAATGAGAAAGAATGAAATATGGCCTTTTGTAGCAACGTGGATGGAACTGGAGAGTGTTATGCTAAGTGAAATAAGTCATACAGAGAAACAGATACCATATGTTTTCACTCTTATGTGGATCCTGAGAAACTTAACAGAAGACCATGGGGGAGGGGAAGGGGGGAAAAAAAGTTACAGAGAGGGAAGAAGGCAAACCATAAGAGACTTAAAAACTGAGAATAAATTGAGGGTTGATGGGGGGGTGGGAAGGAGGGGAAAGTGGGTGATGGGCATTGAGGAGGGCACCTGTTGGGATGAGCACTGGGTGTTGTATGGAAACCGATTTGACAATAAATTTCTTATTAAATAAATAAATAAATAAATAAATAAATAAATAAAGTTAAAAATACTGAAAATGTGTAACTTTGAGGTAAAATAGTGTATTATTTTTGGTAGTATCTTAATTTTATTATAATTATGAGTTAATTCAGGAACACATAGTATAAGTTATGTAACATAGTATAAGTTATTGTTACAGGATTCTAAGCAAACAATTGTGTATTCTCCAAAGATTCTGTGACTAAACAGTAAACTTCTATCATCTGTTAAAAAAAAAAAAAAGGAAGTTGATTTTTATTGCAATCGCTTGAAACTCTAGACCAATCTGGAAACAGCTGGCATATTTATGAAATTGGGCCTTATGATCCACAAACTTGATGTAGCCCTTCATTCATTTACATCTTCTTTGATTTCTCTTCATAAGGTTGTATTCTTTTATTGTGTAGAGTCCTTGGACATAGTTCATTAGATGCATTTTTAGGTATAATGAACATTCCAAATTGTATCTTCTTCATTTTAATTTTCTGATGATCTGTTGCAATTTATTTATGAATATTTTTATATTATAAAAATGTGCTATATATTTATGTGTTTGTATGTTTTATAGACTAAATGTACCCTCCTCAGATTTATGTGTTGAAGCCCTGACTTCCAATGTGTTGATATTTGGAGGTGAAAACTTTGGGCGATAATAGATTGAGATGAAGTCACGAGGGTGGGACCTTCGTGACAGGGATAGTGCCCTTATAAGAACATTAAAAGGACTAGATTTATCTTTCCCCCTTTCTCCTTTCCTCCCTCCTCTCTCTTTCTGTCTGTCTCTCTTTTTGTCTCCATCTCTCTGTCTCTCTGTCTCTGTCTCTCTGTTTCTCTGTCTCTGTCTCTCTGTCTCTCTGTTTCTGTTTCTCTCTCTCTCTGTCTCTCTGTCTCTCTTTTTCTGTCTCTTTGAGCCCATGCCAAAGAAAGACAGGCCATGTGAGCACACAGACAGAAGGCAGCTGTATACAAGTCAGGAAGAGAGACTTTGCCAAGAACCAAGACTGCTAGCACTTTGATCTTGAACATCCCAGCCTCCAGAACTGTGAGAAATAAATGTCTGTTGTTTAATACCTCCCTATGGTATTTTGTTATAGCAGCCTGGATTGACTGAGATACACTGGTCAGCCTTCGTGCTGCACTAATGACGTAGAATTAAGCTACAGATTCTTTTAAAATCCCTACATATGCAATCATATTTATAGCATATCATTGTGGCTTTTTAAAAAAATTATTCCTTTCCAATTATTAGACTTTTTATTTCTCTTACCTTACTCTACTATTTGAGTACGTCAAGTAAAAACTGAATGGAAATAGTGACAGCAAAACTCTTGTCATTTTCTGATCTCAAAGGGAAAGCTTTCACATTTCATCCTAAATATGGTGTTTGCTGTAGGCTTTTTATAGATCCTTTTCAAGTTAAGAAAATTTTATTCTATTGCCAGTTTGCTGAGTTTTCGTAAAATTATAAATGCATGTCAAATTTTATTTTAAAATGTCTGCATCACTGCAGATGATCATATGACTTTTCTCCTTTATGCTGCTAATATGATGAATTACATTGATTGATTTTCAAATGGTAAATCAACTTCACATTCCTGTAATATATCTAATTTGTCATAATGGATTATATCTTTTATAATTTGCAGGATTAGATTTGATATTATTCTGTTTAGAAGTTTTACATCTCCGAGTAAGAAAGACCTGTAATTTCCCTCTCTCATAGTGTCCTTGCCAAATTTGATATCAAGGTTACATTGGCATCTTGAAATTAATTCTGGAGTGTTCTCTCTTTTCTGTCTATTCTCTGTAAGAATTTCTGAAATATTGTTAATATTTATTTCTCAAATACTGGTAAAATGCGCTCTTAAGCCATTTGGATCTGGAGTTTTATTTATGGGAAGGTTTATAATTACTTTTCAATTCCTTTAAAAGTGAAAGAATCATTAAGGTTTTATATTTCTGCTTTGTACTTGCCTAAAAATTTAACCATTTCACAAAAACTTTCAAGTTTATTGAAACAAACTTGTTTATAATCTTCTGCTATGACATTTTTAATGACTGTAGGATTTTTCCTGGGCATTCTTTGGCATTCCTATGTTTGTTAATTGTGACTTCCCACTTTTTTTCTAGATCTGTTTTACAGGTGTTTTTAGAGTTCCAACCCTTTTCAATTAATGATCTATTGTTATAGATTACTACTTCGATTAATTATGAATTACCCTATGTATGCTATTTATAGTTTCTTCTTTATATTTTCAGCTTGTTTCTTTCTTCCATTTTGAGTTTAATTTGTTATTATTTTTCAAATGTTTGGCTTCAAAGTTTAGTTTGTGTATTTTTCTGCCTTCTTCTATAAAATAGGCTCTTACTGCTATAACTTTCTTTCTTTAATGGTTAGTTATTTTTCAGAGAGAGAGAGAGACCACAAGTGGGGGAGAGGTACAGAGAGAGGGGGAAAGAGGATCTGAAGCAGGGTCTGTGTTGACAACACAGAGCCCGACATGAGGTTGGAACTCATGAACCATGAGATCATGACCTGAGCTGAAGTCGGACACTTAACCAACTGAGCCACCCAGACGCCCCTCTTCCTGCTATAACTTTCTAAGTGTGACGTTAGTTATATCCCACAGGTTTTATATATACAGTAATTGTTATTCATTACCTAATTTTCATTGTGATTCATTGCTTTGATACACAGATTATTTTGTTGTTTTGCTTGCAACTTGAGAGGACTTTGGAGGGCATGTGGTTGTTGTTGCTTTCTATCGTAATTGCTGTGTGGTCAAAAACATATGCTGCATGAATTTCAGTCCCTTGAAATCTCTGAGGCTTGCTGAGGCTTGCTGTGGAAGCCTGCATTGTTGCTAGGAACATGTTTTTGGCCCTTCCTCTGATGCTCCTCTCTGCAGTGGAATTGTAATCCTGCTACTGCTGATGAATATTTGGAGCCATATAACCTGCTCTGTCCAACCAAATGTAAGTGGAAGTGACGTGAGGTACTTCTGAGATCCCTTTCCCCTCTGCCAAAAGATAGTCAGTGTCCCAGACAGAGGCAGCTGTGCCAGCCTGAGTCATACAATGAAGATGTGGAGAAGAGCCAGACGCATTCCCAATGATATGTGGGGCCATTTGTGACCAGAGCATATTCTAGAGTGGTAGACCAATGTGAGGATAGCTTTTCATGACCTCTACCTCCTGGAACCCCTGCCCTGGTATAATGCCACACCTTGATAATTTAAGGACCGTTTCCTGTGAATAGAATGCAGTAAAGATGATGGGTTATCTCATCTGAGATTAGGTGGCAAAAAGACCGTGGATTCCATCTTGGCCACCTTCTCCTATCCTCTGGTTCTCTCTCTGTCTCTCTCTTTTTTACTCTCTATCATTAGCAGCTGCCATATCATATTGACACCCAGGCAGCCTACGCAGAGATCCTCACGGCAAGGAACTAAGGCCTGCCAGCAACTTCATAAGTGAGTCTGGAAGCAGATCTGAGGTAGACACACAAGTGAGCTAGGAAGTGGATTCTCTAGCCCCAGCTGAGACTTGAGATGACTGCAGCCTTAGGATATATCTTACCTACAGCCTCATGAGATTCTCTGAGCCAGAACCATCCTGCTTAGCCACCCAGGACCCCTGACCCACAGAAACTATGAAATAATAAATGTTTGTTGATCAAAGACACTGGGTTTTGGGGTAATTTGTTATGTAGCAATAGCTAAATAATACATATTTTGGTATCTGGAAATGGGATGCTGCCATTAAAAAAAATACCTTAAAATTTGGGAGTAACTTTGGAACCAGACAGTTGGTGGAAGCTGGAAGGATTTTTAGTAACATGCTAAAGAAGCATAAATTTCCTTGAACAGACTGTTGGTAGCACTCTAGATTTCGAGGACACCGTGAGTGAGGACTTACAAGGAAATGACATACATATTTTTGGAAACTGCAGGAAGGGAGATCCTAGTTATATAGTGGTGGAAAGGTTTGCAACATTATCACCTGCAGTAACATGGAAAGCGGAACATATGTCAAATGAACTAAGGAGATTTCCAAGCAAGTTGTTGAAGGTACCAAATGGTTTCTTTTTGCTGCTTAAATGCAAAAGGAGAGAGATAAATTGTGGGAAGGACTGTTAATTACAAAGGAGCCAGAATTTGAAAATTCTCAGGCCTTCAAGATGACAAATGATGCTAAAGTTAAGAAATGGCTTTCAAGCTAAGTTCAAATCCAGGGCACCATCAGCAAAATATGGTCTAGAGATGAAGCGGACTGTGATATCATAAAACCTTCTGTTAAGACCTCAGAAAGATCAAAGCTGATGTCCCTGAGTACTATCTGGGCACACAAAAGGCCCTTTAAAAAGACTGGAGGGGTACCTCATAGATCCTTTCAACTAAAGAACAGAAGTTCTAAAGAGCTTACAGTCTTAGCTGAAAGGGATTTGGAGGTGTGGTTTTTGTTTAATGGAGCAAACCACAAAGAGATTCTAAAGGGGCCCACAAAGCTTTTGAGAGATGTATGTTAGTTGTAATGTGTACAGTAGAATCAGAGACAGTGTGAGATAAAAAGAGACATCGCTCCCCACCCACCAAATTCTATCGGCAGGAAACATCTGAGGCACCTACTCAGATGCAAACAAGTGCTACAGTTCATGAAAAGGAAGAATGATTTCAAGGATAGAATCAAAAGCCGTGAAGAATTTTTTTCCAGGTTTGAGACCTAATCAAGAAGCTTCCAATATTTTCCCCAACTAGATTTCAAAACTGCTATGGACCAATGACTTCTTTATGGCCCCAACTTCCCCCACTTTTGAACAAGAATATCTATACCAATCATCCTCTGCCTGTCCCACTACTACATGTTGGCCATGTGGGAGGACAGACAACTTTGCTGCTTGGTTTCACAGATTTGCAAATAGTGAGGAGCTCTCCTTGAGGAGTTATATTTAAAGAACTATGTCTGAGGCATAGTCTATCCATATATGGACCTGACTCAAATAATGGCATTCTGAAGTTTAAGCTGAGGTTATAATGGGATGAGACTTTTTGTGGACCTTGAGAGAATATAGGTGTTTTTTAATAGGTTAGAGGGACAAGAATACTTGGGGTCCAGAGGAAAGACTGTATTAGGCATTTTATAAGTTCTCCACTTCCTGGTAATCATGTCCTTGTACAATCGCTTTCCCTGGAGTGTGGGCTGGATTTAAGGACTTCCTTCTATTGCATAGAATGCTACAGAGCTTATGACATGTCTGAAAGTACATTTCAGAAAAGATGATGGCTTCTGTCTTGAGCACCCTCTCTCATTCTCTTGGTTACTTGCTCTGAAGATATGGGCTGCCATGTGTGAGGTGTCCTGTGGAGAGGCCCTTATGGTAAGGTATTTATGTCTGGTCAAAAGCCAGAGAAGACCTGAGGCCCACCAATAGCTACATGAGTGACTTTGGAAGTGGATTTTCCCTCAGTCAAACCTTAATATGATTGTAGTCCTGACCAAAACCTTGACTGCAGCCTTGTAAGAGACCCTGAGCTAGAGGCTCCCTGCTAAGCTATTCCCTGATTTTTGACCTACAGAAACCATATGGTAATAAATATTTGTTATTTTAAGCCACTAAGTTTTGGTGTAATTTATTACAGAATAGTAGATAACTAATATACCCAGTCTAAATCAAGCTAGGTGATAATATCACTTTATGACCCAGAGTATAGTAATTTTTGTTAATTTTCATTAATGTTACATGCATGCTTAACACACACACACACACACACACATACACACACACACACACACACACACACACACACACACACACTACAGTTGTTGAATGGTTTTAATTGATAAAAAACTCTCAGTCATCCCTTCAAATTTCGCTTCTGACCCATTTCTCTTTCCTTTCCTTTGGGATTCCAATTCCAATGTTTATTAAAACATGATAGTGTGGGGCGCCTGGGTGGCGCAGTCGGTTAAGCGTCCGACTTCAGCCAGGTCACGATCTCGCAGTCCGTGAGTTTGAGCCCCGCGTCAGGCTCTGGGCTGATGGCTCGGAGCCTGGAGCCTGTTTCCGATTCTGTGTCTCCCTCTCTCTCTGCCCCTCCCCCGTTCATGCTCTGTCTCTCTCTGTCCCAAAAATAAATAAAAAACGTTGAAAAAAAAAATTAAAAAATAAAATAAAATAAAACATGATAGTGTAATAAAACCTATGCTTCTTACCCTCTAATTTTTGTAACCTTTTGTCTTTCTGTGGCTGAATCTGCATGATTTCCTGTAAGCTATGACCCAATTCATTCCTACTCTCTTTAGCTGTGTCTAATCTGTTCATAAAACCATTCACTAAGTTTTAAATTTAATTATCATATTTTTTAAAAATTCCATAATGTCCATCAGTCACTGATAACTCCAGTACCTTGACCCCTGGACAGTCTGGTTTTTTTTTTTCTTTTATGTTTGGGTGTCTTGTATCTCCAAGTCTCGATCAGATAAATTAAATTTGTACTATTTTATGGGTATTGTATTTGCAAAATTACCTATAGAAATAAATCCAGGCTTCCATAGATGTTTCCATCAGTTGTAGTGCTAATGGAGGCTCCAAACCCAAAGCTAAAGGGGTTTACCAGAGTGCTCCCTCTTCTAGCAATTCCTGGATACCAATCCTGTTATCTTAGTCCCAAGAGGTTGTCAAAAGCAATGATCAGTCTCTCCCTATTTCAGACTCCCCTTATAAATCTTTATTTGTTCTTCAGAGAAAAAATGGCCAAAGCCAATTCCAACTCTTTGGACTTCTGTCTTCCCTTTAATCCCAAACCACAATATAAATGATTATATCATTACTAAACTTTTAATAGGAAACTCATTTGAATCATACAGAAGCAAGGGGAAAGGAACTAACATTGGTGAGCAACTTCTAGATACCACGTTATTATATGACATCTCATATTTATTCATCACCTTAAAAAAGTGATCTGTAAGGTAATCTTTATTCCCATTTTTACATATGAAAACATGAGATTCCTAGTGATTACTCACCTACAATTATAGTCACCCAATGGCAGAGACAGAATTTGTACACCAAGTTTGTCTGACCTCAAAGACCCAGTTTCTACTATGCTGTGATACTGTGATTTATAAAATATATATATATACATTAAAACCTTGGATTGTGAATAACTTGTTCTGCTGTGGTAAGGTCCCCTCCCTAAAGTGAGGGAAAAAAAAAAAAAAAAAGAAACCTAAGGTAACCTGGCTATTCACATACATGACAACATCCCTTATGACCTTGTAACATGAGACCACTTAATCAGATGGCATGTTTGCTCGTGTTACCATATATGGGAGACAAAGAAATAGAAAATGTATAAAAAAAACTATGCCACGTGGCTTTCAGGGCATAGTTATTCGGGTACTAACCCAACCGAGCTGTGCTGGCACGAATAAAGTTGCTTCCTGGAAAGAAAGCCTTGGTGTCATGACTGTCTGTGCGAGAATACTGCTATACTGTGAGTATTCTACAAGACGAGCTAACATTGCTAATACATCATTTTAACTTGATAAATGAGCAATGTTTTGCAATACGAGTAGTATGTGATGCTGAATGTCACATGGTTCCTTAAATTCACTTTGATATACAAGTGCTTTGGATTATAAGCATGTTTCTGGAATTAATTACACTTGCAAACCAAGGTTTTAGTCCATTTGGTCATTCAGTTGACCAAAATATGTATCTCATATATATTTGGTTTTTGTCCATGGTTCCTGGCTCCCAGCAACCAAAACCCTTAGAATTTCCTAAGAGGTAAAAGTCCTAGGAGCATCTTTTGTTACAATCATTGGTCTCTTGTCCTCAGTTCCTGAAATTGTCTCAGAGCCATAAAGGTGACATGGTGTCTTGTTATTCATAACAAGCTCCTTTCCACCATAACTGGGTTTATGTTAATAAGGTGACTTTGTAAACCAGGGAAACCAACCATGAATAGAGGTTGGAACTTTCAGTCCCACCCCATTAATTTCCATGGAGTGGAGAGAGGCTGGACGTTAAATTGATCTCCAGTAGAAATGATTTAATCAATTGTGCCCACGTAATGAAGTCTCCATAAAAACCTCAAAGGGGCTTGGGGGGGTTGGAGAGCTTCCGGGTTAAGAAGTCAGAAGACCTCCTCTTGTCACTATGTCAAGCCTCATATTCCAACGAGGACAGAAGCTCTTTTGTTCTGGACCTCACCCTATGCATCTCTTCATCTAGCTGTTGACTTGCATCCTGTAATATACTTTTTAAAAACCAGTAGTCCCATGAGTACACTGGCTTGCTGAGTTCTGTGAGTCGTTGTAGCAGATTAATCAAACCTAAGGAGAGGGTCCAATTTATGACCATTTGGTCAGAAGTACAGGGGTAACAACCTGAACTTGATATTGGCATCTAAAGTGGAGGGCAGTCTTGTGGGACTGAGTGCTTGGCCTGTGGAATCTGATGCTATCTCCAGGCAAATAGCTTAAGAACTGAGGTGAATTATAGGACACCCAGCTGGTGTCCATATGATAGAAAAAGATAGGATAAAATAGGCAGGAGGGAAAGGATAGGATCTGAGGTCCCTGGGTGAGGAAAAACATGTTTTGGAGTAATGCTGGGAGCGTCTAACACAGCAAACCCCCTCTGGCATAAGGTTCTTTTTAAGAATGTAACAGAATGTAACAGACCCCACCTACTCCCTTCAGGTTTCCCTCAGGAATTTGACTAACGACCTAACTAAAAATAAGTACTAGACCATAAGATGTATGACCCACAAAGAATGATATGGCCATAGACCATCCCTCATACAATGGAAATCAGCCAGTCAGGAATGAACAACCCAGCACCTAGAATTATCAAGCCAATAAGGGTAGGACCTGAGAAGAAACAACAGGGAGAGAAGGAAGGGCTGACCAGAACCTTATAAAACAAAGTCCCTTGCCTATTGTCACAGGCATTCACTTTCGAATGTTCCCTCTGTGTAAAGAGAGCTTTCCTACTATTCTTCTTTCTGATCTTCTACTCTAATAAACATTGGCCTGCTGCTCATTTTGTGTCCACCTCTTCATTCTTCGAAGCAGGGAGACAATGAACCCCAGGTATTGAGGTAAAAAGTCCTGCAATATCCAGAGAATTGCTTGTTGGTGTGGAAGCAATCCCCCCACACCCACACCCACATGGTGGAATTGGGTGCAGAAACTACATGCTGTCTACACTAACCTCTCATTAGGCTTCCATTAGGGTTAGAGAGGAGAAATGTTTTCAATATTTTAGATGCAAAGAACACAATAAGCAACAATCCACTCTTCTCTTACTTGTCTTAAAGTTTTCAACTTTAAAAATCATTTATTTCATAACTTTGCATTATATACTGTTCTGGTTATGTGGAGTCACTGACAAACTGATATTTCTGTTTCTCATGACATATGATATTCCCATGACTGTAGAATCTGATCAAGAATAATCTATACATGGGGTGCCTGGGTGGCTCAGTTGGTTAAGAGTCAGACTCTTGATCTTGGCTCAGGTCACGGTCTTCACAGTTTGTGAGTTTGAGCCCCACATCAGGCTCTCCGCTGATAGTGCAGAGCCTGATTGGGATTCACTCTATCCCTCTCTCTCTGCTCCTACCCAACTCATTCTGTCTGTCTGTCTCTCTCTCTCAAAATAAATAAATAAACTTAAAAAGAGTAATCATCATCATCATCATCTGTACTTGTGCTACTCAAAGACTTGTCTGTGGACAGCCTGGTCTACCAGTTATTTCTGGTTCCCCCTCTGCTTGAGTAGGGTTTACATTTATCTGGGAGTTGCTGGGCTCATGCACTGAGTCACATGTAGCACAGCACATGTGAGCCTGGCATAGTAGGGCACAGTAGGACAGGAGTCCATGAACCACTGGGAGTGTTTAAGAAGTTCTTTCACAGGAAATAATTTGAGAAGCGCTGATCATTTCCTAGCATCAGTTTATTGCTACTCTAGGTTGGTGCCCCTGCTTTCTTCTCTGGCTGGAGTCACTCTAGCAGTGGCTGAATCTTGGACTTGTCACTCCTGCTGCGAGCCTTTAGACCTAGGAGCCCATGCATGGTGCCAGCCACCATGTCTGCCCTCAGGCGGGCTTACATCCATAGAGGCTGGCCTCTCCAGTGGCTACCTAGACACTTCTGGGCAGTAGGCCCAGAAGTGGTATGTGTGTGTGGTGGGGAGACATCCCCTGGGGTAGCATTAATAAATTAAAGATGAGGGGCGCCTGGGTGGCGCAGTCGGTTAAGCGTCCGATTTCAGCTCAGGTCACGATCTCGCGGTCCGTGAGTTCGAGCCCCGCGTCGGGCTCTGGGCTGATGGCTCAGAGCCTGGAGCCTGCTTCCAATTCTGTGTTTCCTTCTCTCTCTGCCCCTCCCCCCTTCATGCTCTGTCTCTCTCTGTCTCAAAAATAAATAAAAACGTTTAAAATAAAAAAATTTTAAAAAAAATTAAAATAAATAAATAAATTAATTAATTAATTAAAGATGAGAGACTAGAGAGAGCTGGTAGATTAATTCCTTTGCCTTTACTACCCCCCCCACCCCGCCCCGCCCCAGAGGCAATAAGCTGAGCTTGTTACAAAGTGAAGGCCAGCACAGCAGCTAAACAATACACATCTTCATGTCTGTTTCCCTTCCTTCCCTCCTTTGTGTTTCCTTATTCCTCTCACACCAGCTTCCCAAGGACTGCACACCCCAGCAAAGTATTAGCATGTAAGTTTTCGTCTCAGGCTATTTCTGGAGAAACTGGGCCAAGATATATACTATGTAAAATAAACACATGAAATGCTTTTCTAATGCTTTAGGCCAATGATTCTCAAAAGCATGGGCCCCAGACCAGCTTCATTTGTGAAACTGTTAGAAATACAAATTCTTGGGTCCCACTCCAGAATCAATGAAGTCAGAAACTCTGGGATGGGGCTCAGTAATCTGTTTTAACAATCCTTCCAGATGATTCTCTCGCATGCAAGTTTGAGAACCACTGCTTCAATGAGATATATATTCTCATTATATATTCTCATTAGAACTGGAAAAGGTTTCTTTTTTAAAGTGAAACAGTATGCCAGAAGCTTAGCTCAAGGATGGACCATTTCTTAGGTGATATTCAGGATGTTGATTTAACAATATCACAATAGCATACAATCTTGTAACTAAAATGTAACATTTCTGTCATAGCAACAGATCAATTGAAAAAAAGAAATTCTGCATATCAAATTTGTCACAACCTCTGTTTTTTTAAACCCTTGCTTTGTTTTAGTTTGTCTCTTCATGAGTTAGACCAATACAGAGAAAACTCAGCCCTCTAGATCAGTGATCCTACATTTTTAGAACTAGACCATCCTTCAGTCGTGTAGTTTATTTTACCTCTCATCACACCATTTTTTCTTCTCTCCCCTCTGAGATAGCTACCTACAATAAGAACTACTTTGTTTTTGTTTTGTTGGTTTTTTTTTTTTAATTTTTTTTGAGACAGAGAGAGACAGAGCATGAATGGGGGAGGGTCAGAGAGAGGGAGACACAGAATCTGAAACAGGCTCCAGGCTCTGAGCTGTCAGCACAGAGCCCGACGCGGGGCTCAAACTCACGGACCGTGAGATCATGACCTGAGCCGAAGTGGGCGCTTAACCGACTGAGCCACCCAGGCACCCCGAACTACTTTGTTTCTGAATAGCATATTAAAACTAATTTTTAGACTTCTGCAACATTCCTGGAGATCCATACACCCCCCTGGACTATTGACAACATCAAGGTTTAGGACCCCTACTCTGGATACATGTTAGAATCACCTGGGGAGCTTTTAAACTGACTCATGCATTGATGCCGGACCAAAGAAACTGCTTTAGTTGGTCTAGGGGTGGGACCTAAGTATTGTCTATTTCAAAAGCCCAGAGGGGGTATTCTAATATGTAGCCCGGGCTGGGAAAAGCTTTGAGGCCAATTCTAACTTCTAGTGTGCTTGCTTTTTGCTCCTTGACCCCATCAGCCCTGGGGCAAACACACTATTTGGTGTGTTTCTTTCTGCCCTTCAAAGGCAATTTAAAAGGACAGCCCCCACTACCCATACTACATAATCATCATGAAGAGTTCTAGTAAAATTACATTCTGGAAGTTGAAGTCAAGGGATAAATCAGAGTCCATTTAAAATTACTCTCAGACAGACAGAGGATTTCAGGTTTTGTTAAGAATGGTTTGCAATCTTCTTGTTTTATTGATACTGCCCTGCTCCGTGGTGAAGTCAGGGCAAAGCTGTTCTCAATAACCCTAAGCCAACTGCAGCCTGGTGCTCTCCAAGGTAGATACCGGGCAGTGTGGGAGGGGTCTGCACGCTTGCCCAGAACAGGATACATCTGATACCATATTGCTCCTGGGTTCAGTCTCAGAGTGCTGGGGTCTAGCTCCGGGAAGGTTTGTCAGATACAGGAACCTCTGAGCCAGCACCCAGATTCTGCACCCCAGCCTTCAGCCTTCTCCTGCAGGTTGGTTTGTGCTGAAATGTTTGTGTTTGATTCTCACCTTCTACTCCCTTAGTGAAATCCCATTATCTCTAACATCTGTGTGTCAAGAAAAGACATGAATTTTGTGTAACAACAGAAGGATACCATACTTGTTTTTCCAGGTAGCCTTAGGCAAAAACATTTTCTCACTTTCTTCATTTATAATATAAAGACTTAAACTTGGTGCAGAAAGAGGGTAGGTACTTTCGGGTGGGAAACTTTTGAAAGAAGGAATAAATCCCTATAGCAAGAAGGAAGGTTAGAATTACATATATATATATATATATATATATATATATATATATATATATATATTTTAAAGCCTGGGCAAAAAAAATTACAAATTTGCTACCAAGATATTATTTGCAATTTGTCATTTCTAGATAAATTCATAAAGTGAAAGAAAAGTGGGAAGGTGACATACACTGCTTGTGTAAACCTTGAAATTGATTTCAGAAGCATCAGTGCTCACTACAAAAGAACTTCACAGTTTAATTAGGATGGCTCAAATCCAGTGTCTATATTTAGGATAAGCTGGAAATTACAGTGTAGAAATGAGAATCATCCAGCAACAATCTAAATGGGGGGGGGGGGTCTATGGAAAAAAACACCACAGCTTTTCTTAGTTAACCATAAATTTCTTAACTTTTGTTTTTCATTGGACACAAATTGAATAATCTCTAAGGATTTTACCTGTGCGGCTGAGGAATACATTTTTACTAAAATTCTCTAATTATAAACTTTTAAATTTATACCTACACATATTACCCACATTCTCTTTAATACCTGTATGATATGCTTAAGTACAGATAAATTTGGCATTTAACGTATAACATATCAAAGGCATCTCATTAAAATTCTGAATGTATATAAACATATTTTGTACCATTAATATTTTGGCTTCTTTTTTAAAGTGGTTGGCAGAGTTCTCATGGCACTATATCATTAATTCCTTAAACATTCCTGTTTTCTTCTCATCACTGGTATATCAGCAAATAAATTAGTTCAAACTCAAAATGTGACAGAAAGAACCATATGATTGATTTTTTTTATTTTTTTTTTTTACTTCAAGAAATGTTTTAACTGATTTTGTACAAGTTATATTGGCTTAACATCCAATAATTTATTAAAGGAGCACATGATTATTTATGACCATAATTATGGTTTTTGGATGTCGAACAGAGCATTTTTCTTCTTCTTCTTTTTCTACAGTGACCTGGGTCTGGGTTTAAATATGCTTGTCAGTAATTTCCCTAAAAGCAGTTTAAATGCTCTAAATAATATGCTCAAAATTGTTAAGAAAATAAATCGCTTTAGTGAGCTGACCTCATCGGCAAGGATGCTCTAATGCACAATGACTATATAGCCAGAAAGATGCAGAAAGAAATTAGAATCACAGGAAAAGAGTCTGAAATTCTTTGAAATTAAAGTTACTTGCCTTGGCTGAAGGTTGAACTTTAAATTATAAGGAAGGAAATACTCCAGGTAAAATAGCTCTTACTCAGTTGTAACTAACAAATAAATTGCAGATATCCGGTTTAGAGCTTGAGTGTGCACTAGTCACATATTAGTGAATTACATTCTCCTCATTTATTAATATTGCAATAGTTTAAACACTGCCCTACTCTCATTCCAGTGTCAGATGTCTTATTCAATGTGATCACTCAAATTTATAAATGGCCTGAAATTCACCAAACTGCAACTCTGAAGACGCAGTGTAATGAAGTTTCTTGCTTGTATGTTAATGTGAATTGACTGCCACAACTTGACAGGTACACCAATTAACTTATTTAATCCTCCTAATGTCACTTAGGGATAGTTGCTCACATTCTCCGGATGAATAAACTGAGGTTAAATATGATTCAGTAATTTGGTGCCAAAGCCTTCGTGTTGAACTCACTTCCAAGTCAACATTATTATTTCCTGTCCTGTGCCTGTCACTGTTTTGGACTCTGATGAAGCAGTTCTGGAAAGATACAGCTAATTTATCCAGGAGTTACTTGCTATTAGGATGAAAGAATCGGCACTTCTTGTTTCCCTGAAACTGTCTTAGTAATTGAAGGTGAAACCAACAAAGCTGATTGTTCTCATTTGTGGAGAAGGCAGAAGGGGCAGCTAGATAAGGCAGAGGGGTGTGGGGGGGAGGGGGAAGGGTCATAGCTGAAATAAACATCTTGGGCTGCCATGATTTTCTATCAAATTGGCTGAAACATCCTGAATGTCTTATTGCTTATTTTAACTCAAATTGAGAACCTTCAGTCTCCAATCAAAAAAACTTTCTTCTACTTTTGAACTAACTTTAGAGGAGAGATGGTGATTTCTATGACAAGGCAGGCAAACCAGGCTGGTCAGATCTTGCCAGCCATCCTGACTACAGGCACGGAGCAGACCCCAGGGACAGGGGCTGAGGACAATATGAGCTGCCAGCTGGCTTAAAGCTATTCATTTTCATGTGCAGGTGCTGCAGTGCTGGCTGGCATCAGGAAAATGCACAGAACTCAAGGTAGAGGAGGGGCAAGGTCAGTTAAAACGAAAAAGACTCACTCAAGAAGGAAATGTTATGCCTAACACTGCCACCAGGTGGTCTTTCCTGGGAGAGGTTTATTAAAATAAAAACAAAAACCTCCTCTGAGGTTTTATTTGCTAATGATCAGAATCTGATCAAGTCTCAGATCCAACATCAGTTTTCATGTCCAATGGCACTGGAGGATTCAATCAGACAAATCCAGAATGCATGAATCTTTAGGACAAATAAGCCACTTTCTTCGACAAATTAATGGCAGGAAGGAAAACAATGAAAGGGAGGTACTGGCAGCAGACAGAAGGAAAACAGAAACTACTTCAAAAGATACTTAAAAGATACACCAATAAAATGGACTCAGTGTGTGCATCTCACGTGGATCCTGATTCAAACAAATCAACCGTAAATATTTTGAGCTAAGCGAAGATAAGTGGGCATAACCTGGATATCACATGATATTAAGGAATTAATGTTAATTTTGCTGATAATAGTATTAAGGTTAATTTTTAAAGGATGAGAGATTAGCCAATAGACAGATAGTATGCATTGGTGAAATAATATAGTATTGGAGATTGTTTTAAAATATTCCTGAAAAAAAGTGGGGCCGGAAAGAGATGAAAGGAGATTCGAGGAGTGTTGATTATCTGTGGAATCCAGAGAATGGACACATGGGTGTTGCTATACTGTTATTTATACTTATACATTTCCCTTGGAAATTCCCTTGGATCAAAAGGTTGGTTTGTTTGTTTCAAAAATATACTAATTTACAGAGAAAATTATTGATAATTCCAAGTGGCAAATTTTCTTGAGCTTACCACCATTCTTGTCAACATACAGATACACATCGTTCCCATGTCACGTGTGTTGTTATAAATACTATACATCAAATCCTACAAAAGAAAGTTGGCTTTTGAACCAACATCTTAATTAAGCAAAGCGTCCACAATTCCACTTTAAAATCTAACAATATTGGGAGCCCATCTTGCCTTGCTAAAGGCTTTTCTCAGTGAAATACTTTTAGCTCTGTAAGGTATATATTCCCATCTTTATTCATTTCTATGACATGAAAAGATAGAAAATAAGCATTAAGATTTTATTTTTAATTAATTTATTTATTTGGGGGGAGTTAAAGATTTTAATTTTAAGTAATCTCTGCACCCAAAGTGGGACTCAAACCCACAACCCCGAATCAAGATCGCATGCTCTATCAACTGAGCTAGCCAGGCACCCCTATTTTTCCCTTTGAAATTTTTACTCCTTGAACACATCTTCATATATATTGGGGAAAAGCAACCGTTTTTGATGACAATATAAGAGCATCTGAACCCTGAAAGTGAAATTAACATTTTGTAATTCAAATTGTATTTCATGTTCAACTTTTTTATTACACCCATATAATAAGCCCCATTTATATGTCAGGAGCTGAAACAAACCAGAGCATTCTCCGGAGATAGGGCACTAGTTAGGTTTGATTTTTCTGGTTTGAATTTCGTTAGGAACAAGAACTACAAGCAGAGTGCAATCACTGGTGTACAGAAGGCTGTAAATATGAAGGACAAGGAGAATTTTCGAAACAGATAGAAATAATAAAAAGATTTTTTTTACATTGAATTTTTGAAATTCCATTTAAAATATACCTACAAAAAATACTCTCTCCAAAAAGATTTCTTTGTTTCTAGTGCTTTATTTTTCCTGATGGTGGGCGGGGGTGGGACATAAGTAAACCTAGGGAGTATGATCAGTGCAATTGTAAGCCTCCTTGCTAAGAATGCTTTTTCTATTTGTATTTTTTAAATGTGTATTTATTTACTTTGAAGAGAGCACACGTGCAAATGGGGGAGGGGCAGAGTTAGAAAGAGGGAGACACAGAATCCAAAGCAGGATCCAGGTTGCAAGTTACAGCACAGAGCCCCACCCGGGGCTCGAAGCCACCAAAGGTGGGATCATGACCTGAGCCAAAGTCCAAGGCTTAAGCCACTGAGCTTCCCAGGCGTCCCAAGAATGCTTTTTCTATTTCTGAACCAAAAAGACCACTTCAGGTAATTAAAAGGTGATTAAAAAATAATTGGATATATTTCAGTTTCCCCCAAATTGCCGTTTTCCTCAACTCAAGAGGGGGACTGTTTCTGCATCACAGCTGTCAGGAAGTCTGATCACATACTTATGCAGAGGGACTTGCCAGCCCCTCTCTCTGGTCTCTTGTTTAAGTGCGAAGCTGATCTATCCTCAGCCACAGGGCCGGAGCTCTGCACCACAGCCTGGGCGCCAGTCCCAGCTTGGAGATATACTGACTTGCTGAGCAGAGAAATTTCTTTTGTCTCCCATTTCCCTCCGGTCTAAAATGGGAGTAAATCACTCACTGTTGAGATCCGGGGGACTCTCTACCGTCAAAGTGCTCAGGGAAAATAACCGCACAGAGCATTCAGACGACCTGCTCACCCAGGCCAGCCCTGCCCGCGTGCACAGGCACAAAGCAGTGACAGTCAGGCTCTGCCTGCCGGCGATGTGCCTTCTACCTGCCTGATTCCCAACGCGCCTTCCATTCCACTGCCTAGAAAACTTGCTCCAGCTCTGTTCCTTTTCGAGGCTTCACCATCAGCCCCTCGGGAAGCTTTTTATCCCCCTCAAATTAACCCCTCCGCCTCCTGAGTAGGCGAAGCGCCACTCAACGCCTCCTGAAGATTGTTGAATTTTCAATATGTGTTGGTGGGTGAGAGTGGTTTACTGAAAACTAAACACTCCAGTAGACTGTTAGTTTCAGCAGGGAAGGAAACAGTCTGTGCTATTTCACTGCCACACTGGTGTGCTTGGCACATAGTAGGTCCTGAATAAACATGAATAATAGCAATGTGCAGTCTCTGGAGAACACACCCAGTTTTACAGAAACCTCCCGGAGGGGCAGTCAATGATCCTGTGGTAAAGGTGCTGGGAGGGAGGCAGGTGTTAAAGGAAGCTCCAGGGGGGAAGTGCCTTCTGTGAAATTAGCAGCCAGTGTAGATACTCACAGAGATGCAGAAAGATGAGGACAATAAAGACCGCAATTGACTGATTGCTTACAGTGGGTCTGGTCATCTTGTGCTAATTCTTTTTGTTGTTCTTGTTTACAGTTTTTTATTTTGAGAGAGAGAGCGAGAGAGAGAGAGAAGACACCAGAGGGGCAGAGAGGGAGAGAGAGAATCCCCAGCAGGCTGTCAGCACAGAGCCCAACATGGGGCTTGATCCCACGAACTGCAAGATCATGACCTGAGCTGAAATCAAGAGTCACATGCTTCACTGACTGAGCCACCCAGGCAGCCCCTTGTGCTCCTAATTCTTAAAGCAACCCCAAAGAATTAGGAATGACAATTATTCCCAGTTTACAGATGAGGCCATTGAAATACGGGGAAGTTAAATGGATGCCTAAGGTCACACTGCTAGTGAGCAATGGAGCCATTTGTGGACAGACTTGGGCAAATTGGGGACAGCTCTCCTCACCATGATGCCTGGCCACCCAAACCTACAATAGCATCTACACCTCTATCTAGAGACACAGATGGAGAACAAGTTCATTTCTCCCGAACTATAATGTACACACTTACTTTGGGGGGTTATTTCTTTTAGCTTGTAGAAGAAGACTACATGTCAATAGGTGCTCGATAAAGAATTGTTAAATGATCAAATGGAAGGCTCTTACCTAACATGCTACCAACTAGTTCCTGACATATCACAGCCAGGTTTCTATGATTATTATGAAACAGTTAATTAGTAAGAGTACTTATAGGAGTGCTCTTCTAAGAATTCTTATTGTTCTTTTAAGAATACTTCCTTTTTTAAAAATTCTTTTAACGTTTATTTATTTTTGAGAGACAAAGAGAGACAGAGTGCAAGCGGGGGAGGGGCAGAGAGAGAGGGAGATACAAAATCTGAAGGAGGCTCCAGGCTCTGAGCTGTCAGCACAGAGCCCGACGCAGGTCTTGAACCCACAGACCGTGAGATGATGGCCTGAGCCGAAGTCAGCCCCTTAACCGACAGAGCCACCCAGGCGCCCCAAGAATACTTCTAAAAATAGAAGCAGTGTAACTTTGGACAGGTTGTTTACCTTCTCTGTGCTTCAGTCTCTGCCACTGAGAAATGGGATCGCTAAGAGTCTCCCTGCTTTCTGTGGTGGTTGTGGAGGTGAAGTGACAACATCCGTTGACCGTGTGTGTCCCTGGCCAGCTACCACTCGATGCTGTACAGTCGTGTGCTAATACTGGTAGGCTAGCATTCGTCCACCAGTAGCTCCCAAGGACTGGAAGGGAAGAAGAGGAAGAACGTCGGAACATGGCCCTCTGGCTTTCCCAGAGAGCCCCGTCTTTGAAGGTCACCTTTCAGAGCCATACGTTCTCTGCTCCCAGAACACAGGCAGCCTTCTTGCCCTTATATCCAGCTACTGCTACTTTCCTCCTCAGAGAAGAGGGGCTGCTCTCCCATCAAGTGACTGGAGCATTTTGTAGCTGAGACACACTTGAGGGGACTCAGAAGAAGAGAAACAAGGACACTTGCAGCAGCAGCATGCAGGATGTACCTGTTAGAGTAGGAAGTCTCCTAGTGCCCGGAACTTAAATAAACGCCAGAGGAGTGGGGACCCCCATTCCCCATCCCCCTCCGCACTCCCCCGCTTCTTCCATTCCCCTTCCACGGCCACCCTTTGCCCTGCAAGACCAATGCAGAGATCCTCAGCCTGAGATATTACCAGAAGGCAAGTCAGGCCCACGCAGAAGTAGAAGGCGGCCACGAGGAAGAAAAGCCATTTGGTCCCAGGCACTGGCCTGGGTCCAGCCTGGAGTGACTGTCCCATCTCCCAGTCTGGAGGGCCTGGTAAGCAAATCAGGCCTCCCGCCTGGAGGCAATTAGCTATCGACAGGCTCCTGGAATCTGTATGCAAATGTACCCAGAATGCAACCTTAGTTATTTTCCAAAGCCATAATTTTGTTAAAAAAAACAAAAAAACAAAACAAAACAAAAAAAAAAACTCATGCAGGGATAGAAATATCTGAGACAAGGTGGCCTCTGCTGACCACCAGGTCACCCTAGAGGTTCCTGGTCACAAACCACTATCCATTAATCACCCTGACAGGAGCAATTACAAAGCGGACATTCTACAAAGGGAACGTGGCGTTTCCCTGCTACAAGTGCACTGATGAGGGAATGGATAATTGGAAGCATTTTTGGAAAAACAAATACTATAATCCCCTGTTCCCTTTAATTATGAATACAAGCAGGTATGTGTTTCCTCCATTCATTCGATAAATATTTATAAGACATGGTGGGAGAGTAGGGGAGAAACATTTAAAAAATAAGAGTAGTAGAGAAACATTTAAGTGTGAGCATTTAAGAGAAAAAAAAAACCAAAACATTAAAAAACAAGTCCAAGACCTGTGTTCTGCTTCCAAGTGTCTTGTGGCTAATTGGGAAGATGCACGAAAGTACCAGCGCAAAGATAGACAGCAATACAAACCCATATGTGATAAACGTTCGGTAAATGGTTTATACCAGCAGCGGTCTAAGAGTGTGGAGGAATGGGATGTCCCCAAAGACCAAAGGAGTCTCAGGCAGGGCTTGGGACATAAGGGGCTTTGCGAGACTTGAGTGACAGAGAGGAGAGGAAATTCCACGTAGAAAGGAGTGAAATTTATTAAGAGAGTCGCCTGGTTTTAGAGAAGAAATTTCTCAGGGAATTGTGAGAAGTAATGTGAATGAAGAAGGCAGGAACTATATCAGGAACAGACTGAATCTCCAACAGTGTATCAGATCAGGCTCTGTTATTTGCTAACAAGAGAGATTGATTCTGAGTGTCTTGAATAAAAAGGAAAAGCAGACTCTTCATTGGAGGATGTCAGGATTTCTTACAATGGGGCAGACATGGGCAGCCAAGGCCCAGGATGGGCAGGACTAGGCTACGTCTGGGAACCTCAGCAGCAAGAGTTCTTACCCTTCGTGGGACTCAGTTTCCCTGACTTGAGACCTCCATATCTCTCCATCTCAGGTTTCATATTCCTTGGAAATAAGATCTATCTGCATACATTGGATCAGAAGCCCACACTCTGTGCCAACAGTAATGGGCAAGGGGTTGGGCCAGTGGCCCTCCTATATATCAGGACAGTCCCTGAAGAAGGGGGCCTGGTTGTGCTCCAGGCAACCACCCAGAGGAGTTGATTGTAAGTAAATATGTACTAGGTACCAAGCACTTTGCTTTGTGAGGACATCACCTGACTTATGAAACTAAGTCTGTGCTCTATGAAATGGGAAATCATGAAGATGTGCAGCAGAGAAGGAACAAAATACAAATATAGCTCTGGGAAGGGGATGCTATCCGTGAACTGCACTTTGGATTTAAAGATAGAACTGACTTGAGGTCTGAGAGGTATATGACAGTGACTCCAAACAAACTCCAGCGTGTACGTTAAAGCCACGTCTTCCTGGGCCCACACTGTAATTCTGATGGCATGGATAGAGGATAGGGCCCAGAAACTGGTGTGCGGAGAAATTTAGGAGCATGCTCTGGAGACCCTGAGGGAAGAAACCAGACTAGTAATCCTGCCAGCAGGCAATGTGAAAGCAGCAGGTGAAGGACACAGGGTGGCATTCGAAAATGACATTGCCAGTTCAGGAATCTACCAGGATCTGGAAGACGGTGATGAAGGAGAAGTTGAGGGGAACCCAACCGTTCGAAGCTTGGAGAATGGGCCAGTGCCATCAAGCAGCATTTAAAAGGCAGAAGGGATGTTGGACCATATAGATAATGAATGATTCTGCATTCATGTCCTAGCAGGACCCCTGAGCAGAGACGGTCAGGAGGCATTGGGGCCCAAACAAGATAAGCACGTTATCTTTCTGGAGGTTAGAACTCATACATGGGTAATAATGGATGAACAGACTCTATTCAAAATGAAATTAAAATATTAAGATAATAATGAAATCTAAACAGCATTTCAGTGATGCATCTGGATTCAGGTTTAACTAACCGTACTCGGTGCTTTCATGAATATTTTTTATTTAACCTTCACAATTACCCTGTCATGGAACTGAGCCTCAAAGCTCTAAATTATGTAAATTGTTTGAAGTAACACACACGTGGGGCTGGAGAAGCGAGCATCTGAGCCCGCACTTTTGGGTTCCTGAGTTCTTTCCATGACATCAAGTTACCCCCTCCCCAATTTAGAAACAAACGAAATTACCTATCCGGACAACGAGCAAATAGGACAAAGATTTATATGATTAGTGGCACTGTGAAATGTAGATAAATCTATCTTTTTAATATCCATATGGAGAACTGTTCTGCTTCTTAAAACTTGAAAATCCATGTGAACTACAAAGCTCAGAGACAACAATTCCCAGCATAGACACAGTGCGGCAGTCGGGGGCAGGGAATGTTTTCAATCCCTCTGTCATTGCTATGTAGCCTGCGTGCGATTTTGGTTCAAAGTCTTCTTTTTTTTTTTTTCAAGTATTCTTTTTTTTGTTGTTGTTTAACTGAAGTATAGTGGACATATAATATTATGTGACTGTCTGGTTTACAGCACAGGGATTTGACAACTAGGTACATTACGAAACGCTCACCACGGTAAGTGCAGTTAGCATCTGTTGGTTCAAGGTCTTTTATTTGGGGCTCAGCTCACTAAAATGCAGTTCCTTTCCTTTTTCCTATTTAATAATTCCACAGTGACACCTGCTGGGGAGAAAGGACCGCTCTGGTAGGGTCCCCCTGCAGGAGAGCTCCTCGGGGATGCAGAGAGGGGCGCTGTGCAGGGCGTGGAACAGGCAGTGGCTGCTTCTCCTAGCCCTTCTCCACAGAGCTGGTCCCACCTGACAGTGGGGCTCTTCCAGGATGATTAGCACCCCGGTTCTGGGTCCCCTCCAGCTGGGCTGGAGCCCCAGCACCAACTCCACCAAAGGACTGGTGAGTGAAGGGGACGTCCTCCGTCCTCTTGTCACTCTGTGACCATTCTAGCTCCCTTTCCAGCTATGAGTTTCTCCGCGGCACCTGGTCCTGGACACCACTGTTTGTTTCTCCGTGGATCTCCATGATACCGTTACTTAATAACAAAGCAAAATTGAGGGGAAAAAAAAGAAAAAGAAGTCCCCTGGCATAACTGAGGAGACGCCTTCCCCAGAAAGTGCCAAAATGTTTTAGAAATAGAGGCAGACAACAGAACCGTCGCGTATTTCACGAGGCAGGATAGTAATTTATGTAATGTATTTTTAACTGTGAGAAGTGATGGGGGAAACCACTTAAATATAATGTGAATTGAAGATTTGTCAGTTATGTAGTTCATGCGGTGGCAGATCTGGAAAATGTTATAAAAATTGAAGGATTACCAACAGAGAATGCCTAAAACGAGAGCGCTCGTTTGAGTTCTGACTCCCCCTATCGCTGGGAATGTTCTGCTTTCTGGGAATATTTTGCTTTCTGGGAAAGGAATTGCAGTTATATACTGTCTGTCAAATGTTCTTTTTTTACATCGCCTTGCTTCATTCTTGTTTTTATCCCTCAGCTCTCTGTTTCGGCCCCTCTGTGATGCTGAGGTTGGCCTGACGTTAACTCAGGACCCCGTTCTCTCTGTGCCTGAATGGCACTGACATGACCCAGAGACACTCCCCCATTTGCTTTGGGTCCTGCCCTGTTTTAGGTGGGTGGGCCCTTTGGAACACAATGGACGTTCACCCCAATCTGGATCCCCTGCACAGAAGGGTTATATGGGAGTAAACGGTCTTTCATTTCTCCTCAAAATATGTACTGTATGTATTGAGGCCACAACAATCAGCAAAATACATCATCTTAAGCTGTGGTGAGCTCACACTTAGGCACACACCTTCTTCCAAAGTTATCCAAAATACAAGTCTCTCTTGTGGTATCCCACCCCCAACTTTGAGATGTACTCAAAAAAGCCCTTTGGAAAGTTTTTGGGTTTTCCACGTGAAGACTTCTTTATAGATGAAATGAGCCCTCTAGTGGTCATTTTTCAAGTTACAGCCTCTATTTTTAGGACTTTGAGGACGCTGGCTCAGAACGTTTCTGTTTTCTTCTAGAGATGCACCGAGAGCTAGTTCTCACTATGAACCGATGTAAATTTTGCTCCTTGTTACTGCTTTCCTCACAACACAATTCTACTCTCCCTTTCCCAGTTTGTGCATCCGTAAGAATCTTTCTTTTGTCTCATAATCTGGGCATTTCACTGCACCCCCCCCCCCCACCGGGTGCCAGAGGATCTGTCTCACTAAGTCGCGGGGACCCTCCATCACCACACGCCGCTGTTGTGGAATTGCTGGCCTTATGACTTCAGAAGGTGCGTGCTGAGAATAATAGCACCATGCTGGCAATCCATCAGGTGGCCTAATGGACACTAACAGAAATGTACTCAGACATGGGCTCCTCACAGAGGATGTGCGTGATTCACAGTTTGGCCATGAACTATAGCTATGTTACATTTGAGTTTCGTGGTGTTTCAGTATTTCAAAAAGTCATACAGTCTTCCATGTCAGTCACATCTAACACCCATACTTCTGCCTGTACGGTGCTCCAAACACACTGAAAAGACACATTTTGACTGGTCAGGACAGGTGCTAGCAAGTGGTGAAGACCCTCACAATGGGTATGAGGCGGAGTTGCTAAAAGCAAAGCAAGCAGAAATCAGCGCAAACTCAGATGTGCTCCACGGTTGTTGCAAATTGCTCTGGCTCCTTTTGGTCTAAGTGTTTAAATCAACAGAGAAAATCCACACCGCTTTTTATTATTTTTTTTAATTTTTTTTAACGTTTGTTTATTTTTGAGAGAGAGAGAGAGAGACAGAGCATGAACAGGGGAGGGTCAGAGAGAGAGGGAGACACAGAATCCGAAACAGGCTCCAGGCTCTGAGCCGTCAGCACAGAGCCCGACGCGGGGCTTGAACTCACGAACCGTGAGATCGTGACCTGAGCCGAAGTCGGACGCTTAACCCACTGAACCACCCAGGCGCCCCTCACACCGCTTTTTATTTTTTTTTTTTTTTAAATTTTTTTTTCAACGTTTTTTATTTATTTTTGGGACAGAGAGAGACAGAGCATGAACGGGGGAGGGGCAGAGAGAGAGGGAGACACAGAATCCGAAACAGGCTCCAGGCTCTGAGCCGTCAGCACAGAGCCCGACGCGGGGCTTGAACTCACGAACCGTGAGATCATGACCTGAGCCGAAGTCGGACGCTTAACCCACTGAACCATCCAGGCGCCCCTCACACCGCTTTTTAAACAGCTTTGATGGTCTCTTGAAATCCTAATCAGTCAGAAAATGGTATGTAGTGAGCACCCACTGCTTACACCGTGTGAAACAAACACGGTTACAAAGGCAAAGAGAAGACTATCCTAGGGACCAGAGTATTCATGGCCAAGTGAAAAGGAGAGCAAAGCAAGCAGATGAGAATCAGTTGAGACCCCGTTTACCAGAAAGAAGCACAATTACTACGGGTTACTTGATGCTATGTGGGGTGTCACTAATAATGAATGCCTGTTGTACCACCTTCGAGAAGACAGTGGGTCCTTAACAGCTCTTGACTTTTCTCTCCCCATTGTTCACATCCACAACGTATCTCAAATTCGTCCTCTCCCTGCCCTTCCTCCATCAACGGGTGGTTACAATCTCATGGCCTCTCACCTGCACAGCCGCGAGACCTTGGAGAGTTCAAATCCCTTACAGCCATGTTGCCCAGGAGCCATCGTCCATTCCCCACAAAGCCCCGGAACGGCTCCTACAACGTGCAGCTGCCTCATCCCAGCTTTGAAAGTCATCGCTGACCTCCTGGTGTCCTCTACAACAGATTCCAAAGTGTTTTCGGGACTTTGATTCCTTGAGACGTGAGCACTGACAAATGAGAAGGGGTCATCTATTTGGGAAATGGCACACGTGTGCTGTGAATTATCAAGTGGGGCCGAGGGGATAGAAGGAGACAGTACATAGGAGTTTCCACCCTGGCATCCTCTGGAAAGCTTTCTCCTAATTCATCTGGAGCTGAATTAAGCCCTCCTTTCTCTGCACATCCTTAACATGTTAGACATATGTACTACATGACATAACACTAATGTAGTTATGTGCTTTGATACCTAAGCTCACACTCTAGCTGTCTGAAGTGATAACTGAGCATCATAATTTTCTGTTTTGAAACTTAAAATTTACAAAACCCAAATCACACTGGGGAACCGTAAACACAATGCCACCGTTGGAGGCAGAATTGGATAATTAGGTTTGTCAAGGAAAAGAGAGTAAGACTTCGTGAATTTGTAAAAGGTCATCTGAAAACATTAATTAGTATTTCTTATTAATACCAGTTTCACTCAGATGGGATTAGTAGCCCACAAGCCCATGAAATTCTACTAGGAATTTCTTCCTCCTCAAATATAAAGACAAATGTGTCCTGTTCATTTCTGCATGATTTTATTCTGATAAAATGAAGATTTAGGTTAAGAGAGAGGACTGTCCCCTGATACAGATTTGGCAACAAGGCGAGAGGAGAGGCTAACTCTGGGGCAGGGGTCAGCTTTATGGGTGAGTGATAACTGCAGTCATACAGGGCCCCACACTTGGACCTGTGCTTGGATTAGTGCTCTGCTCTGGAATTTCTTAATAACTTTTCAACGAGGAGCTCCCATTTTCATTTTGCACTGGGCCCGCAGATTATGCAGCCAGTCCTGCAGTGGGGAGATCTCAGGAGCCACTTGCTGCCTCCTTTAACCAGCAACTTCCCCCGAAGCCCCTTCCCAGAAAGGCCAAAATCAGCCTGCACGCTTGGGTCTCTGGAAAGCGCGAGGGTGCAGCTAGAACCAAATCCACAGGAGATGCTAACAGCCCCTTGGCCTAACCCAGTTGCTCTGCCGCAGTGCTTTGTGGGTCTTTTGCTCCGACCTCCCCACTGCCTTAGAAACCACATCCCACGGGGGGTGCTGGTGGTCCATCAAGGTGGTGTCCCAACAGCTCCGGAACCCGATAAATAAATAAACGTTGATAAAAAAAATATTTAAAAAATAAAAGACCTCACATTTTCAAAGGCAGAATCTCTACCCTATTAACAGCAGCCAATCGCTCTACGGTCTATCTGTAGAAGTTAGTTGATGCTTTACCACTTATGTTTTTCTGTTCTCTAATTCAAGTTAAGAACAAATCATCTCTCTTATTTGTCTTACTGAGCAACTTTATACTTCTTGACACTTTTGGAATGACAACCCCCTAAAATGAAAGAAAAAAAAAATCCACAAACTTCACCTTCTTATGCCGAACATTTGTTTTTAAAACTGAATTGGGTTGGAACTAATGTCTTAAGAATTCTCTATTTCGTATGAAAAAAATTAGAAACACCACAGGGTATCATAGAACTGGGAACGGAAACTACCTAAGAAGACAATTAACAGTGGAGGGAGGTACCGCAATAACACAGAGCTCTCATCTGTGGCTGGCATTCACGAGCGGGGTAGGCAACATATTTCAAGTAGATAGCAAGGCGACGCTAGGTTTATGTGTTGCTCTCAAGAGAGGTCCTCTGTCTTTAATCTGAGCATGAAATTAAGTACATTGATAATAAGCCGCGGATCTGAGAAGCTTGGAATAGCCATCATCCCTCAGGATTCCTCAGTATAAAGCCAAGGACTGCACGCCTTAGGTCAGAAGCCAATCCTGACATGATTGACGGCTGCCTTGTGTGTGGTGCAGAGGACAAGGCTGGGAGAGATGGGGTTCTCTTCCTGAATCTTACTCTAAGTAGCCATGACTTCCCGTGAGTCCTTTTACAGATCTGGAGTCCATGTCCTCCTCTGTAAAAGGAGGGCGGGGGGGGGGGGGGGAAGGCAGACCAGGAATCCAGGAATCCAGCTTCACATCCTGTGGGAGCACCTCTGAACACTTGGCTTTGTCCTTGCTATTTATGGAACCTTAGGTATACCTAACCTTAGGTTATGTAACCTTTCGACACCTCCCTTTATCTCCGTGTAAAATACAATGACAAAATCATAGCACTTACCTCATCAGATTTTTGTAAGGATCAAATGAGAGCATTGTTTACAGCACTTAGCCCCGTGTCTGGCACCTAGTAAGCGTGCAAAAACTTTCACCATAAAGAGATACCACCACACAAGTATCGGAATGGCCTACATCCAGAAAGCTGACTATAGCAAATGCTGAAGAAGATTAGAACAACAGGAACCCTCATTCGTTGCTGGTGGCGCAGCGATGTGGGAGAGAGTACAGCCACCGTGGAAGACATTTTGGACAGTCTGGAGAGGTTTCTTTTAAAACTGAACATTTTAAAACTGAACATTTTACCATATGATCTAGCAATCGTGCTCCTTGGTACTTACCCAACGAGCTGAAAACTTATGTCCACACAAAAACCTGCACCCGGATGTTTATAGCAGCTTTATTCATAATTGCCAAACTTGGACACAATAAAGATGTCCTTCAGGAGGTGAATAGATAAAAATACTACTACTACTACTAATAATAATAATAACTCTGGTACATCCACACAATAGAATATTATTCAGTGCTAAAAAGAAATGAACTATCAAGTCATGAGAAGACCTGGAGGAAACTTCAGTGCACATTACTATGTGAAAGAAGCCAATCTGAACAGGCTGTATACTGTATGATTCCCATAATATGACATTCTGGAAAAGGCACAACTATGGAGACAGTGAAAGATCGGGAGGTGCCAAGGATAAAAAGGGAACAGAGGAATGAGTAGGTGGAGCACAGAGGAATTTTAGGGCACTGAACTACTTTGCATGATATAATAATGGTGAACACATGTTACATAGTTGTCCAAATCCACTGAATGCACAATATGGTAAGAGTGAGTGCTTAGTGTAAACTATTGACGCTGGGTAATAATGATGTGTCAGTGTTGGTTCATCAGTTACAACAAATGTATCACTCTGGTGCAGGATGTTAATGATGGGGGAAGCTGTGTGTATGTGTGCCTGGTGGATGGGGGAACAGGGTGTACATGGGAAATCTCTGCATCTCCAGCTTAATATTGCTGTGAACCGAAAACTGCTCTAAAAAATAAGATCTATTAAAAATAATTTTTAGCCGGGGCTATTTTTATCAAGGATCCTTTCTAGCTTCATTTTCTGATGGTATATGTAGCCGATGTGTATTTGTTGAAGGAAGTTACTGTTTACCCAGCATTTGTGTTATCCTGGCCTCTGGTGGTGAATTCGCAGACATGCTATCATTCTCGCTACTGCATTTCACATTTCCATAGCACTTTTCCTGATTTGGGTTTTCCCTGAGCTGTTACAATTATTGAGTCTTTCCCAATCCCCACCCTCCACAATTGCTTTGTGTGCAGGTGATTGCTATTATTATCCTTAATTTCCAAAGAAGGAAACAGGCACAATGGGTCCTTATCTAGGAGGTGTTATTTTGGCATAAATAATACCTCGGCGAAACAGGTGAGGCACAATTTGCATCTTGGGATTAAATTAGAAATAGACCCCAGGAATATTTTATTCCTGAAGTAACAACCACCAAGTGGAAAAGCCAGAGTGATTAACTAATGTCCCTTGGCTTTGTAATAACTTGGTAACACACTCAGAGTTGGAGGCACCTGCTTATAGATTGAACTATTCTGGACCTGCCCAGGGCCCTGAGCCTCTTTTGTTGGGTGAACAGAGTGTCAAGGCAGCTCAGTGGACTGAGCATCCAAGAGCCTGGATCTTCTAACTCTGCACTGCTATAGCCATACAGAGCAAGTCCTTGAGACTTCATTGTGTTTTTTTTTTGGGGGGGGGGGGGTCGTTTCTTAATTTGTGGAGTAGAGAAACACTTTCTGATTTTTCTACCTCCCAGGGCAAAGGGGAAAAAAAGATAAACGTGGCATATGCAGATAAAGAAGATAACTCCCAAAATGGTGACTGGATCAGTGCTTCTTTCTTTTTTTTTTTTTTAATTTTTTTTTTTTTTAACATTTATTTATTTTTGAGACAGAGAGAGACAGAGCATGAACGGGGGAGGGTCAGAGAGAGAGGGAGACACAGAATCTGAAACGGGCTCCAGGCTCTGAGCAGTCAGCACAGAGCCCGATGCGGGGCTCAAACTCACATACCGCGAGATCGTGACCCGAGCCGAAGTCGGACGCTTAACCGACTGAGCCACCCAGGCGCCCCAGTGCTTCTTTCTTTAGGTGAGCCGTCATAAAGGTCATCAATGGATAATCCTTCAGTTTTAGAGTTACAAACCTAGGCCAAGTGGGGTCAGGGGCTGACTTACAGATGTCTACAAGCAGCCACAGTGCTACCAGAGATGTATTTAGACCTATATAACTCCTGATGATCACAGACCATAGGGCAAGAAAGTAAAAAATGCAAACCCCATCACGGATTTGAAGCACTGAATTCTTGCTCAGTGCACGTACATACTGTTCAAACTACGTGTCTACTAAATTGTTAACACAAGGCTTGCTAGGCTCCTTTGCTAACTCAGGCCCTGTTCACAAAAATGGAATAAGCTGTATGTCACTGACTTAGCAGAGCCCATGTTACCCTCACAACTAATGGGTTAGATTAATATTCTGTGCCTCGTGCTGCTCGGAGAAGGGGACATTATCTCTGTGGTATTCTTCCCCCAAATCCATAGCTCCAATCTGTCAAAGCATCAGAAAAAAACCGATTGAGAGACACTCGACAAGGTGCTTGACCAGTACTCTTCAAAAGCACCCAGGTCATGAAAAACAAGGGAAAACTGAGGAAAGGTCCTAGATTGAGAAGGCTAAGGAGACAGTACAGCCAAACGCAAAGTGGGGTCCTGGATCAGATCCTGGAACAGAAAAAGACACCGGAGGGAAGATAGTCGAGATAAAAAAAAAAAAAAGGTGCATAGTTTTAGTTAGTGGTATAGTACCAACGTTGGTTTCTTGAAAGTTATCTGTGGTTTCATGAGATGTTAACATTGGAGGTAGTAGGTGGCAGTGTGTGGGGGGTTCTCTATCTTTCTAACTGCCTTGTAGGTTTAAATTTTTTCAAATTACAAAGTTTAAAAAAAAAAGCATGGCACTCAATTTTCCAGTCCCCATGCACAATTCCAGGGAGATGCCAGAGCCAGGACTGGATGTAGTGAGGGAGAGAAATGATAGCCAAGCTGTTTAAGCTGATCCAACGGGTCAAAATTAACATGGCTGTTATTTCTACAAGAAGTATATCCATAATTGATTTATACTAGACTGTGAAAGAATAACAGAATTAGTTTGATGAGCTCCTGCCAGCAACTCTGATCCCTAACCCACCGCTCCCCCTCCAACCTTCCACCTGCCTGAGAAAGAAGAGCTCCTCCGTGAAATCATCACATCTTCCAATTTTTGTGTCAACCACGGCAAAGGCACCAACCCTTTTCTTCTTACATTGTTCTCGTGAAGTATGCCGTTAGGGGCTCAGAATAATAAAGACCGCTGTCATAATTAAGCTCTGGGATGTATTTCAAAAGACTCACAGACATTAGAAATGAGAAGGACCCAGCAGGTCATCCAAGCCCGTCTTCCTGCCAGTGCAGGATGGCTGTGTGCAATTTGGCAGATCCGTTATCAGGCTATAAAAATTCTAAACTATTCAAAAAATTGCCACATCGTATAAATTATGATAAAAAGTTTACCTTATTCCTGGGTGATTCTTGAGGGTACGGAGAAAAAAAAAAGGAAGTCATGAATAGCTCCCTAAAAACAATTACTGTCGTCCTATTTAGAAAATACTTTCCAAGGTGAAAATGTGGTTATTTTCTGTTCAGTGTGACAGTCTATGCTTATTGTTATGCAAGAGTTGCCTCTCTGCATCTGATAATTCAAAATTTAGCACTGACCCCAGCTGTCCCTCAAATGATATTATGAATGTGTTTTGCAATGGTTCCAACTTCTTCTGGCTTATATTTAAAGTGCTGGACTTGAACACAGTTGTATATGCTCCTGCCTTTGGCTCTGACCTCCTAGCCCAATGTCTACATTCCTGGAGAATCAATTCTAGAGAGAAACCTTCCAAAGACCTTTCAAGAATGATACTCAAACCACCACACCTGATCAGGTTGGGTGAGGCCTTTTCCAATCAGAATTGTGAAATGTCTGTGATGTATGATCTGACAGATAAATCCAATAGAAAAGGGGCAACAGCAACAAATACAATAATAATAACAAAAGGAAGTATTTTCAGTGCATGGAACTTGGAGGAAAACTGGGGAGAATCACTGAAATGAAGCGGTTAATTCATAGCCCAGAAATACATCCTTGAAATGTGTCTTGATTATGTACAAAATGGAAACTTGGCAGAATAAAGGATGTAGGCAGATACAGTCCAATGAAATATGTGACCACTGTATCCATCAAGACCAGATGTTTGTCTGTCATTCTTTCATGCTGGGCATTGGAAAACCAGGGCACAGCCCCATGAAATATGTCAATATTTTTCATTTTTGTTGAGTTTTCACTACTTGGTATACACAGTTCACCTTTGTATAGCACATAAGAAAATGTAGGTCTGTGTCCTATGAAATAAAAGGAGCATTGTATCAAAAACTATGCCTAGTCTTTCTTTCTAACACCATATTGGATGGGCACATCATGTCTATAATAAGTCATGGCAGAAACTCACGTTTAGAAGCATATCCCAAGAACGAGAAGTTCTACCTTCGAAACCCTTCTTCGCTCTTCTTTTAACATAACTGCATGGAAAATGTATGCAGATAGGATCCCCTTTGTAAGTGGTTTGTGTTTCAAAAATTCATTTGTAGGTTGGTTAAAACTTAAAACGCACTTTCCCAAAGCTCCAGGGTTGTAAACAATAGCTTATTTCCCAGGGCAGTTCACAAAAGCTCTTGAACTCATTATTAGAGCTGGTTTCCTTGTCTTGACCACTTCTGTATACAAGATGCTTGAAACATAATTGCTGAAAGTCCCATTAGTTCACACACCATCGGGGTTTAATGCCAGCAATCAATCGACTTCTGAATCCGGAGTTCTTGGACTATAGGGTACGATTGATCATTTGCATGAAATGGTTGTCAAAAGGTGATTGTTCATTAAGCCTGAGGATTGTGGTGTTGAAAATAATAGGTAGAGGATTAGACATATAGAATTAGCAACAGTAGTAAGACACCTACATCACTAATACAAGAAAGCAGGGTGGGGGGGTGCGGGAAGATTGGAAATCAAATATTCTGTGAGTCATAAATGCTTAGATGGAACTGGGTGAATAGCAAACCCTCAGGTGCCACACCTTTTTTTAATGTTTATTTATTCATTTTGAGACAGAAAGAGAGAGAGCATGTGCATGAGTGAGGGGAGAGGAGGAGGAGAGAGAGAGAGAGAGAGAGAGAGAGAGAGAGAGAGAGAGAGAGAGAGAAGAGAGAAAGATTCCAAGCAGGTTCTGTTCTGTCAGCATGCCAGACATGGGGCTCAATCCCATGAACCGTGAGACCATGATCTGAGCTGAAGTCAAGAGTCAGATGCTTAACCAATTGAGCCACCCAGGCACCCCTGCTACAGGTTTCTTGATTCTCTCAATGGGAACCAAGCAATATATATATAGCAAACCCTCAGGTGCCACACCTTTTTTTAATGTTTATTTATTCATTTTGAGACAGAAAGAGAGAGAGCATGTGCATGAGTGAGGGGAGAGGGGGAGAGAGAGAGAGAGAGAGAGAGAGAGAGAGAGAGAGAAGAGAGTATATATATATATATATATATATATATATATATATATATACTTCCTGTTACTCTTCAACTATTACTCTTACAGGTAAAATGGAATTGCACTACTGGGAGGAAACGACTGCCTCTAAACTTTCCCCTTCCGTTTTGGTTGGCTGTCTGTGTTACCAGACTGGGGACACTCTGAGTCTAGTTTAAATGGAACAGTGGAGTGTTGGAGCAAAATACACGGTGCAAGAAGGGAAAGTTACAAAAAGCCAAGAACACGACACATAAAGAGCTAGGCTACCTGAGGCTGGAGCAGGAGGCTAGGAGCCTCGGAAGGACACAGCAGTAAAAGCCTCTGGATTTCATGGAGCTATCTGGTGTTAACGGGACATGGATGGTAATGGGACCTGCTGGCAAAAATCTTCACGTGCTTTCTCATGGTCTTTGTCCTCCTAAGCCTTCTGACTGAGTATGGCCCATCACTGTCTCTACTGCTTCCATTACAACTGTTGACATATCCTCCGG
The DNA here is from genome assembly GCF_028018385.1 of Neofelis nebulosa. Taxonomy (NCBI): domain Eukaryota; kingdom Metazoa; phylum Chordata; class Mammalia; order Carnivora; family Felidae; genus Neofelis; species Neofelis nebulosa. The sequence continues at coordinate 83,484,786 of NC_080790.1, read as the reverse complement.
GTTTCTGCCTCAACTTCTTCCAAACATCTTTTGATATGTCTCCATTTAAATTCCGGGGAGGGCAGCGACTGGGGGACTAGAGGAAAAGAAAGAGGAAGGGGAGAGAAAGAAGAATCCAACTGCCCAACTTTTGCCCTGGGCTATAGTCATACGTATCGAGTGGATGGATAGGCGATGGACTAGCTGTCCTTGGGCCAGGTGCCCCACCTTGACACAATTAGCTATACTGGTCCTGTGGCATTCACCAGGGACCTGCTTCCTAGGAAGTGTAACAGAAGCCAGCTCTGTGACATTATTAGCACCTTTTTTTTTTAACGAAGTGTTTTTCAACAAAGAGCTCCAAGTAAATAAATTCTTTTTTTTTTTTTTTTTTAATTTATTTTTGGGACAGAGAGAGACAGAGCATGAACGGGGGAGGGGCAGAGAGAGAGGGAGACACAGAATCGGAAACAGTCTCCAGGCTCCGAGCCATCAGCCCAGAGCCTGACGCGGGGCTCGAACTCACGGACCGCGAGATCGTGACCTGGCTGAAGTCGGACGCTTAACCGACTGCGCCACCCAGGCGCCCCAATAAATTCTTAATCCAGCAATGCTCAGTGTAGGTGAAGGAACTAGCACTACCTGGTGAGAACCTTCAGCTACCATGTAACCTGAGCCTTGCACTTAAACTTCTCCTGCTGGGCACTGAAGGAATAATCTGCTAATTAGTGTACGTTAAAAGGGGAAGACAGAATCTGGTGTGTCTGCTAACTTCTTCTCTGCTCCAGATCTTTAAAGGAATAACTTTTATTTTTATAAATGACCATAAATGCGTGACAAAATATTTGTTTAATATAAATATTTACATGCTGCCTCAGTTTCTCCTAAGTCATCAGTAAAAGTGACCTCGCTCTGGGCCAAAATTTCACAACAGCTTGATCCATTCATTCACTCCGCCATTCAGCCATCGTTTATTGTTTATTGAGTACTGTGGACACTCCATCAGGGAGGATCACCAGGTGATCACTCAGCAGAGTTAAGTACCGACAGGTCACCTAGAGCCAGAATCAGAAAGGATATCAAAAGCATGACCAGTTTTCCTGATGACTTTATCGCAAAGTAACACGTGACAACCTGAGAAATGATCTGGCTGCCTTGTTTTTCAAGCTCTCTAAATGACTATTTGTATTTCACAGGTAGAAAAAAAGAAGTGATGCCTTTCCTAAGACTATGACATATATCAGCCATGAGTAGAGGCAGTGTCCTCATCTCCAATTGCCCATAAATACTGGCAATTCTAGGGGCGCCTGGGTGGCTCAGTTGGTTAAGCGACTGACTTCAGCTCAGGTCATGCTCTCGCTGGTTGTGAGTTCAAGCCCCGCGTCAGACTCTGTGCTGACAGCTCGGAGCCTGAAACCTGCTTCAGATTCTGTGTCTCGCTCTCTCTCTGCTCTTCTCCCTCATGCTCTGTCTCAACTTCCTTCAAAAATAAATAAACATTTAAAAAAATTAAAAAAAAATACTGGCAATTCTATTGTGTTTTTCCCCCAGGGATAACCCTAATCCATGTGAACTGAGACAACTTTGATCATCCCTCTTTGATCATTCCTAGGGTAGGGATTTGATTTCTCTTCTCTGGGTTAAGAGCTGCACAGAGTCCTATCTCTTAACCAAGTCACATTCCAAAACATTTTTATTTCTCTAATCCTAAAACCACAAGTCACTGTTATCCAATGTATGTACTAGTCAAATCTTTATGGAGGTTGCTTGTCTTTCTTGAACATTATGTGAAATATAAATGTCGTATGATAGTGAAGGTGAAGGCTTGAATCTACTCTTCTAATACTGAACACTCAACCACACTTCCAGATCTTGTCTGAGGCTGCTTAGGCAGGGGCAAAATGGTTTCTTTTCAAGAAACAATCTTCCAAGATCAATGATGCACAAAGTACTTTGGTTCGAAAGGAAGAGAGAGGAAAGCAAAGACAAAAAGCAGCTCAGACTGGAGGGCCTTGAAGTTGGGGATCTTTTTGAAGCTGTTCACATATGCGGTATCTACCCTTGACAGGTCATTTCGTTCCATTTAGCACTTTTTCTTCTCCACGATTAGAAGCTCTTAGGCAAATGCAGAAGGGAGGAAAAGCTACCAGATCTGATAATACAGTATATCAGACTGTCAGCCTAACTGAAGTTTCCCTATGGTGCGAGCAAGACACCGTTCCAAAAAGAAATCACGCGAAAGCAAGGGACAAAAGGATCCTAGAGATCACGCCTTCACATTTAATTTCAGAGAAGAAGACCCGAAGCTGATTTCTGTTTAGATCAGTTGTGTACCAGTTGGAACACGGGCACCTAGCACTGCAGTGCAGTAATATGATCTGCGCTTTAAATAGCTGCCAAATAGCCATGTGGTGGCTGGCGGCAGGCTACGTGTTGCAAAGAGAGCGATCTGTTTCAAAGCGAAGCCGCATAACGAGGGGACGAGTAAAGCTGATGTGCGGGAGAGCAGTGTTTCATTATCTTTCTGTTTTCCTTTCATATTTATTTAAATGTATTCCCCATTTTGAAAGGGCACTAATTCAGTTTGGACTCTTTGGGTGGGGGAGAGGGGTCGGCCAACCACATATGGAAACCCACCCAAGTAATTTTGTGCTGACTCCTCTTCTTTGGTGGTCTGTTTTCTCTGAAGGGAACATAATAGCACTATTGTCGCTCCTTCCCCCAAGTTTTTCTGGCTCTCATCACACTCCTGGGAAATATTATATAAGCAGAGGCAACGAAATGGAAGATGTCCCTGAGGTGAATTTAGGAATAAGTTGGCGGGGGGGGGGGGGGGGTGGAATGTGTCCACTGATCTTTGAAAACTGAAAAGAAATCCGGGATCAGAAATTGTAGAAACATGGTAAGTCAAAACTGTAATAATAACAATAACAGCAAGAGTGGGTAACATTTATTAAGCACCTGCTCTGTGACAGATGCTGTTCTAACTGCCTTCCACAAATATTTTACTGTTCTTACTTTGAGGCTGAGGAGACTGAGGCCTAGAGAAGTCTGTAATTGCTCAAGATCATGCTGCTATAGTGGAACTCAGATTTTTTTTTAATTTTTAAGCTTTATTTATTTTTGAGAGAGAGAGGGAGGGAGAGAATATGAGTGGGGGATAAACAGAGAGAGAGAGAGATACAGAATCCAAAGCAGGCTCCAGGCTCTGAGCTGTCAGCACAGAGCCCGACATAGGGCTCAAACCTATGAACCGTGAGATCATGACCTGATCTGAAGTCAAACACTTAACCGACTGAGCCACCCAGGCGCCCCTGGAACTCAGATTCTAACCCTGGCCATTTCTCTCTGTCTCTCCAGAGCCCTCTCGCTTAACTGGAAGGCCTCCATTCCCAATACCCTAACTGGCCTTGAGTGGGAATTCTGTTAAACAAAGTCAGCAGCATACCGGACGTTGCACTGGGGGTTTTGCCTAATTATATTGCGTGGAGAAAAATGGAGAGTCTCAGTATCTGAGGGCACACAGATAGGTTTTAGACTCAGAATCCCAACGTCTTTCCCCTGTCAGATAGCTAGGTGCCCTCTCCAAAACTGTGAGCAAAGGCTTTCAATAATAAAAACGGGAAGCCATTTCTGTAAGACAATATCTGCTTTCTACGTAGCGGACTTTCTATTTTGTCCCCAGAGTGGCATAAGCCATTAAAGTGGCCTCAGACTCCTATTGCCTCATTCCAGATTCTAGGTCACTAAGGTCATTGAGCATGTCACGGGGACCCTGACATTCTGTACCATCCCATTTAATGCTTGAAGTCCAAAGACTACATTAAAGGGTATGGTCCGTGGAGGATTTTAAAGTAGGTCACTTTGTGCAATTTGCTTTTCCATTCATGCAACTAACCCAACACACATCTATTCACAGACATCTTTCTGTTTTTATTAAAATATGTTCAAAAACATTTCCCATCCACTTTATGGAGAAGCCAGTTGGTATTACAGAAAGAGCATGGAGATTCAAACACCTTAAACCACATCTCCAACTCTCCCTAGCTGTGTAGCATTGGGCAAGTTATATACCCTTTCTGTTTCAGTTCCTTCAGTGCCCCAGTGGAACACGGATAATGTATGAAAAGCTACTGGTACATAGGAAGTGCTCAAAAAATCAGAGTAATCACTATTTTTAATCTTGTCATCATTCTCATTTGGTGGAAATTTAGAGAATACTCTTTATTTTCCTAATACGATTTTCAATTGTCCACAAGTATTTAATTCACAATAACCTAGGTGGATGGTCACTATTATTCCTCCATTTTAAACTGTGTCCATATAGAGAACAAAGAGCAAAGTGACTCCAAAACCAGTGGCTCTCTAAAGTTAAAGACTCGAACACAGGCTGGGTTGGCATGCTTTTGAGCTGTGCTGGCTTGGCTGTCATTGAAAGAATGTAGTAATCTTTACTTAAAGACACAAATATGTTCAAGCTATAGCATTAAGTAAAAAACTAAGTTTACAAAACTTTATTCTCTATGACCTCCTTCTGGCTACCTATTAAAACTATTTACACCACTTGACTCTAGTGGTGGAATTATGGGCGAAATTTGTGTCTTTCTTTCTGCTTGTTTATACTTTCTGAATTGTCTAATGAATATGTATTACTCTTGTAAAGAAGAACAGCTTGGAGAATTAAAAGATTTCTTTAATGTCTGTTTTTTCTGGGTTTTTTTCTTCCTGTCCTATTGTGTCTGTGAATAGGCAGTGACAGACCTTGGAAACTGTATTTTTCTGAAAGCTTGATAGGTTGTGAAATTGTAAGCTTTGGGATTCACCATTTTATGATTAAGATAACAACATTATACAACAACCAGATTAATTTGGAAAATCTTGCTATCTATAAAAAATCATGTGGACAGATAAAAGTATTAGAAATCATAAACTGTATTGGGGTGACTACATGGCTCAGTCGATTGAGAGTCTGACTCTTGGTTTCGGCTCAGATCATGATCCCGGGGCCCTGGGATCAAGCCCCACATCTGGCTTTGCACTGAGCGTGGAACTTGCTTAGGATTTTATCTCTCTGTCTCTGTCTCTCTCTGTCTCTCTCTGTCTCTCTCTCTCTCTCTCTCTCTCTCTCTCTCTCTCTCTCTCTCTCTCTCCCCTGATCACACTTTCTCTCTCTCTCTCCAAAAAATAAAATAAAACATGAAGAAATCATAAACTGTATTGATAATACTATTAACCACTCAAAAACTACAGTATCTATAGGTATAAGATGCAGCCCCTATTTCTCGGAGCTTGAGAGGTTTTACTGCTTGTGCTAGTGGTCAGTCAGGCCAATTACAGAAGAGTAAAACCAAATTATATACTCGCTTTATTTTTTTTTAATGTTTATTTATTTTTGAGATGGAAAGACAGAGCGTGAGCGGGGGAGGGGCAGAGAGAGATAGAGACACAGAATCTGAAGCAGGCTTCAGGCTCTGAGCTGTCAGCACAGCCTGACGCAGGGCTTGGACTCACAGACTATGAGATCATGACCTGAGCCGAACAGACATCCAACCGACTGAGCCACCCAGGCATCCCTCTATGCTCCCTTTAAAAAATAAACTCTGATTTTACTACTGATGAATTAAGAAACACAAGAATGTCTTAGAATCCAAACTGAGTCAGTTTTAAAAATCCTCTTTCTGATCATTTATCAACCGTCTTTCACATACTATACTTTTTGTTTTATTTTGGGTATTTTCCCAGATCAGAAACAGACAACCTAAAACAAATAATGCAGAACCCAGATCCAGGGTTCTAGTGTGGTATCCGGAATGTGTTTTGATTATCCTTAAAACAGGAGGCCAAGGTTTTCCATCACACCAATGGATGGATTTCTGACAGTCACCAGGATTCTTCTAGACTGGAATAAAACTAATGCCATCAGATATGAACAAGAAATCTCCTTCTCAAATACTTATCTAGAGAAACAAGTCAGGGAGCATTTAACTTCACAAGCATGATGGAATCTTCTGGATAGTCAGCAACATCCTGACACACTCAGTCTATTCCTACTCAAAATTTTAACAGATCTATATTTATGCTGTGTTTACTCCCTGGGGCTTGATTCATATCTTGGCTGATAAGCAGTGAAGGGTATTACATTTGACCTATACAAGGTGATTTGCTCAACTTTCTGCAACCCCGATGCCTAACGTTGGAACTAGTGCTTGGTAAATGTACAATAGGAATTTTGTTTGTATTTGTGGGGTTTTTTTTGGGGGGGGGGAGGTGTTGGTTGGTTGGTTTTACCAACTGTAACATAGTGAGTGCTTTCTCCATTCTGGGCATCTTTAAATATATGACCCCTTTAAGGGGAGGCAGGTGCACTGTCCCTCCACATGTACATCGGCATGCCCCATGACCCCACCCCCACCCCCATCATGGTCCTTCCCCTACACCATCACCCTCTTCTCTGGACAGAATGATTTTCAAAAGAGGCAAACTCGCTCTCATTTTCCCAGGTCTTAAGAATGCTTTCTCTGGACCTCACACTCCCTTCTCTCCAATTCCATGACCCTTTGCCCTCCTTGAAGATAGACAGTCTTTTTCTAGAAGCGGCCCAGCATGCATTCTCCACGTGCTCATCTCTCAGTGACTCCCCACACCAATCAGATCCAGCTTCTGTCCCCACCACTATGCCAAGATTTCTGTCATCATTGTCACAAACAATCTCCAAGCTTCCACGGCCAGAGGCTCCCTTTCTTTCCCTGTCACAGCCATCTTGCCAACAGTGTTGGGAAAGTACAAAACTTAGTCCCTTCTCAAAACATTCTCCCCACTGGCCTTCCCAAACCTATCAACCCTTCTATATCTCTTTCTGGCCTCTCTTCAGGCTCCACCTTCTCTTCACCCTATAAATGCTGGGTTCGCCAGCGCAAAGAGAGTTCCTCTCTCTAGCCATCCTCCCTCGCAGCCTCATCCTTCCCATGCTTTTCAGTGTGGTGACTTCCAGATGTGAGTCTCCAGCTCAGACTGCTCACAATTACTCTTTGCTGAATAAACGAGTAAATATTTTAGATGAAGCTACTGAGTGAAAGTAAAGTGGAATAAGTTTTCAAAGTATAAGTTTAAAATCCAGGATTGGAATGCCGGTCTTCAGACACAGATTTACAACTTTTCCCACCACACCAGAGGTGTGACCTGAGTCACCAGAGGATCTTCCCTACAGGTGACTCAGATAAGGAGTTCATGAGACACCCAGTTGGCTTAACCTTCTGTAAGGGCATTCAAAAAATGTATCAACCAAGGCATGCTGCTTTAGAAAGGAACTCTTTTACTTGGCAAAACTTATTAGTGTTACATAAATATTCACTAGTGGTTATCAATTGCTAGATATCAGTTGTTAGAAGGTGTTCAAGGACAAGGGCATTGCCATTAGGCATCCATTGGGTCGGACACGACCAATCCATTGCACATGCATCGTCACATACGCCCTGGATCCAAGGAAGAGAGGCTATGGGAGCACTCACTGAGTCTCCCCTTTATCCCCCCCTCACCCCTGGGACAGGCTTGCAACAGCATAAAAATAAAATAAGCCCCCACTTCGGCAAACCTTATGAGACTGACAGACATTTGCAGAAGTATGTATGCACATATGAGAGAAACGTAGGCATTTATTATGTACATATATATATTATAGATGTATAAAATATTTCATAAACATACATGTATTATGCATCTATGTGTATGTACGTTCAGACCTGTCTATTAAATTTTTTTTTTTTCAACGTTTTTTCATTTATTTTTGGGACAGAGAGAGACATAGCATGAATGGGGGAGGGGCAGAGAGAGAGGGAGACACAGAATCGGAAACAGGCTCCAGGCTCTGAGCCATCAGCCCAGAGCCTGACGCGGGGCTCGAACTCACGGACCGCGAGATCGTGACCTGGCTGAAGTCGGACGCCCAACCGACTGCGCCACCCAGGCGCCCCCAGACCTGTCTATTGACAAATGTATATGCAGCGTTATCCAAATCCATATTTATACATGCATACATAACACATATATGCAGAAATAAAACCATACATAGGTTCATGGGTGTATGTTTACAAAACACACACATATAGGTTAATCCAGCTTTCTGTTTGACATCTCTCCAGGAATTTACACAAACCCATAAAATTCTTGAGGGAAAAGTTCTTGCGTTGGGGCGGAGTGAAGACAATATATCAGTACTTCATATAGTGTCTGTATATGCCGCACAAAAATATAAGGCAACAAGCATTGTTCCTTATATATCACTCTTATTATTATTCTTTTTAAAGGTATATTGTTCAAATACCTATTTGTTTAGATGGTTTGCAGTGACGACACAATCTGTAAGCATTGGTGAATTTTTTTTTAACAGTGGCAGTCTCTTTTTAGAATAAATGGACAAAGAAATGCTAAGGAAAAAAACCCAATTGCCACACAAAGGGGGAGCTATCTACACTTTCAGTGAATTATGTCACAATAACTCGTAGACTCCCAGAAGAATGAGACTATTAAAATGTTTGCTGTGTATGTATTTATTTTATTCCAGTGAGCCTTCTCTCCCCTACATTATCTACATAATACTCGGGATCAATACAGGATGCCAATTACCCCAAGCACACTTATTTCATAAGAACAATTGAGACTATTCCTATCATTTGTGCAAACAAGAAAAATTATTACTTGAAGAATTCAAAATCATTCTAATGTGTTTACTTACAGATAGATGCCTTATAAATAGAATCGACTGGTTAGACATAATATATGATTCTCTATATCCTAAGGCGTATCATTTTAGAAAGTTCAACCCGCCAACTGCCCCTTCAATTGTTCACAGCCATGGGGACACACCTGTGAGACAAATGACCCCTGAGAAGCCAGAGTTGGACTCTTAGTACTCCTCCGCTGTCATTTCAGACTTGCTCTCTCTAATACTTCCCACCCTCACACACTGGTCCAGGCTGATCTCAACGTTCCCAAAGACAGAGGTCCTAGCACTTGCCTTGATGGAGCTAGCTCAGAAACTCTAAGCTCTAGTAGGACCTTTGTTCTTTCTTTCCTCTTATCCTGCCAACCAGGTTAAGTGTGCCAGCTTGCTTTATGCTTATTATAATATGTATGACGTTTAATATTTCCTCACCCTCCTTGGTTTTTAACATCTAATACACTGTCTTCCTAAGTTTTTGTTGGAATTTCTGTACCTACTCTGGGTCATCGCCGAGGAAATGTCTCTATGTATTTAATTCTTTAGGACAATCAACAAAAAATGTAGTTTCTATTTCATCTCTTTTGTATGAGCCCCTTCATTCCTGGTGGCCTTTCACCAAAATCAAATTGGGGAACTATCCTCTTACTTGATATATTTCTTTCCATGTAAGCCCAGTACTACGGGTCTTTCTCCACAATGCTACTTTCTTACAGATGTATGTACAGCTTATGTTTACTGGCACCTCATATCTGTCTAATCCTTATGACATTCTAAGCCTCTTTGTACGCTTAATCTGGTTGCTTTTCATGAAAATATAAGTCAAATTATGTACTGAACTGAAGAGACCATCATCAATTGAGTAAAACAGTTAAAGTGGTACTCAGGGACACATTACTGTCCCCCGAGAGAAACAGACTTGTAAAATTTTGTTTATCTCAATTATATTGATTTCCATCACTCACTTTATCTCTTTGTATCCAAATTTATAATTCTGGGTAGACACACACACACACACACACACACACACACACACACACTTATGTGTTGATGATAGATACACAGATAAGTACCAAATGCTGACACCTCATCCACCATGCACCTAAGTGGCTTTAATATTCAACTTCAATAAATACATTTCATATATTAGTCAAAACAGTGACTAAATGGCCAGGAATAGCACACCTAGTAGCATTTTTTTAAGTCGTACCCTCCACCCCCAAACTGAACACCATCATTCAGCTTCTCTGCACAGTTTTTCCAGCCAGTTCCAGTGCATGTACCACCTGCTGCCTGACCAAACTGAACCCCCAGAGCAAATACAGTATGGAAAGACAACAGCTTTCCCCAAGTCCAAGGGCGTGAGGAACTGCCCTCTTACTTCACTCCTTCCAAGATGGCACCAAAAAGACATCTCATTTGTTACACTGAAACTTTATGATGCAAAATCAACACACTTACAAAGGGTTTTGACATATTATTTGGAAGCTTCTGAAAATTAATCAGTACACCGAATAGAAGCAAACACACTATCCCAAATCACACATGAGGGTGTTACGAGAATATACTGCATATTTCTGCTATTTTAAAGTATATTTTACATATAGACACAGCACACAGAACTCACCTTCCTTCCTTCCGCAGATTGCTGGTAAGTAGATGGGGAAATGCATCTGAATTAATGTGATTGATGCATTACAACTATGAAATACTTCCAAAGTGTGTATCTGTGTAAAAGTGTCATACACATCAGATACTCAGCCAATTGCCTTGTGATAAATATATGGTAGCCGCATAAGTGTATTAGAAAACGAGGATAACCATCTGAAATTTATAAATATTCAAACCTTTACTGAAAGCAGCTTGTATGTGAAATTTAAATGACATATAATACACTAGAAAAAAGGCTCCATTCCAAAGTTCTACAAAAAGGAATTGTATTTACAGATGACATGAACTAATCAAATACATCTAGCATCGTCTGGAAAACTTAATGGCATGCCATAACTTAATATCACAGCAAATATGCATAACAGAACCCATAATTATTTTTCTAATAATCAAGCCAAAAGCAAAGTAAACGGAGCAATATAAAAATGAAAACAGAAAAAGACAAAGGCAAGGATCACAAAAAACATTTATGATATAACTCAGATGGCTTGAGAAACCAGTTAAACCCCTGAAGCTTTTTTTTTGTCTTGTATTCTTGTGTTTGGTTTTTATTGCATGCGAATCCTGTCACTAAACATTAAAATGCCCTCATGATTCTGCAGATACCTCAGACGGTGGTGATCCCTCCAGAAATCCCTCCCACTGAAACAGGTTAACGGAAAGGATAGATGTGTAAGAAGACAGGCGATCTCTCCATCAGGGGAACCGAGGAATGGAAAGCAATAGCCCCTCTATCCCACAGCATCTTCTCGGTGGTCACTCTTAATTTGTCTCTGAGTCCTGCCTTAGGTATTCACAAGGGCCGCAGAGCAAAATGCTGTGTCCAGAACAAAGCTCTCATACCACACAGGTTCTCTGTTCCCTCACCAACACCAAACTGCTCCTTGGTGGAGGTTTCCAAGATGCAAATGCAACGTGGGCTTCTCAGATGGATTTGATTTCAACGAAAATTAGTGCCAAACAAACATCTTTGATATGCAAAACATCTACATGTCTACACTAGCAAGTAAGAAAGAATTATTCACCAACCAGCACAAAGTTTTCTTCCAGGAGGTTAAAGGAAATAGCAGATCTGTAAATGTTAAAATACCTATTGTAAAGATGAAGGAACTGAGAGACAATAATTAAGGGAATCAAATTATCAGAAGAACTACAACCTAGAAAATCTTGGGGAAAGTTACTATTTCATGGTCTTTAATACAGCAAGGCTATTATTTCATGTGGAAATATTTTGAAAGTTTATAGCTAGTGCATATTAAAAGCACATTTCATCGATAAATTTTCACATGCTGAACATATTAGCCTATAATTTTAAATAGGAATTTTAAAATATCAAACAGAACTCTGAACTAAGCTAAGGTGCTTGGTTGTTACATATTTTCAGCCATGTTACATATAATTAATCCACTGAGCTCGTGAAAACCCAGTCTGCATCATATGTAATTTGGCAGTGCAGATTTGCCACTTTTAAACATAGTTTAAGGTTTATGTAAGCATGCACAATTAAGTAACCTAGGTGATTAAGTAAGTAACCAAACCACTGTTGGGGAGAATGTGGAATAAGCACACATTCTCAGTCTGGTTGTGGCCCATTCCAGCCAATGTGTTTAACTGATAGCACACTGCTATCTATTTTTAAGTCATAAATAATTGGCTCACAGGAGTCAGTGAATGTGTATGGGGATACGCATGTGTGTGGAGAAGAAATGGAGTAAGTTCTCTGACAACATTTATATTCTGTTCTTAATTATTCTCCAAAGATTTTTTTTTTAATAGCAGCAGAAGTGAACGCCAAGAAGGAAGCTTTCAATCAAAGCTTCATTGGCCCAGGTGGTGGTGTTATGCCATTAACAGGCCTTTGTAACCTGCGTGAGCTTTAACAGGTGCAATGAAAGGGAGGCCCATGTTACCTGCTCCTTACAGAACTAGGTTCTTGATAGCACCTATGTGAGATGGACACATGTGGCTGTTGGGAAAGACTCTAGGACCTTCCTATTAGGGGAAATCACAAGTAAAATATAAAAGTGAACTTCAAATAGCAACTAAATAGCTCACCAACTAATTCTATGCTGGGATCACCAAAACAAAATGAAAAAAAAAATTCTCTCTTCTAAAACCTCTCAAGAAAACATGGGTGGCAACAGTTTGATTAGTGATGTATCTGAATATGCTCAAGAAAACATGGGAGGCAACTGTTTGATTAGTGATGTATCTGAATATGCCGTCCAATAACTAGAAATAGTAATCCTGCTAGCAAAGAAAAAAATATCCCCGCTGGGGCCAGAAAAAATGACCAGCCATAGAGAACAGAAGGGGTGAACTCCAAGCAGTCTCTCATTTTCATGTTTTTGTAGCCTTCCATGTCAGCCACTGCTTGGACCCAGATGACATACAGCATCACCACCAGGGAAAACAGGATGCCTGGGAAGGACAAAACGAAAGACCTTTAGGCTTTATGAAGATGTTTTCCCAAGAACGCTAACCGATCATTTGCCTGATGATATGTCTCTAAAAATAGCATCCTAGCCAAGTCACCTACTTTGTGTCAGACTTTTTATTTATGTGTTTTATATGCACATTGTCTATCTTTAATTTCCAAAGCATTGAGATGAGAGCTATGGCAACATAAGAACAATGGCAACAGCTGTCATGCATTTACTGAGTACTTACTGTATGCCAGGCTCTGTATTAGGCGTTTGTGAACATAAGAGTCAAAGATCCTGCCTGGTGGAATTTCTTCTAACATTTCCCATCTGTACTGTATGTCTGGTTTGGGGTGAGCACCGTAATATATTATTTATTGCAGTATACAATAAACTGGTAAAAATAGGTACCATTAACCCTCGGTTTTAACTAGCAGTTTTCAGAGCTGATTTTCAGCTCAGGTCTTTCCAACTGTTGTTATGTTATTATAACACAGCTGACTGGTGCTACAGGTAATTGTGTCAGTGAAAACAGAAGCTGAAGTGAGTACCAGACAAGAACGGAGATGAAAGCACTGGACTAATGTAAAAGAATATACATGATTCTTTCAAATTGAAATACATACGGTAAGATGGATCACAGCATAAAGGAAACATTGCCTGGAAAAAGTTCAGTGGACTATAAAACCACAGGTTTAAGAGCAAGAGCCTTACCAAACAAAAGAAAGGAAGTAAAAAGAATGTGGGGATGTGGGGAGGGAGCAATATGACAGGAGAGCTTCACGGATGCTAAAATTTGAGAACACCACAAAGCATATACTTTTCCATGTGGCAGCTACTGAAAAAAAAGCAGAAGGGAGCAGCACTTCTGAGCTGCAGACCCAGGTGAGTCAGCTGGCTGACTCACTCACTAGTGACAGATCCGGAGCAGGACGCAGCCTGAAGGGTTCAAATCTGTCCCTAAGCAAAATATACTTGAGGTCATTTGCTAGCTGTTCAAAAGTTCAATCCAAACCTGTCAAGGACCTATTAGTTTTTGAATTAAGGAACAGAAGCATCAGGCACCAAATCTCCATATTCTAATTGCCAGTCAGTCTGAAAGGTAAACATAACCCTGGGACTGAGAGCAGAGATGGTGGCATATTGGTAGGACACAGTAGCTTTTAGGAGCCTAGCCATTAATCACCCTTCCCCAGTTGATTGTGCTCCTACAGTATTTAGGGTGCCCTCTCTCTCTTGGGCCATCAATTGCATAAAGAATCTTGAGAAGCACTCACAAAAGAAGAAGGGCTCATAAATATGCCGAGGTGAGTCTCAAACTTTCTCATAATCGTGATACAAAGTACAGAGCAATGAAGAATCAACATAGATGCTTCACTAATAGGAAACATCCTTCACACTGTGGTCTGTAATGTAAATGCAAATACGGCAGCACAGAAGAGTGCAATTTAACCACCGAACAACAGCGATGTCAGAGAGAAATAGTAAAGTCATAGCCGGCGAGCAAACTCCTCGCAAAGCCGTACCTCAGATGTTGACAACAATATGGCAAGGCCATGTGTTGTCGAGCAACTCTGTGCATTTCAATACATTTTCCTGCAAATATATAGACACCGTTCTCTCCTAATGTAAAAGTTTGGCTTAGTTATTTGCATACCATTTGCCTTATGCAAACACACTGCAAACCTTTGTTATTATTTGCGGATATGTTTCTTCATCTCTCTTCCGTCATATGAATCTCTTGTGCTTTCAGGTATTTTTATTAAAAAAAAAAAAAGAAAACTGCCTTTGTGAAAAACTAGAAGCCTTATTTGTATATCCTTTCAAAAGTTACAAAACTCATTACTGAATTTAGAGTATTCAAAAAAACACATTGCAGGTAATCATGTGGAGATTTTTTATAAGGAAGAATTAACTTATACTTAAAATATACTTAAATATTAAAAAATATACTTAAAAACTGCTGTTATTCAAGAGCATTTGCATCCTGAAAGCAATGAAAATAGGCATTTCTATCACTGCAGTCTTTAACTTGTTCACCAACTGAGGATACTGTCCATTTAATTCATATCATACCAGTTTATAATTATATCTTCCCATGGGGTAAGACAGAGGTTCCTTACCTATTAAATTGCCACTGTTTTATACCAGTGTGTGTATGTGTGCATGTATACACTTGCACATGGAGACAGAGACAGACAGAAAGAAAATGAACTAACAGACATTGAAAAGTAAGAATTTATGATGGGGAGTCTGCGTGAGACATCTGGCCAACAGAGGAATCAGGAGACTGTTACATAGAGGTACACTGATGAAACAAATAAATATATTGAGGTTAGTTGGAACCATGTTCTTCACCGCCTGAAAGGGGAGTTACAAATTTGGAAAGGGGGAAAGTTAGAATAAACTCTATTCTATTTGTTTGGAGTTAAGTATATCAGTGTGAATTTATGGTTCTAGGTAGATAGACAGATAGATGATGGATAGATAGATAATAGAGAAGTAAAAGTGTGTGTGTGTGTGTGTGTGTGTTAAAATATACCCGTGTGTATATGCCTACATATATTACCTGGTTCTTTTCCCTGAGAGGGTCTGAGAGCAGTAACACCCCAGTAGCATGGAACATACCAAGTATCCAGATCTTCGCTTCTAAATATCAGACCCAAGCATCTCAAAGAAATAGTTGTATCCAGGCTGGGACAGAAAGTACCAGGTAAGTCAGGAACATCAGATGTGCTCAAGGAATTGTGGGAGTGTTTCAGAAGTGAGCTTCAGGGACTTCCCCCGACAGTTCTGAGGCAATCTGACTATCAAACAACAAATGATAATGGTACATTATACCTCACTGAATAAAATAGAAATCTGAGCCCACAGTGATATAAATAAATGAATAAATAAATTAGCAGGGAGACGGGAAAGCTTTTCCTTACAGAATGTTAACTTATAAATGTAGAAGGAATAGTTGAGTTAGAAATCGCCATTTGGCAATCATTTAAGTAATAATTCAGGCAAGAAACAAAAATGGATGCTAAAACTAGTAAATGAAATGTAGATGAGAAATAAATATTTACACAGGCTCAAAGTCTCTTCCCACAAGACACTTATCAATCTGTAAAGGGGAAAACAGTAATTTTATACTGAAGAAACCTAGCAAATATCACCTTATTCAAATGATCAAAGTGAACATCACCAGTGGCATGACATATTCATGTCACTAACCACCTTGTCAGACACAATGAGAACAGCACAGCATCACTGCTGCGATGCAGCCAAAAATGAAGAGCCTAAATCCAGCCGTAGGAAAACATCAGACACGCCAACTCAGGAACACTGTAGAAAATCACAGGCCTGTACTCTTGTAGAGTCAAAGTCATGAAGGTCTACCTAGGATTTATTCTGGTCTGATGGAGATTCGAATGACACAACTACTAAATGCAAAGCATGTTCCAGGACTGGATCCTTTTGCTGTGAAAGACATTATTGAGATGGTTAGTGAAACGTGAATGGAGTCTCTGGGTGAAGAGACTTTCAAGTTCAATGTAAATGTGAAAATATTTCAAAACAAAAACCAAAATGAATGAATAAAAAAAAGCGTAGTGGGAATCTGTGGCTATGCGTGTTAGAAAGAGCATATATATGCTCTATATATATGGGGGAATGGGAGGAGGGTATGTGTGTTCATATACGTAGCAAGATACATCTTCTTTCTGCAACTTTATTTGTGACTATTACTGAACAGTAGTATTACTGATCCGGTTCACCTACCAAGTGGAGAGTCTCATCTGGGAGAATACTAACAGCAAAATACTATGGAAAAATCTTAATTATTATCCCGTGATATCTTAAAGGACTCTCATTCATGAAAATATAACTAATAACTGTCTTGAGCAACAAGTGATTTGCATTTCAAGCTCACCTGCCACTATGATTTTAGCAGAAATAGAAAATATTGCTAGTATTTAGGTAATAATTTACTTCTAAAATTAAGTTAGATTTAAGTTTGGTCATATTTTGAAAGCATGATTTATTTCCAATTAAATTTAAAAATACCTAGTTTTTGGAAGACCAACAAAAATTCATAAAAGAGCTCACTGGAGGCATAATCAAAGTAAGGTACCAAAACCCATGAAGATTTGTGATAATAAAATCATGGACAAATAAGTCACAAGAACCTGTTGGTTCCCTTATTAATTAGCAGTGTGAGGAAGAGCCATTAAACTTGTGATTTCACACGGATTCTCTTACGAAGTTGAAAACTTTTCCCTCTAAATATCAAGAATTCAGGGAATCTGGGTGGCTCAGTCAGTTAAGCATCCAACTTGATTTTGGCTCAGGTCATGATCTCATGGTTCATGGCTTCGAGCTCCACATGGGGCTCTGTGCTGACAGCATGGAGTCTGCTTGGGATTCTCTTTCTCTCTCTCTCTCTCTCCTGTCTCTCTACCCCTCCCCTGCTCTCTCTCTCTCGCTCTCTCTCTCTCCCTAAAAAATAAACAAACATTAAAAAAATTAAAAAATATCAAAAATTCAATTTGGAAAGCATTTTCTCTGAAACAAAAGTCACATAAAATTT
Source organism: Neofelis nebulosa (assembly GCF_028018385.1). Taxonomy (NCBI): domain Eukaryota; kingdom Metazoa; phylum Chordata; class Mammalia; order Carnivora; family Felidae; genus Neofelis; species Neofelis nebulosa. The sequence continues at coordinate 83,467,424 of NC_080790.1, read as the reverse complement.
AGTCACAAATGGCCATCAGGAACACAATTGCTAATGATTAACAATATGGAAATGATCACAATGTGGAAAAAAAATACAAAAGAATTTTCCCCAACACCAAGTCACAGACTGAAAAATAAAATTACATGTCCTCAATATTTCATATAAAAAAGTATGGAAAAATAAGACATACTATGAAGATTTTATATACTATCTTATAAAAAACAAATTTAAAAATGTAGTCCTAGGGAAAAGTTAGCCACAAGAATGGAAACTCTTCAAAAAGACAGGCAAATGTCAAACCCCTATATCCTTGCTTAGAAATAGACATATTTGTATTAAAAAACAAAAGTCTTTTGGAGTTACTGAAAAACTATAAGCTTGATCTTTAACTGCTTAGATGTAACTGAACTGCCTTGAAATGTGTTTTAAAACTTCTTTTTTTAATGTTTATTTATTTTTGAGAGAGACAGAGACAGAATGCGAGTGGGGAGGGGCAGAGAGAGAGGGAGACACAGAATCTGAAACAGGCTCCAGGCTCTGAGCTGTCAGCACAGAGCCCGATGCGGGGCTTGAACCCACGGACCGCGAGATCATGACCTGAGCAGAAGTCGGACGCTCAACCGACTGAGCCACCCACGCACCCCTTGAAATGTGTTTTAACAACTTGAATCACAAGCAGCTATTGGTCACTTGGGAAAGAATCATAAACTCAAGATGCTTCCATTGGCCTCTCTGTGTCATGCTCCCACACAAATTCAGTGGCAACTCATTTCAGCTTTCATTGGGCACTGAAAATGTCACAGAATTCCGTAGTCAAAAAAATGCATTATGTAGAAAGCTGAAGTGAACAGTAAATTAGAATTAGAAAAAAATTGCCTTTTCTCTACCTGGAGGATGCATGTATTCTAGAGACAGGGCAATATTCAGCAAGGGAATCTACACAGAACTACAAAGTAAGCTTCAAAACATTTTAGGATGGGGTGCTTAGTGGCTAAGTCAGTTAAGTGTCTGATTCAGCTCATGTCATGGTCTCATGGTTCGTGGGTTCAAGCACCGCATCGGGCTCTGTGCTGACAGCTTGAAGCCTGCTTTGGATTCTGTGTCTCCCTCTCTCTCTGCGTACAACCCCCCAACCCCTATTGTTCTCTGTCTCTCCCTCTCTATCAAAAATAAACATTAAAAAAAAATTTAGGATGATAGCTTCAGCTTGCTTCTTGCATCTATTTTCAGAAGATGAAAATGAGGTCTGCAATAGTCAACTGCCACAAGGTCAAAGTAGCCTGTGGCATAACACAAACGGCCACCCTGATACACCCTGATAGCAGGTATAACACACTAGGCTGAAGACATTCAAAAGACATTCTACAATATAGAGAAAATATTCCAAGGAGCTGGTGGGAGATGAGGTTACTTTTCTAGGTGGAGTTCCCTGGAGGGCAGGGAGAGGGTTCATGCTAATGACAGAAATGAAGAAAAAATCTGGAGTGTGGGTAAGAGTACAAAGGATAGCATGGCAACTGTGGATCTGACATGCCCAGAAGAAAGAACAAAAATGAAACAAAAAGCAATGTATTTACTATCATTTTCTAAAAGGAAACACAGCAATTAATCAAGAAATACATAACGAATGCCTTCTTTGTTCTGCATAGGGACACTGAGAAGCATGACTGACAAAGTCCCCAAAAGGGGCTTTTGCAGAAGATTCATAAACAGTTTTCATACAAACATGTTTTAACTTATCCCATACTCATATTTGAAAGTATTATATTAAGCCCCAAAGGTTTGAAGTTTGTTCCAATGTGTAAAAAGCATTCCAGGCTCATTGTTTCTCTTTCTCATTTTTTTTTTAAAACCGAGGTATAATTCAGATAGAGAAAAATGTACAAATTTTAAGTGTATGGTTTGATGAGCTTTGATAAATGTAAACATCAGTGTAGCCACAGTCCATTGAAAACAGAACATATTCATCACTGTCACTACAGAAAGGTTCTTCACGCCTCCTCACACCCTCACCCAAAGCATCTATCACTATAGCAGAGTTTTGCCCTCAGAACTCCATAGGAATGAAAGCATGACCGCATGCAGTTTTTGTCTCTGGCTGTTCATACTCAACATGATGACTGAGAATTCACCCACATTGTACATGTGCTAGCCATTCCCAGCATTTTACTGCTGAGCACTGTCCCATTGTAGGAACAGACCACATTTTACTCATCCATTTATCTATGGGTGACCACTTGGGTTCTTTCTAGGTCTTGGGGATAATGAATTAAGCCACCCCTATGAATATTTTGGTTTGTGATGCTCCAACTCAAACATAGAATCTTGAAGTGATGGCTACATCTCCTTAGACAAATGGCTTTGTCCCTTCCCTTTCATTATCTGGTCTCATGTTTTTATTTACTCAACCAAACCGATACAATGTCTATCAGATTTCCCAAATATTTATTACTTTCTTAGATTGGCATGATCATCATAGGCATTAAACATTCTGCGTATCCGATAGTCTGTTCTCTCTCGAGAAAGAGTTATTGATACAGAACGATCATGAGGGTTTATCCATCCATACAAGTCATTAGGGATTTCATCCGGAAAGCGGTTTTCGCTTAACTCCACAGAAGTATTTACTCACAGTCACACTCACTAAGCAGCAAGCGGCTGAACAGCACAGGCCTGGATTCTGACTGCCCTGGTTTAAACCTGACCTCAAAGGTACACAGGTTAGAAAGCTTCACACTTTCCCAGCTGAGCAACCTTGACAAAGTTCTGTACTTGTCTCTGTCTCAGGGTCTTTGCTGGTAAAATAGAGATGGTGCCAGTGCCTCCCACAGAGAGCAGTCATGGAGAATGAATGGAAGTAAAACACTTAGCAAGGTGTCTGGAACAGGACAAGCATATAACAGGCATGGGCTAGTTTGGTTATTATCATTGTTTTTATTGAGCTTTGGCATGAGCTCCTGCTAACAGCTAGCAAATATTATTCTCTGAAATCTTTTAAAGCATCAGAGCTTCTCATATGACTGGGCTATTTCAGGACTGGCCAAGAGGCAAGAAGATAAACTGCCATGGTGCCTTCCAGTTCTGAGATTTCAGAAGTGAGGGAGTGCCCATGTCTTATTAGAATGCTCCACCAGGTGGCACCAGTCACCCCGCAAGCCCATTGCTGAATATTTCAGAAAGGGTAACAGGTGAATCCAGACTTATGCTCACTTCTATATATTAAGGACATTTTCTTTTTCTTTTTTTTTCCCTTTTTAAAAAATTTTATTTATTTATTTTTTAGTTTACATCCAAGTTAGCTAGCATACAGTGCAATAATGATTTCAGTAGTAGATTCCAGTGATTTATCCCCTATGTATAACACCCAGTGCTCATCCCAACAAGTGTCTTCCTTAATTCCCCTTACCCATTTAGCCCATCCCCCCACCCAAAACCCCTCCAGCAGCCCTGAGTTTGTTCTCTTATTTAAGAGTCTCTTATGTTTTGCCCCTTCCTTTTTTTATATATTAATATCTTTTGCTTCCCTTCTATATATTAAGGACATTTTCTGCTTTAAGTATCCAGTGAGCAAACTTCTTGTCCCTCCCCAACAGCACTTTAGTTATAGAAATCTCTACGACAGACTCTTAGCATATGTCAATCTGGTCATTTGGAGGAGTCTGTATCTAATGTGCTTCTCTTTCCTACAAGTAAGTATAAAGGGGGGGAAAGGCCTCAGAAAATACCTAAAAATTTTACTAAGAAAGGCAATACGCCTTTTTCATGCACTACTAGTTATTCTGAGCAACGTGACTATTTGGGGGAAGGATGTTGAACAAAACAGAATATTTGGAAAGAAATTGAGTCCCTCCTAGCTAAATTAATAACAGATGTTAATGATACACATACTTTAAAAAAGGAGAATGAAGTGATGGAAACTCATTCTGCCTTCCCACCATACCAAAATCTAACCCCACACCAGAGATGCCATTTATAAACAGGAAAGGATCTTGTCACCCTACACATCTGAAAATTCCCTTTTGGTGTGATTAATTATACTCCCAAAATACAATGACGTATGAGTAAAAGCATTCATCTGCCAGGCTGTAGCTCTAGTTCTCAGAAGGAACCTCACAGATGCATTTTTAAAAGGTTATGGAGAGCATTTATTCATGTTTGCAATCCAAGGTTTTCCAGAAAGTCCCAGTAACACTATTACTGAACTGAGCTCTCATACCCTAGGTTTATCTGGGCAGTAGCGGGACCATCACCCTGGAAGTCTCCAACGAGGACACACATACACACCAAGCTCAGGGTGGAGACTCAGGAGCATAAGAGCTCTCTTCCTCACACTCCTAGTCCCTTCCCAGCCTTCAGGTGGCTGGGGTGGTGGAGATTCGCAGACCTGGGTCTCACTCATCCCTTCTGAACTCTCCTCTGGGGACCTGCCCCTTCACTCCAGCATCATATACCTACCACAGTGGTGCCCTGTTCGAAACTGAGCCAGGACACATCTGGTCCTAACAGCCTGTTACACACATTCCAACTGATAAGGCCACGTGGGAAAAAATAAACTTTCAAAGAAGTATCCAAGAAAGAAAAGTAATAAGTTTTTAAAGTATTCTTGTAAATAAAAATTCTTCAGAGTTCTTTCCTATGTAGTATCGACCAAGGTTGACTTATTCCAGCACTTGACGTTTACATGAAATGTCATAGAGAGGATATTTAAAATTCCACATCAAAATTTGAAGGGAGGCCTTCCCACATTATAATAGTATCAGTATCCAAAACAATACTTTTCCCTGAACAAATTCCCAAATATTACAACTGAAGGCACAAATCCAGAGGACAAGGCAAGTACTTCTAGAAAGTTGTCACAGCAAGTACGAAGCAGGTACTTAGAAAGCAGATCTCGTGTACTAAGCATTTTTACTGAGCGAAAGAGAAATCCAAGCTGTCATTCTGTATTTCATAAAAATCAGAGACACTAATTCTACTATAAGAAGTATATCTGGCTGATGTATCAGTATCCTACAGTTTTCATTGGTCCCCCCTTCCTTTCCTCCTCCATTCGCCTCCAACAAAACACAGCTATGAATAAAATGTTAAGTCCTGGACTTTGGTAAAATATTCTGTTCCCCACTGGGAGGTCATGTTTGTGATCCTCTCCTAAGAGCCTACCTCTGGTGCACTAGGAAAGACCCAGAAGCTCTAGAAAAGCCATTCTGGCAAGCATTTGTCGGTCTTCCAGGTCTGTTAGGCTAACACAGAGGCCCCTTTGCTTGTCCAGGGTTAAGTGGCTGTTTATAGCCTGGATCTCTCACTATATAGACATGGAGACAGCAGGTGCAAGCAGGGAGATGCGTATGCCTGTAAGTTTAGAGCGCCTGCCTCTAGACCGTCAGCAATTCTTCCCTAATCCCTTCCTGCCCATGGTCTTCTGTTTCCTCCACATACTCTTCTCTTGCTCTGCTTTATCTGGAGGAAGACGTGAGAAGCAAGGAATGACACTGAGTACTTCCTGGAAGCCACGTGTTCACTGTCAGCCAAAAAAAAAAAAAAAAAAAAAAGAGAGAGAGAGAGAGAGAGAGAGAGAGAGAACATCTGAAATATGCCCCTTGGCTTTATGACCTATTTTTTCTAGGATTCAGATGAAAAAGTATCTTGTAGTTTGCAACCATGACATCTATCTTATCTCATATAGAAATACATGTGCTTAACTGATGAGCTACTACAAATTCCATTGACCTTTTGAAAGAAAAAGGAAAACAAACCACAAATCCAATTTAACTCTGATTCAGTATTTTATGTTGTATTTTGGATTCTGAATTTTATATTCCCTTCATATCTGCTCACCTTTCTTATGCTACTTTGTAAAAAGGGTTCACATCACTACGCTTTTAGAAAGCACTGCCCTCCAGATCTGAAGGGAGCAGGGATGAGCTGTGGAGGGATGTGCTTCAGGCGATTTATCCCACGTGGCAGAGGGTTTATACAATTCACCCCAACTCACTCAGTTTGTATCCCTGGTGACCAGTAATAGCTGTCTAGGTAACTCTGTGGTCACAGAATGGGGTGGGAGTCAAACCACTACTTTGCCTCCAGGGGACTAATTGTTCCAAAGGGCCAATTACACTGCAGAGGTACCATTTACTTCCATTAATACATCCTGGGTCTACTAAAACAAAGGCTGCTGTATTCCTGACTTCTAAGAGGTCCCCGTAGTCTCACCAGCCTGAGGGTCCCACAAGGGATTTAGTCAAGATTCAGAAGCTTTTCAGGCACCTCTACCCAGGAGGGACTCAGTCTAGCTCTACAATCAGCAGAAAAACATACTCTCACTTTGTCACTCAGGAAGAGGTGATTTCAATTTTTACAAAGTAAAAATCTTTGTACCCTAATATGCTGCTAAGATGCTGATCTCTACATTTTATGGCTTATCACCCAATGTCAGTGTCCCCGAACTTCCAGACCATGTCATTATTCTTTCCTGTTCACTTAGAAGTCTTACTCAGGCACAACAATTCCTGTATTGATATCACTTTGCCCAGGCACTAGGAATATTCTGTGGTATAATAATTTCCTCCATATAACCTAAATGTTTTGTAATGCGATGCCTACCCATTCTAGCTTCTCCTGGATCTTTCCTATAACCTCCAGTATCACAGGGTTAGAAGAAGAACAGTGTCAGCCCCCTTTGGATCTGAAAGTTCTCTGGGAGCCAACATTAAAATAAATTTCAGCACTTGTTTAGACATTGTAGCGTGTATGATTAGACTCACTGAAACAGGTTCTGTAATATAGCAATCCTGACAATTACCATGCACTTGGTTCATACCCGAACCTCCTTGGGGAGCACATGGCCAGAGACTGCCTGAAGAGGAATCTGCCCAGCTGCAAGGAGTGGCCACATATGTACTCTAAGTTTTGCTCTGAGCCTGTTGACAGAGCAAGAAGAATACCATGGACCCCACTCCTTACTCACACCGACAACTGCGACATCAGCATGACTCAGCTATGCATGGAATGTCCCAAAGCAATCTTCTTGCTAATGCCAAGGAGTCTTTCTACATGCACACACAGCCAGCAATGGCCATTTGGAATTTGGGTATCCCCTGTCCTAAACTCATCTGTCCAAATAGAGAGAGTGTGCAATCTTGTTTGTGGCATTGATAAAGCTGCCACGGCAACCCTGGGCCCACGCTGCACCTGTCACTAACTGCCCAGCAGAGCACAGAGCATTGGCACAGGCCAGCATGGGAGATTCAGGCAACGAATGATGAGGCCCATAAAAAAAAAAAAAAAAGAGATTGTATAATACCAGATGCATGGAATGAGATCTCTCCATTTTGAAAATATAAAATCTGACCAAAGAAAGCATTATAAATTCAATTCTGTTAAATTCAGTAGATGATTATATGCATGGGTCCATATTAAATGTGGTACACAAAAATCCGGCTGGCCCCAAAACCTAGTGTTTAGTACATATTTTCCTAGTGTTCCTATAGCATAGCATGTAAGTTTCCATCTTCAGCTTTGAAAGGATAACTTGCTTATTAACATCACCTGAGAATGTCAATAATAGACAATTAAAAGGTTTTACAAATTCTTCTATCAAAGTACTCAAGCTTCAGGATAATTTATTAGCCCATAACTGCCTTAACAAAATTGTGCTTCATTGTGGAAATTGCCACTGAACCATAAACTTTAGTTATTCCTGGGAACATCATTTTTTCTGCCCGAGCTAATAAAATGAACAGTAATATTTTGTCCCATCCAACAGAATATCTCTCTGTGTTTTGGGGAAACAAATAGCCCTATATAAACACTAAAGAATTCTGCCCTGAAGAAAATTAAAAGTCAAATTTGAAAGGACGTGTCCTCATAATTGTCCAGTTCAGTTGCTTTCAGAATGGGTCCCAGAATACCATGGGCACCTCTCAATTCCTAGGGGCTATTGCATGAAGACTTGGCAAGGAGGACCTCAGCCCCATACCCACATACAGCAAAGATTCATTGAAAAGAGAAAACCCACTGGTCATAAGCATAGGAGTATATATCAAATGCTTTACCTTCCTATATATAGAGTTCTCAGCCAAATATAATTCTCTGAATATACTATTTTCTTGTACAATTTAAAAATGACCAACTTTCTCTTTTTCAAAAGCACTAAACACACACAGAGACACATAATTCTTCGATCAGACTAAACCAAGGATCAGAGCACTTCTGAGTATAAAGCAACTATGCTATCCATAATATGTACTAAACTAACGCTATTACAGTTAACCCTTGAACAATGTAGCATTAGGAGCACTGACCTTATGCGCAGTTGAAAATCTGCCTATATCTTTTAACTCCCCCAAATTTATCTGCAGTTGAAAATTTGCCTATAACTTTTAACTCCCCTAAACTTAATGACTAATAGCCTACTCGACCAGAAGTTTTACTGATAACAGTCAATTAAACATACTTTGTATATGTATTACATATCGTATTCCTACAATAAAGTAAGCTAAGAATAGAAAATGTCACTAATAAAAACATGAGGAAGAAAAAATACATTTATAGAACTGTACTGTATTTATCAAAAAAAGAAATCTGTGTGTAAGTGGACCCAAACAGTTCAAACTATATTGTTCAAGGGTCAACTGTACATAGTTCCCTTATTGGAAAAGATTAAAAAAGAAAAGCAAGGAATGAGAAGAAACAAATATTTACAAACTCTAGCAGACAGCTGCTATTTCTGGGAAGACCATGGAAAAATATAAACCTTCACTAGACCTTTGAATGAAGCAAAGGTAGAATGTGGTTTTCCCTCCCTCCTTGAGGGAGAAAAAAAAATTTTGGCTCAGAAAATGGTCAGTTTTAAGATATATAAGGGGTTTAGTCTTACGGAATTATGAATGAAGGAAAGGACATTATAAGTTATGAGACTGAAATGGACCGACACAAAAGGCCACACATTGTCTGAATCCATTTATATGAAATTTCCAGAGGAGGCAAACCCACAGAGACAGAAAGTAGATGATTGTTTACTCAGGGCCAGAAGGAGAAAAAGATGGGAGATGATGAGGTCTCTTTGTGAGGTGATAAAAATATTCTGGAATCAGAGAGTGGTAATATTTGCACAACTCTGGAAACATTTAAAAACACTGCATTGTATACCTTAAAAATTTTTTAATGTTTATTTATTTTTGACAGAGAGAGAGAGAAAGAGAGAGAGAGAGAGAGAGAGAGAGAGCAAGCATGAATAGGGGAGGGGCAGAGAGAGAGGGAGACACAGAATCTGAAACAGGCTCCAGGCTCCGAGCTGTCAGCACAGAGCCGACCTGGGGCTCAGACTCACGGACCACGAGATCATGACCTGAGCTGAAGTCGAATGAATGCTCAACCGACTGAGCTACCCAGGAGCCCTGCATTGTTTATTTTATAAAGGTAAATTTTGTGAAGAAATCCAGGCCCTTGGAAACAAGGTCCTTGAAAAAACAGTGAGGAAAAGAATTGAATATAAGACAAAAGAATGACAGAATGGGTTAAATAGACTCTGATTTGATGGGTTTTTTTCTTTTTTCTTTTTTTTTTTTTTTTGAGGTCTTTGAATGGAGGATCCATATCTGATTATTCTTGTTTTTATTCCCTCTACAGAATTAAGTACAATATTATGTAAAAAGCGTGCTCAAAGGAACTGTGAATTGACCATCGATTAAATGATGAGGGAACACATGATGAGCTGTCTTTGAAATGATTTAGAGACAACAAAGCTATCCATCCTGTTTCTTTACTGTCATTACCATTTCTACAGAAACACTCTGTCCTTCTTATCTGACATTATAGTATAGCTTAGTCATGTGCAGTTTGGTCTTACTATAGTGAAGTTTGTCTAATTTTCTAGAACTGTTATCTTTACAAATCACCTGTGCACTTATGTTTTCGGATTAGACTTCTGGCTTTTACTTCCCAATTAAATGAAAAAGATGGAACATTCACAAGACACGCCTAGTCGATTATTTTTCTATTTGTGCTATGATCACCATAAGCAGGCATTAAAAACACTAGTTGTAAAGCCGACTAAAACAAATGCAGGTTTTGCCAGGGAGAGAATGTGTTTCGCTAATGCCCATGAACCACAGTTAAGAAAACTGAATGGGGACATTGTAGAAAGAGATGTTTTTTACCTGTGATGCCGGTTTGTAATATCATCAGGAGGTTATCTCTTTTAAGATCACCCAGGAAAGTTCACCCACATCCTGATATTACAGATATGACCCCATTTTACAGAGAGAGTAAACAGGTTAATTTCCCTTCTAGTGCCCTCTTAATACAATATGGATACAGTGAGGAAAGGCTGTGGAGCATGTAGCAGGCGCTCAAGAAATACTGTATATAAATATCATTGTATTACCACTACTAGAAGCCTGAAATCTGAAACTAGAAAAGGAGAACATGAAGATATGGAGGAAACCCATGGCTGGAAATCACACCCTTTGCCCAGTGCGTACCTGCAGCAATGTACCCGCCTCCGCCGGCTTTATAGAGAACATGGCTCGCGAAGGGGGCTGCACAGATGATCAGAAAGCTTGCAGTCACCACGGCGACGACCCCCAGAAGCATCAGGACTGCCCAGAAACCACGGTAAACTGGAGACCCGGGGGTGGGGTGAAGGAGAAAAGAAAAACAAACTTAGATTGTGAACACCAATTAGATTGTACCAGGCAGTTTCTTTTCTCTTTATTGTTCTGATTTCAGCCATAGCACGGATGGGCACAATCCCAAACCACAGATCCTGAATTACAATCCAAGGGAAACCTTACTAGATAACTCCATACTCAATGATATCAACCTTCAATCAACTCGTGCTCGGTGTTTGCACCGCACACATGCTCAGTATATTCTAGGAGCTCATTTTCCGGACCAGATTTTCCATTTTAGAAGTGGAGATATTCCAAAATTCTGGAAAGAGTACCTTTGAGTAAGGATCTAATTGGGTCACAGATAGCGTTCCATACCAAACGTACAAAGACATGAAGACGCATTCACATTTACAAACATGGCCTCTTACTACCACTATAATCACTAGAAGGTAATAATCACTCCAATCCCCTAACAAAAAAGTACACTTCTGTTTAGATTGTGACGCCATTGGAAAGTAGTCTTCAGGTAATAAAAATAGAAAGCAAAAATAAAAATAAAAATTTGTACAGACTGAGATTTTAAGTCCGATATATTTAAGGCATATTACTTTCTACCAATATTTTTCTTAGAAAGACTCAAAATGAGAAGTTAGAGTAGTCTCTTATGCATGGACCAGCAAGGCTGAATTAATGGATGCAGCTGGTGATAAATGGATTGTGCTTTTGGTGATACATAGTAATCAAATACAGAGGAATTCTAATGATCATTTTTGAGCAGGATAATTACCAATCTATTAAACAAATTCATCATTTCCCAAGGGATAAAACACTAAAATAAGTACCTTTTGGTATAAATGAGAGAAAGCTCTGTGAAACACATTAGTCAAGTTACCTTTTTTCATGAAAATATAGACTTTATATAAGAGAGCAAAAAAAAAAAAAGATTTTATTTTTCTCCACAAGCCCATTTGGCAAAGAAAAAAACACATCTGTCACCTGCAATCTTACAGAAAAGAGGATGGGAAGGTGGAAACGTACAGGGAGAAGCCACTGCAGTTAAATGGGAAAGGCAGGCTGCACATTTTGTGTGGACACATCTGAAAGCCCGGGTACAAGGCTGGCTTGTCCCCCATATGCCGTGCTGTCCACTTGACAGTGGCTTCCTGGTCTGTGGTGTAGGAATATTCTGTGGCTGTGTTCAGGCTCCACAGGCAGCCAAGCAGTGGAGAAGTGCTGATCATATCTGAGCATAGGAAGAGTGGTAGACTGTGAGCCAAACATGTGCCATCCAGGTCCTACCAGAATTTGCTAGAGAATTGGCAAGCTTCATGGTTTACATTTTCATTCACACACAGACACACACACACACACACACACACACACACACACACACACACACAAATATTCCCTTCAAATTGGGGAGCCTCACCTTTTACATTTGTATTCACTTCATTTGCTTTATTGTCTATCATGTGACAGGTTCTGAGGCAAGTGCTAGGGGTGAAAACGTGAATTAGAGGCAGTCCAGTGAGTAAGGAGCCCATTCTGTTGTTCCCCTGATCATGACTAAAACGTGGACCCACATGGCAAACAACTATCTGAGGAGTCTGAAATGTAAACAGTAGCAAGTGGATTAAGGAGAGAAGTCTAGCTAGCCTTAAGGAAAGATAAAATTGGCTACGAAGAGTTTTCTGAGTTTTTCCTTTTTTTCTCTTCCTAGATTGGACCTGAAGGCAAGTCAGATTGGGAACTTTGTAAAAGTGTAAAAGGTGCAAACAGAAAACAAAGCAAAACAAAACAAAACAAAAATCCCCATAGTTATGATCATCATTCTCACTAGATCAGCAGAAAAGGGGGCTGCTGTAAGCCAGAGTATAGGGAAAGTCCCCATGTTGAAGTCTTCTCTTTTTATTCTCCCAGTCCTGTCTTTAAGGCCTCAAAAGTAGATCTGCACTGCTATCCGAGGGGAGGCATGGACACTTACGATCCCAAATGACGATTTAACACTTTTGCTATAAGAATGAGAAAAAGGAACCCTCAATTTTCAAAGAGTGAGGGAAAAAAAAGAGAGGTTTTCTCTTTTCTTTCACTGCTTTGTGCTTCAATTGCATGGAACTGGGCCATGGCTCCGGAGGCCAAAACTCAGAAAACCTAATCTTTCCAGCCAGAAAAACTGGAAATGTGGGCCTTGGAAGCCTGAGGGTGTGGGAGAAACCCCACAGATGAGAGGGAGCCAGAGAAGAGAATCTCTAATTCTGTGTTTGAATCTACACAAGTGATGAGCTTACTCCCCAAGTCGTGCATGCACAGAAAATGCCCAGAGAAGTGCAGTGAAGTCTCTGAGAACAAATTACAGTATCAAAACCACCCAAGTACCAGAGCCCTGACTGGCACATTATCCCAGGCAGACCCAAACAGCATAGCAAAGGCTTTGAAAACAGAATTGACCTTGCAAAGACTCCCACAGAAGAAAAGGACAGACATGCAGGCGGATCACTCCTTCAAACAACAAATCAATATTCTCCAGAGAAGTTTTTACAGTATGCAAAGTCTAGCAATGTATGTTCAAAATGTCTAGGCTATAATCCAAAATTACTTGATATACTAACATCCATGATAATCTGACCAATTCTCAAAGGAATGAGCAGTCAGCAGATGCCAACCCAAAGACGGCTCAGATGTGTGAATTCTCATACAGACTTTAAAGCAGCTACTAGAACCGTTTGCTATGAACTAAGGTAAACACTGTTGAAATGAATAGATAGAAATTCTTAGAAGAGAAATAGAGTCTTTAAAAAAAAGAACTAAACTGAAGTGAAAAATATAATATCTGAAATTTAAAATCCATGAAATGAACTCAAGAGCAGAATGGAGATGAAAACGAGCAGGCGAAACATGAAGAGAGAGCAGTAGAAATTATCCCAATTGGAATAACAGGAAGAAAAAAAGTGATTGGAACCAAAAATAGCTAGGGTCTCAGAGACTTGAGAGACAATATCAAAAGATATCACATTTGTGTCACTGGAGTCCCTAAGGAAGAGGCAAATAATGTTGGTACAGAAAGAACATTCATAGAAATAATGCCTGAAAACTTCCCAGACTTGCTATAGATGACAGAAACTCAACAAACTCCAAAGGGAATAAACTAAAAAAAAAAAAAAAAAAAAAAAAAAAAAAAAAAAAAAAAAAAAAAAAATTAGCCCAGAAACATAACAAAATCACTGAAAACCATGGATAAAGGAAAAAGTTTTGAATGTAGTCACAGGCAGGTGGGGGGGGTGGGGGATGACATATTAAATGCAGGAGAACAATAATCCCAAGGACGGAAGTTTCTCATCAGATATGATGGAGGCCAGGAGACAGTAGAACATCTTCAAGGTGCCAAAAGAAAAGAACTATCAACCTCGAATTCTGTTTCTAGTGAAGATATCTTTGAGGGATGAAGGTGAATTTATCAAAGCAGACCTGTTCTGTAAAGACATGCGAAAATGGATTTCTTTAGGTTGAAAGAAATGACGCCAGGGTTCACTTGAAACTTCAGGGAAAAGGAAGTGAAACAGAAAAGGTGGATATCTGCATAAATGTAGTCTAGTATTTTTCTCATCTTAACTTCTTTAAAATATACTTGCCTGTTGAAATGCAAAAATATATTGTCAGCAAAATATGGTAAAGAAGTAGAGCTTTTAGAGTATTTACCACTTCCATGGGATATAACCAGTTACTTAAGTTTCCTGACCAGTTACTTACTTAAGCTTCCTGAACCTCTAACTCTTCTGTAAAATACAGATGTCTGTATCCACCCTTTACAGTTACTGGAGGAATTATTAATAATGCATAGGAAGTGTGCAACATACAATAAGAGATCAATGAATGGCATTTATTTTGTGGTTGCTTTTATTCACATTATTATTTAAACTGTCCTAACACTATGCAGCGGGTAGTACTGTGTTCAATACTAGGAAAAGTGAATTACTTCCCTCAGAGATCCTTACAGACTGCTTTTATGTAACATCGATGTTTGGAAATTCCTTTAGATTACTACACAGGATGCAGTAAAGAAGTTGTGTTTGACATGAATAGACACTTCTCTAAAGAAGACATCCAGATGGCCAACAGGCACATGAAAAGATGTTCAACGTCGCTCCTCATCAGGGAAATACAAATCAAAACCACACTCAGATACCACCTCACGCCAGTCAGAGTGGCCAAAATGAAGAAATCAGGAGACTATAGATGCTGGAGAGGATGTGGAGAGACGGGAACCCTCTTGCACTGTTGGTGGGAATGCAAATTGGTGCAGCCGCTCTGGAAAGCAGTGTGGAGGTTCCTCAGAAAATTAAAAATAGACCTACCCTATGACCCAGCAATAGCACTGCTAGGAATTTATCCAAGGGATACAGGAGTACTGATGCATAGGGGCACTTGTACCCCAATGTTTATAGCAGCACTCTCAACAATAGCCAAATTATGGAAAGAGCCTAAATGTCCATCAACTGATGAATGGATAAAGAAATTGTGGTTTATATACACAATGGAATACTACATGGCAATGAGAAAAAATGAAATATGGCCTTTTGTAGCAACGTGGATGGAACTGGAGAGTGTGATGCTAAGTGAAATAAGCCATACAGAGAAAGACAGATACCATATGGTTTCACTCTTATGTGGATCCTGAGAAACGTAACAGAAACCCATGGGGGAGGGGAAGGGAAAAAAAAAAAAAAAGAGGTTAGAGTGGGAGAGAGCCAAAGCATAAGAGACTGTTAAAAACTGAGAACAAACTGAGGGTTGATGGGGGGTGGGAGGGAGGGCAGGGTGGGTGATGGGTATTGAGGAGGGCACCTTTTGGGATGAGCACTGGGTGTTGTATGGAAACCAATTTGACAGTAAATTTCATATATTAAAAAATAAATAAATAAATAAATAAATAAATAAAGAAAGAAAGAAAGAAAGAAAGAAAGAAAGAAAGAAACTTACAAGCCAAAAAAAAAAAAAAAAAAAAAAGAAGTTGTGTTTGACAAAGGTCTCTCATACCGTCTTCCTTGGGAAGTTTTCTCATCCCCTAACCTCCAAGAAGGCATTGGGCATGTTTTATAACATGTAACTCTATTTCTAAATACCTGAAATAGAAACAAATGGGGTCAGACACCGAACAAAAGACAGCTCAGACATGGTGACTTCAGATCCATGCCTCATGACCAACGTTTTGTAAGGATGAGTTGGGCTCATCAGTGTGATCCCTGCAGAACTGGAAAGCTAGAAACATGAGGTGATTAGTAGCAGGGTTGAAGTTGAAGGAAGCATTGGTCATTGGGTCCAAAAGAGCCACATGTGAACAAGAAGGCAGGCATTATGAATTGGGCCACAGACAGGGCGGAAACAGCAGGACATGCCTCCCTACAGAGAAGAGCAGAAGGACTGAAAGAAGGAGAGAAAGTACCTGGTGAGGGAGAGAGAGAAAGAGAGCAAGACAGAAATGCAGATAAGTGCTCCCCAGAGATGCTGTCGTTCCTGAGAGCTGCCAGTTCCTGTCCTGTCATTTGCTCTAACGAAATAGCCTGACTTTTAATTCTGAGTCCCGTGTAAAAGGCAGGAACAACAGATCTGTATTTAAGGGAAGGGGGAACCTCGCGCCTGGAGAGTTGTGA
This sequence comes from Neofelis nebulosa, assembly GCF_028018385.1. NCBI lineage: Eukaryota > Metazoa > Chordata > Mammalia > Carnivora > Felidae > Neofelis > Neofelis nebulosa. Next base: position 83,451,181 of record NC_080790.1, on the reverse strand, counting down.
GCATACAGAAATCGCTTCCAAGTGAGTTTCCTTACTGCAGTCACTGTGTGCTTTATTTTTCCACTTGTGTTTCAGCATTCGAAAGTGCGTAACTTCAGGCCTATTTCAAAATGTTTTGGAACTTCCTGTTCCTTGGCTAATTATATTACCTTGTTTGCATATGTGGCACACTTTGATTCCAGAATTAAAATGTTCACTCGTAATTAAGAATCATCTCATGGAATTGGGTAGGGTTCTTTCACTGTCTGAATTAAACCTGAGGCAATCAGAGAACCTTCAACATAAAGTGAATTAAGTCTATGTGTTTTGGGAGTCAAACATGATATTGGGGCCCTTCCAATTACTAATTGTGTGACTCTGATAGACCACAGTTTTCTAAGATGGAAAATAATATCCTTCACATAAGTTTATAGAAAGAGTTGAGAAAATATAAGTAGCTGCATGCAGTAAGTACTCATATACATTTGCTATTACTAGTATTAATTAATACTCACCCTGTAATAAAATGTCAACAATATAGTTGACACATAAAAGACATCTTACTAATTTCATGGATCTAGGATGGACAAGAGTTCAGTTGTAATATATCTACACCTTTTAAATTTTGGCAGGGAGCATGTTTTTGTTTGGTCAGTAGTTTGTATTATTTAAGTCTCCTAGATTGTGAATGTTTCTCAGAGATCACTTCATTTGTTTCCTGGTTCCTTATATGAGCCCGTAAAAACTGTGAGGTTTTGTCTTTGAAAGCTTTGGACTGTGCCGAGTGAAAACATCTCTAAAAATCCATTTGAACCATTAAGGACAATTCAATGCTTAACTTAAACCATATTGGATTTCTATTAATTCCTATTAGAACATGAAGCAAGATGTACAATGTAAATAGATTTACATGTAATCTATATCATCACAATTTGGATTAATTAAAAGAAAGCATCATCTGAATCTGTGAAAGTCCAGAATTAACAGCTATTTTCAAAGCAATGGAGTTCTGCTGATTCTAAATAAATTGGTGAACTGACCTAACAAAGTGCCCCTTGTTCAGGTGTTGTAATGAGGATGAGTAGTAATTAGTGTAACAACAGATGTTACAGGAATGGTTCTTCTAGACTATTCAGCTTATTTTCCTCAATAGATGAAGCTTTTACCCTGACAGTATTACTTGCACCACCAATTTACTTAGTAACTCCATCTTCGTAGGTCTAGATTAAAAATCATCAGTCTCGGGTATGCTGAAATGTGATGTCACTATATCCTGTTTGTCACTTCATATTTTATAATATTTTCACTCACAAATGATACTTTGTAGTTTTCATTTGAGGACTATCCTGTTGCTTTTTTAGTGGAGAAAAGAGACCAGTCATTAGAGACTGTCTAGGGTGTTAAATAAGAGTGTATTTGGAATGCAAAACTATGTTCACAATGTGTTTTACTCATAAAAAGTACATAACATAAAGAGTATTAACTGCATTGCAGATTCAAATTTCAGACTAAAACATGTACCAAGAGGAGCTCATATCCTGGGTATACCTAAAAGTCAAATTCCAAAATGACATTAATTAGGAACTGAAGGGAGACATCTACTAAGCATCCTTCAGGGAAAAAACAGAAATATCACCCAAAACTGTAGGACAATGAAGGCCATGAAATAAAGTGGACTATTAACTGTGCACATCAGTATGTGTGCATATGTATGAGCGTGTGTGTGTGTGTGTGTGTACACATTTGCACTATGTGTGCAGGTTCCCACAGACCACAGACAGGAAGCTAATGGCAGAATTGGCATCTGTTCTGAATTCCATCTACATGGTTAGTATTTTTTTCCACTAAGAATGTAATAAAATGCACTAAAACCCATTAATTTTGATGATAGAGCAACCTGAAGTTTTAATTCTGGATTATTTTTTTAAGAAGTTCCATTCCAAGACATTCACATCCATCCAGTAATTCAAGCCGGCATCTTACAAGGGACCGCAAAGAGAGACCCTGCCAGGCTTGCTTGGCGAACGGGGGTGTTGTTGACAACTATAAGTTACTTAATTTAGCAAACATATTTCTATGGCTCTCTAGGCACCAAAACCTGCTAGAGTAAGACACATTCCTTGCCCTCACAAGTTCAGTCCAGTGATGGAAAAACAAGTAAGTTTCACACTGTGTTGATAGGTGCCTCAGCAGAGGTATGCACAGAATATCATGGAGCCCGATGGACCACAGCCCAGAGAAGCTGCTATTTCAGGGCTGAATGGTAACGAGTAAAGCCCTACAGTTCTTATTCTAGTTGAACTGGGTCTTATTTGAACTGTCAGAAGGCAAGAGGGAAGGTCAGTCTAATCACAGTAGGAAAGAGTTCCACGGATCAGCAAACAGAAAACAGCTCCCTGCAGCTGCTTCCCATATGGATAAAGGGAACAGAAAACGAGGGATAGAAAGCTCGTCAAGGCCTTGTGTGCCACTAAGCAAGATAGTCCTTGTCATACTGGTCCTAGGGAGCCCCTGAAGGTCAGTTATCAGAAATCATAGCCACACCTGTATCAGAATACCGCTCCTGTAGCTGTCCAGAGACAAACTGGCAGGAAAAAGAATAGAAGAAGGGAAACCAGTTAGGTAGGTGCCATAGTAATCCAAGTGGGGCCTAAAACGGGCAGTAGGGATAGAGACGAAACAAGCTTTAGTGAGAAGCCGTTGTTACAGGAGCTGAGAACCCAGCAAGAACAAAGTCTATCTTTATGGATTTTTCCTTTGCATGCCGGAACAGCATGTTCTGTTAAGATAGTAACAAACCTCCTCTTGATTTTGTAATATTACAATGTACACATCAAACCTCCTTCCACACAGAGTGGGGAGGGAAAAGTCAACCCACACGATCACAATTCCAAATTCGTAGTGTTTTGATAGATTATTTTGTTGTGTATACAAAAATGTAAATATTGTATTTGCAGTTTAAAGATAAACTTAAGTGTTATTCATGTTTCAAAACTTGCTATCTTGCCTCAGACACCTCACAAAGCTAGTTCATAAAGCTAATCCTATGTTTCGACACATCCTCAAGCACACAGTGTGAAGTGCTATAAAATGTTTTATAAGAAGCCAAAACAAAACGCGCCACCCCCCGCCCCTCCACCATCGTCAGCAGCAAATGAGAACCTCCAGCATATGTTGCCGTTGCTTTAGGCAAGACGCTTCTGTTACACAGGCCAGCAAGCCTGTCCTGCATCTCCATACACTACTGGTCTTGGCAGCATTGGGCAGGTCTAAAAATACAGTCATCCCTTCACCAAAGCAGAAGGACAGGCTGTACAGTGTGTCCGCGTCTGAGCTCTGCAACTGTGGACGTGCCAAGTCACGTGTTCTGCATGGTCCATTGATTTTTTTTTTCCAGAACAAAAAGAACATTGAAAGGCCTGATGGAGTTTATTTACTTCCCTACTGTAAACACAGGCAGTGAAGGAAGGGCCGAGAGGGAGGAGTGTCTTGAGCAACCGGGGCAGAGTCCTCACCGTCCATGCCGGCTGTGACCTTGGGACAGTCCCCGAAGCAGGAGAACCGTGGGTTTCTTCACATGGTTTCGTGGGCTTTCCAGGTTGGAGGGTGCGTCTATGGTCACTATCTTGTTTCTCCTCCTGACCATCTTGGGGGGTGGGAAGGGAGGCTTTGTGGGTGCTGGGCTTGGCGGTAGCAGAGGTAGAAGTGGTGGTGGCCGCAGTGACAGGGGTACTAGCACAGTGCGGCTTGACCGCAGAAGCAGCCAGAATACTCAAGTCACAGCCAGGAGGAACTGAGGCACTCAGAAGTGAGGTGAAGGGGAATCAGAATGTGTCACCCCAAAATGCGCCACTTTGGGTAAGGATTATCTGAGCTGGAAGCGAGTAAGAGTCAATGCATGCAGAAAGAAACCTGGGGGGAGTTTTCATCACCTGGCTTAAAGCAGAAACGTTTGAGACATGAAGTCTGCTCTTCGAGAGGAGTTTTATGGCCATGACAGAGACAGCAAGTCAGTACCAAGATGGGATTGCAAACACACCTACTAATGTACCCTTCCTGTCCATTAGTCTCTCCCGTATAGTTCCTAGTTACCATCCCACCGTTTACCACCTCTAGCCCAAACCCGTTTCCTCTGTCTTGTCACATCACCATGTTCTTTGTTAAAAAGGCATATAAGCTCTCAGGCTTATCTGCTTCTTTGGCCCTTCTTTTTTTTTTTTTTTTTTTTTTTTTTTCTTAGTAGGCTTCATGCCCAGAGCAGAGCCCAACATGGGGCTTGAAATCATGAAAATCACGACCCTGACATTGGGACCTGAGCCAAGATCGAGAGTCAGATGCTTAACCAACTAAGCCACCCAGGCAGCCCAGCTCTTCGTTTTTCCATAAAGGCCTCCATATGCATACAGACTAATAAATCTTTTCTCATCTCCTCTGTCTTTTTATAGTATAATTTGCAGGGCCACAGTCCCTGAACCGAAGGGGATAGAATAAAGTTTCCCTACAGAGGTATTGTATACAAAGACACTCGGATTCTAATACAAGGGACCAGATTAACCTCCAGCTCCAGGTCTTGCTCTGACCCCTGCTGCCTCCAAGGGCCTAGATTTGCAGCCCTATCCCTGCCTGAGCATCAGAGCCACCTGCAGGTTTCTAATGTCATACCCAGGCCAGGATTCCAAACCAGCCCAATTAGGTGAGAATCTCTCTGGGTGGGCACATGCAATCATATTTCTTCCAGCCTCTAGGAGAATGGAATGTGCACCAGGTTGAGAACCACTGGCCTCTTGGGTCTCTCTGGAGCTGCCAACAGCATTGCGAAGGTGCTATATGCCATGAAGTGGCTCAGCCTTTCCAGATGTCCTTCCCTCTGTCATCAGAGCAATCCCTACTCTGTATTTTACTGATGAGGCTGGGGAGCTTAAGGAAAGTTCCAAAAATTAAAACAGCCACTAAATGACAAGGTCAAGATTTGAACTCAGGGCTGTCTGATCTCAGTTTGAGACACCATTAGTCTCTGTGTTTGGGGTGTGTGTGTGTGTGTGTGTGTGTGTGTGTGTGTTGCAAATAAAGTTCCATCAGAACTTCTAGGTTCAAATCCTCCCACTTTGGTTCCTCTCACCTATCCTCCAGAAATCCTGAAATTATACTGAAGTTTCCTGTTGGGAAGGGGGGATGCTGTTATGCCTCTAGGCTTTTGTTTCCCCTCACTAGAATGATTAAACCTTCCTACTTGTCACTTGAGATCCGTTCAAGCTGCTTCCTTCCTTGAAGGGACATAGTAGAGTTACTTCCTCACCTCCACCAAAAGGCAGGAGAGCACTGAACCAGCTAGATGAAAGAGGTAGAATAATAACCCTTACCAGCTGTATGACCTTCAGCAAGTCACTTAGCTTCTCCGTGCCTTAGTTTCCTTTCCTATAATGTGATAATAATGATACTTATGGTGTTGTAAGAAGACTGAAAGAGGGAAACACTGAGCAGACTGCCTGGCCCCCTACTCAGTCAGTGTTCTTAAAACATGCCAGTCCCTGGACTTAGCACTCTGTGCTGTCTTCTCACTTCTCACATCCTCCTCCACTGCTGGACTGTGAGTTCCTTCAGGGCAAAGACTCAGTCTTGCTCATTTTTCTAACGCTAGGGAAAGCTTCATGTCTGGAGTGTAACAGACAGTCAATAAAAATACAAATGAGTGGATAATCAATAACTTATCGCTCAGTACCCACTGAAATCTCAAGTTACGCAGCCAAGGCTAGGGGAATATTTAAGGGCCGGGGGACAGAATGAAGCAAACTCATTCAAAACAGAAAGGAATCCATGGTCTCGTCTCACTACCACAATGGCTGGGGAGCCTTTATTACCTGAATCCCTACTAGGGAGAAAGAGGCCCTTGAAAATGAAGAGCTGAGGAATCAAGTAATGAGACATTAACACCTGGTGGCTAAGTAAAGGTACCAAGGACTATGTGACTGCCCTTCCCATGCTCCTGAATATCCGGTACATAGAAATTAATTAAGAACGTCAGGGATTCGTGTAAGTTTTCCCACTCAACTCTAAAGATGACAGAAAAGAGACACATTTCCTTATTCTCTGAGTCCCTTAAAAAAGATCTATACCTGAGAAGTCTTGTTATCCTTTATATTAAGCCATGAAAAGAACATTTTTAGAACCGCTTTACTCATATACTTTTTTTTAGTGTTTATTTTTGAGAGAGATAGAAACAATGTGATAGGGTGAGGGGCAAAGAGAGAGGGAGACACAGAATCCGAAATAGGCTCCAGGCTCCAAGCTGTCAGCACAGAGCCCGATGTGGGACTTGACCTCAGGAACCATGAGATCATGACCCGAGCCAAAGTTGGACACTTAACAGACTGAGCAACCCAGGCTTCCCTATTCATATAGTTTTTTAACATTAAATTTGAACCTGCTTGCCCAAATCTTTTGTACAGACAATAGAAAATAATTGTAGCAAAGACTTGCTTACTTAGCTGTAAGTATTGTATTATTATTATTATTATTATTATTATTATTATTATTATTATCCTAGGACTCCTGAGTCTTCATGTTCTTGTCTTTCATATGGTTTGACTCCACAAATCTCTAACATCTTAGAACCACATTTCTCCAGGGAATTTTGTGATATTTTATCATATTGACATTATATATCTAAGAACCTTTTCTTAGAGATGTGACTCAAAAGTAGTTTCTGCTATTTCCACATCAGGAAAGTTGGTTTATGAATTCCATAGCAATAAAATGATTTGATATGTTCCCTCTATTTTTATCACAAAACACCCAACCAAAGAAGTGATTAACAACTAAACTGAATTCCACTCTTTCGCTTACCTATGCTCAGACATTGATCGAAAAATATCTACCTTGTATCAGGCACTATGCTAGGTAAGCACTTATTGGTGACATTCCATGAATAAAAGTACAATATATGTTATCAAGCAGTCTAATAGGAGAGAATTGCACAATCTGATGGTTATTGGCTATGCCAAGTGCAAGGAAAGAATGCAATGAATGGTATATTACACAAGAATAGAGTAAGGGTATTTGACCCAATCTTGGCATATTGCAGAGGGCTTCCTGGAGGAAGTGATGCTTAGAAGGGACAGTTGGCATGCAGAAAATGGAGGCAGAAAGCACAAAGGAGACCAAGGCGGAATGCAGGTGTGTGCAAGGAGCTTAGTGTGAAAGCAGAGAGAGAGCAAACCTTTGGTGGCAGGGGAAGTGGCTAGAGAAAAAGGTAGGAGGCAGATCACAACGGTCCATGTAGGATACAGTCATTTTCCAGTGGAATATTTTTGCCCCATGTTATGTAAAACTTTCCCTACAAATGACGTAAAAAAATCACTGATTAACGTAAATCAAAATAGGCTTTTTGTCCCCACAAAGCTTCTGTCTATCAATAATCAAACCATTGGCAGGAGGTTTACAGTCTGGATTGTGGGGGGCAGTGTGTTCAGTGAGAAAGACAAAGATAAAAACAGAAAAACACAAGCCCCTTTTCTTTCTTATAGAAATTTGTATTTTCCTGGTTTTGCTTTTCTGAAGGAGTAAAATACCATGATGCAACCACCAAAAAAAATCTGACCATACTTCTGGGAAACTAGCCTGCCCTGTGGCGAAAATTAAATGGACAAAGAAACCTTTTCAAGGAATTAGGATAAAAGAGAAATGAAGCAACCAAGTTTCTAGGAAGACAATGAAGGAATGAGAGTCACCACCAGCTGCCGGGGTGACAGGATTCAGCAGGCAACTAGTGGCCTGTCCCTGCCAGCAAATGCCTTGGAAAACTACGTGACCAGCTCTGGAGAAGGACATGCGTGGTTCGGGATGGGAACCCCGCACACAAGGAGTGTTAGCACAGTCAGCGAAGGTGAGTGTCACATGGGAACAGACGACATAGCTGGCAAGCCGCCAGCATCTCGGCAGGGCAATGCCTCCATTCCCTCCAGAACAAACGTTTGCACTTTGCTCGTCCATGAACAGACTGACAGTCGTATTTTCTCCACTTAGCAAGAAACACGACCTTTGGTGTTCAAGGTCGGCATCCACCAAGTATAGTACATAAACCCTTCTCGGGCATCTTTCAATGACTCGGAATCCTCTAGGGGTCAATCTGAGGGAACGTGTCAGAAATGCTTACTGGCCTTGAGTTCTCACAGAACTGCCAACTATTTGCTGTGTGTGCCTCAGAAGCCAGTCACGTAACCAGCCTCCCTAATTTTCTGTTTGATTCTTAATAAAGAGGTAGCCATCTCAAGTCTCATCTCCAGCTCTTCCAGTTAGAGTCCTGGCAAGCATATGGTAGATATTTCCCTTTGATAATGAACTGCATAGATTGAACTTCCAAGTCTCCCCTTGAAAGGACCAGTCTTCCAAAATTGCCCATTTTAAGCAGAAATTCATCGAGAAGATCAAACATAGCATCCCCACAGCTTCTCTGTACATGGTCTAGTGGGGGATTTGGTTTTATTTATTTATTTGCAGTGATAGGATACATCTTTGGAAGACTTCCCTCTCTAGCTACTCAACATAGCAAACTGTTACAGCAAATACCCTTCTTATTGCATAACAACAGCCGTTACTCTGGAAACAAGTTAACCCTTTGCTTCCCATAACACGTATCAATATCTTCCCTTAAAAATACTGAATCAATGCTCCGTGGGTGTGAAGAATAGCCTTGGCCACACACAGCCCTGAAGCAATGAATTTGTGGACTAGGAAAAACACTCTAAAGATCAATCATATTTTAAAATAAATATATTTAAAAGTCACTTTGGTTTTACTTCTATACCCCTAGACTTGTTTGTAAAGAATAATAAATAGTAAAAGAAAAACCGACATTGGCTCACCACACCAAAACTAAAAAGTGAAAGAACAGATTATGTAATTAAGCAATGGATTTTGTTTCAAAGTATGTATTGCTTGCTAGGTAAATGAAACATAATTTCTCCTACAATGTTATCAAGAAGGTGGTTATGGAGAAGCAGGCAGCTCATTGCAGAGCCTGATCTTTGGGGTGAGAAACTTAAACACTCTCAGTTTCCTTGGCTTTGAGATGGCAGCAATAAATCCTACCTCGTAGTGTTGTCACCAGGTCCAGGGAGCTATATATGTAATATCAAGTAAGTGGGCGAGCACCAGGATGGGCTCCCCTCAATCCATTTAACTTGTAATCAGAAATGAAATACGCCATTCTGTTGTGATAAGAGTGATTTTGATAAAATAAATAAAATTAATTATTATCTATTATACATTAATATTTATTAAGAAATCAGTATTTTATTCACGCAATAAATAAAAATAACACAAATAAAATGTTCCTTTAACATCTGTTAATATTCTAGTGGGTTTAAATAAACAGAAATGAGGAGAGAAACAAATAGCGTTGAAGGAATTATGATGGTGTCTCTGGGAAATGTATGGCCTCAATGACTGACAAATTCATTTGTTCTCATTCATGCCAGCACTGGAATTTATCAAGTAGTATTTGTGTTCATCATTCATACATTATCATTTACAGATGGAAGAAAGAAAAAAAAGAGTGCAAAAAATATATATAATCTGTGAAAAGGGAAATAAGAGTAGTGAGCCTCAGAAGAAGGAAGTCCAGCTTATGAAATAGGAGGTGAAGTTGCTGAGGACAGCCTGTTCAACCCAAGGGTCGGACCACACTCCATACCTGCCTCTACCCCTGGCAGCATTTAACAAAACTTATCACTTCCTCCTCTGAGGAAAACTTAACCATGGAACATCCTTGGCCTCAGTCCTTGGACTGACCTTCTTTCTCACTACACTCACTCCCCCAAATGATCTCATCTTGTCTCATGACTTTAAATACACCGCCACACAATGACTCCCAAAGGTACGCTTCCTGCCCAGACTTCCACCTTTAACTCTGGACTCTGTGATCCAAGAGCCCACATAATGTCTGCACTAGGCAGCCTCAATTTAACACATCTGAAAACTCCCAAAGCTTCCTCTTAAAGATCAGCTCCACCTCAGCCCTCTGCATCTCTAGTAATAGCAACATCATCCCTCCAGTTGGCAAAGACAAAACAGGGTCACCATCGACTCTGCTCTTTCCCTCACACCCCACACCCAATCCATTAGTCAATTATTCCTCCATTATACAATCAGATATAGTGACCTTCTGCTTTTTTTTCAACCAGGACTAAAATCCCTGGAGATTATCTATGAAACAGAAGAGGATTCAGAAAGATAAATATAAGATGCAGACGTCAACGAGGGGGCTTAGAGCCCAAGTAATGGCACAGTGGGGGGGGGGGTTCCCTGGGTTTTCTTTTTGCCTCATTCCTCTCATACTTGACACTAGAGAAGTAGAGAACCATAAAATGGCAAAAGCACAGGTCAACCTGGACAAAGTGCCAGGAAGGGGGCTATCTATCATGACAGAAAACGTTTAAACGATAACTGTTCTACTGCACTCAAACACCACAGAAGATTTCAACACAGTCTGAATGAAGAGCCTACATTCCCCCTCACCAGACTACATGGACCACTTCAATACAGTGCTGGGTTGGTTTCAGGGAAGAAAGGGAGGTGAGATTTTCATCACCACCAGGTGGGAACATCCAGCCCCTATCCTGTGGTGTTTGAGGAGATGGAAAAGCTGGACACCCAGAAATGGCAACTATCATAGGCAAAAAACAAACAAACAAACAAACAAAAAAACAAAAAACCCTAACAAAAACTGTTTATCTAAAGGACAAGGTAAGGGGCTGCCTAGTAAGGCAGGAAACTTTCAGGAAATAAGCATACTACAGTAGTAAAACTTGGGCTCCCAACCTTACTCTGATCAGCAAAGACCAAGAAAGAAGCCTAGACTTTGCCCCTTGATAGGCTGTAACAAGGTGCTCCAAACACTACTGCCTCTGTAATACACACACACACACACACACACACACACACACACACACACACAAGGATGGGTCAAAGAAGGCTAAATAAGGAGTCAGGACTTTTATCTTTGCAGGGGTAATGAGGTTACCAATCACAGTGACAGGAGAGACCGTGTGTGGAGCCTGGACTTCCACCCCTAAGAGGTGGAAATAAGACATTCCTTCCACCTAGGGTGGTATCAGAGAAGGTAGAGTGGAGAGTCAGGACCACCCCTGCCTACTCTCCATGTCAGTGGAAGCCATTGTAGAGGCTGCAATGACTGAATCCTGCCCCTTTTGGATAGGATGGCATCAGGGAAAGCACAGTAGAAAGCCAGAACTCTCATTACTGCCCAGCAGTAGCACAGCATCTCCTCCCGTCAACACATACTAAGTGGGGAACCTGGAATTCTGCTCCTGCCTGACTTTCCCTGAGACAGTACCCATCCCTTCTCCTGCAGAAGCTGTGCCAAAAAAGCCAACCAAAACAAAACATCTAGAGTTTCATAACATAATACCCCCAAACTCCAGGTTTTAGTTGAAAAAAAAAAATGTCTAGTCATACCAAGAACCAGGAGAATCACCACTTAAATGAAGAACATCACTCAATAGATGCCAACAGACAGAATCGAGATGGTAGTATTTGCTAATGAATATTTTTAATGAGCCATGATAAAAATGTCTTGGGGTGCCTGGGTGGCTCAGTCGGTTAAGCATCTGACTTCGATGCAGGTCATGATCTCACGGTTTGTGGGTTCAAGCCCTGCATTGCGTTCTGTGCTGACAGCTCAGAGCCTGGAGCCTGTTTCGTATTCTGTGTCTCCTCCTCTCTCTGTCCCTCCCATGCTCATGCTCTGTCTTTCTTTATCTCTCAATAATGAATAAGTGTTAAAAATATTTTTTTAATGTCTTAAAGAAAATAGGGATTAAATTGAAGAGAAAATTAAATCTTGGCAAAGAAATAGAAGATATAAAGAAGAAACAAAAGAAAATCTTAAGAATGAAAAAATATAGTAGCCAAAAATAAAAACTCAATGGATGGTCTGGAAAGTGGGATAAAGTAGAAAAAGGGGATATACTCAAAAACACTATAGATAAATCAAAATGGAATGAAATTCGAAAAAAATTTAAATAACCCATAGTAAGGCAGGAACAAGAAAACAGAGAAATTAAAACAAAACAAAACAAAAAAACAGAACTGAGATGCCTGGGTAGCTCAGTCGGTTGAGTGACTGACTCTTCATTTTGGCTCAGGTCATGATCTCACAGTTGTGAGATCGAGGCCCACACCAAGCTCCACACTGAGCGTGGAGCCTGCTTGAGATTCTCACTCTCCCTCCCTCTGCCCCTCTCCCCTGCTTGCGCTCTCTCTGGGGCGGGGGGGGGGGGGTGGGAGATCAAAGGTAAGAGAAAATAAAAATTTAAATGGCAGGGTTAATTCCTAACATATCAATAATGGCATTAAATATAAAGAGCAAAAATACACTAATTAAAGAACAGCTTTCCCTTAATGTGTATGTGCTTAACAAGAGAGTGCCAAATTACTTGAGTCAGAAACTGACAGAACTGAAAGAGAAAAGAATGGATCCGCTGTTACAGTTGGAGACTTCAACTCTTCTCCATAAGAAATGGACAGCTCCAACAGGTAGAAAATCAGTAAGGTCATAGCTGGGCTCAGCAACACCATCAATTAACTGGATATAATTGACATCTATAGACTACTTCACCAAACAAGAGCAGAATACACATTTTCTCAAGCTTACATGAAACACTCACTAAGATAGACCACATTCCAGACCATAATGCACTCCTTAACAAATTTAAAATAGAGATCAAACAATGTCTTCTCTCAGACCATAGCAGAGTTAAATTAGAACCAATAACAAAGATAACTGGAAAATCCCAAAATATATAGAGATTAAAAACACACTTCTAAATAACACAGGGGTCAAAGAATAATATCAAGAGAAATGTAAAACATTTTCAACTAAATGAAAATGAAAACACAACTTGCCAAAATATGTGGGATTCGGAGAAAACAGTGCCTAAGGGAAATTTAAAGCACTAAATGCATATGTTAAAAAAGAAGAAAGATCTAATATCATTTATCTAAGTTTCAACCTTAAAAAACTAGAAAAAGTTGAGTGAATTAAATCCAAAGTAAGCAAAAGCAAAGAAGTAATATAATTATAATGAAAATCAATTAATTTGAAAACAGAAAATCAATAGAAAAAATCAACAAAACCAAGATGGTCTTTGAAATGATCAACAAAATTGATAAGCCTCTAGCCAATCTGTCTAACAAAAAAAAGGAGGACAGAAATTACCAATATCAAAAATGAAAGAGAGAACATCAGTACATTTTGCAAGGACAGTAAAAGGGCAGTAAAAATAGCTGGATTTATCATACTCATCACTTCATAATGTTGAATCACTAAGTTGTACACTTGAAGTTAATATAACACTGTCAGCTACACTTCAATAAGAAATTAATAAGCAGCCAAAAAATGGGATAATAAAGGAATACTATGAAATACTCTATGCCTACAAATTTGATGATATTGAGGAAATGGACTAATTCCTTGAAAGATACAATCTGCCAATACTCAACGTATAAAGGCAAATGTCTATTAAAGAAATGGGATTAGCAGTTAATAATCTTCCTAAACAGAAAGGACCAGGCCCAAATGGTTTCCTGGTGAATTTTACCAAATATTTAAGGAAAAAGTCTATCAATCTCTACAATATCTCAGAGGATAGAAACAGAGGCAGTACCTCCTAAATCACTCTAGGAGGCCAACATTATCCTAACACCAAAACTAAAGACCAATATCTCTCATGAACATGGATGCAAAAATTACCAACAAAATATCAGCCAATTGAATCCAACAATGTGTATAAAGAATTATGCACCATGATAAAGTGAGATTTATCCTAGATATGCAAGGCTGATTCAACATTAAGAAAATCAATTAAGGGGCGCCTGGGTGGCTTGGTCGGTTAAGCGTCTGACTTCGGCTCAGGTCATGATCTCACGGTCCGTGAGTTCAAGCCCCACGTCCGGCTCTGTGCTGACAGCTCAGAGCCTGGAGCCTGTTTCAGATTCTGTGTCTCCCTCTCTCTCTGTTCCTCCCCTGTTCATGCGATGTCTCTCTCTGTCTCAAAAATGAATAAACGTTAAAAAAAAAAAATTAAAAAAAAAAAAAAGAAAAAAGAAAATCAGTTAATATAATCCATCACATCGACAAGCTTAAAAAAGAAAAATCACATGATCATATCAATAGATGCAGAAAAAGCATTTGACAAAATCCAATAAAACATGGTTAAAAAACAAAACAAAACAAAACAAACAAACAAACAAAAACCTCTCAGGAAACTAGGAATAGAGGGGAAATTCCTTAAAATGATAATGTGTATGTACAAAAATCCTGCAGCTAAAATTATATTTAACAATGAGAAACTCGAAGCTATTCCACTAATACTCAAGAATGTTCCCTTTTACCACTCCTTGCCAAAATCACACTGGAAGTCTTTGCTAATGCAGTAAGACAAGAAAATAAAATAAAAGGTATAAGGATTGGGAAGGAAGAAATAAAACTCTTTGTTCATTGATGATATGATCATCTATGAAGAAAATCTAAAATAATCTACAAAAAACAAAAACAAAAAACTCCAGGAACTAATAACAACAAGGCTGTAGCAAGATTGATACACAAAAGTCAACTGATTTCCTATCTGGTGGCAATGAAAAAATAAATTTGAAATTAAAACTAAAATACCATTTACATTAACACCCCCAAAATCAAATAGTTAGGTTTAAATTGAACGACATATGTATAAGATATATATGAGGATAAGCAGAAAACACTGTTGAACAAAATCCAAGGACTAAATAAATGGAGATATCCCGTGTTCATTGGTAGGAAGATTCAGTATTGTCAAGATGTCACTTCTTCCTAACTCGGTCTATAGAGGCAATGCAATCCCAATCAAAATCCCATCAAAATATTCTGTGGATATCAATAAACTGATTCCAAAGTTTGTATGGAGAAGCAAAAGACCAAGAAGAGCCAGCAAAATATTTAAGCAGAAGAACAAGGTTGGAGGACTGATACTATTTAAGTTGAAGATTTACTATGAAGCTATAGTAACCAAGAGATTGTGGTAATGAAAAAATAATTGACATATTTAGATCAATGGAACATAATATTTAGCCCAGAAACAGATGCATATAAATATAGTCAACTGATCTTTGACAAAGGATCAAAGAATGGACAAATGGAGCAAGGAAAGTGCTACTGGAACAGGTGGACATCTGCATGCAATGAAATGTATGTAGACACAGAACTTACACCCTTCATGAAAATTAACTCAAAATGGATCATAGGCCTAAAAGTAAAACACAAAACTATAAAACTCCTAGGGGCACCCAGGTGGTCAGTCGGTTGAGCATCTGACTTCAGCTCAGGTCATGATCTCACAGTTTGTGAGTTCGAGCTCCGCGTTGGGCTCTGTGCTTACAGCTCAGAGCCTGGAGCCTGCTTCAGATTCTGTGTCTCCCTCTCTCTCTTCCCCATCCCCACTCATGCTCTGTCTCTCTCTGTCTTAAAAATAAATAAAACATTAAAAAAAATTTAAACTCCTAGAATGTAGGAGAAAACCTAGATGTCCTTGGGTATAGTGATGGCTTTTTAGATACAACACAAAGGCACAATCCATGAAAAAAATACTTGATAAGCTCAACTTCATTAAAATTAAAAATTCTTCCGCAAAAGATGTTCAACGTCCGTCCTCATCAGGGAAATACAAATGCAAGCTGGTGCAGCCACTCTGGAAAACAGTGTGGAGGTTCCTCAAAAACTTAAAAATAGATCTACCCTATGACCCAGCAATAGCACTGCTAAGAATTTACCCAAGGGATACAGGAGTGCTGATGCATAGGGGCACTTGTACCCCAATGTTTATAGCAGCACTTTCAACAATAGCCAAATTATGCACTTGACCTTAGCCAAAAGGCCGAGAAGCGGTAACAATAGCCAAATTATGGAAAGAGCCTAAATGCCCATCAACTGATGAATGGATAAAGAAGATGTGGTTTATATATACAATGGAATACTACTTGGCCAAGAGAAAGAATGAAATCATGCCATTTGCAACAACGTGGATGGAACTGGAAGGTATTATGCTAAGTGAAATAAGTCAGGCAGAGAAAGACAGATACCATATGTTTTCACTCATATGTGGATCCTGAGAAACTTAACAGAAGACCAGGGGGGAGGGGAAGGGAAAAAAAAAAGTTACAGAGAGGGAAGGAGGCAAACCATAAGAGACTCTTAAATACTGAGAACAAACTGAGGGTTGATAGGGGGTGGGGGAGAAGGGGAAAGTGGGTGATGGGCATTGAGGAGGGCACCTGTTGGGATGAGCATTGGGTGTTGTATGGAAACCAATTTGACAATAAATTATATTTAATAATAAAAAATTCTCCTGCAAAACACAATGTCAAGAAAATGAGAAAACAAGCCACAGAGTGGGAGAAAATATTTGCAGAAGGCACATCCAATAAATGACTGTGAGCCAAAGTATACAATGAACTCCTAAAACTCAAGAATAAGAAGACAAAAAGCTCAATTAAAAAGTAGACAAAGATCTTAAGAGAAACAAAGAAGATATAAGGATGGCAAACAAGCTTATGAAAAGATGCACCACAGTATTTGTCATTAGGGAAGTGCAAATTAAAGCAACAGGATACCACTACACACCTATCAAAGTGGCCAAAATTCAGAATATTAACAATATCAAATTCTAGAGAGGATTGGAGCAATAGGAAATCTCAGTGCTAGTAAGAATGCAAAATGTTCTAGCCACTGTGCAGGAGAGTTTAGAAGTATTTTATAAATTGAAAGATATACTTGCTATGCTACCTAGCAGTCATGCTCCTTGGTATTAAAACTTGTGTCCACATAAATACCTGCATGCAGATGTTTATAGCAGCTGTATTCATAACGGCAAAAACTTGGAAGCAACGGAGTTGTCTTTCAATAGGTAAACGGATAAATAAACTGTGGTGAAGTCAGCCAATGAAATATTACTCAGTGCTAACAAGAGATGAACTACCAGGACATGATAATAACATGAAGAAAAACTAAATGCATTGTTACTAAGTGAAAGAAACCAATCTGAAAAGGCAACATGCTCTATGATTCCTACAATGTGACATTCTAGAAAAGATAAAACTATGGAGACAGTAAAAATATCAGTGGTTGCCAGATGTTGGGGTGGAGCAGAGGGGTAAATACGCAGAGCATGCGGGATTTCTAGGGCAGTGAAATCATGTTATGTGATAATGTAATAATGGATACATGTCATTATACATTTGTCTAAACCCATAAAATGAACAACATCAAGAGTAAGCCCTAAGGTAAAATAATGGACTCTCAGTGATTATGGTGTATCAATGTAGGTTCATCGGTTGTAACAAATGTACCACTCTGGTAGGGGGATGCTGATAACGGGCAAAGCCTGAATGTGTGGGGGCAGTGGGTAAATGAAAAACCCCTGGACCTTCTCTCAATTTTGCTATGAACCTAAAATTTCTCTAAAAAATTATATTTAAGTTGAAAAGAGATAGCTTAGCAGACTCGATTAAAAAAATCTTCCAGGGGCGCCTGGGTGGCGCAGTCGGTTAAGCGTCTGACTTCAGCCAGGTCACGATCTCGCAGTCCGTGAGTTCGAGCCCCGCGTCAGGCTCTGGGCTGATGGCTCGGAGCCTGGAGCCTGTTTCCGATTCTGTGTCTCCCTCTCTCTCTGCCCCTCCCCCGTTCATGCTCTGTCTCTCTCTGTCCCAAAAATAAATAAAAAAACGTTGAAAAAAAAAATTTAAAAAAAATAAAAATAAAAATAAAAAAAATAAAAAAATAAAAAATAAAAAAAAATAAAAAAATCTTCCAACTATATGCTGTGTATAAACTCACTTCAAATATAATAATATAGAAATATTGAAAGCAAAAAAAAATGAGAAATTACATACCATGTAAATACTAATTCAAAGAATTAAGGAGTGGAGATATTTTATCCATATCAGATAAAATAGATTTTAGAATAAAGAAAATTATTGGCAACATTAAATAATGATAAAAGGGTGACTCTACCAAAAAGACATAGCAACACCAAATGTGTATGCATCTGACAAAAAAGGAGCAGAATATGTAAAGCAAAAACTGCTACATATGAAAAGAGAAGTAGATAAATCCACAATTATAGCTGGGGACTTCTATATCCCTTCTCACCAATTACTAGAAAACCTAGACAGAAAATCAGTCAGGATATAGAAGAATTCAAAAATGCCATCAACCAATAAGCTCTGACATTGACAACACATTCCATTCAACAGCAGTACATTCTTTCAAGTGCCATGGAATACAGAGAAAAATAGAC
Organism: Neofelis nebulosa; assembly: GCF_028018385.1. Classification (NCBI taxonomy): domain Eukaryota; kingdom Metazoa; phylum Chordata; class Mammalia; order Carnivora; family Felidae; genus Neofelis; species Neofelis nebulosa. Next base: position 83,432,855 of record NC_080790.1, on the reverse strand, counting down.
CATACCCTGGGCCACAAATCTCATTAACTTTAAAAGAATTTAAATTATACAGAGTATGGTCTTTAATCACAAGGGAATCAGACTAAATATTAATAACAGAAAGATTGAAAAGAAATGTCCAAACTTTTGGAAACTAAACAACACCCTTCTAAATAATCTATGAGTCAAACAATAAAGTATCAAGAGAAATGAGACAACATAGAGTTGAATGAAAAGAAAAATAAAACATATCAAAAGTGTAGGAAGCAGCTAAAGCAGTGCTGAGAGCGAAATCTATACCCATAAATGCTTATATTAGAAAAGAGGATAAAAGACCAATAACCTAATTTTTCATTTCAAAATGAAGAGCAAGACAAACCTACAGCAATCAGAAAGAACGAAATAATAAAGAGCAGAAATCAATGAAATTCAAAACAGAAAATTAATAGGAAAACAAAGAAACAAACAAACAAAAGCAGGATCTTTGAAAAGTTCAACAAAATTAACACTATTTTAACAATACTGACAAAGAAAAAATAAGACACAAGTTACCAATATCAGGAATGAAACATGAGATATCACCACAGATACAGCATACATAAAAAATAATAAAGGAATATTTTGAACAACTCTCTCTATATATATTTTTTACAACTTAGATGAAATGAACCAATTCCTAGAAAAACACAAACCATCACAAATCACACAATGTTAACTACATAATTTGAATAGCCCTGTAACTATTGAGTAAAATGAATTTATAATTTTAAATTTCCTGAAAGTTAAATCTCCTGGCCAAGATTATCTCACTGGTGAATTCTATCAAACATAAGCATTTAAAGAGAACTAACACCAATTCTCCACAATCTCTTCTTGTATACAGAAGAAGATACTTCCCAATTTACTTTATGAAATCATTTTTACACAGATACTAAACCCAGAAAAAGGAGTTAAAAAAAGGAAAACTATAGACCAATATCCTTCATAAATACAAATGAAAAAATCCTTACAAAATATTAACAAATAGAATTCAGCAATATATGAAATGAATTATTTATCATGACCATATGGAGTTTATTCCAATGGTAAGAGGCTGGTTCAATATTTGAAAATCAATAAATGTAATATATGATATTAGTATGCTAAAGAAGAATAAAAATTGTGATCATATCAACTGATGCAAAAAATTAACAAAATTCATCATTCACTTATAAATACTCTCAGTAAATAAGGAATAGAGGGGAATTTCAAGTTAATAAAGAATGTACATTAAAAAAAAAAAAGGCCTATAGCAAACATCATACTTGAGGAAAAAATACTGAATGCCTTCTCCTAAAGACTAGAAATGAGGCAAAAGTGTCTTCTTTCACTGCTGCTATTCACCATGGTACTGGAAATTATAGCCCATGCAACAAGGTAAGAAAAGGAAATAAAAGGTATATAAATAAGCAAGGAAGAAATAAAACTGGTCTATGTGCCAATGACATGAATGTTTATGTAGAAAATCCAAAGTAACCTACAAAAAAACGAATACAAAACCTCTTAAAACTACTAAGTAAATTCAGCAAGGTCTCACTATACAATATACACATTAAAAATCAACTATATTCCTATTATCAATAAATATATGGAAACCACAATTAAAAATATATAGCAGTTATAGGGGCGCCTGGGTGGCGCAGTCGGTTAAGCTTCCGACTTCAGCCAGGTCATGATCTCGCGGTCCGTGAGTTCGAGCCCCGCGTCAGGCTCTGGGCTGATGGCTCGGAGCCTGGAACCTGTTTCCGATTCTGTGTCTCCCTCTCTCTCTGCCCCTCCCCCGTTCATGCTCTGTCTCTCTCTGTCCCAAAAATAAATTAAAAAACGTTGAAAAAAAATTTAAAAATATATAGCAGTTATAATTTCTTAAAAGATTTAAATACTTAGATGGAAATCTAACAGCATAAGCTGAAAACTACAAAATGCTGGTGGAGGAATTAAAGATCTAAATAAATGGAAAGATATACTGCATTCACAGTTTGGAAGGTTCAACATAATAAAATTAATTCTTCCCAAATTGATACAGGCAATTCTATCATCCAAGAAAGGCTTACTATAGATATCGATACAACTATCCTAAATTTTAATTTAAAGGAAAAGGATCTAGAATAGCTAAAATAATTTTGAAGAAAGAACTGAATAGGAGGAATCATTCACCCCAACTTCAAGATACAGCTGAAGTAATCGGGATGGTGTGGCTCTGGCAGAGGGACAGACACATACGTCAATGCAACAGAATACATAATCCAAAAATAGTCCAACACAAGTATGACCTACTACTTTTTAATGTGTGCAAAATCAATTCAATGGGGGAAAGATAGTCTTTACAAAAAAAAAATGGTGCTAGGGAAATGGGACACATGTTTGAAAAATTATAAATCATACACTTTATACAAAAAGTACCTCAAACTGGATCATAGATTTAAATATAAAACATAAAACTATAAAACTTTTGGAAGAAAAGAGGAGACAAACTTCAGAGCCTGGGGTTTGGTAAACAGTTCTCAGAGATGACACTAAAAACACGATCCATAAAAGAAAAACTCCATAAACTGAACTTCATAAAAATTCACAACTTTTACTCTGTGAAAGACCTTGTTTTCAAGGTCTTTTCAAGATGATGAAAAAAGCTACAGAGTGGGAGGAAATGTTTGGAAACTATGTATTCAATAAATGACTTATATCTAGAATATGTAAAGAACTCTCAAAATTCACAGTAATGATCATTCAATTAGAAAATATGTTAATAATTACTATGTTTGAGAATTTCTACAATAAAATACTTGTTTAAAATTTTAAAAAAGGGAAAATCTGGAATCCAGGACTGATATTTTAAGGTATATAGCACCCTGGACATAAGAGTTTTTTTTGTTGTGTTGTGTTTTGTTACTGATACTGATAGATATTCTTACTGGTTCGAAACAATTTTAAGGGACCATGGCAGCTTCAAACAAATTTTCACCTTTTAATATCTTTTTCTTAGCCATCTGAAATATAGCAAACCTCCTAACTAGTTCCCTGATTCCACATTTGACTAGTCTGTTAACAATGCAATAATCGGAGATATTCTTTTACAACACAAATCAGGTAGAAATCATCCATCAGTCTCCTTCTTCTCTCATTCAGAACATGAGCCAAGGTCTTTACACTGGCCCAACCTCTCCCTGAACCCACCATCTCTCTGATCATCTCCTCTACTCTCCACTCACTCAATCTCTTCCTGCCATACTGGCTTCTTTTGTGCTCTTTGCACACATCAGCCATGTTCCAGCCTCTGGGCCTTTGCATCTCATGCTCTCTCTATCTGGAACACACTTCCTCTGGATATCACACAGCTCACTCCCTCACTTTCTACAAGTCTCCACTAAATATCATTTTCTCAGAGCCAAGCTTTCTTCTTAGCACATTACAGAGTTTTTATCACCCTCACTTCTGCCAGCTTCTAGTCTCCAGCCTCTTTTCAGGTGTCATGCTTTTCCAGAGCACTTTTCATCTTCCAACATACTATAAAATTGACTTATTTTATCTTGTCTTGTGTGTCTCCCCTCTCAAGACTGTCGGCTCCACAAGGACAGAGATTTCCATCTGTTTTTGTGCACTGCTGTTCCCCAGAACCCAGCGCCTGGCACATAGTATGTGCTCAATAAATATTTGTTGAATGAATTTTAATCAAAATTACTAGATAAAAAGTGACAAAGCTTGGCCATTACAGATGGTAATATTAAGTATCTTGTACTAGGATGAGGAAAGCCACTTTTGAAGCCCTTATTCTTTGCCAGAGCTCTACCAAATGCTTGATGTCACTGCGCACACACACGCATGCACATGCGTATACACACACACACACACACACACACACAGTGCAGAGAGCCGGAGCATTTCACTAGGGAGAAGCCATGAGGAGTTAACGTGCCCTCATGAGGACTTATCATCGGTGCTCTAAATTGGCATATTGCCCTAGAAATAGCTGACATTTATTGAGTACCAACTACATAGCAACTACTCTGCTAAGCATTTGTATTTTTACCTATTCTCATTTTAACAACTGTGTGAGTTGATACTATACTAATTTCCCTTTCACAAACAAGTGCAGGGAGTTTTGTTGAGATAAAGAAGTCAGAGGCAGGAAGTGGTGGCTTTAGGTAGTGAACACAGATACACTGACTGAAAGCCCAACTTCTAACTGCCATAGAACCCTTACCACAAGCCGGCTCCACTGCTAAGTACTCTGTGCACAGCATCCATCTAGCCTCAAAAGAAGGATTGTGAACCATGACAGCTTAGCTGGATGACAGACCCCCATTCAACCAGGGCTGGCCAACTCAAAACACACATCACCTTCGCTATGAGGCCTGTCACCTTATTTAATATTGAGGTTGCTTCCACACACACTATACCCCCTTTTATTTCTCCCCAAGTACTTAACTGATTTATTTTGTTTGTCATCTGCCTCCCCCCATAATGAAAGTTCCATAAGCATAAGTTTAGGGCTGACACTAAAGCCTCCAGAACAGTGCCCAGCCTACAGCAGTCATTCGATATTTTTTTCCACTGGATCTAGTAAATATTTTTTCTATGACAAGATCCACAACTTGGAGTAGAAATGGTAATATTTAAAGATGAGAGAGACCCAGACCAGATCCTTGCTCCTTTTTTGGCTGTATATTCTGCATGGAAACAGGAAACTAACCATTATTAATATGCTTTTTGAGTCCAGACTTGGAGCTGGGCACAGATGTTTACAGTATAATTCTAAAGAAGAGCTTGGGTCCTCAGAAGTGTTAGGAATGAATGTCTAGAATGTTTCAGTAGTTCTCATGAGAGGTGATTTTGTGCCCACCCACCTCAGGACATTTGCCTATGTTAAGAGATATTTTTGACTGGCACAACTGAAGGGTGTTCCAGGGGTAGAGGCCAGGGGTACTGCTCAACATCTCACAATGCACAGAGCAGCCTCCACAGCAAAGAATTATCTGGCCACAAATGTCAATACGGCCAAGGCACCAAGAGATTCTCTATGATTGGAGAATATTTCTACTTCTGAGTGTGGTTGACATTTCAATAGCTATCACCAGAAGCCTCTGTAGAGGCTGGAGCCTGTCCTCCATGAAGGGAAGTCAAGCCACACTATGGTAAATAACCACACAGTCTTGTTTTCAGAAGGCAATCTCCCCGCATTAGTGCAGGGATGTCACATAAGCTGTCAATCAATCCTTAGATGTCCATGAATCAGTTGTAGAGAACACAAAATAACACCCTCTGAAAAAGTGATTTTTTTTTTAATTTTTTTTTTTCCAACGTTTTCTATTTATTTTTGGGACAGAGAGAGACAGAGCATGAACGGGGGAGGGGCAGAGAGAGAGGGAGACACAGAATCGGAAACAGGCTCCAGGCTCCGAGCCATCGGCCCAGAGCCTGACGCGGGGCTCGAACTCACAGACCGCGAGATCGTGACCTGGCTGAAGTCGGACGCTTAACCGACTGCGCCACCCAGGCGCCCCTGAAAAAGTGATTTTTAATTACAGCTTTGATATTGGGACCTGGACCTGAAAGCCAACTGTATCTTCATGAGCTGCAGCTTTGGAAGACGGGGCGAGCTTCCCTATGAGTGCCCTGTGATCTGAATGCAGGGGAGCCTTCACTGGGTCACAGGTGAAAAGTCAGCCAGAAATCAGGAATTGCAGTCACCCCGTAATATCACGCTGTGTCTGTGGCTGTGTAATCCCAAATGTCTGAATGAATAGTAGGACATTGAGTGAATGTCAAGGTATTTCTAAATATCTAGGTACTTGACATTTTTGACCAAAAAACAAAACAAAACAAAACAAAAAAAAAAAGGAACTGATTTCCATTATATTTTACAATGTATGTTTTTTTGCTATATAACTAAAGCAGAACAGAAGGAAATTTGGTAAATTTAAGACAACATCCAGATTCACCGTATTGAACATGGGAAAATTCGTAAATAGGACCCAGCTATGGAAGCATAATTGATCTGGAAGCAGGAGGTCATCCCAATGAAATTAGGTGCCTCAGGTGTGTTGATGTGCCTTCGTAGTTATGTGTTTGCCTTAACTTTAGACTCAAATCTAAAATATTAAAGAAATAAAATTGTCAGATATGATGGTATTTATATTTTATTTTGCCTTGCATAGCAAAGCAAGATGGTGTGTGTGTGTGTGTGTGTGTGTGTGTGTGTGTGTGTGAGACTGTTTTTATAAGGACTTAGTATTCTCTGTAAATGTGTACTCTTGGGAGCTACTCCAAGTCCAAGTGCTGGCTCCTCACAAAGGTCTCAACTTGTTCATTGCCCATCCCCTAACCACCCTGTATGAGGTTTTGTGCCCCCATCATTCTGTGGCTCTGCCCCTTTATGAGCATCACTGCTTTCTCACCTCTTCCTCCTGAAGGAGGAAGAAGCCTGGGATAGGGCTAGGCCCTCAGGAGGACTGTTGGGTGACAAAATGTGCAGGAAAATGGAACGGTTCCTGGAGGAGGAAGGGCATTGCCAGGAAAGAGGGCAGGGCCCTCAGCTCCCATCTGAGGGAACAGGCAGTGAGCAGGAATGGGATACAGAGCAGAAGGCCTCAGGTCTCAGGCCAAACCAGCAGGGCATTGTGGGTTTACATTTAGAAAGAGATGCCTGTAAAGAGCCTTTGAGGGCCTCTGTAGCTGAACTTTCAGTAGGCACAGCTATGAGTGGCCATGGGAACCCCTGCATTATCAGTACTATCCAGTTCCATTCTGCTTCTGCATTTGTCACTGAGGGACACCACCTCCTTCCCAAGACTCTTCCTGTCTGCCCACAGGCCCCTGGAACAGTGTTGACAGCCTGCTCATCAGCTTCTTTCTCAAGGCTTCTTTCTCTTTCTCCTTTGTGGGCTGCCTTTGCTTATTTTTTCTCCCCCTAAATATAACTGATATTTTACCACCTCCTTTTCTATGATTTTTTTTCTTAAAGATTATATCTGATATCAAAAACTACCTCTATGGAAGGTTTCCTTAGAAAACTGATATATGGGGCCCCCAGGGTGGCTCAGTTGGCTAAGCATCCGACTTTGGCTCAGGTCATGATCTTGTGGTCCATGAGTTTGAGCCCCATGTTGGGCTCTGTGTTGACAGCTCAGAGCCTGGAACCTGCTCTGGTTTCTGTGTCTCCCTCTCTCTCTGCTCCTCCCCTGCTCATGCTCTCTTTCTCAAAAAATAAACGTTTAAGAAAAATTGAAAAAAAAAAAAAGAAAGAAAGAAAACTGAAGTATGTATTAGCTCAGAGAATGGGCCTGCTTTGTTAGAGAAGTGAAGGGAGGAGGGGTTGGGAAAAGAGGAACAGCATTTGGGGAGGAGGGACGGCAGGTACAAAGGCCCTAACGGAGGAGGCCAAACACTGATTCTGAAGAACTCAAAGAAGGCCATTGTGTATGCGTTTGTTCCAACTCATGAAGGAAAGGAGACATCATGTTCAATATACTCTGCTGAATAAGAAGGCCAAGGAATTTTTGCACTTAGTCATTCCATAGAAATATTTTAGCACTTACTAAGTACCACTCACCATACTAGGTTCTGGGGGTATAAATATGAGTAGGTTACATCCTGTGTCTCTAGGGAGCTCCAACAAATAATAAAGAAACTAAGGTGAACAACTGCAGTTACATGCAATGAGCACTTTGATATAGGTGTGGCCAAAGGCTATGGGGATAGCAAGAAAATTATTAATTCACTCAAGTGCTGAATTATCTTGAAAATTAATCTATGTTCTATACATCATCGCCAAATGATACCAAATAAATGAATTGTTATTGAGTTTAATCATGAAACAAACCAGAAAATCTAAATTCTGACAGGTATCAAAAGGCAATAGAATAGTTTAAAGGATGTCAAAGTGGAGCGTCTGGGTGGCTTAGTCAGTTAAGCATCTGACTTCAACTCAGGTCATGATCTCACAGCTCATGGGTTCGAGCCCCACATCGGGCTCTGTGCTGACAGCTCAGAGCCTGGAGCCTACTTCAGATTCTGTGTCTCCCTCTCTTCTGCCCCTTCCCTGCTCACACTCTGTCTCTGTCTCCTTCAAAAATAAATAAACATTAAAAAATATATTAAAAAAATAAAAATAAAGGAAGTCAAAGTATACAATCCTACCTCAAAACTTCTCTAGGCTTGGGCAACCATTCAAATAACTAAAGTTGAGCATAATTGAATTTTAGAATGTGTACTTGAGACAAAAAATAAATAAATAAAGGAAACACTGAATTAGACCTGACTGTATACACAGGTCAGGATCAGATAGAAAAGGAGAGAAAGGCAACATAAATTTAAAATTGTTCTTTTGTTGAGATCCAACTAAAAGACTCATGCTTAGAAAGATTTAACGGCAAATACTAAGATTTGCCTTTTCATTTCACTGTAGTTTATAATAAGATTATCAATAAATAAAATGCAGAGACTTGGACCTTTGCATTAGTTTTGCCAAGGATCAGCTGTGTGAAAACCGAGTCACAAGGTTTCTCTGAGTTTCAGTCTCCATATTATGAAACAGAACAATTTCATCAGTAGCATCCAATGATTGTAAAATAGTCTTTCCAGAACAATCAAACACTGCTATATTATTTTCACTGATTTCGATACTGGCTAACTGTAACTGCAAAAACTAAGGAAAATACAAAGCTATTTTACCAATTATATTTGCCAGGCTGGAATGCATCCAATTTTTACAAACAAGACTCTGAATTTACCCAAGATAAATTGGCAAATGTATAATGCCTGATAATTATGAGGCTATATGAAACCCAAGAGTACATATGGGGTCTGGTGAAGACTAGATAGCCTCACTAACTAGGAAACACTCACTTTTCAGTCAGATAAAACCCTTCTCACGATATCGATGGCCCTTCTCTTGGATAAGGGAACCATAAAAAAAAAAATCACCCAAATATAATGTCAGATACCATTGTATGTTACTATGAATGTAAATGAAATGTGTATAAGCTGTTTCTTTGTAGGACAGCCTTCCTCCCGTCTTGGTCATGTTTGCTAAAATGTTTGATAAAGCTGCTTAAAGTGAATAGGGAGTTACAATATGTGAGCCAAGGGGAGTCTGATCATTTAAAACAAAACAAAAAAAAATTGGAATATGGTTTTGTCATTAGATCCAAAAATGTCACAGTAATTATATGCAGTGCTACATAATGATTCTAACTGTAATTGCAGTATAATTTTTGGGGCATGCACGTACACTCCACCTCCATCATAATTATTATGTTTAGATCACGTCACCTTGTGTTTCAAGTTCTCCGCTAACTCCTTGAGCTACAGACTCTTCAAATATGTAGATTCATTTAAACATATATAGCGCCCATGATACCTATCCGATCATCACAGTACCTGAACATATACATGAGTTATCAACAGAACACTAATAGCTATGCAAACACCTAATGTTGTGGAAAATCAACCCTGTTCTACTCTGCTACTTCTTGGTCAATTTTACAAAAGTAAGAACGTCAGGGAAGGGATACCTTTTTTGCAACTTTTTGTGAGACAGAATAGTTTATACACTTTCCTATGTCATCTCTTCTCTTATCAGTGAAAAGGTCCATGTCACACAATGCAAAATGCTTTGACAAATGGAAGCGCCTTTTGCAGCTATTAATGGGAAGGAACATTCACACCGCTCGTGCTCAAGGCCAAAAGCCAGAGCCCTTTTAAGCACAAGCGACTATGATGGATAAGCATGGCTGTATGACAGCTTATCTCGTTTGCTATTCAGACCCCACTTCCACTCCATAAAGTGTCATGTTAATTGTGTGATATGAGCAAATGCTACATCCTTTGACAAACTTAAAATTATAAGGCATATAATTTGCAATGATTAATTTTATGCACTAATGTGGTTAAACTACCCATAATGGGGGTGGACCTCATCTAATCAGTTGAAGGCCTTAAGACTAAAGACTGAGGTTACCTAAAGAAAAACTTCTACCAGAGTTTCTAGGCTTCAGATTCAAGACTACAACAGCAACTCTTATCCAGCCTGAAATCTTGCCCTATAGATTTTAGACTTGCCAGCCTCCACAATCACATAAGCCCATTCTTTAAAATCTCTCCATCAATCCATCCATCCATCATTCTCTCTTCCCAACCCCCACCCCTACCTATATATCTCCTATTGATTCTCTGGGGACTACTAATATAAGTTTATTCAGAAAAGTAAATATGCTGCTTACTCTCTTTGAAAAAAAAACAAATATTTTTTTGTCTTTATTTATGACATTGGTAAATAACGAACCAATTCTTAGTTTTAAGATTACAAGAAACACCCTTTGTTAAAAACTTCATGAAACCAGCTGAGAATCAAGTTGACATATTGAGCTTTTGTACTTTGTATAAAACTACATTTAAGTATATATGATATATTTTCCATACCAACTGAGTTTGTGTACCTTCCATAGGACAAAGAGGATGTAAATACCAAGGAAACTCGGTAATCACGACTCTCAGTTAATGACATCTGACTATTCTTCGTTGAGATATCACATATAAGGAAGTCCAGTCATTTTGCAGGAAACCAGTAGCATAATCATATTCTTATGTGTAACAATTACAAAAACAATGTTTTTAAAGCAGGGTGTGGATTATAATATTTTCCATTATAAGACTAGCTTTAGGTCTGTTAAACCCACTAGAAGCAGTTATTCCTAATAAACATCATTATTTCCACACCAGAGGACACACTTAAAAAAAATCTTTATAAGCAGCAAGTAAGTTACAATGGCTTTACTTTTAACTCTGAGCTATATTCTATTAGAGTTATAAATATTGTATTAAAAATGGTATTTTATTATTTACATATAACAGATTGATTCCAGAGAAAATGTTGAAATGATATATGTTAAATTAGTTTTTTTTCAGAAAAGCAAGTCTTTCTTGGAGGCATTCTCTAGACAAAGGTACTTACTAACAGCAGAGTCATAGGAGGCATTCTCTAGACAAAGGTACTTACTAACAGCAGAGTCATAGGAGGTTGAATTGTGTTCCCCTCTCGTGAAGGGATATGGTGACAGGTAAGCGTGCATGCAGTTCTTGGACGGTGGCTGATTGGCTAGGAAGGAGAGCAAATGATGGTAGTTGTTATTGAGATGCTGAGTGAAGACTTCCTAACAAGAGACATACAGGACCTGGGATAGACAAGCTAAATAAACTGTGGGTGGGAGCAACAGATTCAGAGAACTGATGAGTGGGGGGGGGGGGGGAACTCACATCAAGCAGCTCAGGGAACTTGGAAAGTAGATTCATCCAAAACATCTAGTTCATGACATAGTTCAATGCTGGGAAGGCCCCTAATATCACCTTAAGATTAAAGGCACTACACTTCATTTATTTTCACAGCCATATTCTCCAGTTCCCAACATGATGCCTAGCACATAGTATTCAAAAAGTAATTGTTTTAAAACTCTAATAAACTTAGATTTACCCATTGTCACCTCTGATTAATATAAAATGTATCCTATATTCTATTTTTAGGGAAAAGCTGGAAATGATAGGTCATACAAGCTAATAATTTAAATGCATTTTTAGTATTTGGAGAAAACACAAGAAAAAAACTTTTATGTTGTTGGAAAACTTGAAACTTTCACTGTGTACCCTTTAAGGAGGAGTGAAATATTCTTTCTTTCTCTAAGTCCTTGGCAAAATCTTCCTCTTGCACAGTCTGACTTACTCTGCCAGAGTCTGAATGCTTTTCATTGGCAGATTCCATGCTCATTTTCCTCTCCAAAAGGACTACAAGATAGCCTACCAACTATTTCTTGCAAAATTCCATTTCATCATTACTTTGTTCCTTTCACATATGCCAACTTGCTGTCAGCTTGCTTACGTCTTCCAAGATCTCATCTCTTTATTATATATTATTTTATCATATAATCTTGACTAGTGTGTAAATGCCATATTTTGATATATCACAGGAGTATTGGATAAGGAGACTAATAATTTCAACCTACAATAACCTTGAGGGTAATAAATAGTTCTTTTATTGTTGAATGCAATAAGATAAAAGCTAGTTATTTTCAATGAATTTACTTTCAGAGATTAATATAATATAGGAAATACAGTGAAAAGAATGTACTGTATTTTTAAGAAGCTATTCTACATCAAAAAGGAACTCTCAAGTTTCTATGAGAGAACACAGACATCAGAAGCCAGGCATTTCTTGATAATTCCCACTACCTTGGTTAAAGCCCAAACAGAGTGTGCTTTCATCCACTGCTGCTGGTAAGTAAGTTTCATTATAAAAAAAAAAAAAAAAAAAAAAAAAAAAAAGATATTTTTTAACTTTAAAGCCACCAATATAAAATATCTGATCTCTATATCTTAATTTTTAAATTTGACATTTAAAGGGTTGATAGCCAAAAATAAAACTAATTTATTTGCAACACAGCAATAACAGACACAGCAATAATAGACAAGAAAAATACTATAGGTAATACCTAGTTTTTTGTTGTTGTTGTTGTTGTTGTTGTTGTTGTTGTTGTTAGGGTGAGTGTATTTTAAATATGAGCAAGGAAACAGAAGATAATTCAGTTTTGCCATAAATATTCAGACCCCTATTTTAGGTTAGAAAATAAAATAATTATTCATATAGCCATTTCTACTTACTGAAAAAGAATCACTTCATGAATCTTTTGAAGACATTCTATCAGGATTCTACAGGTAAGAATCCAATCCTATCTTGTAAGTGATCTATACTAAATAAGAAGCTGCTCATTCTTATTTTAATGACGAGGGGAAATAAAGCTAAATTGCACTTACTGTACCAGAACTTCCAGATACTGGAATCATTCTCTTCCGCAATCCCATTAAACCAACATCTCCAGAAGAATCCTTCATGGTGGAAAGTGACATTCTCTATCTGTACAGAACACAAAGAAAGTAATTTGCCATCAACACAAAGCACATAACCTAAGTTATCACATCCGGGAAAATATTAAAACAATGGATTTTATCCCAAATAATGATGGTCAGTAGCTTGCTACCTATCTCTTCTGTGAAGAAATAGGCACTCCACCACTATTCTCTGATTTCAAGAGGACACATAAGGCTACCCTCATCCCTACCAAGTACATCAGTATTTGGAAGAAGAAACGCACATTCTGTTCACCTGAACACTTCCCCACTTCAGTTGCAAGAAGCCAGTAATCCGATCCAAAAGCCACCAAAAAGAGTAAAACCCCCAAAGCACCAAAGAGAGCCCCAAAGAAAATGGCAATATTTAGTCTCATCTTCAAGCCACTGGTTTCCCTTTAAATAAACTTAGAAATTAAAAAAATGGCAGACACGTAGCTTCTCAATTAAAAAAAAAATAAGAAAAATAAGAAAGATTTTTCGAGTAGGCAGGATCTCCTTTAGAAGCCTCTCCTAGCTCATGTTTTGGTGACTTCTCACTCGTACCCAGTGGGTGGATTTGTATTCCCTTTGCTCTCCCCTGGAGGGACTCCAGCCCAGCAGCTGAGAATGGCCAGCTATTTTAGGATACTGATTGAGGAGCTGTCTCTCTCCCGTGGGGATCAAAAAATAGCTGACCTTCCCCTGACTGTAGAGAGGAATATCAGGGGCTGGCTAGAATGACCATTTTTGCTGTTGGGTAATCCATAGAAGTGGGAAGAAGATGAAGTGGTATGAAGTCATTGGCAGTATTGGCCCAAAGTCTTAAGTGTCTGAACAAGCTCCTCAGTCTAGAATGACCATTACAACACCAAAGCCGAAGACGCTTAAGACTCTCTTTGAAGACAGATAAAGAACAGCTATAAGGAACCACCAAGAGTTTTCTTGAATATAATTAAAGTTGTAATTAATTTCTTAATTCCTTTTGGATACTTTAGGGATACAAAATAATCTGCGGGTCAAGTGGTCTAACGTATCATGGAGTACAGCTCAAGTGTATAACCTAGACATTCAGATGTATACTTAAAAGATCAAGAAAAAAGTAACATAGGCTATTTAAAGTACAAAAAAGTACCTTCATGCTACCCACACTATTGACATAAAAACAGCACTTTCTACAGCAGCTCCAATATCTTGTACAAGTTACTCCAAATAACCACCCCCAAAGTGAACCGAAGAAAAACAGGGTCCCAAAGTATATTGTTGTCTGGATGAAGATGAAAGAATCTGGTCTACTCTTTATTTTTGTTTCCTTCGTTTTAAATGTTCAACTTCGTCAAAACATCCTGGATTCTGATACAAACCACCTCATGAATCTATACTTTCTCCATGCCTTATCTCTCTTGTTGTTTTCTTTTCATGTCTGAGTATACAAGACAGTATTTTTAAGTACTTGTGTAGCATTTTAAAATTGGTACTGTCTCTATGGCTACTGTTTCTGGTTTTTCCTTTTAAATATATATTCTCAACGATAATGTGAGTTAGTGCATCTTCTGAAGAGGCATCAGCTCTACCAGCCTCCTTCACCACTTCTGCTTGGTGTGGGACAGATCCTTAAATACAGAGTCACGGAGGGCAAAAGATGACTCTTCAGTAGGGAGGTAGGGCCTTCGTCAGTTCCGGCTGTATGTAGTCAGAGGTACCCGAAGGTCATGAATGGAATTCTAGGTCACAGAATCAGTGGCTGCGAGGGCTAAATGGAATTCAACAGAACACCTCAGCTGATTCCTTATCTAATGCTCAAATCTCTTTTGTAAGAACCCCCACAGCATGGAGCCAGGCCGTCTCTAGCCTGCTGTCTTGAAAGACGTCAGGAATGTCCACACAGCCCAGCCTTAAGTTCTGCCAAAAGCTGCTTTCCTAAAGTTTCCAGTATTAATCCTATTTGGTCCCCTGAGATTGCATAGCACAGGTGTGCAATCTTCTGTCATGTGACAGAATTTCCTGGTATTTTTCTGATGAAGAAGCAGTCATCTCGAGCCTCCTCAAACCAGAACTGCTACTGGACCCCTAAATTGAGGTCTTTTTCTTCTAAGCTAAACATCCTATTCTTTTAAACATCCCTTAGGTTGGCACAACTCCAAATTTCCCTGTTATTCTGGTTCTTTGCTACAATCTTCAAGGATTTGATTGAAGTGAGGCATAGTATAATCTTCTGCATAGAGCCTAGCACCTGAATACCACCACCTTTCTGATTCGGAGGCTGTGATAAGCAGAATAATAGTCTCCCAAAGATGTCTACACCCTAATCCTAACTGTAATCACATAATCTGTGAATAGGTTATGTGGCAATATCCTGGATTACACAGGTAGGCCCAATCTAATCACATGAACCCTTTAAAGTAGAGAATCTCTTCTAACAGAGTAGGCAGAGAAAGGAATGTGGCAAGAAAAAGAGTCAAAGAGTTGCTGGTTTGAAGGGGTCACAAGCCAAGTAATGCGGCTGGCTTCTAGTGCCTGGAAGAGGAAAGAACAGATTCCCCCTGGGCCCCTCCCCGACTAAGGAAGAAACATAGCTTTACCAACACCTTGATTTGGGAGGTTTCTGACCTCTGGAACTGTAGGGATAGTAAATTTGTATTCTTTTAAGCCACCAATTTTTTATTCATTTGTTGTAGCAACAATAAGAGACTAATACAGATGCTATTCGGTAATTAATGCGATATCAGATCAAATTAAGGGTTTTGGGGGGGTGGGGGGAGAAAATATGTCTTGAAGAAGTGCTTATTGAGAACTTGTGAGACATTTTTGCCAGACATTAAGGTTACAGTACATAGGCCCTGACCTATGAGGAATTCATGCCCTAGTGGGAAAAAATAAATGATTCATTAGAATGAAGTACATAGAGGTTTAAAACTGAGCTTTGGGCCAACCTGGACACACTCTCCTCCTTCCCAGCCCACCCCTCTCCCAGCGTCAGTGTGGTTGTGTAGTTGTGGTTGTGTAGTTGTCGTCGTAGACACCAGCACTGCTCTTTGGAGAGGAGGAGGAATTTCTTCATGAAGATCTTATTTATTTATATCCCAAAGGTTTATGGTAAACATCTATGCATCAATACTAAATCTTTAACACACACACATTAACAAACATACACACATACAAACAACTAGATTTTTTTAAGTAAGCAGGAAGGAGTGTGGAACTTTGTCATTGTTATAATTCATCTCAATTTTGGTATTTGTCACACACAAAAATCATCTTTCTGGGTTAGGTCCATCAACTAATGACATTTTCTCGCCATTTCTGGTTTATCCAAAAATGCATAAGCGTCATTATAAAAATGTGTGTTTATTAAATCAATTATGAGTAAGCAACCTAATTATTTCCACCATTCATTTGTGTGCATCTATTTGATATCACAGAGTACTT
The DNA here is from genome assembly GCF_028018385.1 of Neofelis nebulosa. Classification (NCBI taxonomy): domain Eukaryota; kingdom Metazoa; phylum Chordata; class Mammalia; order Carnivora; family Felidae; genus Neofelis; species Neofelis nebulosa. Next base: position 83,416,535 of record NC_080790.1, on the reverse strand, counting down.
CTCATGTCATGAAACTAAACTGCTTTAGCCCCATTATCCCCAGTGCTTATCACAGTGCTTGACATGCAACAGGCACTAAAATAAAATAAAAATCAATTTGTATTAGGACACTTGGCTGAGATACAAGTCCATGACCTTCTGAGCCATCCAACTGATAATCCGTCCCAGAAGAAAGCGCCCTGATCTGGCATGGCCTGTTCTTTGTGAAACCTGGAGGGATGGATTTTAGTGGGGTGTGTGTTTCCTCTTTTTGAGAATCTCCATTAGACTCTTACTGATAAATGCAATGAAACTTACTCTCCAGGGGTCAAAACGTGTTTCCTTTCTTTAGAAAACTGGACCATTTGCTTGTCATTTGCCACTCCCCTAATTTTGCATGATTCTTAAAATATTTCCAAATACTTTTTTTTAAGTTTATTTATTTTGAGAGAGAGCATGAGCTGCGGAGGGGCAGAGAATCCCAAGAAGGCTCTGTGCTGTCAGTGCAGAGCCCAACATGGGGTTTGAACTCACAAACCACAAGATCGTGACCTGAGCCCAAATCAAGAGCCGGATCCTTAACCGACTGAGCCACCCAGGCACCCTGTGCAGCTTCCTCAGGTTCTTTCAGCAGCCTGAACAATTGTCCATGCACCAGGAAGATGCCTAAAAAGCTGCTGGGTTCTTATCATCTCCACGGATTTGGGCAGAGGGTCTCTTTTTCCCTTCACACTCTTTTCTGGTGAAAGGCCAAAGGATGAGGAGAAACAGACAAACTCAGGCACCAACCCCAACTTGTAATACCCTATAATAAAACCACTCCATTGCCTATCCTTTAGGTGGATATTGAATCTATTTTTATGTTGATATGATTATCACACTGAATCTGCAAGGCCACAAACCTAAGCATGGTATCTCAGGTTTGATCCTGTGGGAAAGCTGGATTTTCAAAAATGTGAACTGAGGTCAATAATAACAGCTGATATCCATGAGCATCTACCAGGTAGCAGATAGAAACCTAAGCACATTAAATACCTTGAATACAGGACAACCTTCAGTAGACAGACTATGAAATAACCACTTTCTCTATGGGCGTCCACTCTCTTGAGCAGGAATCTTAGCATCTAAAAGTCTTTTTGGTAGTAGGAGTCAGAGATGGTCTAGGTCACATGAAAGATGGCCAGAGGTAAGCCAAGAGAGATCTGCTTGGAGTCTCACTGCCAAAGGCAATTCTCAATAATTAATGGGTTATGTTTCTACGTTTAGACCCTAGAGGTTACCCCTTTGTTATGATGCTCAATTGTTCTCTGTGCCCCCAAGGCTAAATGAGGAGGCTAGGTGGCTGAGTGCAGACTTAGGACCGGTCCTCCAGAATACAACAAACCTGGACACAAGAGCAGGAGCTGCAGGTACCAGCTCTCCCCCACTGGAAGTTTTCAGAATGAGGATTTCATTGAATTAAGAAGAGTGGGAATTGTCTTTCATAGAAGATGATTTGTGCTTGGGCAAATCACTCAAATCTCTGAGCTTTGGCTTCCCATATGGAAAAACAGGAACAACGCTTCAGAGGATAATTGGGGATGTTAGGAAAGAGGACGTGTCAAATGAGTCGGTGGATTACCCACATTAGGTTTCTCTTCTATCCTGCCTTTAGCTGAAGACCATTTTTTGATGAATTTTTTTAAAAAAAATCATAATACAAGATAAAATTCCCTCTGCTAGCATTCCAGATAGGACTCGGGTTTATTTCAACAGACTAACCTCTCAGCAAGTGCCCCTAGCCTTCCCCACACCCATATACATCATTCTCTCCCCTAGGCCACCTGCAGCATCTTCCCAAATCCTTGCCTATCCTGTTCCCTTCTGATTAGAACTCTCTTCTCTTCCACCTGTCTGATGAACTCTTCCTTAATCCACTCAACAAATACATAGCAAGTCCCTATTCTGTGTTACATGTTCTTGTGGGTGTTGAGTACTAGCAGTACTCTCCAAGAAGACTGTATTGTACAACCTATAACACTTTCCTGTATTTAATTACACTCTTGTCTTCTATAGACACTTTTTGAGTCCCTGCGTCTTGGGAAAACTTGGGTCAAGACATGTTTGCTCAATGAACAAATTAATAATGAATAAACAAATAAATGAAAGCCCCCCCTCATAAAATATGCCCCATTATTCTTCAAAATGTTATCAAGAATGTTAGCCCCTGTATCTACAGTGCCTTCTTATGAAGACCAGGGGGAAATTTCTGAATACTGAAAGAAGTTGTGTTTCCATAGACCACTGCTGTTATTTTTAATCTTAGAGACACTATAAATTGTATCCTTTTGATAAATATTTATCAAATGCCTGTTTTAAGGCAGATTGCTGTGTCCCAGAATGATGGTAGTGAATAAAATGTGCTCTCTAACCTCAATGAGCTTATATTCTTATGACACCAAGAGTACTTCTGTCTCCACCCGGGTACTTGGAAAGCTCAGAGACAAATGTACAAAGGTGATGTGCCAGCTTCCCACACCCTTCCCAAGGTGCCTTCCTTAGTTTCCTTCCTGTGTGCCCCCGACTTTCTCTCCCACACACACTTGTTTAACATGTCATTTTATATATGTTTATGTAAGCTGCTTCAAGTACTTTTGAGAACAACATAAAGAATAAACAAGGAAACAAACATAGACACTTTGTGAAATCAGATATTAGAAGACATGATGTAACTGCCCCAGCCAAGAAAGCTGGTCTGGTTTTATTGTTCCATTCTAAAAGCTCCCTGAACTCTTTGGTCATCCCTGCCTTTTTCCTCTCATCCTGATCATTCTACTGTCACAATTTCATTTGGAGAGCCTCCTGACTTCGTGGAAATAACTTTCCTTTTAGAGTCTTTTGTCACTTAAAGACATTGACAAAAACCTTTTTAATTTTTTTAATTAAAAAAAAGTTTAAAAATCAACCTTCTAAAGTCTAGAGTATAGGAAGATCATTAGCACTCCAAGTTAGGGTGGTAAGTTTCCTTCTTGTTTTTTACAAGTTAAATAAAACTTGACAACCAAAGACTGGACAACTAAACAATGGAAGGCTTTGACCCACTATTTTGATCCAATGTCTTTTTTTTTTTTTTAAGTTAACTGTGTTTTTTTTTTTTTTCAATTGGTAAATACACTGAAACTTAGCAGAAATCTCAAGTCATGATAATGAGCAAACATTCTTTTTTCTAAGGTCATAATTTCTAATCCTGATACTGTAATACTCTTAATTATCTCAAAATATCTAATTAAACTAAGCATTTTGAAAACAAAATTAATTCTGGTTCACTTTAGCTTAAAAATATTCAAGAATGACAATACCCAGGACCTAAAAATGGTAAACAAATTTATAAAGAAATATGGGCCTACTTCAGAGATATTGTGAGTTTGGTTCTAGACCATGGCAATGAAATGAACAAATAACACAATAAAGCAAGCCAAATGAACTTTTTGGTTTCCTAGTTCGTATAAACGTATGTTACACTATACTGTGGTCTTGTAAATGCGCAAGAGCATCATGTCTAAAAATACAATGTACATACCTTAATTAAAAGATACTTCATTGCGGGGTCCTTAGGTGGCTCAGTTGGTTGAGCATTTGACTTCAGCTCAGGTCATGAACTCACAGTTGGCGAGTTCCAGCCCCGCTTCAGATCCTTTGCCCCTCTCTTGCTCTTTCCCCCTCCCCTGCTCACACTCTCTCAAAAATAAATAAAACATTAAAAAAATATGCTAAGATATGCTGATCATTATCTGAGATTTCACATCGTGGTTATCTTTTAAGTGTGTTGGAGGGTCTTGTCCCCATGTTGATGGCTGCTGACTGATCAGGGTGGTTTCCTGAAGGCAATTTCTTAAAATAAGACAACAATAAAGTTTGCCACTGGGATTGATTCTTCCTCTCACAAGTGATTTCTCTGTAGCAGGCCATGCTATTTGATAGTATTTCATCCAGAGTAGAACTTCTTTCAAAACTGGAGTCCAACTTCTCAGACTGCGGCTGTTGCTTTATCAACTAATTTTATGTGATATTCTAAGTCCTTTGTTGTCATTTCAACCATCTTCACAGTATCTTCACCAGGAGTAGATTCATCTGGAAAAAACAACAAAACAAAACAAAACAAAAGAAACACTTTCTTAGTTCATCCATAGGAAGCAACTCCTCATCCATCAAAGTTTTATCATGATATCATGATATTGCAAAGTTTTATCATTGATATACAATTCAAGTATAATAATAATGAAAAAGTTTGAAAGATTGTGAGAATTACCAAAATCTGACACAGAGACATGCAGTGAGCAAATATTATTGGAAAAATGGCACCAACAGACTTATTCGATGTAGGGTTGCCACAAAGCACCAATTTGTAAAAAACCACCATGTCGTTAAAGCACAATAAAGTATACTCCAATAAAACAAAGTATGCCTGTATATAAATCAAACTCTCATAAACTTCTATAGACTGAGAATCCATTTTCCAAAAAAAACTGGAATGGTTTTCTAGAGACTTCAGGTTGAATTCTTTTTTGTCATGGAATAATATAGATCCACAATATTTATCTGCCATTCAAAAACCTCTGAAAACCAAAAGCTGTTGGTGAAACAGACCTAATGGGCATAAGGGTATATATAAATTATAGTGTGAGTTTCTCATGTGTTTTATTGCAGAAGTATGAATGTGTTTGATTACAGGGCTCCCCAGCTTACAATGGGGGGTATTAGGTAATATATAACATATTACTTTTCCAAAATCCCCAAAATTCTGACTTCTAAACACATCTGGCCCTAAGGGTTACAGTAAGGGACTGTGGGACCACAGCCCTAAACATAAGACAACAGACCTGAAACATCAATTGCTTCCCTATGATCATTATTGAAACAGATTGTTACTGCCAGTGAAACATTGCCATCTGTCTCTGTGACTCTACTGACTTTTTTAAGTTCTGTTTTTTAATGGTTCTTGGTTCTTGTGTGTGTTCCTCCTGACTACTCTCCCATCCACTAAGATGACAACAGGACCACATCCTGTAGTTTTAAGAGATTATTCACAGGCCTTCTCATCTTACACATAGTATGTAACAACAAATAAACTCACTGAACATTATTAGTGGTTCTGTTTTTGTTTACTGCTACACCCTTACCAGCTTGAGGTAGGTGCTTGGGAAAAACTTAACTAACCAAATAAATAAGCCAGCAATCTTATGGAGGTGAACTGAATTGGGTTGAACACTGCCATCTGCTGGCCACAGGTAAAATTTGCATTCTCTGGTCCACTATGGTCAGTTGTAGGAATTTTTATATAATACAAATATTCTATAATACAAATACAAGATTTGCTATTTTCACAATAGTATTTGATGCTGATCAGCCTTTACTAAGATGGCTCCACCAAAGTACCAAGGCCCTGATGAACAGCCTACACTGAACACAACTGCAGCAAGATCGATTGCCTCACTCACCTCAATAATTTAGGCAGTTAGTATTCCATTAAATTGAGAGCTACTTACACAAGTAACTCACACAAAGGGGATTATATTACAATGACATCCTTTACTTTGAAAGGGAGTTCACTATGTAGCTTCATAGAGCTCCATAAGGAACTCTATTAGTGAACTTAAGTGCATCAGCTCCTGAAAGAGGTAAAAAACTGAGAACTTATTTGTTAAAAACCTGCCTTCAACTGCAATCAAAACATAATAAACAATTTCAAAAACAAAACAGTGGACTAAAGGGGAAATATTTTTGGTTTCTAAAACTAGAAATCAAACAGATATAACTTATCAGAATGTATCTATTATACAAATATACATCTTAAAGAATTGCTACTTTGAATTTACTCATCCCTTTGTTCCCTTGCAATTCTCTCTTGAGGGTACATGCTACACTCCACATGTCAGAAACCTGTGAATAAAAAGTTTCCCTTCTCCTGTCCCTCAGTTGTGAAAGTGCTTTCCATGAATCTCGTGTGCCATGATTTGAATCTTCATATAGAGAAAGACATGTTTGTCTTGGCTCTGGGGTGTGTTGCCTTGTCCTTCCACACCTTGGCCACTGGTCTTCTTTCTCAGTAAAAATGAAGATGGTCTTTTCATTCCCACTTCAGATGACTTTCTCAAAGCAAGAGGCTCAAATGGGCTCAGCGTCTGCAAGCCAGTTCTGTGCCCCAAAGGAAAGACAATCCAGTCCAGGAGTAAGAGAATGCAGGGTGGGGAGACACATCCACGTGATCTTTGTGCTACCAAGTGTCAAAGAGGAGAAATAGCTGTGTTGCATTGGTGTGAAAATACAGTCAGAAGCTGTCCAGGGAGAGGCCGCTGTCTGCAGCACTGTTAAAGGTGCTGGTGGTTTCTGCATGGAGGGCTGCACAGACTTCTCTTCATGTTTTGCTCAGCCAAGTCCTTTAAGTTATGTAGATTTAATTCCATAGGAAGTATGGGGTAAGCCCTTGAAAATCAGGACATATCAGGATACTCAAATAACACAACAGCTAAATAACAAAAATGACCACAGTGACAAATTAATAGCACCCAGCACTTACGTAGCACTGGCTCTGTTCTAAGCACTGTTCTAAGTGCTTATTAACGCATTTAAACTTCACAATAACCCACTGTAATAAGTGCTATGATTTCCCCTATTTTATCAATAAGGAAACTGAGGCATCTCTCCATGGCAGGGTTTCTTATTATGCCAGTTTGTGTGCCCCCCAAAATTCATATGTTGAATCCCTAACCTCATTGTGACTTTCTTTGGATATAGTACTTGTTAGGAGGTAATTAGGATAAAATGAGGTCATAAGGGTGGGACCCTAAAGTGTTACCCCAGAACATAAAACTAAAGCCAGGAGTTAGATGCTCTTTGCAGACTGCAGTTCAATAGCAGTTGTCAAAGAATTATAGCAATGTAAAAAAAAAAAAAAAAAAAAAAAAAAGGAGTAAGTTCCATTTTCATCTTGGAAGTGTAGAAACTGGAAGGAATATTCTGCCACCCTTTCTACAAACAAAAGGTTAGACAAACTTTAAATGAATAACTTTTCTTGAACCCATGAGAGAATTGAGATCTCAGGTAAACAACTAACCAATCTGTATCTCTTGGGAAAGACATGTGCCTCCAGGAAGAAAAAGGACCCATGCATATATAGTGGATCATGCTGAGTGGCATGTAAGTTAGCTACAAATTCCTTATGAATTGCTACAGGCCAAGTGTGGCTAGCATAAAGATCTACCCATACACAGGGGGATTCATATCAATTTGTTTGCATCAACAAACTCTTCCAGGTATTTCCAAAGACTGGGGAGAATCTCCATCCTCTCCTACCTCAGTATTGCCTGAGGTATCAGAAAAGTAGCCACTGCCAAACTCTACTGACAACTCTCCTGTGGAACAAAAGCCTAAATCTGAATGGAGAAGAGCAACAAAATTGTCACCTTAGGGCATTAGAGAAAACCTTTTGTAGCTGAGGAAAACAAAAGGGTTTCTTTTGTGTGTGTTGTGTGTGTGTGTGTGTGTGTGTGTGTTTTAAGCAAGAAAAAAAAGGAGGTAAAAAGAAAGGAAGGAAAGAAGGAAGCAAAGAAGAAACTTTACCCCAAGAGAGAAGCAGGAGTAAGTAGAGTGTGCAGGATTGATAGAACAGTGAGGATATTCTACATGATAGTATAATGCTGGATACATGCCTTTATGCATTTGTCCAAACCCGCAGACTGTACAACACAAAATGTAAACCATGGGCTTCGTGTGACCATGATGGGTCAATGCAAGTTCATTGATTATAACAAATATAAACTGTGGCACAGGATACTGATAATAGGGCAGGCTCTGCCTGTGTGGAGGCAGGGGATATGTAGGAACTCTTTATGTTCCATTTATTTTTTCTATTAACCTAAAACTGATCTGAAAAATAAAGTCTATTAAAGAAATCTCTCTCCCTAAGTGAGGAACTAGAATATGTGGTGTCAGGCCTAGCATACAGCAGAATGAAAATGTGAACACTTGTGAAGGCCACACCCCAAGCCTCAGGTTCACAGAGCCTGGCTAAGACATAGTCAGAACATCAGAGAATGCTCCCCTCCCCTGCCAGCCACACACAAACTAACATGTGTCCAAGTAGAAATAACAGTGGAATATACCTAGGAATTCCAAGAGAAATATGCTTTCTGAGGGACCGTGCAAAGCTGGCCAAGAGGACAGCAGATATAATAGAAAAACCCTCTAGCAAACTATGTGGAATTTCAGGTAGCTCTAGAGTAGTGTTTCCTAACTTGGGCACTACTGACATTATGTGCTGGATCATTTTTTGTTGTGGGTGCCGTCCTGTGAGGTGCAAGATGTTCAGCATTATCTCTGGTCTCTACTCGCCAGATGCTAGTAGCAATACTCCCAGGCAGTCCCAAATGTCCCCCAGAAAGCAAAATCATCCTCAACTGAGAACCCCTGCACTCAAGACCATGAAGTCTATGGTACAGAGAGGGTAACCAGCAAAGTAATTACTGAGGGTAACTGGGCAACAACAAACTTCCAGCTCAGTCAAGCTCCTGACTAGATTAACACACACCTTCACACTGAAGGATCAGCAGAAGGAAAGTTGTGCTCACCTCCAAGTATATAAGCAAAATACACATATATATTTATATTTATCTCACTAACTAGTGTCCTATACAACATGCCAAGCATTTAACAAAAATATTACAGAACATGTGAAAAGCAAGAAGAAAATGGAGCCTAAGTTCCACTTCCAAAGTGGCAGCTTGAGGAACTCGATGCACCCATTCCCCAATAACACAAGCATAACTGGTAAAAGCTATTTAAAACACTCAACCATTTACAGTCTGAGCAAATTGTCCTAAAGGACAATTACATAAACCAATGTAGAAACATTTAGTCAAAAATCTACTAAAAATTTGATACAAACAGCAAGAGTTCTTGACATTTGAGACATGGCCCACCCCCTTCCTCCCCTTCTCACAAAATACACAAAAATTTAATTCACTATGGATCAAAGGCCTAAACTGAAGAGCTGAACTATAAAGTTCTTAGAAAAAAAGTGAGCATAAATATTCATAACCATGGATTAGGCAATGTCATTTTAGATATTACAACAAAAGCACAAGCAATTAAGAGACAAAAAATAAACTGGACATCCTCAAAGTTAAAAACTATTGTTCATCAAAGAACACTATCAAGAAAGTGAAAAGACAACCTGCAGAATAGGATAGATATTAATAATACACATATCCATATGGAGATTTAATAATAATAATAATAATAATAATAATCCGTATAAGAGATTTACATCTAGAATATATAAGGAAATTTTACAATTCAATGATAAAAAGACAACCCAATTTAAAAATGGACAAAGTACCTGAACAGACATTTCTCCAAACAAGATACGCAAACAGCAAAAAGGCACATAAAAAGATGCTCAACAGTGTTGACCATCAGGAAAATGTAAATCCACACAACTACCATTAACTAATAAATGTTTGAGGACATGGAGAAATTAGAACTTCCATCCACTGCAGGTGGTAATATAAAACAATATAGCCACTTTTGAAAACAGTTTTGACAGTTCTTCCGATGTTTAAACATAGAGTTACCACGAGCAATTCTACTTCAAGAAAAATAGAAACATGTATATACACAAAAATTTGTACACAAATGTTCATAGCAGTATTAAACCTGTATTATCCCCAAATTAGAACAAACCCAAATGTCTATTAATCAATGAATGGATAAATAAAATGTGGTCTATCCACACAATGAATGTTATTGGCATCTATGCTACCATAAGGACAAACCTTGAAATCAATATTAATAGAAGCTAGTCACAATGGAACACATATTGCATAATTCTATTTATTATGAAATGTCCAGAATAGGCAAATACATAGAGGCAGAAAGTAGATTAGTAGCCTCCTGGGGCCTAGGAGGGTTGGGGGTTTGCAGGGTGAGGTCTAAGATGTACAGGTTGTCTTTTCAGGGTGACTACAATATTCTAAAAGTAAGTTTTGTGTTTTTAAGTTTATGTATTTATTTTGATAGAGAGAAGGAAGAGCAGGGGAGGAGCAGAAAGAGAGGAGAGAAAGAATCCCAAGCAGGCTCCTTTCTGTCAGTGTGGAGATCGTCCCACGAGCCACTGAGATCATGACATGAGCTGAAATCGAGTCGACCTCTTAACCAATTGAGCCACCCAGACATCCCTAACCTAAAATTGATTGTGGTGATGATTGCACTATCCCATGAGTATTCTAAAAGCTCTCGAATTGTAGGTGTTAAATAGGTGAATGGTATAATATGTGAATTACCTTTTAAGAATGTTGTTGTAAAAGAAAAAACAAAGTCTGAAGAGACAAAATAATCATCATAACCAAGCCCAGACATAACCCAGATGTTGAATCTATCATAATATGGAATTAAAATAACAGATAAATATGTTAAAGATTATAATGGAAAAGGTAGACATTTAAGACTTGATTTACATCTTCAGCAGAGATATGTAAACTATAAGACAGAATTGAATGCAAATCTAGACATCAAAACACAGTAGATGAAGATTGCCTTTATCAAATTCATCAGCATACGAAACACAGCCAAGGAAAGAAACATTGAACTTAAAGACAGATCAATAGAGATTACCCAAGTTGAAACGCAAAAAGAAAAAAGAGAAAAAAATAAAAATAAACAGAACACACCATTCAAAGTCTGATGGGCAGTAATAAATGGGTCTATGTATCACTGGAGTCCCAGCAATAGAAGACAGAGAATGGGGCAGAAGAAATATTTGAAAAATAATGGCTGAGAATTTTCCTAAATTGGAGATACACCAAACAACAGATCCAAGAAACTCAGAGAATATCAAGCAATATTAATACCAAAATAGAAAAAAAAAAATAGACCTACCGTATTCAAACTGCTGAACATAAAAGACAAAGATAAAAATCCTAAAGGCAGCCACAGAAAAGAAGGCAAATTACCCAGAGGTTTAAGAGTTACAACAACTTTTCATTAGAAAACACAAGGGATGAAAAAACATGGAGTGAAATATTTTAAGTGCTGGAAGAAAAAAACCCACATGCCATACCAGAATTCTATACTTTTTAAAAGTGAAGGGAAGGGGGCCCCTAGGTGGCTCAGTCGGTTGAGCCTCTGACTCTTGATTTTGGCTCAGGTCATGATTTCACAGTTCTTGAGTTTGAGCCCTACATCTGTGCTGACAGTGCAGAGCTGCTTGGGATTCTCTCTCTCTTCCCCTCCCCTGCTTGCGTGCTCTCTCTCTCAAAATAAATAAATACATAAATAAACAAACAAACATGAAAGAAAGAAACAAGCAAACAAACACGGGAATGTACTGTGAAATCCATTCAATAGGGTTTCTCAAAAACCTATGAACAGGATTCTAAGGGATGAAGTAAAATTTTAAAGGTGAAACAAACAAGTTCTACTCCTTGAATATGTTCAGAGTTAGAAATCCACTGGCAACAGGTCTACTTAAAGGGCATTTGGCTAAAAGGTGAAGTATGTGAGAAGTTACCAGAAATCTCCTTGGCTAAATTCCTCAGGGTATGATTGATCTAAAGGTAACAGATGTCAAGAAGCACCTTGAGAATATGTAGGAGATAAATTCAGAAGAGGATCATTTAAAATACAGTAAAGTGATAACGGGGCACCTGGATAGCTGTCAGTTAAGCATCCAACTTCAGCTCAGGTCATGATCTTGCAGTTTGTGGGTTCAAGTCCCACATTGGGCTTTGTACTGACAGTGCTCTCTTTCCCTCTCTCTCTCTCTCAAAATAATAAACTTTTTAAAAAGTTTAACAAATAAATAAAAGGAAGGAAAATCAAGCCTTTTCATACAATATAGAGAATTCAGTGCCAGCAGACCTACATTTATAAGAAATGTGAAAGGAAGTTCTTCAAGAAAAGAGAATGTGATATGGATTAGAAAATTGGTTCCAAAGAAATTAAAATTGTTCTTCCTTTAGTGTCCTAAAATGTTAAGCTTAGATTGTTGACTTTAGATCTTTCTTCTGATACGTGCATTCAATGTTATAAATTTCCCTCTGAGTGCCACAATTGTTCTATTTCACAATTCTGTGAAGTTGCATTTTTATTTAGTTGAAAATATTTTTTAATATCTTGTAAGACTTCATCTTTGACCCATGTGCTACTTAAAAGTATGTTGTTAGGGGCGCCTGGGTGGCTCAGTCAGTTAAGCGTCTCTTAACTTTGGCTCAGATCCTGATCTCACAGTTCGTGGGTTTGAGCCATGTCAGGATCTGCGCTGACAGTACGGAGTCTACTTGGGATTCTCTCTCTCTCCTCTCTCTGCCCCCACTCCCTCAAAATAAATAAATAAACTTAAAAAAAATGTATGTTGTTTATTTTCAAGGGTGTTGAAAATCTGGTAATTTTGTTATCAATTTCTAGTTTAAATCCATTGTGCATACTTTTTTATTTTTCTAAAGTTGTTAAGGTATATATTAAGGCCCAGAATGTGGTCTCTTGGTGAATGTCAATGCAAACCTGAGATGAATGGGTATTCTGCAATGCTAGATGAAGTATTTCATAAATGTCAATTAGATTCCCTTGAATGTCGTTGTTGTTCTTTGGTTTTCTGCATTTTTAATATACAGCTCATGTAGGGTTTTTAGTATTTATCCTGCTTGGTGTTCTCTGAGTCTTTTGTGGTATGGTCTCTGTCATCCATTTTGGGAAATTCTAGACCATTGTTACTTCAAATAATAATTCTCTTTCTTCTTCCTCTGGTATTCCAATTATGCATATCACATACTTTTCGAAATTGTCCCAACGGTCTTCAATATTCTGATATATTTTTAAAATTCATTATTTTTTTATCTTTGCTTTTCACTTAGGGCATTTTTTATTGACCTATCTTCAAACTCAAGGATTCTTTCCTGAGCTGAGTTCAGTCTACTGATAAGCACATCAAAGGCTATCTTCATTTCTATTATAATGTTCTTGATTTCTATCATTTCCTTTCAATTCCTTTTTAGAGTTTTCATCTCTGCTTGCATTGTCCCTCTGTTCTTGCATGTTGTCTACTTTCCATAAGAGCCCTTAATGTATTAATCATAGTCACTATAAGTCCTCTGATAATTATAAGGCCTGTGTCGTATGTGAGCCTAGTTCTGACGCTTGTCTCTTCAGACTGTTCATTCTTGCCCTTTAGCATGCATTTTAAATTTTTGTCAAAAGCCAGGCATGTACGTATTGGGGAATAGAAGCTCAAGTGATTAGGCTTTTAAAGTGAGGTTTTATATTAATATTGCTAGGAATTAGGCTGTATTTAATGTGTTTATGGCTGTAAGTTCCAGAGGCTTCAGTTTTCTCCAGTTCCCGTGTTTTTTGTTTTTCCTGCTGTATTTGGGTTTCCTTAGAAAGTCCTTAAATAGGGTGTATGTCTTACATGTTTCTCAGTTGTAATGCACTCTTACTGAAGGTTTGTTGATATTTTCATAAGGTGTAGGAGAGGGAAAACATTCTATAACCTTATGATTAAATCTCAATGCTTTAGTGGGTTTGAGTCTTTGGATTATGACTTTTGGAAGCATATGTTGGCCCCCCTTTTTTCCCCCTCCTTTTGTGTGAAATAAAATGTTAGAGGGTGCTAGAGTTGTTTAATTGTCCTTTTTCAAGTCAGATAAGGCTCTGGTAGCTTACCTTAGATAATAAACCTTTGTTATAGACAATGCCCTCAGTGTATTTCAAAATGGTTAATTTTCCTGTGTTAATTTTTAAATTTTCTCCTCTCCCTGTTGAAAACATACAGGGACTTTTCTCAAATCCTCACCATAAAAATCTGGTGTGGAGCTTCTGTTGGTAAATACCATGAGAGTATGGGTATCCCTGAGACTGGGCCCCCAAGATTTAAGTCTCATGCCAGTCAACTGTCAACCTCCAATAATTCATCAAAATTACAATGGAAGTGTTCCTGCGGGTTACTAGTTCCAGCAACTTCTGCTGGTATTAAGCTGACTGTGTCTGTATTAGGCTCTCTCCAGATTCCCAGGTGATGGCTTACCCTGTGATATCAATTTTCAGATGTCTCCATTAAAAGTTATTTGTTTCAATTTCTCCGTATTTTTTTACTTATGGTAAGAATGGAAGTGTCAACTTCCAAGCTCTTTACATGTTGGGAGGTGAAACAAGAGTTCTGTGAAATCTTTACATGAATGGAATCCTACAGGTATTCCTTTTCATCTTATCTCTTCAGTCAGCATAATTATTTTGAGATTCATCCATATTGTGGTATGAATTCATAGTACCTTATTGCTAAGCAGAACTCTACTGTATGGATTTACCACAATTTGTTTAGCAAGTTCACCTTTTGATGGGTAGATTGTTTCCAGTTTGTGGCTACTACAAATAAAGTTTGTATGGACCTCTGTGTACAAAACTCATTTGGATATATGCTCTCATATATACTGTGTAAATATCTCAGAGTATAATTGAAGTATACATGGTAGGTGTATGTTTAACTGTTTAACTTTTTAAAGAAATTGCCCATCTCTTTTCCAAAATGGATATGGCATTTCATATTCCCATTGGAATTATTATTCCATATCCCTCCGACTCTTTTCATCTGTAGCCATTCTAATGACAAGCAGTTGTGTTTCAATGTAGTATACTACAAATGAGAGTAGTATCTTAACAATATTCAGTCTTCCAGTTCATGTTCATGGTATATCTCTCCATTTATTTAGGTCCATTTTCATATCTCTCAGTGTATAGGTCTTTGCTGGGTGTTAAGTTTGATCTTACGCCATTTAAAAATTAAGTTAGCCTATTACCATTTCACAGATGCCAACAAAAGACATGAGACCCCTGCATAAGAGACAAAATACTTTATTACTCATGACGCAACAAATAGCAAAAACACCAGCATGTTTATGCCAATTTCTCTTGCTTCCATATTCCAGGAGAGTGATGCAGCAGACCCATATGGATTCTGCACAGATAGTGTTTTTTAATCACAACTCAGAAACACTCAGCTTGATGGTAAGGACAAAGTAAACTTTACCTTTGATAAGTGAAAGGACATTACCTCATCTTTCAAGGTTACCAACTGTATAATCAGCTCTGAGAAAATGACACAAATGAAGGAATGGTGGGGCGCCCAGGTGGCCCAGTCGGCTGAGTGTCTGACCTTGGCTCAGGTCATGATCTTGTGGTTCGTGAGTTCAAGCCCTACATCAGGCTTGCTGCTGTCAGCATGGAGCCTGCTTCAGATCCTCTGTCTCCCTGTCTATCTGCCCTCCCCTGCTCGTTCTCTCTCTGTCTCTTAAAAATAAATAAAGCATTTTTAAAAATAAAAAAATAAAAAAAAATAAAAGAAAGAAAAGAATGGTTAGAGGTTTACCACCTTGGTGTGCCCACTAAGAAGCACAGGAATTCAACAGGTCCAAAGAGGATTTCTCTCTGCACATTTTTAGTCAACTTTATCCTTATTTCATATTTAATATTTTCCTAACGATTTTCTTCTTAAACTCTAGTTTCTAATTATTCATTGCTAGGATATATAAAGAAAATTCCTTATTTGTACATTGACCTTGTATTTTGTAATCTTTTAGTTCTAGTAGATTTCTTACAGACCTCTTAGTATTTTCTATATAGATGAGCAGGTGGTCTATGAAATATAGACAGTTTTATTTCTCTCTATAACAAATTTGGATGTCTTTATATCTTCTACTTACCTATTGCCCTTGGTTGAGACACTGATGAAACTCACTGGGAAGCCACCAGCCAATGTGTCTGTGGAAATGGCTAGGAAATTACTTGCTATGACACCTGGGAGGTTCACCTGGAAACCAGCTGGGATGTCAGTGGAATTTTCTGCTTGCATTGGGTGGCACTGAAACTTGCTGGGGCTAAGCACCAGTAAGTATTTCACACTATTTTGGCTGCCACATACCACAGGAACAAGAAGAGAGAAAAGCACATTAGTCCCTCAGCACCTTCTACTAAAAAAGATTAACATTAGACCATCTAGTAAAGGAGAAATTTTGACAGGGTTCTGCTCCAGTATCACAGAGCAGGACAATTATATGTATATATGGATTTGGAACTGAGATCAATCAATAATTTTGTCCATCCTTTGTCCAAATACATCCTTCTATTCATATTTCAGTTTCCATATAATTTTCCACCTAACAAAAAGGACACAGTCTCAATATTCACTGTATCTATTACTGACTATATTAATTGCTCCCCGATTTTAGTCACAATCACACTGAATATTATGTTACCTAAAGACTAAATTGCAAGGTTAACCTCCATCACTCACATATATAATTATCCTTGGAAGAAGAAGACAGAAGGATAGCATATACAAATAATCATAACAGTCCTCACATCTGTAACTGGACATAAGGTCATAGTTGATATGGTATCTATGGCTTTCTTCTTTGTGTCCTATATCTTTTTTTTTTAACTTTGAAAATATTTTTTAAAGTTTATTTATTTTGAGAGAGAGGGAGGGCACAAGTGGGGAAGGGGCAGAGAGAGAGAGAAGAGAGAGAATCCCGAGCAGGCTCCACACTGTCAGCGTAGAGTCTAACACAGGGCTCGATTCTATGAACCATGAGACCATGGCCTGAGCTGAATTTCACTTGCCCTCTGCTAAAACATCAACTGGTCAGAGTTATTCACCTCATGGAATGATGCAAGTCTTTATCAGTGAAGGGTCTGATTCTGTAATAGTTCTATTTTTGTTTGTTTGTATGTTGTGTGGTTTTCTACATACAGTCTTTCTTCATGCCATTGTACAACAACCCAATTTCTCCTTGGTAATCAGAATCGGTCAATCACTCTAGCCAGTAGAATAACCCCTTCTTCTTCCTGGGTTAGTGGCATAAGGCCCAAGTGGCCAGGTGGTGGTCACATCTTCTAATTCAACAGAACCTTTGTGAGGTCCCATAGTGGAAGCACTGCCCTCTTAGGATCAAAGACCTCAAAACACAGGGTTCAAAGTAGCTGAGATGGCACTAATGGACTAAGTGAGTTACTAGGTGCAAGTGAGAGGAGTTATTCCCACTTTCACAATTTGATTCCTAAACTATGTCTTCTGGATATGGGGGAGACAGCACCATATAATGGTCTCTAATTCAAAGCATATACTATATGCTTTAAGACAGAACTCCATTCTTTTAGGGTATCTAACACTGTAATTGAACCTTTAATAAGACATTATTTATTCAATTAGGCCAGCCTCTTCTTGGCGATGTGATATGTGCTAAGATCAGGGAATTCAATAAGGATGACCCCATTGCTTTACTTCCTTGGTAGTGAAGCAAGTACACTGATCAGGAGCAATACTATGTGAAATACCACAAAGGAAGAGAAGATATGCTGTGAGGCCATGGACAGTGGTGTTGTCAGAAGCATCATGAACAGAGAAGGCAAATACGTACGTAGAATAGGTTTATTCCACTAAGGATCAATCTCTGCACCTTCCATAAGAGAGTTCTGATACGGTCAATCTTACAGCAGACTGATCCCCCACGGAATGGTAGCATAGCGGGAATTAAATGTTGGTCTTTGCTGTTGGCATATCAGGCATTGAAGATGCACTGAAGAGTAAAGCCATGCTACTGAGCCTGTGTATAGCCTCCATCTCTGCAACTCTTGCTACTTTGTCATGGACTCTTTCTTCTAGGGTTTTTATGGTTTCATGTCTCACATTTAGATCCTTAATCCATTTTGAGTTTATTTTTGTATGTAGTGTAAGAGAATGATCCTGTCTCATTCTTCTGCATGCAGCTGTCCCAAGGGACAACATTTTAAGCAGACCTTTCAAAGGATAACAGGCCTGCTATGTTAACTCTTCTCTGCACAGTAGTTAGGGTAGTTAGGTGATAGATGGGCACTAAGTCTCTAACGATCTCCCCTGGTACACATTTCATACGTGTCATAACTCATAGCTGGAGAAATTAATTATATCCTGTGTGACTCCACTGGGATAGGACACTTGGAGGTTCATTACTATTTTCCTTTAGACTTTGTTCCATGCAAGTCACTTTGCTGATTTTGCTTTGTGTCATTTTCCTGTAATAAATCTCAGCTATAGGTGTATGACTATATACTGAGTCTGGTGAGTTGTCCTAGAAAATCACTGCATCAAGTATATAGTACTCAGGATTACCAGTACAGCTCCATTTTTACTGATGGTGCACAGTGGCATTTTGAGCTCCTATGAATTAGTGTCAATCTGAAGCCAGTGTCTAATAATTCTCCAAAGATCTGGGTATTTCCTTTTTCATAATTCCTATTCTAATAACGGCTGCAGGCTCCACAAGGGAAAGTTTGGAGGAAGACTTATGATATATACTCATGTGAATGCTTCAAGATTCCACCTAAGGTTACCTAGACTCCCCTTGAGTCAAGGGGCTCTGTTTGTGAATTGATTTGTGTCTAGTATTGGGTAAGAGGCTGTGATTCTCCTATAGCAAATCAAGTTAGGATTTTGGGTACCAAATCTAGAGTTTTTTCTGTTATATAACACAAGCAATACTCTAGTAGGTTATTTCATTTCTAGGGATATTACAGTCAACTAGCCATAGTAAAAGATTCCTGAAGGCCAAGGCATTCTGATCACTGGTACATGTTACCTCTTACAGTAAATACGCCCACCTTGTCTTTGATGTCAAAGTGGTGCCATCTGGCCTCTAATAATCTGGGATCTTATTACCTCCGTTTAAACTAGGGATATCACCTCAAAAGCAGTATCACCCATAGCTACACCCAGCCTACAAAAGAGAGCAATCACAAGCCTCTTCAAGAATATTAAGTGTGGGGCTCCTGGGTGGCTCAGTCAGTTAAGCCTCTGACTCCAGCTCAGGTCATGATGTCACGGTTCATGGGTTCGAGCCCCATGCCAGGCTCCATGCTGACAACGCAGAGCTTGCTTGGGATTCTCTCTCCCTTCATTCTCTCTGCCTCTCCTGGACTCATGCTTTGTCTCTTTCTCAAAATAAACTTAAAAAAAAAAAAAAGAAAGAAAGAATGTAAGTGCTTCTCCCACTAACATAGTCCTCAATGCCTAATTAAGGTAGTGCCTTCCAGGCATTCTTATGGGATGTATTTGGGGGTTAGGCATGCAGGTCATACATCATAAATCCACTGTAACACTCTTATTTTCTCAAGCTTTGGACTCCCTTCTTCATATTATGCCAGGAAACCTCTGACAGCCCAAGATAATCAAATTATGCCAAGAAACCTCTGAGGCCATGTTTCAGTCAACCAACCAGTCAAACTATGAAAGCCACCTCTGGCTCTCCAAGCAAACACATTCCATCTGGAACCTAGTAAGTGCATTCCTATTGGTGAATTCTGCCTAATCTAGTGTTATAGTTTTCCCTCCTTAATCTGACACACTTAAAATTTCCTACCCTATACATTTCCAAGGTATGCTGATTATATATTAGCAGTCTTTCAATTCTTTTGGTGTGTAAGCAATTTTCTCTGAGGTCACAGTGTCTACCTGCCCCCTGGAGTATGCTGAGATTTTACCCTCATTATCTATCTAGTGAAACGTGAGTGGTTTCGATGGGTCTTGAGAAACAGGAGTATTCCTCTTCAAAGCACCTACCCCAGATGGGTTAACCATGCAAACTTCAGGAAGCACAGGAAGGCTAGTTTCCTTGGATACAAGAAGGCAAATTACTTCTAGAGGCAAAGAAGGCTCAGAGTGACTTGGGTGGGGGGCTCAAGCTTGTCAGATTCATCTGGTTCCAACCACACATCTCCACTCTAAATTTCAGTATCTCATTCTTTCCTGAACGGTGCCCTTTCACACGACAAACTTTGCAAGATCAAATCCAACAGATGTAGGCATTTAGCAACCTGCACAACTAAATTAAGATTTTTCATCAAAATCTCAGACCGAGAGAGGAGTAGGAACTAAGTTCCTAATAAGAGGGGCTAATAACCATAATGAATATTAAGTACTTACCATATGTCAGTCCCTGTGCCAAGTGATCGATATACACACTATTTGGCGTCATGCACTGCTTAATTCCTTTCATTGCACTCAAAATAAAATCTTAAAGCTCTGCCAGGGCCTTTTAGGTCCTGAATGATCAATCCTGCCTCCTGCTTATCTCCCTGATTACTCAGTTTGTTCAGAAAGTTTCCGCCATATTTTTATATATATATATATACACACACACACACACACACACACACACACACACACACACATATATATCCTCAACTTTCTCAGTCCACATGCCACCTCTCCCAAGCTTCCAAAAGAAAGCAGCTCACTCCCGGCCTTAGTTTTCATCTGGAAACAGGGCCTTTCTTCTACCACTTGTCACCGTATTATTTTATTTATCGTGTTCTTCTCTTATTTATTAGATGTTTCTGATTTATCACGTTTATTTATTACATGCTTATTATTAATTATTCCAGGCAACTGTAACCTCCCCTAGGGCTCAGGAAGCATTTGCAGGATCCTCACAGCTCTCTGAGATTAGTCTATTTCCGCTGCTTTTCCAACGGGCAAGCCGAAGTTTGGAGGGGCCAGAGGAACCTACTCCACGTCACTCAGAGCCCACTAGAGCCTAAGTCTTGAGTCTCCCAGGCTGGGCAGCCGCCACCCGGGGCGGGAGGGGGGGGGCGGAGGGGGGCATACTCTTTGGTGAAGCTCTTTACTGAACCCTCCCGTCCATGGAAACATAAAGCATCACCATTACCACAACAAAGCTGGCGCGTCTCTCACGCTCCACAGGCGCGCGCCGTCAGCTCCGCGTCCCGGGCCCAAACTGCGGCTGCGCACGGGGCCCGCCTCTCCCGGACCACCGCCGCGCAGCCTCGTGGAGCTACCCTCTGCGCAGGCGCACGCCGTTCGCTTCCGCACGGGGCGGGGCTGGCGTGCGGGGGCGGTTCCCGGCAGCGGCTGCGGTGGCCGCGCCCCCCAGCCAGTGTTCGCATGGAGCCTGGGGGTCGCCGCGGCCTGGCCTCCGCCGGGGGGCCGGCCTCGGCTACCCGGAAGCCAAGGCAGGAGCCGGGTGCCGGGGCTGAGGCGCGGGCTCCTGGCGCCAGTGCCGTCAGAGCCCGCCGCTTCCTGCTCTGCCTTTACCTGGTGGGCTTCTTGGTGAGTTCCGGGGCTGAGGTCGAAGGGCTGCGTCCTGGACCTGGAACCCAATTAGGGGTGGTTTTTTTCTTGAAGCTCGAGCGGTGGTAAGGTTCAGCCAGGGCTGGGAACCTGGGATCCGCCTGGTGGTGCTTCCTTACTTTTCAAGCCTCCTCTTGCTCCTAAACCCCTTCGCTCTGCCAGGCCATATTGCTTTATTGCCCCTAAGCGCTTTCTGGAGGGCCCAGTTCGCAGCTCCTGTGCCCCTCTTGCCCTCTGAAAGGCCCCCAGCACCAGCCTCAAGTGTGATCTGTGATCCAGCCGGGCTCAAAGGTGACCCCAGGTGTTAGATGCTGTGGTAGGTACTGCGCATGCAGGGTGGACAGTAAGGGCTAGTGGGCAAGCTTGAGGAAGTCCAGCTGATCTGGTGTCTGTAAATGTGCTAGGAATACACAGGCCTTTATGTCAGGCCAGGTCGCGGAAGTCTCTGTTGATGACCCCACTTGGAGAGAATTAGGCACATTTACACTAGGATTCCTGGTAGACTTGAGTGTTTAAAAATGCAAACCACAGTCTTTTTGATTGCCGAGTAATACTCCATTGTGTGTGTAGACACACACACACACACACACACGTCTTTATCCATTCATCCTTTGATGGACATTTGGGCTCTTTCCATATTTGGCTATTGTCGATAGGGCTGCTATAAGCATAGGGGTGCATGTGTCCCTTCGAAACAGCACACCTGTATTACCAACCAAAAAAAATGCAAACCACAGTGAATTATACACATCTCCCCTTCAACAAAGATTGGACAACGCAGATTTGGTTTTTTCATGATTTGTGTGTGTGTCCTGGTTAAATAAACAGCAGTTGTTATGATTTCCAATGTAGAATGGAAAGCTTAGAAAGATGAGTGTAGGATGGAGGAAGTCATCCATACATTCATCCATGTATTATTGATAGAATTTCAGAAAAGCTGCTATGTGGTAGATGCTTTAGAGCTCCAATCATTGTAATACATAGTCCCTGCTGGGAAGAATTTAACTGTCTTACTAGTAAGCTTGTGTTGGTAGTTCATGGGCCATTATCTCCAGGAACCCGAGATCCAACTCTTTACTCCTCTCTTTCCAAGTCTAGACCTGGTGCATTTGATCTGGTTGTGAGCCAACCCATGTTAGGGGAGAATTGGGACAAAGGTCCAGTAGGATTTCCTCTTTGCTGAGTCTCTATCTTGATGACAAAAGGAACTAGTCAGGTTAAACGTCCCTGGGAGAAGACTGCCTCGGCCGTGAATGGTCCCCAGTGTCACTAGGTCTTGGCAAAGAGGAATTATCGTTTTCTGCCCAGACGCAGGTTAAGACCACTGCTCCCCAGTATGATAGAGTCTGGATGCTGAGCCATGCTCAGCTAGGAGACGAGCAGGAAGGCAGTCTCCCTGCCCCCTCCTCACTGCAAGGTGTTCATCAGCCTGTAAAGTTTTAATGTTGACTTAATAGTTAAGACAATGATGAAAGCATTTTCACCAAGTCACTGTAAACACAGAGCCATGAAGCACTCAGGAGGGCAGCACTTCACACAGAAACTCTGCCTACAGTTAACCTTGCCCACCCTACCCCGCCCCAGGCTTAGTGCCTCCAGTTCCAGAATGCCTCAGCTTGGCATTCCTTAATCTTAGTTCAGTTTCAGGGTGTAAATACCTCTTCCACTTTCCATTCTAGTCACCCAGAATTCAAAACTATTGAGTGTGAGTGGTTCTGGAGATTTCGAAAGGGAGTTGGCTGCCATCCACCCTCTGGTAGGAGCTGGGTACTGTAAGCTACTGCTTCCCTCTCTCATATGGTACTACCGTCTGGTTCTGCCAGAGGAAGAGGATTTGGGCCCTCCCCTGGAAAGTCCGGATTGGAATTCAGAGAAACCAGCATGACCTAAAATTCAAAATTGTTTGAGTTTTTTAAATAAATGCACAGATCATTCATCACAGTCAGCGTCCCAACACAGATTTGAATATTCAGAGCTTCTCATATGTTGTGTATGCCCTGTGCACACAGTGAGTCTCATTTAGCAAGACTGATGTAAAATTTTAATAATTTGTTCAAGAGAATCATCAGGTCTCTAATATGTTCAGGGGAGAATGTAAGATTTCCCAAAAGTTAAAAGAGAGTAGGGATTTTTTTTTTTTTTAATGGAAAATGTAAGCAATTAAAAGGTGCAGCTTTGGGTATCCGTGAAGGATCTAATTGTTCTTTGTTACGTAACATCTAAGGAATATTATACATAACTTAGTTATTACTTTTAATATATTTAGAGATGTAAAGAGCCCTAAGACTTTCGAGAAAATGGTTTTGGATTAATAAGAGAGGAAGGGAACAAGATTAAAGAAGTCATTTGCCAAAGTGTTCTGTTTTTAGTTCTCATCTGGGCTTCCGGGTTTCAACTTGTTTAAGAAGGAAGACCAAGAAGGCCTTCTGGACCCTTTTCGGTTACCATTCTAAGATGGTGCTAAGATCTGTGATTTCAGTCCCTCTCCTCCAGATACACGGTGAGGTTCATATTTTATTTAATCGGCTGTAGTCAGGTCTCTTATTCTCTTATTAGCAATTTACTCATCACAAAATACTTTCAGGGTTCCTACCCTGAAAAAGATCCTGGACAGCGTATTCACCAGTTTTGACAGAGATGTAGCTGTTCCCATGAAAGGTGTAAGCGATCCCCACTCACCTGATTTCCTTATAAATGGTTACAGGCACGTGACCAGTTGCAACATTCAAAGCGCATGCAATGTGGGTGGTTTTGAAGAGCGTGTGGATTCACGGGAAGAGAGAGGTTGCCTTTTATAGTACAAGGGAAGACAGTTTTACAGCACAACTTCCCAAAAGAGCTAACACCAGCCTCCTTGGAAACATAATATTTTTCAGGCTCACATGAGCCTATGTTTTCTTATTACCTTCCATAAATCTCAACCTACTTAGTTATTTCTCTTCCATCCTTTATTTAGAATAACGTTTTGAAAGTTAAATGACAAGGGGCACTGGGAAGTTTTTGGAAAATAAAATCTTGTTGGACAATTGAGTTTCCTTTTCTGACAGATCAGAAAATTCAGTAGGTAACTGATGTATTTTGTTGCTTTTAAATGATACGATACATCAGTAGGCTGATGACACAAAGCTGACAGAAAACCCCACAAGGCATTGACTCAGACCCAAAAGAAATTTTAAGTAATCTTAATATCAAAATAATAAACCATAGTTCTTGTATAAATTTATGGGCTATTTAAGAACACTGGATAGTAACTATATGGCCACCTAAAGATGTCACTATGAAAAAGGGCCACTGAAAAGTGCATTTAGAGATTCATGTTTCTAAAATTAGGTGAAGGTATAGCCATCAGGAGAAGAGGCAGGCAAAAGATTCATTGTGGCTCAAAGAAAAAAATATTTTTCATGCATTTCTTTCTTTGTATTTAACCAGGATTATAACAAAAGGAATTCGGGTTGAATATAAAGAAAACTGTGTGTAT
This sequence comes from Neofelis nebulosa, assembly GCF_028018385.1. Classification (NCBI taxonomy): domain Eukaryota; kingdom Metazoa; phylum Chordata; class Mammalia; order Carnivora; family Felidae; genus Neofelis; species Neofelis nebulosa. The sequence continues at coordinate 83,391,927 of NC_080790.1, read as the reverse complement.
GCCCAATGTACTTTCCTCCTTCTAAGCCAGTTGTAGAAAGTAACCAAGTAAAGTAGGAATGAGAACAAAACTCAAAGGAAAAATTAACAATCTATCTGTTCACTCAGAATACCTAGCAGGAAGGATCAGTACTTATCCCCAGTCCCGGAGAAGAGAAAAAATGTGTGAACTTCTATTGCATGTTAGACCTTTCTCATCCATTATGTCTTTTTTTTTTTTTTTTTTTTTTTTAATTTTTTTTTTTTTCAACGTTTTTTTATTTATTTTTGGGACAGAGAGAGACAGAGCATGAACGGGGGAGGGGCAGAGAGAGAGGGAGACACAGAATTGGAAACAGGCTCCAGGCTCCGAGCCATCGGCCCAGAGCCTGACGCGGGGCTCGAACTCACGGACCGCGAGATCGTGACCTGGCTGAAGTCGGACGCTTAACCGACTGCGCCACCCAGGCGCCCCCATCCATTATGTCTTTTAATGTACATCATATTTCTACCGGACAGGTATTAAATTATCCCCATTTTTTTACAGATGACAGCACTGATGCTTGGTGGCATTCAATAACTTTCCAAGCACACATGCTTAGGAAGTGTTGGAGCTGGAACTGAAAACTGTCTGACCCCAAATCCCATGCACTTTCATTGACCCAGCTGCGAAACATTGGCTTTCCCCACTACTCCAGCTGTCTTTCTCCTTCCTGCTTTGCTGAGACTTTCTTTTCAGATACTACCTTGTGAGGCTGTAAACCATGATTAGTTGCCTTCCTTAATTCTGGGAGGAAATTCATATTATTAAGCAAGGGATGCTTTGCCAAGGAATATGCATTATCCCTACTTCCTTTCCCACTTCATTACACACAAACATTTTTTTTTATTTAACTTCTGTCTCATAGCCTCCTTGCGTATTAAGGATCAATTACAGAGAAGCTGAGGTTGAATGATTCTAGGTTATGGGGATCAGGCATTTACACGTAGCAATTCTTATAACATTATCATTGTATTTTGATTCTTTGATAACTTTAACCTGATGAGTGTAGCATGCTACAGATACAATTATGATTTCTTGTTTGCTGAAAATTTTAGGTATTGTTTTTATTTCTTTTTTAATTTTTTTAACATTTATTCATTTTTGAGAGACAGAGCATGAGCAACAGAGGGGCAGAGAGAGAGGGAGACACAGAATCCAAAGCAGGCTCCAGGCTCTGAGCCGTCAGCACAGAGCCTGACGCGGGGCTCGAACCCGTGAACCGTGAGATCATGACCTGAGCCGAAGTCGGACACTCAACCGGCTGCGCCACCCAGACACCCCTGTTTTTATTTTTTTTAATCAGTTTGTTATTAGGATTACCACTTCGAGAACACCTAAGCTGCAGTTTCAATCGGAGGTAATTAGTGTTTTATTGTTTAGGATTTGTTTGGTGTAAGCATGGTCGTGCCTTTATTGAGCCTTCATGTCAAGTCTCTTGGAGCAAGTCCAACAGTTGCTGGAATAGTAGGTGAGTAGTTAATATTGCACATTTTCAGAGTGCTGAATTTTCAATCCTCTAGACTAAGACCCTAAAAAATAAATCAGTTACCCAAAGGTAAATTGAAAAGGGGACAAAAGGGATTTTCAGAATACTGAAAAATGTTGCCCTGGAGCAAATGCAGTTCGTCTTTTCCTAGATTACCTGTGTTCAGAAAGGTTTTGAGGTTTAGCATTATCCCCTTCCCCTTACCACGAGTGATATTACAGGTACTTCCTGAGCCTCTCCAAGGAGCTGGCTGTGTATGTTAAAGGGTAGGTATAGACTCCTGCCTGCAGGAGCCTGTAACCTAATGCAAGAAACCAGAGAAACACAACCTACAGAAATCAAGCCATGTGGCAAAGGGATTTGGGGTGAGCCCTGACAGATTGGTTGCAAGCTTCCTGCACCACCACCGGCATATCTTAGGGGGTTGTTAGGGTCCCTCTACCTGTGCAGCATAAAAACTGCACATCTGCAAGTTACTGACTCACCCAAGAGACAGAAAATAGGACTTGGGATTGTGCTAATGTACAAGAAACTGTTAAGACTGAGAGCCCTTGGTAATTCACAGGCTAGATAAGCAAATGTTTGGGGACAGCTGTGTACAAAATGTTTGGTAAGTCCTCCATGCCCTGATTTGTACTTCCTTGGAAGGTGGAATCATACTGGACCACACAGCAGCACGAAGGTATTTATGCAGAGCAGAAAGGACGTGTTATTTGACATAATGGGGGTAAAAGTGCTCTGTAAAACATTGTCAGTTCTTTATAAAACTGGAATGTTGGAGGCATATGAGATAATACAGCAGATTAAGACTCAGTAGAATTCTTGCTGATTTCAGATTTCTACTCCCCCCAAGTACTCTCTGTTCAGTCTTCTCAGCTGGGGGTGCACATCCTCACAAAGTGGGAGAAGGCCTCTCTCTCAGAGTCCCTGCGGGTGGCCCTTACCTTTAGTCTCTCTTTTGCTTCCTTCAGTTTTATTTTTGAAGGTCTTTTATTAAAAATTGTATTGCTTTACTCTTCCAACTGAAAAAAAAAGGGTAATTTCCTTTTAAAAATGGTCCTCCCCCCACCCCCAGTGTTTTTCTGTTAATTTCTTTGTAATTGTTACCATATTAATCCATTTTTTGTGATGGGTCCATCTGATTTTATTGATTTACGGATGTCTTTTGTAGGCTCCTCCTATGGCATTTTGCAGCTCTTTTCTAGCACATTGGTGGTAAGTTATCTCCCATCTGGCAACATATCTGGGTCACATTTTGGGGGTATTTCAGGGCACCTGCCTGGGTGGCTCAGTCGGTAAGCGTCTGACTTCAACTCAGGTCATGATCTCACCATTCGTGAGTTCGGGCTCTGTGCTGACGCTTGGAGCCTGGAGCCTGCTTCGGATTCTGTGTCTCCTCGCTCTCTGCCCCTCCCCACTCATGATCTCTCTCTTTCTCTCTCAAAAATAAATAAACTTTTTAAAATAATTAAAAACATTTTGGGGGCATTTCCATAGTTGTGGTGGACCTGCTGTGTTCCTTGCTTTCCTCAGGGCTGCTGGAGTGATGTGGTTGGAAGACGGTCTTCCTTGCTGGTGTGCATTCTGTTCAGTGCCCTGGGTTATCTGATTCTTGGAGCATCCACCAATGTGTTCCTGTTTGTCCTTGCTAGAGTCCCTGTGGGTGAGTCCTTGCCTTTGTGTGTGTGTGCACTCAAAATAAGTCAGTTACATGTATCTGTAGAAAGAGACTTCCCTTCTTGATTAGAGCTTATGTAAAAAAGGGAATAATGACAACAGCAAGAATAAGTGCAACACCAGCCGCTGCTGGTGGCGGAGCACTTCGTATCAGCCAGGCTCTGCTAACTCATGCCGAGCTCCAAAGCTTGCACATGACCGTCTGAAGCCCTTGCCGTCTGTCGGTGTGAATCATCACGCGGCTGCACAGACCTGTCTCCTTCCCATCGATCTGATCTCTGTGCGTTCAATCAGTAAGAATTTGTTCAACGTCTTTGGCCAGCACTGTGGTTACTGTTCTTTCTCTTGGCGAGCTGATGGTTTTGAAATTGGGCTTCCTGACTTCAAGTGGAGATTTATGGCTATGGCTTTCCCACAGCCTTCTGTGAATCTGGCTGCTGCTTGAGGGAGAGACTAGGATGACAATGTAGTGGCTCATGGGTTGGTTTCTGTTTCCAAACTGACGTTGAATGTTTCTGGCATTTTCGAAATAGCTTTTATTTTGTCCATTCATTGAAACATTTTGTCCTTTCTTTGAGACACCACTTGTGAATGCCGTCATAGTGTGGTGCGTAGGCAGTTCCTGTGGAAGCTTTTTATTCTCTCTTTGCCTTTCTCAGTTGTGAGAGCCCTGGAGTTTCAGTGTTTCTTTCTCCCCTTACTCAATAGAGCACTGACACACTGCTGCCCTGTGGACGAGTTTGCAGCACTGGATCTCTGCCCGTATTCAGTGAAGCTGCTTGTTTTTAACTAACACCCCAAAGGAACAGAGCATAAAATAAGTCCTTTTGACATGCAGTTAATGATCACCTTATTTGGGATTTTCACCCCAAATGTATGTGTATTCCGTCACATACATTCTTACTCTTCAAAAACTTACTTTTGAGTTTACCCTCCAGGATTCATGCTGCGCCTTTCTATTGACCCAAAAAAAAAAATGTTTATGAAGGTCTTTGCTTTGGATGTGAACAGTCATTAAAATGTTTTTATTTAATATGACGTGAGCCTGGTTTGAGTAATGATAGTTCTGTTAGGTGAACGTCATACTCTTTGCCAACAGGAGAGCTATACATAAAAGTTCTTTCTTGCTATGGGAACCTCTCAGTGCTTGGTGGCCCGGGGATGTGACGGAGCCCTGGGAAGCCTTGCCGGGGTTGTGCCACGCAATGTCCTGTGTAGATTCAGGTCCTTGTATCCTGAAGGTGAACCTGAGGGAGGTTGAAGTACCAGAAGCAGACCTTTGGTTTTCCCCTCCTCCGTCTGTCCCCTAGCCCAGCCTCTGAAATGTACCAGAAAGCTAGTCTGGGTTGCTCACCGCATACTCTCACCACATTCCTCCTTCCTTAGGTGTGTGAGGTGAACCCGACATCGGTATCATTTCAAAATAAACACAGTACTATAATCACAGGAACATAATCTATCAAGCCTCTTAGGAATCATCTTCCGGCCCCGTCCTTTCTCACATTCAAGGAAATAGGTCTAGAGAGAGTCTCTACCTAATTACCAAAGGGATTTATAAGTTTGCTTCCCAGAGAGGCTGGTTATCAGGCAAACACCCTCTCTGATGTTTAGACACAGCTGGGTATAGAACTCACCATCAGTGTGCTGGCAGAGTGATGTGTGGAGTTAAACTTCTTTCAAGAAGATCGTTGGAAACTGTTGTGTTACATCACAGTTGGGAGAAAATTCAGGCAGACCCTGCAGGAGCATTGATCGAGTGCCTGCTATGCATCAATCAACATTGTGGGCAAGCTGTGTTACCAGAATGCACAGTCTGTTCAGCATATGGAAGTATGACGCAGACAAGTCAAATACATCAGCAGAAGTAGGAGGAATATGAAGTTGTAACATATAATTGAATCTCTTATTAAGCCATGTCACAGCTTTCAGTTTGTTTAGTCAACCAATTCATAACCCTGTCACTAATAGAAAATCAGTTGGTGTTGTTTAGATGACCGTGTCATCATATTTTTATATTTTTACTCCCTATCCTTCTTGCCGGTTCTGTTTCTCTCTGTAACAATTATCACCTTTATACACATACACACACACACACACACACACACACACACACACACACAGGCTCTGTGAAGATAAATACATTTGTGTCAAGGGTCAAAGTTAATGCTGGATGTATAGTAGGTATGCAGTGAATGTTTATTCACAGAATGAATGAATAAAGAATGATACATCTCTGTAGAGAAGCCACCATGAATTGCACTTGGCTAACAGAGAGGACCGGAGATACTGGGATGTCAGGGTGGGAGGTGGGGAAGCTGAGGATCCAGGGCTTCACCACCAGGGATAAGTTGACCAACTAGGACTGTGGGGCTCGACCGGGAGTCCAGTCACGGAGGCATCAAACTTCAGAGCTTAGACATTCGAAGAGAGTGGAGACTAGAACTCTTGTCAGTGATAGAGATGAAATGCAAGATACTTTTGGTCTGAAAAATGTCACAGAGCATGTTTCTTGTCCCCTTACAGGTATTTTTAAACACACACTCTCCATTTCAAGAGCTCTGCTCTCTGATCTGGTTGCAGAGAAGGAACGACCCCTAGTAATTGGACAGTTCAATGCAGCCTCTGGTGTGGGCTTCATCTTGGGCCCCATGGTTGGTGGATATCTTACTGAGTTAGATGGTGGATTTTATCTAACAGCCTTCATCTGTTTTTCTGTCTTCATTCTCAATGCTGGTAAGTTGACATTTCATCATAAGAAGACTGTTTAGTTTATGCATTCACACGGATTTACTTTTATCTCCTTACAATTTGTTGTTCTTAAAATAGGCGGATTTTTGTTGTTCCACTCTAGTTAACATACAGTGTTCTATTAGTGTCAGGCGTACAATACAGTGATTCAGCCATTCTGTACATGACTCCGTGTTCATCCTGTTAAGCATATTCTTAACCCCCTTCACCCCTCACCTTAGAATAAGTAGACTTATAATTTGAAGTTGGACCACTTCATCCCCTGCTACAGACCCCCCCCCCCATGTCTTTCCATCATGCTAAAAGCACATATGTGTCTCATACAGCCAGCGTAGTGGTGAGCTGGCCCTGCCCCTCACTCTGCCTCCCTCCGTATGCGTCAGCCACACTGGCTTCCTGGTCGACCTCACACACACCAGGCTCATTCCCACAGGAGGGCACTGCAATTTGCTCTTTCCTCCGCCTACAGCATTCTTCCCAAATATCTTTACTGGGTCTTTCTTCTTATCATTCAGGTGTCAAATATTTTCTTCCTTGGAAAGGCCTCCCCTGATGATCCTGTTTAAAATAACTCCCATTTTCCTGACAGCACTTCTGAAATTATATTAGAAATGTGTTTTCTTGCTTCTATTCTTTCTGTCCCTCTCCTCCCCACCTCCCCACACATACCATTAGAAAGTAAACACCACAGGCATAGGGGTTTGCTCATTGTTGTCACTCCTGCCCAGAACATGCCAGGCATAAAACTGAATTCAATAATATTTGATGAATCAAAGAATACTGACTGGACTGTGAGCCCCTGGATACAGGGTCAGTTACCTGAAGCAAAGAAGATGAACCTCTTTGCCCAGAAACTGGAACGTGGATGAGCCTTAGATGAACAACTTTATAAGCAAGAAGAGTGATTCACGTTATTCAGTTTTTCTTTTTTTTTTTAATTCACGTGAACGGGGTATGGGTGTGTGGGGTGTGTGTGTGTGTGTGTGTGTGTTATTCAGTTTTTCTTAAATGTAACGCTAACCTACTGCACCATTTTCAGTCTTTGTATTCAGGGCTCCACATTGGTGATGAATTCCATGTTGAGCTAGGATTTCACACTCAGGAAGCAGAGTCCGTGGGTTCAGTGTCAGTCCTCACATGAATACTTTATGATTTCCTGCCAGAAGTTTAACCTGCAGCCTCAACCAGGAGGCAAAGTCTGATGGATTAGTGTAAATCTAGATAATACTTTAAGCACCTGACCAGTTGGTGTGGCCAGGTACCTTCCCACACGAAGGAATGTGATGAATGCGATAGCACTCGAAGTCAGAAGTCAGTGTGTAAACGAAGAACATGATTACGGAGTTCTGTTTTGGATTCTCCAGCGGTGCTGCTGTTTAATATTTTGCCCTCACCTAAGCCTGTGAATGGGTCTGAGTCAGTCAGGGATACATTCACCTGCAAGCGTTCTCAACCACAATGGCTAAAAAAAGTAATAGGGGTTTATCTTACACTCTTAAGAAATGTGGAGGTCGCTGGACCAAGCTGATGCAGGAAATAGCAGAGGAGAGCAAGGTGGGGTGAGGGGCTGGAGAGCAGACAGTGTCTCACACGGGGCTTTGGCCTAACAGTGCATTGAACTCAGTGCACAGTGTTTGTTTTTGTTTTTGGTTTTTTTTCCCCTCAACAACTTCAACTGTTTTCCTCAACCCTCTTTACCCCTTCAGCTTCTCGTATCCTCTGTCTGATCTGCCCTGTTGCCTGAGAAAGGCCTTTTATGTCTTTTTTCCACAATTTCTGTTTTCAGACAGAAGTCTAATGGACTTAGATTCAGATTCCTGCTTTGCCACTTTTTAGCGTGGGCCTTGGGTGGGTTGCCTCAGTTCCTCATCCGTAAAACAGGGTGACAACACTCCTGTGCTTGTTAGGACGAACACCATAGGCCTTGCACACAAGCAGCTCACCCCTCTGAGTCGAGTATGGGAAGCCCTCAGTAAATGTTAGTTGCTGTCATGATTATCATCTTATTATTATTTTAATTATACTCTTCCTCTCAGTCTTCCAGGGACAAGCCTTTCTCATTTTTATCAAGATTCTATGAAATGTCTAAGGGCCCTTTTAAAGATCAGAAGAGGTGGAAAGTCTAGGCCTGCATTCTTGTGTGGTTAGTTTCCTGTCATAAATTAGTCCCTGGCTAATAGTCCACCTGTACTATATTTGGAGAAACCACACACACAGATGTAGCTGCTGAAAACAGCATGAAGTGGCCTGAATGGTCACTGGTCCAAGTTGAATTTAAGTGTGGAAGGACTGAGAACCCAACAGCATGAGTTTGGAAAAGATATCCTAGAATGGCAAGCTGGAATTCAGTTTTAAGACATTTGGGGGCATGGATTGGCCATGCCAATAGGTCATTCTACTTGGATGGCATGGGATAAATAAAACAATCATGGCAGGAATGTGCCAGTCACAAGGGTGGAGGTGGGATTATCTGAATAGGAATGGAGCTGCTGTGTCAGGTCATGCATCACGGTCTGTGAGAATGGCACCCCCAGAGATTTTGAGGTGTGACTCACGAAAGCACATGATGGCCTTGACTAGGGGCAGATCCAAGCAGGTGCTTTCTGATGGGTCCTGGGTGTCAAGCTGTCCCTCCCCGGCTGTCTCTGTTCACAGCATCCTGTGCTTCCCCTAATTTAGCACTTACCCTGTAATCCAGTTGCTTTGCTTGTCCAAACCCCCTTTTAGACTTAAATTCCTTGAGGGCAGGGATTATATAGGCCTGGTCTTGTTGGTTAATATATTCCTACTATTCAGCACAGAATTTAGCATTTAGGAAGCATAAATATTCAGTATTCGAACGGATGAAATACGGGTGGTGAATGAATGGGTGGATGGATGGGTAGGTAGATAGTGGATAGGTGGAGAATTAGAAGGTAATGATGGGAAGAATTTAAACATACAGCATGAGAACTTAGATATTGCATGATATAGGAAACCAGCTCTTGAGATGGGAAAAAAGTGAACATTTTGTAGGTGTAGGTTTTGGGTTTTTTAGGTGAATCGCAGAATTCTGCGATCAAAATGGGGTAGAAGGAGCTGTGGGAATAGTTAAAAACTGGATTCAAAAATACAGATGGGTAAACATACTAATACAGAAATACAGAGTAGCAATCCCTTACAATTGCTCACCCCCATGGGGGCGCTGTGGGATTCAGGGCGTGCAGCCTGCTGTGACCGATCCTATGCCATCTTAACAGGGCTGGTTTGGCTGTTTCCATGGCGGGATGCCGAGCTCACCAGTACAGAGAAAGGCCTGCCAGTGGGTAAGAACCCCGCACTTTGGGGAAAGACAGACTGCGAAGTGCAGGAAGCGGCCGCCCCCTGCCAGAGCAGGGCCAGTGGGAAGCCTGCCAGGCCGCCCTGGGTGGAGGTCGCTTCCACCCTGCGGGACATGAAGAGCCTGATATTTTCCGAAATGTGGGACATCTTTATGGTGCGCTTGCTGATGGCCGTGGCGGCCATGCTCTACTACAGTAACTTCATGGTGGGCCTGCAGGAGCGCTTCGGGGTGCGGCCGCGGGCGGCCGGCTACCTCATCAGCTACAGCAGCGCCCTGGGCGCCCTGGCCGGCCTGGCGCTGGGGCCCATCCTGCGGCTGTACCGGCACGACGGCCACGCGGTCCTGCTGCACTCGAGCGCGCTCACCTGCGTGCTGCTGCTGCTGCACGCCGCCACCCACACGGTGGCCGTGGCCGTGCTCTGCGCCTCGCTGCTGGCCGTCTCCACCGCCGTGGGCAGGACCTGCATCACCGACCTGCAGCTGGCTGCGGGAGGGGCGCAGGCCAGCGGCACCGTCATCGGTGTGGGGCAGTCGGTCACGGCCGTGGGCCGGATCGTCGCCCCCCTCCTTTCGGGGGTCGCGCAGGAGGTCAGCCCATGCGGGCCCCCCAGCCTGGGGGCTGTCCTGGCCCTCGTGGCGATTTTCATAATGTCAGTGAACAGACCCCGCTATGGGCGTGGGGGCAGAGACAAATTAAAAAGCGAGTAGAATGGAAGTGGACGGGCAAGAAACCAACTCCGAGGCTGTGAAGGAGGGATGGTTCCCCAGCGGGTGTGCCGCGTCGATAGACGTCCAGGTCCATCCTGCTGGATGATCAGAAGTCATCTTTGTCAAAGGGGAAGGTATTAAACGTTCTGTAAAAGTCTCCTCTTCGCACCCAACCAGCGGGGTTAAAATTTTCCAGGGAAAGCACTACCAGCTTTGGGAGAGGGGGATGGTGGTAGGTTAACAGAAGGTGATATGCTTCCCTGCTAAGTAAAACTTAGGGTATCACGTTAATAAAGCGATCCACTGGGACACAGGTGTCATCTCAAAATGCGTAAACTAAGAGGGGGCCTTTCTGCTATGAGAATCCTAGAGATGGAAGAAGCTGCTTTACTGAAACTCGCCTGTCACTCTCTCAAGTCATAACAAGGTTATGAGTTCTAGTTCCCCCTGGGAAACCGGGAAAATCAGATAGCTGGCCCCAGAGACTGATTCGGGGGGCCTCAGGAAGGCCCAGAAACCTGTATTTTATCAGCACCACTTGCACTTTCTCATGGAGGCAGAAAAAGGATCATTCAGAGACCATACTGGTTTTGAGTCAAGTCAAAAGCCAGAAACTTGGTTGTGTTTATGAATAGCTAACCCAGTTCGAACTATTAAAATTAAACGATCACAGTGTGTGACATTTCCCCGAGTTTTTGGCAGTCATGCTCCATAATAGGAGAAACAGGTTCCTGGGCCCCGTCCCCTGTGTCCACTGCCTCTGAAGCCCCACGGTCTGCAGAGAGCTGGTTGTTGTTCGTTTGGCCAGTTCTCCCTGGATTATCCGGGCATGAACTGCTCCCAGAAGCCAGTGGTCCAGCAGGTGCATCAGTTGGATGGTGGTAGAGCCCAGTGGAGAAGCCAAAGCACAGGACTGCCTTTAAGATGACATCTCATGCAGTGTAAGAGTCAGGTGTCCTGCCTCATCAGAGCGATCTTAGTTCTACAGCATCTTATGTTAAAAGTCATTTCCTTTATCTCTTTTTACTATCACGACTGGGAACGAAAGAGCTGTGCTGATCTACAGGGAAATGTTTTGGTGTGCCTTTTCCTAGGCCCAAACTGCCATTCCAAAAGTAGGGCCCCAGGGTCCAGCCAAGAGGCCCAGAGTGAAGGTTGGCACAAACTCCCAAGAGCATCTGCGAGGCTCTTGCTATTTGGATGATGTCCGCCATTAATAAAAATTACTTTGGAGCCCCTTCTATTTTCCTCACCCAAACTACCACAGTTCATATTCCCTTCATTCTTTTTAAGTGGTCCACTAGGAACTTATTCCTGTTCTCAGCCTAACACATGTATAATTGTAAATGATACTTTAGTACACTAATCAGTTGTAACGTTAATACTAGTATGTAAAGCAGAAAAAAAATGTTTCTCTATTTTTAGAAGTTGTGTGTGGGGTAAACTCATACCTTTATGAGAAAGAATTAATTGGATGTTTGAAGGTTGTCATTTCTCCTATCTGGCTGCAAAGAAAATATTAACTTTTTATTAAGTGTTATAATTGTGAACTTTTATACAAGCGCTAAATGCTTTTGGTGAAACCAAAATATGATATACAATGGTGTTGGCCCTTAAGGAGCACACCAAATCATCATAGAGGTTAGACTCAAAAGACAAGAAGTAATCATGGGTTTATGCAATGAAGTAGAATTTCTCCGAAGATTATCCTTTCTGTGAACTCAGAAATAGACAAGTTTCTTAGGCATTCTTTAATATAGTCATTATTAAATGTTTCAAATCATAGGACTTTAATTTTGAAGTTAAATAAAGCCTACAAATTTATTAAGGCTTTACAATTAACCAGACCTCTGGAAATCCCGAAAACCAGGGTTGATCTTAGTATAGAAGAGTAGAGAAACATTTTCGTTATTCTCCACACTTATGTTTTTTTAGAGAAATATTATACAGGCATACTTTGTCTTATTGCACCTCATTTTATTGTGCATCACAGATACTGTGTTTTTTACAAACCGAAGGCTTGTGGCAACCCTGCATCAAGCAAGTCTGTTTGCGCCATTTTTTCCAATAGCATTTGCTTGCTTTGTGTCTCTGTGTCACGTTTTGGTCATTCTCACAGTATTTCCAGTTTTTTCACTGTATTTGGTCTGGTGATATGTGATCAGTGAACTTAGGTTTTCCTCTCATAACTGTTTTGGGGTGCCATGAACCACACCCATATAAGATGGTGAATTTAATCAATACTTGTTATGTGTTCCAACTGCTTTACCAACTGGCTGGTCACCTGTCTCTTGCCCTCTCCTCGGGCCTCCCTATTTCTTGAGACCCAACAGTACTGAAATCGGTCCAGTTAACAACCCTACCGTGGCCCATAAGTGTTCAAGGCAAAGGAAGAATCAATCGATGTGGCAAACTTCCTTGCTGTCTTACGTTAAGAAATTGCCACAGCCACCCCAGCCTTCAGCAACCACCACCCTGATCAACATTGAGAAAAGATCCTCCAACCAGCAAAAAGATTACCACTCACAGAAAGCTCAGAGGGTGGTTGGCATTTTTTAGCAATAAAGTATTCTTCACTAAGGTATGGACATTGTTTTTTTAGACATAATGCTACTAGTAAAGTTAATAGACTACACTACAGTATAAACATAAGTTTTATACATAAGAAACCAACAAATGCATTTTACTCGCTTTATTGCAATATCCACTGTATTGCGATGGTCTGGACCAAACCCACAGTACCACTGATATATGCCTGGAGTTCCTCTTACGTGGTCCAACGTATTGCTCTTCAAAAGTGTGTTCCAGGAACCAGCAACGTCCACATCCCCAGGAGTTTGTTAGACGTGTAAACACTCGTGCCCCACCACAGAGCTGCTGGGAACCACTCTCACAAGATACCCAGCTGCTTTGTATGTACAGTAAATTTTTAAAACCACTGGTCTAATGGACAGTATTTGTATGACTTGTGGAATATGATCTCAGGGAAATTAAATCTGCTCAACTAAAGTTTGTGTTGTTTTGTTTTTAAGCTCTTGAGTAACTTGTGTAAAATTTCCGAAGTATGTAGGTTGAGCCACATGAAATTGCCATTTTTCTAAGTCAAAAATAACCGCAGTTTCACATGATTCAACTTAGTATTATATGGAATCTTATTTTAGGGGCATTGAACTTGCCTGAGAAGTTTATAAAGGAAATGGCACCCTTTCACCATTATGCCAGCCACAACTTATAAGTTCTGTGACTCAGCCTCAGGGTTTTGGGTTCTGAATACTTGGCCTTCTCCACAGAAGGAAGGTATACCTCGCCCTCAAGTCCAGAGAGATGAGCAAAATTCACAAAGGGAGCAGGGCATTCCTGGCCAGGGCAGTGACCCGTGCAAGGCTCCGAAACCCAGGCCGTGTGGGTCAAGAGTGATGTCTGCAGCACACAGAAGGGGCTAGAATCAGTGCTGCATATTAGAGTCACCTGATGCCCAGAGCTTGCCCTGGACCTTGAGAACCAGACTCTAAAGTGCCCCAGAGTTGAGAGTGTCTGGCTTAGAACATGGAGGTTCTTGTGTACCATGCTCAGGAGTGAGCTTCATTCTCACAGATGGGGGTGGGGCGGGGGGGGGGGTAGCCACTGAAGAATTCATGTTGGAGAATGCTCCCAGGCTTTATGTTAAAGGTCCCTCTGGGGCGGGAATCCAAGAGGAACATAAGGGAGAAGTGGTCATGCGCACTGAGGGAGGCAGGTAGGGCACAAAATTTTCTGAAAGGCCTGGAGAGTATCAGCTTGTGACCTCCAGGGAGATTCTGGAAGGGGCCGTGGGCAACACCCACGTGTCTGGTCCAGGTGGAGGTCAGGCAATGTTAGAAAGTCTGGTAACGAGTGTTGAGCACATTCTGCCCCTTCCTATGTTAGCTGGCAGAGAACACGTGTGGGCATTTATGGAAGTTTGTTCTCTGCATGTTCAGAACATTAAGAAGGCGTCTTTTCCTGAGGACATTTCTATAAGAAATTTAGACATCTGTGGGGGAGGGGAAATGTCAATCCACTTAGGAGAAATTTCAGGCATTTGGGCGCCTGCTACAAGAGAATGGCTTTTTATTTGGAGTGTGAGTGTAGCCAGCATGGTAATTCTCCATGTCCTATTCCTCCTGGAAACTTAAGCCTTTAAGAAGTCTCTGAAATAGGGGCACCTGGGTGGCTCAGTCGGTTGGGCATCCAACTTCAGCCCAGGTCATGATCTCCTGGTCCTTGGGTTCAAGCCCCACATAGGGCTCTGTGCTGACTGCTCAGGGCCTGAAGCCTGCTCAGGATTCTATGTCTCCCTCTCTCTCTATGCCCCTCCCCTGTTCATGCTCTGTCTTGCTCTGTCTCTCAAAAATAAATGTTAGAAAAAGATTTTTTTTTAAAGAAGTCTCTGAAATAAGAGATTCCACAATAGAGATCTAGCCAGATCTAGCCAGGATGATGTATAACGTGACTTCTCTCAGAACAGGGTGATGAACTGAAAAAATAATTTTCTGTCCTAAAACTTTATTTTTCCTGAAGAACTTGCCAGTTGCAAGTAATAATTTTCTTTAATCATACAACTCCTTTAAAATTATAATGAAGTGTTGTCATTTATTCTAATTGTCATTTTTAGGAGCCATTGCTGTATCCTGATACATATTTTACATCAGTATCCAGAAGCACCTGAAAATGTTAACTTCCAGTTACTGTAGAAACATGCTCTAATAGTAAGAACAACAAGCTTTTGGCTTTGCACACCATCTACTAATACCAAATATACACATAATCTGAAATTTACTGCACACCGTTGGTAAGCAAATTGTTTTAAGATATCTCATCGATAGGATTTATTTTTAATCAATCAGGTACACAAATGCTAACTTATTTTAAAACATTATTTTACTTTAGATTTCTCACTTTTCCCAATGGATTGTCTAATCCCACTACTTTACAGACAGCTGCATATGAAAACAATACAATTTCTACTGTTTTTGTGATTCAGTACATTGTAAGAAATAGTGTGGATTTTATCTGGAATTGGACACTCTCAAACAGCTTGTGCTGTTCCTTGAGGGGAAAAGATAATTATAAACATTAAAGAAGGAGGTGTTAATTATTACCAATAATTATACACATAAACTATAGCATAAAAGTGGACTATAAGTATCTTGTTAGAATGAAAAACTGTGTTTTAATCAGTCTTGATTTAAACTATACTACATCCTGATAAATAAACATCTTTTTTCCAAAATATACACTGTGGCGGGGGATAAAAGTAGTTAAAGTACCTATTAATAGTTGCAGTTTACAACATGGAATAGGAGATGTCCTTTCTTCAGGCTTATCAAAGAATCTCTTACATTTTGAATCACTGGGACTCAGGTTCTTATCCATATTGAGAATTATTTTTTTATGTGATAGCTTACCCACCTAAATCTCTCCTGAGTTTACCCAATGAAATTGAGACCACATGAACTATCCAGAATGAACCTGATGTAATAAATGCATTTGCTGCTGACTTGGGGCCTGGCCCTTGTGAGTGGGAGTGCATGTGAATGGGTGCACGGTCCGGCTTGCCTTGGTCATGACGCCTGGGCATCAAGCCAACTCCTGACCAGTGCCAGGTGGTAATGACACGGGTAAGGGTGATCGTTTTCTCCTGGGCACCTTCAAAGCACCTTCCCTGTGCCATCTTTTTGGAATGAGTAACACAACAGAGTATACTGAGTTGTGACGCCATTCAAAGTAACTTTCCAGCTAAAGGTAAGAACTTGAACTAGACGCCCAGCGGTAAGAGGTACTTGTGGTAGCAAGCGAAACCACAGGTAAGTGGTTTCGATCGGGTACGAAACGTTAGTGAAAACCTAAAAATGTGATCTGTTGGTACGCAGCCCTGCATAAATCATCTCTAAAAATCATTCTTTAAGACAGTGGATGGCATTAACCTAATTTGTTTTCCTTGTGTTTCCTTGTGTTTGGAAAGCAGCATTCAATATTCCAGAGCATGCATTATCTTCGAGCCCTTTACAAAAGGGTCTGTTGACATACAGAAAATTAAGGGGCACCTGGGTGGCTCAGTCAGTTAAGAATCTGACTCTTGATTTCGGCTCAAGCCGAGATCTCAGTGTCGAGATCAAGGCCCACATCAGGCTGTGCATGGAGCCTGCTTAAGATTCTCCCTCCCTCTGCCCCTCGCCCACTGGTGCAGGCCCTCTGGCACTCTCAAAAAAAAAAAAAAAAAAAAATTAATGGACCAGTTAAAATCTTCATTCCTTTAATCAGGTTCTTTAACACGGTAGCAATGTTAGCCCTGTTTAAGATATGTGTGTTTGAAATTAAAACAACTGAAATTTTTAATACTCTTGAATTCTTACCTTTCACTAATTCCAGCTATCATGCCTCCATTTTAGCACAAATGAGAGTGGTTTTGATACATAAATGTAAAAAGTGGAATTTGGGGAACTGTCCTGGTTTCTTGTGATGCATGATTTTCTCCACGGTGATTAAGTATTTCCATTTACGCTTATTCCATTAAATGTTTCCACTCCATAGTGATTTAACCCTTAGACTTTTGTATACTTCACAGACACCAGGAAAACTTCTTTGTTGGTGTACATCTATAAAATTTGTTTGGCAAGCAGTGACCATGACTAGATGCAGAGAGCCTTGTTTAAATTAGAAATGTTGTTACCACTTGCACTGAGGACAAGACCCAGTGAAATAATAAAAAAAAAAAAAAAAAGGAGAAATGTACATTTGAATATTTAATTCAAGGTATTTTTTTACAGTAGTGAAAATCAGAAAAGTCCCCGCCAATGTGTCTGGCATTCTGTCTACTGGGCATCTCATGGAGGGACAGTTCAACACCGCACAATACAAGGATAAAAGATCCCCATGAAACCTATGTGACATAAAAGCACTGAAGTAGGTGCTGAGCCATTCAAAATAATCAATATGCTGTGCAGATTGAAAATTTGGTAATCCGTTTGCAGTAGATATATTCACTCTACACACAGAAACACTTACTTCTCTGACCAGACAGTTAAGAGAGCTAGCCACATTTTAATGACTCTTTATAGAGGTAGTAAAATAGAATTTTCTTTGAGAAAAAATGTAGAAAATTAGAGAACAAAAGGGATCAAAAAGCCGTGTACCATTGCAACATTAAAGACGTTCACAACTAACCACGTGGGTGCTTGGTCTGCACATCTATGGTGGGCGACCATGTTTGAGGGTGTCAGCCACATGTGGAGTGAATGACATCGTAAAAAGTTCTGAAGGGAGGCGTCAGTTTTCTTGAACAAAGAGCTGTGGTCACTGGCAGGCAGCAGTTACCCAAAAGGGGCTCTCACTGCCTTACAAATGGATTGAAGAAAGGGCCTGGTTAAAATATCAGAGATAAAGTACCAGCAAGCTACTTGTTTTGCTCTAAAAGAAAACAAAAACAGAAACAAACAAACAAACAAAAAAAACATTCACACACACAAAATCTCAGATAATGAGACAGTTGAGTCAGGAGCCAAAATCTCGTTCATCTCAACAAAGGGAAATCAACATACTGTGTTCAGGCTTTGGCAGGTGATGCCAACAGCTACTTCAACTGGACAAAGAAATCTCTTTAATAACTCCTCAGAGAAGAAAGTCAAGTGTGAACTTTGAGCTAACAAAATATTACAGTTCTCACACTTGTCTATAAAATGCCAGTTTTCACATAGACATGATTTGGGCAGGATAACAAATGGAAAACATGCTGAGACATGTAATATATAACTACTTCTCTATGCTCTTTATATAAATAAACACTCCCTTCCCCCACTACAAAGCTCAGAAAAAGCCGAAGGCAATTTCATCCCAGATATTCTGGGGGCTCATACATAAAACACATGTTTTTTAAAAGTATCGAACTCTGGAGCCAATTTCTAGTTGTTTGCTAACTGGCCTAACTGTTCCCAACAGTCAGCCCTTAACGTTAAATGTAAAGAAACAAGCCTTGACCTTGCACTTTACAGGTTTCAAGTCAAATCTGTTACAACAATCACCAAACACCCATCAAAATTCTACAGTTACACTGGAACTTTGGTTGGATCAAGTATTGCTTGAAATAGGGGAATCATTTACAAAGGGTCTGGGATAGGTCTGTCCTACAGAAAATTTAGACTGTTTTGATATTTAATAGGTATCATATTCTCTCCTATAGTGTCTAGAACTTAATTTTTTTTGAAAAAAAAAAGTATAGAAAAAAGCGAAATGAAGTCAAGGTTATTTTTCATTGCTTTTGTCATTCAAAAAATAAGAAAAAATTTAAATTGATGATGACATTAAGTGCTCCTTTTTTTGTTTTGTTTTTTGGAAGTTTACACAATGTCAACCAAATTCTTTATTGACTTTTAATCAGTGCTAGATGAACTTGGTCTACCTGCTTAACAGGAAGAAATATAACAAAAATTTTCAGGTTTTCTCCTTCGGTTCTAGAAAACTGGACTCCTTATACTATTTATTATTCTAGGACACCAGGAAAAATCAGAAGTTTATTTTTAAGGTCATTTTCCATTTTAACCTCTTTTTTTTTTTCAGTCCTCATTAACTTCTAAAAATTTATTCTGGACATTCTCAAAAATATTCATCCCATCTCTTCATGAATCATATTCCTATAGTAAAATTCTAAAAGTCAGTTTTAATTTCTTTTCTGCAGATGAAATATATGTATTCTTATATAAATATTTTTGCTTAAAATTAAGATATTTGGCACAGAGTCCTCAGCCTACAGTTTCCAAATTGTGGCTGTGCCACTTTCCACTGGGCAACGTGGAAGAGTTTGGGAAGGAAATGGTGCTCTTGATGAACTTGTACCTCGTGTCCTTATCTCTCCCTCCGCCTCACACCCAGCAATCTAGCAGTATTCCAAGACTGTAGAACACTCGAGAAAGGGTGGAAGATTCATTTTCCATGTCAATGGGGAGGAAGGAAGGGGGTAGGAGAAGTGTTGCTGAGGATTTCTGAGTACTGAGTCTTCGTTTAATTTATTCATGTTTTTCCACCAACAATACCGTGGCCCCTTGTGTCCTCTGCTGCATCTCCAACGTGCACCCAGGGGACAAAATGTGTGGCCGGGTTTGTATCTAAACCCAGACATTTAGAGTCTTGTTCTAGTCAAGTTTTAAAAGGGAGTTTTTCAGGAAAGAAAAAAAAAACAAAAACAAAAAACCAAGATGGCAATAAAATCTACAGTTTAAGAGACAGAAATTCAAATATTAATCTTTAATGATTATATTCCACTTCTTGTCTTGTCTTTCTGCTGTACTTTTAAAAAGTACTCAGATGAGAAGAATCCATTTTTATACGAAGAATTTGAGTCACTACTTTATTGAGGGGCCAGAGGTAACAGATTACACACTAGTGCAAAAAAAAAAAAAAAAAAAAAAAAAAAGAACTACATTCTCCAAAGTGCTTCCTGAATAAATTTCAAGACCTGAATTCTCACCAAATTGCTAAATATTGGAATACTGTTTGAATAAACTGCTTGGAGGCTCAAAGTTCTAGAACATTCTACAGAAAATTCTGAAGCGGGTAGTCCTAGATGGGCATGAAAGGGAATCTCCTGTATCCTCTTCCCAGTATTGCACAATATAAAACCTGCCCACAAGGTGTAAGCAGGCGCTGCTTTATCTCCCCCACATTCAACATGAGGCCTGCACGCTGGAACTTCATCAAAAGCTGCCACCAAGTCTGTCATACGTTGTGTCACCCACACAGCCTGTTTGTGCCAAACACAAATGAGAGATGGAACCTAGGTCACCCCCAACCATACAGAATGAGGAACACAGTAAGTCCTGCTGACTCATTGTTTCACGGGAATCCGCGCTCTGGGAGCCAGGCCACCTCATCTGCCTAGATGTTCTGGTTGTCTCCCTGGTCTGAGTTCATGGAGCATGGTCTGCTCCATGCTGTGCTCTTCCTGTACCAACTGGTCATCAGCTCAGGATGGCAAAACACCTTGACTCTGAACAAATGGCCCACCATCCTCCGGGCACTGCCTTTTACACCCCAGAAAGATGTTGAGTATGTTTAGCGCCCTTCATTTAAAAACTGATTACAGATATACATATGTTTTCATAAATAAAACTTGAGGCATACATGTATATATTAAAATTTTCACCAACAAGGGTGTGTTAAAAATTTCAAGTTCTGTCATTCAAGTTCAATAAAGGCACACTTTTTTTTTTCCTTTAGGTTTGCAAGGAATACAACTGCTAGCAAGAAGTCATAAAAGGCATTTTATGGGACTTTCTTCTTTGATTTTCCTCTTCTTGGGATGAGCGTTCATCCTGTAAGTCAATGGCATGACTCTGCTACCCAAAGAAGTATTGAGATGCATAGAGGGCATTAAATGGATTCCACTTCTGTGTCATGTTTCAGAGTGAAAACCCCCAGCTGTGCTGGGTCAGTCACTCCAGGTCTGCTTTGGCCATTTCCATCAAGGCTTCTCACTTCCAAATCGGGCTTTCCGGCTGCCGGGTTCCGATGCCCTCCGGACCAGCCTGGGTGGTGGCTTGGGGCAGACGCCTTCCGTCACACTGTCTTCCCGCACTGAGCCAAACTGGCCTTTGGAGAGAAGGGGCTGCCGTAGCATGCCTGGGGTCTGGGTGCCCCCCTCTTTGCTGGGGGGTGCTGGGGGGTTACAAGGCTGGCCCTGTCCGGAATCGACGTCTACCTCGTTCTTCCATTCCATTTTATAGGGCTGTGGGGCTTTCTTTGAGAACTGTTCTGGCAAGAAGCCCCTTGCTCGGGGCTGCAAATTGAGGACGGTAGTCCCAACATCTGTGTCCGAGTCACTGCTATTGCCACCTACCACAGAGCAAAAGAAGGACAACATGGGCAAGCATTTCAGAGGGAAGGAATTTCAAGTGACTCAGCAATGCATCAGTGGGTCCAGCATTTGCGGTGCCCTCAGGCACCTCAGGCACGGTTTGGGCAGGGGAGGTCCGAGGGCTCGCTACCTCTAGCCCACAGACCTGGGCATGATACATAATCTCTGTGGGCGTTAATGTTGACTGTCCACACTAACGCCGAAGAGCTTACTGTGTGCCAGGCAACTGTCCTAAGCACTTTGAAATGCATTAACCCATTTAATCCTCACAAGCACCCATTCGGCAGGTGAAGTAACCGAGCTTCAAGAGATATTATTAATCAGTGCATGTGGGTGTCACAGTGCGACTATCTGGCAACAGCAGCTGTGTTCCCACCTGCCCCATCAGAACGATCCCAGAAAGGCTCAGCTACGTGTCTGGCACACAGAAAGCAGATTGGCAATTGGCTGCTATTATGAAAATTCTTGTCTTGATCTGGAATCTCAGAGACAGCCTTCTTTATCTCCTTTGCAGTTTCATAAAAGGGCCGAAACACCCATGTGCCGTTTACAAACAGTGGGAAGACACACGATCAGAATGAGCTGGTGTCAAAATTCAGGTCCTAGAGAACTGTGGGTAGAAGAGCTGACGGGGAGCTCACCCAGGAGCTGAGATTCTTGGGACCCTAAGACCCGGTCTTAGTGGGCGTGGCCCACAGCTCTACATATTCAGTGCTGCCTGGCCTCTCTTCTCAGGTCTCATCTCACTGATCATCACCACCAGCCAGCATTAGAATTTCCTCTTCTTGGTTAATTAAGTAAATAAGCAAAAATAAAGGACGTGGTAGTGTTATATCCCACATTCTAATAACATGGTATCTTAACATATTTCTTCTGGGGTTCACAGAAAATGGCTGGGAGTCTACCCAAAGATTATCATTAAATAAAGAGATATTAGACTCGTGATTACAGGCAGAAGTAAAATTTATGGTTGACCTTATGAAAATATATGCAGGTTGTAAAAATTTAAACACTCCTTCGCACATTCACAGCTCTCTATTTATCTGTTCACTACCACAGGTGACAATAGTGGCTCGTGCTGTATCAAATGGAATCATTATGGAAAATCATTGGCTAAATTATTTATAACGTACACAGAACTCCATCCAAAAAGCTTACAATGCGGGGCGCCTGGGTGGCGCAGTCGGTTAAGCGTCCGACTTCAGCCAGGTCACGATCTCGCGGTCCGTGAGTTCGAGCCCCGCGTCAGGCTCTGGGCTGATGGCTCGGAGCCTGGAGCCTGTTTCCGATTCTGTGTCTCCCTCTCTCTCTGCCCCTCCCCCGTTCATGCTCTGTCTCTCTCTGTCCCAAAAATAAATAAAAAACGTTGGAAAAAAAAAAAAAATTCAAAAAGCTTACAATGCTAATAATAAGTCACCATGTTATTATTTGAGGTTTGCAAACCATTAAACAGATTGTCCTTAATGAAGAAGAAGAATGGGAAATTTTCTCTATTTTGTGAACATTAGTAACATGACTCTGCTCCAACTGAGTTCATTACCTGTGTTAGAAATATTCTTTTTCTTTTGTAGCTTTTCTGGAAGCTTTGTATTTTTTGGTAAGGATAAATATCGAGAGGCTGAAGTGGACGCCTGTGAGAAACACAGAAAATGTTTAGATTACGCAGATGTCATTTATTGTATCTTAGAAGTTTAAATTCTTAGGGCAAACCCTGGTGTTAAAAATTAAAATTGTACTTTTCTACTCCAAAATTACTTGTGAGGGGCTGGGGGCATAGGGAAGAAAGCTTCCAGCAATAATTATTTTACTTAAAATAACCAAATCTCTTCTAAAATGTAATAGAAATCAGTATTAAGGAAAATGAAAATAAAATAGGACCATTAACAATAAGATGTGCAAACTACTGAGTCTTTTTAAAGAAAAGCTAAGGAAACACCTATGTATAAGAATATACAAAAGATATGTAGAAACAAGGCACCTGGGTGGCTCAGTCAGTTAAGTGTCTGACTCCTGATTTCAGCTCAGGTCATGATCCCAGGGTTGTGGGACCCAGCCCCGTGTCAGGCTCCACGCTGGGAGCCTGCTTGGGATTCTCTCATTCATATTCATTCTCTCTCTCTCTCTCTCTCTCTCTCTCTCTCTCTCTCTCTCACCCCCCCTTCCCCACTTACACTTTCTCACTCTCAAAATAAATAAATAAACTTTAAAAATATGCAGAACCTATATGTATGGGGAGAATATATATGAAAAATGTTGCTTACTTGAGTTTTAATTACTTTGGTAAGTCTCGAAAATGATAGAACAAAAAGTTATTAGTATAGCTAATTTGCTGACCATTCAAATGCCACAATCTCTACTTTCCTTAACTTTTCATCGATGCTGCCACATTTTACACATTAAAAAAAGATCATTATCTTGTTCACACATTACCATTTTGGTCTCTGACGACCCAATACAGAATATTATTAAAAAATGAAATGCAATCCTAAAATTAATGCAACCTTGTGTGTCAGAGTGATAAGATACAACGTCTGCTATGTTAAATCAATCAATCATAATGTCATTTAAAAATGGCTTTCCTTGGGGCACGTGGGTGGCTCAGTCGGTTAAGCGGCCGACTTCGGCTCAGGTCATGATCTCGCGGTCCGTGAGTTCAAGCCCCGCGTCGGGCTCTGTGCTGACAGCTCAGAGCCCGGAGCCTGTTTCGGATTCTGTGTCTCCTTCTCTCTGACCCTCCCCCGTTCATGCTCTGTCTCTCTCTGTCTCAAAAATAAATAAACGTTAAAAAAAAAAAAATTTTTTTTTAAAAATAAAAAAATAAAAATGGCTTTCCTTATCTATTGACAATGCCCTCCACCAAGGGCAAAGGTGAAAACTCACGTCCCCCCAGCGGCTGTGACCTTGCAGTTCCAGCACGTGCCCCTTGCCCATCTTTGGGCTGCAACCTCTCCCTGGAGATATCAGATAGGACTTTGCAAATGAAGCTTGGTCCAGCCATGCTGTTTAAATCCGCAACTTAACTGACCCTTTCTGTGCTCCCAATATCCTTCCTCAGCATTGTTTTTTTGTTTTTTGTTTTTGTGTTTTTTTCCCCATAGCACTCACTGCCCTCTAACATAACAGATAATTTATTCCATTGCTGGCTGCCTTCTCCTCACTAGAATAGGAATTCTACAAGCAAAGGTATCTTGCTTGGTCAGTTTCGTTCACCAACATATTCCAAGTGCCTAGAACAGTGCCTGGAACATAATAGGTGTTCCAGAAATATCTAGAAAGACTTTACCATCAACTCCATCTCAGAATTCCTGTGACTCAACCCTCAGCAGCCATTCTGTCAGTAGAGCCTCCAGACTGGCGGCTGGCTCTGCTCTGGGAAGCTTCCCTCCTCCCAGACAAATGGTAACAAATGCCAGTTACCCTGTGCTCCTGGTTCAAGCTGCTGTCTTTCCGGATGCTTTCTCGCAAACTGTGCCTTCGTCGGATCAGAATTTCCTTGGCTTGTCGCTCACTTGTGTCAGCCGTCAGATTGTGTCTGTTGTAGGACAAAGTCTGAAATGAAAAAAGAGACATTTTACAAACAACAAACAAACAAAGCCTGATTGCTGCCCCAGAAATTCCAAAACTTTGCTGTGTTTCTTTGGCTTTGCACCTCAGCGAGGCACTTAACTAATGTGCAGAGCAGAAAAATAAGTGAATAAAAAGCATAAAAGTTGTTAACATTCATAAAAAAGTTAACATCCGTTCAAATTTTGAAAGCACTTGTTTTCTAATAAAAGTGTGTGAATAAAATATCTTTCATTCAAAAGCGTGATCTTCATAAATCAGAAAAATGATGGAACTCATCAAATGCCTCTGTCTACCTTGAAGTGCTTTTATATGTTTTTAGCCCTCATTAGTAGCTGGAGAAAATGATACAATTCATCTTAATAAATTCTCTATTGAACAGGAATTACTGGTATAAAAACAAACCACTTTGAGCCACTTGGTGGTGCCGTGTCCTCGTGATTAAACTTAAGAACACTTTTACAACTGGGTGGCCAAACTGAAAAGGCTGGGGGCTATCACCAGCAATAATCATGTGCCAGTATTTGAAGCAGTAAAATTTCTAAACCAGGGCTGGACATGGCACACATTGTTAGTTTTCTAAATTTCCTAAAATAAACTGTAATTAGCGATGGAGTTCATTTTCTGGTGTATTAATATATTCTTCTTGGGAATATCCCTGTGTCCCGAACTATTAAATATTAAATCTTGAAGAAATATGCAAAACCGAGAGAACAAGGCTCAAGTCCTGCCTTGAGAAAATTACTGGCTGGCTGGACATCAAAGGCTAACAAAGTAATACAAAATTGTGAAATTAAGTGCTAAAACTATGTGGTACGTTATCAGCTCCTAGTGCTACCCCACTTGAAGACAGGGCTGGGAATAATACGGAGGCTGTTGAGGAATCCTTAAACATCGGAGGATGTGGATCTGCTGACAGGAGCCAGTGGGACATTCCAAGTGGAGACAGAGAAAAGAGGAACAGAGTCCAAGGAAGGAAGACAGAACCTGGGGGCTTGGGGAGGGGAAGGAGGTGTAAGGTCAGAGACTGTAGAACTTGGAATAAGAGATCCCAAATTCTGAGAGAATAGTTTAGCCTGTAAGCCACAGCTGTGGTTTTGTTTCAATTCAAACAGGGGAACGCTGCTTAAAAGGTGCTTTAGGGGAAAAGGAGGAGCCATAGTAATGCAGGATGGAATGGGGACTGCTTTGGGGAAGACCAGCTGAAAAAGTGCAGAAATGACCCCAACATGGGTGAGGAAGGCTCCTGACAAGCGATGTGATCTGTGTGCCACCTCGCCTCACTGTACCTTAATTTATTCATCTACAGAATGGAAACAACAGTCACCCCACTTGGAGAAATGAGTTAATACCTGCCGAAATGGGGCACGGCAAATTGTATGCACTCTCGAAATGTTAGCTATATTATTAGCCAACTGTTAGAATGAGGTGTTAACAATGGGACAGCTGTGAAAGAAGTGACTCGGGAGATACACTAAAGGAAGACACTATAGCATTTTATGAATAACAAGGAAGATTAAACGAATTTAGATAAGTTTTCTTAAAGCTGTAAGTTTTCTACAAGCTATAAAGCTATTTCATCACAAAAATAAATGCCTGGGTGGCCCAGTCAGTTAAGCGTCTGACTCTTGATTTGGGTTCAAGTCATGATCTCATGGTTGTGAGATCAAGCCCTGTGTCAGGTTCCGCACTGAGCGTGGAGCCTGCTTAAGATTCTCTCTTCTTCTCCCTCTGCCCCTTCCCCACACGTGCTGTCAATCTCTCTCTTAAAAAAAAAAAAAATCAGAAGAGAGCCATCAATTTCTTTTTTCACAATTAGTTAAAACATATTCTTTTATCTCCAAATCCAGAGTAGCAGAACTCCCAGGGGACTCCAAGCTTTTCCCACTGGTGTCTGGGAAGGAATGGCACCCTAACAAGATAGGACCCAGAGAAGAGAAGCTGTCTGGTGTGGGACTCGCAAAAGGCTGGCATAATCGTAGGGCAATATCCGCTACAACTGGGTAGCGTGAAATCAGAAGGCATATTCTCAGCCAAAGGCAAGGAAATGCTTGGCTAAATCAATTATCCTCACTCGCTGTCGGATTTGATAGAGATTTCTGGATAATATTTCTCGGATTTCATCCATTTCACCAGGTGTGAGCTTCCTTATTTTCTCTTCACGACAATCACTGTGAAAGTTTAGAAGAAGAATATATTTTACTATTGGACAAATGTTGGAATCATCAATTTTTTTTGAGATAGAATATCATCTAAGTAGAATCTTAGCTTAAAGAATAACAGTTAGGGATTATTCAGTATTTTAAGATAACTCAAAATTCTAAAACTGTTCAGCACCAAAATTATTCAAAACAAGTTCAATCATGCACAAGTTTTCACAGTCTGTTCACGCAATTATTTTTTCCCACACAATTATTATTTTAAGGGAGAAAAACTATAGTAGCTTATAATGGTCTCACTTTAGTATTTCTAATACCCCATAAATAAGGCAATACGTGATTGAGTTTTTTCCAACAGACACTTAATTAGCTACATTTTACTATTAGGGCTTAGTCCTTTAAACACATCATTATAAATATTTGCAAAGACGCCACTTACAATATGGATGCATATGCAGTCAATCATAATTATTCAAGGATTTCGTATTTGTAAAGTAACCTACTTGCTAACATTTACTTGTAAACACAGTATCGGTACTCCTGGCACTTTTTCACAGACATGTGCAAAGTGGGGGGAAAATATGAGTGCCCCAACACACAGGTTCCTGGATAAGGCTGAACATGGCAACACTCTGCCTTCTTGGTTCAGGTCTTGTACTGTAAACAAATGTCCTTTTTGTGGTCTATTTAATGACACATTTTTCACATTTTTGTGCTTTCTTTTGGTGACTTCACTGTTTAAAATGGCCCCCAAGCATGGATCTGAAGTGCTGTCCAATTTTCCTAAACAAAAGAGAGCTGTGATGTGCCTTCTAGAGAAAAGTCACGTTCGGTAAGCTTTGTTCAGGCATGAATACAATGCTGCTGGCCGTGAGAGGGATGTTAATGAAATAGTAATATATATGAAACAAGGCGTCTTTAAATAGAAACGTACATAAAACGAGGTTATATATCATCAGTTGATGAAAATGTTGTGACCAGAAGCTCACAAGAACCTAAGCCCGTATTTCCCCTAGGAGCAACTGTTCAGTATGGGCAAATCAGCGTTTATGGCAATTTTACAAGACATGACTACTGCCAACAACGAGAACCAACTGTATTTATCCAGTTTTATTCTACTGCCTTCAAAAAGACTTTGAGAGGGCCTACAAAAATATACGGTAAAATAAAATGCATAGCTAAGAAGATAAATTAAGAGAATAAAGCTGAGAAAGTTAATATACAGAAATCCAGGTCTTATAGAAGATGGGCTAAGGACACACCAATTGAAGGCATAGTTCCTTTATTTTTTTTTTAAATGCAAACTTGCTGTTACTGAAAATCGGCCATAATATTAATTACCTATGCCCATTGGTACTGGAGAAAAGCAAAGGAACAGATACAGAGATTTAAGGCTTCCGCAGGACAGACTTCTCTAGATATAAATGATTCAATTTTGCCTCAACCTCAATTGTTCTTGAGTTTTTAAGAAGCATCTTCTTAGACTAAAGCATTGTTGTTTAGACAGCTGTCCAGGTATCTAATCAGGAGTTTGATCAGCAAAGTTAATTCACAGGACTTGAGAAGGACAAATATAGTCAAGAGGTAACAATCTTTTGGGTGTCTGAATTTCTTGTACAATGTTCCCACCAAGTTTTATCCAACATATGTTTGTATAACTCTAGTGGTAAGTGCCCAACTACCTCCCTTGTTTATACCCAAAGAGTATCTACTGGAATGTAATACAAAAACAAAAAGTACAGGAATCTTACATGCACAGCTCAATGAACTACCACAAAGCAAGTGTACTTGCACAACCGCTACTCAAGTCAAAAAACAGAACGTGACCTAGAACCCCAGAAACCACTTCATATTACACGCCCCCAACAATCACTACTTCCTTCCCTCTTTGACAAAAACAACCACAATCCTAACTTTGGAATTCACAGAATACTTTTGCCTGAATCTGAACTCTATATAAATGGAGTGTTTTAAATACAATAGGTAGTTTTTTTATTTTTATTTTTTTATTTTATTTATTTTTTATAATAGGTAGTCTTTTAAATTTAGCCTCTTTTGCTTAGCGTTATATGTTGGAGATTCAACTGTGTTATTGCATGTAGCTATTGTTGGTTCATTTTATTCATTGTTCAATATCCCATTACATGAATATAGCACAATCTACCCATTTTACTATTGATGGGTATTTGGCTTATTTCCAACTTTTGGATATGACAAACAATGCTTCTATGAAAATGGGTCTATTCCAAACTCTTACTTTGTTCCGCTGGTCTATTTGTTCTTTTATCCTTACCCAGGAATCACATTGTCTCAATCATAGGAGTTTTAGTCTTGCTACCTGATAGTATAAATCCTCCAAATTTGTTCTTTCATGTTAAAGACAATTTTGTCTTGGTTAATTTGGGCCCTTTATGTTTCCACAGAAATGTTAGGACCAGACTGTCTAATGACACACTGGAATTATGAATGAAATTGCTTTGAGTCCACAGATCAATTTGAGAAGAGCTGATAGTCTTATAATATTGAGTCTTTCTTTTTACTAATATAGTCTTTATCTGGTTTGGACTTTCTGCAGAGAGGTCTCACACATATTCTCTAAATTTCATTTTGATGTTTGACATGGACGTATATGAATGTTTCATGATACCATTCTAAATTAAGCATTTTTTATAAAGTGTCATCTTCTATTTGTTGATACTTATAAAGCCACCACTGATTTTTTTTTTTACCATGTATTAAGAAACCTAGATAAATTACCTTATTGTGTCTAATTACTTTTCTGTAGGTTCTTTTGGATTTTCTCTGAAAACAATCCAGCTGTTTGGGAAGAGTGACAGTTCTACTTCTTTTCCTATCCTTAACTTTTAAATTTTTTCTTGCCTACCATTGGTACAATATTCATAAAAATAGTAATAATAGGCATCCTTGTTCTTGATCTCAGGATAAATCTTTCAACATTTCAACACTAAAAATCGTATTTGCCATAGATTTTTCGTGAACAAACTTTATTAGCTTGAGAAAGGATTTCTTCTATTGTTAGTCTATTTATATATTTAAAAAAAATAAAGGATATTGAATTTCGTCATATAATTTCTGGGCCTCTATTACAGATAGATAATAACCCTTGATTTTTCTCCTTTATTCAGTAAGAGTGGTAAATAATGGATTGATTTTGACTCTTAAATCATACTTATATTCCTAGAATAAACCAAAATTATTGTGATGTGTATCTCGTTTATAGATCTCCGGATTTGGTTTGCCAATATTATGTTTAGAATTTTTACAGGTTTATTATAATTTTCCGTTCTTATAAGTGTCTTTGTCAGGTTTAGTATCAAAATTATGCTAGTCCCATACGGCAATTTGGGAAGCTTTCCATTTTTCCGTACTTACTGAAGAAGTCTGTGGAAGATTGGTTTTATTTTCTCCTTAAATATTTTGTAGAATTACAAATAAAGCCAAATGGTCTTGGGGTTTACTTTGTAGAAACACTTTCAAGTACAGATTTATTTCCTTAGTATTTACGGTACTATTCAAATTTTCTGTTCTTTTATGGGTTTAATTTGTCATTCCTTTTTTCTAATTTCCTAGTATGATTTATTGATTTTCAGCCTAACTTTGTTGTTGTTGTTTTTTCTTTTTTCTTTCTTTTTTTTTTGCCTATTAACTGTATTTCTAACATTTTCATTAAAGGTTAAAAAAATTTTCCTCTAAAAATGCTTTATACAAGTTTTCATACATCCTGTTTTTCAAAGTATTTTCTGATTTATAGCATAATTTCTTACTTGATCCAATTTTTATTTAACTTCTAACTACAGGGACATTCTACTTTTTATGCTCTTTTATATTTTATTTTGGTTCTGATTCCCGCCTGGTAAGGGAACATACCCTATATGAAACTTTTTAAGACTTGATTATTTATTATGTTATTGAAATCTTCTATATCCCTGTTGAAAGTCTAGGGGCGCCTGGGTGGCGCAGTCGGTTAAGCGTCCGACTTCAGCCAGGTCACCATCTCGCGGTCCGTGAGTTCGAGCCCCGCGTCAGGCTCTGGGCTGATGGCTCGGAGCCTGGAGCCTGTTTCCGATTCTGTGTCTCCCTCTCTCTCTGCCCCTCCCCCGTTCATGCTCTGTCTCTCTCTGTCCAAAAATAAATAAAAAACGAAAGAAAAGAAAAAAAAAAAAAAGAAAGTCTGTCTGCTTATTCTATCATTTTCTAGGAGAAGAGCAATACAGTTATCCACTATGATTATGAATTTGTGTATTTCTACTTGTGGTTCTGTTATGCAGAATGTAATGTTTACATTTTATGGTAATATAATTTTACAAACTTTCTTTTGTTTAGGTGCTTTAACAAGATACCTTTTTATCAACCTTTCACTTGCAATCGGTCTGTACTTGTAGCTAGAAGTGCTATCTCTTTTTTTTTTTTTTTTTTTTTTTTAAATTTTTTTTTCAACGTTTTTTATTTATTTTTGGGACAGAGAGAGACAGAGCATGAACGGGGGAGGTGCAGAGAGAGGGAGACACAGAATCGGAAACAGGCTCCAGGCTCCGAGCCATCAGCCCAGAGCCTGACGCGGGGCTCGAACTCACGGACCGCGAGATCGTGACCTGGCTGAAGTCGGACGCTTAACCGACTGCGCCACCCAGGCGCCCCAGAAGTGCTATCTCTTATAAGCAACACTTAGTGAGTTGTATATTTTTATCCATTTTGATCATCCATCCTTTCAAATGGAATGTTTGCATTTAATGTAATTACCTTTCGGTTCAAGACTATCATCTTAGTATTCGCATTCTATTTGTCCTACCTCGTCTATAGTTGTTTTTTCTACTTTGCTGCCTTTTTAAATTTTATTTTATTTTGCTCTTTTATTTCTGTAGTTAGGTTGGCTTTTATGTTCTTTTACTGTTTTTTTTTTTGTTTTTTTTTTTTTTGGTGGTCACCTGGGATTACAACATTAATCACTGACTTATTAAAATCCAAAATAATTTTTACTATTTTCTGGACAACACAAGGTTATCAAAACACAATTAACACCATTTACCTCCCTCCCAATTTATAAACTGTATTTGTTGTTCATTTTAATTCTGCTTACATTCAAAACCACACAGACATTATTACTTTATGCAACTGATATTCATTTAGCTATTATAAGTACTCATTTCCATTGTTGTTTTT
Organism: Neofelis nebulosa; assembly: GCF_028018385.1. NCBI lineage: Eukaryota > Metazoa > Chordata > Mammalia > Carnivora > Felidae > Neofelis > Neofelis nebulosa. The sequence goes on along the minus strand of NC_080790.1, from coordinate 83,360,194 downwards.
TTTTTTCAACGTTTTTTATTTATTTTTGGGACAGAGAGAGACAGAGCATGAACGGGGGAGGGGCAGAGAGAGAGGGAGACACAGAATCGGAAACAGGCTCCAGGCTCCGAGCCATCAGCCCAGAGCCTGACGCGGGGCTCGAACTCACGGACCGCGAGATGGTGACCCGGCTGAAGTCGGACGCTTAACCGACTGCGCCACCCAGGCGCCCCTCATTTCCATTGTTTTAATTCTTTCCTTAATCTCCAACCCTTCTCTCTACGGAGACTCTTCCCCTTCTGTCTGAATTTTTTTTTTCTTCTGCCTGAAATTTTTTATCATTCAATTTAGTATGATGGTTTTTAATTGTCTGAAAATGTTTTCATTCTCCTTTTTGTGAAGAATATTTTAGCAGGATATGGAACTCTATAGATTATCAGTTGCTTGCTTTCAGAATTTTGTTGAAAAATCAGTTGTCAGCATTTCTTTTTTACTTGAAGAATACAGGTCTCTTTTTCCCACTGATCATATTTAAAATTCTCTCTGTGTCTTTGACTTTTAGCAGTTTTTTTAGCATGCACCTGCATTTGGTATTTTTCTTATCTAATCTGCTTGGGGTTTGTCTTTGATCTGTCTGGGAAATGCTCAGTAATTAACTGTTAAAATACTATTCCTACTAATTTCTCTCTCATTTTCTCCTGGAACTTTCACATAATCCCATATATTTCTTACTTTATTTTCAACATTTTCCATGCTCCCCTCCCACCCCCACCCCACCGCACCAGCTCTCTGCTTCATTCCGGTTATTCCTTCTGTCTTACCTTACAATCAGTCGATTCTCTCGATAGCTGTATCTAATCTGCCTTTACACTATCAAATGAGATCCTAAATTTAGTTATTTTAGCTTTAGCTCAAATATGCCACTTAGATCTTTTCTATTTATATCCCCCACAACAATGTCAAAAGCATCAATGCCATTTTCTTTCCTTACACATACTATTATTTTTATTTTAAAGTCCCTGCCTGATAACTTAATTATGTGAATCCCCTTTATGTCTGTTACTACTCCCTGTTTTTGTTGTATCTTTTTCTCAGTGTTTTCAGTAACACTTCCTTGTCTACTCTTATGCTTTGGATTGGTTGATAGACACGATATAGGAAAAATCATGGAAGTAGTTTAAGACTCTTTATAATCTTATTTTCCTCTGGAGAAGATTTAAGTTTACTTCTCTCAAGCAGCTGGGATTGGAGTAATTACCAATTTCAAATGATTTAAACAATCATGGATTGAGAGAATTCTAGGCTAGACTTCTTTCCCTTGAGGGTTAAAGGGTAGAATTTGGAAGTAATAGCCTATAAGCTGGGTACAAGAACCCTCCTTCTTAGTAGGTACTGAATTCCAATTGTATTCTGTTTTAGCCTTTTAGACTCTCAGATAACTTCTCTGTGATCCAGGGGAAAAAATGGCACCAAATGCCCGTTCCATCTTCTTGGACTTCCCTTTTCTGTTGACTCTTGGCCAAGAAATTCTTTGCACTGGTGCTTTCCAGCTTTTCAGCAGGTTTTAAAAATACATTTTGTGCTTTTTTTTTTTTCTAGTTGTTTGCATAGGATGGTTTGGACTACAACACTGAGTCCATTACTGTCAGAAATACAGTTCCTTATTACCTCCCTTTCTGCTTTTCATTTTCTCTAAAGAAAATGTTTCAGGAGCTGTGGAATGGTCAATATGCTACTCATTTACACAGCCATGCAGCTGACCATTAATTCTGTTCCCTACTTCCGTAACCTTAAGCCTTTGCCTTTCTTCTGCTTACTACCAGCTTCCAAATGAACTATACACAGAGAGGAAAACTAAGATTTCTTAGTGATTGCAAAGATAATGGCTCTCCTTTGTGAAGCTGAATAATTGAATTATCCTTTGCCACAACTGTGAAAGGAATGGTGAGTAAGAAAGATCATTAATTTGTAAAGCTAGAGGGAAACAAAGATCAAGTGTAGCCCCATTTTCTACTTGAAGAAACTCAATCTCAAGGAAATAGATGGACCAGCTTAAGGTCACATAGTGAGTTACTGCAGCGGAGGACTATAAATCAGTCACTGCGCTCAACTACTGTTCCTAGTGCAATATAATGCCTTTACCTCCAAGCCATTCTTGATCACTATTTCTTTTTATTTTGGATTGGGTAAACTCACATAATTTTAATAGGGGATGTACAGTCTTAGTAAAAACCCTAGTTAATATGGTTGGGTGTAATTTGGAGTTTCCTTGTCTTATTTCAACTCTCCCATTGATAGCATTCTAATTACGTGACATGTTCTTTAAATGCACTTCAAGCTCATCGGTGAAAGAAGAAATCAGCAGAACCTGTAATTTCTGTTATTTTTGTGGCAGGGAAGGACTGATGTTTACACGATAAAATGACCTCATTTGTTAACTGAGCAGTAATTTACTGCTCTGCTATGGACTTGCTATAAAATTTTGGGTAAGTCACTTTACCATTCTGAGTCTTCATTTCCTCATTTTTAAAATTAGGGAGATAGACTAGGTCAGTGGCTCTCAATTTTGGCTGCATATTGGAAATATCCGAAGAACTTATAAATATACCTATACCTGGGCCTTAACACCACAGATCCTGGTTTTATTGGTGTGGGTGAGGCCCAGACATTTGTATCATTTAAATGCTCCTAAGATATTTTTAATACGCAGCCTAGGTTGAGAACCGTCATACCGTATGATCACTAATGTTCCTTGTAAGCCTTAAACTACGATGCATGAATAATCTATGAGGAAATAGCTATATCCACATGCGTATTTATAATAGCACACCTTAAGATATTCCATTTCAAAATGCTCGCTAAGGAGGCACCTTTAAAAAGCACTGAATTACATTAAGAAGATAGAATAAAGGCATACCCATCCTAAACATGACAAAGTATTTGCTAACCAGTCAATTCTAAAATAACCTGACATGATGTGACACAAGGCACACATTTCCAGGCTGCACATTTTAACCAGGATCTCACTCTTCTGTGAGGTGTCCAGAAAGAGGTCAAATTTGTTATTATTACCGGTTTCCAAAAACTATAAAGACATACACAGGAATACTAACTTTTATTTGCAAAACAGTACTTACTTCAGAGATGCAAAAGAAGGAACAGTACTTATCATCCCTGTCTCTGCCATCTCAATGGCATGTTTTATTTCAAGCTTTTTATATAAAGACACAATGCTTGACTTGGGTTGGTTTTCCCGAATCAAAAGCTTCCGCAGGTATTTGTCATCGAACTTCTTAAACCTGGAAACAAAGGAAATCAGAGCTTCAAGTAATTAATACTAAACTGACAAAAAAAACCAAACAAACAAACAAAAAAAACCAACAAGGCTGCTTTTACCAATAAAATCATTTCTACTATACTTGGGGAAAAACTCAGTAGCAATGTTTAGCTCATCTGATTATTATATATATGTGTGTGTGTGTGTGTGTGTGTGTGTGTGTGTGTGTGTATTTTATGTGTAGACCTCAATGTATGTGCATATATAATATATGTATACATAAATGACACTGCTGTATCCAGCCATGCTATACATGCATCTAATATTTACTAATAACAGAGTAAACTACGTATTTTTTTTTAACAATTGCTATTTCACTGCTTCTGCTTTCAATAATATTACTCAAAAGTGTTTTTAATGCTTTCTATCTCCAATTCCTCTCCGCGGATTTTCTCTTGCACATTCACAAATTACGCTTTTGTCCCCAGCACTCCATTGAAGCTACTTGTACTGAGGTCATCGGTGACCCCACAATATAAATCCAGTGGCCAGTTATTAGCACTCACCTTTCCCGACCTGTCCTGCTTAATAGGTCATTTTCCGGGACGTCACATTCCCCTGGGCTCCCTCCTACCTCTTTCCCAGTCTCTTTTGTTGGGTATTTTTCTCCTTTCTGGCCTCTTGAGGTAGGAGTGCTCAGGGTTCCGTCTTGGTCCTCTCTACCTCCACTTGCTCTCTAGCCATCTTGCCCAGTCTCGTGATTTTAACAGCATCTCTGTGCCAGCGACTCCCATCTTTGTATCCTGCTCTAGCCTCATCCCCAAATCCCAGAAATGAATATTCAGCTGCCTATTCAACATCGGCACTTGGATATCTAGTTCTCCAACTTGACTTTCCCAGACCGAATGCATCTTCTCCTATAGTTCTCGCCATTTCAGTTAATGACCGCTCCACCCAGTCAATTTTGATTCTTCTCCTTCTCTGACATTCCACGTTATGGACTGAATTGTGGGCCCCTGGAAGTTCACAGGTGGAAGTCCTCACCCCCAGGACCTCAGAATGTGACTGTCTTTGGAGATAGGGTCTTTACAGTAGTGATTAAGTTAAAATGAGGTCATTAGGTCAGGTCTCAATCCAATATGACTGGTGTCTCTATAGTAAGAGGAAATTTGGACACAGACACACACACAGAGGGGAGACCATGTAGAGAGGCAGAAGGCGGCCATCTACAAGCCAAAGAGAGGGGCTTGTAACAGATGCTTCACTTATAGCCTTCAGAAAGAACCAAATCTACTGGTAACTTTGATCTTGGACTTCTAGCCCCCAGAACTGTGAGAAATTAAATTTCTACTGTTTAAACCACCCAATGTGTGGTACTCTAACAACTCTAGCAAACTAATACTCCAGGTCCACTCTACCAGAAATTTCTGTTAGTGCCGCCATCAGAACACATACACAATCCCACCATGCCTTGGCACTTCTATCCTCCTATCTCTTGGATCCACCCTGATGCAAGACATCATCACCTCTCGGTGGATTCTTGAAACAGGCACCCAGTTGGTCTCTCTGCTTCCACCACCTCATTCCTCCAGACTACCCTCAACACAGAAGCCAGAGCGAACCTGGTAAAACGTAAGTCAAACCATACAACAACGCCGCATCTCTCTTGAGTAAATGTACAGCGACCTGGGGGCCCTACACAGTTTGGAGCTGTACCTCTTAGCACTGTGCTTCTCACATCCAGCCTCACTGGTGTCCTTCCTGCCCTGGAAACTGGCAGTTCTGCTCCCACCCGTGGGGCTTGGTAGCCACTATTCCTTCCACCAGGAGCACCCCTGCCCCACAGTTGCAGACCCCCCCTTTAAGTCTTCCCTTAAGAGCCATTTTTCCAAAAGGCTTTCCCATCCATCCCATTAGAGATGCATGCTGTCTCCCTCCCACCCTCCTAACTTCCCATTCTACCTCCCAGATAGATTTCTCTCCATACCATTTATCATTTTCTAACATGCTATATAATTTATTTATCTTGCTTTCTGTCCCCTAGCACTAGAATGGTATATATGGGCAGAGACTTTTTCTTTTCGTTTTTGTTTTTTTTCCACTTTTTCCTGTATCGCCAGTGCCTAGGACAGTGCCTGGTACACTATAAGCATGGATGGTAGACGAGATCTTTTGCCTCGATTCCTCCCTGTATCTACACCCTCTGCCATATTACTTGGCAATGTCCTTCCGCCATGGCCTAGGTGACCTGTGCTGTCCTGTTTCCTGCCACTGGCCCTAATAACGTTACTTGCTCTGGTCAGTGGGCTACAGCAGACATGATGATTGGGGCAGAGGCTTAAAACAGACCTGTTGGCTTGCACTTGCATATTGAAGCTTATCTCTTTTGTTTTCACAATTACCGTGAGAAGGACATGCATGGAGTGACTCATGAGTCCCAGGACAAAGGTGAATGCCACATGAAGCAGAGCTCTGTTACTCCAGTCACATACAAGAAGGCCAGCCAGGATGAGCTGACAACTAGCCAACCCCCTGAAGCATTAGCAAGACCTGTCCGCATCAGCCCGGCACAGCCCCAGATCCTGGACTCTCAGACTCATGACTCATATGCTTTCATAATGTGACTGTTGTTTGGACAGCTGTATATCAGGGCAGTTCATTATGTAACATTATTATGCCAACAGGTAAGCAAAACAGCATGCAATAAATATTTGTTGAGAAAGAAAGAAATGCATTACAGTGATCACCATAAGCCCAAAGAGGTTTATAGGTACACCTGTGCTATGAAAGGAAACAATGTGAACCCACATTCTTGGTACTAGTCCTTTGTTCTATACTGGAGGGCTATGAATAATTAAAGACAGCCATCCTTTCCACTGGGGCCACAACACTAAACACACAGCTAACTTTTTTCTCCGTTTATTCTCAACTTCATGTTAGGCCCATTAGGCCAGGACTCCTGGCATCAGCAACACATCTTTTCATTGTATTTTTTTTTTAACGTTTATTTACTTATTTTGAGAGAGAGAGAGAGAAAGAGAGAGAGAGCAAGTAGGGGAAGAGAGAGAGAGAGAGACAGAGACAGAGAAATCCCAAACAGGCTCTGTGTCGTTAGCGCAGAGCCCGGTGCAGGGCTCGATCTCACAAACTGTGAGACGAGGACCAAAGCCAAAATCAAGAGTCGGACTCTTAACCAACTGAGCCACCCAGGTGCCCCACAGCAACATCTCTTTTTAAACTTCTGTTATTTTTATTATTGCTTTAGCTTTTCAGTGGAGATCAACAGAAGAATTAACATCAAGGGCAATGACATCTGATCTATTTAGCATAGGAAATATGTACTTTCTTTTCTTTATTTCCACACCTTTCATTTCTCTGCCAAGCCACGCCTAGGTGCTTTCTTCCTTTCGCCATCATTAGGCAACTTTTACCAAGTCTGAGAAACTTTCCTACTCAAAGGATTGCGCTTTACCCTTCCTCAAAGCATCAAATGCCTCAAGAATTCTCTGGCAAGACCACTAGAAATTTACAGCATAAGGATTCCAGACGAAATGGAAAGATACCCAACATACCTGAAACAATCCACTTCTTTATATGTGATCTTTAACATCAACAATCATGTACATACCAGAGATAGGATCTGCGGAGAGCTAATTTTAAAAATGGCCTGCGTCAGCACCAAATTCCTCCACACCCACACCCACTTCCCTGCTCTACCTGCGACATACAATGTACTTGACAGTCCAGAGAAGCATTTGAAATCTACCCGGAGAATATGAGGCATGGAAATATACAGGACTGAAATGAAGTATGCACACTGCAGATAAAAACGTGAGACACAACACAATACCACCTTTCGGACAGGAAATCAGAGTTGGCTCTGCCCTCTTTAGTATTTATGGTCCAATTACCCTGGCAGCATGTAGAAATCAGTCTGGAGCAGACTCCCGTACCCCAGAGACAGAGCATCTCTGCCTGCAAGACAGGATGTAGCCAGACTTTTCTCTGCTGTTCCAGTCAAACCCACAGAATCACAAGGTCCACCAATCCCTCCTACCACTGTCCCAGCGGCTGCAGACCTGATGCCTACATCTATCTACTCATGTCTACTTCCCCCTGTTTGGGAGGCAGAGGAGTGGTATAAATCTTTAATTGCATCGCCCCTTTGGAAAGGAACCAACTGTTGTGGGCTACTACACTCTCCTGTCCCTCCAGGGAAGGAAGGGGTGCCTAGAGAAGGGAGAAAAGTGGTCGGGTGGAAAGGGAGGATACAGGTGGAAAACGGACCAGGCTGAGAAAACAAGAGAGAGAGAAAGGCAGAAAAGTCTGTACTGCTGGCTTGGCAAAGACAAGGATCCATCTTTGTTAGGAAGGTCCCAGGGATGTAAAGCAGGGTAGCGTAGAAAGTCACAACAGAGATAGGTAGGTTCTCTCATCTACCTCCCGCCTGCAAAAAATGTAAAATCCCGCCCAAGATAAATGGCCACTTTTCTCCATATTTTTACGATGGAGATTTCAGTTTGCTTTATTACTTTGTGCTCCCACGTGGCTAACTGGGCACTCACTCTCTCCAGACAAATAAAATATTTTTTCTTTACTTAATAAAGTAACACTAAAGGTTACTGAAAGGTCCACCAAGGTCCACTAAAAGGTCCAAGGAACTTTTCTACATTAATAGAAAAGTGTAGCCAGGTTTGTAAAGGTTGCTCTCGTACTTAGAGTCTCTGTAACTCATTTGATCACCTAATGATATCACACACACACACACACACACACACATATATACGTACACACACACCGGTTTGCTGTGTGTCTGTGTTGTTACCTTTATTTTATTGCAAAATTTTAAAGTCCTGAGTTCATGGTTTATATTTCTCGTGTAATCCAATACCATGTCGGAACATGTAAACAAACAGTAAGCACGCAAAAACTCCCTTACGTGAAACTGCATAAATTGGTACGTTGGTCAACTTCACGTAAGTTAGCAGGGAGAGGGAGGGGATCTAGCAAGTCAGGAAAGCAAAGGCAAGCAGCAGAGGAATTTACCAAAATATAGTTTAAATCTGTCTGTCTGTCTGTCTCTTTCAAAAGGCTTTCCTCAACAGTGATGGGCTGATAAGTGTTAACAAATTGTTTTATGACAAACCAGAAAAAGGCTCTGGTTCAGAGCATTTGTTAGTTCCATGGCAAACTCCTGCCATGGCTGACTCAACCTACCCATGTAGATGGCAGTGAAGGTGCACGATCAGCTCCTGGTGGTCGGGTGGGCTGGCTCCTCCGCTCTGTGGTCCCCAGCCCTGCTGTCACACTAATCCTTACTGCTTGATCCCATAAGTCCGGTTTTCAGTTAATATGAAAGCATGTACCTAATTCTGTACCTAACTCTGCCTGGCTAGTGTACCTTGTCCATTTCAACTCTAAGATCCTTGAGGAGAAGCACTGAATCTTCTTTATCCACTGCAGAGACTTTAAAGGTTAAAACAAAACAAAACAAGGACAAACAAACAAAAACGGACAGAGACAGACACATTTATATAAGCACATACAATATTTCATGTAAGTGTAGATTGAAAAGCCTTTGTTATTTGTATTTTAAATCTATTTGTAAAACGCGTGTTATTCTATTTATATCCTCAGGTGCTCTGAAGCTCTGCACTGGACAAAGCCCCTCAACAAGTGTGGGAGAACAGACAGTAACAGAACCCTCAGTTTTTAACCAAATGGACTACATTCCTCAGCCTCCTGTGCAGTGAGAACTGCCCACGTGATGGAGCCCTGGCCCTATAGGGCCAGGCCATGTGTGTTAACTGGAAGAATTCTGTGAAAGCTTCGGACAGCTCCATTTCAGAGGAAGCTGGTACATATTCCTCATCTCTTCATTATCTTTCTTCCTACGTGCAGCCTGGAATGTGTGCATGATGACTAATGCTGCAGCAGCCACTCTGGTCTAAGAGGCAACCTTGGAAACGGAAGTTGTTGGTGGATTCACCTAGACAGAAGGGTCCTGAGAACCACAAGCGGTCCGTGGAGCAGAGCTCACCTATTAATGCCTACATGGTCTACAGAGCTCTGGCTTTTTACAGAAGAGAAAAGTAAGCTTCTATCTTGTTCTAGGTGTCTGTGGTTGTTGAACTTTATCTTAAAGGACAGAGGCTGGCACAGCGCAGGAAAGGTGTGCAACTCAGAAAAGTAATACAGCTCAGTAAGCCCTGCTTCCAGAGTGAGCCAGAGCCACTTCAGAATATAATGGCGCAAGACCTTCTTACTTGTCTCTCCAAAAGTTGTGACCCCAATGTCCACAAACATCTTCAATCCCAGTCTTCACATGATCAAAAAACTAAAACGGAAAAAGCAGGCTCTTGATTAATTGTTACCTGAAATCACTAATTTCCACTCTACTGCTACCACTTCTAAACTCTGAAGATGCGGATCATTTTTTGTTTTGTTTGCTGTTGTTGGGTTGTTTGCTCATTTTGTTTTGTTTTTACTGCAAGCCACAAAACAATAATGCACCTCCAAACAAATTGATGTGTATTGTATCAATATTAGGCAATTTTCAGGTTAGTTTTCTCAGACTGTAACACTTTGCTCATAATTTTGGAAAATAATGACATACAGTGATAGTTCTCCAGCAGAAACATTTTCAGGTTGAATGAAGTAACAAGGGGGATTTCTTGGGCCCCTATTCCCAAGAGGTCTAGCGGGTCAATTTGGAGAAGCCACTATGGGGTTGTGCTCATTCTATTCCCCCTACTCATGCCTTCCTTGGCCCCCCTTCCCTTTTATCCTTTGCCATTTCCCTCTCCTTCAGGAAATGAACACCTTAATATCAAGTGGTCGACCGAATCCAACAATTTTTTCTCTTATCATTTAAACCATTACATTACATTAACACTTACCCGGCAATGGATTTCTTCACTGACCGCTTGCTGTTTCTTATTGGACTTCTTCACATCTAGAAATTCCACCAGCGGTCGGATAGTAATTCCCTACGTAGGAAAAAAAAAAAAAGTGTATCTTCTTATAAAATTAAGTTAAAAATTCAAGAATCACTTTTATTCTTCCAAGCTTTGATAACTAACAAAAGATGCCCTCCTCTACTAGAAACACAACAATGGACAAAGTACAAGACGTTGCAAACAGACTCTAAGTAAGTTATTCTAAGAACAGAGAAAGAAAGAAATTCTAAGAAATAGTAAAGTATTACCCAAGTCAGAGGAATCACCTACTTGCAGTATCCATAGAAAACTTTTCAGTAATTCTTATATTCATTACTTTATTAAAACCACTTTATTGAACTTCTGCACAAATGTTAGGGTCTTGGGCATTTGGGACAAAGTTAAGGCACTCAGCTCTAGGACTTTGTAATTTTACAGAGAGAAGGATACACCAAAATCAGTTATAAAGTAGGCAAAAGGAAGAATGAGAGATACCCAGGAAGCCCATCCAGGAAGGCTTCCTGGAGAGGGAATACTGGATAACAGTCTTAAAAGACATCGGAAGCATATCGTAGCAGGACCAAACACGAGCAAAGAGTCAGCAGTGACAAAGGGTACAGAGGGGTTTGGGCACGTTTGCGAACTTGAAAAATGGACAGAACCATAAGGTATTTAGTAATCTAAGAAAAGAAAAAAATACCCTTAATATAAAAAAAAAAATATGCCAGAAATCTGTAGTGAACATCTGACTTAATCATTAAACATTAAAAGCCTTTCCATTAGAACTAGAAATAACACAAGGATACTCCTTATCTGCTATTTGACACAGTTCGGCATGTCCCAGCCAACTTTTAAGAGACAAACAGGTAGGAGTAGAGATAATAAAAATGAAATAACAAGATTTTTGTTGCTCGTGAGCGATCTAGTTTTTGTCCTAAAATATCTAAGACGATCTTTTTTCATTAAGAAATACCAAGAAAGTTTAATAAAGTCACTAGACACAAAATCAACATACACAAATCTATCCCATATCCTAATTTCAAAAAAGAAACAGAACACTTACATGAAAGAACACATATATATATAATACTAGTGTGTGCCAGTATATAATAACATATAAAATATATGCTAGTATACTATATAGATACTAAATATATATTATATACTCCATATGTGCATATTATGAAATATATGCTCCCATCATGAAACGCACAAAACCTTTATAAAAATAACCATAAAAATTAATAAAGGATATTTAAAATATTTGAGTTTTAGAAAGACACAGTTCCTAGATGGGATTACATTACAGTATGATCCTGACAATTTTATCTCAGTACATGCAATAAAATTCCGGTAACATACTCCAAAGTATTTTTACTAACAGAACTTAAGAGGCTGGCTCTAAATTAGTCTGGAAGAGTACAGGTAGCCAGGAGAACTTAGAAAAAGAAGAATGAGGAGGAAGTTACAGATATCAAAATAATCAGTTAAGAGACTTAAAATTATGAGATACTAGCACTAAAACAGGCCAGGTAAGGAGGTGGTGAAAATGTGGACTCAAGGAAGATCCCCAAGTCTGCTGCATGGTAGGCAGATGGGTGGCCCTTCTTGGCATGGGGAACACATGAATGGGGGGGTGGTAACTGGGTTTTTTTTGGGGGGGGGGGTGGATACACATATTGAGATATGTTCCCTGCCATGTATTTGATTTTCTCTTGCCTTTCCACATGTCTTTGAGAATGTTTTTGATAATATAAACTGTGACACACACACACACACACACACACACACACACACACACACATACACACACACACTTTTTAAACTTTTTTTTAATGTTTATTTATTTTTGAGAGAGAGACACAGCGCATGAGCAGGGGAGGGTCAGAGAGAGAGGGAAACACAGAATCCGAAGCAGACTCCAGGCTCTAAGCTGTCAGCACAGAGCTTGACATGGGGCTTGAACCCATGAACCGTGAGATCATGACCTGAGCTGAAGTCAGCCCCTTAACCGACTGAGCCACCCAGGTGCTCCCCACCTTTTTTAAATTTTTTTTTAATGTTTATTTTTGTGAGAGAGAGAGATACACAGAGTGTGAGTGGGGGAGGGTCAGAGAGAGAGGGAGAAACACACACACTTTTTAAAGGAGGTTATTATCCACTGTGTTCTATCAATCCAGCTTCAGGTATTTTTAAGTTTAACTTTCTGGGGTGTGAACTGATTTTGACAAAATTTGGTATATAAGACACATTACGTTCTATTTGCATTTCAGTCTGTCAGTCTGAAATAATATAAGAGGTGATGCACAGTTTTCCAATCAACAAGTATTCTGTAATTTTTAACTTCTATAAATGAAAATAGGTGTAAACACGTGGCTACAGAGATGGGTGATTCCATTGAATTTGAGATTCCATGAAAACACTGATTTAATAATCACTCCAGGAAAAAAAAAATCAACAAAATCAGTGTCATGTAGAAACTATCTAATGTGTTCTAAGGACACTCGCGGTTGTTTTGCATGCTTTTTTTCTATCAGTATCCATTTAGTAAAAAAATAAACAAGGGCCCAGGCATTGTAATATAGGGGACATAAAAATAAAGACAGGACACGGGCCCCGATCCACATGTGGACTCCTTCCACCAGACATATAATCTAGAAGTTAATGTACTGCTACAAATAAAAGAAAACTGATCAACTACAGGAAGCAAGTGCGGTCTGGTGCTTAGGGCAAATCCAGTTTCCAAAAACACCACCTATTTTATAGTTTATAATTAATAAAATCTATCGGTTATATGCAATGGATCACTGGTACAATATTTTGACAACCTGTTCTTAAACAGCTCCTTTAAGAGTCTCCTATCTGCTCTTTGAAGTATTTGCAGTTGTCATGTCATGTCAACAGGAATTATTTGATAGGTTCCTCTCCTTCCCTTCTTCCTTCCTTCCTCAGTCCATCTATTTTGGAGGCAGAGTATGTGGCATCTGCATATGTCATATTAAGTTCCCCAAGCTGGATGCTCTCTTCTAGGAGCCCTGGGTCTTGGGTTGGGAGAAACAAAGGGGGAAAACAACAACAACAACAACTAACCCTTGAGAAGTCACCTTATTTTACCACACTGGAAAATTTCTAATTTAGGTCACTTGGGAAGCAACCTGATCAGCTTGTTACCATCCGTGTGGGTTAAAAACAAAATAAAGAAACCCCTTGGTCCTCCATCAAACCACTGAAAAGCGCATCTACAAAGTACGAGTAAAATGTTCACCCATTCATTCGGCTTTGGCACAACGAACATAACATCGCAGGGCCAGACCCCATGGAAGGGAATATTTAATAGCAGGTGCAAACAGAAGGACAGCGAGGTGAGCCTTGTTTTCTACCTGGTGCCACCCCTGTTTCCACCCACCTTGCCTGCTTCTGTTCCCAGTAACAAGTCATGAAAAAGAACTGCTGTCTGATTAAGTAATGAGCATTCTTTTGGTTTAAGCTTTTGGAAGAAAATGAGTTGGTTGGTTGGTTTTAATTAAATTTTACCAAAAAAAAAAAAAATAATAAGGAGGTTGGTGGGGGGGGGGGAACTACCTTCTATTTCTTTGCTGATTTAGCAGACAATTTCCAGAACAACTTGAGGAAACTCTTATTAAAAAATGGCGCTATCATTGCTATGCGTAGCCCATATCCTATGTAAGGCCATGCTCACATTACAAACTTGATCACAGAGACTGTTAACCCAGTTGCACACACAGTATTTATTTTTGAATGGGATAAGTGGGCAAGAACCATAAAAGTGTTCACACGGTGCTCACCCTCTTCACCCCCCAGTCTCCCGGCTTCTGTTTACATTTCTTTCTGAGCTTAACCACATTGCCCGGTATCTGGCCATCATCTGTCTGTCTCTTCCCCTAAACCAAGTCTTTCCCTTTACTGTGGCATCAATGCTTCTCTCTACTGTACCAGCATTCAGGCATGCTACTATAGCTTCTACTTTGAAAAACACAAACAAAAGCCCAAACAGTCCCTTCTAGCTACTGCCCCTTTCCTCTCCCAGATCTCAACAGACTTGCCTTATGTCTCCTGTCTTCGATCTCTCTTTATCCTTCTCCCTGGAATCCAATCGACTGGTGTTTCCTCACCATCGAACCCCAGCACTCTTGTGAAGATGTCCACTCATCACAGACTTGCTGTATCCAACAGTCCACTCTCTGCTCCCATCTCACCTGACCATGCACTCCCTTTATCACAGTTACCAGAACCCTCTCCTTCCTGAACACTTTCTTCACTTGACTTCTGGATGAGCCCCTCTTGATCTTTCCCCCACTTAACTATTCACCTTTTTCATTCTCCTAGGCTGGTTCCTAAACATTTTCTTGACTTCTCAATATGGATAGGCCTCCTCTTCTGTATTCCTCCTATGCTTGCTCCTGAATAGTTTCTTCCAGACTCATGCTTTAAAAACCATGTATATACCAGAGTCTCAAATTTCTATCTCCCAGTGAGGAGACAGCTTCTTTCATAAATTCTAGACCCATATATATAATTGCCTAGTCAATATTTCCATTTAGATGTCTAATAGGCAAATATTCATATCCAAAATGTACATGTCCAAAACTGAACATCTGGTTTCCCACCCTTCAAACCCAATACCCACCCCTGGTATTAATTTAAACATTGCCTTCTCTCACCTGGTTGCTCAGTCACAAACCCTTGGAACTATCTTTATGCTTTCTCCCACATCCTAAATTATTCACCTACTTTTTTTTTTCTTATCTTAAAAATTCCTGATCATCTTGTCATTTTACTGTAGGACCAGAATGAATTTTTGTTAATTTCATAGCCCCCTCCCCACTCACTTAGTAATGATGTATGTTAATTAAATATGGAAGGTGTCACTGTTACACTACATACATATCTTAAATATGACCATTCATTTAACAAATCAAAGCACACTTGAAGGTCCTCACAATATCTATAAAATAGTTGGCATCATTGGCCCAGTTTGAGAGGCTAAGTCAGCAGAGATACTTGTTGTTGAAAAAGGCCAGCCCACCTCGGGTCCTGAGTGTCCCACCCATTCTTGCAGGGGGTACCAATAATGCGGGGCCTCAACCACTGTTACCCAGGCCATTTTTCAGGGTTGCATTTGCAACAAGCAACATTGAGGGATGAGGTAATATCCCCCTCAAGACAAAGAGAGATAGAGTCTCACGCTCAGTGCCTGTGTCCCGTCGCCTGCCACGCACCACACGTGCAGACCTCCATTCTGAGTCCTCTGTGGGGAAACCCGGGGGATGGAACACTGACACAAACCAACACGAAGCTCCGGCTACTCCTTTGGCCATGTGTGAGAAAGCCCCTCGTCTCTGAGTCACGAGTCAGAATCTTCTCTGACTTCTCTGATTCATGGAGTCGTCTGCAAGTGTCCATGGAAATTTGACAAGCAGGTTAAACTTGTTAACTTGCAAACAGGGTAAAATCTCAGATGCTTTACAGTTCTGAACAATGACTTACAACAACACTTATCTGCAGTGGAGACTGAAAGAGACTGGCCAGGACAGCCTGGACTCTACCTCATCCCCAATCTTGAATATAATTTTAAAACAGGAGAGACAGCTTATATTTTATGTATCATTACCTATCTTATCTAAAAGAAAATGAATTCACATGCTCAAGGGATCAGATTTTTTACTCATTCAATATTCCACAAGCAAGACTGTACTCTGGTAACATGTTAATGTGTTTCATAAAGAGGCAACTTTCTCTAATTATCACCATGACTCAAGGAACGCTAAAATTCTCATTATAAATCTTGGTGTCACACAATAAACCATGTCACGTGGAATTCTATTTTAGAATATAGTGCTGATAACTCAACAGTATTAGAACGGAGGCGCTCATCATATAAGAAATAGTGAAATAAGGGGGGAAGGCATTTTGAAGTTTCATGATAGATCCATCAACATAAAAGTTGTCATTTGAGAAAGAATGCATAGCCCTTAATCAGAAGGCACAATTTTATGCATATATTATAATTATTTCTGGTATGTTTATAATCCACTTAAGTATTTTCTTCCAGGCTTCTTTCCCCGAGTCCCTTAATTATGGATGTATTCTGGAAAAAATATCCTCTCTTAAGGAAGTGTGTGTGCCATTTGTGTGTGTGTGCATGTGTGTGTTCATAACCCAGAGGCTCTTAAGAACTAGATTCAGGGGAGCCTAGGTGGCTCAGTCAGTTAAGCGTCCAACTTTGGCTCAGGTCATGATCTCATGGTTTGTGGGTTCAAGCCCCGCATCTGGCTCTATGCTGACAGCTCAGAGCCTGGAGCCTCCTTTGGTTTCTGTGTCTGCCTCTCTCTCTCTGCCCTCCCACTCTGTCAGAAATGAATAAACATTAAAAAAAATTAAAAAATAAAAATAAAAAGAGCCAGATACATTAGTCTCCAATCTGTCCACACAAAAGGGTGGGCAAACAACAGTGACAGGAAGATTATGGGAAGTATGGAACTATAGAAATTCCTCTCCTTCAGGGGCACCAGAGAGAGCTTTGCCAGGTTATCCTTAAGCTGAATCAGAGGAGAAGACTATCCATGGTGTATGCTTACAGACTCCCAAATGTTGACCCCCAAATATCTCCATCACTGAAGGGTTAATTTGATATACCTACTATACCAAATATAGCAAATACATCTAAACTATTCTGTTTGTGGCCAGTGTTTTTTCATTTGTCGCATCAAAAACTCTGTTAATTGCAGTTAAGTCTGGATATACATGCTGTTCATTCAAACTGGGTGTGTAGGCTTTAAATATGGGTATGTCAAGTTCACCTGTATCTTTTGGTTGATTTACAGTTCCAAAAAGCCAAGATACTATAAGCATAATAATGGCACTCTATATTAATCACCTATATACACACATTCATTGAATAACTGTACACTTTTCTCTAATACTTTCCTTTTCCCTATGTTATGTTTGTTCTGATTGTAGAAATGCAATCTTGCCTGTTGACTCTAATAACTAAAACATTTGAGGTTGTATGTTGTATGTCCTCTCCTGAATTACATCTTCCTATTTAGTCTTTTTTTTTTTTAATGTTTATTCATTTTAGAGAGAGAGTAGTGTGAGCAGGGGAGGGGCAGAGAGAGTGAGCAAGGCAGAGGATCTAAGGCAGGCATTGCGCTGACAGCAGCCAGCCTGATGGGGGCTCCCACTCTCAAACTGTGAGATCATGACCTCAGCTGAAGTTGGACACTCAACTGACTGAGCCACCTTAGTCAGGCACCCCTTAGTCCTTTTCATTATATTTTACAAAAGCATGTGCCCCTGATGTCGGGGGAGGGGGCTGGTTCTGCACTATAGGTATTTGAGAAGCACTTGTGTAGGTAATTAATAGCAGCTGATATATTCATCTCCAAATGACCTAGTTCCTAGTTACCCCAGGCTGACTTGGTTCTATTTTTGTATTTGACACCTTAAGTTCTGAGGGCACGGAGGAGTCCAGAGCACTGACTAAGCCTTGGCAGGGCTCGCTAGGAGTGCTAAGGACAGGGCAGCTGGCCTAGGAGAGGCAGTAGTTCACTCACTCTCGCCTGACTTTTCCCCTCGAGCCAGATGCCCCAGGATGGATGCTCCGGAGAGATTAAAATGCTCAAGGCAAAATGGATTCAATGCACAATTTTGCCTCAGGTAACCTGTGGGGGTAGCAAATTGGATGACTTTTTACAAGAATCCTGTAAACACCACAGTAAAGAGATAAAGACAAGGTCAGGTTGCTTCTCCTGTACACCCCCAGGTGACTCACTGAGTGTAAGAAGGGGACTCAAGCCAACATGGGATATTTGAACCACAACTAATATGTGTGACTATAACCGGCACTGTTATGAATCATAATCTGATAGGTAATGTCTTCTCTGAGTGAAGTCAATGGAGTTCAGTCATTCTGAGCTCGTCTGTGGGGTCAGAGTCCTAGGCTTAACCTCAGCTTCTGTCATTCGCCTATGTGTGTCCTTGAGTCAGTTTCCTTTCTCTCTTTCAGCCCCATGGGGCTTGTGCTCAAAGATTTGTTGTGCAGATGAGATAATACACAGAGGAAAGTCCTTGTCTGAGTACCTGGCACAGGATCACTGATGGGTACCAGCAGTCTGAAGGTGCTGAGGACAAAGACAGTAACAAAAAATGGCTACTTCTTGACTTAGGAAAGGGTCGCCCAAGGCATTCTTCTCCAGGATTCCTCAGACAGGAAAACCCACTGTCCCCAGCACTGGGAGGTATGAACGGATAAAGGATGAACTGCTTTTTGGGGAACTGATCAGCGGGAGGAAAAGGAGCACAATGAGTCACAATACTGAATGCTTATTATGTACTTTATTGAGAGTCAAGACCAAATTGGTCTCTGCACCACCTTTTACTATGCGTGTAAATTTAGGACAGTGACTTAAGCATAGGCTCAGCGTCTCGGTTTCCCCCTCTGTAATATGGGGTGGGTAACAGTGAGTCCTAGAGTTTTGTGCCATAGAATTGTTATGAGGATCGAATGAGATACTATAAGAAGAGCTTAGACCTGAGTGAGGCAGCTAGGAAGCATTCTGTGATGAACTGTTGAACAAAGTTGTTTTTTTTTTAAAAGTACCTCCTGGGTTTCCCCCTTTGTCATTATCACTTGCTCTCAGTGTCCTTGGCTACCTCCTTCTTCTCCCCAGTGTCTTAGAGTTGGGCTGCCCCAGAGACCAGTTGCTGGTCCCGTATATTGGCTTCCTTGATATATATGTTCACTCCCTTGGCAACTGGTCCGGTTTCACGGCTTCCAACACCAGCTCTCTGCAGATGACCAAGCTATCTCCTAAACCCCAGGCTTAGGACCCTGCCTGCTCATCCCTCTGCTTGTAGGTTTACGCAGCACCCCTAACCCAGCGTTGCATGTAATCGAGTCCAATCCCTTCCACCCACACCCTTCCCTCCTCACTTAAGAGCAAGTCGCTCCTCCTAGCTGCTCAGACCCAAAGACCTTGCATCCTCTGTGTTCATCCCCCATCCCTCCAGCCACACTGGCCAGGAACACATTGCCTGCAGACCTATGGTCCTACCTACCCAGAATGTTCTTCAGCTCAGCTAATTTCTTCACCCCCTACCAGCCTTTGATCCAGTGTCACTTGATCCAGTGTCGCCTTCCATGACGACTCTATTTAGAACTGCAACTCCCCTGGGGCGTCTGGGTGGCTCAGTAGGTGAAGCGTCCAATTCTTGATCTTGGTTCAGGTCACGAGCTCATGGTTTTGTGAATTTGATCCTACATCGGGCTCTGTGCTGACAGTGTGGACCTTGCCTGGGATTCTCTCTTTCCTCTTTCTCTGACCCTGCCACACTTGCGCACACGCTCTCTCTCTCTCTCTTTCAAAGTAAACATTAAAGGGGCGCCTGGGTGGCGCAGTCGGTTAAGCGTCCGACTTCAGCCAGGTCACGATCTCGCAGTCCGTGAGTTCGAGCCCCGCGTCAGGCTCTGGGCTGATGGCTCGGAGCCTGGAGCCTGTTTCCGATTCTGTGTCTCCCTCTCTCTCTGCCCCTCCCCCGTTCATGCTCTGTCTCTCTCTGTCCCAAAAATAAATAAAAAACGTTGAAAAAAAAAAATTAAAAAAAAAAAAAAAAAAAACAAAGTAAACATTAAAAATAATTTTAAAAAGAGCCGCAACCCCCTGTCATTTACCACTCCACCCTCGCCTGAGCCCTTACTTCTCCTTACATAGCACCTTTTACCTTCTTACATCCTCTATAATTTACTCACTCACATGTCTGGGGTCTAGTTTCTGCCATCCCCTCTGGGATGCTAAGTTCACAAGGACAGAGATATTTCTGTGTTTTGTTCAGTCACGGATCCTAAGCCCCCAGAGCACTGTCTGGCACATCGTAGGAGTCCCAATACATATTTACTAAGTGAGTATCTGCAAAATATAATCTCCTAAGGGCTGGCTCATTAACTTAAAGAGACTGGTTGGCGAAGTCAGGATCCTGACACGGGCCCGTGTTCTTCCTACCACACTTTCTGCCTCCTGATACTAAACATGTATTCACACCGCCCATCATTTGCAGGGACACACTGCTATGCAGTCAACTAATGTCAAATTGCTGTGGGAAGGTCATCACACAAGTAGCATTTAACGAGCACATTTACTAGGTCAGAGAGTAAGACAAATGACAAGGGTTAGCAAGCTCAGTTCATAAGTTTCCAGTAGTAAGCTTAGATCACTTAGCTGAGTTTCCTTAAATAAGAATTCCTGTGGGGGGGTGGGGGGGACAAGCGAACAAACTGGATTCTCCCAGGGTCCTGTACCATCAGGTGACATGAGAAGATAGCACTTTCCCTAACATCACGACTGCCAAAGTTCCAACCCACCTTTGCCACTTTGTATCCTGCAAAAGGAGTACATTATGATAGCCTGAAAGATCTGGTCTCCTCTTGGTAACCAGACAGACTGTGCCGGAACAAAGAAACTTACTCACCAGGATGAAGACAGTAAAGAATATGACAACGATTGCAGCTGTAATGAACAGCTTTTTCCGAGGAAACACAGCAGCAGGTAGGAGAAACACAAGCGCAAAGCAGATGGCACCTCGGAGCCCTCCATAGGCAATGATGAACTGATCCTTAAAGGTCAGGGGAATCGTCCGGAACCAGTTAATGACCTGAGTCAGGACAAAGACACCTGAGAACAAAAAGCAAAACCAAAGAGAGCAGACTGTGTGAGGCCGGGACGTGAAACTAGGAAGACTCATTTTCTGCACTTCTGTGGCACACGGGCACGGTATCTAATCTAAGTCCCATGATCTTCCCCTGCACCTCCGCTCTCAGGCGCGCGTCCTCGTTGTTCCAGGATAACGGGAGAAAACGTGGACTCAGAGAGGCCCAGAGAGGTTAGTCTGACTTACGGCATAGTCACGAAGGTACTTGGGGATGGAAAGCATCTATCAGGAATGGGGAAGAGGGGGAGGAGAGGGCGAGGGAGAAGACAAGGAAGAAGAGGAAGGAGCAGCAGCCAAAGGGAGGACAAGAAGAAGCGAGCCCCATTCGTCTGAGTGTTCATTTGCGAAACAAGCACCATTACCCAGCGCTCGCCAGATGAGACAGAAGGCAAGAGTGAAGCACACGAAGGCCCAGTTCCACTCATGGTTCTTTCCAACGGTGGACACGCCCATGAAGATGAAGATCAGGGTCTCGCTGACGCTGCTCAGCATCTTCATGAAATACTTGATGGTCGTGTAGGACTTTTGAGATACGTTTTCTTCAACATACTTATTCATAGTCATTGCACAGGCGGTGATTCTGCAAGAAAAGATGCAGCTCCTATTGAAACATGACATGGATCCTAATCAGAATATTGAGTGTCAGCACTTAAGGGCTCAATGGCGGCTCTACCCTTCTGCCAGTCACTATAGTGTTATTGATTGACCGGTGTAAGTGAACGAGACGTGCGTCATCGGAGCCCCACCACTGTCCCTGGAGGTCTTCATAAGTACCTATGGCTTGAACGTCTCAGCTCTGCCCAGCTTTGTAGTCTATGGGCACGGGCACCTGCCAGCATCACAAAAACAAGTCCACGATAAATTCAAAACCTGTCGTCTTCCCACAAAATCAGCTTCATCATCTCTATGCCTCCAGTGCCTAAAATGCTAAGGTATTGCCTAAAACCCTGAACTTGAAACTGCAGTGGCATTGGCCTTCTCTCCCCTGCCACACCTCCTCGGTGCCCCCTACCCCACCACCTAATTGGTCACCAATTGTTTTCTACCCCTCATCCTGAATATTTCCCAGACCCACTTACTCTTTTTTATCCCAAAGCCTTAGTTTCGGGTCTCGTTTCTACCTATCTACTGTATGTGCTTCTAGAAAATTCCCAACGTATTTATAGGCTCAGAGAAACTCCAAGAGGAAAGAAGCCCTTTTTCTTGTTTCCTCCAACATTTCCAAAACTCTGGGACTACAGAGCCCTTATTTCCCCGTCGGAATATATCTGTTTTAATAGAGCACCTGTGCACACTCTGGTGAGGGCAGGGCTTTAGGGTCAAGTTCATGCTCCTAAGTTGGACATCCAAAGCTCTTCACACTCTTTCCTCAGTGGACAATTCCAGTTTCATCTCCCACACAGCCTCTCCACCCAGCATACACCATATGGCTCAACTGTAATTTCCCCACCACACCCTGCTCTTTATTGTCTTTTTGCCTCACCATGTGCATAAGCTCATCTCTCTGTCTGGAATGCTACCCCTGACCACT
The DNA here is from genome assembly GCF_028018385.1 of Neofelis nebulosa. Classification (NCBI taxonomy): domain Eukaryota; kingdom Metazoa; phylum Chordata; class Mammalia; order Carnivora; family Felidae; genus Neofelis; species Neofelis nebulosa. The sequence continues at coordinate 83,337,741 of NC_080790.1, read as the reverse complement.
CAGATGGCAACCACAGAGGAAAATTCAGTATGAGCCCAATGACAGCTCATCCCAGGTTCCATCTAAAGAGACACAGATACTAGACATCGGCTGTAGCAACATTTTTTCTAGATATGTCTCCTGAGGCAAGGGAAATTAAAGCAAAAATAAACTACTGGGACTTCATCAAAATACAAAGTTTCTGCACAGCAAAGGAAACAACCAACAAAACTAAATGGCAACCTACTGAATGGGATAAGATTTGCAAATTATATATATCTGACAAAGGGTTTGTATCCAAAATATATTAAGAACTTCTACAACTCAACACCCCAAAAAACCAATCTATTTAAAAAAAAAAATGGGCAGAAGACACCTAGGCGGCTCAGTCAGTTGAGCGCGACTTCAACTCAGGTCATGATCTCATGGTCCGTGAATCCGAGCCCCATGTCAAGCTCTGTGCTGACAGCTCAGAGCCTGGAGCATACTTTGGATCCTATGTCTCCTTCTCTCTCTGCCCCTCCCTGGCTCGTGCTCAGTCTCTCTCTCCCTCTCTCTCAAAAATAAGCATAAAAAATTTTTTTAATGGGCAGAAGACATGAACAGACATTTCTCCAAAGAAGGCACTCAGTTGGCCAACAGACACATGAAAAGATGCTCTATGTCATTCATCATCAGGGAAATGCAAATCAAAACTACAATGAGGTATCACCTCACACCTGTCAGAAATTGCTAAAATCAAAAACATAAGAAACAACATGTGTTGGCAAAGATGTGGAGAAAGGGAACCCTTGTGCCCTACTGGTAGGAATGCACACTAGTGCAGCCACCGTGGAAGACTATATGGAGGTTCCTCAAAAATTAAAAATAGAACTACCCTATGATCCAGCAATCACACTACTTGGTATTTACCCAAAAGATACAAAAACACTAATTCAGGAGTGCCTGGGTGGCTCAGTCAGTTAAGCGTCTGACTTCGGCTCAGGTCACGATCTCGCAGTTTTTGAGTTCAAGCCCCACATCGGGCTCTGTGCTGACAGCTCAGAGCCTGGAGCTTGCTTCAGATTCTGTGTCTCCCTCTCTCTGTCTCTGCCCTTCTCCCACTCATGCTCTGTCTCTCAAAAATGAATAAACGTTAAAAAAACACTAATTCAAAGGGATACATGCACCCCTATGTTTATTTCAGCGTTATTTACAATAGCCAAACTATGGGAGCAGCCCAAGTATCCATCAACTGATGAATGGATAAAGAAGATGTGGTATGTATATGTATGCGTTGGATATGTATATATCCAACAGAGTATTATTTGGCCATAAAAAAGAATGAAATCTTGCCATTTGCAACAACATGGATAGAGCTACAAGAGTATAATGCTAAGCAGAATTAAGTCAGTCAGAGAAAGGCAAATACCCTGTGATTTCACTCATATGTGAAATTTAAGAAACAAAACACACAAGCAAAGGAAAAAAGGGGAGAGAAAGAGGAAAACCAAGAACAGACTCTTTAGAGAACTGATGGTTACCAGAGAGGAGGTGGGGGGGGGGGTAGTGTAATAGGGGATGAGCATTAAAGAGTACACGTATCATGATATAAATTAAGTGATAAAAAAAATATACAGAGACATGGGGACTAGAAAGTACCAAATGACTTCATTATGAGAGAGGCTGTTCTAGAATGAAGGAAGACAGAATTTGAGTGAGCTGTCCGCCTTCCACCATGCCATAAACCAATTGCTGGCCATGATCTGTGACGTTTTCCACATTCTAACTTCAAACAAGGACCCTGAATGCACCCTGCCCCCACCCACCGCATGTAGTCCTTCTGACCTTGAGAAGATGGCTGGTATTTTAGGAAAATCCTCCTACTGTGAGCACAAGGATAGGTAAAGAACACAAACCTAAGGGCTCTCTGAATCAAGACCTAAACGGGTAATCATGAACATATTTCATTGCAAGAAAAAGACCTGTTTTTTAAACACAAAAAATGTATATTTATTTTTGTGCCCCTATTAAAAGAAAACAAAGACCCCATCAGGTCAAGAACCATGCATTTAGCGACAATGTCACTGTCCCCAGAACGAGTGGGTACTTCTTTTAGATTTATATGTGGGAGGAATGCATAATTCACATGGTTCCCGAAAGAAAGAGTGCCTTATTAAATAACCTAGTAAAATTCAGCAACCACAAACACATAGCAAAGCCTTTGACATAGCAGAGGGCTTGTATAATAACAAGCAACCTTTATAGCACCCCTGCTGTGCCAGGTGCTATGCAAGCTCCCTGTGTGGATTATGTCAGTTAGCCTCATTACAAGCCTCTCAAGCAAGTTCTGTTATCATTCCCATTTTACAGATGAGAAAACAAAGGCAGACAGAGGCCCTCTTATTCAAGATGACACTGCTAATAAATGGTGGTGCCAGGATTTTTACTCAGGCAGTCTGACTCAAAGACAGCACTGTTGAGGATGTAACCCTTGCTCTCTGTGAGCCCGGTTACCTCCGATGGGGAAGAGGTCTTAGTCCTCTGCCAAGCCCTTGCTCATCCTGTCTCAAATACAAGCCCCTCTGTATGAGCTTCGTATGGCTGCTGTAAGAAATTAGCCAGAACTTAGCAACAACAACACAGACTCATCATCTTATGCTTCTGGAGGTCAGCAGTCTAAAACCACTTTCACTGGGCTGAAGTCAAGGTACTGACTGATAGGGTTGTATTCCTTCTGGAGGCTCTTTAGAGAGACTGCTCTCACTTTTTCTAGTTTCTGGAGGCCGCTCACAGGTCTGGACTCACGAGCCAGTCATGCCAACTTCCTTGGCCATCTCCTTCCGACTCTGACCCTCCTCCTACGATCCTCTCCTCAGGTTCTATGTGATCAGATCTGACCACCCAGACCATCTAGTGTTATCTCCCCATCTCAAGGCTCTAACTTAATCATGCCTGCAAAGTCCCTTCTGCCATGGAAGGTACCATATTCTCAAGGAGGGTCTGGGGATGAGAATCTTCAGGGGGCCGTCACTGAGCAGATGTGTGGTGGCCACAGTCAAGTGCGTGTTTCTGGATGAGCGTGACTGGAGTTGCTCAAGTGTGCTTGGTGACAGAGGCAAACAGAAGCTCTGCCACGCTAACCTGAATCAAAGGCTGGAATGTCCACTAGCAGGCGGGAGAGCCTGAGGAGAAAGGAATGGCAAGGAGCATCTCTCTGAGCAAGTCTACAGGGCATCTCACCAGCGCCCCCCCGAATAGAAGCCACTTGTTAACTACACTCCTGAACATCTTCGGCTTCCATATTTTAGATTTTCTTTAACCCAACTTAAAAAAGTAAGATTTACCCAATAGAAAGTAATGAAGGCAAAAGCCAGATTAAGCTGATTAAAAATCTAAAGCATATGTTTTTATACAAAAAAGACATATACACAGCAATACACACTAGTGACCATTTCTTCATTGTTGTCAAGTTGAAAATTTGTAACAAAAATAAATTATAACGGTCCCATTACTTCCTGAAATTGTCTAATGCTACGCAAAGGGTGCTTCACAATGATTTTATTATAAAGCATTTAAGCTTAGATACAAATATACAGAATAAACACCAAAGTACTTACTACCCAGCTCTTTCTAATCACTTTTTTTAAATTTTTTTTTTAATGTTTATTTATTTTTGAGACAGAGAGAGACAGAGCATGAACAGGGGAGGGGCAGAGAGAGAGGGAGACACAGAATCTGAAACAGGCTCCAGGCTCTGAGCTGTCAGCATAGAGCCTGACGCGGGGCTCGAACTCACGGACCGCGAGATCGTGACCTGAGCCGAAGTCGGACGCCCAACTGACTGAGCCACCCAGGCACCCCTCGCTTTATTTTTTTTAAATAGAACATCAGCTACAGAGTTGAAATCCCTACACTTTTCTTACTACCCCTATTTCCCTCTCTCCCTCCTGGCATTAGATTTTAATCATTCCAAAAGTGGTTTTTAAAAGGCTGGAGAATATTGTTTTTGTGAATATGATAAACATTTCCCTCTAAGATCACGTTCCCATCAGTCACTGGGCAAAATGTAAACCATATATAGGCAAAGAATAAGCTCCAGTTCATTATGGGAGCAATTGAACAAAAATTGTATTCAGAAATTATTGAAAGAGATAGAGCTTTGGTGTAAGAATAAAAGACATGAATGAATTTTACATGAACGTCCATGGTATCAATTTCCATGGCTTTGTGTCCTTAACACGACACCACAGTGATGCTCATGTCTGCCAGACATGTCACTGTAACTTAATGCCGCTTCCTACCTGCACAGTGAGACACTGGAGGAAGAAGAACGGCCCTGGCAGGTACCAGAGGCCTCGGCATCCGGTAGTTCCCCGTTCAGGAAGCGTGGGCACGTCTAGGACATTGATGCGCTCTACAGGCTGGGGACAAAAGTTCCAAGTGTCCCTGTTCTGGCGTGTCACGGACAGCTTAATAATGCACGTGGCCTCTCAAGCAAAGGCCTAGTGGTGTTTTCATCGCAAAGGGGTTTTTTGCTGCGCTACGCTCTGACCTGAAGTCAAACCACCTCACTGTAATCATCTCGTAAGTACGCAAAACGACCCATTAGGGAGGCAAACACAATACAGTCTCCAAGCAGCTGAGAAGAATAGAAACCTTCTCTCCTCGCTGCAAAGACCATCATCTGCAGCTGACAGTCTTGGCACCATAAATTTGCATCTTCTTCATTTTTCTAAAAGCAGGCACAAGAAACTTATGAGGCGGTAATGGTCCAGGCTGGTGTCTGACTGTCTTCAGCCTCACTGGCTCTGAAGTGTGTGGCCAGGAGTGTCCTTGGGCACAGGGTCATGTCAAAGCATGTCACTGTAGCAATGTCCTTACAGAGAACTAAGATTTTCTTCCTCCATCAGCATGGGATCACATGACGATTTCATGCTGAAATCCATGCCTTCTCATCCTCATTCTGAGCATCAGTGTGACAGATAATATCTGCACCAAAATAATAACCTAAACAGAGGCGCCTGGGTAGCTCAGTCGGTTGAGCATCCAACTTCGGCTCAGGTCATGAGCCTGTAGCTCGTGAGTTCAAGCCCTGCGTCAGGCCCTGTGCTGACAGCTCAGAGCCTGGAGCCTGCTTTGGATTCTGTGTCTCCCTCTTTCTCACTCTCTCTTCCCCTTCCCTATTCACTCTCTGTCTCTCTCTCTCTCTCCAAGATAAACATTAAACTTTTTTTAATTCAAAATAATAACCAAGACAGGCTCATTTTAGAAAATTCTAGTTGAATCTCTTAACTCTAAAGCTCCATCAAATATAAAACCATTGGCCTTTAGAATTTGCAATAGAGCCTTACTTTTATAAGCCTATGTCACTGAGTCATCCCCCCCCTTCCCATGCACATTTCTCTTTCCTAGTCTCCAGAGCTAGCTAATATGATTATGAAGAACAATTTAAGATCAACCAACATTTTCTTAGCATTTACTCTGGGTCAAGTTCTGTGCTGGGGTCTAGGAAGATAAAAAGCAAGTAAGACACAGCTTCTATTTTCAAAGGTTCACAGTCTCAGAGGAGAAAGGGCCACACAAAGATAGCATCGTGACACAACAGTGCAAGTGCCAGATATGGGGATTGGAAATGAGGCTTTGGGAGTGCAGGGAAGGAAATCACTCTACCTGTCACAAAGGAGGAGACATTTGAGCAATATCTCTATGGCTAAGGGAAGAGCTCACCAAGCAGGAAGAAGTAAGCCGAGCAAAAGCAGTGGCCATGTACGAAGGCATGAAAAAGAAAAAAAAAAAAAAAAAAAAAAAGTTGGCATATTCAGGGAACAAGGAATGATTTGGTTAGCCAGAGATAACGATGTCAAAAGAAAGGAGTTAGGGGCCAGATAATGATAAATGACATGGTTATATGTTATGCTCAGGAGTTTCAACTTTATTCCAAAGGTTGGAGGGGAAAAAATGAGAGATTCTACCTTTGATCTTATACTTAATGCCTATTTCCCCAACCCAAATGTTAGTTTCATGATGAAAAATAAATAAATAAATAAAAAGTGTCATCATTGTTTAGCATAGTGTCCAGCAGGTCATTAATGTGTTTCAAATCAATGACTACTTTGGATCCAGGGATGAATTGTTCACAGAGATGTTGGTGTGGTGTGCACAGATCTTGTGTTTTATCAAGAGAACTCTGAAGGAAATGCGGAGACCAGATTTGGAGGGACAGGAACCTAGAGGCTGGAGTCAACTCATTTCCTACAATGGTTGGTCATTTTGTTTGTAAAATCCATCATAGCCCCTACCTGGCCCATACGATATCCCAAAATGTGTCCGTGTTTTGACAGGTGTTGGCCTCCATTCTGCGGGGCCACATGGAGGTAAGGTATGTATAGAATTCACTGGTGTTTTCTGCTTTGTTATTACCTTACCTCACATTACATTTTAACATAAATGTATGGTGATTATCACCAATTTAGAGACGGAGAAGCTAAAGCACTACAATTAGTGGTTTTTACCTTCACCAGCAATTGAGGTTTTCTTCATCACTACATCATGCTAAATACAGCATACACAAAATTCAGGCCAGCTAATACTATCTCAACAGAGTCTTTGGGGGGAAAAACAAACTTTGTATTTAGAGGACCTGTCATTTGACTATTTCTGAATAGAAAATTCCAACAAATCCTTTTCTCTGTACTGCAAGACTCCATCCCAGCAGTCCACGAAGCCAGTCTTCCATGGACGTTCATTTCCTTCTACCAGAATGTAGATTTTGAGAGAGCAGGACTAGCATTCAACCACGCTTACCATGGTTCACTTCATGTTATGGTACTGAGTTGCATGTTCAAATAATCCTGGCTGAGCTTAATTTACTGAAGGTCCAGAACCCTTCATTTAGATGGCTGTGATCTGTAGGACGAAAGGGACCAGCATCAATACGGAATGCATACCCTGTCTGTGTTTATGTACATATGGTGATGCCATGCCTCAGTGACTTCAGTTTATAAATACAAGTGCTTTTACTTTTTTTTTTTTTTTTAAGGTTCATTTATTGAGAGAGAGTGAGAAAGAAAACAAGTGCAGGAGCACAAGTGGGGGAAGGGCAGAGAGAGAGGAGGAGAGAGAATCCCAGGCTCCGTGCTATCAGGGCAGAGCCAGACGCGGGGCTCGATCTCGCAAACTGTGAGATCATGACCTGAGCTGAGATCAAGAGCCGGATGCTTAACCAACTGAGCCACCCAGGTACCCCACTTGTATGTTTCTGAAGAGTGGTCAATTCTCTAAATTTCCATTCCCAGATTAGGAGACTTCTTCTGTAATCTGAACTGCTTATTGGAGTTAAACAAATAAAAAGAATGTTGCAAAGTTCTTGGCCCCTGTTCTATCTCCACATGTGAACTTAAAACGTATGGATTCAGTTGCAGAAAAATACGGTCCAAATTATAACTGCATATTCTCAATAAAGACTTTGCCAGATAGGAAAGCATACTCCACTAATCAGTGTCAAGCATTAGCAGTGACAAAGGACAATTAAAAAGCTTTCTCTGTATTGATTAAAGCCAGGTCTCGTGGTGACTCAGGGTACACTGCATGTTCTCAGAATAAAGTACTCACTCATGTGAGGTAAATTAATTATTCCAGGGCACGAATTACTATATAATGGATTGCCTCTTCTACAAAACCTGACAACCGAGAGAGAGAGAGAGAGAGAGAGAGAGAGAGAGAGAGAGAGTTTGACATATGAGAAAATGCAAGCAAAATTTGTTTTTAAAGAAGGATCCGAGTCTAAGAACGGAACAATCTTTCTTAAAATACCAAAGAAAAGCAAACTTAAACTATTGCAAATGCCTGGTTATTCGTGTAGTCTTGCCCATTTCGTGTATTTTCCACGTCTTTTGTTTCTTCTCCTTTATAGGCTTTCAACTCAGGTCAACTAACATTTATAGGTCACTCACTGAGTGAGGGTTGATTTTGTGGAGAGAACATATAAAGAATCATTATCAATAGTATAGTGACATATAAGGCATCAAGGGACCCACGGAGTCCACTAACTCTAGTTGGGGAGTGTTGGCAAAGGCCTTGCGTTTCTTTCATAAAAATATAGCTTCTCTGTAATGACTAGAAAGCCTGGGACAAACACAAATGCCTGGGCCCCATCCCAGACCTATACAGACTCAGAATCTCTAGCTGGGGCCTGGGATTCTGTAGATACGTAAGACAACTTTCCAGGTGATTCCTAAATACATCAAAGTTTGAGGAAAGCAGGAGGGGTTACAGGCGGAGGGTTCAGTGGAGTAAGAATGAACGAGAAAAAGCGTTGAAACTTGAATCATTTTATTTACAGTGTTATTGGAGAGTGAAAACAAGGGCCAACATGAGATGTACGGACTGAATTAAACCTCACCGCCTATTCTCTCCTTCCTTTCTCCCAATTTCCATTACTCGGTTCTGGGTGTAGGTTCTATCTTCTCTTGCCTGGACGGCACACATTCTTGTCCTGGCAAGCCTCCACCTAGGCACCTTCACTCTGCTGCCAGAAGCTGTTCCCTCTCCTCCCACCCAGAAGGCGAATCCTCTGCCCCAGGGGGGGGCATCCAGTGAGCCTGAGGCCATGACTGCCTGCCAGCTTTCACCCCAGAGTGCTATGAAAATACTACTAGTTTGATGTGTGATGGCCTAAGAAAGCTTTGGAGGCACTCCAGTCTTCACTATAAAACAGAAACACAATTGCGTCACCTCTTTGCTCAAAGCTTCCAAAGGTTCCCAACTGCCTACAGCACAAAGCAGGGCGAGACCAAGCACCTACCGCCTTTCTCATCACCCCGGGGTTCCATTCCCTGGAGGCAGCAAAGCTTTTCGCCTTGGAGCTCTCTGCTATGCATCACCCTTGGCACATAATGCCCTTCTCTTCATCACTGAGGCCTCAACTCAATACGTCACCAGTCCAACCCTCACTATACTACAAAGGACTGAGCTTTCCTGGATAACTTGTGGTCAACACAGACCGAGAGGTGGGTCACACTCGAATTAAGTTTAACTTCACGACACCTTCTTCTGGTACTTCTCCCACCACAGGGCTGGTCATGTGACACAGTCTGATCCAATCATGGTCCTTGCTTTGAAATGTCTTCTAACAGGAGCTGGCAGAGTAGAACTCCCTGAACGCTTTAGTGACAAGAGTCGCAGAGCAATAAAGCCCGATCTGTCTGTAACCCCTGCTTGATGCTTTAGAGATGGCTAGCCTATCAGAAGGAAGCCATCACACAGAGTAAGATGAAAAAAAGAGAGAGGGGGTTCTGGCCTGGGGTCCCATCAACCCAAAGCCAAATCTACACCTGCCCTCATCAAGAAGTGATTTACAAGAACCTCTATTCAAATAAATCTGGTTTGATTTTGGCTTTCACTGGGTGACCAATAATCTGGTTTGATCTGGGTTTCCCTTGCTCACACAGAGCCTCCCTCTACTGTGTGAGCTGGGCTCCTGCTTACAAGGACCCCAGGTGACTCTATTTACCTTAAATAGCTGGGGATTAACTGCGAGGGTGCATGTGGGAAAAAGATTCTTGGCCACTTTTCCAGATCCCCTGGAATCAAACGCCCTCATGTCTGACTGGCATAAAGGAAGTGGCAACAGAGGGACAGGGCACACTGACAGAAAATACTAGAGCATCAAGAGGAGCTACTCACAGCTGCCCCATGCCAAGGGCACCAAGAGAGGAAGTCTCTGGGTTCATTTCAGGCTAGCTTCCTCCCCCACACAGCCAACTGCTAAGAAGTACACTAAGGTTTGGGGCGCCTGGGTGGCTTGGTCGGTTGAGCGTCCGACTTCGGCTCAGGTCATGATCTCACGGTCCGTGAGTTCAAGCCCTGCGTCGGGCTCTGTGCTGACAGCTCAGAGCCTGGAGCCTGTTTCAGATTCTGTGTCTCCCTCTCTCTCTGCCCCTCCCCTGTTCATGCTCTGTCTCTCTCTGTCTCAAAAATAAATAAACGTTAAAAAAAAAAAAGAAGTACACTAAGGTTTGTTAAAGCAAGGTGAAAGAGAAACAGGTTTTCCTTAGGGCACCTGTCCTGTTCTTGAAAGAGCAAATGCTGACCCCCATTGCTGAATTCCCTCATGAAGGGAACGGGACATTGATTCGAGCCATGTGGCCAAAGGCTGGTGTCCTACTCAGAAGTACTAGCTGGGAAGTAACTGCATGCTTTCCTTCAGCATCAGTTTGCTGCAACATTTTCATTTTTCATTAAAACAGAGAAGGCAATTGCTTCTCAGCAACTGTACAACATTTACGTTTCTGATTTATCATCTTACATTTACATTTTGGCCTACATATTACTAGAAAACAATTTTAGGGGCGCCTGGGTGGCTCAGTCGGTTACGCGTCTGACTTCGGCTCGGGTCATGATCTCGCGGTTGGTGAGTGCGAGCCTCGCATCAGGCTCTGTGCTGACAGCTCGGAGCCTGGAGCCTGCCTCGGATTCTGTGTCTCCTCCTCTCTCTGTCCCTCCCATGCTCATGCTCTGTCTCTCTCTGTCTCTTAATAATATATAAACTTAAAAAAAATAATAAGAAAATAATTTTAGCCTTACTATTGCAATTTGCTTATAGCTGAGAATATGGAAGTGGAAAGCACCACGTGAAGTAGCGAGCTCTGGACCAAGAGTAACCCAGCGATGTGGTGCTGTGATTGTTTCGACATAAACACAAACAAGACTGAAACAGTCCAAAGAGCAAAGTGACAGTAACCCCAGTACTACCCGATCACTGGTTATTATCGAGAACCTCTATTCATCAGAGATCTCAGGGAATGGGGTTCTTAATTCAGGAGCCAACTGTTAAAGTTTCATGTAATGTAAATAAATGTAGCAGGCAAACACCAACCACGTTCCCTAAAATAAAGATGTGTGAAAACGACACGCCTAAAGGAGCCACCAAAGCCCTCCAGTGAGGAAGGCAGGCCTCAAATTCTATCATTCTATTCGGTTGCTCTCAAAAGAGAAATCCATAAAGTGCACTTCACAAAACGAAACACACTTATGGTGACATTCACTGTGACCCCTCTTTTTTAATTTTTATACTCTTTTCGGGAACTGCCACGAAATATTCCCCTGGGCCACTTGCTGCATTCTTACCCTCCCTGAACATGCTGAATGACAAACTGTGTGACCGAAATCATATACCACTCTTGTAGTCGAGAACTCATGGCCTCTATGAATGATATTCCCCATACAGATGATTATGATAATGTTTTTAATGTTTCTACGTATAAGAAGATGAGGCATGAAAACACATTATTCTGAACACTGAATTTTACAATTTCAGTTTGTGAAAAACATAAAGTACCCAACCCCAGGGAGTCTGTTTTAATGGACTTCGCTCATTCCTACAGCGATAACAACTTTTTCTCAGGAACAATCACTCCCCTTGGCCATGTTTTGAAGAGTTTATTCAAAGCCTCTAAATGTGGACCTCAGGGTAACAATTTTCCTTTCCTCACAGGGGCTTTAAGTTGACTTCTTAATCATCACAAGCCACCTCAGGAGAACCCTCTGCCCTCTCTTTTGTTATTCCTCTCTTGCTTTCTGACCTTCCTTACTCTCAAAGAAATCTTCTTTATAAACAGCATGATTTATAAACATCCATGAAGGGAATGCATTTCCGTTCTGTTTCTTACCTCCATCTTTTCTTGCCCTGTTTTTTTTATTCTACTGTGTCAGACGGAAGAAAAATATATTTCAACGTCTTCAAATATCCAAACAGCAAAAACTAATGGCGAGCACTAGAGAACACTGTTATCTAATAGAAATATAATGCGAGCTTAAATTTCCTAGTAGCCATGATTAAAACTGTAAAACGAAGGGCGCCTGGGTAGCTCTGTCGGTTGAGAGTCAGACTTCAGCTCAGGTCATGATCCCACCATTCGTGAGTTCGAGCCCCACATCAGGCTCTCTGCTGTCAGCGCAGAGCCTGCTTTGGATCCTCTGTCCCCCTCTCTCTCTCTCTGCCCCCTCCCTCACTCGTGTGCATGCTCTCTCTCTCTCAAAAATAAATAAGTATTTTAAAAATGCAAAAAGAAATTGGTGCGATTAATTTTCATAATATATTGATTTCACGCAACAATTATTTATATTATTTATTGTTGCTTCAAGCTGAAATCAATATACAAATCATTAATGAGAGTTTCTACAATTTTTTTTCCCACTAAATTTTAAAAATCTGGTGTCTAGTTTAAACTTAGAGCACATCTCAATTTAGACTAGCCACATTTTAAGTGCTCAAAAAGCCACATGTGGCTGGTAGTCACCACACTGGACAGCACTCAGGGAAAATGTGACAGCCCACTGGTTCTGCCCCTTCTTCTGAAAAACCAAGCAAACTCTGCAGTTCGTCAGTTTGACTCTGTTTCGTGAAACAGTTTAAACTATAAAAATAAATCCAAGCAATTTCATGAAGAACTTACACTACTCTGGATAAATACTGCACGATCTCACTCATGTGTGGAATCGAAAAAAAAAAAAAACCAAGGTCATAGAAACAGAGAGCAGACTAGTAGTTAGCAGGAGTGGAGAGCAGAGGGGGTGGGGAGCAGGTGGAGGGAGTGAGGGAAATGGGTGACGGTGGCCAAAGGGTACAAACTTCCCTTATAAGATGAGTAAGTTATGGGATCTAGCGTACAGCAGGGTGACTGTAGCCAGACCTTGCTTATTTAGAATAAGTTTTTTCTAATGTTTATTTTCGAGAGACAGAATGCAACCAGGGGACGGGCAGAGGGAGGAAGGGAGACACAGAATCCAAAGCAGGCTCCAGGCTCTGAGCTATCGGCACAGAGCCCGAAGTGGGGCACGAACCCACGGACCACAAGATCATGACCTGAGCCGAAGTCAGACGCTTAACCGACCGAGCCACCCAGGTGCTGCAGAATGAGTCTCTGTCCGTCTCTATACTCCGAAATGTTAGAGGGATGCAAGATGGAAAGTGCTATGGAACAACACAACTTAAGGAGGAGGCAGACATGCGTTGCAGTATGCACGCATGGGAGCCACAGGGCACCGGGACCTGGGGCTGTCCTTAGAGCATCCCCTACCCATTCTTTACTTGTGATGCTTCAAGAGCTCCAGCTGGCCTGCACTGAAACCAATAACTGACTCAAAGTGCCAGCTGTAGGATGAAGTCAATTCTCAAAGGCCATTTCTTCTTTGAGTGTGCGCAGGGAAAGGTATGAGCGCTGGGATGGGAGTGGATTTGAAGTTCAAACTAGAAATAAGCTGATGTGATCTGCTTGCTCTCTGTTTAGACAGGCTTTAAGACCAAATGGATTTGCATGGAGGCCAGGCCGGAGGGTGTGTAATAACAGATTACTTGGGGGCACTATTTATCCTGGTTGCATTATCCAGATTGATTTATTAAAGCTCCAAGTCACCTTCTTACACTAAGGAAAACATTCACTAACATGAGACAAGTCTAGGAAAATTAATAAAAGGAGCTTGTCTTCCACATACATACAAATATATGTATATACGTACATATGTAAGGTTTTATGAATGTCCTGCAATGTCAAGAGTTCATTTTTGCCCCATATTTGGAGAAGAGCAGAATACATGAATATTCTGCAAGCGGGAACATTCTGGCACACTGGCCTATGATTCCATATGACTGTATCTTAAAGAGACGGTCTTCTAAATGCTACCAATGGCAGGCTGATCAAGAGAAACCAGGACAGTCGCTATAAAATGGCAAACAAAGGCATGCTTTCCTATTTTTCTCAATGTTTGAAAAAAATGACAATTACCAACTCATACACAGAGAAATGAGGAGAGAAAAAACGGCCTTCACATCTTCAGCAATGACTCCTCAGTCCAGCTAGCTTGGCCCACTCCTAGACTTCATTTCTGAGCTTATCATTCTGGAAATTCCCTGTTAAAGTCTCACTTAAAAATTGTCATACAAATGTGCAGTTTTTTTAAGTGTATACTGGGACATATGCTGGACTGGCCTGGTAACTGGAGTCCAAGGGTCCAGGACCAGCTTACAAAGACTCACCTGCAGCCATGTTTTTTCACCACCTGAGTCTCAGTTTACTCATTCATAAGACAGGAGTTATATTTACTATTGCCTACAGTCTTTGCCACAATGCTGCTAGAATGATTGAAACAACAAATGGAAAACATTAAAAAAATTTTTTTTTAATGTTTATTTTTGAGAGAGACACACACAGAGTGTGAGCAGGAGAGGGTCAGAGACAGAGGGAGACACAGAATCCGTAGCAGGCTCCAGGCTCTGAGCTGTCAGCACAGAGCCAGATGTGGGGCTTGAACTCATGAATGGTGAGATCAGACCCAAGCCGAAGTTGGACGCTTACCCGACGGAGACACCCAGGTGCCCCCAAATGGAAAACATTTTAAGTACCCTCAAGAGAAGGAAGACTAAGGAATTATGAATCCATGAAAGAAAAAATCAACTAAGAAATACTGGGTGCTTATTCTCCTATCTGAAGGAGGATTTAGCCATTTTTTGAAATTCCTGGAGCACCTCAAAAAGAAATCAGCACTTCCCCGCAGGCTGCAAGCTGCTGTGGAGACTAACATCCCCTCCTTCGTGACCGTGTGTTTTTAGCATCTCATGGACTGGAGCACGGGGGACGTGGTGGGCACGAGGTGAGGACCGAAAGAGGTGCTTGATGTCCACAGGAAGAGAACAAAGTCCTACTTCAGTTCACTTCTTTGTGGATCTGATCTGTGGAATCATCTTACACATCCGTTTGTGCCTTTGGATAAGGGGAAGGGGACAACATGGAATTGTCAGTGTCTTATCTCTGAGCATTTTTCTGAACATAAAGCCCAAAACATACAAACCAAGACACGCATTTCTAAAGCCAATAGCTATTCCGCTTCCTCTATATGCCCTACCATGCTGCTGTGATTCTCAAAGGTGTCCAGTGCTCCTGAGACATGAAATTCCCAGTTCAAGGGACTACGGATACTTCCTCTTAACTTTAGCTGCAGTGCTGTGGAGCTGCCTATGAAACACACACGCACGTGCACTTTTCCTACTGCAACAATCTGTTCCGGTGTAGAAATGAACAAGAGAATATTAGGAAAGAAGGAATTTCATTTACCCTCCTAGGGGTTGCAGCGAAAACCCTCCCGAACACACAGGAAGACAGGACTATCATTAATTGCTTAACATTAAATTAGCTTCATGAAAGTATGAAGAGACCACAAAGGGGAAACCAGACCTAGGGATGCCTAGAAATCAGCTCTCCAAATAGCTCTGTCAGACAGAGGAGGAGAAGGCAGATAGAACTCCACCTCGTGTTATTTCACGTACTTGTTGTCAGTGAAAATCAGATATCTCCACAATTCCATGACAAAATAAACAGCTGCAAGGGGAGCTTTTGAATGCCCACGGTACATCACTCCCAACATCTCTCCAAAGAAACCAAGGTGCTGAATTCCTACCCAGGGCCTTCCTACCTAAAAGACTGACTGCATTTTGAGCTCAGACCCAAGTCTTCTGTTCTGTGGAAGGATGTTTCTTTTTAATCAGACTTTTGTGTTAACTTCCTGCTCACTGAGTGATCTCAATCTTGGACAGGCTGCTGCCTAACAGCCCACCCAAGACAAAGTGCAAGCACAGAGGGTTACAGCATCTGGAAGGCAATCAGAAGGGGAGGGAAGAGAAAGGAGAGATAGACGGAAGGAAGGGAGAGAGGGAGAGAGGGAGGAAACCAGGCGAAACTCAAGCAGGACAGATGCACTTTGCTACACTGTGTTACAGATACTGACAGGGGCTTTAACCTTCCTCTCTGCTCCCCAGCTGCCTAACCTCAGTGCCTATTTTCCTTTCTACGTGGCTGCGCACTTCTCTCAAGAAAACAGGGGAAATCACTGAGCATGCTCAGCATGTCACATGCCTTCACTCCCATTAACCTTAAAATTTGTTTTTAAATGGCAGAAGAGTGCAATTAGCATGAAGTATGATGGGAATTCTTAAACTCTGTGCAATTTAAATGCAGAAAAAAAAATCCCTAGTTCTATAGAAGCAGCACACATGGATATGCAATTTTAACTGCATCATTAGAGTGGATCCCCTGGACCGACGTCCCAAGGTAAGGGTAGTACTTACAATGGGGAAGAGCACACAGTGCACTTTTCAAAGGGGCGACACGCACACCTTGGATGTACACCATACAGAAGCATCACGCATGGGCGAGTCCTGAATAGCATACTAATACCCCACATTAGAAAACAGGGTGGTCCTTCTGAGAACAAACACACTCCAACATCAATCTGTCACTTCATTGGCTATCATAGGGTAACAGGTGTGTATGGTAATTCCAGATCCAAAAATGTTTAAATCTCCTGCCATGTCTTATTTAACAGTTAACTTATTATGTTAGTGCACTACACGCAATGACAAAATTTGTTTAAATGTAATAAAGGACCTTTCTGTACAGTAAGCTGTTTCCACACTGAAGCTGGAAACAGAGGTGATGTTTTTCCTCCACCAACAAACCATGCAGAGGATTCCCTGTGCTATCTCCCAGGGACATGTGGCCCTATTTGTCCCTGATTTCCTAATTCCCAGAGCAAGTAAACCCCTAATCTCATCTTCGCAGGAGGTCGGGGCCTTGGTGGAGAACCAACCAACCACCGTGGACCCTGGGCCTCACGGACATTTCTAGGCAAGATGCACCAGGACCCCAACCCCTTGCAACACGTCAACTATCCCCCCAGCACCCTGGATCTTCCCATCTCAGTCCCTGCCAATGTCAAACATATTTAGATAATTGTGTGGGTGTTCTAGAACTTTCACTTGTGCACGTGGGCAAACGATATTCAAGGTTCTGACACAAACTGCTGTTAGCACACTGTTGGGATACTAGACACAGAGTTCCACCCCCATCATTCTTTAGAGACCTTGTAACTAGCTGATCACACACTTTCAATGACACTGGTCAAAGAACAGTGAGGAAACTGGAAGTCATACAAATGATATGAATAGCAACCAGGAAGATACAGAACATTTCATTACTGGGTCAAACTGGATTAATATGTTGCTTTATTTAGGCTCTCTGTGAAACAGAAAACCACACAACCTTTAACTCATGGCTTGCATTATAATGGATTCCACTCTCCTCGGGGAGAGGCACCTGACTTCTTCCACCACAAACCTAGTCTGCTTCCAATATAGCAGCGGTGATAGGAGGTGAAAAACAAACAGTCCTTAATCAAAGCAACATCTAAATCTGGCTGCAAGATGAAACTTCAAGAACCAGTCTCGGGTCTACAAACCTCAAAATGTAGCAGGGCCAAGCATAGAGCCCAGCACATGCCTAGCTATAAATGAGTATTTATCAAAATGAAACCATATAGAGCCATTCCATTACTAAGCATTTCTCACCAACCCTATACAGGGTGTGACCATAGTAGGCTTGTTTTTGGAAATTACAAAAATATCCACACTCAACAGGGAGCCTCCTTCAAAGTGACCCTGTGAAGGCTAGAACCTGATCCAAACACCACCCTTCTCTAGCCCGCATGCAAGGCTTCTTGAGAAAAGTCCTTCAGAATTTGTCGGTGAATGATACACCAACTGTATCTTTAATAAAGAACTTCTTGCTTTATACATTTCTTGCCTTATAAACATACCTCTTTTTTAAAAAGCTAAGCTAAAATGACATGATTACATGCTTTCCACATTGAATTTTGCTTTGAATGACTTAAACCTATTACTTCAAATCG
This sequence comes from Neofelis nebulosa, assembly GCF_028018385.1. Lineage (NCBI taxonomy): Eukaryota > Metazoa > Chordata > Mammalia > Carnivora > Felidae > Neofelis > Neofelis nebulosa. Next base: position 83,320,041 of record NC_080790.1, on the reverse strand, counting down.
AATGGAGCACGCAAAGTGAAAGTTCCCTCCTGCCAATATCATTCGTATGAATATACATACGCAATTCCAGAACTCCAGATGCAGTTTGGGCAATCTGAGCTTGCTGGAGTAAGTTTAGAGCCTCCCACGTGGACAACCTCTGAGTGAGCATCAAACTGGGAAAATTCTTGGTGCTTGACAATCAACCCCAACAGTTTATTGTCATGTTTCATATGAGACCCAAAAGAGAATTCTTTAGTCGTTTTCCATTCTAGCACCAGATTGCTTTAGTATAAAATTGGCTGAATTTCTTCATTTCTTTGAAACTAAGAGTAAGGAGACTCTATTTTTAATCTTTCTGGAAAGAATTTAAGGAACCCTGTTTTATAAAATGGATTCAACCTTTGCCTCTTGGCTTAGAATACATAAATTTAATGAAACTTCATCAGTAAGTGCTTTTAACAAAGAGTTAAATACTTACGCCATGATACCTGAGAGGTGAAACATTTCGGCTGTTATATAGGACAAATAACTGTACAGGAAGACAAAGAGTGGTTCAATCACCCGGATGTTATGCGTGAACCGAGTAGTAAATGCCGCTATAAATCCCAGGAAGATGCCAATCAACACCCCACCAATTCCCACAACAAAGAAGTTTGCAATTCCAGCAAACACGTCAATGGTCTCAATGGTTTTCATCTGGCAAAAAGACTTGAACAAGTTGTACAGGACCTGTGGGAGAAAGAGAGCGCATGGTCAAGACCCTTCCAACTTCCCCGTTTAACTGCAGCCACAGAAAAATCCACCTGGCCTTGCAACAAGGACATTCCTTCTATGTACCAAAGTTGCTGACCAGTGGCAATAACTATATTTCTCTATGTCATGTTTTAATATTGTGTTGAATAGCTTTGAACAGAAAGCCATGTAAAAGTGTATTGTCAGGAAAGAGATTTCTAAAAGTGAGGGAGAGGAGACTTCACAATTATGATGTGACTTGCTCCTAAAATGTTATTTTTTAAGATACCATCTAAAAGATAATTTTATGAGATGTGGTTGCCATCCAAGAGGCTCTGCTTGTATTACCGATGCTGGACAAGTAGTACATCACAGAGAAAGCTTGTCCGTGTTGCTGTGAGTTTAGTTACTTTGTGAGGCTCTCTGGTGAAGCCCTGCCCTGGAAGGGGCCCCACCCAGCAGTCCAGGTACCCCATCTAAAGGTATCTTCCTCCCAGGGCACTGAGGTCCTCCCTTCTCACCCCTCCTCCTCACCCCGCCCACACATGCACATCAGCTAGAGGAGACCCAAAGGAACTTTCTTGAAGTCAAGAGGCACCTGTGTCATGTGTGTGTGTGTGTGTGTGCGTGTGTGTGTGCGCACTGTAATTTCATATATATTTTATCCCTTTTCTAAAGTAATGAGCTTACCCAGTTACTTGGCTTCTGAAAAACCCAGTCTTTACATAGTCTCAGTTTAATTAAGCTTCAAAAATGCCAGGCACTTCATGTCTGCTAGGGAATATGCTTGCAAACATGTTTCTAAGGGTCACTGGGCCAAATGAAACAGGAAGTGATGGCTTACGCCCTGCCACACTTTTTACAAAGCCAGCAAGTAAAATACTCCAGCAGGTGCCCTGCTTCTTTTCATTGCGTTATTTACAGCCAGAATCTCCAGGGAAGCTGGCTGTCAGGACATTGGGATGAAGGCCTTTTACAGTACAGGCCGTACTATCCCCTTATTTGGTTTCTGAGAAGCTAAAATTGAACCCATTTGTCCATGGTCACACAAAATGTCACAGGCAATATGAGAATCTAGGTCTTCTGACCTTCCTGGTAAGTTTTTCAAGCTTCAACCATGGGAGAGTGAGTCAAGTTCTGACCCAGCGAACCAGAGTGTGATCTGGAAAAAAGTCTATTCCACTCTTCACCTCACTTAAGGTCCTTTTTTAGTCTACCGTGTTACAGGTTTTGTGTAATTTTTCCCTCTTTTCCGCTGGATCATACACTCCTTGTGGTCAGGGTTCATTCCTTATTATAATTTGCTTCTTCCATGCTGCCTGGAGGGGGACAATAAATGTCTGCTGGTTTTGAAGAAAGCAGATTACTAAGAAATTAGGAGCTTTGCTCATTCACAGGTATGACACTCAAGAACATTTGGTCTTGGACCACCAAGAAATGACTTGAGTAAGAAGAAAAAAAAAAGCAACTCATGCCCCCAAAGATTTGAATATGTTGAGAGTATCATCATTTGCTGAAAAAGAAACTGACTTCAAGCAGTGGCTGCTTCCTACTTTCAACCAGAGGCTTGCTGCATACAGGATTCCATCAGCATCAACATGCCACAGTTGCTTCCTGAGGCAGGTTCAGAGATGTGCTATATATACCCCATGTCTCCAAACAGCCAAGACTGAAGGGTGACGGTCACATGCTTCCTGAGGAGAGAGGTAGGTTTCCTGGCCAGCCATCTCTGCATAGACAAGCTCCCCAGGCCACTTGGTCACTGTACTTCTATCCCCAGGCTCCATGACTTCTGCTCTCCTTGTCTCCCGCCTACACCAGCAAATCTCAGCTCTCCCTTGCTCAAATGCCCCATACAGCCAACACAAGACTCACTTCCTTTATTTTTTAAAAAAATTTGTTTAACGTTATTTAGTTTTGAGAGAGAGAGAGAGAGAGACAGAGAGCGAGTGGAAGAGGGTCAGAGAGAAAGGGAGACACAGAATCCAGGGCAGGCTCCAGGCTCCGAGCTGTCAGTACAGAGCCCAATGTGGGGCTTGAACTCAAGAAACATGGGATTGTGACCTAAGCCAAAGTCAGATGCTTAACCTACTGAGCCACCCAGGGGCCCCAAGACTCACTTTCTTTAAATACTGTTATTCTATTTGTCACTCTCAAGTTTAAAATCCTTGACTTCCTGGGGTGCCTGGGTGGCTCAGTTGGTTAAGAGTCCAATTTCAGCTCAGGTCATGATGTCGCAATTTGTGACCTTGAGCCCCACGTCGGGCTTTGTGCTGACAGCTTGAGGCCCGGAGCTTGCTTCGAATTCTGTGTCTCCCTCTCTCTACCTGTCCCCCACTCACACTCTGTCTCTCTCTCTCAAAAAAAAAAAAAAAAATTAAAAAAAAGTAGTAATAATCAAATCAAATCAAATCAAATCCTTGACTTCCTGACTTTGGGGAAGGCTCAATACACCTGACAACAGGTTTTTTTTTCTTTTTTTTTTTTTTACCACTTTCCAACACCCTTCAGTCTGGAAGGGGGTCTCATCACAGCTCCACAAAACATACCATATTTATCCATTACTGCCCCTGGTTTCCTTCTTGTGGTTTCTCTTGGCAGAAACCTACCAAGTAAACCCAGGGCAATCTTTATCTATCTTCCATGGCCCAGCTGAAGCTGCTACTCCTCTCCAGAGCCTTCCTGTATGTCTACAGCCCCTGCAAATCACCTTATCCTCTGCCCTCCTACAATTAAGATGAGCTCCAAACCAGTTGGGCTTTGGTGATGCACCATCTTGCATTGTAGGTGTTGCCTCTTGGTGCCTACTTCATTTCCCCAGCAAAACCAGAGAGTCCTTGCACACAGAACCCGAATCTCCTTCTCCTCTCTCACATCTCCCCTCCCCACCCCATCGAGCACATTTATGAGGCCTCCAAAGGAGGTGCAGGCCCATGACTAGCATATAGTCACAGTTTTTCCAGAGGCATTTTCCTCCATTTCAATCCATCAAATCCATCCAAGGGACCTTCTGGTTTCAATAGCTTTTTAGGTTTTGCACAGAACAAAGCTGAGTCACAGGCACTGTACGTTCTACACCCGGGCAGAAGCTCCAGTTGGATCAATCTACTGCCTCAGATACCAGGGCAATGTTACAGGGAAATGTCTTAGGTAGAGACGTTGCCTTGACAACCAGAAAGCTTTCCATAACCTCCCACCTGCTTTACACTGAACCTGATACCTAGTGATCAGCACAAGATAAAATTCTTTTAGTTACCACTGGCCATAACCCATAGTTAGTTCATTCCAGTTAAATACTTTAGTTGTATCACAGGGGAATCTATGTAGAAAAGTGCTTTTGGAGATTTTATTATATACTATATTTATATATATGTTATACGTGTATGTAAAATATATAAACATATATATAAATATGACGGCTACAATTATGTCGCTAGTTGGTCTGTGCAAAGCTGACCTCAATCTGACAACTGTACTTTTCGAAGACTGAAATACGGGTGTTGCCTGTATTTTGTAGTGGGCTAATCTGACAGCTGAGTACTTTCCAATCTTTCTACTTGATACTGGGGTTTTAAAAATTCTTACATAAGCACCCTGCTAGCTCAGCTGTTAGAGCAGGAGACTCCTAAAATACTTACATATAGAAGAATTAGAAATGATCTATTGTCACCTTTGATTTAAAATGTGCAATAATTCACTGAAATCACAGAACACAAAGATGCAAATATGGATCCTTTACCAGAATAGCTCTGTTCTGGAAAAATAGTTTCCAGGTCACTTTTTTTTATGTGAAATGCAAGAAATAATCATTTTTGCATAAGGAATTTGAAATATAGTCTGTTACTCGCAAGAGCAACAATGAGTACCAAGTGGTTGCTGTTTACCTTCTAGCTTCCTGAAGTTAAATTCCAGGGCGCTGCACATAACGACTGGGCCATTAAAGCCCATCCCCAGCCTCGTTCCAAAGAACGAGCTATCCTTATCCAAGCCTTGTTATGGTTGATTAAGGAAATTCTTTAAGTGTTCTTGAAAAATGTATTAGGTTATTCAATGGGTGCATTAACACGGTCTAGAGGTGATATTGGAAATTACCATTTGAGCACAAGTCATTGGATTATGGACTACTAGGAATGGCAGGAATGATCTGGTAACTGACAGCCTGAGCTGTCTTTGCCTAATAAGGAAAATGTTGACAGATTTTCCTAAAATATTTACCATAAGGGAAAGTACAAAGTTCCCAACGAAAAATCTCACCTTTGTTCCTTTGGCTGTCATTTCTCCAGCTGATTCCAATCTACTATAGCCTTAGACAGTGGCACAGTTGGACTGCAACATATGTTATCATCAATTTCTCTTTGAATGGGGACATTTTTAGGGTAGGTTTTCTCCCCTCATCTCTGCCACCTCAGTAGTGAACCTACCGTGATTTGGGGAAGGGATTAATTGCACTGACCTATAATTTCACTCATCAACCAGACTACCTTTTTAACACGAGTTCTCTCTGTTTAATCTTTACCCTTCTAGTTGCAACTCCTAGTGACTCATCATTTTCACTGTACACAGCAGGATTCATACTTTTCATGCCTTTCCCTACCCTAAGAGTCCTTAAAACACTCCTGGAGATAAGACTAAATGTCAAAGAATCTTCCATAAAACATCTCCACTTCTATACTCTGAGGGTACCTAACTGGGAGGCAAAATGATCATTTTTACAACGTTGTTCTAATCATTCCTAACACCACATCAGTGCAGTCCACTATTCAGCCACTTCAGTGAAAATAATACCTGGTAGTTTATTCTTCGGTTTTAGGTAGGCAAAACCCTTGGGCATGCACTGCTATCCTGTGGGTGTGGCTTTAAGGGTCCTCAGCTTGGAGCCCAGGGTATATAATCTGAGGAAGGCTCATTCATGGGAAACCATTATAGTCATCCTGACTTACAGGTGTTGGCTTTGTAACAAGGGCTTTCACATCTAAAGAGCAGTCGTGCCCTTTCTCTGTCCTTGCCCTCCTTCCTGTAGTGGAATGACATCCTCAATTTGGCCCACTGCCCTCTCTGTCCATAAAATCACATTTGATGGCTTGGTGCCTCTTGATAGGAAGCACGGGATGTGCCTCTGGAAAGCCTGGGGCCTTCGCACACTTTGAATGGTGGTTTAGCCAGATTGTTTCCTCATATCTGATTCTCGACAAACTCAAAGAATGGACACTGAGTTGTCTGAATGACAGATTTTATAAGAGAAGAGAAAGCAGTGTAGTATCACTCTGAAACTAAGCTGACATTGCTATACTGCCCAAGAATGAGTACAGCAAGGTGTTATTATTTCTTTATAAAATTTTCTATATGCAAAAGAGATCCAAGAAATCCTCATTAAAATGTCCACAATCTATCTCAACAAGGGTAACGTGTACATATCAAACTAGAAGTTAGAATAAATCACAAAATGTCTTCATTGCTATGGCACCTTCCCAATTACAATTTATATTGGTAAGTTAATCACTGATCACTGTTAATGAACAATGGAATAAAGGAAGTGTATTTTGTTACTTGCGTGAGGCAACTTAGCTGCCTTAAAATACACATCTTAGCAGCCATTCTAAAGGATGGGATTTCCTGGGGCACCCCAGTGGCTCAGTCAGTTGAGCGTCTGACTCTTGATTTCAGCTCAGGTCATGATCTCATGTCTCGTGAGTTCAAGCCCCACATCGGGCTCTTTGCTGACAGTGCAGAGCCTGCTTGGGATTCTCTGTCTCCCTCTCTCCCTGCCCCTCCCCTACTCGCTCTCTATCTCTGTCTCTAAAATAAGTAAACATTTTAAAAAATGGGATTCCCTTCTCAATAAATTACCTTCTACCTAATAATGTCCACATGGAGTTAGCGGATATCCTTAAAAATGATATTTTACTCAGTTCAGGGGTCTGAATATAGGCTAATGGCGAGTGATGTAGGTTTCTGTAGTGACTTTTAAATGAATCGGGAATAATATTTTAATGAAAGGACCTAATGAAGAGGGTGGTATAAATTACGCAAGTTACTTCAAAGGATTTAATCCTTCTCTGCCTCAACTTTCTTCCCTATCAAAGGTAAAGAAATAATTACTGCATAGGTTGTCATAAAGACCCAAGCACAAAGCAGACATCCACAAAAGGGTAACGGCTACATTGACAACTGTCACCATCACCACTACAGATTGGTGGCTGACATAAAACGGCCTCACTGGTGCCCACTAACAGGTTTACTGATACAGGGACACCTGAGTGTCTTTTGCTGCTGAAGGGGCATTTTGTAGGCCTTTTGCTGGGTGGACAGAGACACTTCCCGGTCACTTCTCCGTGTTTTGCCTGGGCTCCGAAAGCAGGGCGGAGGTAAATTGTGCTACCATGAAGATCCCAACAGCCTCGGACTCTAATTATGGGGTAATTAGCGACAATAAAAAATAACTAGGATTTTCAGAACAAATACCCACTTGCAGGAAAGTGGCGAGGACCACAGTTTAAATTCTGACCCTGTCATTTATCATCTGTGTGACTGTGGAAAATAATCTCTTTAAGTTTATCTATGAACTAGAAAAAGCAATATGTACCTCATAAAGCTGTCATGATGATTAAGTGAATTAACACCAATAAAGCTGTTATCCTGGTGCATGAATACAATAAAAAAAAAAAAAAAAAAAAAAAAAAAAAGGAAAGTGGCGAGGACCAGAAATAAGCTGGCTGAGTGATGTGTGATGAAAAGTTGGCCTAAAATCATGAAATGACAAATAAACCATGCCCAGATACAGAACGGTACACAGCAGGTATTATCGTTTCACTTCTATCGCGTGTATCGTATACTGGCAGCGTCGCATCTCACATAGAATTCTGGGACTTGAAGTCCTTAAATTCTATTCAAAAACCATCACTTTTGAAAATGGCACATGAGGGGTGCCTGGGTGGCTCAGTGAGTTGAGCGTTCAACTCTTGGTTTCGGCTCAGGTCACGATCTCACGGTTTTTAAATTTGAGCCCCACACTCAACTTAGTTAGTGTGGAGCCTGTTTGGGATTCTCTCTCCTCCTCTCTCTGCCCCTCCCCCACTTCCTCTCTCTCTTTGCCTCTCTCTCAAAATCAATAAACCTCAAAAAGTTTTTTTTGGAAAATGCCAAATGAGAAATCCTCAGAGATAGGGAGGTCACAATCACTCTTACGCTCCTCTGTTCCAAGCAGGGACCCGCAACACAGTTTGTACAACCCAGTGCAAAGTGAAAATGAGGGGCCCGCTGTATAAAAACAAATAAAAAAAAGTCATTAATCAATAAAAATCTTTACAAGGTATTTCAAGACAGCAGGAACAGCATGAAACCAAGCGCGGGGACTTCCTAAGCACAGGGCCGTACAAGTGTGCAGGCAGGCTGCACCTTCGGGGTCTCACCTCAGCTGTCACTACCAGACACAGATAGACCAGCGGTGTTGGAGCGACACAGCATGAACCTGTTACTCACCACTGTCACTGCATCATTCAGCAGGGACTCTCCAAAGACCAGGATGTAGAGCTGCTCGTTGACCTGGATGTTCTCGAAGACAGCGAGCACAGCCACGGGGTCCACCGCTGAGATTAAGCTGCCGAAGAGCAGATTCTGGAGCAGAGTGATGTCACTCAGGCCAAAGGCTTCAATTTGGCAGATACCAAACAAAGACACCCCAATGCCAATGGAATTCCAGAGGGTCCCTACCACAGCATACCAGAAAATGGTGCCAATGTTCTCAAAGAACGGGCGAGTGGGCATGAAATAGCCCGCATCAAGCACAATGGGTGGGAGAAGATACAAGAAAAACACATCGGTCTTCATGGCAGGGGGGGACTTTTCATCGACCCCAAAAATAATCCCTCCTAGCAGCAGGCCAACCATTATAAGGAGGCAGCTCTCAGGCACTATTGTGGGCAACTTGTGATACAGATGGAAGCCTGTGAAGGAAAAAATAAAGACAAGGCATTTGGGTTGTGCATGAATTAGGGAGAAGGTATACTGGTTCTCTCTGCCAGAACCAACAGGTTCTATTTCAAAACCTCCCAGGTCAGCATAATTGGCTACAGACTGGCTTTACAGATTATGATGTACAAAGTCAGATGATCTCCTTAAAACTATTCACAAAGTACATGGAGGCACAAATGCAACTTTACATTAGAAGTTGAATGAGATACATACATAATACACAGCACGGCTTTGTCTAAATTCCAATTAAGTTTTCTTAAACGAGATCACGCAATTTTACATTTGAAGCGATTTTGCGATTTCCAACACATTTTCAAATGTGACAGGTCATTTCAAAAAAACTTCAATGGGGCGCCTGGGTGGCTCAGTCGGTTGAGCGTCCGACTTCAGCTCAGGTCATGATCTCTCGGTCTATGAGTTTGAGCCCCGCGTCGGGCTCTGTGCTGACAGCTCAGAGCCTGGAGCCTGCTTCGGATTCTGTGTCTCCCATTCTCTCTGCCCCTCCCCCACTCATGCACACGCTTTCTCTCTCTCTCTCTCTCTCTCTCTCTCTCTCTCTCTCTCTCCCTCTCTCCCCCTCTGTCAAAAATAAGTAAAACATTAAAAAAAATTTTTTAATAAAAATAAAAAATAAAACTTCAAGGAGGAGGTAGGGCAGTTATTTTCACCGTTTTAAATGTATTCATTTCCGTGGAAACCGAGGCTCACAGAGATACAGGGTCTTGCCACGGTGGCCACATCACATGGCAGCTTTTGGGTTACCACTGTGCCCTCTGGTACTGAGAAGAGCTTTAACTTACTTAATATTTTTAATGTCTGATTATCTCTTGGAATGCTAAGTATGTTTCATTTTTCAGAGGTCTGAAACAACCAAATCAACCCTCCAAAGGCACATCAGGTAGTTACGACACGAGAGGTGTAAACACACCACGATCTCCAGTCTCAGAGAGTCTCCAAATGAGGCAAAGGAAGAGATACGTTTATGACCTCCTCTGATGTAAGACACTGTGTGATAAGGCCCCAAACAGCCACTAGGGGAGCAGCAGAGAAGGACATCATGGAGGAAGCAACATCAGGCAGGGCTTCCTTAAAGGACAGACTTTAAATACACAGAGGAAGCGTGAAGAGTCTCCCAGGAAGAGAAGAAATGGAGGGAAATACCCATCTCCTAATTCATGGTGGAGCCCAGTGTAGCTTTATTGCAAAGACTATGTCGGGGGGAGGCCTGCAAGCAGTAAAAGGAGAGGAATGTGAATTGTACCAGTACATGGGGTAACATGAGGAGCAAGTTCACACATGAAAGGGCAGCCCTTATTTACGAGGCAACAGCGAGCCATCCTGAAGACATCTCACACACTGTAGAATTAACGCGGCACGTGGAAGTGATCTGTTATAGGAACGCAATATGGAAATGACAGAATGAGTCCTTAGAAGCTCTGAATCACAAAAATTTTAACAAGAAATCCCTTAGTACAAACCGTACTAAAGTCATAGCACGAAATAGCTTCTACACGACAGCAAAACACTAAATGAACAACTTGAAGAGATGTAAAGAACTAATTTCTAAATAATGAAGTAAACATCTTTACACTGGGATTCAAATCATTCCTCCAGCATTGATCATTTTATTATTCATATTCTAGCAGGCTCCAATAATTGGTGAATAAATGTATTCAACTGGTTCAGCCACTCTTTACCCATAACCTCTATCCTGCTGACCCCTCTGCTGAACAGAGAATTTTAAGAAAGTCCCCTGAAAACCGTATCTTTGTTTTTTTTTAATTAAAAAAAAATTTTTTTTAACGTTTATTTATTTTTGAGAGAGACAGAGACGGAACATGAGTGGGAAGGGGCAGAGAGAGACACACACACAGAATCTGAAGCAGGCCCCAGGCTCTGAACTGTCAGCACAGAGCCCGACCGCGGGGCTTGAACCCACGAATCGTGAGACCATGACCTGAGCTGAAGTTGCACACTTAACCAACTGAACCACCCAGGCGCCCCTGAAAACCGTATCTTTGTAACCTCTCTTCACAATGACTCCTGCTTCTACATTCAACTTCCCCCTGTGTGATAAGGATGTGCCCACAATAGCCCTGCTGGCCCCCTTGATTCTAAGGGAAACCAGCTCCTTTCTGGAATGCAGGACAGGAAGATCCAACTTGAAGGCGCCGTGTGTGCTGTGAGCCTTAATGGCTGCTGTCTGACAATGGCCCGTGGCTTCACATCTAGTGCTCCCACTCTGCCTGCGGCTGTGGACAGGTCACAACCAGGCCCAGGCCTGTTTGGTTATCTGGCGACAAATGTACCTGCCACCTTAAGGACTGGAACAATCATGAGTTGATGGCTGCATGGAGTCACCACTGTGCCTATGATATCACACATGCCCCCCAATTTTGGCTTCCTCCCCGTCTTCTACATCAAAACACAAGAGAAAAAAGTTCTAAAGAAATGCACAGAAGGCCTACAATCCCCTACAGACGCAAGGCCTCTTCCTGGTGGTAGCTCCCTCTTCTTCTGGCCTCTTGCTTTCCTCTTCCTGCCACTCAATCCCAGAAAACCCAGTGTTTCCATGTGGAGTGTCGTCTCCTCTCACTGTATTGAAAGGAGGTCCTACTCCTAAGGATGGAGGGTGGGAAACAAGGCAGATGAAAGAAAGGAAGAAACAGAGGCTGCTTGTATGCATTTTGCAGGCCAACAGCTGCCACGCTCTGGCGCCATGATGGATCCTAACCAGGAACGGGGGGAGCAGAAAATGACCAAGCAGATGCCAGAGAAAGGCAGCAGAATACCATTAGATGAAAGGGCCACTGGGAGAGAGGGCTAAAAGAGATGGGGCTGGGGCATGAGGAGGGGGAAGTCTGGTAGCAGCAAACATCAGAAAAGAACAGCGAACATCAAGAACTGTTGTTTAAAAGGTCCTGCCTTTAGGGGCATCTGAGTAGCTCAGTCAGTTGAGCGTCCGACTTCAGCTCAGGTCGTGATCTCTCAGTTTGTGAGTGCCACGCATGGAGCTCGCTCCTATTAGCGTGGCTCCTCTGTCCCTCTCTCTCTACCCCTCCCCCTCCTGTGCTCATGCTCTCTTCCTCAAAAATAAACATTTAAAAATAAATAAATAAAAGTAAAAGAGCCTGTGTTTATATTTTTAAAACACTGTTTCCCTTTCTTTTACGAATGTTTTGGTCATTCCGAATTGGTCTGAGTGACCCTTGCTTGAAACTGGACAGTAGTCCCGAATCTGCCCAGTTGTTCCACAAGCAAGGGGGGATTAAATGAAGGGTGCCCATAAGACATCTTCGTTCTGTGCTTCTGGGTAAACACAAGCAGAGACACTGAATTTTCTAAGACACTCTCTGTGGGCACAGAAGGTTTTGGGTGTTAAGCGTCTATGGTTTATGAATGACAAGAGTCAAGACACCTATCACCAAAATAACTAATCAAAACAAAAGTCATCTTCAATTTCACTGTTCACAGAATAAAACAAATAAATCAACACTTGCCAATGTGAATTCATTTGTGGCTCTCCCCACCCTCAATTCTTTGGAGGGTACATGAATTTGAATGGACAGAATTTGCTCTGCAGAGTCATTATCTCATCAAATGCTATGGAGAAACAGATCAGTAATCAGGAAAACAAAAAAAAAGGAAAACAAATGAACTTTCTGATGATTTTCACGAGGTTGAACGTGTGCTACTCCAAGTACAATCTACTGCTCAGTCTAGGGGTCAGCTAATTTTTTTCCACAGAGGGCCAGATAGCAAATATTTTCAGCTTGCAGGCCATATTTTACTCTGCCGTTGTGGTACAAAGGAAGCCAGAGATGATACCTAAGTGCAGGAGTATGTTCTAGGGAGGCTTTCTTTGTGGACATGTCCTACTAGTTTTTATGTCACGAAATGTCATTCTTCTTTTGATTTTGTTTAAAAATATAACAGCCTTTCTTGACCCACAGGCCATATAAAACCAGGGCAGGAGCCATGCTGGGCCCTTAGGCTGTGGTTTACCTGTCCCTGTTTTAGTTTGTTCTTTGTATTTCCTGCTAAATTCTACTTAGTAATGTATGGGGCATTGTAATTGTGTCATTCACTTTTTATCACTAGCACATAAGAGTCTGTGAGGGTGGATGCTTTAAATTTTCAAAATTCACTTAGCAAGAAGGGGAACAGGATTAGGGTCTCATACAAAATGCATAGTTAAGACAATCCTCTCTTGGAGTGAATCTATTTTAATTTCTCTTTGCATACAAGTGTTGAAATTAACTGAGCTTTTTTTAAGAGCTAAAGATCTATGTAGAAAGAAGTACAATGCAATTACTTCACTGTATTTTCTCATTATGCTTATAAGCTATTTGTCAAATCCTGGGAAGAGAACACAGGAAGCTTCCAGATAGCAGGATCCACAGAAGAGCAACAATGTAAAAATCTAAATCCCAGAGAACCACCACCAACAAAAAACCATACAAAATAAGTTTCAAAAATTACATACAGTTCTTTTTTTTTTTTATTTATTTACTTTGAGAGAAAAAGTAAATAAATGTGAGCTGGGGAGGGGCAGAAAGAAAGAGAGGGAGAGAGAGAGAGAGACAGACAGACAGAGAGAGAGAGAGAGAGAGAGAGACAGAAAATCCGAAGCAGGCTTCATACTGCCAGGGCAGTGCCCGATGCAGGGCTCAAATTCACAAACTGCGAGGTCATGATTTGAGCTGAAATTCAGAGTCAACGCTTAACTGACTGAGCCACCCAGGCACCCCCAAACCAAAATTACCTACAGTTCTAATTAGCAAGTGACACAGCCAGGAGGGAAAGAGGCAACTAGCATAGGTGAGCAGGGACAAAGCCTACAGGAGAGAAAGCCTACCCTCCAGGCCCAGACAAACAAAACTATCCAATTAATGTTCCATATTTTACGAGAGCTTAAAGAAAAAATAATGACATTTATTGGATCCACAAATATTTTCCAAGCTCGTGTTAAGTAGGGGACAGGTACCCTTGGAAACAAAGTCAGCATAGGCAGCCTGACTCCGAATTCGTGTCCCAGGGTCATCCTTCTTGAAGCAACTCTGGGAAACATTGGATTTAACATAAATAGTCTAAAATAAGCCATGCCTACTTGGCTGGGGGATATATAGGTAAATATAGAGTATATTAAACTTGTTTTTAAGTATTAAGAGAAATAAGCAAGTTCATTCAAAGCTAAAAATGCTGGTTTTATGTATCCCAATTCACATAGCAAGCAAGCAAAGACACAATTTCAAAACCAAAATGGCAGTAAGCACTAAACATTGAGAAACTGGAAATAATGCGAATCATTTTGATCTGATACAGCAACAAGCTGCTGTCACTGCCAGATTGGTGCCAGTGGACAAAGACCGAGTGACAGATTTTAATTCTAAAAATAGAATTGGGGCGCCTGGGTGGCTCAGTTGTTTAAGCGTCCGACTTCAGCTCAGGTCATGATCTCATGGTCTGTGAGTTCGAGCCCCGCATTGGGCTCTGGGCTGACCGCTCAGAGCCGGGAGCCTGCCTCGGATTCTGTGTCTCCCTCTCTCTCTGCCCCTCCCCTGCTCATGCTCTGTCTCTCTCTCTGTCAAAAATAAATAAACATTAAAAAAAAAACTATCTTGAAAATAGAATCAAACTGCATTCATAAATAAAAATAAACAATAAAAGAATGGAAATAAATAAACACATAAAATAAACAATGAAATTCAATAAATAAAACAGAATTAACTGATTTATGTCAGTAACTTATTGACACATGGATGCCGGGGCCAAAAGGTACATTTAATTTCTCCCCACCAAAAAATAGTGCAGCTATGAATATATAGCCAACTCGTGTTGTATTGCACTTTGCTTTACTGTGCTTTGCAGATACTGCACTTCTTTTTTGTTCGTTTTGGTTTTTACAACTCGAAGTTTTGTGGCAGCTCTGTGTCCTTGAGCAAGTCGACTAGCACCATTTTTCCAAGAGAATCTGCTCACTTCATGTCACTGTATCACATTTTGGTAATTCTCCCAACATTTCAACCTTTAAATTATTATTATATTCATTATGGTGATCTGTGATCAGTGATTACAACTTGCTGAAAGCTCAGATGATGGTCAGCTTTTTGCAGCAATAAAGTATTTTTTAATTAAGGTATGTACACTTTTTTTTAGAACATTTAGTAGACTGCAGGATGGTGTAAACATAGCTTTTATAGACGCTGGGAAACCAAACAATCCATTTGACTTGCTTTATTGCAATATTTACTTTATTGCAGTGGTCGGGAGCTGAACCTGAAGTATCTCCATAGAGGTTTTAAAAATGCCCCACTTAGGAGGTCTGCAAAGGACTTATAATAATAAAATAATTGAAAACAAATAAAATATAAATGAAACATTAAAAATTTATTGGGATTATTCCAAAGCAGAACTTAGATGGTATTTAATTTTTCCAAATGACATGACCACTTGCAAAGAAAAGAAAAGAAAAGCACAATGAGTACAGTCAGTCCATGAAGAATTTCGAAAAGGAAGGAGGAGTTAAACCCTTAATCAGACTGTTGAGTCCCTTCCCTGCACGAGGCTGTGAGGGAACCAGTATCATGGATCATGAATGGGCTACCTTCAGTGAGCTTGGATTTGGCACAGAAGATAAGACACGAACATAAGTAATTATAACACAAGACAGAGAGTGATAAACGTGAAGAAAGAAGAGCTGTAGAAGTTCTAGAGACATAAGGAAGGGAAGAAAATCACAGAGGAGGAGACTCAGGAAGAAACTGGAGGAGGTGGTGTTAAGATAACTAGCTGTAGATATGTAGGTTTCAAGGGGAATGAAGCACAAAGAAGGCACGAGAAAGACTGGGTGCCATGAGGGAGGGGCAACACACCCGACCTAGATACAAAGCGCGAACAGCAAAGAAGAGATGAGCCAAACAAGGAATGGCCACACTACAGAAGGCCTGGAGAGCCGATCTTTGAAGATCTGCCTCTGTTCTCTGGGTCAGAGGGAGCTATTGAGGGTGTCTCAGAACCATCCTTGTCTTCCACGCATGGCGTGAACAGGGATGAGCCCCTCCTAAGAGACTAGAGACTGGAATTTAAAAATGAGGGATGAAAGCTGCCTAGAGTTTTACACCAGGTGGATGTGATTAACCATCAGTGAAAATAAAGAAGACAATGATGCAAACCTGTGACTAAAAAGTTTAAGAAGAGCCCAAACTCCAAAGGGATGTATGCATAATCTTATAGAGGAAAAGTCTGAGAGGAGAGCCACTCAGCACAACCATGTAGTAATGTAAAAAGAACACATACATAACAGAACAAAACTATATTGCAACATTATATGTGACAGGGAAAAATCAGAAGCAATAAAAATTATCAATACCATCCGATCATATTTTTCATTCAATATACATATACCAGGACTCTACTATGTGCCGGGTACCATATGAGGCACTCGGACTGCAGCAGTGAAAGAAAGAAAGCCCCTGTGCTGGAAGGCTGCAGTTTAATGGAGGGAAACAGGAAATGAATACATCAGCCGGTAAATTCAGAGCGGCAAGTAGTGATGAGCACTACAAAGAAAGCCAGAGAAAGATGAGGCATCCAAAGTGACAGGACAAGGTGGTATCTGGCATCAGTCTGGTCAAAGAGAGCTTCTCTGATGGGTGACATCTGAACAAAACCCTGCGTGAACTGAGTATGTGAAACATGGTGGAAGAACTTTCCAGAACAGAGAAGAACAAGGGCTCTGTGTTGAGGGCACCCTGAGCAAGAAAACCACCGTGGTTGGAACAGGGGAAGTCAGGAGAACAGGGTAGGAAATGACATGGAGAGCAGCAAAATAATAGAACACTCAGAGCCTGTGGCCATGGGAAAGGCTTTGGATATTTTATTAGTGCAATGGGAGCCACTGGGAGCATCTGAGCAGAGGAATGTCATGATCAGATTCACAGTTTTATAGGGTCATTATGACCGCTGTTGAAGAATGGAAGCAAGAACACCAGTCTCTCAGGAATTCAGGAAGGAGATGATGGTTTCCATTAAAGTGGTGGTGTGTATAAGAGGAGGCCAAATGCTGAACATATTTTGATAAGTGCTCCAAGAGGGCATGTTGCTGGCCTGGAGGAGGGATGTGACTGTCATATTGTGATATGAGACAAATATATATATTTGGTCTTCATCCCAAGCTCCTGGCCAGAGCTCCTAAAACCTTTGTAATTTTCCAAGTGATAATGGTGCTAGGGGCATCTTTTGTTCTAATATTTGATCTTTGACCCCACTTCTTGACACAGAGCTCTTAAATTCCTTGGAATTTCCTAGGTGATAGGAGTGTCTTTGGTTCTAATAAGACAACTCAAGGTGGGCTCCTGGATAACTTCAAGATGAGGTCAGGTCACCAGGAAGACCAAGCCATGAGTAGAAACTTGTAACTTTCAGCTCGCCTTCCTCATCCTCTGGAGAAGGAAAATGGCTGGAGACAGAGTTAATAGTCCATCCTGCCTATGTGATAAAGGCTCCATAAAAATCCCTCAACTGTGGTATTCAGAGAGCTTCCAGACTGATGAACAAGTCTACCTGGCAGGAGAGTTGTACACTGCAACTCCACAGGGACAGAAGCTCCTGCACTGGGGGATCCTTCCAGATCTTGCTTTATATCACTTTATCTGGCTATTCATCTGTATCCTTTATCATATCCTTTCTTATGTAATACACCAGTAAGCATAACTGTTTCCTTGAGTTCTGTGAGCGGATCTAGCAAATGACTGAACTCACGGAGGGCATCATGAGAAACTCGATTTATAGCTGGTCAGTAAGAAGCACAGGCACTCACAACTGCCATGAACAGTCTTATGACGCTGAGCCTTTAACGAGTGGGCTCTGACGCGAACTCCAGGTAGATAATGTCAGAAGTGAATTGAACTGTAGTACACCCAGTTAGTGTCCTCAGAGAATTGGAGCATTGCTTGGTGTGGAAAACCCACACATCTGGGTATTCCGTAAGTCTAGATGTTTTTCTCTTAGTGAGACTGATGAATCAAAGATGAATCTGAGCATTTTGGAAAATTCCATATAGGTTAAATAGTTTAGCATTAGAAAAAAAGAAGAATCTATAAAACACACAATAAAATTCTATGCTGCAATTGTCTCTCTTAAAAAGCAGTGACATATTGTAATCAATGACCTCAAAGTAGAGGATATTAAGCTAGAACTTAATATCCTTTTAAATTCACCTTTTAGCTCTGTGCTGGCAGTGCAGGGCCTGCTTGGGATTCTTTCTCTCACCCTCTCTCTCTGCCCCTTCCCCACTCATGCTCAGGTGCTCTCTCTCTCTCTCCTTCCCTCCCTCTCTTTCTCTCTTAAAATAAATGGGCAAACTTTAAATAGACAAATTCAACTTTTAAAGACTGTGAAAAAAGTAAGAAAATAAAGATTAAGGAAAAAGAACTAACTTCGGCCTCTGGAAAGATGGAGTATGAACGTTTCTTTATTCTTCCAACTAAGTAAAAAACCCTAAAATCCCTAGACATTATATACAAAACAAGCATAAGGATATTCTGAAAAGTGAACAGAAGAAGGAAAACCAGCTAGGGACCTTGAGATCTGAAGAACAACATGGCTGAGAGTTTTTTGGGTTTTCTTTTTGCCTCTCATATCCCAGACCTGAAGAAGCCACTAGCCTGGAAATGCCAACAATCACAGACGACAAAAGTCCCAGCAAAAGTCTGCCCTGTCTATACTATGGACCAGGAAAGAAGCAGTATAGCAAAACAGAAAACTTTTAGATCGTAGCTGTTCTACTCCTGCCAACATGTCAAAAGAAACTGGTCCCAGTCTTGGCAAAGTCTGAGTGGGGAGCCTAGATTATGTGCCTACTAGACTGTAAGGAAAACCCCAGCCTCCCTATTGAGATGGTATCAGAAAAGAAAAAGGAGGGAGGTAGGACTTTCTTCATCATGGAATGGTAACTCTCTTCCATGGTGCCATTAAAGGCTATGTGGAGAGCCTGGACCTCTGCCATCTGCAGTAATGAGGCATCCCAGACCCTCTCCACTGAGGTGGGTCAAAGAAGACCTAGTGGAGTCAAGACTAGGTCACTTCCATACAACCGAAATGAAGCCACCGCACCCCTGTGGTGTAAGTGGAGGCCACCAGAGGAACAGCAAGGAGGTACTCCTAATCCCTCCCAGCCAAGGAAGGATCAGGGGAGCACTAGTAAGGATCCGGAACCGCCAGCCCCATACAGTAATGAGAAGCATCCTCCCCAGGTAATCAAAGCAAGCAAAGCAGAGACCTGAAAGTCCATCCCCACCTGTCAGTAACGATATAGTGCCTTTCTCTCCCACCACCAAACTGCTCATCGTAAGAAGTCATCTAAAACAGAAGGTATAAATAAGATCCAGAGTCTCATAACTAATACGCCAAATGTTCATGTTGCAGCAGAAAGCCACTCATTATACCAGGAATCAAGAAGATGTCAAACCGAATGATAAAGAAAAAAAAATTAACAGATACTACTATCCTGATGACTGAGATGTCAGATTTATTTGACAAAAATGTGAATACCGCCATGATAAACATGTTTCATAAGCAATTACAAACACACTTGAAACAAATGAAAAAAATATAGGCAGTCTGCGCAAAGAAAGAGAAGATATGAAGGACAACCTTCCATAAATTTTAGAACTGAAAAACATAATTGAAATAAAAAAATTCAGTTGTGTAGGCTCAATAGCAGAAAGCAGTAGACAGGAAGGAATTAGTCAACTTTAAGATAGCATGACAGAAATTACTCAATCTGAGTAATTGGGGGAGGCTTAGGGACCTGTGGATCTATAGCAAAAGATCTAACATTCCCATCATCCGAGTCCCAGAAAGGGAAGAGAGAGAGAGAAGGGCTACAAAAGCATTCAAAGAAATAAGGGCTAAAATCTCCCCAAAGTTGGCAAAAGACATAAACCTACAGAATCAAGATGAGTAAGCCCCAATTGTGACCAGCCCAAAGAAGCCTACAGCATGACACCCGATAGTCAAACTTCTGGAAAAAAATTATGATAACAGCCAAAGAGAAAGGACACCTTCTCTACAGGAGGGAAAAGAGAATGACATCAGATTTCTTGTCAGAAACCATGGAGACTATAAGGAAGTAACAAGACATCATCCGTGTACAGAAAAAAAGAACTGCCAACCCAGAATTGTGTATCCAGTGAAAATATCCTTTAGGAATAAAGGGAAAATCAAGACCTTGTCAGCTGAACAAAAACTAAGTAAATTCGTTGCAAGTAGACCTGTCTTGGCTGAAGGAATTCTCAAAAAGAAAACAATGTAACCTTAACATGTGTGTGTGTGTGTGTGTGTGTGTGTGTGTGTGTGTGTGTTTACATACATACATACATACATATATTTTAGTGTTTGTTTTTTAGAGAGAGAGAGAGAGAGACAGAGTACAAGTGAGGGAGGGGCAGAGAGTGAGGGAGACAGAAGACAGAATCTGAAGCAGCCTGCAGGCTCTGAGCTGTCAGCACAGAGCCCGACGTAGGGCTTGAACTCTTGAACTGCGAGATCATGACATAAGCCCAAGTCACATGCTTAACCAACTGAGCAACCCAGGTGCCCCAAAAATGGAATCTTAGAACATCTGAAGCATAAAAGAAAAACAGATAGAATAAAAAATATGGACAAATTCTATGCATTTGCCTTCTCCTCTTTAATTTTCTAAATTAAGTTTGACCACTGAAACCAAAATTACAACACCGTTTGATGTGGTTCTCAATGTATATAGAGGTAATGTTTAAGCCAACTATATGACAAGTTGGAGAGAGTAAAAAGATGTAATGGAAGATAAGGTTTCTACATTCATTCAGACTGGTAAATGACTACACCATTAAACTTCTATTGAGTCACATATATAACATAATACCTAGAGGAACCACTAAAGAGGCTATACAAAGAGGTAATCCCAAAAACACTATAGATAAATAAAAAATGGAGTTTTAAAAAAAATGTTCAAATAACCCACAGGAGGGCAGGAAAAGAAAACAGAGAAATGAAAAAGAGAACAAAAAATCAAAGTCACAGACTTAAACACAAACAT
This sequence comes from Neofelis nebulosa, assembly GCF_028018385.1. Classification (NCBI taxonomy): domain Eukaryota; kingdom Metazoa; phylum Chordata; class Mammalia; order Carnivora; family Felidae; genus Neofelis; species Neofelis nebulosa. The sequence goes on along the minus strand of NC_080790.1, from coordinate 83,299,274 downwards.
ATCAATAATCACATAAAATGTAAATGGCCTAAACACATCAATTAAAGGCAACTGTTAATAGAATAGGTTAAAAATATGACCCAACTATTTGCTGTCCTCAAAAAGCTCACTTCAAATACAGGGATATAGGCTGGGTTAAAAATAAAATAATAGAAAGTTATATCATTAAACATTAACCAAAAGAAAGTGGGAGTAGCTATATTAATACCCAGTAATGTAAGCTTCAGTGCAAAGAAAATTATGAGACAGGAAAGACCATTATATAATTATAAAAGGGTCAATTCACCAAGATATGGCAAGCCTAAATGCATGTGTCAAACAACAGAACTACAACATATGTGAAACAAAAAGTGATAGCATTAAAAGAAGAAACAGATAAATACACAATTATAGTTAAAGATCTTGATACCCCTCCCTCCCTCAATAATTGATAGAATAACTAGACCATCAACCAATAGGATCTAATTCTACAGTGGACTCCAGCCAACTACAACAGAATACACATTCAAGAATCCACAGAAATGTATCGAGAGACATATCCTGGGCCATGAAAATATGCCTCAATACACTTAAAAGAATGGAAATCATACAGAATACATTGTCTCATCACAAAGGAGTCACACTAGAAATCAGTAACATATAAAAAAACAGGAAAATCTCAATTTGGAAATTCAATACTCTTCTAAATAATCTGTGGGTCTTCACAGACACCAGGGTGGCTATCCTCAAAAAGACAGGTAATCACAAATGTTCATGAGCATATGGAAAAATAGAAGCCCTCATATACTGCTGCCAGGAATGTAAATCGTACAGCCACACCAGAAAACAGCCTGGCAGTGCCTTGAAATGTTAAACACAGACGTCCTGGGCCTAGAAATTTCATTCTCAGGTATATACCCTAAAGAAATGAAAACCTGTCCACATAAAAACTTATACAGGAATGTTCACAGCAGCATTATTCATAATAGCCAAAAGGTGAAAACAACCCAAATGTCCATCAACTGATGTCTGTGATAAACAAAATGTGGCAAAAAAAAAGGGGGGGGAAGGGTATTATTTGGCCATAAAATGGTACATGCTACAACATAGATAAACCTTGAAAACATGCGCCAATTGAAAGAAACTCATCACAAAACCACATATGGTATGACTCCAGTTATATCATACATCCAGAAGAGGCAAATCTACAAAGACAGAATGTAGATTCGGGATTTCCTTACGGTGGGGCAGGATGGGGAAATCACACAGACATAGCTAAAGCATATGGGATTTCTTTTAGAGATAATGAAAATATTCTAAATTTGACTAGAGTGATGGTTGCACAACTGTGAATATACTGAAGGCCATCAAGTTGTATACTCCAAATGGATTCAATACATACTATATAAATTATACCTCAATAACACTATTACAAAAAAAATCGATGGGTCAAAAAGGAAGTCTCAAGGGAAATCAAAAAGTGCTCTGAACTGAAAGGAAATGAAAATACAAAATATCAAAAGCTAAAGTTTTGCTGAGGAAAAAATTTATACCACCAAATACATTCATTAGAAAGTAAGAAAAGTCTCAAATTAATAATCTAACCTTTTGCTTTACTATTTGCAGGTGACATACTACTATATATGGAAAACCCTAAAGATTCCACCAAAAAAAAAAAAAAAACTACTAGAACTGATAAATGAATGCAGTCACAGGATACAAAATTAACATAGAGAAATTGGTTTCATTTCTATACATTAAAAATGAGGTAGCAGAAAGAGAAATTAAGGAAAACAATCCCATTTACAAATGCATCAAAAAGAAGAAAATATCTAGGAATAAACTTAACTTAACTTAACTTAACCCCAGAATTCGAGACACGCTACAAAACTGTAGTCATCAAAACAGTACAGAACCGGAACAAAAGTAAACACACAGATCAATGGAACAGAATAGACAGCCCAGAAATAAACCCAGGCTTTTACAGTCAGTTAATCTATGACAAAGGAGACAAGACTATGCAATGGGAAGAAGAGTCTCTTCAACAAATGGTATTGAGAAAACTGAACAGCTACATGCAGAAGAATGAAATTGGATTGCTGTCTTACACCATGCACAAAAATAAACGCAGAATGAATTAAAGACCTAAATGTGAGACCCAAAGCCATAAATTCCCGGGAGAGAACATAGGCAGTAATTTCTCTGACATCGGCCATAGAAACACTTTTCTATATATGTATCCTCTGACAAGGGAAATACAAAAGTAAAATTAAACTATTAGGACTACACTAAAATAGAAAGCTTTTGCAGTGAAGGAAACCATCAACAAAACTAAAAGGCAACCTACTGAATGGGATAAGATATTAGCTAATGATGTATCTGATAAGGGGTTGATATCCAAAATATATAAGGAACCCATACAACTCAATAACCAAAAAACAAATAATACAATTTAAAAATGGGCAGAGAACATGAGTAGTCATTTTTCCAAAAAAGACACACAGATGGCCAACAGGCACATGGAAAGATGTTCAACATCACTAATTATCAGGAAAATGCACATTACAACCAGAAGGAGATACCACTTTACACCTGTCAGAATGGCAAAAATTAAAAAAAACACAATAAATAACAAGTGTTGACGAGGATGTGGAGAAAAAGGAGCACTCATGCACTGTTGGTGGGAATGCAAACTTGTGCAGCCACTCTCAAAAACAGTATGGAAGTTCCTCAAAAAATTAAAAATAGATTTACCGTATGATCCAGTAATTCCACTGCTGGATATTTATCTAAAGAAAAAGAAAACACCAACTCAAAAAGATAGATGTACCCTACGTTTATTGTACCATTATTTATAATAGCCAAGATATGGAAGCACATGCACACGTGCACACACTGGAATATTACTCAGCCATAAAAAAGAATGAACTGTTGTCATTTGCAGCAACATGGATGGATCTAGAGGGTATAATGCTAAGTGAAATAAATCAGAGAAAGACAAATACCATATGATTTTGTTCCTGGGTGGAATTTAAGAAAGAAAAGAAATGAGCAAAGAAAAAAGAGACAAACAAACAAACAAAGACTCTTAAATATAGAGAACAAACTGGTGGTTACCAGAAGGGAAGTGGCAGGGGGGAGGGGAGGTGGTAAAATAGGTAAAGGGGATTAAGCGTACACTCATCAGATACCTGGGTGGTTCCATCATTAAGCATCTGACTTCAGCTCAAGTCATAGTCTCACAGTTGTTGAGTTCGAGTCCCACATTGGGTGAGCTTGTGCCCCACTTCGGGTAAGCTCCAGCCCCACTTCAGGTGAGCATGAGCCCGCTTTGGATAAAAAAAAAACACAAACCCCGGGTGAGCCCCACTTCTCTCTCTCTCTGCCCCTCGCTCACTTGACCCCTCTCTTAAAAAAAAAAAAAAAAAAAAGGTGTATACTCATCATGATAAGCACTGAGTCACTGAGTCATGTACAGAATTGTTGAATCATTAAATTGCACACCTGAAACTAATATAACACTATGTGTTAATTATACTTGAATAAAAAGGAAATTTTAAAAATCAAAACAACTAAACACAGCCAACAAGTCTCTCCCAAATAGAGGCAATTGTTTAAACTAGAGCCAATCAAGTAATTTTCTTCCTTTACTTCCAGTTCTTCTCCATGAAAGTCTTGCCCCTGGTTCCTGCCAGTTGAGTACTCCTAATGACTTCTGGTTTGTCACCACCCAATTTGAATAGATTTTTTCTCAAATAAACCCTTAAAATTAAAAATAACAATAATAATAAAAGCAAAATAAACCCAAAATAAACAGAAGGAAGGAAACTATAAAGAGCAGAAGTCAGTGAAATCAAACACAGAAAAATAGGGGAAAAAATAGTGAAATAAAAAGCCGAATCTTGGGTCACCTGGGTGGCTCAGTCAGTTAAGCATCTGACTCTTGATTTTGGCTCAGGTCATGATTCCACAGTTTGGGAGACTGAGCCCCGCATCGGACTCTGCGCTGACAGCACAGATCCTGCTTGGGATTGTCTCTCTCCTCTCTCTCTGTCCCTCTCCTCACTTGCACACGCTCTCTCTCTCAAAATAAATAAATAAACATTTAAATGCTTGTTTAAAAAAAAAGGGTGAATCTTCAAAAAGGTCAATAAAATTGGCAAATCTTTAGCAAGACTGGTATTAGTGTTTACCAATAATTTGGGAATAAAAAAAGGGTATCCACTACAGACCCTGCCATCATAAAAAGGATGATGTGGGAATACTATGAACAGATTTACATACACATTTCACATCCTGGATGAAATAGGCTGATGCCTCAAAACACACAAACAACCATAATTTACCTCACATGGAGTTAATTTACATAGCCCTACAACTAGCAAAAAATAAAAACAAAAACAAAACTGAACTTATGATTTAAAACTCTTAAAAAAATAAACTCTTTAGCCCAGATGGTCGTATTAGTGAATTCTACAAAATAATACCAATTCTACATAATTGTTTCCAAAAACTGGAAGAAGAGGGAACATTTCAGTTGACTTCTGAAACTACTAGACCCTAGTATCAAAACCAAACAAAGAGTACAAAAACTAAGGCAACAGGTCAATATCCTTTATGAGCATTGTGATATTGTAATTTATAATAATAAATACATATTTGTTCTTCAACCCTTTTTCTGGTTTACAGAGCCCCTAAAACCTTTGTTTGATAAGAGAGCAGTCTTGTGGGACTGAGCCCTTAACCTGATGTTGCTTCCCAGTAGATAGTGTCATAATTGAGTTGTAGGATACCTAGCTGGTATCCAAGAATTGCTTGGTGATGCTGAAATTGAATGCGGGATTATGGTATAAATGCAAAAATCCTTATCAAAATATTATCAAAGAATTCAGCAATATAAAAAAAGACTCATATGTTGTCTTTTGACCAAAGGAGGCTTACTTATTTCAGGGAGGCAAATGTGCCTTAATATTCAAAATCCAATCAGTGTAACACATCATATCAAGAGACTAAAGAAGAAAAATTACATGATTATACCAACTGATGCAGAAAAAGTGTTTAGCAAAAATTCAACATCTGCTTATGATAAAGACCCTCTGCAAACTACTAATAGAAGGAACTTTCTGAACTTGATAAAGATCATCTGATTCCAAATGCCAAGTTTTAATTACCCTGCAAAAAAAGTGCCTAGTTGGCAGAAACGTTGGCCTGTTCACTTAAAAAACCCCAAAGTTGGTGCTCAAGACACATACGTTTGGGAAATGACTGAATAGACTATAAATCATTAGGTGGAAACCATGTATGCTATGGGAAAATCATTGCAAAGAAAATATTCTTCGTTCCTAAAAACTGATAAATAACTCCCATGATTACTTATTCTTTCATTTATTGACCCACAAGCATTTCCAAGCACTCACCATCATGAAGCGTGCATAGCACTAGAGACATCGCAATAACCAAGATGGAGATGTCTTTGTCTCCATGAAGTTTACCATCTACAGGGACAAAGGACACCAAAGAAGTGGTTACAAATGCCATGCTTGTTACGGAAAGGGAAATGTAAGTCACAGTGGAACCACTGCAGGGTCTTTAATCTTGTCTGCCCCATTGGAGAAGGGCTCATTAAGGAAACAGTGGTAGGAATTGTCAAAGCCAAGAGGCATGGGAGGGGCTTCTGAGCAGAGGGAATGGCATGTGCAAAACTCAATAGTGTGGGCACCAAGTGTGGCCCATAGGAGGCGCTGCAAGAAAACCAAGACAGGGTGACAGTAATGTGTCCTAGGGCTTGTCATCCGCAGTTTGGATTCACCTCAAGGTAGTGGCAAGTAGTAACACCCAACACAGGCAATGATATGAAGAAAAAGGCATGCTCTTCATTGGAAGACATTTACAAAATGTTTCAGAGGGCAGTGAGTACCCACATGGCTCTCTGTCCATAGTCACACTGTGCAGATGTTGTTAACAGACTACTTACTGCACTACAGTTCACAGACCCACCTGAGGGTCTGTTTCACCCCCTGGAGCAGGTTCTCAGGGTGGTAGCGAGTTTTACTCAATTTTGCCCTCCCATTATCTCATAGGTTGTAGCAGGTGGACCAAAATGGCAGTAAAGAGGGGCATCTGGATGGCTTAGTCCATTGGGCATCCGTCAGCCGGCACAGAGCCCGCGTCAGATCCTCTGTCCCCCTCTCTCTGCCCCTCCCCAACTTGCTCTCTCTCTCTCTCTCTCTCTCTGAAATAAATAAACATTTGAAAAAAATGACAATAAAGAGAAAAGCGCTTCACCTTCCCTTTGATCTGGATGTGCTCCTTTAGGGGTTTTACTCCATGCCTCTGGACAAGCATGCAGTGACAACCAGATAAGCATGCTGTCGCTGGGGGTCAAGCACTTGAAAACAAAGATCAGATCATGGGCTTCGCCTTTTATCACAGTCCTCACCCACATTCTTAGTTCCAGCTTTTCTATCATTTTCTTTAATCTTTAGTTTTGTTATTTTATTTACCAGCGGAACACCTAGCCAACTGGTTTATATCTGATTACCCTAAAGGTTTATGCTTTCATCACTGATGGTGAGTTCTACCTTCAACTCAATTTCCTTAAGGTTGTAAGAGTTATGCTGTAAAATCTTCACTTCCACCAGACACAAAAGAACACACACTGTATGATTCCCCTTACATGAAGTCCCTAGAGTAGTCAAATTCGCTGAGACAGAAAGTAGAATAAAGGCTCCCAGGATCTGGGAGGACAGAGGATATAGGACAGGGAGTTAGTGTTTAATGGGCAGAGTTTCTGTTTAGGAAGACAGGAAAGTTCTGGAGATGGCCAGTGGTGATGGTTGCACAACATGGTGACTTGACCTAATGTCACTGAATTGTACTTGAAAGGGTTAATATAGTAAATTTTATGTGGCATCTATTTTACCACAATAGAAAATACATCTTGGGGCGCCTGGGTGGTGCAGTCGGTTAAGCGTCCGACTTCAGCCAGGTCACGATCTCGCGGTCCGTGAGTTCGAGCCCCGCGTCAGGCTCTGGGCTGACGGCTCGGAGCCTAGAGCCTGTTTCCGATTCTGTGTCTCCCTCTCTCTCTGCCCCTCCCCCGTTCATGCTCTGTCTCTCTCTGTCCCAAAAATAAATTAAAAATGTTGAAAAAAAAAAAAAAAAAAAGAAAATACATCTTCACTTTCATTTTTCACTTTCCTACTCATTCTTATGAAGTAATTATGGCACAGAAAAATGAAATATTGGTAATAGCTACATAAACCCTGCTCAGCAAACAAGTGTGAAAAGATGTAGCTGAAACTGATCTCTGCTGATAGGCACTGGCACCATGCACATAACCCAAAACAACTACTATCAGCTGAAGGCAACTCTCAGCGTGGTGAAATAAAGCATGTCTGGGTATTTTCACTGTGTACGTCTCTGCCACAGCATTTCCACTCGCAAACATTTTCACCGCACAACTAATCGACCAAAAGGACTTCTGCTCTAAAAGATAGAATGACTGATTGACAGTTTGGTTTCATTTCTCCATTGACAGTTCCCATTGTTACATTATATAACTATTGGCTACACCTCATAATGTTCTATACGGTGATGAGCAAACAGGGTAGTTTTAAAATAGCAGGCGATAACTTCTAACTCGACTTGATAGAAGAGATGGTAACCAAACTTACTGGAAGTGTGAAATAAGACAGTCCAAAGCTGTATCGCATACTATACTCTACTAGAAAATATCAGTTACAATGATAACAAAGCTCAGTTACAAATACATTACAGCAACACTATGTCTTGTACATTTCCCATAGAACTCCAGAACGTCTATGAGCAGACATGTGACAATATGTCAAGGATGAACAGCAGTGTAGAAGCCTTTCAGAGTGCAGTACGAAGCTCCGTTACAAATGTGTATCCTAGTCTTTGGAAAACTGACACTTCTCTAAATGAAGGAAGACATTAACAATGAATTTTATTGCATTTTTCATGTTTATTTATGTCCTTTTACATGTCCCTGTTTCACTTTTCATGGCTTGATCTTTTATTACAAATATCCTAATGGCACTTCTATTAATTTTTTCATGTTTTGTTATGTCCATTAAACATGAACGTCCCTGTTATTTTCTGTGATTTTCTCTTTTGCAGCCAAATTGCCTTACACCCAACTAGATATATAGCAAAATGTTTGTGGCAATCATGTTTGTGGTGAAATGACCAAGAACCATAAAATGTGCAAAGCACGGGCTGTCCAAAAATAGCAAGCAAAAAAAATCAGGATTTTCTGCGATGCAAAGGGAAAAATAACTAATTTTTACAAAAACACTCATAGCAAAATATCAAAAGGAGATGGCTGACCAAAGTATAACACGCTAACATGCTATCCCAATCTACCATAGCACATATGTCAATTACAGCAATACCCCTATGGGTTTATTGTAAATGATGCTCAGTGAACAAGAGCACAAGAATGGTTATCTTTATTATCGTTAAAACTGTTAAATTCACCGATCTTGTTCACAGACATATTTTTAAAGGAAAGTGCCTCTTATATGGGACCTCATCATCCACTGAGACCCTAAGACCAGATAGCCTTATTTAAATTGGCAAAACAGAGACATTTGGGGGAAGGTAAGTAACATTTTCATTGTTTTAACAATGGTCGGGATGACATTTGATGTATCCATAGAGTTTACCTTTCACAGATAATGAAGTTGCTGTGTGACATAGCTAAATGTCAGAGGCAGGGTGAGAGGGACGTGCCGGCAGCCTGGCATCCCTCCCAACACTGCTTCTCACGCCTGCGCTCCTTACTCAAGGTGTAAAACGGGAATGCCTTTTACTTAGGGATTCCATGACAGCCTCCCCATTTTTATCAATGGTAAGGGGATGTCACCATTTTTACTTATTTCTCTTTTGGTAACACAACCATATTCTGAGGACGGTGTTCATTTTGACTATTATTAACTTGATAAATTCCAGCGGATCCTGAGTGCATAAGAATCCCAATCAGTAGACTCACCTCCCTTAAATATAAGCAGGTAGAAATACTGGAAGCAAAATTTCATGCAACGTGAAAAAGGCTGGGCCAGAGGTTACAAACTGGCGGCTCATGGGCCATCGTGGCCTATAGACCGATTTGGTTTTGCTCATTGTATTTCTGAATATCGAGCTAATCTCTCGTAAATGAGAGTTTCCACATACAAATTCCTCTGTTTAGTTTATCTTGAAAAATCAGCAGACTGGGCCCTCTGTCCCCCAGTCTGTGCAAGGTGGCAATGAGCTGGAACTGGGCAGGGGATTCCTCTAGTCAGAGCGAGTGCTGGCTCTCCAGCTTGCCTGCCAGCCTCCCCCATGCTGGGCATCCCCACCCATCCAGCCCACACAGCATGCATATGCACTACTAGGCCACACTGTGTGCTGTCCGTCTAGACGGCAGGTCCAAAAGCCTATCTTCAGAGGCTACTCAGACTGCAATGGAGGGGCACCTGGATGGTTCAGTCGGTTGAGTGTCCAACTCTTGATTTCATTCAGCTCAGATCATGATCCCAGGGTCCCACGTGCATGATTCCTGCGCGCATGGGGCCTGCTTAAGATTCTCTCTCTCCCTCTGCCCCTCTTCCCCACTTGTCCTCTAATTAAAAAAAAAAAAAAAAAAGACTGCAATGGAGACTGGGGTGAGAAACCTTACATTGTCTTTCTCTTCAGTCTTCTTTTTAGATTCCTGACTTCAAATCGGAACTGCAGCAATGAGAACACAACTCAGCACTCAGATTCCATGGCTTATGGGACTGGCTTCCCATCTCTTAAGCAAGTGACCAGTGCTCAGCAACTCAGGGGGTGAGGTGCCTCCCTCTTCTCACCGGGCCCCATGGCTGGTTTCTGTCAACAGGCGAGCTCCCTGAAAAGTCCTAAGTGCCACACTTGGAGTTGGTGACTTCTGCAGGCTGAGAGAACTTCCCTCAGTGTATGCTGAGGCATACATTGCAGGCTGGGACTTTCTCCTCCACTGAATCCTAATCTGACCCCTGAGCCAGGGCTGAGCACAAGAAGTGACTTGTGCTCTTGCCTCATTATCACCTGAATTAAGGCCTTTTCTTTAGTCTCAGACCCATTATTTGCATTCCTGGGCCATCAGCAAGATTAAGATCAATTCTCAGTGTTAGTTAGATTTTTCTTTCTACAAGAAGTTGGGCCCAGAGAGTTAGCCTATAACCAGTGGGTCAGAAAAGTATTTTTGCTGTGTCGATTATGCAAATATTCATGAGCAGAAATCTCATATTTAGTTTTTACCTGGCTACCTGTGATTGCTCATGACAGACTTAAAAGTTGTGTGTGTGTGTGGTGTGTGTAACACATGGAGATACATGTGTGAAGTCATCCCTAAGCCCTGTGGTTTGCCTTGCTTTACGAAAGACACTGCATCCGATGCTGAGAGTTTTATGTCACACAGAAGACACATTTACTGGGGCCCAAGGCAGATGCGGCTGGAGGTGCTGCTCTCGGAAGTCCGACGTGGAAAAAATAAAAGACTATATAGGTCTCTGGATTTCAAGGAAAGTCACAAATTGAAACAACAGCAAGCTATCCCTTCAAATGATAGAGAAGTTTTTGGTTCCACACATGAAGGTGTCTGGGAGGAAATATGTGCTGGGCTGAGCGGGAACCAGGTGGCCTGGGAAGATCTTCCTGGCACTGAATCCCTTGGCTCTCCAGGGCCCGGAGACCAAGCGAAAAGGGCCAGAGTCTCTCCAGGCTTGGCAGCCCAAATCAATTTTGGGCAGGCCGATCACAAAGAAAGTTCTCCTGGCTGTAAAAGAGGCTGGGCCACAGTAGCGAGCACACGAAGCACTGTGCAAAGTTAATGACACGAAGCACTGTGCAAAGTTAATGACTCTGTTGATACGGCTCCTCAGCTTGTGCGTTACAGCGTATCTCCAGTCTTCCAATACCTCTATAAAATCTATTCTAATGAAGTGACAATCGCGTGCCCTGGCTGCTCGAAGGCAGCTTCTGTGACAGAAAAGCTCACTATTTTTCTAGGAATTCTGAAGGAGACGGTCATGCAAGAGACTAGCTTATTAGCATCTATGTAAAGGACATACATCATAATTATTTTGCATAGTTATCTTGCCAAAAGCAAATCAATTTCTTCCTTTCCAAGATAAGAAAGAAACTATGCTCGGAGAGTGAGGAAAGCCAGCGAAGAAAGGAGAAATAAATAAATGAACACTGTGCTTTTCTGTAAATAATACTTCTTGCTTTTTATTTGAGTTATTTGCGGTTTTCAATTTTATGTTAGGTTGCTTACCACTCAATGGCTTTCAGAGGATCAAACCAATTACATAGTTTACCATCTTGGTTACTTCCTATTGCAGAGGCCAATCTTAGATTACTCTGTTAACGGGTCACACTCTCCTTTTTTTCTTTTTTTTTTTCATATTTATTTTGAGAGAGAGAATGCACAAGCAGGGGAGGGGCAAAGAGATAGAGAGAATCCCAAGCTGACAGCATGGAGCCCAACACAGGGCTTGATCCCACGAACCCTGAAATTGTGACATAAGCTGAAATCAAGAGCCGGAAGCTTAACCAACCAGGTGCCCCCACAGTCTCCTTTTTGAAGCTACAGGTAGGCTAGGCCAGGGAAATGAATTCCGAAGATGTTCAGTTCTTGCTATCAGCATGCTCAGATTGGGTCCTATGAATTTTGCAAAACGTTCCATGAGCACAGTGCAACCAAGATGGAGTAGTCATACCACACCATCCACATGGCCCAGAAATTATAACTGATTTGGGTGCGTCCTTACCGCCCACCAAGGCAGCAACTCTGCACCAGGAAATAACAATGACACTGGCCAGTGTCCCAAGAATTTTCACATATTTTATATCTGGGTGTGAAATATGTGCCTCCCTATGCCAAGTAAAGTAATCCACAGATGCCAGGGGAATTTCTAATATCGCCAGGTGGGAAACAAGATCCACGCTGTTAAAATGCTCAGAGCAGCCCTCGGACACGCCAAGAATTCTTATTTAGCAGAGTCCTCGACTCATGTTTCTCATGAAGTACACATAAAGTCGTCACAGAACTTGTCCTGCATCTGTCAGGACTGCAGGTTCAGATTTTACAGCTCTGAAGCGGATTCGACAGCCCCATATTCTAAGTATCTTTAACGTTACCAAGTTCTACCCCCTTGTGGCTCTTGGCCCACCCCTTTTTCTTCTTCTTCTTTCTCCACTGCAGTAACACCCTTCGAGGAAGGGGTTCGGAAAAGGAAGGGGTAGACTGAAAGAGATCTTTCTGAGGGGAAAAAACTCTCCCGGGTATAGGCATTATGTAGGGGGAATGACAGTATCCAGGGAGTAGTTAGGTTTGCCAACTGTATCCGAATAGACTTTCTGCAAATCTGGCTGGGAGGGAGAGGCACAGGGAGGGGGCACCGGGATCCAAGACCCAGGAGTGGTGACAGGGACCCTAGTGTACTCTAACCTAGAGAGAGGCAAGACTTGCCATGCAGGCCAATGGCTGAAAGCAGTTTTTTTTCCTACTGCCCCAGCTAGATGTTAAAGCCCAAGATTTGTGATTCTTTCAACCCGTGTGTTGGTAAATGATTTATGCCAATTTTTGGTTGTGTTGTTTGCCCACCCATCATTAAGTTATGCACGGTTATCCAGGGAGCCTACCGCACCCACTCAACCACCTTGTGTTGGAGTTTTATGTTCCGTTTGGCTTTTATTCCTCTGAGAGCCTGCCTTCTAAACAAACGTACCACTTGCTTAAAATAAATAGATCAAAGTATAGTAGAGGAACCCACAATTGCCAGTAATTGCTGCCTAATTGCATTTTTCAATTAAGTGGTCGCTAACACTTAACTCCAGTCACTGGTTATATACACGGAGGGGATCTGCGTGCACACCGGTGGCCAAAGCTAAATTAAGAAACTACCCTATTTGGTAAAAGGATGCTATTTTCTCAACTTACCAGAATCAGCATATTTTTGCTCATTTTGCCTCCTCTCCAGCTTCTGATTACCAACTCGGTGATCTCTGCACATCCATGTGTCTTTCAATTTGCTTATCATTGCAAAGACCAAAGGGATTTCAATTCTTAAGAATTCTATGGTCCAAGCATCATCATAATTATTACACTTTAGGAAAATAATAACCAGTACTACTAACATATTTAGTGGAAAAATAAAAGACCGGAGTCCTGCCAGTTATACACACTTGTTCACAGATTCAGAAACAGCAATAAACTCCCTTGGTTTCAGTGGCCTCAAAACACAAAATTGAGACATCAAGACCAAACGGAAAGAAAAAGAAGAAAAAAAAAAAATCACTGCAGAGGGAGTAAAGTCATTACATATATAAATCGGCTATCTTATCAACCAAATCCCTTTAGCAAAGCCATTAGCACTCACGAACCACGCTTCGAATGAAAGCACATGAATACATGTCAGCAGTAAAACAAAGCCAAGTGAAGACTCTTGTGAGAATCAAAATAGGCTTATACATGTGAAGCAGCTGAAAACAGAAAACAGTACTGAGGATGTAGACATCATGAGTTTTGACTGTGAACCGCCTAAGCCCTGCAGAGGTAGACAAAAACAAAAGACACAGGCCCCCATCCCTGGAGCCTGTACTTGAGGAGGGAGGGACTGTGAGCACACACAGGCGACTAATAAATAAATAAACATATGTCAGATAGTGACAAAAGTGCTAAAGGAAGGAAGCCGTGCACAACAGGACCTAGAGAGACTGGGGTGGGAGCTGTTTCCCGCAGGCACACACACATATTTTCTAGTTCTCTTAAAGACATCAGCTCCTTGAGCCCATGGCAGCATCTTTGTATCCTTCCGGACAGGTCACGGAGGATGCACAAAGAATGATGCCATTTTCCTAAGAAGACAGGTAGACGTGAATGGTATATTCATGATTACTTTGGGCAGGACTTTGTTTTACAACTCCTTCCTGCCTCGATTCCTAAAGGAACACAGTTTAAAAAAAGAAAAAAGAAAAAAGTACAAAGGGACTTGGGAATGACCTGCTGAAAAACATGTTTGCCCTGCTTGTGTGTGAATGGACATTGCTGGGGACCCTGAGGACACGGAGTAGACCCAGAAGCTCAGAGGGTGTCAGGAGGAAGGCCTAGGGGAGAGCCAGCTCCTACACAGAACGTCTCACCGGACCACAAGCCTTGTGTGCAAGGCCCTCTCTGCTGCCTCCCACCTACTATGCCCCTTACCTACTACGCCTGGCTGTCCGCCCTTCAGTCTTTGACAGAGGAACCTGCCACCAAACAAGGGGGGGGGGGGGGGGGTGTGGCCTTTCTTCTCTATTGCGAATTAACTTACAAAAGCAGACAGATGATTTTTTTTTTTTTTACATTTATGCAACACTGAAAACTGCAAGGTTATGATTTAGAGAGAAGCCGTGCATAACACCAACAGCAGGAGACAGGGCCATCCAGACAATCTAACAACTTGCTACAGAATAACTGGACGAAACAAACTTTGGTGGCGCGATACCGTTATGCTTTGGAGGAGGAAGCAAGACATCGGTTCTTATCCAAGGGCTAACCACATTTCCAAGGTCTGAAGGTGGCAAGTTTTCTACGTGCACTCTCATCAACCTCACAAGGAAGCTATTCTCATTCTCCTATTTTATGGATGAAATAACTGAGGTTATAGAGGATTATTAACTCACCCAAACTCCACAGCTAGTAAGTGGCAGAGGTCAGATTTTGGACAACAGGGCGGAAGTTACCACTCAAAGTATGTGCAATTACAGTATATGCATTGTATGTAGAGTGACTACATAAATGACCACGTGAACTAACATATTTGAGAGTGAGGGGCAGACTATTAATATATGTTCTCAGATAATGGACGCAAATCATGGATATCATGGACAAACCAGGAGGCACAGTTACCTTAATTACCACATGATTAAGCTGAGGTGAAACAAAAAGTGTCTCTAACTACTATTTACTTATTATTTTTCTCAGTGCTTATTTATTGAGTACCTGCTCTGTGCCAAGCACTGTTCTAGGCAGCACGTCAAAGAGACAAAATCCCTTCCTGCACAGAGCTTCCATCCTAATGAATGTCGTTCACGTGTGCAAATGTGTCTGCGTGTGCATGCATGTGCATGCAGTTCAACACGTGTGCATGCACGTGCAACCACGAAACACATTTAACACCCTGTCTCCTGTAAACCTGTTGAAGCTGAACTTTGGCCTATTAAAATGTATATGGTAGCCCAAGTTATGGGTTGAACCTTTAACCTATGAATCTTAACATGTTAAATATATATATCAAAAGCATTGGAATTCTATATTCTCTAAGTTATGCATGGGAGAAAAAGCTAGACCAAGCTTCAGAAATTCCAGACTCAAGTTCTAGCTCTGACACCACTTATGAGTTATGCCCCCTTGCCTTCTGGAGCTCCTTCCGTCCTGCCAGTTTACAGAGTTGCGGTGAGGTCCGACCAATGTCAGCTGTAGAGTCAAATGTGCTTCCAGTTGGTCCACACAAAGATCCTGTGAAGTAGGCAGGATGTAATCATTGTGGTCCGATTTTACGGTGAAAATCTGAGACCATCAAGATTAAGGTTAAGAGTGTATGAGATAAGGCACATCTAGGTGCTCTGGAGACTACAGACAGATGCCTAGAACGTAATACTCTTCTCCGGAACAAAACACAGTAGAGCAATGAGGTACGCTGACCATGGATCCCACCTCTACCACTTAAGAGTTGTGATACCCTGGACAGGTTACCTCAGCTCTCTAAACCTGTTTCCTCATCTATTTTTTAAAACTAGGGATAATAATGATGGCTTACCAACCAGGGTTGTTGTGATGATTAAATGAGACAATGGGTATAAAACACTTGGCCCAAATACCTGGCATGGAATAATGCTTCATCCTGGTTGGCTATTATTGTTTTATTAAAGAAACCTGTGATAGAGGGATTATGTAGGCCCACCCATCTCCACCCTCCAGTGCCACAATAAAAGACTCTGCTCAGCTGCATTACATTGATCAGGTTTCCCAGCCCATGGATCCCTAGGAAAGAAGCTTAGTAATAGGGAGTAGCAGAATTGCCTGTGGCAGAGTCATAGGAACACGGCAAAAGAATCGTCCCATGGCCTTGTGACTCCACGAGAAACTTTCCATGGATAACAAAAATTTTAAACTGCTTTAGAGCACTTTCACAGGCAGGCTGGGCATGTGTAATCTGTTCCATTTGCCGCTGAAATTTCTAAAGACAATCGTGAATTTGACTTTTCTGTTTTTCACATGTGGGCCTTTGTATGCCAACACCAAGTATTAACATGAAACTCACCTTTAAAAATATGGTTATGTCACAACCACCCAGAGAGCTTTCAAAGGAATTCCCATACCTCCCCTGGAGTTATTGAAGAGGGAAAGGAATGCATACATCTTCAAACAAGGGATGAATTTTACAAATCAAGATTAGAAAGCCCTGGAACAGTGATGAACAATGTGTAGGATTGTTGCAGGAAGTACATCAATTATGATTCATCACATTTAAAAGATGTAATTGCAAGAGAGTAACCTCTAATTGTGCACGCCTCATTTAGAATGACAATACGCCCATGTCTGCACGTCCCTTTAATATAATAAACACATGCTTCTCTTGGCTTAAGTTTCTTTTGCTATAAAAGTAAAATCTTTGTTATAAATTACTTCCTCCCCTACAGAGTATCTCTTATTATCCCTTGGAAATGTTAAACAGGTGGGGCAGATACATATCCCTACTTCTACTAATTAAATGTGAGAACCAAGTCTTGGGAGGATCATACAACAAAGTTAATGGCAGAACTCAAAGTGCCACCGGGTCTTCCTGCTTCTAATCTGGGGACATATTTTCCAAACCTCAAGTCCAACACTTTTTCAATTGCTGAACTATTTCTCTTCTACCCAACTATGAAAATATAGAAGAGAAAAGGAGAATAGTTACATCTTCCCATCCTGCAGATAGAAAAACTAGGAAAAGAACATATTATATTCACCTTACATTGAAGACAGTCCATTATGATATCCTATGGGCAGAACATATCCATGGACTTTTAACACTACATAGCACGCTTTTCTTTTAAAAGTGCCATATAAAATGTCACTGAACCATCCAACAATGTGAACACAGATAAAACCATCTCGTACTTCAAACACAGAAGATTAATATCTAGCCACATCTGAAATAAAGGAAAATGTCTCCGAGGCCAGAAACAAGAGAAGTCCAAGAAAGAGACATCAGTAGGATTTCAAGCCACAGTGAACCTGGGGGATTGGATTCCACACAAGTTACCTGCACTACGTGCTGGGACCTAGCATTTGAATACCTATATGAAGCCAAGAAATCCGAAGTCAGACCAGTAAGGGAAGGATTCATGCATAAATTCCTGAGTCTCAGAGAGCTACTTTGTGCCAAATAAACACATACTAAAAGATATCTATAGCCAAGGAAAAATTGAAGGAAATACATCAACTCTTTATAGCCTTGGGCAGAGGGAAAATTCACCTGTGAAGTATAAAATTCCAGATTGACCCCACACACAGGTTTAAAGTCCACTTGAATAATATAGGAAAACCAAGCTAGCACTAAAAACCAATCACTGAAATTCTGGGTCCCAGCATGAAAACTCAAAACCATTTTTGTTAGAACCATTCATAACTTAAGGGAAACAAACCACTTCCAAGTAAACATCCCCTGCTGAAGCTAAGCTCACAATAAAAAATATAATCTATATGAGGAAATAAATATCCAAAAGGGAAAATCGGTAAATGTGATAAACATAATTAACAACTAAAAATAACAGAAAAATCTACCTTTTTAAGTTTTTTTAATGTTTATTTTATTTTTGAGAGAGAGAGAGAGACAGAGACAGAGCATGATCAGGAGAGGGACAGAGAAAGAGAGACAGACACAGAATCCAAAGCAGGCTCTAGGCTCTGAGCTGTCAGCACAGAGCCTGACACAGGGCTCGAACCCACAAACCGTGAGATCACAACCAAAGTTGAAGCTGGACACTTAACCAACTGAGCCACCCAAGTGCCCTAACAGGAAAATCTAAAAAAAAAAGGAAAAACAAAAACCACAACAACAACTATAAAATGAATACAGTTTAAATAAAATACTCCAAAGGAGGAGTATAAGTTAATTAAATAGTAGAATAGTATGAACAAAATGCAGGTAGACTGGAAAAAGAACCAAGGCAGCATAAATGAAAATATAATTAAAATGAAAAATCCAGGGGCGCCTGGGTGGCTCAGTCGGTTGGGCGGCCGACTTCGGCTCAGGTCATGATCTCACGGTCTGTGAGTTCGAGCCCCGCGTCGGGCTCTGTGCTGACAGCTCAGAGCCTGGAGCCTGTTTCGGATCCTGTGCCTCCCTCTCTCTGACCCTCCCCCATTCATGCTCTGTCTCTATCTCAAAAATAAATAAACGTTAAAAAAAAATGAAAAAAAAAAAAAATGAAAAATCCAATGAGTAAGTTAGGCACAGATTAATCTGTGAAAGTATAATGTGGTACTGGAAAAAAAGATCTGATAAAATCACCAAGAAATAGAAAAGAGATGAAAAACATCAAACGGCATTAAGAAACATGGAAGCACAAGTCCAAGCAACAAAAATAAAATAAGTCAATACCTAGACATACTGAAGAAGCGGCAGAATATCAGAAATAACCAAATGAAAAATCTTAAATACACACAGACAGCAAAGTCTGATTAATCCAAAGGGCAATGAGAGTAACAACATAAATCTCCTTAGCAACAAAACCAGACAGAAAGTAATGAAACAATATTTTCCAACTGATAAGTGATAATAATTCCAACTCCTATGTTGTTATATAATCATTCAAGAGAATAATCAAGATAAAGACATTGTTAAAGATCAAGAGAATTTATCATTCAAAGGTCCTCCCTGAATGAAGTATGTATCCAAGAAAACACTTCAGTAAAAAGAAAACAATGTGGAAGGGAGAGAGAAGAAGTAACAATAAAAAAATTGGTAAGCATGTTTGCAAATCTATGTAAATACTGCTTATAAAAATTAAAAACTAATTTGGAAGAAATTAAATACAAACCAGGTCTAAAAATTAAAGTTTAATTTGGAAGAAGTTAAATATAAACCAGGTCTGAATTCTAAACCAAAAATTACAATTCTGAAACAGGCAAATAGCAGTTAAAAATTTTAAAGTTTAAATATTATTAAGGAACAGTATAAAACAATAACATAATAGTAAATACTGTTTGCCATGTTCCAAAAATTGTTTTAAGATTTTACATATATTAACTAATTTATTTTTTATAGCAGCTTATGACACTGGTACTTTCATTATACCCATTTAACCAATAAGACAACTGACCCCAGAGAGTTTTAAGTTATGTACCCAATATCTCACAACCACAAAATATGTAGGAAAATGTAACTGGGATGTGAGCCAAAGCAGTCTGCCCTGGCTCCTGTTAAATCAGGTAATCAAATTAAAATTGAAAAGTAAGCACAAAAGGAATATAAACAGAATATATAATAATATGTTAAAAATAAATGAAAAAAATTGACTAGGCCAAAATATGACACTAAAATTAAATATACCAAATAAAAGCACAATAAACAAAGAACAAAATAAGCTCACATATATCTTAACTTACAATAAATGTAACTGCAATTTTTTAAATTACAAATATTTTTAAAATTTAAATTAAATATAAAAAAATCCAGTTATATGTAGGGTTTTTTTTTGAGCTTTAAGTACGGACTTTATTTAAAAAAATTTTTTTTAACATAATTTATTGTCAAGTTGGCTAACATACAGTGTATGCACTCTTGTACTGTTGGTGGTAATGCAAACTGGTGCAGTCACTCTGGAAAACAGTGTGGAGGTTCCTTAAAAAAATTAAAAATAGAATTACCCTATGACCCAGCAATAGGACTACTAAGAATTTATCCAAAGAATATGGGAGTGCTGATTCATAGGAGCACATGTACCCCAATGTGTATGTAGTTTAACAAAATGTATCTGAAGAACAATTATCTAGTTGATTTGATTGCAATGTTAAGGGAAAAGATATGTCCGGAAAATGTAGATGTGAAAACAGATACAGAAAAAATACATGTGCAAAATCTAGTTTTATTTTGAATAGCAATAGTAATAAGAGAAAAAACAGACTATGAGCCACAAGAATATTATTGAAAATAAAGAAGCTCATAATTTAATCATTAAAGAATTCACTCAGAAGCTATAATATTAAACTTGTATGAACCTAATAACTTGGCATCAAAATATATAAAGCAAAAACTAACAAAATTACAAATAGTAATTGGCATCACAATCTTAGAGACTGATTTTAATGTACCCCATAACCTAATAGATAAAATAACCAAAACTCAGCAATTCTATTAAATATCTGAACACCATAATTAAAATGTAATCTAATCCTCTGTGTGGAGGCATGTTATCTTCATATGTGCACATGTGCCTGTATAGAATCCTACATCCAATAAATAGAGAATATATAATCTTTTTTTTCTTTCTTTTTATATTAGAGAGACAGAGAGAGTGGAGGAATGGGGGGGAGAGAGAGAGAGAGAGAGAGCGAGCGCTAATTTTAAGCAGGCTCCACACTTAGCATGGAGGCCAACACAGGTCTCAATCTATGAACCTGGGATCATCACCTGAGCTGAAATCAAGAGTCAGACACTCAACTGACTCAGCCACTTAGGCACCCCTATAATCTTTTTCAAGCAAGCATGGAAAATGCAGTTTAAAAAGGACCACATGTTAAACCACAGAGGACATCTCAATCAATATCAAAAATCAATTATCAGGCATATCTAACCAAAATTAAATAAAATACGAATAAATAAAAAATAACCACATATCTCAATATGCTTACTGACTAAAAACTATAATTCTAAATAATTATTGGGCTAGAATAAAAAAATCATAAGGGAATTTAAAAATACTAAACAATACTAAACAATAGTGAAACAATAGTGAAAACTCTACATATCAAAACTATACAATGCAACGGAAGTAGGACAGAACAATATACTTTTAGCCTTAAATACATATATTGCTGGGGTACCTGGCTGGCTCAGTCGGTTAAGTGTCAGACTTCAGCTCAGATCATGATCTCGTGGTTTGTGAATTCAAGCCCCATGTCAGGCTCTGGACTGAGGGCTCAGAGCCTAGAGCCTGCTTCACATTCTGTATCTTCCTCTCTCTCTGCCTTTCCCCTGCTCATGCTGTCTCAAAAATAAATAAACGTTAAAAAAAATACATACATTGCCATTCTTCTAAGATATACCCATTTGGATCATGAGAAACCATCTTTAAGAAGAGTTTCTTTTACTATTCCTATTTCAGCACATGAGGCATTTCTTTGACTTCATAAAGACTGTATTGGATTTTATAGCTTTTAAATCGGTGGCTGGGTGCCCTTGATGAGATACTTCAGTCATCTTTCCAGCTTTATCACTGATATGTTAAGTTCTCATTTCAGAATACAGGTGGTTTGTCAATTAATAGCAGTAATGATTTCATGCAGTTGCTTAGGAAAGTGCAATTCCATTTGCATCACCTCCCTGAATTCTTTAGTCTTTGCCATGCTCTTTATTGTTATTATAATTTGCAATACAGATAAATTTACATAAACATAGTTATCATGACTATGCTTTGTAACACAGTCTTGAGTGTTAGTTTATCACAGCTTTGAATTTAATGGAAACAAGTAAATAGCCACATTTTGGAGGAACTGATGAAGAGAAATGGCTTCTTAGGAGTTGTAATAACTAAAATAAACTACTGAAATAGTTTTGTGCATTTTACTAAGACTGATGTCATTTTAGCATAAGGGCATGCCTATTTTAGAACATAGGAGCTCATAAAAACATTTATCATTAAAATTTTTGAAAGTAATATTATGTTTTCAACTCTAAGTGTTTTTTTCAGGGATTAATTATCATTGTTAGGTGGGAATACACATATTAGAAAACAAGTAAATTCAATAATTAATGAGCTAAACTTTCAATTCAGGAATGAAAAAAATATATATATGCCAATAAAGTAGGAGTAACTAAGTAATACGGAGAAGAAATTGGTAAACTAGAAACCAAACAAAATCTAATTCTTTGAAAAAGTATAAAATAGATAAACTTCGGAGACTGTTGATCAAGGTAAAGAAAGAAAAATTACCTGTTATTCTTTTAAAAGACATGAAAATATTTCTGCGTTACAGTGCAGTGATAAGATTCCAGGTGGCACCTGAATGATCCTTAGAAACAATACAAGCTGCTGCAGTCATCCTTCACACAGAACACAGGAAATGTATGGTTAACCCAAAGTGGAGAGAGATGGAAGCTTTCAGACAAAAAGAAATCAAAATTCTTCTTTTAGCTTTATTAGGAACAAGTGCACGCCATCAGGAAGACTGAGCTCCACAAGTGTGTTCGAAGTAAGATGTGGTTCAGAAACAAGGAAAGATCATGAGCTTCATCCACTGACCAACCAGCTGGTGTATACACTTCAGGAAAAACAAATACAACAAAGAGAAACAGATCAAGGGCAATGATAGGTTTTTCTAAGAGATCAAGATCTCAGGTAATACAGACAGATAACAACTGCAGAAACTATCTGGTTTCATATTTCAAATCAGGACAGAATTGATCCCAGAGGAGAAACCTTCAGGGACCAAACTGCTTTGACTTTTCCTTAAAATAATACTACAAGTAATTTAATGTCAAGACAACGGGGTGGAGGCAAGTGGAAAATTCTGCATCCTAACCCTAAGTTTAAGGGCAAAGGAGATGAAAAGGGCAGGATTCATGCTGACACCTGGAAGAGGCAAACAGGCCAGCTCAACAAGACTACTAGGTAGGTGAGGGGACAAGAGAATGGAATTGTGTTGCTTTAAACAGCAGGGACCCAGTACTCTGTCCCTGAACTCCGAAGAATGGTAGAACACATGCCCAAGTTCACCTGGTTTAGGACAAATCCACTGATCCACTTCATGGGCAAGGAAATCAGAGGAGACAATCTTAGAACACTCTTGGAAGTTCTTCCTCTTCTTAATTCTTTGGCTACCTATTACTCTAAGCTGTAGAACTCCATTGCTGTGTATAGGATTTACCAAGCAAGGTGTGCATTTTATAACTGTTAAAAAAATCAACAATTATTCCAAATATAGATCTTAAAAATTAAAGAATAATACAAGTTCACATGTGCTAACTTGGATCCAAGTGAAAAATTCTAAAACTGCAAAATTTAACAACTGTTCAAAAGTATAATAAGTTTCCTACATTCTTTGATTTATTTAACCCTTTACATAACATTCACATCATCATCATGATGAGAGGATTTTCTTTTTAACCAAATAATTCAGAAATTGAGTTTCCCTAATAATCAGGTAAAACAGTGAAAAGTTGAATCATTCAACACTCTCCCGCAAATGCACCTGCTCACTTCTGACTGCAATATTTCTAAGGTTATATTGTACTGCAATATAGCAAACAATTCTGAATTCACCATCAGGCATGATTTAAACCTCCTACAAATGTTATTAGGAGCCTCCATTTGGGGCAACCTGTTACCTTTGTTTAGATTAATCACCAGCAATGTTTCTCCATGTTCTCTGAGTAGGTAAGTTCAGGTACACCAGGTACATGGCATAAAAGTGCTCCAAATAGAAACCATGGCATTTTGCATGAGTTAACACATCTGTAATCTCTCAAGTCTCCCTGCACAGCTCAATTCATCATCGTGCCCAAAATATGAGCAAATTAAGTTATATAAGTCTCCCCAAATAATAGTTTTTCCAGGGCAAAAGTTAAGATAGCATTTGAATGACTAGATACTGTTTAATGGGCTGTAAAGGCATCCCACAATACAAGGACAGTTTTCCTCAAATCCAACAAAAAGTGCAGGGCCGGTGGAGGAGGGGCATGGGGGTGGATATCTGGGCATTTCCAGGCTTCTCTAAGGGCAGAGTTGCAATAGGAAGGCAGGGCTGGACTATATATATACACGAAGAACCTAGGAAAGACCCCCGAAAACTGGCTTTGGGAGACTGAAACTATACTCTCTCTTCTGGGAACTATATATACCCTTTACCCCACAAACGGCAGTCTCCACTGAGGTCTCTCTCTGGTCAGACCCTTCTGGTTGGGAGACATGAACATCTGTCTGTGTTCCCATTTCTGTGCCACCCCAGATGCAGGGAAGAAAGGGGACTTAGTAGCCAGTAAAGATTACAATTGAGGGAGGGGCAGAAAGGTCAGAACAACAAGTGCCAGGGAATATAAATACATCTGGGTATAAAACAAAAATACTGCCAATGGGCAGATGAATACACCTACGAACTCATAGAAGCATTTCAATAAAATACCACACAATTAGTGGGATAAAGTCAAACGAGATGAATAGATGATGACAGAAAACAACAAGTATGAAAGAGCAACCCACACACGAATAGGAACACTTGGGAAAGGCTGAGCCTAAAGGAGCAGAGAAAGGCAGGAGGTTACCCAGCGCAGTGGAAAAGGAAACACAGTGCCAGAGCACTACCCAAGGCTTCAGTTCACTCCTCTTCCACGCCTACTAGTGACAACATTCAGCGCTTACCACACGTCCAGCATTTTCTAAGAATGTTATACATAGGTAGTGTCATTTAATCCCCATAACAAAACAAGCCTCCAGGATAGACACAAAGATGAGACATCAGACAGACCTGGATGGAATTCTGGCTCCCCACCCACCAGCAAGGTAACCTCCCCGCTGCTGTTTCTTCGTATAGGAAATGGGGTAATCAGACCTACCCACGATGGTTGTGAAAATTAGAGGTAATGAACTTAAGTGCCTACCAGCAGCTGTTATTAGTGTAATTAATCAGATTAAAATAATCAGGAGTGAAGAACAAAACAAAGACTTGTAATTGAATAGAAATAGCAACCGAGCAGCAGTAATGGAAACAGGGCACAAAAGCACCTCTCCAGCGATGGAGGCTGGGACAGAGTGAACAGGGCCTGCATTTGGCTCCCCACTTTGTATATCTGTGGGCAACTCCTGTAAGCTCTCCAGAGTTTCAGTTTCCACCTCTATCAAGGGCGGGGGAGGGTATTAATATCTGCCCTTCCTGCGTGGCAGGGTTGTTGTAAGGACCATGTGAGGAGACAGCACCTGAGTGTATTGTTACAGACAAGGAGTTTACCTGCAAATGTGTATACCCTACCTGATAGATGGGGAAATCCACTTCCCCTGCTTCCACTTCTCAGGTGGAATTAAAACACTGAACTGGTACAACAATGTCAAAGCCAGGCAACTGCAGCCTGAAAAGTCACTAAACAGCATGTGCCTCCTTTGGCCACCATTAATAGAATCTAATTAATTTTATCTGACATCAGGCTTACCTCCCACAACTTCCACCCTCCTGCAAACCATCTCTTCTACCTGCTTTGTGCTTTCCTCCCAATTTGTGCCTTTGTTCATTCCTCTCTGGAATGTTGTTCCCTTTCATCTCCGACTGACCCTACCCTGGTCATCCTTGAAAGCCCAATTTAAATGCTTCCTTCACACCCTGACTTCACATCGTGACTTCACAAGTGACTTCTGCCTCCCGACACTGCCATATTATCTTTTCTGAATTTGTCACACAACTTAGCACTTTCTTGTATGA
This sequence comes from Neofelis nebulosa, assembly GCF_028018385.1. NCBI lineage: Eukaryota > Metazoa > Chordata > Mammalia > Carnivora > Felidae > Neofelis > Neofelis nebulosa. The sequence continues at coordinate 83,273,602 of NC_080790.1, read as the reverse complement.
GGGTCACGGGTGTGTATGGCATCTCTCCCACCAATCAAGAAGCCCAAGGCCGACAGGCAAGGCGTCTGCTCATCCTTTAGGGCGACCTGCCTCACGGTGCAGCACAGGCTCTTTCCGAGGACAAATGCAGAAGACGTATGCAATAATGCATACGTGTCTTTTGACCTAATAACTTTTTGAATCATGACGACAGTAGTTGACATATTTTAAAATAAAAAAGTATTTAAAATATAAAGCAAAAATAGCATAAAGCTCCATGAGCACAACAAAAGTTTACGTGTCGGGGGCGTGGGGAATGCAGATGAGAAAAGACATTCTGCGCTTCTGCTTTCCAAATGAGAGTTAAGGAGACAGTTTAAAAAGTGGGTTAATTATTTTTAAATATGCATCTTGCTTCACTGGCCTCAGTCACCTAAGAAAACGCTTCCTGGATAGTGACAGCCTCAGCCCAAAGGAGGGGAGGAGACAGGGTGTTCCTGTCGCAGCTGCAGGCACTCAGTCGTCCCAGGTCCTCTTCCATGCACCTCATTAGTCAGGTGCATGGCAGGGTCTTGGTCACTGCCAAGGCGCCTCTCTCTCAGAGCATCCAGGGCTTTAACCGTTTTAGTCTCTGTGCTAGCCCGCGCCTCTCTCCCAGTGGGGGAGACCAATAAACCTCAGCTAACTCGCCTCCTCCCTCAGTAAACAGGTCTCTACTTTGGCAGGAGGCTGTACCACTTGGTGTCCCAGGCAAAAGTAAGCAGCAAATCGCTGAGTTTGTATGGACTAATAGTTTCGGGCTATTTCAAGGCCAATGTCCACTTAAGAACCAAAGCATGAAAGTGTTCCTCCCGGGGTCCCTGTGGAACAGAAGCTGCTTTGTCGCCCCTGCCCTGATCCGCAGGGAGGTGGCCACCACCCAGAGGCCAACTCGCCTACTCGGACGCCCACCCACCTGGGCGTCCCCTTCCGATCGCCTCCACCCCAGCTCGCGGGTCCAGCTCGCTCACCTATCTTGGCCAGGGAGGCCAGCAGGATCCACAGGGTGATCTCGAAGGGGATCTGCACGTGGGGGTAATCCAGGGTGAACACTGGCAAACGACTCTCCTCGAACGGCGTCGTTCCGGGAGCCACCACGCTCGCGGGGCTCGGCGGGCTGGAGCTGGAGCCCATAGCCCTTGACGCGTCCAGCAGGGTCTCAGCCACAGTGCCCGCCGGCCCCGCCACCTGCAGGAGCAGCAGCAGCAGCAGCAGCGGCGGCGGCGGTGGCGGCGCCCGCAGGCTCCTCCCGGCGCCCGCGGGCTCCATGGGGTCGGCTCCCCGAGCTGCCGGCGAGCCCCGCGCTCGGCCCTCCGCGAGCTCAGCGCATCGCTCCGAGGCAGCGCCGCGCGCTCGGCCGCGCACAGTGCGGATCCGTGAGCCGCCGCCCGCCGCGGGGCCGGGGTCTCTGCAGCCGCCGGTTCGGTCCCCGCTGCGAGCGGGCACACCGCCTGGCCGAGCGCGCACCCTCAGCCGCCCTCCGCCGCCGGCCGCCGGCCCATGCCCGGTGCGCCGCTCGCCGGCCGCAGCTGCAGGCCCTGCCCCGGGCGGCCCGCGGGCGGGGGCGGGGGCAGGGGCGGGGCGGGCACGGCGCCCGGGCCGCGGGGCGGGAGGACGCGAGCACCGGGCCGACGCGCCGCGCACCTGCCCCAGCCCGCGGGCGACGCGGGGCCGCGCTCCTCTCTAGCCCGCACCGCGCGCCCGGACCCCCCACCCCCGGAACCAGCCGGCTCCGGGCGGAATCGCGCAAGGTGGCCGGAGCTGTCCCCGCCCCGGAGGCAGCGTCGGGCGTCCCTCCAGCGAAGGGGCCGGCGCGACCCACGCGTCGCGCCCTTTCCCCCGCAGGCTCCTACGAGGGGACGCCGGGTGTGCCGGGCTCGCGCCCAGGCGCCGCAGGCTCGGGGTCCGGAGGGGAGGCCGGCCCCGCGGGGTGGGGGCGCTCCCGGCCCGGCCCCGGAGCTGCGGAGGCCGGGACACACTGGGGAGCTCTGTGGCTGTTTCAGAAAGTTGAGAAAAGCCTCATTTTGTTCCCCTTCCGAGGGTTATCACATCGCGTACCGTACAGGGCATTCTGCGCGCTGAAACTGTCCGTGCCAGACTCTCTTCCCACGCTCCCACTTTTCTCGTCCACCCCGTACTGGTTTCGCTCCCTCCACCACTGTCGCTTCCCCTGTTTTCTCCCTGCCCCCGGTCACGAAAAAGAAAAACAGCTGTCTCTGTTTTCAGGCTTAGAGGTGCACATGTCCGAGAGCAACACAAATATAATTATTTCGTGAAAAGCCAGTGATTTGCCTAGCTCAGATTGACTCGCTCCGCTAATTACAGGACGGGTTGCGGTTAGAAGAGGGGAGGAAAGGGAGCGCGATTCTCCTTGGATCTCCAGGAGCTTCCAGCGCCGACCGCCCCCTGCCTTCGGAGCGCAGCCTGCTCACAGGGCAGTTTTCCGCTTCCCTGGGTGAAGTCTTACTGCCCCAGTATCTTCATCACCAGAAACTGAAAGGATCCATCGTCGAAAGCGGACCGGTCGTCATTCAAATAAGTGAAACCGTTTTCCCTTCGATATTTAGGAAATAAAATCCTTCTTTTTTTCAAATGTTTTCAATGTCAAAATATGATTCCTGCTACTAAGCACTCGGCATTTCAGAGTTTAAAGCAGATCCCCCCCCGCCCCAAGTTCTAACATAGGGAATCTATGAGAGGTCAACAGAGGATACACGGGAGAAAGAAAGGAAAAAAAAAAAAAAAAAGGTCTCCACCTGAATAGAGCATATAAGTCATCTTCAGATTTTGAAAGTTATGCAGGACAAGTCCAGGATAAGAGAAGGATTCTAGGAGTACTTCAGTTAATATAAAGCATTAGTGTTTCAAAAATTGTAACAAGAATTGGAATGTAGGGATGTCCTATCTTCTTAAAGAGAATCAACGAGCCATTCAAAAATCTGCCTGCCTTCTAAATTTTCATTGAAAAGTATGTGCTTCATATGCCTGGGAAGAAAGGAGCAGCAAATAATACGTTTGTAAAACTGTGTAGCTCTATGTGGGGAGCTGCATGCAAAGCACTTTACCTGTATTTTTTGTCAATTATCACAAAACCTCGAAGAGGTAGACATTCTTCTATCCATTTTACATTCTTGTACCCCTTTTGTAAGCAAAGAATTGTCGATGAAGAAATACTTAAAAGCAAACAAGCAAGCAAGCTGATGTACCCAAGTTTACCAATCAAATAATGGTTTAGGAGGAATTTAAGTCAGCCTGTCCGTGCCAGCACTCCCTCCACCTGAGGACTAGATGGCCATGAATGGCAGATTATTTTCTCCAGTGGTTTTAAATAGAACAGTGGAGGCTAATTTAAAGATTGTCCAAAAAAGCCACAGCAGAATAAAGTTTTCTTTGCAGTAAGCAAATCGGGCCAGTTCTACAAGTTTAGTGAAATAACAGCAGGGCAAGGGCACATTCAGACAATAATTTCTAGAAGTTTGAATCACAGAATGCTTTGAAGAATGATTGTGCATCATAAACAAGAAAACGAATGACAAATCTATGTTTCTGGGATCTGACTGCCTATAACAACTGTAGAAATTACAGACTCTAGTATCACTTGTATAAATCTGTGTTATTGTAGTTAAAGATTATCAGCTTTTTCTTACATTTAGAAAAGTACTCTTTTCTATAAATGGGAGATGAAGGACTTAGTTTTATAAACAATCTTTTCATCCTTCTCCTAAAGCAAATAACAAAGTATCAAACTATACTCCCATGCTGAGCAGGGCCTGGCTGAGCCATTTTTCAAAGGGGCCTACGAGTCACAACTCAACCCCTGAAAGTGGTAACACCACCTATTACTGTACACATGAAATGACTGAAGGTAAGATCATATCTCTATCAAATTACAATCCTTCAGTGACTTTTCAGTGCCATTTGGAAAGATTAAAATCCTAAAGTGGCTTACCTGATTTGACCTCTGCCTTTCCTACTACTTTACTCTATCCCATCACCACCAATGCACTGTGAACTCTGACCAAAGTTCCAGGCTCCCTCTCACCTCAGGACCTTTGCACATTCTGTTCTTCCTCTTTTCTGCCCTTCACATTGTTAATTCTTCCTAGGGTCTCTGCTTGAAGGTAGCTGGTTCAAGGATGTCTTACTTGACACCTACCTTTCTGGACTAATTAGAATCCCATTTTATGCCTTTGATGTCTTTCTATAGCTTTCTGTCTTAGCACTTAATCATTTTACTTTTCTCACACTAGACCAAAAGCTCTGTGAAGGTAAGGGGGATCGCTTTGATTAACTTGCTTATCCTTAGCTCCTAGCACAGTGCCTAGAATAAATACCACTTAGTATGTATCCGATGAAGGCCAGCTCTCCTGCTTTAGGGGTATAGGCTGCAGTCCTTTCCCTGACTGTATCAGTCAAAGGAAGGATATGATGGGTTCCACATGAAATGTTTCCCTTCAATGATCCCTGGTTCATATTTTGGGATCTCACATCTCCTTTTTTTCTTTCTACCCAAATGATGTGAAAATCTGATCACACGACAGGATATGTAAATATTTTCATACTTTGGGGTGCCTGGGTGGCTCAGTGGGTTAAATGTCTGACTATTGATTTCAGCTCAGGTAGGTCATGACCTCACGGTTTGTGAGTTCGAGCCCCAAATGGGGCTCTGCACTGAGAGTGCAGAGCCTGTTTGGGATTCTCTCTCTGCCCCTCTCCTGCTCGCTCTCTCTCTCAAAACAAATAAATAAACATTTAAACAATATTTTCATGCAGGGTAACTACCTGATTTGAGACTGACCTTCACATAGGAGCATATGACTCCTCCCCGAGAAACCGGTGAGGCTTTTTCTCTGCCCTTTGATCCGACGCGGTCGATTGGAATATTATAATCCTGTAACAGAAATAACTCCTGAACCATCCAGTCATCAAACTGGACAGTACCTCTGGTATCACTAACACTCACAAAGGACTTTGGAATTTAGCTCAAGAGAAAGTGCACCTTAAAAAATAGAAATGTGAGTCCTGCAGGGAAGATGAGGATCATCCTAGTGCAAGGCTGCTCTTAAATCCCCTCCTCGCCCTGGAAAGCTCGGGAGGATCTGGGATTTAACTGGCTGCCTTGCTACCCAGAGTTTGGAGCTCGGTGAAGTCGGTAAGAGTTGAACCCCAGGAACTTCTGTGTGAAGGAGAAGGCGGGGATCTCTATAGCCTAGCAGACAACTCCAGAAAGCCTGTGTATCACCCCGATTTTTCAGAGGTAGAGTGGAGGCTGACCAGAGGAATGGATCCGTCTGCAGGTGGCAGTGGCTCCCCTGCACCACAGCGTGGCGCCCGTCCTCTCCCCACTGGCAAACTGGCGACAGCAACGTGGGCTGCAGTCTGCTGCGCATGCGTGCTCCGTGCTCCGGGGACAGGGGGCGGCGAAGGGCTCAGCTCTAGGGTGCCGCAGAGTCCCTAGTAAGGGAAAAGAGTTAGTACTGACATTTCACACTATTTATTTTTTTTTACATATTTTTATAATATTCATATTTTAACTTCTCCTTCTTTGAAATCTGCATTGTACAACTACAAACCCTTGATGTTGTAATGATATTTCAATTCCAAATCTTTGCTTATAAAGTCAGCCCTCATAAGAGTGTTGACTTGATAATTTTATTATTATATTTGCAAGTCTTGAAGCCTGCACTAGCTTTGTTTGTTTGTTTAAAGACACTTCTCAGCAAAAACCTAAAGCCCATTTCTTAAAGAGCCGCCCTAGCAAGGATCATGCAGCAGTGTGAATGTTTCATTATGTGCACAGAATTAAATGTTTCTCCCTCTCTCTTTTTAGCCAGAGATACTTGTTTCATTTCAGCAGAGAAATGTTTTGGTGTCTGAAAAGCTGCAAATTGAAGGTAAATAAACAAGCGTGGTACTTTTCATATTGAAATCTCCTAGTATATTTAAAAAGAAGATTCTGTCTTCAGATATTCAACCACTAAGGTTTGCAGAGCCTTGTTTTTCTTTTGTAAAAAAAAAAAAAGTCTTGTAATAATAAACTTTACATTTCTTTCTAGAAGGCTTAAATAAAATCTAGGGTTTGAATCCAACACATTTGTGTAAAAGAGATACACACCTACATCCTATGTCACCCTCCTCGGCCCTGTGATGTCAGGTGTGGGGGGAGAGCCTCCCTCTCCTTTATCTTGCTATATCTTGATTCTGAGGTGCAGAGCAATCAAAAAACCAAAGACAACCCACAGAAACCTCTGAGTAGTATCCCATTATTACATATAAGGCACACCCATTCACCAATTCAACAAATATTTATAAAGTAAACCTCTGAAGTTGCTAGGCACCTGCTACTAAAAGTCGTTCTGTACCTTTTTTTTTTTTTGTATCCTTCTGAGTTTTCAGCTGAGATTAACGAGAGAAAAACAGAAGCTTATTAACATGTGTGCCTGTTATGTGCATACATGAGAGCTCTCCAGGGAAAAATGAGTATCTCTCCAGGGTGGCTTAGAATCCAGGATGAAATGCCATCTTTGTAGGGAAAGTAGAGGGAAGATGTAACCTTTTAGGGGAGGGTAAGGGATTTTTAGGAAAGATGAATAGGCCCTTAGAAGAATAGATGGGAGATGATAGTGATGAGTGAGCAAAAGGCAAGCTGAGCACAAAGTACAAGCTGGCACCGCCCCCTCCCCAGGTGGGATATGTATGATATTCCTCAGGCATTCCTGGCTGCCCAAGAACAAAGGAAAGGAAAGAAAACAAATGGTGGTTAACTGATAGAGATCACAGTCATGCAGAACACGGGTCTCCATCAGTTACAAATGTCTTAGTAAATGACAAGAAAAAGGCAATCTTATCAATAACCTAATCTCCAGAAACCTATAGGCTCACTTTTCTGGAGCCCCTAATATCCACCCTCCCCTCCATAGTGATGTGGGGAACAAAGGCAAGAGGAAATAGCAGGTGAAATTAAATTTCTTTATAACCTGCAGCCCATTGACAAATACTTGAGGCATATACGGAGTATAACCTTAGTCCAGGAACCCCCAACTGTCTTCATGTTAATGCCTTACTGGAGGGAAAACTACCTTAGCATGACTAATAGCAAGGCCTCAGTTATTTTAGGAGTCCTCTTTAGCATATCAAAGTCCTTCTGGAAACCTGCATTTGCCTTTACCTCCCCAACTCCATAACTTATAACCAGCCACTCTTCCTAACCCCAGGGCAGCCTTTCTGGGCGTGTCCTGTCCCCGTGCTCCAAAAAAAATCACCTTTTTTGCACCAAAAACATCTTCAAGAATTCCTTCTTGGCTGTCAGCTTCGAGCCCCCACCATTCCAAAACACCACCAACAGTTCATGACACAGTGTGTCTCCTGTCAATTTCCTGTGACCAGTCCATCTTTCCTGGTTGCTGAAACTCCTAGGAAGATGTATAGCAGCCAACTTCCTTCTGGAGAATCTGTCTTTAGGCAGATAAACGGAGTTCGGAGAAAGCCTCCCCCTGCGTCTGCTGTTTTTCAAATGTCCACGGCTCAAAATAATCAACATACCAAAGTGGCATGTTTTGGGGTAGTGTATACCACTACTCTTCAGGATCATGGCGAAAATGCTTGTAGAAGCAGCTGGGAATGAGGAATCCCCTTGCAAATGTATATTTCGTTTAGCATTCTGGAAGTGAATCAACTGCTACCATACTGGAGATGGAAATCTGCCCAAACCCTAACCTGGAAATAGAGAAAAGCAGACTTTAAAACACCCATCTTCATCCCAGCGTCTTCAGTCACTTCCTCTTGCTCTTTGATCTGAAATCAGTCCTTAAAGCTTTTTGAGTTTTAATTTGTCTCTCCAAAGGTCACTGTAAAGGCATGCTTGTGCAGGTCTTATTTTTTTTTCTTCAACGTTTTTTTATTTATTTTTGGGACAGAGAGAGACATAGCATGAACGGGGGAGGGGCAGAGAGAGAGGGAGACACAGAACCGGAAACAGGCTCCAGGCTCCGAGCCATCAGCCCAGAGCCTGACGCGGGGCTCGAACTCACGGACCGCGAGATCGTGACCTGTGCAGGTCTTATTTAATGAGAGTTCACTCTGAGGAAATCTCATCAGCTGCAACCAATGTGAACTCTGGCCCAGTCAGTTCACCAAGGACTGTTTCTCTGGATTCTCGGTGCTTCTGCAAGGCGAAATCCAGTGTGTGTACCTCTGAATCTCCCTTCTCCCAACAGTCCCTGGCTTCTATAATTCTCTTTATCAGTCTTAAAACCTGAAAACATCTTGGGGTGCCTTGGTGGCTCAGTTGGTTGAACGTCTGACTCCGGCTCAAGTCACGATCCCACAGCTTGTGGGGTTGAGCCCCGCGTCAGGCTCTGTGCTGACCGCTTGGAGCCTGGAGTCTGCTTCAGTTCTGGGCCTCCCTCTCTCTCTGTCCCTACCCTGCCTGTGCTCTCTGTCTCTCATAAATGAATAAATGTTAAAAAAAAAAAAATTAAAAAAAAAACCTGAAAACATCTCAAGGAGATAACATTAGTTTAAAATTTCATGTGTGCTACATTATGCCCTGCCTATCTTTGACTTCTGTTTTTATTCATCCATCCATCCATTTATTTATTTATTTATACAACCAAACCTCTAGTGTTTATTTAACTTTTTGCGACTCTACTGTGTGCTAAGTGTTTGTTCCTACAGGAAATACAGAGATAGACCATATGAATCTTTCCCTTGAGAATTATATACCCATGACAGAATAGATATAATACCAATAGCTAACATTTACTGATCACATGAAGTGAGACAGACTCTTTTTCAAAGACTGCATCTATCATCTCGTGGGTAAGATAAGAAGGAAGACAGGGCTTTTGGTTTAGAAACCAAAAGGTTTGGGGACCCGGAGAAGAACAAGTTTTGTACAGCAGTACCTGTGAAATTCTGACAGGTTGAAGAAGCGGGAGTTGGAGACAGTGAGTAGAAGCATCGATTTCAAGGATTTTACTGTATGGGGAAGAAAATAAATGGGACAATATTTAGACGGAAACAGGTTCAAAGAAAGAAACATTTGTAAAGCCTGGAGAACCAACAGCATGTTTTCCTAGTAATGAGCATGATCCCATGAGACGGGGGAAAGAAGAGAAACAGAAAAATCGCTGATGCACTATCCTGGTTAGATGTGAGGGATGGTTTCCAGTGTGCAGATGGAAGGATCCGGCGTGGCTAGGAGCAAGGACAGTCTATCTGCGGCAACAGGAAAGAGGACACAGACAGGTCGGTGAGCAGTTGTGATGACAGCACAAATTAACGCGTTCTGGTCTCACTGCTTCAGTTCTTCAGTGAGAATGAGGTTAGGGAGTGAAGCATTGAAGATTTAAGGAGAAAAGTGAAAATATAAAATATTGGTTCAAGGATATTGGAAGAGTGAATGGCATGTAGGCATATAAATTATGAATTACAAGCAGAATTAGAGCTCCTTTGAAGCTTACAACCAGGCATATAAAAAGGACCAGTCAGATAAATTGTGTGTTTTCTGTACGTTCATTCTCTTGTATAGGTGCAGGCATGTAGTGGGCAGAGATCAGATTCGCCTACGTTGTGGTTTCACCAGGCGTGTAGGACAGAGGGAGGTGATTGAGTGCATACACAAGGGAGCGGTACAATGGTCTAACGGCATTTAAGTCAGGTAGGACTGAGGGACTACAGGTGCCAGTGATTGATACCTTTGGGGGTATTTGAAAGAGTGAACCAGAAAGATGTGGAGGGCACCAAAGTGTGGAGTGTTTAATATTTGAATTTATTAATGAATTTGTTTATTTTCGTGTATACTTTGATTTATGAAAAAGGGCTGCAAAAGGTGAATGTAATTTGTGAAATGTGTTCAGATATTGATTTATTCATTCAACAAATGATCATTCAACTGAATTATTTTAGACTTTGTAACAGACTTTCATCATTGTACAATAGGAGGTATTTTAACTAACGAAGCTCATTTTCTCATGGATTGGCACAAATCTTAAATGGTAATTCAAGTTTAAAGACAGTCCTGCCTCGGGGCACCTGGGTGGCTCAGTGGGTTAAGCGTCCCACTCTTGATCTCAGCTCAGGTCATGATCTCACAGTTCATGAGTTCGAGCTCCACATGGAGCTTGGCACTGATGGTGTGGAGCTGGTTTGGGATTCTCTCTCTCCCTCTGTCTCTGAACCTTCCCAGCTTGTGCTCTCTCTCTCTCTCTCTCTCAAAATAAATAAATAAACTTAAAAAATTAAAAAAAAAAAAAGGCAGTCCCTCCTCTAGAAGCAAATGAATAGCCCATGAGATACCTTCCTTATAGATTCAAGTTTACAAACCAATATAGATCACAATTGATTTTTGCACAGGGACATGGCCTGGAATTTCTTCAGAATTCTGTATTTGACTAAAATGGGCTATTTTGTATTAAATAACAACTTATCCCTAATATGAGCATATAGATGCATGGTAAGAACTGTACAAATTTAGAGCAAGATTTAAATACCATAAAGTATTTCCAAATAATTTCCAATGCTTAATCTGAGCTAGAATTTATCCAGGCTGTTAAAAAAAAAAAAAAAAAAAAAAAAAAAAAAAGCCCTGATTTGTTCTGGGAGCCTACTTCCTTCTTGGTCAGAGAAATTACTTAGAGGTAGTTTTGTCAATTCTGGAATTCTGAGAATATTATACAGAGAAAAATCCTTACAGAAGACTTTATATGTCCCTTAATTAGTTGCTTATGTGATCATCTATGGCTCTCTTCCCTGTATTCATTTATTCCTGTCCCATTCTCCCCCTCTAGGAATGTGAGTTTCTAGTGAGCAGACACCATGTAGATGCTCAGCCAGTGGTTGAATGAGTGGAAAAAAATCAACGAATGGCCTTGATTGCTGCCTGGTCCTGTCCTACTTAATTCTTACAGAATTCTTTTTCATTCTGTCTGTCATTCTGTCAACTGTGTGCTCCTTGCGATTTCATCTAAACTCTCCCTCGGTCTTTCTTACATGCTTTTCTCATCCTTGTAAAGAGAAGGACATTGAGCCCCAAGATATGCAAGTCCTCACTTGCAACTGGCTTTTTCTACTCAGGAGTCTGGGTAGCATCCTCCCAGATTGTAACATTCACTCATGGCTTCCTCCTGAGGTGAAAATGACTGTGTGGAATGCCAAGGACAGCTCACTCTGGTAGTTGACTTCTGGAATTGTGGAACCAGTCTGCTTCGGAGCAGTTGATGAGTTTTCCACAATATCTTTTTTTTTTTTTTCTTTTTCATATGGTTAGCTAATAATGGAAGCTTACAGTATCTCATAGAATATGTTCCTCAAAGCAACATTGCTTGGTATGTCAGACTTGTCTGCAGTCAAAATCTGTTGTTGGGCAAATGAACAGAATCATCTTGAGTAAAGGCTGAAGGCAAGCATACATTCAAGTCGAGTCCCCGGAGTCCTGATTCTCAGAATATACTCTTCTGATTCCAAAATCAGTGCCTGCTCTACTTAACCTCCTGAGGGAAACTTACCCTCAGCTCACCCCTGGGAGGGACAATGCTAAGGCATTGGTTTAAGATACCAATTAACAGGGCGCCTGGGTGGCTCAGTTGGTTGGGTATCTGGCTTTGGCTCAGGTCATGATCTCCTGGTTCATGGGTTCCAGCCCCAGGTTGGGATCTGTCCTGACAGCTCAGAGCCTGGAGCCTGCTTTGGATTCTGTGTCTCCCTCTCTCTGCCCCTTCCCCCCCACAAAAAAAAATAAAGATTTTTTTAAAAAATAAAAAAAGAAAAGATATCAGTTGACTAACTTGAAAGGAAATTAAAGAATCCATTTATGTGAAAACCTCAATGAAAAGTATAAAAGTAATTAGGTACAACAGATCAGGTGGATAGCAATGTGTTTGCTTCTCTGTATAGGTCACTCTTTCCAAAGGAGTTCTTGCAAATCCTCCTTCAACAAATGAAACATTTTCAATTCAAAAGTAACCTTTCCTCTCCTAAAATGAAACTGATAGCACAATCATCTCAACCTACCTGAGTTCCAGAACTGAGCACGGCTGATCTCTGAAGCTAGGACATGGGAAGTCCTCTTAAACGTTTCCAAATGAGTCAAAGCCTTGTATTTTAAACCTTAAATATACAACAACTCGATATCAAATTTGTTGTGACAGTGGGAGGTACAAAATGGATGAACCTGGTAAATAAGAATGATAAGAAACCAGGACAAAGACATTTCCTACCATCTCACTTAAGGGGGTTCCTTGTATCCCTTCTTGGAAAGAAAACTGGAAATTCATGCAGAACCAGACAGCGCTTCACTTCTAAGTTGATTAATACACTATTTGCCTTTCAAGTTTCACAATTTTAGAAAACAGTATATATTTCCTGCTTATGCCACAATGTCAGAGAGAGAACATTTTCCTCCTTCTGGGTTTAGAGCATTGAGATTATACAGATACACTGTTTGCAAAGATACTTGACATGGCTTCCACAGAAATCAAGTTTCCAATATCAAGAAAGTTTTACTCCCTGACACTAATTTTAAATGCATATTTTATGACATGCATCTAGTATACTGAATGCTCTTCTAGGTTAGAATAATTTTATGAAAAATAATGTAATAGCTTTAAACAGATAAGTATAACTTAGGCCAACTAACAGGTATATATAACAACATATACACTAAGTAGTTTCCTATATTAAAATAATGATGATAGTGGTAACAATAGAACTCTCTTATGTATTGTAACGGTGTGTGACTGATAAAATAGACAAACAGACTAAAAACATGCAAAGAGAGATTCGTTGATGAAGGGCAGGATGACTTCATCAATATAAATGACTCACATGTGCATAATCACTATGCAAATTCCTAAAAATGCAATGTCATGTTGCATTGAGATTTCCTAAGAACTCTTTTTTTTATTATTTATTATTTATTTAGAGAGCATGGGGAGGGGGCAGAGGGAGAGAAGGAGATAATTTCAAGAATCTCTGTGCTGAGCACAGAGCCTGATGAGGGGCTCAATCCCAGGACCCTGGGATCATGACCTGAGCCAAAATCAAGAGTTGAACACTCATCCAACTGAGCCAACCAGGTGCCCCTCCTAAGAATTCTATTGAGGAAGTAAAATTACCCTTCTATAAATATTCCCTTCTCTAGAGTAGTTGACCAAATATTAGACTTAATTGTTTTTCGGTGTTTATTACTATTAACATTCCTGTGATGGTTTCACATAAAGTTTATACCCTTACTGATCATATTTCTATCTTGAATTGTTCTTTCATTTTATAAGTGTGAATACCTTTTCTATCCTAGAGTTAGTTGAAAAAAAGTGATATACACATGCAAATGTGTGAGTGGCAAAAAAAAAAAAAAAAACCACACTAATCATGAATGTGTATGATACTTATGACAGGCCCTATGTAGGTACATTTTTACAACTTCACAGACCTCCATTTCTTTATTTCTTCATATATGAAATTAGAGTAATGGTGTCTACTTTGGAGAGCTGCTGTCAGGATTGATTGCAAAAATGTATGGTTAAGTACCCAGTGCAGTCTGAATAGAGCACACTCTAAATAAATATCAACTCTCCTCCCTACATAGTCCCTGGAGGGCCCTGGAAGCTTCAGTGTCACATGGCATAGTGCCTGATGACCATTGATACTGCTCAATAACACTTGGGTCCTATCTGAATTCCAATGAATCCTAAGAATATACATAGATAGATAGATAGATAGATACACACACACACAGATATGTATATATTTACATATATATACATAGATATGTACATATATGTGTACATATATATGAATATACGAATACATGTACGTACATATGTATGTATATATGAATATATATACACATATATATGTACGTATATATGTGTGTATATATACGTACATATATACGTACATATATATGTGTATGTATATATATGTGTATATATATACATATATATGTATGTATATATGTACGTATATATACACACATATATATACATATATATGTATATTCTTAGGATTCATTGGAATCCATATATATATATATATATATATATATAATTTTTAAATGTTTTATTTTGAGAGAGAAAGTATGCAAGTGGAGAAAAGGGCAGAGAGAGAGGAGAGACAGAATCTCAAGCAATCTCTACGCTGTCACAGGGGAACCTGATGCTGGGCTCAGTCCCACAAACTGTACCTGAGCTAAAATCAAGAGCCAGATAGTCAACCAATTGAGCCAACCAGGCACTACAAGAATATATATTTAGACTTGGTATCATTTCACGTACATAAATTATGCTGGTCTGAAATGGTGAAAATATAACCTCTTCACGGATGTGGTGAGGAAATGAAATTCTTTGCCTTTGTAGATTTAAGGGACTTAAATTTTCAATGATTCAAAATCAGCTTGTGCTCTTACTTCCATTTTTCTAATTACTTAGGCACTTATGGAAATAACCAGAAGGAAATAAAAATAACGGGCGTGAAGGGTGATTGGCCAAAGCACCAGTTTATATTGTGTTCTGAACCTACCATTTTCCTTTGAATGTACAGATACATTGCCCATCGGGGTGCCTGGGTGGCTCAGTCAGTTAAGCATCTGACTTTTGCCCAAGTCATTATCTCACAGTTCATGGGTTCAAGTCCCACATGGGGCTCTGTGCTGACACCTTGGAGCCTGGAGCCTGCTTTGAGTTGATTCTGTGTCTCCCTTTCTCTCTGCCCCTCCCCTGCTCATGCTTTCTCTCTCTCTCTCTCTCTCTCTCTCTCTCTCCCTCTCTCCCTCTCTCTCTCTCTCCCTCTCTCCCTCTCTCCCTCTCTCCCTCTCTCTCTCTCTCTCTCTTTCTCACACACACACACACAAATAAATAAACATTTAAAAAAAAGATACATTGGACATCAAGAATCACAAACTCGAGGGGCACCTGGGTGGCTCAGGCAGTTAAGCTTCTGACTCTTGGTTTCAGCACAGGTCATGATCTCAAGGTTGGTAAGATCAAGCCTCTTGTGGGGCTCTGCGCTGACAGAGCAGAACCTGCTTGAGCCTTTCTCTCTCCCCTCTCTGTTCCTTCCCTGCTCTCTCTCTCTCAAAATAAATAAGTAAACATTTAAAAAAAAGAATCGCTAACTCCAATTAGATCTGCAAATAAAATAGTTTAAGTTTTACTAAACTAAATTTTAGGCCTATTTAGATTTAAATTCAGGCCTATGCAGGTTTGAGTTTTAGATTAAATTCGTGCCTAATCGGATTCATTTCCAACTACTCAAAAACATGGATGCAGTTACCACACTAAGGAGTTAACGGTTCAATTATCCAGGAACCCTGTGTAGTCCTTGAAACCAAACGTTAGCAGAAAGGACTTCCAACAAACATTTAATAGGAAAACATACACTATGGCCACCAAAGCAGCTGCCTGTGCAAAGTTACACTGGCCTGGACCCTGTTTTCCCAGATGTTTGTGTTTAGTTGTTACATCACAGGTATGAGCCAGATGAATAAACTGAAGCCAGTCGAATCACTGAAACGGAAGGGGTCAGGTGCCTTTTCAGTAATGCTTGCAATGGGGGTTGACAGTCCCCACAATGCTAAATAGTAGAAGGAGACACATAAGTGAAGTGTCCATATGTCCATTCTTTTTAAAAAAAAATTAAGTTTATTTATTTTTGAGAGAGTCAGAGAGAGCAAGCAGGACAGGGGTAAACAGAGAGGGAGAAAGAGAATCCCAAGCAGGCTTTGCGCTGTGAGCTCAAAGCCTAACCTATGGCTCGAACTCACAAATCATGAGATCATGACCTGAGCCAAAACTAAGAGTCAGACGCTGACCCAACTGAGCCACCCCAGTTCCCCAATATGTCAGTTCTAAGGAATAGCATCTCCAATTTCCCTTCTTTCACTAACAAGTCTCTGGGTATCTGACCAGAAAAGGAAGGGTCTGAAAAAGAAAGAGCTGGGTCTTCCTCTTATGGGAAAAAAAAACTACACACACACACACACACACACACACACACACAGTCCAACGCCTGCATTTACAGAAGAGAATGAGTTCTTAAAAAAATGCACTGAATTAATAAAAAAAAAAAAAAATCAGTGCCATATCCAAAAAAAGAATTCTGACCTCCTGACTTGTAGCTTGATCACTTCCCATTCAGCTTAATAATCCTGGTAGCATGATGGTCCAACCAGTTTAACATACCTTGAACATTTCTGGGTATCTATCTGGGATTAACTAGAAATTTTCCTTATGAATGTGTCATCTAAATAAAGATATTACATGAATAAAACATAATCACAGATGTTGTTGAGACCATAATGAGATTCCATACTACTGGACTGTCATTATGAAATATTATGTTTTTATCAAAGAGGGTGAGATTTCAGAGGACAGAATTAGCTAAGGACAGAGGAGAAGGTAAAATGAATTTTCTGATCCCAAAGAATACAGAACAGCCTGGTCTACCTTCTATCTGCAGAGAAAGAATTGTGAAGTTATTGCTGACCTGCCATGAAAATACAGGCTCACTCAGAAGTTGAAATCAAATCTGGCTAAATCCAAGAACTTGATTCCGTGACACATACACACACCCCTACATCAGCCATGGCCTGGATTCTCGGCAGGGAAAGCCAATAAGGGCCTGTATGGACCACAGCACCTGCTGCCTTCTGTGCCCTATTTTCAAGACCCATAACCTTGCCTGCACCTCTTAGGGAAAACAGCTGTAGAATGGAGGCTTCAGTGCCCAAGGACGAGTGTTCCCACTTGGTAAAAGCATAGGAACAAAGGTCAGCTGTGATAAGAATCTCCATAGTTGTTGATAGGGAGGAAATAAAGTCAGGAAAGAAATCTCAACCCAGTTTTTTCCCCCATTCTGTATTTACTCACTTAATGATGTCCTTACTCTTTCTCAAACTTCATGTAGCTGTCTATTGACAAGTGGAAAATTTTGTAGTCATCTGGATGAATGAAGTAGGACAGTCATGCTCCCATTTCTGTACGACTCTCTACTTGTATGTAAAGTCCATATTATGAATTGTATTTGCAGGTGTAATACACATGCTTAAATACAAGTCTATATGTTTATGTGTTTTGTCCTCCTCTTTATATCTCTGCAAAAGAGAGTAAGGAAACCGAAATCACACCTTAGGATTGGCAGGGACTCTGCCATGTGCTTTTCATAGATTTTTCTCCTGATATATCTCTATTTTCCTTCTCTTTTCTCCTCCTTCTGTTTTTCCTTCTTTTCCTTTCCTTCTCCTCTTCCTTCTTCCTTGTCCGTCTGCCTCTTCCCCTTCCCTCTCTCTAATCTGTCTTTCCTCTCAGATACACAGGTACACACATGCACACATATATGAAGCCATGTGTAAGAATTAAATGGCAATCCAGGGGTGCCTGAGTGGTTCAGTCAGTTAAGCATCCGACTTCCACTCAGGTCATGATCTCACGGTTCATGAGTTCGAGCCCCGCATGGGCTCTGCATTGAGGAGGAGCCTGCTTAGGATTCTCTCTTCCTCTCTTTCTCTCTGCCCCTCCCTGGCTCATGCTTTCTTTCTCTCTCAAAATAAATAAACAAACTTAAAACATTTCAATGACAATCTGATGACAACAAAACTATATCTAACTTCTCTCTCTCTCTCTCTCTCTCTCTCTCTCTCTCTCTCCAGCCACACAACTTTTCTGCATCTAAACAAAGGAAGTGTTGCTTTTCTTTATAATTTTCTTTATAATCCACTCCATGTCCCCTGGCTCCAGGCTTTTATTGTATTTCATCTGGTCAGGAAGTGCCCTTGGATTCTTCTCAGCTTCTTCCTATCATGAGGCTCCCTTGCCACAGTCCTAGAGAGGTGATATTATAGGATCCAGGCTTGTAAAAATGACAAGGAAAACCTGGAACTTAGCCATCAAGGGGGAAAAAAGGACATGTTCATTTACCTGAAATGAGTGGTCAAGCTGCGTTCACAAGAACACACTTTTTGGCTTATGTTTAAATCATCCTTAACAATTGCCATGACTCACTGCCTGAGTCATAGATATGTTGTGAAGCCAACCAAAATATATGAAATGGTCTGGCTTATTCCCCTTGTGTATATTCAACTCAAGGTGAGAGGTAGGTTACTCTTCAAGAATGCCTACGGTGCAATCCGGCTTCCACTGTTTAAGAACCAGTTTTTATAAACCTGTTTTTAAGACCTGTTGTTTAATTCATAGATGTCAAACAAAGCTGTAAAACCTGTTCCTCTATTCGGGCTGTACTAAGAGGAGCCTTCTGGTATACATCTTTTCATCAGATGATGTAGTTTCTCTGTAAGTAGACCTACATTCCTCTAGTGGTACTTGGGTTCTACCTTTTATACCTAAATTGCTGCCTGTGTAAATAACTCATGACTGTGGTTGATAAAGATGCTTTATTGTAACTTATTAATTTAAAGGAACGCTCCTGTTTTCCATCAATATCTCAGTGTGTTTCTGTCCTGAGATGTATTACACTCTACAAAGTGGGAATATCGGCTTGATCATCAGGCATGGTTGTGCCTTGATCCAAAAGGCTGTGGTTGAAAGGACACCCATTTAAAGGTGTATCTCTTAATTGGATGACTTAACATAACAAACATTGGTCCATATGATTTTTTTTCAAAAATTTTTGAAGTATCACGGTAAATTAGCATATATACAGGATATGTCCCTAGGTATCAGACATAGAGAATAAGATCAGCAAATGAATTCACCATGGCCATTGAAGTCACCTGGAAACAAACATAAGAATATCAACAAGAGACAGCAACTGAACATGCATTGTTATGGGAAACCCATTTTTTCTTTCTTTACTATTGACCAAAGAGTTGATTATTTTGGGGAAGCTAATAAAAAATAACTAGAATTCTGGGGGCTCCTGAGTGGCTCAGTCAGTTAAGCATCTGACTTCAGCTCAGGTCATGGTCTCACGGTTCGCAGGTTCGAGCCCCGCATTGGGCTCTGTGCTGACAGCTCAGAGCCTGGAGCCTGCTTTGGATTCTGTGTCTCCCTCTCTGTCTCTGCTCCTTCCTTTGCTCATGCTCTCTCTTTCTCTTTCTCAAAAATAAATAAAACATTTTAAAAAGTAACTAAAATTCTGATTTTTTTCAATCAATTCCAAGAAAAATTTCAAAAATACAAAATAAGGAGTTGGTTTTGAGCAAAAGAAATCCAATATCCTCAAATCTCTTGTTCCGCTGTTCTTCTGGCAGGCACCGCACTTCACAAAGGGAGGCAAGGTAAGTACATTTTTTGTTCTGTGTGCTTAATGTATAAAGTATCCCCACTTCCCTCAAGAAACAGTATCATATCTAAAACACTTTGATGAACACTGAATATTAAAATATTATATGACACTACAGAAATCAAAAGAAGCAGACACAAATGCATGCTCTTCAATTTCTCAATATGTTCAGAATATACCACAGCATTGATAATATGAAGACAAATATTTGGATTTATTTTTAAATTGAAAATTCTTCTGGTTGTTCTTCACTGAGGGGCGTTAGCGGTGAAGAGGTGATCAGCTTGCCGCTGAACGAAATGTGTCTGGCACGTTCTTGGTGTCTCCCCTCCACCTGAGTAAATCAAACCAAATGTCTGCTTTTTCTTTGTGTGTTCCCAAGTCTGGTGGAAAACAGCCAAGTCATTAAGATGTGAGACATGACAAATTCACAGTCCCCCACCACTCCTGGGACCTTAACGCTGCCGGGAGAACAATGAGGTTTTCTTCATTTTCTCTCCCAATTTTTGTTGTTGTTTTTGTTTTTGTTTTCAAACCTTCACTTTCCTAAAGAATAATGCTTCACCTCCTTCCCATACCACTCTATCCTCCTTAGAGAGAGAGAGAGAGAGAGAGAGAGAGAGGAACCATCAAGAACCCTCTCACCCACACCGTATCAACCGTTCATTTGTTTCCATACTGTCTCTTTATCTTGTCCTACTGGGGGGTGGGGGTGGGGGGCAATTCCTACCCAAATTTTATTCTTATATCTGAGTTTCAAATTTCCTTCCCTTGGGTCGTATCAGGACCATCACCATATTGATTTTTCTCTTGTTCTTTGCCATTTAGTCTCTCCCTCCCTGAAAGCAGGCATACACTCCTTCCTCCATGATCTTCCTTCCTATGGCTTTGGCTGCACATTCTTAGCTTCCCTGGCAAGATCCCTTCGCCTGCCCGCCCTTTCCTTGTTGAGCTGTTGGCTGATATCCTTCCTCATTCCGCCCTCTTCGTGTATTCTCCATGAGCATTTTCACCTTCTCTGCTGGTGTCCAAGTCTGATATACCCATGACACATAAATCTACCACCAGCCCTAAATTCTCTACGAAACTTCAGGCTCATGTTTACCTCTAACTGCAAAACAGTGCCTCCTGGATATCTCACAAGTGTGAAAAATGAGACAGTAGGCCCCAAACAGAGGCACTTCTGCTAAGTCCCATGTCACGGAAGCAAGACTTAATTTAATTACAGTCTCAGCTCTCCCAGAAATGGAATCTTAAACCAGTCCATCAGGAATCACCTAACCGGCACTAATTAGAAAATCTGCCAAAGAAAGCCCTGTCATCCCCCAAAGGAAAGTAACCCTGCCATAACTTTGGACATGCTAATGTGCCTCTTTCCCACCTTCCTTGTTCCAACTCCTTTCTGCCCATGTAAGTCTTCCATTTTGTAAGGTTCCTCAGAGCTTCTCTCTCTGTCTTTTAGATTGGATGCCACCTGATTTGAATTGACTTTTGCTTAAATAAGCTCTGAAAATATTTAACATACCTCAGCTTATCTTTTAACACAGGTAACTCAATATTTTAGAATAAAATTTTTTATCTATTCCCCCTATCAGTCCAACATGACCCTTTCCTCTAATTCTGATTTCATTAAGTGTAAAACCATCTGTTGGATTAGTCGTGAAACTTGGGCACTATTCTTGATTTCTCACTCTCCCTCATCCTAGACAGAGTAAAACTCCAAGCCCTTCCCCCGGGGCTCCAAAATATCACTGGAATCTATCCACATATCTCCACCTCTGCTGCGTCTACGCTGGTTGATGCCCTGCTTCCTCCAGCTTAGACATTGCAGTAGCCTCCCTGCCTCCTGTTTCCCTATGTCTTCCATCCACTCTTCATTCTGGGCCACGGTCACCTCTCCACTGAAACTCCACTCAAACTGCATCTACCTACTGTCAGTTCTAAGTCAGCTTGCCCTCCATTTGTTGGTTAGGCTTTAGCTTAGATCTCATTTTCTTTGTAAAACCTTCACACCATGACTCTGGGTAAGCTGTCCTTCCGATGGCCCCCTAAAGCATCCTACTGAACTGAAATTTCCTACTCAGTTGTCTGTATCCAACACTGAATTTCATAAGTTCTGTCTGTCTTGATCACTCTTGTGGTTCTAGAACCTGGCACCCAGTACCTGGCATAGAGGAAATATTCTAAATAATTATTGAATAAATTCCTGAATTCGTAAATAAATGGTTTTAGGACTAGTTGAATACTAAATGGAATAAGTTGGGCTGAGGGAGGGAAATCAAACACTCAGCAAGGCAGTTATGAGGGCAAAATGGTCGATGGATTATTCCTAATGTCTCTTTTCCATCATAAATTCTTTTAAAATGTGTTTACACACTTACGACTTTTACATGTTTGCAACAGATTTCACTGAGTCTTATTCTTCACTTTTCCCTGTATCTATGCCACTTGTCAAGTAATTTTGCAAAGCTTACTAACCATGGGCAGGGCACGTTTCCCACCTCAGCTCTGATTTCAACCATGACAGATGCTTTGGTCCACAGGTAGATGTGAAAGTAACACAGTGTTGGTCTGAGTCTAAGACCCAAGAGGTCTTGCATGTTTCTGCTGGTCTCTTTGTGCCTCAGCCACCGCCATGAAAAGAATATGGCTGTGCCAAAGCACTGGTTCCAGGAGGAGAGTATGAGACCCAGGGAGCAAAATGATGCAGCCAAGGTGCTTCAGCTGACCCCAGCCTAGGTCAGCTGACCCCAACTGACTTGTAGCCTTGGTTTCTATATAAATGCTTATTGTTTGAAGTCACTATGTTCTAGAATAGTTTTTAATACCAAACTTTTGTGGTGGCAGTAACTGCCTGGTCTATCTGCTACTTGAATGTTTGGGTATTCCAGAGATAGTTATGAACCGTGCTTGCCATTGTCCATTAAAAAATAATCGTTTTGGAAAAAATATTTATGGTACATACATCTAACGAAAGAGTCGAATCCAAAATACATAAAGAACTGTGCTCACTTTGGCAGCACATCTACTAAATTGGAATGACGCAGAGTAGATTAGCATGACCCCTGTACACGGATGACATGCAAATTTGCAAAACACATAAAAAAAACCCCTCATAATAAAAAGTACAAACAACCCAATTTAAAATGACACCTCCCCCACACTTGAACAAATATTTCACAAAACACGGTATGCAAATAGCCAGTAAGCAAATAAAAACGTGCTCAACGTCATTAACCATAAGAGGATGCAAATTAAAACCATGGTGAGATACCTTTCACAGGTGCTAGTGGGCTATTCTCAAAACACCTAACAAAACAGACATTTGTGAGTATCTGAAGTGACTAGAAGTCTCATCTATTGTGGGTAGATGTCGAGGAATGTCCAACCACACGGAAGAACTCCTTTGCAATTTCTTGTAAAGTTAAACAGTTACTTTACATAAAGTAAACAGTAAAGAAGTAAGGACGATGTGTACACAAAAAGACGTAGAGAAGAATGTTCATAGTAGCCTTACTCATAATTGCCTCAAACTCGAAATGGTCCAAATAACCATCAACAGGTGAATGGACTAACACATTATGGTAAACTCATAGAGTAGAATGCTTCGTAGTAAAAAGAAATGAACTACTGACACACACACCAATTTGGATCAACTTCAGAAACATTATATCAAGCCCCTTCCACCAAAAAACACGAATTGTGTGATTCAATTCATATGACTTTCAGTATAAGCAAAACAAATCTATGTGCTAGAAACTAGAGTTGTTGTTGTTGTTGTTGTTGTTGTTGTTGTTGTTGTTTTCCCTGACAGGAAATAGTGCAGAACTGACCAGAAAGAAGTTTGAGAGGATTTTCTGGGGTTTTGGAAATGTCTTCTATTTCCATAGGTTGTGGTTAAATGGGTGTATGCCATTGACAAAACTCTTCAGAATGAGTCCTTAAGATCTATGTATTGTACATAAATTATACAGCTACATCCGTAAAAGATTGTTCTGGCCAAAGGGGATGGCAAAGATATATACATAGATGAGAAAGAAAGAGACACACATACAGAGAAACAAAGAGAAATAATGAAAACTCAAACTACACTTCAAGAGGGAAGTTGCAGTGTTTTGTAACCATTTGATAAGGGAAGGTGTTCTCCATACACACCATTTAATAACAAAAGGAAACAGTGCTTTTTATGGAGGGCACGTAGTATTTGTGAAATGAATGGCTGCTACAGATGGTCCTGAGGCAGCCACAGTGAGATCTCCTGGAGTAAGAAGAACGCTGAAGCCCACAGAGGATACAGGAGACTACAATTATGGTGGCAAGACATTCCTGTACAAGCTGGCATGCAATAAGTAGACTCTTGAGACTCACTCGACGCTTTCCTGCCCAACGGGGTACACACTTAGAACTCTCGAGACTTCAGGTTTCCTTGAATCGAATGGCTTTCACCTGGGCTCTGCACCTGGGCTCAGAACATCGGACCATGGGCAGCTGCATCTACTCACGAGGCGCAGATATTTTTGTTTGGTACTGTCTTTGGTGCTAGTGTAAGGAAGGGAAAAAAGCCTCTTCCCCATCCCCTCCAAGGGTCTCCAGCTGGAGCCTGAAAATAGACTGACAAAGGACCGATGAACAAGAGAAGAACAGAGCTTGTTAACGTGGGCAGCATGCATGCATGTGGGAGAAACTCAGTGCTGGGTAATTCAAAGAGGTGGTTTGAACTTGCACCTAAATGGCATCTTAACAAAGAAGGACAAATTTGTAGGGAAGTGACAAGACACAGGGAAAGGGTTTCTGGCTTCTAGGGACTTCCAACTGTGGGAAGGCAATGTGGGAGAAACCAGTGGAAAGGAAGGGCCACTTTAGCAAGGTTTGGTTGCACAGGTCCACTTCAGTGCTGATTTTCCTTCTTCTGCGTGACCATAGAGCTTCTCTGGGAGAGGGGATTTGGGGCAGTTTTCATTTTCAGAAGTTTCTGCTTTGAGTCAGATAAGAGAAGTTCTGAAAAGGCTTCTTTCTGCATCTCTTGATTCTCCGTCGTACCAAAGCTGCACATTTGGGGATGGCACGTTCTGATCCTCCGCACTAGCTAATCAACTGAAATGAAAAGTATTCTTATGCCACTGACCTTGGAACCCGGAGATCAACAAGCTTCAGTTCTCTTTCCTATGTTCCAGAGTGGAAAGAGGGAATCCCAAGCAGGCTCCTTGCTGTCAGCACAAAGCATGATGCAGGGCTGGACCCCACAAACCGTGAGATTATGACCTGAGCCGAAGTCAGATGCTTAACCGACAGAGCCACCCAGGAGCCCCCTTAACGAGAGCCGATACTACTGCCTTCTAGATGGGTCCACTTTGATCATTCTCCCTTTGTAACTTAGATTGAGTACTTTGCGTAATACCATAGGTGAATTCCTGAGGAAATTGTACATAAGCCATGATCAAATCGTTTTCATGCACTGGAAAGACTCACTATTTAACAGATTCACTATTTAGAGGAAAATTAGATGGAACCTGTCTGCAATTGTGCCAGCATTCCTGGTTTCAAGCAGAAGGAATACACTGATTTCCTCAAAGAGGAAATGGATGCATTGGAGAGACAGCTGGCGCTCAGAGTGGTTAACAGCTTATATTCCAAACTGGACCATGGCCACCAAGCTCTGAGGTGCTGTGTGGTAAGAACCACAGTCAGAGTCACAGCATAGGTAAGGGACACTGACACAGCAGCTGCCCCCATGATGGCTATGGCTTCAACCAGCGCACTTGCTCGTGGGTCATTCTCCCAAGTATCAGCATCCCCCAGAGGGTCCAAATGTCCCAAGGACTGTCCCCTGCATGGGACCCCCCTAGCTTTTCTGAGTGGGGAGTTGGGTGATTTGGACCCCACAGTTTCCATAGGAAGACTTACAC
The DNA here is from genome assembly GCF_028018385.1 of Neofelis nebulosa. Lineage (NCBI taxonomy): Eukaryota > Metazoa > Chordata > Mammalia > Carnivora > Felidae > Neofelis > Neofelis nebulosa. The sequence continues at coordinate 83,248,439 of NC_080790.1, read as the reverse complement.
TCTACATCCTAACCCAAAGATGCAGGGAGGTGCAGTTCTCCAAAGGGTAATTAATCCTTGGGTGCCTGGGAAGGATGAAAAGGACTGACAGTGGGAGCTGGCAGCCCAAAATTGACAAATGTCAACTAGAACTTCGTTCTTAATTGAGGAATATCAAATTGATTCGGCATGGAGATGTAGTTTCTTTTAGGTATAGGACTGGCAAAAAAAGTTACAGCATCCATAGTGAGTATTGTTACTAAGGGTGTGGAAAGCATTCTCCTATTCTGTGGGTTAGCATGTAAACTGATATAATGTATTTAGGGGACAATTTGGCAATTTCTATCAAAATTTTTTTAAAAATGTAATGTTTTTTATTTATTTTGAGATAGAGCATGAGCGGGGGAGGGGCAGAGAGAGAGGGAGACATAGAATCTGAAGCAGGCTCCAGGTTCTGAGCTGTCAGCATGGAGCCTAACGCAGGGCTCAAATTTGTGAACCATGAGATCATGACCTGGGCTGAGGTTGGACACTCAACCAGCTGAGCCACCCAGGTGCCCCTACAATTTCTATCAAATTTAAGACTAAGTAATCTCTTTGAACCCACAATTGACCTTCCAAGACTGAAAAGCAGTCTTAATGCATACCTACAAAAGGGATTTATGGTGTTGGCAAAGTTGTTTATAAAGAAGATAGAGAAGAAACAATTTAAATTAAGTATTCATCAATAGAAACATTGTCGGGGAGCCTGGGTGGCTCAGTGGCTTGAGCGGCTGACTTCAACTCAGGTCATGACCCCAAACCAGGGTTCCTGGGTTCAAGCCCTGTGTGGGACACTGTGCTGACAGCTCAGAGCCTGGAGCCTGCTTGGGATTCTGTGTCTCCCTCTCTCTGTCCCTCCCCCTCTCACACTCTGTCTCTCTCTCAAAAATAAACATCAAAAAAAAATTTTTTTTAAATAGAAACATTGTCAAATAAATTATGGTACTTGGGGCGACTGGGTGGCGCAGTCGGTTAAGCGTCCGACTTCAGCCAGGTCACGATCTCGCGGTCCGTGAGTTCGAGCCCCGCTCAGGCTCTGGGCTGATGGTTCGGAGCCTGGAGACTGTTTCCGATTCTGTGTCTCCCTCTCTCTCTGCCCCTCCCCTGTTCATGCTCTGTCTCTCTCTGTCCCAAAAATAAATAAAAAACGTTGAAAAAAAAATTAAAAAAAAAAATAAATAAATAAATTATGGTACCTCCAAACAGTTAAACAATGCATAGCTTTTAAAAACTTTGTAGATATGAAAAGATTGCATTCGTTAAAGTAAAAATGTTAAAAACAAGGGGTGCCTGGGTGACTCAGTCGGTTAAGCGGCCGGCTTCAGCTCAGGTCATGATCTCGCGGTCCGTGAGTTCGAGCCCTGCGTCGGGCTCTGTGCTGACAGCTCAGAGCCTGGAGCCTGTTTCAGATTCTGTGTCTCCCTCTCTCTGACTCTCCCCCGTTCATGCTCTGTCTCTCTCTGTCTCAAAAATAAATAAACGTTAAAAAAAAATTAAAAATGTTAAAAACAAAAGGCTTAATAAAAGGGAGGCATATGTAACATCTATGCTTGTATACATGAGTAGAATTTTCTTACAGGATTCACAAGAACGTGAGTTGGGGGAGTTAAATTTGAATCATAGACAAACAATGAGTAATTGTTTAGTGAGAGTATGTCTCGCTTGTTTATCTGAAATTCAAATTAAACTGGGCACCCTATCCAGAGGAGTATTTTAAGGAAAAGTCCCATGAAACTTTGTGTCAAGGTATTGCTGAGGACAGGGATGCCTGTGTGGCTCAGTCAGTTAAGCGTCTGACTCTTGGTTTCAGCTCAGGTCGCGATCTCACAGTTCTTGAGTTTGAGCCCCGCATCGGGCTCTGTGCAGTTAGCTTGGGATCTTCTCTCTCCTCTCTGCCCCTCCCCTGCTAGTGTTCTCTCTCTCTCTGTCTCTGTCTGTTTCTCTCTCTTTCTCTCAAAATAAATAAACTTAAAAAAAAAAAAGATATTGTTGAGGACATTGTTTATTCTATCATGTAGTTTCTTTTTCAAAAAGAGACCAAACATAAGCGTTTGGTTTTTTTGGTTGTTGTTCGGGTCTAAATGCCAGGAAGAATCTTCTGTGAAATGCGTTTATTTCTTAGAGTCTGTGCGGGAGCACTTGACCAGGTTACTGTCTTCACTGTGGCTGCTGGCAGGTTCGAGCCACATTTGTCGCCCAGACACGTGGAAGAGAGCACATCAATACTTGGTTTATGCAAACGTTTAGGCTTTTTTCTGGCTCCATTTTCTGGCCCTCTCTGTAGTTTCCTTTATTCTGTTGCTTCTGCTTTATGATTGTTATCTTCTTGGGTTTTGTATCATTTTTAGCACTTTTTAAAAGTCTTGGAGACAGGGTGTGTGAAGAAAAATAAAGATGCTAACCCTGAAGTCTTACAAAAATAGTTTGGTAATTTGATAGGGAATTCTTTGTGTTGGATTCCATCTACAATGGTTTTGTGGCTAAAGGTTTATTTACCGTTATTAGGAGATCTACAACATAGGCCCATTTTGAAGGTGGTCCCATGGTCAAATCCCCCAGACCCTCAATGGAGTGAGAATCCAGCACGTTTTCATTCTTCATTCGGGGAAGAAAATGTTCTCTTTCTTCACCTGCCTGCCGTATACCCTTTCCTCTATTGCCACCACTAAAATTATCTTTTTGTTTAAAGAACATTTGTGTTAATATCATATTTCTATTCAAATAAACACTCTATCTACCTCCTGTTTCTTCTTTAACCTCTAAGTTATCAGTATGCGGATAAACAATTTTATACCTTGTTAGAGGGGGAAATGGGGCCACTGTCCATATGGGATGCTTTACGTGCAGCCCCATCTGAGAGCCGAGTTAATTAGGCAGAATGTTAATTGATTTGGTCGGTGCAAAGGTTGAAAGTGAACACTTAGTTTAGCGCTAGTCTCCACGTTAACTCTTAGCCTGCTGCTCCCTGGTAGCATAAGTGTTTATGATTTGGTGACAGTAATCCCATTGTACTTGCTTCATGGGATCAAGTTTTCTCACCTCTAATTTCTTAAGTAGTTGTCACCTTGACTGTGGCATTAAAGGCAGTGTCTTTCATTTCTTCTTCCCTCTGAGTTTACACCAAGCATGCATCAGGACATAAACAATAAGAACAAATACAGACTAAAAGTGAGAAGAGGTTTTTTTTTTTTTTTTTAATTTTTTTTTTTAAGTTTGTTTTTTTGAGAGAGAGAAGGGGGGGAAGGGCAGAGAGAGAGGGAGACACAGAATCTGAAGCAGGCTCCAGGCTCTGAGCTGTCAGCACAGAGCCCGATGCTGGATTCAAACTAATGTGCCGTGAGATCATGACCTGAGCCAAAGTCAGACACTTAACGGACTGAGCCACTCAGGCGCCCCAAGAAGGTTTTTTAAAACCTACCCTAAAGCCCTGTGACTTTGTCTTCTAAAATGCAGTGTGGGTTCTTTTTAATTGCCTTGATTGGAACGCCTTAGTGGCTCCTGAAAAATCAATCTGTAGCATAAAACGTTGCAATCTTTGCATGTTGGAAAACTAGTAAAATCATTTAAGAGAGTGAATTTAAGCTTATGTCTCCGGCCTCTGGACACGAAGAACCAAAAGAATCAGACGAGTTAACGAAAGTGCCAGGACGGGCTCCTCACAGAGACAGACCCATAGTGCTGTTCTGCTTCCCATTTGCTCCAAGCTCCTCTGACATTATTTCCTCCTCGGTTTCGTCCGAGACTGGGACCGGCTCACATTCCACCCCCAACGTGACTGTTGTTCCAAGAGCTCCTTCTGGAATTCCCCACTGCACTTTCTGGTTTCATCGAGAGAGGTCACTGTGGCACTGCTACTGATAGAGCAGCCTATCCAGCCGGCAGAACGAGGGGAAAATGCAGTCAGTCAACAACCACGTATTGGATGTTATCAGGCACCACTGCCAGGCGGCAGGAACGAAGAGGCGCAGAAAGGAGGCGGTCCGCGTGGCACCGGAAGGGAGGGGAGTCGGAAAAGAGGACGCGTGGAAATACGCTCCGACAACGGATATGTGCCCGGCCTCAGTGGCAAAAACATCAATGTCCTGTTTACATTTGGTAGGTTTTGCCTTGGACTGCATTCCGGCAAAGTCTTAAGCACGAAGAACTGCTTTTAAGAGGCTCGATAACTTGCGTCAGGTTAATTCTGTATCGCAAAATACCTTGGAGTCGTGTCTTCAAAGAAGCAAGTCAGCCACAGCAACAAAAATCCCACAGATCTCTTTTTTTGAGAAATACAGTAGGCTGGGTTAGTATTACCTTTCACCATCGGTGGTTTGTAAGCAGGTGACAGCGAAACTCTCTAGCCATTGCTTTCCCCTGAGCAGTGAGGTGGAGGCCCTTTTAAAAATCCCCATCCCTAGGCTTCATCCCAGGCCAATTACATCAGAACTTTTGGCACAGGGGGCAACACTGGAGTCTTTGAAAGCTCCAGGAGACTCCAGTGCACAGCCACGACTGAGAGCCAGGGCCCTAGGAGGTCCTCAGCTCTGGTCATCAAACTAGGTTCTTGTCCAACACTGAGAAGGAGATTTTAGAAATGATTTTTTTAAAGTCTATTTCATGGAAACTGCTTGACAAATGAAGGGTCGTTTGGTTCTAAAATGTTATAAAATTGCACAAACTACAAGTAGGGCTGTGGCCACAGTTAGTTTCAAGGAAACGATGGGAGTCGTGAGCGGGTAACCCTTCTGAAGGTTGCCAGTGATTATCTGTGGGTCATGTGAAATGAGTTTTATGTCAATACAGTAGAAGCTGTTTTGTGTGGTTAAGTACTTTTGCCTGGTTAAATAAGCAAACAAAGGTGGAATCGGGAAAGGAGCAGAGTCTGATTTGCTTTGTGCTACCCAGATAAGTGGCCTCCCTTTCTCTGGGTTTTGTCTAGAATAGAAACTGTCTCTCCTGCCTCCGCCCCTGGTCTGTAATGAACAGATGCTGATTGTTAAACAGAACTTAAGACCTAGCGTATTAGTTTGTGTCACAAGTACGGGTCCATGGCTTGATTTTTATGACTTCTCTCTTGAGCAGTGGCTATCCTTCTCATTGAAGTGAGCTTTGAGCTCTGCAAACACTGCCTGATTAGAATTGGTATCATTAAAAAAGATTGTTTTAAACATTTGTTTGTCGAAATCTGTAGTGATTTATTTTTTCAAATTTTTTAATGCTTATTTATTTTTGAGACAGAGAGAGACAGAGCATGAGTGGGGGAGGGGCAGAAAGAGGGGAAGACACATAATCTGAAGCAGGCTTCAGGTTCCCAGCTGTCAGCACAGAGCCCAACACAGGCCTCAAACTCACAAGCTGTGATATCATGACCTGAGCCGAAGTCGGACGCTTAACCGACTGAGTCACCCAGATGCCCCTGTAGTGATTATTTTTAACGCATAAAAGTTGCTAAAATATTTTTCCACTATATTATGGACACAGTATGTGAAGAGTAAGAGGAAGTAAAGATGTCTGAGTAAATGGAAAATTGTTCAGTTCCATTCATAGTGAAAGATCTCAAGTGAAAGCAATAATGAAGTTCATTTCCTCTATTAAGTTGTTTTTAAAGTTACAGTGTGTAGTACAGGTGAAAATATAAATGGAACTGGTATATCTGTCCAATCCTGAAGACCATATAATGTGGCAGAAAATGTTTGAAAAATAATTTGACAATACTTATAACAGCTTTAAAATAATTTGACATTACTTATAACAGCTTTAAAAATATCTATACCTAAGTAATAGGAATCAAATAATATTAATATACAATTTTTTTAAAGATTACAAACAAACTTTTTAAATTTATTTTGAGAGAGAGAGAGAAAGCATGAGTTGGGGAGCAGCACGGAGAGGGAGAGATAGAGAGGGAGACAGAGAATCCCAAGCAGGCTCTGTGCTGTCAGTAACAGAGCCCAGCATGGGGCTCGATCTCACAAACCATGAGTATGGATACTTAACCAACTGAGCCATCCGGGTGCCCCTCCCCACACTGTTTTTAATATTGTGGTTAAATACTATGGAAGAATAGTAAATTTTATGACATACGTGATATTCACTGATGGGAAACTCTACCTTATAAACTGGAAAACGGTACGTTAAAAAAAATTTAAAAAAAAAGGGGGGGTGCCTGGGTGGCTCAGTCAGTTGAGCGTCAGACTTCAGCTCATGTCATGATCTCGCAGTCTGTGAGTTCAAGCCCCACGTCGGGCTCTGTGCTGACAGCTCAGAGCCTGGAGCCTGCTTCGAGTTCTGTGTCTCCCTCTCTCTCCACCCCCCGCCCCCGCCCCATTCATGCTCTGTCTCTCTCTGTCTCAAACATAAATAAACATTAAAAAAAAATTTTTTTTTAACTGGAAAACGGAGAATAAGGGAAGTAAACTAAGTGAAACATCAGAACCAGTTCAAATTATAGAACCACTTTAAAACATAATAAATACAAAAATACATAAGGTAATATGTAATATATAAATTATAATACAAATGTAAAAAAATAAAAAGTCATTTTAAGATTCACACAAAGTAATACCTTTTCTGGTGACAGATGGTAACTACACTCCCTGTGTGAACACTGTGTAATGTACGTAATTGTTGCATCACTGTGTTGTGAACCTAAAGGGAAAAAATTAAAATTAGGAAATAGAGAAAGGGTGTATTTTTATTTAAGTATCCACCAATGAAAATATTTGGAAAAGATTTGAATCTAAATGCCTACCAATATATTATGTAAGTCATATCTACATATAAGGTATTATTGAGATATGTTGATATGTGAAAGCCATTACTTTTATAACGTAAAAATTCTCTGTGAAGCAACAGAGCAAAAGCTCGTGCCGTATGTGTGATCGAGAATGAGTTGACACAGGGGCACCTGGGTGGCTCAGTCGGTTAGGCGGCCGACTTTGGCTCAGGTCATGATCTCGCGGTCCGTGAGTTCAAGCCCCGCGTCGGGCTCTGTGCTGCCAGCTCAGAGCCTGGAGCCTGTTTCAGATTCTGTGTCTCCCTCTCTCTGACCCTACCCCGTTCATGCTCTGTCTCTCTCTGTCTCAAAAATAAATAAACGTTAAAAAAAAAAAATTAAAAAAAAAAAAAAAAAGAATGAGTTGACACAAAGCTCAAGGAACAAAAATGCATTACTTGAGATCTGGATAAGGGTGAGAAAAAGTCAAGCAGCATGCAAGCTTTGCTGTAAAAGAGGTGACAATTATTACCGGACTTGAGTTGCAGAGGCAATAATTTATATTGAGGGATCGATAAGGTCCTAGAATGAAGGAGGAAGCATCTAGAATGAATTCTGAGAGGATGCTATCAAGCAGGTGGATATTTGTGTATGTAAAGTTGGTTAACAAGCTGTAGAACATAGGTCAGTCGAAGGGAGAAATATCTGTGTGCAGAAGGCACATGGGAGAAGAGTAAACTATTTTATTGAGGAAAAAAGTTCATTCCATCTTATTCATTCATTCAATCAATCTATCAATATTTATTGAGCAGTTACTTGGAAATCACACTTCCAGGTGTTCTGGTTACAGTGGTGAAAGAGACACAGTCCTTGCATTTCATGGGGTTATATTCCAGAGCCTGAGACAGGAAAGAAGTGTTGGATTAACAAAAGTGCTATGAATGTATATTGGGTACACTAATACTGGGTAACTCTGCTTCCAAACATTTATTATTACATTTAATGACAATAATAACCTTATGAAGTGGAAATTCTATGTCCGGCTCCTTTAAATTAGCTTGATGAAGGAGTTACAATCTAGATATCAACACCCAAACTAAAACTGCATCCTGTAAGTAAATTTCCAACAGAAGAATAAGGACCCCCAGGAAGAGGGGATTATAACCTCTTTGCAGATGCATATAAACAAATGGTTTTTCAGTCATGAGACTTTGGGCCCCTCCTGTGTCTGACCTTTAGGAATTTACCTGGACTTTGAGAGTTAGTATGAAGTCCTGCCTTCCCTATTTAAGAAAAACCATTTCATTTAGTGAAGAACTATTTTTTGGTACCTACAATAGGTTGAGCATGTTGTTAAGCCCTGGAGACACCATTAAAATAAATCCTGCTCTGTCTTCAAAGAGCATGGAGTCTAGTGGAGAAGACCGAAGACAGTGGTCAGTGCTGATAACAGTGCTCTCCAAAACCAAATCAGAGAACCAGAGCCAGCTTCCTGAGGAGGTATTATTTGAATAGGGTTTTGAGGGGTGAGTAAGAGTTAGCCAGATTAAAACAAAGTGTGGCGTGGTAGAAAACATCACAGAGCCTGAAGCAGGGCTCAAACCCACGAATGATGAGATTATGACCTTAGCTGAAATCAAGAGTCAGACCCTTAACGGAGCCACCCAGGCACCCTGAGTGATTTTTTTAAAAAAAGCAAAGTGGGGCCCCTGGGTGGCTCAGGGGGTTGAGCATCTGGCTCTTGGTTTTGGCTCAAGTCATAATGTCACAGTAAGCGGGTTCAAGTCTGGTGTCAGGCTCTGTGCTGACAGCACGGAGTCTGCTTGGGATTTTCTCTCCCTCCCTCTCTCTCTGCCCATCCCCTGCTCATGCACGAGCTCGCTCTCTCTCTCTTTCTCTGTCTCTTTCTTTCTCTGTCTCTCTCTCTCTCTCAAAATAAATGAATAAATAAACTTTTTAAAAAATTTAAAAATTAAAAGAAAAAGAAATGCCTTTGGATGAGATTATACTGGTCTCTTTCAAATGTTAGAGAGAGGTTAATGATGTTAGTGTCTGAACATTTAATTTTCTTTAATTATTTCTTCATATAGCCAACATGCATCAATGTCTCAAGAATGTTCTTTAAAACTTTTGCGTGAATTACTTGCTAATAATAAATCGTCTATATTTAATCTATAACTTGTTAGGTAATATATTTACTTTACCTTGCAAAATGATCTCCTCCAAGCTATGATAAGTCTTTTTTCTTTAGGAGATAAGGCCATGTTGTTTTGCTTTTATGCACATGTTTTTCAGTGACTCTGAATTGAGAAGCTAGCACTCAGTGATCCCTATGGTGCCAACTGGTTCTCAGACTATGGCCCTACTGGGGAATTTTTGACTTTCCAGATATATAGAATCTAATTATTTATTGTGCCTTCTGTGAAACCTTCTGAACTGTTTTAATCTCTGCAGTTTCTTTTCCAGATCTGCTATGTTTTCCTTAAAGTGTGGTAACCAGCTCCACATGACATACTTCTAGAGGGCCATTTCCCCAAGGGTACAAAGCCTATCTTTGAGCAATGAAGGCAGAACAAGTGAGAGTTTGTTTGCCGTGTGACCAACACTCCCCCAAAGGACCTAAGTCACCACCAGGGATTCAGTGCATGGTGCCCCAGAGCTTAGCTTCCCTCGGGAGGTGGGGGAGGAGGCGGCACAGGCAAAGGGGAGAAAGAAAGAAAGAAAAAGGGGGCTGAGCACAGGCAAGGCCAGGAAAGAGGGTGAGCATCCAAATCAGAATTAGCTATGTAGTTCTGCAGGTTACATGGAACCCTCCGGTTTACCCAAGATCAGATTTATCGTATACTTCTCAAAACGTAGATTACTGGGCCCCAGCACAGACCTGTTGGATCATCTGGGGAGAAGTGAGAGAGAATGTGCAGAAATCTGTGCTTTAGACAAATTCCCCAGGTAATTTTCATGCACAGTCAAGACTGAGAATCATTAAGACAAAAAGGTGGTACATTTTACAGGTGATCACCCTTGCTCTTAAGAAAACATTTAGAATGTGCAAATGTCCAGAAAATGACCTCTAAACTTTTCTACGTGTCCAATCGCTTCTATTTGAAAGACCTTCCTGAGAAAAAAGGCAATTTAAAATGGCATGGCCAAAACGAGATGGCACATTATCACATTCCTTTCAACTAAGCTTAAAGATACACTTGTAAGTGCTTTCTAGTTTTCATTTCAGAAGATTGTGCTCAACGTGGTTGCTTCAAGTCAGTTCAAGTTCAGCTAACGCACCAGTGCAGACCAATCTTTTTTTTTTTGGTCTGGAGTCCTACACAGATCTTAGCACATCACATTTCTGTTTCAGAAGTCCTCCTTTCTTATAAAGTGAGAGGGAAGTCCCCTTTTTCCCTAAAAACCCTTTGCAACCACTTTGATGCCTGAAATTCATTTTCCTTAAATGAGGCTCCAAAGCTAGGTCTCTGAGAGATCTAACACACCAAAATGTAAGGTGCTTATCCTGAACTTTGCCTAAGAAGGTATTTTGATAAAGTAGGGGTTGGTGGGGCGGGGGGGGGGGGGGGAGGGGTGGTTGTTGCGCAGCATGAGGCCTGGAGGGGAGGGACGAGCACAGCAACAAGGAGCTGGATTGGAAGACCTTGACCCCATCATCACTTTCCAGGACCAGCCCTGCCCTGTTACACTTATTTTCCTTAGAGTAGGGAACAGCCATTTGAAGACAATGGCTGGTGCTCCCAGAAGCATAGCTATTTGGAGCTCAAGGACCCACTAGCTCAAAATCTGGCCCCTTGTCTAAAAGGAACAGAGGAAAGATTGTTTCACTTTACCCAGATAATAGATCAAACCAGGGAAAACTGATTAGTCCATAAAAGCCTTTCAGCCAGACTATATTTGCTATACAGAAAAAAGAAAGGCGTTCTATTTTAGCTACTCTGTGCCTCCTCCCTGAGCTGCCTTAATTAAGGGTCACTCCAGGATTTTCAGAGTTTTCTTTGGTGGCTTCAGAAGAGAAAGATAGGAGGTGGCTTTGAACAAACAGGAACCTCACCCATAAAGCCAATCTCAAATTTCAACCTCAGTTCTTTTGCCAGCTAAAGCATCCACATAGAGAAAGGAGGGGGCCATTGTGCCAGGGAATTCACCCTCAGGGAAAGACAAAACCCCAACAAGCAAGGACTAACAAAAGATAATCTCAGACACAACCCTTCACCCTGGCTTTCAGAGAGAAAACACACTGTGGGCCTTAATTCCTTTATCGTTGGAGATAACAAGGCCAAACATTGGGAGCTGGATCCCTATGGTGGAAGGGTACAGCATGTACTTCCAGTCTAAACCTTAGTGTTCTCCAAATTGTGGTCAGGGGTCAGCTGAAGTCTCTTGAAAACTTTCTGATGACTCCCCACATCTCCTCTGGTTCTCTTAGTTTATAGCCTGGCAATGCTTCCCCATCCGGCAACTCTTCGTGATCCTGGTGGTCACCTAGTGACTCTGTCCCCAGCTCCCATACTGCCATTCCTAAGCCTGAAGGCATTTTCCAGGAAGATTTGAAGAAGAGCCAAATGGAAAGTCAAACAGGCAGAAACCTTAGCGAGAGATTAACTCACAATAGGTATGTGTGTTTGGGTGCCCTGTAGGGCAGTACTGTGCGTGGAAAAGCTATTCAGAGGTTTACTTTGGTTTTAAAAAAAGTTAATACAGGTATCCCCTGATTTTCAAAAGGTGCCATTGCATCACTTTGCCATGACAAAAAGACCTTCACTAGTACCTGCTTCCGCTAACCAAAAGAAACCCAAAAAGGATTTTCACTTTTATGAAAAAAAGTTGAGAAGCAAAAATGGCATTCACTGTTGGTTTTGCAGTGAGCCACTAGAGAGGTGGGGTGCCCGTGAGTCCCTTCCCCGGAGGTACACTCCTGCCGGAACTCTGACCTGTGTCTGTGACCTGGGCTTCATCTTGATTTGTTCTGTGCATCTGTTGGCAAGGTGTGTCCTCATGTATCAGAAAAAGTATAAGAGAGGTTATTTTGGGGGGTCTACGAAAGCTTGAAACTTTTTCCATGTAAATGAATAGTAATTGCTCTTTACTTTATGCCACTTTATGCCGGCTCAGGAAAGATTTCATGGGAACACTCTTGGGTGGCAGAAGCAGCCTATAATAAATTTACTGAAGTTATGAATTTAAAATGCAAACCCTCAGCTATTTCTCTAACCCTTTAAAGTCAGTTCACATTTGATGAATCAGAGTTATAATTCCATTGCTATTTGTAATCTTACTAAGATGGCTAGTTAAAAATCATGGGACTATTTCAAATGCTTAAATATTCATCTTATACTGCATTTGTAAGGCTAATCTTGTCTCTATCAGTTGAAAGTCTGGAACAATACAAATACATAAAGTATCAATCATATACAGATTTCTTAATTCAAAGATATCAGTACCAACGATTAGGTCTCACAAATATTTCTTACATTAAGTTTTAAGTCTTCTCATCATTGAAAGACAGGTATCCATTAAGGAAAGGATTATGGTAGGAGCACTTGGGTGGCTCTGTCGGTTAAGCATCTGACTTTGGCTCAGGTCATGATCTTGCAGTTCGTGAGTTTGAGTCCCATGTCCGGCTCTGTGCTGACAGCTTAGAGCCTGAAGCCTGCTTTGGATTCTGAGTCTCCCTCTGTCTCTGTTCCTCCCCTGCTTGCACTCTGTCTCTCTTTGTCTCAAAAATAAATAAAGATTAAAAAAAATTATTTTTAAAGAAAGGAATTATGGCATTTCACACAATTCAGGAATTATTTTCCTATACAATTTTAGGGAGTGCCTTCTCAACCTGGTAAGCTTCTTAAAGTCCAGAGATTTCAAGCAGGACATGACTGATCCTTGTCTCTGACCCTGACAGTTATTATACCTGACTGTATTTGTGGTGGCTGGTTGGATGACTCCATTACTCAGAAAGAAGCAGTCAGGTAGTCCCAGAGATAGAATTAGTTACACAGGGACTAATTATTTGGGAATGACCCCCTTCCCCCCGGGAAATTGAACACAATGCAGAGGGCTCATTAGTGTGCTTCTTTAGGTCTTAATATATATAATATCTTTCCATTTTACTCTGAAGATCTATGGACCTGATGAAATCTTCTATTCTTTTTTTCAAATACTTCTCTCTTACTGATATTAAATGATACCTGCTTGAATAGTGACTCTCCTCTGGCGATTTTGAGTACTTGATCACAATTTTCAGTCATTCTGTTAACTGAGATCAGCTCCAGAATGGTATTGAGAGGCTGTCTGGAGGGCTATTTGAGTCTGATTCTTGGGAACATATGTGGACCATAAACTAGGCAGTTCCTTTGCTATGAGCTGAACAAGTTTTCCATGTACCTTAACTGGGGATTTCCACCCTCATTCTTCCTCCCTACAACCCTTGCTATTGCCAGAAATAACCGTAATAAGGCCAGTGATAATGCAGACCATATAATAATGAAGCTCAAAACAGAAGAGTCCATTGTTTGGTTTCACGGGGAGGATTTGCAATATTGAAAAGCCAGGTAGGTAATGGGATGTGTCCATTGGGAGCCAAAATGTACTGCTCATATAATCAGAGAAGAGTAGAGTTTGGGAGATGTCCAAAGATGGGGTAGAACTCCATGGTAGGATGTACTTGCTGTATAAAATGGAAGGAAACAACACTAAGCAAGCAAGCAAGCAACCAACCAAAATTCTAGCACAAAATGAAAAATAAAGTAAAACACTAATGACCTTCATCTCAAATGACTGAATTACCTGGGTTCCAATTCTTACTCTGCCACTTACCAACTGTGTGATGTTAGACATGTTAGGTGATAACTGCTCTGATCCTTAGTTAATTTATTTGTTAAATGGAAATAAAACCTACCTCCCAGACAGAGATGTGTATTCCAATAGGAAGACTTGTTCCATGCTTAGAGCACCGGTATTTAAAAAAAAAAAAAAAAAAAGGGGCGCCTGGGTGGCGCAGTCGGTTAAGCGTCCGACTTCAGCCAGGTCACGATCTCGCGGTCCGTGAGTTCGAGCCCCGCGTCAGGCTCTGGGCTGATGGCTCGGAGCCTGGAGCCTGTTTCCGTTTCTGTGTCTCCCTCTCTCTCTGCCCCTCCCCCATTCATGCTCTGTCTCTCTCTGTCCCAAAAATAAATTAAAAACGTTGGGAAAAAAAAAAAAAAATGCTTCATTAATGTGACAGTTGCTACTTCAGAAGAAAAATGATCAGTATTTTATTAAGAAATCATAATTCTGCTGCATTTCCTTACATATATTTTGCAATGAGTATTATTTTAATTTTCGTCTTGTGTTCACCGGAATTTTTTTTAGCCCATAAGGCCATTAAATACCATTACCGGGCTCAGTTTCCAGAGTTATTATGAGAATTACATATATGTGAAAATGAAAATTTTGGTAAATATAACAGGTGGCTGATGATTTTTAGTGTGAGAGGGACAAAAATTTAAAATAAAACAAGTTTCATAGGCAGTCCGTACCTGCTATGGAAAATTTTCTTTGGCTAGTGGCATTCAAGCCTCCCTCAGCTTATACCAGCCTTATCCAATTGATTGCTGGCAAGAAAACCTTAAAAAGGGAAACAGATCCCTTCTTGCGGAGAAAGAAGATTGCATGTGAAAAGAAAGAGAGAAAGCGTGAAAAAAGAATCTAGACCTTGCACGGTGACTGGTTTTGAAACCTTCCGGGAGCCTTGAATAAAAAGATGACTTCAGACACCAGCACACTGTGGTGGGCCCTCGGAGCAAGAGAGATGTGAAATTTATTTTTAAGTAGTTTAGGACATTTGTCTCTGAATATTCTTCATATCTGGCCTTTTCACAAGAGAAAAGTAAAGAACTAGTTTTTTTTCTTTTTTTTTTAGTTCTTTGTTTTACCGATGGTCTTTCACTCCATGTCTGTGAAGTGCTGAGTTTTGAGGTCAGAAGAAGTCATTTTGCTTTTGTGCCGATTATATTATTGTCATCACCATCACCATCGTTACTCTCATTATTGAATTCCAGCTACACAGAGAAAAGCAAGAGGGTATCAAGGAGTCCATCCGGCAAAGAAAGTGAGTTCAGCCAGTGAAGAACAGAGCATCTGAATGAAAAGCATGCAAAACAAGGCACAAACCAGTTCATCACACATGTATTGAGCACCTGCTTTGTTCCAGGCATGGTGGTAGAGCTTGCCACGTTTATGAACAAAGGTCGCTCCTTTAAGAGGATCACAGTCTTGTGGACGAAATATTTAAACATCCTGGACATGCTAGAAGTGCCACAACACAGAAAAAGCATAACAAAGTTAAACTGTTATATAAAGGATGGAATGATTCATTGTGGATAGAAGAATTGAGATCAAATTCATGAAAGAGGTAGAACAGTTCGACTGAACCTTGAGGTAGACATTGGATTTAGGCTGGTGTTGCTGGAGAGAAGGGGAAAGGACACAACTTCATTTTGAAGCATAATATACTTGTGATAATGTTCTGCTACATATGAGTGAGTTATAATTATATGTATCATATATCATACGTCTGTGGTGAACACAGATGTAAAATTTCTATGTATGTAGAATTTCTATCATATGTCTGTGGTGAACACAGATGTGTTCATACTTGTGATAATATATTTGTGATATAATATCTATAATATACTTGTGATATATACTTGTGATATATACACAAATATACTTGTGATATAATAATATACTTGTGATAATGTTCTGCTACATATGAGTGAGTTATAATTATATGTATCATATATCATACGTCTGTGGTGAACACAGATGTAAAATTTCTACGTACGGAAAATTTCTATCATACGTCTGTGGTGAACACAGATGTAAAAATTCTAACAAAATAAACAAAAATAAAAATTCATCAACAGTTAAAAGATAATATGTAACAACAAGTTTGGTTTATGAGCAACATGCAAGGTTGGTTTAATATTAGGAAATCAATCAATATAATTGATCAATATATATAATTCAATATAATTCATCACATCTCTCCTTCAAAGATAAATAAATATTAAAATTTTTTTATAAAAAAAGAAGTGGAAATTATAGAAGTGAAAAATACATTCACAGGGAAAAAAATTATAAAATTGACTGAAGGGGAGATAGGACACTGTATAAGAAAGGATCACTAAGCTCTAAAACAAGTCAACAATCATCCAAACTGAACTTCAAGAGAAAAAAGAATGACACACACACACACAAAAACAGACCCTCGGTGGTCAATGGGAAAATATGAGGCAGTCTAATATTTGTGTAATTGAAGACTCTGAAGAAGAAGGAGGTGAGGGAAGTGCAGAGAAAATATCTGAATAAATATGGCTAAAAGTTTCTTGAATTTGGGTAAAAAATGAATATACAAGTCCAAAAATCTCAGTGAAACTAAGCAGCATAAAAATAAAGAGAAACATACACAGTGGATAAACCATAGTAAAATTGCTGGAAATCAGTAGTAAAGGGAAATTCTTAAAAGAGAATATAGAAAAAAAAGACATATTAAATACAAAGATAAAACAATAAAAGTATGGCTGACTTTTTATTAGAAACCTCCAGAAAGGGGCGCCTGGGTGGCTCAGTCGGTTAAACGTCCGACTTCGGCTCAGGTCACGATCTCGCGGTCCGTGAGTTCGAGCCCTGCCGGGCTCTGGGCTGATGGCTCAGAGCCTGGAGCCTGCTTCCGATTCTGTGTCTCCCTCTCTCTCTGCTCCTCCCCCGTTCATGCTCTGTCTCTCTCTGTCTCAAAAATAAATAAAACATTAAAAAAAAAATTTTTTTAAAGAAACCTCCAGAAAACAATTGAATTGTCTTTAAAGTGCTGAAAAGAAAAAAAAAATGTCAACCTAGAATTCTTTGTTCAATGAAAATGTCCTTACACAATGGAGGCAAATGATGACTTTTTTTTTCCAGTTAAACTAAAATTAGAGAATTTGACTTCAGAGACCCTGAGTATATAGAAAAATATTAAAAGTTCTTTAAGTTGAGAGGAACTGATGTCAGATGGAATCTTGGGTCCTTATAAAGGAATCAAGAGGACAGGAAATTAAGACAGTGATATTGGCAATAGGGTAGATAATAATTCAGTGCAGCAGAAGGGAAGTTCCAGGGATAGACTCACATATCTAGTCAGTGATTTGTGATTTCCCTATTCAAGATCAAGTAGGTCAAAGTGGAATCTGAAAGTCCAAACTTACAAATTCAAAGTTACAGAGTTATGGAAGCCCCACCCAAACCGTGAACGCTTGACATTTGGAAGTGTGAAAATATGTTTAAGTGACAGGCAACAATGTCATTACATGGGATGGGTAGAAGGTAAGGAGCCAAGAAAAGTCTGGGTTTTTAGAGTTTGCCCAACAGAAAACTACTTTCTGACCGAACTCTACTGCATCTTTTACTGAAAGTGGTTCTATCATTCTCTTGGACAGAAGGAGTCCATTGCATTTCACTTTAGATTGGAGAATACTTTTAAAAATGACAGTGTACTAGTTATCAGTATTATTGAAAGGCCGAAGGATGTTTGAATGAGGTTCATATTTTGCTTGCAAATAAACATAGCAATTAACATGTACTGAGCTGTCACCATTGACAAGCAGTATTTTAAATACTTTCCAAGAATTCTGTTTCCATGTCCTAATAGCTCACATGACCACTATCATCGTATTTGAGATGAGAAAATGAAGATCACTTGCCCAACATCATAAATCTAATCAACGTAAAAGCTGATATAAAAACCCAGGTAGTTGGGCTCCAAAACCCACACTCTTAACCACTAGTCTGTATCTGCCTCCCCGCCAAACACTTTGGCACCTTCTTTTCTTGGGACCTATTTACCTACATTTGGTCATTACAATTCCTGTTACATACAGGAACTTTCAGATAAGCCCCAGCA
Source organism: Neofelis nebulosa (assembly GCF_028018385.1). Lineage (NCBI taxonomy): Eukaryota > Metazoa > Chordata > Mammalia > Carnivora > Felidae > Neofelis > Neofelis nebulosa. The sequence goes on along the minus strand of NC_080790.1, from coordinate 83,230,800 downwards.
GCCATAATGTTTATGTGTTTATGTATCTGAGGCAGCTTTCATCAGATTCTGTCCAAATGTATTCTGCATTCATACTCTACAAAGGGTGTGTGTAACTGGACTATTTGCAAAATACTGAGGCACAAGTTCTCTTGACATCACACTAATATTAGAAACAGCGCATCGCTTCTCGGCCTTTTGGCTAAGATCAAGTGTAGAAACAGCGTTCTCATTTTTTCCAATCTCCTTTAACAAACACTTCCCCACCCTGTAACCCAACGTATATGCTTTCCTTGTTACAGGTCTGTGCAGGGATGGCTTGCTCCATTCTCTGAATTTGGGTTGTTGCCTCTCTTTCTGAGTCATGTTTATCATTACTATTTTTTGGTTTCCTTATTCCCCTTTGTATGAGATATCTAAGTTTCAGAGAAACTCACGCTCGTTTCCTTATCTTACACCAAACCAAACACTCGCAGAAAACCAACAAAACGCTTATAGTTAACCAACACTGTTGAAGCAAGAACTTGATATGTGTGACTCCTTTATTTGAGCATGTTTAAGGTAAAGCTGAAAATCATTTTGCTAAGTGTGTTAGATACGTACCAGGCTTTAGAGAAATAAAGATGAATTAAGTCTTGGTAACTGCCCTCAAGAAGCTGATGACTCAGTGGCAGACCTGTTAATGGACCTTTGTTTATTCCGTGGATTTAGAGAAATCCTACAGAAGAAAACCCAGCCAGAGGGACACCTGGGTGGCTCAGTCGGTTAAGCGTCTGACTTCAGCTCAGGTCATGATCTCACACTCCATGAGTTCGAGCCGCATGTCAGGCGCTGTGCTGACAGCTCAGAGCCTGGAGCTGCTTCAGATTCTGTGTCTCCCTCTCTCTCTGCCCCTCCCCCTGCTTACACTCTGTCTCTCTCAAAATAAAATAAAGACATAAAAAAATATTAAAAACTGGGGCGCCTGGATGGCTCAGTCAGTTAAGCGTCCGACTTCGGCTCAGGTCACGATCTCGCTGTCCATGAGTTCGAGCCCCGCGTCGGGCTCTGGGCTGATGGCTCAGAGCCTGGAGCCTGCTTCCAATTCTGTGTCTCCCTCTCTCTCTGTCCCTCCCCCGTTCATGCTCTGTCTCTCTCTGTCTCAAAAATAAATAAAAAACGTTAAAAAAAATTAAAAAAAAATATTAAAAACAAAAAAAAAAAGAAAGAAAAGAAAACCCAAGCAAGATCCCTGACATCCAGAGATCCTACAGCTGCAGAAATAACATCTCTATACATGATAATTGAATGAATTGGCTATTTGTAAAAATAATAAATAGCCTTTGAATACCCACTATATGACAGACATTGTTTTAGTATATTTTTTTAAATACACCACAGTCTTGGGGCGCCTGGGAGGCTCGGTTGGTTAAGCGTCTGACTCTTGATTTCGGCTCAGGTCACGACCTCACGGTACATGAGTTCAAGCCCATGTCAGGCTTTGAGCTGACAGTGCGTACCCTGCTTGGGATCCTGTCTCCCTCTCTTTCTGCCCCCCCTCCCCCACTCATACTCTCTCCCCCTCTCCTTTTCTAAATAAATAAATTGAAAAACATTTTAAAAATCCCCACAATCTTATGAAGTTGATTCCTATTATTACTCTCATTTCATAGATAAGGAAATTGAGGCACAGAGAAATAGAGTAACTTGCTGAAGGTCACCCAGGTGTCAGGAGCGGATTTGCATTTTTAACAGGAAAACCACGTCTCTACTAACTGGTTAGTCTCAGGCAAGTTATTTCCTTAAAAGTCAAACAATAGTATTTGTTCAACTTCAAAATATTAAGTGCAATTAACTGAGTGGCTATTATATTTCAAACACCATTTTAGACTCTAAAAAACAATAGTAAGCCGGGGCACCTGGGTGGCTCAGTCGGTTAAGCCGTCGACTTCGGCTCAGGTCATGATCTCGAGGTCCGTGAGTTCGGGCCCCGCGTCAGGCTCTGTGCTGACAGCTCAGAGCCTGGAGCCTGTTTCAGATTCTGTGTCTCCCTCTCTCTGACTCTCCCCTGTTCATGCTCTGTCTCTCTCTGTCTCAAAAATAAATAAACGTTAAAAAACAAACAAACAAACAAACAATAGTAAGCCTTATATTCATTGGTGTGCAACATTCAGGCCATATATTGAGAAGCCTAGCTAGATAGAAATATATCTATTTATTTCTTAATCCATTCAATACTTGTTTACTGTCTATTTATTCTGGTTTAGACTCTTGTCCTAGCTAAAGCCGGCATATACATCCATGTACAGGAAACTTTTAGGCCTCAAGAGGTTTACACTACAGACAGAAGAAACAAACAATAAATACATAAATAAGCACACGAATGAAGCCAACTTCTTATAGTATACTCTGCTTTTCTACAACTATCACCATGTGGTAATTTTTTTTTCATGCTGTAAAGATGTAATGGATCTTTTTATTTTATTTTTTTAATACTTGAGGATATACATCATCCTTTGAAAATCCTTTGTATACTGGGTTACATTCCCTTATGATATCTTCCCTCCTGTGTCCTAGATACAATTCGATCTGCACTTCTTGCTGTAACCCAGGTGCATGTGGGCTCTTCCAAACAGGTGTACTGCCATTGGATTGGAGTTGGAAGGGGCAAAGGAAGTTGGTTCTGCACACCCTCCTGTTTGCCAGTCAGGGTGGAGGTAAGGCACCTGTCTTAGGGATTGTCAAGTCCAGTCCCTGATACAGAAGCAACAGCAGGGCCAATAGCAGGGGATTACAATGGTGTTTCTGGCATCCGATGCTGCTGTCCATGAAGGCAGCAAGCAGGAACAGCAACTTTTAAACAGGCCAGCTCTTGGGGCTCCTGGGTGGCTCTGTCCGTTAAGCGTCCAACTTCCGCTCAGGTCATGATCTCGCGGTCCGTGAGTTCGAGCCCCGGGTCGGGCCCTGTGCTGATGGTTCGGAGCCTGGAGCCTGCTTTGGATTCTGTGTCTCCCTCTCTCTCTCTGCGCTTCCCCCACTTATGCTCTCTCTCTCTCTCTCTCTCTCTGTCAAAAATAAACAAACATTTAAAAAAAATTTAAAAAACAAAAACAAAAAAACAGGCCAGCTCTGTGGTGACTTTAGGCATTCTATGTGGACATTTAACACCAGACCCATTTCTCCTTCTCTCCCAATGATACTATGAGCTGCTGAATGTCAGTTAATGTATTTCCTGGAAACTAGATAGTGGATTCTGTTGCTTATGACTGAGATCCTAAACCTATTCAGTAATTGTTACCAGCAGTGGGTGCAGGGACAAGCCTTTGCTTAAATAAGAAACTTGTCTGGCCTGGTCTGAAACAGAAAGAATTGACAGGAATAAGAAAATGGGGTTCTGGTAGTCCATTTCATGCAATGCTGGAAACATTTTTTTAAGAAAAAAAATTTTAGTGTTTATTTATTTTTGAGAGAGAGAGAGAGACAGACAGAGAATGAGCGGGTGAGGGGCAGAGAGAGAGAGAGACATAGAATCCGAAGCAGGCTCCAGGCTCCAAGCTGTCAGCACAGAGCCCGACGTGAGGTTCAAACACACAAACCATGAGATCATGACCTGAACTGAAGTCAGATGCTTCACTGACCAAGCCACCCAGGTGTCCCTGGAAGAATTTCTTTTAAGGCCATCAGTGCTCACCCTGAATAACATGCCCATTACAGACAGGCCTTGGAGGACTAAGTGGGCACTGCCTTAGGGCAGAGGGGAAGATCTGAGGAAGGCCATAATAGGCGGGCTGCTACTTCCAACTGTGCTGGAGAATGTAAAGGAAAACAAGGTTAGGTTTTACATTTTAAATTTTCTGAATACAACATATTCTGTCCTAAGAAAATGTTTTGGACATAAAGACCTACAACAGTAAACACAGCTGAAAATTGTACAAACTCCTTGACCGTGTTAAGATGCAAAATTCAAGTGAGTAAATTTTTAAAATCTTATTGGCTTTATTCAATGATTCATGAATCAGGTGGCATCCAGTCGAGCTGATAGAGAGGTGTTTCCAAGGAATTGTACGAAGGAACACTTCTACAGGCAGAAGGGAACAGGAACAAAGAAGTTATATTAGGCAAAAAATTAAATTGGTTCTAGTACGGTCACTTTGCTTTATGGGAGAGCAGGGGTCTGTCAGGCAGATTACCTAATTAGTGCTGATCAAGGGATTCCTGGTTAAGTGATATAAGATTCCATTTCTGGGAGAACTGAAAGTGTAATTTAGCTAAGTCTCAGTTTGGTGATGTGGGGCTTAGCATGAGCGGCTCTACGTGGGGCCTATTGTCTTATTTTTAACAACTATATGAATTATTTAATGAACACGTCACTTGAATTCACAACTCACAAGTTTTATTATGTGAGACCATAGACTTTGCTAGGGAAAGAGTGAGATGCAGAAAATTTGAATGGGCATAGTAAGGAATATTTGAGTCTTTCAAAATGCCCCAAACTACAAAACTCCATTGAATCTCCTAGACAGAAGAGGCAATTCCTTCCATTCTGCATGATAAAGGCCTACTAGGTTTGAAGACCATACAATGATCTAACTGGGGTAGGTGTTTTGCAAAGGAGAGCCACCTTTATCACCACAGGATTTTATCATGTCCTAGCATCGCACAGGGGGCCAATCTTAAGAGATTTCCTCCCTAAGTAATCACAAGATATATTCTAGTTTACATCGATTAAATGTGAAAAGTATTTCCATGGCCATAAATTCACAGGGTTCCAGATTAGGGAGGAAGAAGTACAATTTTAGATCAAGATGACTTTGATACAGATGCATTTTTCCAGAGATTCTAGATTCAATGTACTTGCTTGAGCGCTATTTGTTCATTGCATTGGCTGACATCTGAATTCATTCATGGTCTACACTGAATGAAGTTCGGAGGACAGAAATTCACTGGTACCTACGAAAGGATTCCAAAGACAGTCAGTGTTGTGGACGTACTTGTGTTACTTTTTACCCCATCCATAGCTCTGACCCTGAAAGAAAACTCTGAAGTTCTTCTCTTCACCATGATGAAGGGAACACCAGCATCCTTAAAAAGCAGTGCAATGACCATTTCCATAGGCCATAGATATGTTTGGGAGATATTGGCTTTCAGATGGGCTTCCAGATAAACTCTTGAAATGACAGAGACCAAAGAGCAGTGCTTACTAACCACACACAGGGTAGCTGCCGTTACCGTGATCATCAGATTGGTTGGTGTCGTTACGAGAACAGTCTGATCTTCAGAGGTCTTTGGCAGTCGTTGATTGATGATTGGGTTCCTAGGTTAAATTAGTAGGGAAACCTGCTAATTTCCTTTGTGATCCCTTCAAACTCCGAGTCTATTAGATCACCACAGTAGATTCATGGCCACTTACTAATTTTCAGAGTTAACTCAGTTCACAAACCCAGAGGCCCTTGAATAAAGGGGAGACCAGGTACACTTGAGTGTCCTGTGAGAAATCGAAACCACACACACATTAAACTTCCACCTAATATTTCCCAAAGAAAGTTGTAGATATTCTTCTTATGATTGTGTTGGAGAGAAAGAAAAATGTTGGGAATTGTTGGACATGGGTCCTTGAGACAACTTTCATTCCTGCGAATTTCAAATTCCACAGTGGAAAACTAGTCAAAATAGGGGCTTGTGAGGTAAAGCAAGAGGTGGAATTTTTGTCAGACTCCAATGATTGATGACCCACTAGATCTACGAATCTATCTGTGGTTAGTTTTCCAGATCCTGAATGAACAATTGAAATACAATTGGCTCCCTGATTCATCAAGTGGGGGCCACTACATCATGAAAGAGCATGATAGGTGCTTCTCCTCCTGTGCAAAATTGCCAACTGATATTAACACTATATTCCTAGGGGAGATCACAAATATTAGTGCCATTTTCAAAGCTTAAAACGTGCAAGGATGGCGATTTCTTTCATTTCCCCATTTCGCTCGTCTTCTTAGACTGTTTGAGAGCTTTGTGGACATGGTAGGCAATGTGTGCACCCTTCAGAACCTCCTTTAGGACAGAGGCATGACTATCACCTGCTGAAGGTTTGCAGTTATTCCTTCCAGAGAAATACCCTTAGTTAAGAAAGTTGCCTCCTCCAAGGTTATGACCTCTTTTCAGGGCAGCCCACCTCTAGTGATGGGTCTTAGTGGAGGTATAACAGCCTGGCCCTCTTGCTTTAGTTCAGGTCATCTCTCAAGAGCTATCTCAGCTTAAGATTCCCTCGTGACTTTGGCAAAGGCCTTGGTTGCAATTCTATCACAGTTGAATATCTCCTTCCGCCCAGTCCCTATCTTTTCTTACTCCTTCACAGGTGTTCCTGGGAACACTCTTTAAGATTCCTATATGCAAACCTGCTTTTCAGAGTCCATTTCTTAGGGAACCAGGCATATGACAGTTGGTGCCAGGATTGGTCCTAGGAATTAGACTCAAAATGAGACTTTGGAGCTGTATCACCCATCAGTTGGCAATAAAGTCCTCATACATGATGGTGGCATAGCCCTTGGCATGCTGTTATTGTGTAGCTATTAAAACTTTCAGGGGCGCCTGGGTGGCGCAGTCGGTTAAGCGGCCGACTTCAGCCAGGTCACGATCTCGCGGTCCGTGAGTTTGAGCCCCGCGTCGGGCTCTGTGCTGACAGCTCGGAGCCTGGAGCCTGTTTCCGATTCTGTGTCTCCCTCTCTCTCTGCCCCTCCCCCGTTCATGCTCTGTCTCTCTCTGTCCCAAAAATAAATAAGAAACGTTGAAAAAAAAAATTAAAAAAAAAAAAACTTTCAATGGTCATGTACTGGGACTTTATACCAGTGGAAGGAGACACACAGGCAGGGGCAATAGTTTAGGTATTTCAGGGGCATAGGGAAGTAGTAATTATAAGGAAAATGAGATTAGATGGCAATTTCTGAATGCCATTCGTGAATTAGGAAGAAGTAGTGAAATGCTGAGTGTAATTACCAATTTAATACAAAATATGAAACCAGAAGCCTCCTTGGAAGGCTCTAAAGACATTCTTACCTCCTGCAGCTAGAGAGCAGAAAAAGCTGCGGCTCAGACTCAGAACTTAATAATAGAAATAGCAGAGCTCCGCAGAGTTTGAATTCTCAATCCCAGGAATCCCCGAGGTCGGGGTCCCGATAAAGAAACGTTGGCTCTGAGACATCAGGGTTTGTGAACCTGAACGTCTTGAGTGGCAGATCCTCTGGATTCTGAGCCTATTGGAACGGCCCCCTGTTCTCTCCCAAGTGCCAATGCCACCCCGCCCCACCTTCGGCTGTAGATGGTATTGAGGCCTTTGCTTTGTAAGACTACATGTGCTCCCTCATGAGCTACCTTCATCTCTCCTCATGGCCACTGGACCAGTAACTAGTATTAGTTCTCAACACTGCAGAAAGCGGAAAGCGAGCACGCCCCAAGTGAGCAGCAGGACCTAGACCTCATGCGCTGGTAGGAGCTAGTGGGGTATGCATGGGACCAGGTCCCGAGGGTGCTGCATCAGGGAGGTGAGGGGTGCACAAAGTTTGATCAAAGAGGTTGATAAATATAGGAGCACTCTCCTGTCATTCAGGATTTAACATCCTAGCAAGAGTTTGGGAGATGGTGCTAGGAAGCTAGCAGGTTAGCTCCTGAAATCCTGGACAGAGTGATGTTCCATATTAAGTCAGGTAAAAATGCCCAAACTTCTATGGCAAGTGATAAAAGCCCGGGGGGGGGGGGGGCGGGGATCAAAAGTCTCAAAGAATTGGCAATGTTTGAATGGATCTATCATGAAAAGCCAGAAACCAACCACCAGCCAACTTGGTTCTCTGTTGGAGCTTCTGCAAGACACTCCATCTACTAAACAATAAAGAATGTCCTGTTGAGAGGGCAACAGCACCACTGAGAAGCTCAGTGGTCATTATCTTTTACAGGGAAGCCTGATGAGGGAAGACTCATTAATGACAGTGAGGAGGAAATGATCCCAAACCAGGAGAGACAAGCGGAAAAAATGTGATGAGCACGAAGACTGGAGTGGCAGGCTGTGGGTCTGACCTGCAGAGAGCTACAGAGAAGGCATTTAGAAGGGAATCTATCTTGCTTTGGGGTCTGATGGGGGGAGGGGGGCAATGAACAAAGGTACTGTTCAATATCTCCAACCAAATATTAAGGACGAATGATTCAGGAGTCTGATGGAAGTTGCTCGTATTAGATTCTTACTGCTGCTGTAACAGATTACCACCAATTTAATGGATTGAACAAATGTTAATTCATTCTCCTATAATTTTAAAAGTCAGAAGTCTGAAATGGGTCTCATTGAGTCAAAATCAAGGTGTTGGCAGTGTTAGTTCTCTCTGGAGGCTCTAAGGGAGAATTATTTCCTTGCCTTTTCCAATTTCCAGAGGCCACATGCATCCCTTGGCTCATGGTCGCTTCTATCTTCAAAGCCAGCACCATAGCATCCTCAAATCTCTCTCTGATTTTGATCCTCCAGCCTCTCATCTGTTCCTCTGAGTCTGACCCTCCTGCCTCCCTCTATAAAGACCCTTGCGATTATATTAGGTCCACCTGAACAATCCAGGATAATCTCCCAGTATCAATATCCTTAACTTGATCATATTGGCAAAAAGGGTAACACATTCACAGGTTTTGGGGATCAGGATGTGGATACCTTTGGGAGTCATTACTCAGTTTATCACACTACCCAAATAAACATGACCATTACTTGCTAGTTTTCAGAACTGAGCCAGATTTCAGAACAAGAACCCAAGGACTAAAGTAGAGGTCAGATCCCCCAAATCAATTACTTTATAACCCTGGAGCAAGTATATATGGGATCATTTCCTAGTCCTTCTGTAAAGAGACCTATAGTCGTTTACTCAGGGAACCATCCACTGGGAACAGAAGGGTACCCAGATATTTCAAAGACTGTTGGACACAGGCAGGGTCTGATTTGACCTTAATACCCAGAGATCTGAAGGATCATCATGACTTACCTGTTAAAGTGGGGATATACAGGAGCAAAGTAATAAATTGATTCCTAACCCATGTTCATCTTCCTATGGGTCCATTGTCTCCAAAGACCCACCCAGTGGCCATTTCCATAATCTCCTAATCTATAATTAAAGCATATGTGTTGGAGGTTGGCAGAACCCCACACTTTTTCCTGGACCCATGCTAGCATAGCTTGGAAATCCAAGCTGAAGCCTCTAACACACCCCCTCTGTGGCCAAGATATTAAATTAAAAACCCATGGTACATGGCAGAGATTAATTCCACCCTTAAAGACCTAAGTGATATGGTGAGTGTGGTCCCAATAATATTCCACTGAATTCACCAATCTGGTTCCTATAAAAAGCATATAAATACTGGAGGTTAATAGTGGATTATTGCAAATTCACACAAAGGGTTGTCCCAATTGCAACTGCTACTTATATGTGGTACTATCTGTTAGAGCTGATAACATGGACTCAGGTACAATATAGGCAGCTATCCACTGTTGGATGTGTGTATTTTCAACCCTACTCAGAAGGAGAGCCAAAAACCAGTTTGTATTCTCATGGGAGGGACATCAGTATATCTATATGGTCTTGCCCCAAGTCTATGTTAACTCCCTATTCCTCTGTCATAATCTGAAGATAGCTGGGTCTTATAATCTTATGATTATGGGTCTTATGTATAAAACATCATAATGACATCGTTCTAATTGGTTGGATGAGCAAGAAATGGCACGTTTTTGGAAGCCTCGATAAGATGCATGGACAGCAGAAGTTGGGAGATGAAACAATACGAAGGTTCAGGGATCTGCAGCATCAGTGAAGTATTTATGCCCCGAAGATCTGGGGCATACCGAGACAATCCCTTCCAACTGAAAGGACAGAATGTTTTGTTTTGTACCTCTCATCACTAAGAAGCCACCCCAAGGCCTGGTAGGCTTCTCTGGGTTTCCGAGGCAGCGTATTCCACACTTGGGAATGTGTCTCTGATCCAGTTATCAAGTAACACAGAAGGCTGCCAGCTTTGAGTGGGACTCAGGTCAGAAGGGCTCTTCAACAGCTCCAGGCAGTGGGATAAGCAGCCTTGCTACGTCAGCAGACCCTGCGGCATTAGAGATACCTAGTGATAAAAGATGCTTTATAGGTTTTACGGCAGGATGGTGTAGAAGAATCACACCATGTGCCGCACAAAATGACACACCGTTTTAAAAACAGCTTTTAAAAATTTTGGCATGCTGCTGGGACCTCATAGCTTCTCACCACAAGACACCAAGTGACTATGTTGCCAAATTGTCTATCATGGGCTGAGTTCTTTCTGATCCCATTGAACCAGAAGTTTAGGTAGGCCGAGCAACGAGCAAAATATCGGATTGGTACATCTGGGACCAGGCAGGACAGGGCCAAAGAGCATAAGTAAACTGCACAAGCAGGTGGCATGGACCCTTTATTTCTAGAAGCCTTTAGGGATAGAGAAGACTTCCGTCCTTTGCTAGCCCAAGGGTACTTCACCATCCCTTGTTGATATTCCTAACTTTGTCTTCATCTTTCTAAATAGATTCTTCATTAAGAAATCCTTACTTACCAATATTTGAGGATTCCGTGGTCCCTGATGAATGCAAGAACGAATAACCTGCCTGAGACTACTGACGTGAGAAACCGCACTGACCTGTAGGACCCTTAAATTTTCATTGCTTGAGTCACCTGTTCTCTTACACATGTATGTCTTAACAAGACATCAATGGTCCTTGATATTTTCTGGTCACCTAGCCTTATCAGCATGCCATCAATGTAATCGCCAACGTATCCAGTCAAATGGCAAAATAACCAAAATCCTTGTAGTTGTAATACATGTGTTCGATGACTCAAGCTTTCAATGCTCAGGCAGTTTATAAGTCTGCCTTATGCTTTATTTCCTGCTTGTGTAGGTATTTAAAGATAGCTGGTGGTAACCAGGACTGTCTCGTGTCTATCCTGCACATGTGTGAGGACTTGTAAATCCCCAGGAATAGGTCATAGCTTTTTCAAGTTTCTATGGATTTCTCATTTCCCAGATTTTCCTTTCAAATTGTTGGCTAGTAATTGTTTACTGTGGCTGGTATCTCAGAGCCTTAGGCAGCTGTGATATTGAACAATTCCTGCTGATTGTATTTGACAAACACACCGAAGATAGAGTTTTTCCCACTGAACAAGGACTGAATCAGGCCAAATAACACAAGCCCTATGAATTGGACTTTTCCAAGGAGCTGTCAGACAATTCTCTGGTCATGGAGCTTTTTGAGAATGGGAGTAAGCCCTATGAAACCCCACAAAATCTGCCATTCTTGCCAAGAACTAGTAGTTTTTCTCGGATAAACAAATGATCTTCAGATTGTTGGAAGCTTTCAGCCCATTGTCAGAGCTCTGAAGATAATTTTGATAATTTTGCCAGTATTTTCATTGTTTTTTATGAAGGGAAGGATTCATGCAGTTTCTCCCTCGGCCATTCCCTAGTCATTTATCCTGGAATGAATTCATTTACCTTGATTTGCATCCTTCTAGAAGCCATGCTATTTATTTATAGTCATGGTATTTACTTATTTATAATCACAATATTTCACAAAACACTGTCCTGACAAAACTCATATTTTATAGTAAAATAAATGATACAGTATGCTGAAACCAACAGAATTCACCTATTTTATCATATATCCCACTACCCAGAAGCAGGATAGTGGAATAGTCAATTGAAGACTCAGTTATGGAGCCAGCTGGGAGAAACCACTTTGCGAATTTGGGTTATAGTCTTAAGACTGTGTGGTACATAGGCTGAACTAATCATCAATATGTGACTTTGTGATAATTGTTACTTGAATACATGGATCCAGGAATCGGAGATAGAAGTGGGATTGGTTCCTTGTCTCTCTCTCTTTTTTTAATGTTTATTCATTTTTTTTTAAATTTTTTTTTCAACGTTTTTTATTTATTTTTTGGAACAGAGAGAGACAGAGCATGAACGGGGGAGGGGCAGAGAGAGAGGGAGACACAGAATCGGAAACAGGCTCCAGGCTCCGAGCCATCAGCCCAGAGCCTGACGCGGGGCTCGAACTCACGGACCGCGAGATCGTGACCTGGCTGAAGTCGGACGCTTAACCGACTGCGCCACCCAGGTGCCCCTAATGTTTATTCATTTTTGAGAGAGAGAGAGAGAGAGAGAGAGCATGAGTGGGGGAGGGGAGAGGAGGGAGGGAGACACAGAATCTGAAGCAGGCTCCAGGCTCTGAGCTGTCAGCACGGAACCTGATGTAAGGCTTGAACCCATGAACCATGAGAGTCTCAAACCAGGCCATATTTACCCTGGGCTGCTCTCAATGAGTGAGCACAGCAGATGTATTTGAAAAGTCATTTTTACATACGATGAAAGATGGCAGTTGTCTCAGGATCATTTATTGATAGTATGTTTCCAAGTATGTGTGAGTTCATTTCTGGAGTCTTTTGGTGTTGTCCTAGTGGTCAAGGTATCTATCCCTTCACTAATTCTCCCTTAATTGCTACAGATTTATAAAAAGATTTGAGACACGATTTGACTAGTCCTTCAAATCTTCTCCTCCATCCTCCTCCTTTACAAAAAAAATAAAAAATAAAAATAAATAAATAAAAATTAAGTTTATTTATTTTGAGAGAGTGAGCAAGTGGGATGGGGCAGAGAGAAAGGGGAGAGAAAGAATCCCGAGCAGGCTCCACAGTGTCAGTGTCGAGTCCCATGCGGGGCTTGAACTCATGAGCCACGAGATCATGACCTGATCTGAAGCCAAGAGTTGGATGCTTCCCTGACTGAGCCACTCAGGCACCCCTCCTTCTACTTCTTCTTTGTCTTTGTCTTTGTCTGGTCTATCCTGAGACTGCACTTTTATATAAATTTATAAATACTTTTTTAAATTTAAAATTTTTAAGTCGAGAAATTCCATATTAGGACATGTTCATATTTTAATTTAAATTTTATTAAATATAGACACATTCAGGGAGAATTACTGTATTATGTTGGGTCTTCCTATCTATCCTCTCACCTTAATTGTTGTCTTCATTAATATCTTCCCCAAAACTTAGTAATTTTCTCCCAAATGGGCTGGAATGCTACTTTTTAAAGGAAAAAAAAAATCCAATGATGCCAAATCATGGTGTAAGTATGGAATAACAACACACACACTCTTCCTGGATAAATGGAGGATAGGGGAGCTATTTTTTTTCTTTTCTTCTTTTTTTTCATGAGGGCCTTCTATATACTCTTTGCCTGGGGTTTTACATGCATTATTTTATTTATTTCTCACCTCAGTGGAAATATTTTTGTTTCCATTTTGTATATCAATAAGCAAGGTTCAAAGAGTTATGGTAGTTTGTCTAAGTTCCCACAGTTGGAATGTTACAGAGCTGTAACTGGATACAACTTTAACACACCCAACACTGATGCTTTTTCCAACATACCAAATGAAACGAACAGTCAATAATGAAATAGGAGAAACCTTTGTAATCTTAGGACAGTTTTGCAAAAGCTGGGAGTAGCTTAAAAACAAACATAGGGATAACTCATGGGGTAAGAAAGTTTTAAACAGGCAATAAGACAAACTATAGCCTAAGACATTGGCTGTCACAATCAGGAATAATCACATGAAGGCCACTGAGCTGGATCAGTATACCACTTGGGTTCGTTAAGTGTCAAATCTATTGAAAGTATAAGATGGGGGCACCTGGGTGGCTCAGTCGGTTAAGCGTCCAACTTCCGCTTAGGTCATGATCTTGCGGTCCGTGGGTCTGAGCCCCACACTGGGCTCTGTGCTGACAGCTCAGAGCCTGAAGCCTGCTTCAGATTATGTGTCTCCTTCTCTTTCTGTCTCTCCCCTGCTGGTGCTCTGTCTCTCTCTCCTTCAAAAATAAATAAACATCAAAATTTTTTTTTAACAAGCCTAAGACAAAGGAGTCAGATTTGAATTAGTTGCAAATCTGAACAGTAGGCAGTAATGTAGATGAGGCTTATCAAGAAACTGGAATTTTCTCAGTTATAGCGTTTCCCGTGAGTTTTTAGCAAATGGGAATTTAAGTTCACAATATTAAGGTGCAAAAAAATATGTCATTTTGTTTCTAGATTAACTTCAACCTGCTCCAAGCACTACCGTTTTAGGCTTTCATTGTCTTTGAATTATTTTGTTGTCTGTCAGCTCATCTCAATTCTGTAAACTGTAGAAAACTGATAGCATTGAAAATAATTCGTGTCTGTAGATATGCAAGTGCATTCTGTCAGGTGAAAAGATAACTGATTTTTCTTCCCACCATGTGAAAAACTTATTTTGCATCTAGCAGTTCATTTTTGTATTCCTGACTGCCTCTTAAATGTGTGGTGTTTGGAATTCTTTAGACACATTGTATTGGTTCCCTCATGAATTAAGGAGTTAAATATATCTTTAACAAGTGTGCATTTTATTTCTGAGAGTTGTGACGTTACTTCTTAAAAAAACATTTGCCCCTTTCCAGGGTCTAGGTCATCTGACTCCAACGCCTACATGTTTCACCATAAAACGATGCTAACTCCTTCGTTATGGTAACAGGTAAAGTTTTTAGTGCAGTAACTACATCAGACACTCCGCTAACAGCTGGGAGAACATAAGCATGTTGCCTAAGTAAAGTTTTACAAAACCACAGGAAAGGATTCAGATTCGTTTTACTCCTGCACTCCAGCTCTTTTTTCTTTTTTTAAAAAAATTTTTTTAACGTTTATTTATTATTGAGAGACAGAGCATGTGCATGGGAGGAGCAGAGAGAGGGGAGGCACAAAATCCAAAGCAGGCTCCAGGCTCTGAGCTGTCAGCACAGAGCCAGACTAGGGGCTCGAACTCACAAACAGTGAGATCAAGACCTGAGCCGAAGTCGGACACTTAACCGACTGAGCCACCTAGACGCCCTTCCTGTACTCCAGCTCTTAAACATGATCTTAGATTTCCTCCTCCAGCTCTTTCGTAACCCCCCAGATTTTCTGCTTGATCAAGACTGATGCAGGGATCCATATTTCAGAGTTGGCCTCATGCCAGAGTCGCACTGCCTTCACGGGGTAGGTAGAGTAGATGTCTTTGCTCTTTATTTAGTGATGTGGAACTAACTGGGGAAGTTAAAGGGCTTGATCAGCATCACGTAAGTACTGAGGGAAGCAATCCAAACCTTCCAATTCTGAGATTCTGAATTCTATGTTGCTCTGTTGGAGGAAGAGGCTGTCAGGTCACCCCCCAGGCAGGTGGTAATGCCCAGCAGGAGAGCCGACTTCCGGGTGACCCGTCTCAACGTAATAATCCTGGAGTGTTCAGCAGCCCTGGAAGGACTGATTCTGTGGTGTTAAGCCAACACTTGACCACTGCTCTAAGATTTTTATATCTTACCATTTATTAGGGACACATCGATGCAGCAACATTTCCCAAGGCTTTGTTTATATCTGACATCCAAAGAGTTTATGGTCTAGAAGAGAACAGTGGGTGGTACACCAAGCCTTGCAAATAATTTATCAAATTTAAAGTTACCTTTCTGTGAATGAAAGTTTCCTGAGTCTACCCTAAATGCGAGGAAGGGTCTAATGTGATATAACCATAATCCTATCTTTTTTTCCCCCGACAAATTCATCCTACCTCTTCAAGCCATTATGAAACTTCTAGCCTGCTTGAAGGTACTCTCCAAATAACTATTTCCTTTCATCCTGCCTGGAAGAATTCCTGCCAACTCACCGTAGATGTCTTTTCCTTTTCAAATATTCATTTTCGTTCTTGCAATGGGTGTCCAGATATTTTTAACAAGAGCTGCCCGGAGCCCCGCGTGTCACAGAGTGACACTGCAGAAATTCCAGCTGTATTGTCTAAATTCAGAACTTGAAATTCAGCTCCAGGGGCGTGGGTGGAGTACAGCAACCATTGTTTGCTAAGCCTCGTGCTCTCACGACTGCTGGTTTGGACTGCCCTGCTCTGTGTGCCTTTCCCGTGGGCGTGGGCGTAGCCCTGGTGAGGACCTGTCCTTTGTCCTCCTGTTTTAAGACTATCTCTATTTTGGAGGACAGAACATTTATCCTCCCTTTCCTTTTTCAGACTGGTGTTTTTACGTCTGCATTCGTAACGCTGGGACATCCCCCCCTGCCCATACACACAACCCCTTTGGAAGATGGCACAGCGAGATAATAGGGCTGCCTCCTGAGCCAGGTCTAGGACAAGCACAAACTCCAAACAAGGGCAGCCTTCGCCGGTGAAACAATACACCAGTGAAACCCAGAGTCCAAGTTTCACTCGCTCTTAGTTACCCAGAGAAATTCCTGTGAGGAAACAAAATAAATGAACCACTGTGGGGTCCTTCCTTCCTTTTCCACGGGTCCAGGGCCACGGTGCTAGGTGACCCCTTATTTTGAAAGTTTCTATGTGGCTCGATTTCTACTATTTTCTTTCGTTCAAAGATAAAGTCCAATAGGAATAAAAATATTGGAATTATAAAAATCAGCTAAAGGATAATTCGCGTTCTCCTGTCATTAGACTTAATCTAAGATACAGACTCCCGGAAGCAACGATTTGGCCACAGGCACTGTTAGCTTCAATTAGCATTTGAACAGCAAGCCAAACAGCAAGGAAACTTGTGGTTGTGGAAGCAGTGCGTAAACAAGACCAGAACGATTACCTGATATAGTGAAGTGACCTTAAGAATGCAAATGATGGTGGCCAACAGCGAATTCATTTTTTAGGTTACTCAGTGTTTTAGGTTACCCAATGCTGTTGCAAGCTATGAAGGTGCTACTATAGTTTAATGGATAAAATTAGTGCCTCTGGGGGGCACCTGGGCGGCTCAGTCGGTTAAGCCTCCGACTTCAGCTCAGGTCATGGTTCGTGATTTCGAGCCCCGTGTCGGGCTTTGTGCTGACAGCTCAGAGCCTGGAGCCTGCTTCAGAGTCTGTGTCTCCCTCTCTCTCTCAAAAATAAATAAACATAAAAAAAAAAAAATTAGTGGCTTTGGAGTCAAACAGCTCTAAATGCCATTTGTGTCTTTGATGAACACTTGGATCAGCTGTGTGCCCTTGATGAAAGAAAGCTTTTCTGACACTCTGTTTCTTCACCTGTAAAATGGGGATAATAATCATATTACTTATTTCATAAGACTGTTATGAGAATTAAATTTTTTAAAATGTATCTGAAAAGTTCCTAGTAAAAGCCAGACACATAATTCGTTTCCAATCAATGGTATGCTTACCAAGCATATACGTACCTCTTTAACTACTAAAGTTGTTTAGCAGTTTAACAGTAGTTGGTCATTCTCCCAACCCCTTCCCACCCTCTCAGTGGGTTGCTGGTTTGTATTTCCATTGTGGGTAAGCAGCATGTGGAGATTGCTTGGTTGGGACCTCATTTGGGAATCAAGAACAAAGTTCTTTGGAAACAACTTATAATTGATATTCAAAAAAGCTCAATGTAAAATCAGACACAAAACATTTTAATTGTTATCAGAAAACAATCTTAATGCCAAGAATGATCAATTCTTCTCATGATATAATCATCCTTTAAGTTTGTAAAAACAGATTTTCAAACACATCACCTTCCACTGTATTTATTTGTCCATTTTAAAGCCAAGTTCTTTTTTGGTAGGATGAAGGTCCTCTGTTTCTTTCCATTGCATCTTTCCCCAGTGAGAAAAAGTTAAATTCTTAATTCTCCTCAGGGAGAAAGTTTAGGTCAATGGTTACAAACCAAATAGACCTGGTTCCCAAGGTCTTTGTTGGAAGCAGGGAGACCTTGGACCTGTTACTCGATCTCTCTGAACCTTCTTTTAAGATGGGACGACACTGCATCTATGTAGGCAAAGTACTTTGAATACTGCCTGAAATATAGTAAGCACTCTATGAATATTGGCTATTATTACTGTTCTATTCAAGACTGATCTCTTAGAACACAGGGTATATACCTTGATTTTAGGACCACCCATTTTAATTCAAGATCTGTATCACTATGTCTGGAAACAGAGTAGTGACTGTCTTGGTTCAGTTTACAACGTGGCTCATATTACTTTGTTGAATAAGCCCTAACCGGAAGAAGGCTGAGCAATGGAAATTTCGATTTCAAACCCATCATACTCACTTTGAGCACCCTTGGCTCAGAAGCTGGTTAGACTCTCAGAAAGAAAAAGAATTTATTCAATCAAATATTGTGCGCAGAGAAACAACATATCACTTGTTAATTACAGAAGTGACTAGCGCTGATCCAGGCATCTCTTTTATTCCCCTCGGCTTATGGCCCAATTAACAATTAGCAGTGACTGATGTCCTAAAAGGAAGCTTTCTGTCTGCACTACTGGCTTTTCTCAGGAGGAGTTACAAATAGGATACTTGACAGAGTTTAGTCATGAAAAAAAAAAAAAAAATTAAAACTACAAGAAACCACCTGTATTACTCATACATGAAATATATTTGCAAAAATTCTAGATAACACCAACACACTCACTGACTTTATTTATAAAGAAAAAAACAAAACAACTACTCTCCCTAATTTCAGGAAGTTATCAAATGTAATAGAAACTACTTTTTTCCATGCTGAAAATCCTTAAACACTTATTTAACTAGTTAATATTTATAAGTTAAAATAATCACTCTTTTGCAGAGGAGGTCTCTTATGGAAAAGACTCCAAGCTGAGGAATTAAACCGCATTGAATGTTTCCCCGACAAAGAGCAATTTTCCCTTTTTTCACAGGGTGCCTGTCATGATAAACAGAGGTAGGTCTTCTAAATTCACTGTCTCTTTGAGGATGAACCATGATTTGGATTGGACACCATGGTAACCATCCTCCAAACAAGAAAACACAATAATTTTGAGGTAATGACAAAAAAATTCAATAAGCTTTGCCGGAAAACCATGAATCCATATCCAGATCTGATCTCTGGTTTTGCTATTGATTGATGGATAGCCCCAAATATCCTCTATAATGTCATTCAAACTACTTCTCAGAAAAGTCTCAGGTGTCCATTATTTATACCTCTTTATGTAATTAATTGAATGTATGTCCTCTGTCATGAGTACATACATTTTGGCCTAAATTAGTATAGCTGTTAGTGATCAAGCTCTTCCTACAAAACAAGCACTAAGCTAAGAATTTTACAAATACTATCTCATTTAACCCTCATGATCATTCTCTGAGGTAGATAAGATTATCACCTTATTTATCAATCAGTACATTTCAGCTTAGGGAAGATAACCAGGCTGCCCACAGCCCCACAGCTAAAAGTGGTCTGACTTCAGAGCCTGAGCTCTGAACTACACTGATTTAAAAATCGAAATGATCTCAGTGGCAGGCATCCAGATAGGCAAGGAAGTCTTCTAGAAGCTTCCCTGCAGGCTGAAACCAAAATGGTAGGCTAAAGAGCCTAGCAGTAGTAGTCACTTCTTACATAGAGGAATGATAATTCTATCACTGAATTCCGGTGGCATTTCCAGACCTACTTCCCATGGCCCTTTAACTTTTTCTAAGAAGAGAAGCACAAAAGTATATGGCCTTCACGAAAGAGAGGGAAAAGCATGGGGGGAAGCATGACAAAGTGTCTGGAATGTCATCACCACTCTGCCATGGCGCATTCCTATCTACAGCCAACGTTTGTTTCTCTGGTAGGAGGCTGATAAAGACCGGGGAGGTCCCATGGCATCACGTCAGGTTTGGGCAGGGTGAATAAACATATCTGCCACATCCCAAACACCAGCAAACATGTAGAAAACCTTTCAGGTAGAAAGCTGCCATATAGGATACATGAAAGGAAATGCGACTTTACCCCATTTCAGAAGTTACTGAAACCTAAAGACCACTGAGGCACACAATAGGAGCACGTTTGAGAAAGGAAGAAAAAAAAGAAAAAGAAAAAAAGAAAAAAAACTTATGGAGGGAAGACAGGATTCTGTGGGTTGTGTGTTGGCTTCTCCGAGGTTGAAGATAAGAGGGCAAACTGCGAGGCTCAGTGGACCAGCGGCCAGGCCCAGGAGAGCCCCTCTGAGGGACTCCAACCTCTCCCCGAGCTGAGTCGGGAGTAAGCAGCAGAGCTCCCTCAACACTCCAGAGGGAACTTTCTCTGCTGCACGGCCCGGTGCCTGTTGGAAAAACTCATGATGTGAAACTGATACCCAAGAGCATTCTTGGGGCACCTATCACACGCTCAACCAAACCCCAGCGTGGGCTGTCGCCAGGAAATGAAGATCAGATCACACTGCATTTTGAAACAATCCTGGGTGACTAAGCAAAGAGGCCATGTCCACCATGAGCTCTCCAAGCTACCAGAGCCACCAGGACCACAAGGGCCCTCAACCTACCATACATTTCAGGAAGGCGTTCCAGGGCCAATTTCTAGACTCAGGCAGCAAGGGCCAGACACTGTCTACATGAACAGACGGCTTCGGGGCAAATGACTCATTTTGGCTTCTACCAATTAAAAGGGCAAGTTCCCTTCTATTCACTAAGTCTCACCATCCCTCTCCCACAGGGCACCAGCATCTCAGAGAAAAACAGAAGGATCAGATAAATTCCACTAATCCTTAGACTTTGCTGTCTGCTCTGGGAAGGGGCCTTCACAGTTTGGATTTCTTTTGTTATATGGAGAATCCAGCAAGGAATACAGTGTTCTCTACCTCTCAGGAATTGGCTTTGCATATGGCTTTGTAAAGGTGATTTCTGACGCCCCCGTTCTGTCGCTGTATCTTCATCTATAGTGTGAGGATAATGACTCCATGACTCCCTCTCATGGGTCATAAGGTTTTTCCGTTGCTTTGCCTGCTTGTTTGTTTAAGCAATAATGGGAAAACAAAAACGAAAAACAAAAACAAGAAACAAAAAACCAAACCCAGAGATCCCTGAGTTTTATAAATGCTTCTGTCCCTTTGGGCGGATTACTACTATCTGGTAGTAGATAATTTAAAACATTGAGACAATTTAGAAGCAGGCTTATATTTCAGATTCAGAAGAAGAGAAACAAGTGGGCTCTTTTGATTGGCATTTCTACCACTGCAGCAGTGACCACTGGCAGTTAAATGCCCTTCACAAAATATAAGTCCAGGGAAGGCCGTATATCCTTTGTCAGGCAATGGTGTCCACGGATTACACTAGAGAATAAGCCCACAACCCTTTAAACCCCTGAAGCTGCACCAGCCAGTTTCTCAACACCTCATCTTTGTAACCTGGAGAATAAGAACGTCTGACCATATCTTCTCCGACCTCCTTTTCAGCTGTAACAAAAGGGCATTGTTGCCCCAACATTTGTAGATGATCTACCATGAACAAGGCACTGTAACAACTAAGACAAAAAATGGATAAAAGCCAAAAAAAAAAAAAAAAAACCGCAAAAAACAAAAAACAAAACTTGAAAAAGGGTAAGGCCAAGAGATAAGAAACACAACTGATGAATGGATAAAGTTTAAAATGGACAGACTATCCTCCCTGTCCTGCAGACCTGGGTAGTTACACACACGTGTATAAGGGTAATTACCAGAGAAGTTCTGTGACACACCCAGTGCGGTGTGGGCACAGCCAGGAGGAAGGGGATCACTTCATTGCTTCTGATTAAGGGGATCAAAGCCAGTCTAGGCAGCCAGGTGCATTGGAAAACAACCTTTAAAGATGCATGGGATTGAATCAGTTGGGGATGGCTAGAGAAGTCAAAAATAGTAATGATAAAGGACATTATGGTTAATTGTTATAGATCAGCCATTTGGCACAATAAATAGCACTTAATAAATATGTGTTCATCTATAGGTGGCCACCAGAGAGAAAAGAGGAAGAGAGGGAAAGAAGGGAAGAAAGATAAAGTCATCTAGCAAAGTCAGTGAGCTGGAGTGTGAGAGGTTCAAGGTCAAGTCTGGGGGAATGATTTACTTTCCTGATGGAAATTAAACTGGGAAAGAGTTTCAAACTCTAGGGCACAGTACCGCAGCCTACAAATGCACATGTAATAAATACCTGTTGTTCGTGTCGTTGCTATTACATCCTGTTTATGGCTATTTTGTTTTTAAAATAAATATTCCAGTTATAAAATAGATTACAAGTCCATTGTTCACAAATTAATCCACTACTACATATCACATCTATCTATTATTGCTACTGATTAAATATAGCATTGTTATGGCAAATTTTACCTTTTCCCAGAAAAATAATTATCACATAGTGCATATCAAAATCAAAACTGAATACATTCTCTTGGGAGGGAGAACAACCAGCTTGTGAAAGCAGCAACTCGCCACATGACCTTGGGAAGGGTGTCCTTAGGTCCTTATTTGTAAACACACAGGGTTGGGCCAGATGATTTCCCAGGCCTTTCCCAGTTATAACTTGATTATAAGCTGCACAGGCATACAGTTAAGGTGAATTACTGACCAATCATACTTGTATCACAATACAGTTCATGGATCACAGACTTTTAGGAATTTTAGTAAGAATTCCTGTGATGATTAATATTTATCACCCTTGGGGACTTCATCTACAAAGTACACCAGCTAAGAATACAGCAGAGCCTGCAAGTTTGTTCCACGTTTTTCTCCAAAAAAATCTCCGTGCCCCTTATAGATGTATGGCTCAGAGGCTCCAAAAAATAAACTCAGTAGCCCTCTTCGTAACTCAGAAACTCCTTCTTCCACAACAATAGGAAGATGGACTCTTGAAATACATGGAGACTACTGTGTGGATGATGAAACTATTTTCTTTGGAGCAAAGGACTGTGGGACCTGTGATGTTGCCTAGTGGGTCTGTGCTCCCCTGACCATCTGGATCTGACTGCTGAGGTCTCCTCTCCACTCTCCTCTCCAGATTCAAACTCCTCATCTACCGCGTGGAACAGCGGTTTGGGCCGTAGCGCCTCCCTTCTGCCTCTGCCATCATGCTCTTCTTGGCTGGTGTTTCTCTGATAACCGAAGTGGGATGATTTCCCTCCTCTGGGTAAGCTCTTCATTGGGATGATCTCTGGCGTCAGCCGTCTTTCCTGAAGTATCCCTGCTCGAGAGTGTGCTTTGAACATGATGGGTGGGAGTTCTGAATCGCTGCTGTCATTGTCTAGGAAAATACGACAAGAGGAGGAAAGAACACAACTTAAGATCAGAGAGAAGACTTCATATCTGCATGGCAAGAACTCAGAGTGAAGAAGAGTCCTTCTTGATGTTCTAACTCTTGCATTCACCTGGCTGATCTTCTCTGCCCCAACGAGGGCACCCAATAGAAGCCCTGTTATGGGCCATGTTATAAATAAATAGAAATGCCTGGAAACCTGTGTATTGGGCTAGACTCCTGCAGGTAAGTAAGAGAGGTTTTGTTTTGTTTTTTTTTTTACAAAAGCAGACCAAGTGGCCAGTAGGCGCAAAGATGCATTGCACTGTCAAAGACCAACACTAAACCGAAGGTTCCATGGTTAACAATGATATGAAAATTTTTTTTTTTAATTTTTTTTTTCAACGTTTTTTATTTATTTTTTTTGGGACAGAGAGAGACAGAGCATGAACGGGGGAGGGGCAGAGAGAGAGGGAGACACAGAGTCGGAAACAGGCTCCAGGCTCCGAGCCATCGGCCCAGAGCCTGACGCGGGGCTCAAACTCACGGACCGCGAGATCGTGACCTGGCTGAAGTCGGACGCTTAACCGACTGCGCCACCCAGGCGCCCCTGAAAATTTTTTTTAAGTTTATTTATTTATTTCGAGAGAGAGAGAGAGAGAGAGAGAGAGAGAGTGAGAGATCGAGCAGGGGCAGGGGCAGGGAGAGAGAGAATCCCAACCAGGCTCTGCACTGTCAGCATGGAGGCTCAAACCCATGAACCGTGAGATCATGATCTGAGCCCAAACCAAGAGACAGCCACCTAACCAACTGAGCCACCCATGAGCTTCTAAACGGTTGGTTTGTTTTTTAATCAGTGCTTACCAGAAAGCATGAGATCTGAGTTTCATCCCTTTGACCTTGAAATAGCCAATCGTGGAACAGGGAGAGGAGAGAGCCACAGCAGAGAGTCATGTGTGGCAAAACAAGAGTGATTAGATGTCCTCCTTTCAAGGGAGGTAAAAGGGTGCACAGTTTTTCACTGGCACGTGACAGCAACGACAGTGGTAGGAATGTCCATGTATTGAGAACTCACCATGCACCTGCCATTGTGCTAACCATTTTACATCTGTTGTGCCATTTAGTCCTTATCGTAATCCTTGGAGACGAGTGAAATTAGCATCCTTATTTCAGAGGTAAAGCGGCTGAGGTTTCGAGATGTTAAATGACTTTCAGTATCACACAGTGAAGAAGATGGGACTGCAGTGTGCACAGAGTCTGTCCCACTGTGCATCTGCTCTCTGCCAGGCTGTGCCTGGCTCCCTGATACATGCCCTATGCGGGTCGGAAGGGTACACCAAGAGCGGAGGGAAGCCATTGGGTATCTACATGACATCCCCTCTCCGATGACCTTCTGAAAGGCCTCCTGGATGCCTAGGACATTGCCTTTTCCCTATTTCCCTGTGCACACATCTTCAAGGGAGTATTTTTCACAAATCTCTTTTATTCTCATTTCCTCAAGTTGTAACCTTATAAACTTGTCTTTCCTTTAAATATTCTCTCCAGACTCTAAGTATTTTAAGAACTTTAAATCTGAAAGCAGGGCTCTTTGTCCCACTCTCCATTCCCTCCTAAAAAACAAAACACAACACAAAAGAAGAACCCCACAGTAATATGCTCAGAGGTTTACACATGACAAAAGGTATTTAGTCATCAGAAAAATTTAAAAAAACCTGTTCGATGATGTTTTTCTAAATGTGATCGAATTATCCTGAGAAGGTAGCCTGGAAGTTGAGGGGGATAGGGGACAGGAATCAACTGATTTGAATTTAAAAAAAAAAATAGTTAAGTGTATTTGTCCATTTTTTTTATTACTTCCCTTTAATTTGTGCTCTACCATCTGGCCTGGAACACGAGTTCCTCTTGATTCTTTGCTGCTTGGAATATTACTTAAGAAAACAATGGCCTGGATGCTTCTGCCCTCAAGAGCAGTCCTTTGGCTCGCTTTCCTCTGCCCTGTCCTGGTTTCCAACCCCTCCTTCTGAGTGTATGCTCCCCTCAGCCCAAAGATCATAGCCGATGTTTCCTGACCACCTCTGCTTATTGAAAAGTGGCTTCCAAGCACTCCGAAGGGTCTTGAGCAGGTGACTTGCAAGATTCCGCTCATCTCAAGTCAGTAGATCTGTCCAAAAGGGGAGGAAGAGGGCAGCTGAAAGTGGAAGAGGAAGGAGGAAGAGTGGGGGCTGGGCTCTGTCCCAACTGCACAACCTCCCGCAGGTCAGCACTCAGGCCGGCAGTTCCAGGGAGAGATCAAGGGAGACCTTGCCGCAAAATCTGAATATCTGTTATTTTATCTTGCATTTTAACATTTGGACTTGGGCACCCGGGGGCAAGGTGAAGGAGAAGCGGAACAGTGCTTCTGCATAGGGCAAGGCAGAGCCTGATACCCAGGGGTTGACACTGGACCACCTCATACAATGTGTGCTCTTTAGAGACCCGGATCTGGGGTACAGCCCCCTCTCTTGCCTCTCCTCATGGTTTTGTTTTAATTCTGTTTAATAATGGTAATTTAAAATTTCCCGTTTTAATCTTTTCCCCCCATTGTAACCATTTTGGAGCGTACAGTTCTGTGGCATTAAGTACATTCACATAGTTTTGCAGCCAATACCACCGTCTTCATTTTTTCCCAATCCACATGGATTGTAAGCTGTCTCAGAGCAGAGGAGGGGTGTCTAGGAAGGCCATCTCTAGTCATAACTCCAAGTGAGCCTCGGCTCCTTGAAAAGAGCATTGGAAGAGTATGTGGAGCCCCAGACATTTAGAGTAAGGAATGCTCCAACACTGGAGAGCAGGGGACAGTGAGGAAGGCAAATGCTCCCCAAGTCACAGCCTGGTTAGTCAGGGACTGCCTGCTGGATGCCAACACTCCCTCCGTGTCCTCCCCTAGAGGCCCTCTGGCCATTCCTTGGCTTGTCCAGGTGCAGAAAGACTTCAAATTTGGGGAGAATGTGGATTCAAATAATTGTGCCCGGAGACACGTTGAGAACTATCTCAGTCTAACCCTGATTATTATAATTCTTGAAAACTTATTAGGGATAAGTGATCAAATAAGTGCCACTTTGAAAGGATGTACGCACCCCTATGTTTACTGCAACATTATTTACAATAGCCAAACTATGGAAGCAGCCCAAGTGACCATCGATTGATGAATGGATAAAGAAGATGTGGTGTATATACACGCAATGGAATATTCAAATCCTTTATGATTCGCTTGTATGTGGAAATTGAGAAACAAAACAAATTAACAAAGGAAAAAGAGACAGAGAAACCAAGAAGCAGGCTCTTAGTTATAGAGAACAAACTGATGGGTACCAGAAGGGAGGTGGGTGGAAGAATGGGTGAAAAAGATTAAGAGTACACATATCTTAAAGAGCACTGAGTCATGTATAGACTTATTGAATCACTATATCATGCACTTGAAACTAATAATAGTGTATGTTAGTTATACTGGAATTAAAATTAAAAACTTAATGAAATAAAAAATTAAGTTTGACTTCATTACTTACCCTTCTCATATCTCTAGGTGAACAACTATTTAAAAAAAAATTTTTTTTTAATCTTTATTATTTATTTTTGAGAGAGAGACAGCGTGTGAGCAGGGGAGGACCACAGAGAGAGGGAGACACAGAATCTGAAGCAGGCTCCAGGCTCTGAGATGTCAGCACAGATCCCGACGCGGGGCTCGAACCCATGAACCGTGAGATCATGACCTGAGCCGAAGTCGGATGCTTAACCGACTGAGCCACCCAGGCACCCCAGTTAACAACTATTTTTTGATAACCTAATAAAATTTTGAACCAGTTATGCACAGTTGAAAGAAAAAAGTGCATTGGGACTAAGACTTCATTCCATGCCTAGTTTAATTCATGTAGAACCAACATTTCTGAAGTGTTGTCTTTTCTTTCCAAGAACACCTCTATCTACCCATGTCAAGCCTTCTTTGATGTTCTTCAATAGTATTAATTGTCAATGGCTAATATTTCTTGCATATTTACTTGGTTCCAGGCACTGTTCTAAGAGTTTTGCATGCATTGCCTGGCTTCAGCTTGAAACAGAACTGTTGTATGTGGGAGGTACCAATATTCACCCCTTTACAGAGAGGAAATGGAGAAGTGGACTTTTATGTTTTCTTCATATAAGTCCTATATATATTTTCCTAGGGTTTTATTATGTTTACAGAAAATAAGAGTGAGATGTCTTTTAAGGCATCTATCTGAAGAATAGAATCCTTTGACCTAGTCATTTGATGAGTAACGTAAACACATTTCCAAATGTTAAACAACCTCCACTTCTGGAATAAATCCCACTTTGTAAGGTGTAGTATTTCTTTAATGTCCTGCCATATTGTATTTATAATGCTTTATTTAAGATTTGCACATGTGTGCTCATGTGAGTTTGCTATGTGGTAATCTCCTGCTACGGGAGCATGTGATATTGAAACGACATCATAAGAAATGACCATGAGAATTTCATATTTCCTATTCATTCAAACAATGTAAATAGCAACAGATTACTTGTAGCAGGAAGGTTTTTAGAAATTAATTATTATAAACCCTACAACGGTGCTCTTTTGTTTGTTCGTTTGCTTTGGTTTGTGGATTAGCTCTTTTATGACATAAAATGACACTAGTTCCAAGAGTGTGATCTAGGAATAGATGGCTAGATCAATGAAACACAACTGAGAGTCCAAAACTCTCTCAAGATAAATGACTGTAGCACAGCAAAGGTAGCATCTCCTCTTGGAGGAAAAGATGGGTTTGGGACAGGTGCATGGCCACTGAAAAACAATCTGAAGTGTGTGTGTGTCTAAATCTATGCAAAGAGAAGTCTCAGAGGGTTTGAGATATAAAGGGGATAATTAAACTATTAAAGTTCTAGGGAAAAACATTGAGTAAATCGTATTTTAATTTTTCTGTGGAAGACTGAGCAGACTTGACTAATCAGAATGTATATCTGATGGCAAGTATATCTAAAAACTAAAAGATAAATGTGAAACTGGAAGAGAAACCATTAGCAAAAAATATGAGACAATGGATGATATCCTTGTTATACAGTGTTCTTCCAGTTCATTGTAAGAAAACAAACAACGGAATAGACAAAAAAAAAAAAAAAAAAAAAAAAAAAAAAAAAAAAAAAGTGGCCAAAGGCAGAAACAGAAACTTCCCAAGAAGTAATAAATAGTTGCTTCCAAGAATGTGAACGATGTTCAACCTCACTAAAAATCAGACTCAGATTAAAATTAATATGATATACAAATGTTATCTTATTCCATCATAGATTACTCAGAAGTTTGACAATAGCCCAGTGATGGTTAAAATGACTGAAAGCAACCTTTCTCACAGACTGTTGTGAGAGTAAATTTAAATGTATTTCATTTTTGACCCCCAAATCTTGGTTCCAAGAAAACGCACTAAGGGAATAATTGATTATTTGTGCAAAAATCACAAAGTGATTCACAAGTGAGCCAAGGTGCTTATTAAATAAATATCATTGCTTACCTTCTATAAAAAGTCATAATACCTTAATATTTGTTAATAAGCATTTAGCGAAATAAGCTAGGATTATTTTATATAATTAGCTATTATTCAATCATAAAAGTGATTATTAACATTATATATATTGACATGGAAATATGTCCACAGTAGATGGTTGAATAAACTAGACAATTTATAAAAATTCCAAAACAATGACGATACTATGATTTTGATGATGCTGGGTTTTTTTTTTTCTTTCTTATATCAGATACAGGTGGGATAGGGATTAGGATAGTGCAGAGAGAATTATAGAAGAATGTTTACCAAAATGTTCTATAGTAATTATATCTTGGTATTGGGGTTTCACGTGCTTTTAATTTTCTTATTTTATGCTTTTTATCTACTGATTAGTTTTTATTTTATATCTAATATTAGTTTTTTTTATTTTATTTTATTTTATATCTACTGATTTAGTTTTTATTTTATTTTATTAGTTTTTAATTTTATTTTTACATTTTTAAATCAGAAGTAAATAAAATTCCATTTTAAAGAATAATTATATTCACTCTTCAAAGATTTAATTCCAAAATCCTGAGTTTAGTTTATTTGAATTTCCAATGTGTTTTTGTCTTAAAAATTTGAAAAAATAGATAATATGGCATATGATATATTACATATCACCTTTTGCTAATGGAAAAATTATTTTATATATACATTTGAAAAATAATAATGGCTTTTACTAGAACAAAAGGCAGTTTCAATAAATCTAAGAATTCTACGTAAGAATTAGATATTAAATTGGAAACATTTAATCAGTAAATTTGGTAAATCATTTTATTTATTTATTTATGAAATCATTTTAGTAAAATCTAACCAACTTTGGAGAATCTTGCTAACTTTTAAACCTTGGGTGAACCCCAAATATTTCGAAAAAGTGCCCATTTTACATCAGCAAATTATGACCCCTAAGCTATACCCAGCCTGTGCCTCTTTTCCTATGGCCTGTGAGCTAAGAATAGTTGCTACATTTTTAAACGGCTGAAAAAAAATTAAAAGAATATATTATGTCAGGGAAAAATTACGTGAAATTCAAATTTCAATGTTCATACATCAAGTTCTGAATTAGATTTAATGAAAACGTTGTTTTCTCTTTTTCTTGTCATATAAGTACCTACAAGATATTCTCAGGTTTGCCTTTTGGCCCACAAGCCCCCAAATATCTGCCCTCTGATAGAAGAAGAAGAGCCAGGCAGGCAGATTACCTGTGAGTTCAGCAACCCTCGTGTCTCTTCCTGCCGGCTGAGGGTGGCCATAGGGAAAGGAGAGGTAACGAATGTTTTTGGTACCAGCCTGTGGGCAGCAAGTGGAAAGAAAAAGCAGAATTAGGCCTGTGGTCCTGAGTGTCACGTGGAAAACAAAGTAACGGGTGCAGACTCACACCGGGCACCTCATTTGGATCACAGGTTCTCCTGTACTCCTATTACTCTGGTTTAAACAACATAGAATGCTATAGCCTTCAATATGTGTTTCCTTCCCCTCTCATGATCAAAGAGACAATTATGAACCCCTCAAAGGGACTTTTTGTTTTGAGAAAAGCATTTAGTTTTTAAATTTTTTTTTTTATTTTTTAGTTTACATGTTTATTTTTTTAGGGCAAGAGAAAGAGAGAGGGAGAGACAGAATCCCAAGCAGGCTCTGCCCCATCAATGCAGAGCCCGATGTGGAGCTCGAACCCACAGACCACGAGATCACGACCTGAGCCGAAAAGACGCTTAAGCGACTGAGCCACCCAGGCCCCCAAGCATTTGTTTTTTAATAAGGAAGACAGAATTATGGATTGTTGACATATATATTTTTACAGGAAAAAAAAAAGTCCATGGTCAGGAGATGGTCTGCGTTCTATTCACTGATAACGGGGATAATTATAATTAAGGGGGATAAGCCAATTAGCCTTTTTGTGTGAGTTTCACTGTCTAGAAAAAGGGGATAAAATGCCTATGCTACACTGTTCACAGGAATAGTTTGAGGACAAAGTAAAACACTAGAGAGCACTTTTATTCTTTGAAAACACAATATGAATGCTATGCCATGATATTGTTAATAATTTCCCAGGTACCTTTTAATGTGACCCAGTCAGATGCATACCTGAGGTAGGCTTTACTACAAGATCACAGGTCGACTATTTAGTTTGATTTTATTTTGAAAATAACAAATCGCAAAACTAAAATGTTTGAACAAGGCCACTTAACCCATCTCCTCTGGTGGTTGTTTACTATTATTACTATCGGCATCGTTATTATTACATTTGAGCCACTGAGGTTAGGGTAGAAATTAGAATCTGCTCCAGACCTACCCTTCGTCCAGACGTTCCAGTGAGATTGGTGGGATATGGCCTCAAAGAGAATAGTTCAGATGCACAGTGGGTGATACGAAACATGAGGCCCACGCGTCTTGGCAAGAACATATTCTTCCCTATATCTTCCTGGGAGAGAAGTAAGCTTCCTAGAGCCCGGTGCCCCAGTCCAGGGAGGTTTCCCTGGACTGCTCAGTACCTGGCCGCCATGGCATCCGGTCTAGACGCACAGTCCAGTGAGCGTGTTCCAGTCACTGACCCATCCTGGAGGCTCAACCTGACCAACCAACCCCGAGGCTCTGGCCCCAGAGGCAGGTTGTCTAGTGTCCGACAGCCTCTTAGTTTTGTATTCCTCTGGCCACAAGGTGGTGGTTTTGTCTCACTGCCACTGGCAGTCACCCGAGGAGGAGGCCCTGTGAGGGGCTGGCCCAGCTCCCAGAGCGATTCTACAGACCCCACTTACCGGCTTTCCCCATGGCAGGCTGTGGCCTTTCCTCATCCTCTCCCTTAAGGTATTCTGGCGGCGGATCAGAATCTCTTTAGCCTGCTTCTCGCTCGTTTGGGGTTTGAGGTTGTATTTGTTGTAGGACAAGGTCTGCAGAGAGAAGGGCATGTCAAATACATAAGGACATCTGCGTACAACCTTCAGCTTTAGGAGGCCATGGAAATGTCGCAGAATAAGATGACCCAAAAAAGAAGACACTGAAGATGCCACCTGAGCATCTTCAATTACAGAGGAGCGAGCTGTGGCCCCGAGAAGAAAGGTCTGTGACCAAGGCCACCCCCATCAGGACGGAACTGTGGTTGGAGCCTGTGCTTTCCCAGCTCGCGGAGCATTGTCCACCTGCACTGCCCCTCTGGTGTCCTTGCAGGAGTCCCGCCCCGACGGGCTCATGGACTTTGGCTGCTCCATACCCACCCTCTTTCGCAGGTTGTGTTCTTTATGCTCGGACGGTGGTGTCTGCGTGTTTGGATCAAAGGAATCAGAAAAATGTCAAAACTCCATTGGAAATCTCATTAAGGTTGCTATTCTTAAATTTTGCCGATGGAAGATGCATTCAAGATGTCAGCCAATGACTATCACCATTACCAGTTCAGAAAGGAAGAGGTCTTTTAACCAAACTGTAGGAAGGACGTAATCCATAAGCTCCGATAAAGAGCAGTCCTTTAAATGGAATCAATTATCTTTATAAAAAATTTCTTCCTTATTGCTTTTTTTTTAGAGAGAGACAGGGCACAAGTGAGTGAGAGGCAGAGAGAGAGAGAGAGAGAGAGAGAGAGAGAGAGAGAGAATCCTATGAGGGGGAGAGAGAGAGAGAGAAGAGAAGCAGGGCTCACCTGTAACAGGGATCCTGTTTTTAACCTAAGCGGGGCCCATGTTCAACTGAAGAGGGGCTTGAGCTCACCCCAAGCAGGGCATGAGCTCCCCCAAAGCAGAGCATGAGCTCACCCAAAGTGGGCCTGTGCTCACCAGATGCAGGGCTCGAACTCACCAACCTTGAGATCATGACCTGAGCCAAAGTCAGATGCTTAACCGACCCAGCCACCCAGACACCTCATCTTACTGTTATCAGGCCACTGAAAACCTGTCTTGAACCACAGACCAACCTTGGTTCTCAGATGTTTACAAAGTGCTTTGCTGGAGTTTCGTCTCTCCTTTCTTTTCAGTCAAAGTGCAGCAGTGAATATACTGTTTCCCCTGGGTCAGTGGGTCCCACAGGATAACAGGGTCAGGGCTACAAGCATTACCACTCCCGGTTAATGGATGCTGTAATAAGCATTTTCAATTCAACAGCAAAACAGCAGATGCTCTATGTGCCAGGTGCCATGGTAGGTGCAGGGTTTTAAAAAAATGGATACATTTGAATTATGGTCTTCAAAAGGCTCATGGTTTACTTGGGGAGTCCGACAAGCATATACTTTTTTGTGCTCAGGAAGAGATAAGATTTTGGGGTCTGCAGGGACTTACAGAGTATAGGCAAAGGACACTCATCCAGTCTTGTGAGGGAAAGGTGCATTGCACTGAGCTGTGTCTTGAAAGACGAGTGGATGTTTCCTCCAAGAAGAGGGAACACATGAAACAATACATAGCTATAAAAAATATGTGATGGGAGGTAGGAGGACTTGCTGGAGACAAGCTGGGAATTTATTTTCTACCTCAAGAGAATTTAGTATTTTATTCAAAGTATGGTGAGAAGTGAGACAGGTACAGGAAGGGGCTGGGGACAATTGCCAAGGAAGAAGATTCTGTCCTCTAGGCCAAAGGTCCCTTAGGTTAGGTGCATACATTCCAAGAGTTACAACAAGATGATCCCCAGTGTGAGAAAAAACAAAGAAACAAAACAAACAAAAAAACCCTAATACTTAGGTTTCCACTCATTTTTATAAAAAATACAAAAGAAATTAAGCCTTATTAGTGCTTTTCACGCAGGTTTATAATAGACCCCTGCGTGGTCAGTACATGAGATGGTCCGCTTTCCTGTTACAACAGAAGGGGGTGTTTGTAACAAGGAGGGGTTGACAACAGCGTCCTCATTGGTTCACTGGCTTTTAGTTTATTGTTTGTGTTTTAGTGTATATACAGCCAGTGAAGTAGATTTATGGCTGTCATTATCTACTAACTAATCCTCACAAAATAGACACTTGTCTAAAAGTAGATTTACAAAGAAGGCATAGGTTGGAGGCCAAGGGAACAATGAGGAGTCAGCAAAGCCAGCTTTCACTGTCTCCTTTTTTTTTTTTTAATATTTTAATGCTTTTTATTTATTTTTGAGAGAGAGAGAGAGAGAGAGAGAGAGAGAGAGAGAGAGAACACAGCGGGGAAGGGGCAGAGAGAGAGGGAGACACAGAATCCGAAGCAGGCTCCAGGCTCCGAGCTGTCAGCACAGAGCCAACGTGGGGCTGGAACCCAACAACCATGAGATCATGACCTGAGCCGAAGTAGGACACTTCGGCTGAAGCGAGCCTGAGCCACCCAGACACCCTTCACCATCTGCTGATAGGAGATCTTCACCAGCCACTCTTGACAAATTAACCAACCTGATAAACGCCTGCCTTAAAAAATTAAGTTTTGAAGACAGTTTGAAATACGGACTCTTATCCACTATCACTAATGATGGACCTCAACCTAAGTGCTCTTTATACACGGAGATATTAAAGAATGACATACGACACTATCAAAACATATTTTAAAATTAGGCATCTAGAACACCAAGACAGACTTACAATTTTTCATCAATGTTAACTTCATGAAAAAGTGAATTCGGGGTGCATGGATGTTTGTATACACACACTCATATATGTGTATCTGTACATATATATGTATATGTATATGTATATGTTGCTGTTAGGAATTTCCCACACCTTGACTTGAGGGCTGTACTTTAAGGAACATTTGGACACTTTTTGTTCTATTTTGTCTCATATCACATCACCCATGTGCTTATTCTTGCCTATCTGCAGGGAGCGTAGTTGGTCCTATGCATATAATGTATATGCAAG
The DNA here is from genome assembly GCF_028018385.1 of Neofelis nebulosa. Lineage (NCBI taxonomy): Eukaryota > Metazoa > Chordata > Mammalia > Carnivora > Felidae > Neofelis > Neofelis nebulosa. The sequence continues at coordinate 83,196,426 of NC_080790.1, read as the reverse complement.
CTTCTTCCCTCTGTTCCTTCCATTTCAGCCTTTTAATGAAGGAGTTGGTAACTGTTTAAAGACCGTATTTCCCCCTAAAACTTGAGCTCTATGGGACAAAGTGCTAGAAGTGCATTAAATATTTGTGGAAGGGAACTCAAGTTGCATAAATGGTTTTCCTCCTTTGAAAGTGTGTGGGAATTCAGCGTGTGACCTGATCATTTAGGCCACATCAGGGGACTGCCCATCAATCTCTAAGTTATCCTTAAAGTCTGAGCTGAGGTCAGTCTCTTCCCTTGTAGGTTTAAAGATAACTTTTCTCAATTCCCATCCCCACTGTGTTCCAGAGAGCTTCTGTGTCCCAGAGGGCTGTCTCACTGGAAACCTCTAGAAGCTAGTTCTTCAGCTTGCTCAGCAGTGACAATCTGCTGAGGGCAGTGGCTTCAAACAGGAGTGGCCGGAGCCCTCCCAGGTGCAATAGACCCGGCAGGACCAGCTCAGCTTCAGATCAACTATATATCAGGATCCCCTAGAGTCAAACTGTGCACTCATTCCAGCCTTGCTCTGAAATGACTCCTGACTCCCAAGATGGCCTCTTCTGAGGTGTGGACTGTGAGAAATGTTCCAGCCACCAGCCCCACACCACATGAGGCCCACTGACCTATCACCCAGGCTAGAGACTACAGCCGTCACCTTTTGTGACAATCTTCAAAACTGTAGATTGCCCACTAGAAACAAAGGAGACAGACAGCTGTCCTGCATTGCATCTCTAGAGCAGTTTTTCCTTCAAGAGGGCAAGAGGACCACAGGGAAAAGAAGAGTCATATGACCTACGTAAAAGATGGTGAAGAAAGGAGACAGGAAGGGGAAGGACTGGTGAATTTCACTCTCTCAAAGTAACAAAAGTGGAGGCAAAAGCCATCTCAGGAGCTTGAAACTCCCTTCCATTTATTATTTACGTTCTCCCCATGCCACCTTCATGACCTATCTGCTTATTTGGGGGCAACAAGAAAGGAGGATGCTACGTGGCTTAGAAGGGAGAAGCCTGAAGACAGACTGAATAAGCACCCTTATAAAAGAAGAAAGGTGGCTATCTGGGAACCTGCATAAAAGGAAATAAAGACAGAATGGGTATTTGACCTCATTTTAAGCTGGGTTGGAGTCCCAGGATCTCCATCTCCATTTCTGGGCCTTTCCTTCAATTCAACATTCATAAACACGGGGAAAAGGCTATGCTTTAGTCAGCCTTCATCGAGCTCTGGCCCTCACTAAGCTAGCCGACCTTCTTCAAACCAGGAAGTTCTTAACAATTTATCTAACTATTTATCAGAATGTGATAGTCTTACTGAAACAGTTTCACTTGGAATGATTTGAAAGCTCTTGCATTTACTCTAAGCTTGCTATGATTGATGCTGACCTATATTCCTTCAGCAGGTGCAGAGTCTTTGCTGACACATTCCCCTTAATCACTGACCTTTCCAAAACGGGAAGCCAGAAAACATTCACTTTAACTGTATCGCTTAAGTCTGGAGTCATGGAAAGAGCACTGGGTAGACTGCTGGAAGACCTAGGTTCTTAACTTGGATTTTGTGTGTGTGACCTTCAACAGGTCAGATAAACAACTCTCCTAACCTCAGCATCTTCTACTTGAAAACGAGGGGCTTTCACTTGATGGCTTTTTTGGTCCCATCAAGACTATGCTCTATAACCAAGGGCCTCACAATGACCTTACTTATAATCATATCGTAAGAATTGGGATAGTCAAACTTAAAAAAAAAAATTAAAAACAAACAAACAACAACAACAACTCCTAAGTAGAGTTCACAGGCTTAAATGTCATTTGACTAAATCAAAATTTCAGAAGGACTCACCCACCGCCCCCCGGGAATGTTCTGACTATACACTTTGCACCAGTTCCCAAGTGGTAGTACAGACTCCATACCTTTATACAGAATTGAAAAATAATATGCCGAGCACATCTCCTTTGATGTAGGCGTTCAGCATTGTAGTTGCAACAACCACCTCAATTTTCTAAGCTCTATTACAGTCAATCAGATCAGGACAACTTGACTGCCATTGGCATCCCGCTACCATCTTTCTCTGTGGGGCGGTGAGTGAGATCCACTGCTTGTTCATCTCCGGAGGCAGAGGGAGGCCTGTTGCTTCTGGAAAGTACCAGGCTGCAGGGCTAGGGCAGCCTGACCCCTAGGGCCAGCAATTGGATTTGCATTCTTTTCTACACCACACGTGCCAATTTTTTTTTTAGCAGAAAAGTAACAATTAACTTTCTGTTCTCGCAATTAAGCAGAAAGAAGTCGTTTAGCAAGAAGGCTGCTGCAGAGGAGATAATGTGAATAAGAACTGATTCTTGAATGACCGGTTCCAAGGACAGGCCCGGGAACAAGGCAGATAGTCTATACACACCCTTTGTCGAACTTGGTACATATTGCGTGTCAGGATGTTTCTCATGGATTCCACGTCTTCAGGGGAAAGCCTTTTGATTCTGTGTATCCTCTGGGCCCTGCAAACATCATTGGAGGGAAGCCAAGCGTTATTCTTGCATCTTGGCAAGAGTGCCCCAGAAGTATCAACATACGTGTGGGCATTCTAAGTTCCAGAACCCCTATTTTTACATCATTTTTTTCTATTGTTTTAGTCAATTCATGTGAAATGTCGGTACGTGTGTCATGACTTACATTTTGAAGATAAGGTTTCCTCCCTATAGCTTTTATGTGGGAATTATTCTTTTTTTTTTTTTTTTAATTTTTTTTTCAACGTTTTTTATTTATTTTTGGGACAGAGAGAGACAGAGCATGAACGGGGGAGGGGCAGAGAGAGAGGGAGACACAGAATCGGAAACAGGCTCCAGGCTCCGAGCCATCAGCCCAGAGCCTGACGCGGGGCTCGAACTCACGGATCGCGAGATCGTGACCTGGCTGAAGTCGGCCGCTTAACCGACTGCGCCACCCAGGCGCCCCTATGTGGGAATTATTCTAATTCCTTTATTTAAAAGGGGTTTAAGGGGGCGCCTGGGTGGCTCAGTCAGTTGAGCGTCCGACTTCGGCTCAGGTCATGATCTCGCGGTCCGTGAGTTCGAGCCCCGCGTCAGGCTCTGGGCTGATGGCTCAGAGCCTGGAGCCTACTTCCGATTCTGTGTCTCCCTCTCTCTCTGCCCCTCCCCCGTTCATGCTCTGTCTCTCTCTGTCTCAAAAATAAATAAATGTTAAAAAAAAATTAAAAAAAAAAAAAGGGGTTTAAGGTGGTTACAAATCTGTTATTTTTTCCTCCATATTCATTACAAAGAGATATGTTGGTTAAATACAACAGTCAACTGTTAGAATATAAATTTTTAAAAAGATACTATAAAATTAAAATCGAATGTTTTACGGTTAGAGTCCACGGCAATAAGATTACTCAGTCAAGGCTGTACTTCTCTCATTTCAAACAGGTGACAAACAGCTCATGGGCATCATCTGCACACCACGTTTTGGATATAGCTCTGATCTAAGGGAGTGTTAAAATTTTGGAATTGGCCCTTCAGAGATTTTATATTTGGTTAAAGAACAGTTGTAAGAAACTAGAATCATATTTAGGCCATTTATATTCTGAAAGCCAGGCGAGCTCTGAGACACTGGGCACTCTGTGAGACTCTAGAAGCAGTTGACCGCTCCCGGCCTCCGCATGAACAGCTCCCCAGGGCTTCCTTCACCATGAGCCCTCCCCCTGCCGCACCCCCGAAAGGATTTAAAAATCAAGTCATGTCCAGGTTATCAGTCAATGCACAATTGTCTTCTGAGGATGTCAAAGGCATGACATCGCTATGTGCGGAATTCTCATGTGACAAATATATTTGATTTCAATCATTTCAATCTCCTGGCAGGAATTTCTAAAAAATGTTTCAGCGAATAAATAATGTATGTTCACTATAGAAAGTAAGAACAAAAAAGAGAAAACTAAGGAAAATTAAATCTGTCTTTTAATACTATCCCTTCCATTAATATCTTGGTATAAAACCTTACAGACTATTGATTTCTTTTTCGTTCCTTACCGCAGCTCTTCTCAGTGCATAAGGGTGCTGAGATGCCACTATCGCCATGCAGAGGTGTTAGGATAATTGATCATGAAGATAAGTAGTTATTGGTTTCAATACAGGCCACTTTTAAAGTATTTTTTCCCAAACGTTAGTAGCAATAGAGCCATAAATAGCAAGGACATTTTGCAAGTAAGTATTTTGGTACACTTTGTAAGTACATTTTGTAAGAACATTTTAAAAGTACAATTGGTAAAATGTCTTTAAGGACTTGGATACCAGATATCACAGTATGCCAGAATTTATTTAGCAATACTATTTGTAGACTGACTAATGCCCTTTCTACAAAATCCTTGAAATCAGAGTTTCTGTATCTCAGAGCTGCAAATGTCAACACTATTGATATTCGGTTACCACCCTTGGTGATCTAAACAGTCTTATCAGGGCATTTCAACCTAACTGTTTTAAAAGTCCTTGGAATAAAATCTATTCTGATTGAGGTACACCTACACATTCCCACAATCTGAGCACATTCTTTTGTTATAATGGAAGCAATCTCTTGCCAAGCAGAAACAACAGCTAATCAAAAAGTTACATTCCTATGTTCATAATGAGATTCACAACCAACTAGGAAAAAGTCATAAGATGGTCAAATTAAATTTGAGATAGCAGGAGATCTAACTTGGCACTCTCCCCGGTTTGTAATTGCCCACTTTGGGAAAGACCAGACTTAATTAAGGTCCATTCAGATGGACCACTATCTTTCATTGACCCACACTGGGAAGTTACAGATATGAAATTATACAGAGGAATTATTAATTTAGGCAAGGGGATACCTGGAGTTTTCTACATGCCACTCATTAGCAAAATCATCCCTGAAATGATCTTATTATCAGGAAAGGTACAATCCTTAGAAAAACAGAATGTTAATAATCTCTAGATCAAATAAGTTAAATTATAAGCTGAAAGACTTGTCACTGGAACATTTATTCATTATCCATAAAGGAAATTTCCATCACCTTAAATGAAAGCCCCGTGGTAATTTCATAGCTATTGAATCAAACTGGGAAAATCTGAACCTAAGTGTATTTCAATAAAAGCTTCATAATTCTCTTAACTTTTAAGTTTATTTATTTATTTTGAGAAAGAGTGTATGTGTGCATGCAGGGGAGGGGCAGAGAGAGAGGGAGAGCAAGAATCCCAGGCAGGCTCTACGCTCAGCTTGGAGCCTGACACGGGGCTAAATCCCATGACCATGAGATCACGACGTGGGCCAAAATCAGAGTCGGACGCTCAACCAACTGAGCCACCCAGGCACCCTTCTCTTAACTTTTTTAAATCAGATGCTATAATAATGTAAAAAGAGGCTTCAGTTCTAAACACAGCAATATAGATATGAACTCGTAGATGTTCTTATTCATGCCATAAAATGAATTCGTAAAAGATCAAATATTATCCCCTGATTCATTTGTAAGAACCCATTCTCTTGTGATAGCTTTACACGTGAAATCCATGAGAAACATGCTAAGGTGACTGGAGAATGTGCCCACTGATCAACTAATGGCACCTAACTGCTCTTCTCTAGTGTGGGTTCCTTGTGTCTTTGTAGAAAGGTCACGAAGATGGCCAACATTTAGAATGAGTGAAGAGTGGCACAGAAGAGGGCCCAGCTCTGCACAACACCATGTTCCATTATGGAGGTGAAAATGGCACCATTATCGTCATCCCAGAATCTTTGGTATAAGAACGCAGAAATGCAAACCTATACCTATCAACGTGTGATCGATTCAAAAATCCTTAAACTACAATAAATTAATTTGTGTTTTTTTGCAAACGACATGTTAGAATTATTTGGGAGTTTTTAAGTATGATGTTTTGAAGTTGTACAGTTGTAGTTTGTTATGCCTATAAATGTATATACTTTAATATCTCTTTAATATTGACCACATATTTTTGAAAGCTTTGACACTTTCAAGAGGTTGAGCCTTTATCGTCTGATACTTCTAAAAGCTTACCACTCCTTGGTAAAACGAGGTGCCTTGTATTGAAGCCAACAATCCCGGTACATACTCTACCTATCCCATGGGGTTGTTGTGAGGGTCAAATAACATAGTGCACGTAAAAGTAAGGGCATTTCGTAGAGTTAACACCATCTGCACAATGCTATTGACAGCTTCTGGTGGCGGTGTTCTCCTGAAGAGTTTGCAAAGCTAAACCTCTTGTAGAACAATTGCTTCAACTTCTAAAGACACAAATGTATCTGCATTTTGTTGTTATCGTCTCATACAGAATAATAAAAAGTGAGCTGGGTACACACTTCTTTTTCCTATGATTGTACGAAGGTTTGTTTTTAAGAAATTGGCTGCTTTGATCTCAGGAGAGGAATTCCTTCTGCTTGATGTCGTCCAGATTTCTGATGAGATCAAATAAATGCGATTTAAATACAGTTTAACTTGCATTAAATATCAGTTAAAAGAATCTCCTCTCCTACCCTAGTTTACTAACTGGTTTGGGCTACAGGAGGAAAAAAAAAGTCTCTAACTTATAAGTCTCTCTTACTAATCTTGAATCAGTGTCTAAAAAATAAGTGACTCGACAGACAGGATCCCTCCCAATAAAGCTGGCTTGAAAACTGTCTTGAGGTTAGAAACAGGGGCAATTGCTTGCAACCAGTGCAGTGTAATACAGAGATTCAAAATATGGTTTAACACATGATAGATTGCATTTGAGATAAGTGCCCCTACATTCTTAGACCGAGAGCTCACATAACTAGTAAGCAAACCAACTGAGGAAGTTCCTAATGGTCTAAAGCACCTGAACTTATCCAGGCCTCCTGCAATGCATTAACTCCCATTAGAGCAAGCCAAATGCCTGGAAACCAGAGGGTCACCTCTTATACTCTCATAGCTTCCTAGATTTTATGATTATGTGTTTGTAAGGCCTTTAAAAGAAAAAAAAGTTTATTTATTTATTTTGAGAGAGAGAGTAAGCACACTCGGGGGAGGGCCAAGACGGACAGAGGACCCTACGCAAGGCTGCCAAGAGATGTCATGACCTGTGAAATCATGACCTGGGCCCAAATCAAGAATCGGACGCTTAACCAACTGAGCTACCCAGGTGGCCCAGACCTTTTTTTATTAATGCCATGACCCTGCTAGGGTATGAGCTCCATGACGTGTTTGTTTTACAGTCCCTGGCCCATAATAAGTGCCCAAGGAACAGGTTTGGGCCTAAGGTGACGCCAAAAATGTTCAGTCAAATTAGTAGGATTGAAATGCAATAATTTAGAAAACAAAGGTCAATGCAGAGAAGAAAAAAGCCACGATGAATTAAATATCAGCACTTTAAATAAAGACAGAATCAATATTCCTGATTTTTTCCTCTGCCTTAGGCTCTAACATGGCTCCGCATGACATTGCCGATAAATATTTGTTAGCTCGCTGCCGTTTTAATATCAGAAGTTTCCTTAAAGCAAGCCATGCAGTGGGCAGCACCGAAACCAACCAACCAACCACAAAAAGAGTCTCACTGAGAAATAAGGCAGAAAGCTTTCTGTTCATACCAAGATGCCCTCCAGGACGCTACTTTAGATTTTTTCCAGGCCATGGAAGAAAGGTGAGGGTGTTTCTGATTCATTAGCAAGTAAGGGATGTGAGATAACACTCAGGCATGAGTGAAAATTTTATTGCTACCTGTTCTTCACCTGCTTTTCAAACATGAAGATACAGTTGAAGCTCACGATCAAGTGACTTTACCTACAGAAGATGACAGAATGCAGGTGTTCCTTATCTTAAATATGTTGTGAGTAGTTTGCTCAATTCATAAACTGCTTCTTGGAAGAAACCTGGAGATCCTTGACGGGGTGGGGGAGGGTGGTAAATTTAAGTAGCCCACCAACCACCACACCTCCGGCTTCCACCACTCATCCCTGAATCCCAGCTAGCGTCACAAGGTGCTGACCAGGTCTCTCCTCATACGAGGATGGAAGAGAAATGACTTATGGGAGAAATGCATATAATTTTTACTATAGGATTAGCAGAATCAAAAGAACAGCGGCTAAAGGGTAGCAATTAATCAAAAAGAGAAAGAAAGAGTCTTGTAAACCATGCCATAATTCTGTAAATTCACTTGCCCCTCCTTCCCAAAGAAAGGTGTCATACAACTGTTGCACACAACTTTTGCTAGAAAGTACTTTTCAAAAACTGGGTGACATAGGTTGAGCGTGGGCCAGACTACAAGCTGCCAAGACTCAGGTCATCCTTTTTTCACAATTCCTTTCTTTCAGTTTCTGCCTCTCTGATCCTAGTGTTATCTCTCAGCTGAACAATGAACGTGTGCCCTTGGAATTCTGGCATGTAAAGTCCAGATCAAAGGGCATATAGAACTTACTGGCACGGTACAGAAAAGGCTGCAGTACTGAGGATCCCAGTTTCTACCATCTCAATAGCTTGCTTCATTTCCAGCTTCTTGTACAAAGAGACAATGCTTGATTTGGGCTGGTTCTTTCGGATTAGGATTTTCCGTAAATATCTGTGATCAAACTTCTTAAACCTAAAAACAAAGACCAACAGTTTGACAATCTTTGATCTCTGTATGTGCTATGGAAGTATATATTTTTCTTAAAACAGACTAACTGTATTCTGAACACAAGGACAGTGCTGAGAATTCAGTCTCTGGACACATTAAAAAAATCATAGAATATGTATATATATATATATAATTTTTTTTTTTAAGTAAAGGAAGAATAGCCTACTGGCCTGAATACATTGAAAATCAACTAAACAAAAGGAGGGGACAAGCTGCAATCAGGGCAGAAAAGGATGCATAAGTGGGGAGCGGGGGAGGCCCAGCCCAGCCCAGCTCCAATTGTAAAAGAAGAAATGAGGGGTTGAGGCTTTTGAACAAATGTTTCATTCTAATAGCCTCCTGACAGTGGCAGCTGCTCTTACAGTAATACTGGCCTATTCAGCCAGAACCCAATAAATTTAAATGGCCCGGTAGTTACAGTAGTTTTGCCCATTATGCTGCAGATCATTTTGAATCCTGACAATTAAGGAGGGGCTGGGGGGAGACCCCACATCTATCCTGACAGTCTGAATGATGGAGAATCTGAATAGGCTAGGCGCTGATGGCCGCCGACTGTTGTAGCAAACCTCTGGCTGGCCCATTAGACTGAGCTGCACGTATGCATATGGTGCCTTCAGAGTTGGCCATTTGTTTGGGGTAGACATTGTCAACACTTCCAATCATTTTACATTCAAAGAGTAATTTGTCTGCCTGCTTTATTTTCTGGAAGGGAACATAACTCCCTGAGCTGCCGGCTTATTATCTGGTGATTGGTTTCCTGGCCTGTGAGGCGGATGGATGCTTTATCACTCAAGTCTCCTCCGGGTTACAGGCTGTGATACCTTATGATCTGTGTTTAGCTCGTGCCTGCTCTTGCTCCAAATGGGTCAAACCCTCAGCCTTCTTGTTTTCTCTCTTTCTTCACAAGAGGCTGTTGTTCCTATTTATTGCTCAATCTACCGACATCGCTCCCCACCCATCAGGACTTCTCTGACACTCTTCACACTGCGCTCACCTTGACTACTGTTCAATGCTAGTTGGTGCTGTTGCCCTTGCCTTACTTGCCCCATGGCTTCTCCTGATGTGCTGCGGGGTCATTTCCTCTGTGCCTTCCACTTCCTGATTCACACATGCTTCCCTTCCAGCCTCCCTAGAGACTTCTTCCAAATCTCCTCCTCTTCCTTACCTGCCCCAGAGGAACGGAAACTTCTCAGAGTCCTGTCCTCAGCTTCCCCTCTTCACACCCATGTTGTTACCTCACCTAGCTATTATTTAATTAAACATTCTTCTATAGTCTATGCATCTAACCATGGCATTGTTAGTCCCCTAGACTCGCTATCTGGAAATCTGAAAGTCATTCTTATTGCCTCTTTCCTAGCCCTCCTGGTTATATCCAGAGCCAGTCACCATTTCCACCTCAGAAATATTTCAGTGCTATTTCTGCTAATTCCTCATCCTTATGATTCTGAAAGCTCTATGGTTCATTGAAATCAGAAGAGGTCCTAAAGCCAGACCTGAATTCAATCAAGGTTCCACTGTAGAATAGGTTAGTTGATCTCTTGGAGTTGGTTTCTTTATCTTCAAGGAGAAAAATAGTGCTAACGCAGGAGATTCAGGATGTCAGGTAAGATACCATATATGAAACAGATAGCACAGTACCTGAGGCTTATTTTATGCTTGCAAGATGAAACTCTTAGACATCCATGTGAACATCCCTTACAGGTCTCCTTCCCCACAGTATCTGTTTCAAACCCAGCTTCCATATCTCTGTTGTTGTTTGCCTCCCCAAAGCCAAGTATGGTCATGTTATTCTCGTATTTAAAAGCCTTTTGAGGGGCGCCTGGGTGGCTCAGTCGGTTAAGCGGCCGACTTCGGCTCAGGTCATGATCTCGTGGTCCGTGAGTTCGAGCCCCGCATCGGGCTCTGTGCTGACCACTCAGAGCCTGGAGCCTGTTTCGGATTCTGTGTCTCCCTCTCTCTCTGACCCTCCCCCGTTCATGCTCGCTCTCTCTCTGTCTCAAAAATAAATAAACGTTAAAATAAATAAATAAATAAAAGCCTTTTGATCTATTAAAGGTCAAATAGAATTTTATAGGATTAATGGCTCTCTAGGACTCCTTAGCATTGTGCCACAGAAGCGTATCTCTGTCTTTCCAAGCTCTTGTCTTACCATGTTCCTTTCTCGGACTGTGTCCAAACCATGCTATGCTCTTTGTTGCCTTCACATTTGGAAATACTCTGCTGTTACTGCTATTGCTTGGCATTTTTTCCATTCTTCTTTGCCTGTAGAACACCTCATTTATTTTCAAAATGCACTCTTGTTTCTGTATTATAGCAGTTCTGTGCATTTACCTCCGTTATAGTGTTTCTTATACAGATCATCAGTATTTGTTGGAGCTCTTTCTCTCTTTGTTCCCCCAGGATCCTGTCTACCAAATTGTGAGGATCTTGAGTGCATTGGGTGCATCTTACTGCTCTCAATATCTGCCTTGGTGTCTAGAAAATTTGGTACTGATTTGGCTAAATAGAATAATATTAAATGATTTTTCACTGGAAGAACTATAGGATTTAAACTTAAAAAATCCATGACCTAGGTTCTAGATTGGTGAACATTCCCATAACTTAAGTTCTATTTTAACACTAGGAGGACTGCTAAAACTATAGTTTTTATCTCATAAAGAAAGCCCACTCAGAATGCAAACTGGTGCAGCCACTGTGGAAAACAGCATGGAGGTTCCTTTAAAAGTTAAAAATAGAACTATGCTCTGATGGCAGAATTGCACTAAATAACCCCCAAAACACAAAAACACGAATTCAAAGGGATACATGCACCCCGGTTTATAGCAGCATTATTTGCAATAGTCAAACTATAGAAGCAGCCCCACTGTCTATCGAATGATGAATGGATAAAGAAGATGTGGCATATATACGTGTATATATAATGGAATATTCGTCAGCCATAAAAAAGAAAGAAACCTTTCCATTTGAAACAACATCGATGGAGCTAGAGAGTATAATGCTAAGCGAAATAAAAAAGAGAAAGACAAATATCCTATGATTTCACTCATATGTGGAATTTAAGAAACAAAACAAATGAGCAAAGGAAAAAAAGAGAAAGAGAGACAAACCAAGAGACTCTTAACTATAGAGAACTAACAGATGGTTACCAGAGGGGTGGGGGTGGGGGGGATGGGCGAAATTGGTGATGGTCATTAAAGAGTATACTTGTTGTGATGAGCACAGGGTATTATTGTATGGAAGTGTTGAAATCACTATATTGTGCACCTGAAACTAATAATAACACTGTATGCTAACTAACTGGAATTAAAATTAAAAAGTAGATTAACCATACACACACACACACACACACACACACACAATAAATAAATAAATAAATAAATAAATAAATAAATAAAATGTAAAAAGCCCACCCATAAGCTCCCAGTTTCTCATGTAGGTGCCACTACTCCTTGACAGCCAGAATTTTCAAGATCTCGTTTCTCTTGGAATCACCAACATTAATATGTTGGCAATCTCTAGAAAGAAGACATCTACCATTCGGTTAATTCAACTACTACTAACTCCTACGTTTGCTAAATAGCTATGTTTAACTTATAAACTCTTATCTTCCTTATCCTGAGTGAAATTCTCCTCGGGGCCACAGAAGAAATACGCTGTAGACTAAATCCAGGGAGAGAATGTGTTCTGAAATGTGAGATGGTGGCAGAGGAGAGGGACATTTAACATTCTTACAGAATCATATGTGGAAAGGACCCTTGAAGGTCTTCCTCCACAACCTCCCTCCCCAGGGGAGGACTCTCCTTCCCAGGATCCTGACGATTCACCAAACTCTCTTTATAGCCTTATGAAGTCATGGTTGAGCTTCTCTTCTCACTGGGGAACTTCTTGTTTTAAACTTAGATTCAACTTGTCTCCTTTCAATCTGAAAGTTGTTCTCTAGTCTAGTTCTGACGCAGCCTCGGCTAAGTCAGCAGCCCCTTCCCCCTGAGTGCTCTCCTTTTTACAGGCTGGGCATTCCCAGCGCTCCCACCTGCCCCTTCCGTGCCACGGCTCCCAGGCCCTTCATATTCTTGGTCCCGTTCCTCTGGATTCTTTCTAGTCAACTGCTCAGTTTTCAGTGTAACGTTTTGAGGTTCCCCAGGCCACAAATAATCCTTCCTAAGTCAGCGAAACTGTCGGCCTCCTTACTTGTCTCTCACTTGGTAGTGGCTCCAGTGCCCACACACATCTTCAATTCCAGCTTTCAGGTGATCCATCAGCTGCCAAGCCAAATACAGGAAAATGATTGCTAGTGAAACGTTAACCCTAAAAGACACACAAGGAAAGCTAATACACTTCGGAAAACAAAGGAGGCTTTAATTTCCTGGAGTGTAGCCTCTTTTCTATCACCCCATTCATGTAACTGAAACTTATAGTGCCTTCCATCATAATTCAACTGAGTTTCAGGATTCACAGATCCCGTCGATAAGCTCCTTAATAATGTGCCTAACTTTCAATGAAAACAGGATACCTGCTATTTGCTTTGAATAATATTTTTCTAGAATGATTTAGAAAATGTCTCATTACTGAAATCACATGAATGTCATAACTAATTGTTCCTTTTAATTTCACCGCATTGTCAGTATCCAACTTATAGTTTCTGAAAATATAATTCTACAGATATCCTATAATAATAAAAAAAATAATAATAATATATAACAACAAAATTTATCTATCTGCCTCATCTTTACCTGGTTATTTTGTCTCAGTATTTATATTTCACCATGCAAGCCAATTGTACTAAATTTGCTTTACCCAAATTGCTTATAGGAATTTCATAAAAAAACAATAATCTCTTCAAAACTTATGAATTAGTCTTTATAATTTAAATTTGCAATCAATGAAATTTATGCTGACTTCTAAAATTTGTTTTGCAAAGTACATTAAAATACTAAATTAATTCTGAAATACTTAATTGATGTATTCTCAACCAATAATTGTAACTTTATTTGAGAAAAAATAAGAAAAGAGGGAATATCTATGTTCTATTGTCTTAGGTATACTATTTAATTTCTAAAAATAATGAACAGAGGGGATAAAGACAGAAACAAAAATCCTCAATCAAGTTAAATCATTTCTTATTTTAAAACACTCACTCCCTATCCCTTCTGTCGAGTATTTTCAAATGGTCTTGAAAATTTTGGGTTTAGATTTGGATGACTTTGGCCATAAAATTCAGGGCTGATTTTGAAAGGCTTCATCAGTTTCTCCAGCATTAGAACCATGAACTTTCAGGGATAAAAGAAACCTAAAGATTATCTGGGTCAATAATCCCCTAAAAGCCTGAATCTCCTATGCCAAGCATTCCCAGTCATTGTTTGTACACATCCATTTCACCTTTGGGTACGCCATAGCTATTTCCAGAATGCTCTTCATTAACTGAGCTGAAGTCTCTTTCCTTCTGTCTTCCATGTATTCGCTCTCATTTTTATTCCCTGGAGCCATACAAAATGGCATGCCTCCAACAGTGTGTTGAATTTAAACCAACAGGTAGAAGCCGTGCCCAACTTCATTTTCATCTTTGTCAGGGTTGAATGTTTTCACTGAAAACTGCCACTAGGCTGTTCCTGCAGAAGTAGTAGAAGCCTTTACCCTTTCGTAATTAAAAATTCCGAAAGAGCAGAGGATCCCATATTCCATTGGAACAATTATTTCAGAAGTACATAGGACAATTCATAATATTAGTCACCATGATAGTTTTTTGAGGTGTCACTTTGGCAAGGCTTGTCCCCAAGTATTATTAACAGTAATCTAGATGTTGGTGTAAGAATATTTAGTAGATATGATTAAAGTCCATAATCAGTTATCTAAAAGTGAGGAAAACTATCCTAGATGATCTGGGTGGGTCTAATTTGCTCAGTTATAAGGCCTGAAGAGTAGAGCCGAAGCTTCTCCGATAAAGAACACTCACAACTGCATAGCAGTTGTGGCTCATGCCTGAGAGTTCTGGTCTACCCTCCTTAAAGGCTTGTCCTACAGATTCTGGACTTGCTTAGTGAACCAATTCCTTACAACAAAGCTCTTAACATCTATATCTATATCTATATCTATATCTATATCTATATCTATATCTATGTATATGTGTATGTATATTGATATCTATATCTATATAATCTATCTATATCTACATCTATATGTATGTGTATATGTATATGTATATGTATATGTATATGTATATCTATATCTATATCTATATCTATATCTATCTCCTACTGGTTTTGCTTCCCTGTTGAACCCGGACAGAAACACTGCTAACTTGGACGAAAAGGGACAGAGAAAAGACAAAATGAAAGGGGATGGTTGGACCCCAACATTCTGCAGGCAAGAAACAAGCTGATCAAAGGAATGAGCTAAAAACATAGGCTATAGGTTATAGGGTGGAAGCTGAGAACCCAAAGAGTAGAACGCAGATTGGACTTCTAATCTGGTGGAACAGAGGTTGTTCCTAGCCCTTGAAACCAAGTGGACTTAGAAATTTGGATATGAATCCTTTTTCCCTTTAATTTCCCCTTTTTGTTGAAAAGGAATATCTATAACCATTACCCTGTGAGTGCTCAACCAGTGTATTTTGGGAGCAGACAACTTGTTTCTCGAGTTCCACAGGTTTGGCATTAAAGAGGAGCTGTGCTTCCGGATGGATTATACCCAGAGGCTCACTCCTCTTCCCTCATTTAGACGACTGGGATGCTGAGATTTGGGGCTTTTGAACTGATAAAATTTAGATGAGATTGTGGCCTTTGAGTTGACACTATAATGGGTTGAGACTTTGGGGATGTCAGGATAGAGCTCATGTATTTTGCATGTGGAATAGATGTGAATCTTTGAGGGGCAGCAGATGTGATAGGCAGAATAATGGTTCCCAAAGATGTCCATGTTCTAATCCCCAGAACCTGTGAGTATGTTAGTTTATATGCAAAGAAAAATCAAGATAGTAGGTGGATTAAGGGTTGCTAACCTTAAGATAGAAAGAATATCCTAAATTATCCACATGGGCCTAATATAATCATAAAGGTCTTTAATGTGGGCATGGAAGGCAGAAAAGTCAGTATCAGAGTGATGCAGCATGAGAAAAGACCTGACCGGCCATTGCTAGCTTTGAAGATGGAAGGAGTCCACGAACCAAGGAATGCTAGAAGCCTCTAGAAGCTGGAAGATGCAAGAAAACAGATTCTTGCCTAGGACCTCCAGAAAGACATGCAGCCCTGCAACATCTTGATTTTAGCCTACTGAGACCATTTTGAACTTGTGATCTCCAGAACTATAAGATAATAACTTTGTGGGGTTTTTTTAAGCCACCAAATTTATGGTAATTTCCTACAGCAGCAATCAGAAACTAGCACAAGCAAGGAAAGAGGCTATGTTCAGTGACATGGACACAACACTGCACCAAAGCTCTAGATTACTCCTACCAGTGGCAAAGGAAAACATCCTATTAAGTTGCTAATTATGATAGAAAACTTACACGAATATGAAGCTCTTCGTTGATGGATTCTTTTTTATTGGTCTTTTTAACATCCAGGTACCTGACCAGTGGCCCAATTGTAATTCCCTAGATCACAAATGGCAAAATAAACAATATTATTGTAGTGAAGATTCTCATTAAAGAGAGCAAATCTATTAGCAAAACTATTAGAGCTTCTACTGTTCATATCTTTGTTTTGTACTACCTGCTACTAGATAAATGCTCTACTGTTTACTTTAATTCTTATTTAATTAGTTCTGATTTAATTTTTTTCAATGAAGCAATGAAAAAAAGCAATGAAAATGGACATTGCTTTAAAACAGGAATTTAGTGCCATCCCTTAAAATAACTTCTCGCTAGTTTACTCCAGAGATATCTCCACCTAAAACAAAAACTTGTACTATCTAGTACTAATTGGAATCTTGTTTTCAGCAAAACACAGTAGAACGACTATCATTTGCCCGTTACCCAGGAATATTTTGATTAATATGTTTTATTGATTAAAAAGAAACATATTTTAGAGGTTAAAAGATGAACAAACATGATCTAGAAATATTTAAGAATTTAGCTGGAGTAATTGAGCACATGTTGAAAAATTAGAGTGTCCCTTTTTTGGGACACTATACTATTACTATACTAATTTAATGCATAATCCTGAAAGAATCTACTTATTTCAAATATGAAAGAAGTCTACCAACCTGAATAAATACAGTAAAATATATAACTACAAGAGTAGCAGTGACAAACATTTTCTTCCTAGGAAAAAGAGACAGAGGCAGCAAAAATGCAAGTGAAAAACTTCCAGCTCCTCGGACACCACTGTAGAAAATTATGCACTGGTCCTTGATGGAGAAGGGGAAAGTCCGAAACTGGTTACTGACATAGAAGAGAGCAAATACGCCTAGAAAGGGAGAAATATATATTAGAGCAGAAGGTTATGAATACATAGATATTCAGTACTAGGGAACCCAAGTCGTGCGCGTGCACCCAAGGCAACCTAATTCCATCATACCCATGACTGTCCATCCCAAACAGAATATCTTACAAAAGTTTTCACTTTTTGAGTAGTTGTGAACAATAGTGCTTCAGATTGTTACTTTCCTACCTTGTGTGTGTGTGTGTGTGTGTGTGTGTGTGTGTAACGAAATAAAATCTTGATACTTTCTCATATAGGAAATATGATATATTTTCTAATCTATACTCATAGCTTTTGCTCTGCCTTTCAAAACTAGGTAAAGCAAGGGTATTGCTTTGGGGACAGAAACATTTTTATCATCTCGTGTTCTCAATGCGCAACCAAAGGAGGTGTATAATTTTAAACATAAGAGGACTCTCTTAGTGATTGTGGTCTCTTCCGGGGTAAGCAAAACTTTCGTGGTTGGTTTGGTTCTTCCTGAGGTTCAGTGCAAACAAGAAAGCTGGCAAGGGCTTAAAGGGGGGGTTCTTACTGTCATTAAGTGGAAGGTGGAGGATGGCAGAGCTTGTTTAAAACACAGAGGTGTTTTCTACCACACTGACTTTCCATCCCCTTGTGGCCACGTGTCCTAGCTTACCACCGACACAGTGCTTCCTGGTGGGAAAGGTCCCTTCACTAAAGCTCTGGCTAAAGAGGAGGTTTTACTGTGGACCAAAGCTCTCGGTATCCTCCCATGACTTCTAAGCACACATGTCTCACAGCAAGCAAAACTTTTTGAATTTTTTAAAAAAATTCATTTATTATTTGAGAGAGAGAATGAGCAGGGGAAGGGCTGGGGGGGGGGGCGGGCAGGGGCGAAGGGGAGAGAGAGAATCCCAAGCAGCCTCCTTGCTGTCAGCATGGAGCCCAACAGGGGCTCAATCTCACGAACCCTGAGATCATGACCAGAGCCGAAATCAAGAGTCAGACGCTTAAGTGACTGAGCCACCCAGGTGCCCCACAGCAAGCAACCTGTGATACCCAGCACATGGACAGTGTGAGAGACAATAGAATTTAACATCTTTCACTGTGTTTTGTTTGTCCGGGCTCCTCCACAGACTTACTAGTCATGTGACCTTGGCTAAGGTTCTTATCTTTTGATGTGCTGAGTCTCTTTATCTGCTCAATGGAGGTAATGGTAGTATTCCTCTCAGAAGATAGATGGAAGATTTAGATAAATTTACTATCTATAAACCATAGAAAACAGGGACTTACAATGTTATAAGCCTTCCTGAGTGTGAACTACTATTAGCCACAAGGAGTCAGGCTGGGATGCTGGGAGGGGGAACTAGGTTCTGACAGCTGGCTTTGTCCCTCACTATGTCATGGCCAAGTCAGCCATTCTCTCGATGACTCTTCCACCAGCTAGAACATGAAGGAATTGTGTTGGATTGTCACCAAAGGCCAACAATATTGAGGTATCCATGATATTAACACTCTCTCAGATGGTTTATATTCCTGTAGGCTGGGCTGAAGCTTGGTGGTGTTACTTCTCTTGACATTAGAGAGTGTTAGAGTACTAGAACAGAAGGGAACTCAAGAAATTTGTTCATGCCTACCATTTTGTGGCTGAGGAGGAAGATTTGGAGCAGTTAAATGTCCATCCAAGGTCAGATAGCTGGTTAGTAACAGTGCCATGATTTGATTTGAAATTATAAGTTTACCTAATTACATAACATAGTTTTCTTAATTCTTTCTCCCCTGGCACCCTAACAGGCATATATATTCAGAGTAAGTTTTATGACTATTTTAATATTTCTGCATTCTTGTTATTCTTTCCTAGATTCTAAAACCCACTTGGGATTAATTTAAAATTGATATGTTCAAGGTAAGTTCTCAGTCATTTCCCATAATTTATCTTTCATTATAATTGGTTTAAAATGTTAGTCAAAGTCAATTAAGAAAATGCTTCAAATCCTGGTCAAAATCATTTTAAAATCAAACTGATTCTAATCAAAAGGCAGCACATATAATGTGGTCCCGTACTTAATGTTCTTGCTAGCCCCAGAAACATGAATGTTCAAGGTAAATAAGTAGCCTTTGGACAAGATATCTCATTTTGGGGGGCACCTGGGTGGCTCAGTTGGTTAAGCATCTCATTTTGGCTCAGGTCATTATCTCACGGGTGGTGAGTTCGAGCCCCACATCAGGCTCCACACTGACAGCACAGAGACTGCTTGGGATTCTCTCCCTCCCCCTTTTTCTCTGCCTCTCCCCACTCATGCTTTCTTTCTCTCTCAAAATAAATAAATAAACTTAAAAAAAAAAGATATCGGGGCGCCTGGGTGGCGCAGTCGGTTAAGCGTCCGACTTCAGCCAGGTCACGATCTCGCGGTCCGGTCCGTGAGTTCGAGCCCCGCGTCAGGCTCTGGGCTGATGGCTCGGAGCCTGGAGCCTGTTTCCGATTCTGTGTCTCCCTCTCTCTCTGCCCCTCCCCCGTTCATGCTCTGTCTCTCTCTGTCCCAAAAATAAATAAAAAAAAAAACGTTGAAAAAAAAAAAAAAAGATATCTCATTTTTTAAAATTAGGCATATTTCATAGGGGTGATGCCAGTTACATGATAGAGTTGCCTGCATTAGTTAAAGTAAGTACTTTTAAAAATACAGATCTACTTTCTGATCCTTGCGTTTTTCTACATCAAACACAACCTTCAACCAAAACCACCTGTATTATTTAGGGGAATGTTTCCTAACAGTACTGCCTTCCATAAAATACACTTAGTGAGATCTCACTTTTCCTGTAATAAAAGTGTAAATGCTCACAGTTTATAATCTATATCTGATTGAAGGTGCAAGAGGGGAAAATTGACAAAGCAGTGAAGAGCAAGGGAGAAATTCATTGAGTTATATTTAAACGTGTAGATGCGAAAGTTCTCTCCTCAAATAAGCAAGAAAAACAAACTTCTTGCTCCAGCCTTGCTGCAGTGCACAACCTTATCAGCCACTAATTGCTCTAAACTGACTGAGGGAGCAAACAGACACCATTCCAGGTCCCTACAAGGTGCCTATACTCCCTTAACCAGTAAAACCAGTTCGCTTCACCTCACTCCTTAGGCCATTACACTGCATAAAGGAAGAAGAGAAATAAACAAAAAGCAGCAGGCAGGAGCCCCTTGGGGGCCCTACTGCCTCTTACTAATGGCTCTCCAGATCTGGCAGAAGACCAGGGTGAAACAGATGAAGGCCCAGTTCCATTCGTGGTTCTTTCCAACGGTGGATACGCCCATGAAGATGAAGATCAGGGTCTCGCTGACGCTGCTCAGCATCTTCATGAAATACTTGATGGTCGTGTAGGACGTCTGAGACACGTTTTCCTCTACATACTTCTTCATTGTTACCGCGCAGGCAGTGATCCTGCAGAAGGAGCAGAGTCTTAGGAGCAGCCAGAAGATTTTGCCCCTCCACGCATAACTCCCTATTGGTAATGCCACAGATACACTCTTCCCATTTTTACCCAGAGAAAGCATCTTCTCCATTCCCCTTTCTGGGTGCATTTTCCCCATGGGGTTTTCTTTCTTACTCTTCTCCCTCCCCAAGGGGCTTGCACAAGTGGAGGGTGTTGGGGAAGGTGGGCGTGGCACGACTTCCTCACAAGAACACGGCATCAACCATGCACCAACCCGAAGCAGAACTGTTTCTGGTATAAGAAATGATCCAGTGAGGCTCTCGTTTCCCCCACCTGAGCAACGTTTCTTACAAGAATTTAATGAGAAATTTTTCATTTAAAATGTTTTTGTTCTAGAGCCACTAAGAAGTCCGGGGTGGGCGGCAGTTGGGGGCGGGAGAGGAGATACAACTTTGCCTTGTCTAAGTAGTAGGTGAGACAATAGTGAATCTAGATTTTACACTATTATATTTAATTAAAATAGATATTTCTATACAATAAAATTAAATATTTCTGCCTGAGTAGCTGGGTATGAGAATAATGCCATAGAGAAAACAACATGACCAGATATGGCGAGCCAAGTTAAGAAGCCTCATTCCGAGATCTATGGAAGGATAAACATTTACAAATATTTTCATTAGGAAAAAGAAATCTGGACTTCTGGTCTTATCCCATCTACCTAGTTTCATTCCACACTGATAAGTCCTGGAGCTGTGGTGTGATTTAAGGGAAATAGCAGAAGGCAGAGCTCAGGAATGACAGTCCTTCATGGCATGCTTCCCTCTACCCTTTAAAATAATGAATTTTTCGGGGCGCCTGGGTGGCGCAGTCGGTTAAGCGTCCGACTTCAGCCAGGTCACGATCTCGCAGTCCGTGAGTTCGAGCCCCGCGTCAGGCTCTGGGCTGATGGCTCAGAGCCTGGAGCCTGTTTCCGCTTCTGTGCCTCCCTCTCTCTCTGCCCCTCCCCCGTTCATGCTCTGTCTCTCTCTGTCCCAAAAATAAATAAAAAACGTTGATAAAATAATGAATTTTTCAAGGAAAAACAAAAAAGAACTATTGAAATAAGACTTTAACCTTGAACTTCTAGTTCTTCCCTGGATCAGCTCTTCTGAGCCTTTGAAATTGACCTTATAATTGCCATGCTCTGCTATGCTAAGGTAATTCAGGAAAAGAGCAAGTACAAATGCTCAGAGAACATATTTGTTTGGCAAAGGACCTGAATCCGATTGTACAAAAGCTAAAAAAGCCTGAATCCAGCAATACCTTTAAGGATTGGTGCCCAAAGCCCTGCCTTTTCAGATGCAAGTGCACACAATGTGGTCCCAAATTCTCTTTTATTGCTGTGAGAGTTGGTCCTTGGTTTATACTCACGCCAGGATGCCAGAGAGGTAGAGTGTCTCAGCGGCTAAGTAAGACAGGTAGCTGAACATGAAGACGATGAGTGGTTCGATTGCAGATATATTCTGAGTGAAACGTGTGATGAACGCAGAAATGAACCCAAAAATGACGCCAAAAAAGACTCCCCCAACCCCCACAATAACGAATCGGGCACATCCAGCCAAAATGTCGACAGGCTCAATGTCTTCAAATTTATGCATCTTTGTGAAGGCAATTAATATATTGTATAAGACCTAGGCAAAAAGAAAATTAAAGAAAAGAAACAAATTAGAAATGAGAAATACTTGACACAGATTCTTAACTTCGTGTCTACTTAAATAACACATAGCAATGAGTTACACAGCCATGAATATCAACAGGGCTAAAATCTAACTTTTAAATGTATTCCAAATAATTTAAATGTATTCGGTGACACTGGATAATTGTCTAACACAGCTTTCAATCACTGAACACCCACTCTGTGCCAGTCTCTTCGCTCAACACTCTGTGTCAGTTACCAGTTTATTCCCTCCCCGCTCAGAGGGCACCTTTCTATACGGGCTCTGTTACAAACAATGGAATTCCTTCAGCAAAATTTCTTTCTCCTTTCAAGAGAGCACCATGTCACAGGTTTCTCATAGAGGGCGCTGAAGGGACCCTGCGGAAGGTAAGAGTTTCCAGCAACTTCCGGTGGGAGGGGCAAGAGTCAGCCATGTGACTGGGAGGACTTCCTGTGGGTCCTGTCCGGGCCAAAGGGCATGGAAGCGGTTCCTCTGTCATCTTACACCGCTCGCTGAAGACAATCTGGCATGGCCCTCCTGCGGCATGGCTGTGGTCACGGGTCCTTGTGAGCAGCCCTCTGTAAACCCTCTCCTGGACCCCTGTCCGCACAGCCTGCTCCTCTGACCTCCCTGTGCCCCGGCCTGAGCCCAGTTTGCACTGCATGCCGTGCGCCACCCACTGCTGATGCCTGCTCCCTGCCTGCCCTCCTGATGGTGACTTGTTGTTTGCCCAGCAGCTCCATACCACCTCCTCTGGAGAAACCAGCCAGCTTCTCTGCTGCCCAGTGGCCCATCCACACCTTCCCCGGTGAGAACTGAACCCCTTCCGAGTCTGTCCTTCTTTAGGGGAGCCATCCCTCAGTCCTAGCATGCCAGGGAGCATCCCCTTATATCTTACAGCTATTTCTTTATTAGCGTTAACATGTTGATATTAAAATCTCTGTTTAACCTACTGTGTGGTTTCTATTTCTCAGTCGGGCCTCACCTGCTACACTTTCCGTACATGGCGTCTCACTGAATCCTCCAAAGGACTTGAGCCCCCATGTGATACACGCTTCCAATTTGCCTGTTAGGTCTCTACTCACGTCAACACTTATTTGAAATTACAGTGATCTAGGGATCACTAATTCATGTACTTGACAGCCCAGAAGTTAGACTGAGCTTCTGAAAAGAGGCAGCTGCCACACAGTTAATGAGACACACAGAACAGGTAAAGTAAGATCTCTGCAGAAAACGAAGGCCTTTGAGACTATCAGGCCCTGAAGAGTCCTGATAAACCATAGCACCTACCTATACTAGAAAAAAAAAAAAAAAAAAAAAAAAAAAATATATATATATATATATATATATATATATATATGTATATCAGAGCAGGAGCAGAAGCTATAACTCAAGGAAACAGGGTCAGTGATTATATTCTGTGTGCAGAATCACAGGAGTGGGCAGTCCCTCCGTCTATATCCCATTCATTTCCCCAGCTCACACTCTGTTCTCGCCTGACTTCTGGAATGATCCCCCACTCTGCAAATTGCAAGACTTGCCCAAGCCTGTGCCTTCCACTTCACTCTGACCTGTCCATTCCCCCAATTGGTCTTGGTCTGTCCTTACTGAAACACTCAGTGTCCTTCAAGGTTCCCCGACAGCTTTTGTATTCTGGCTTTGGCTTCACCCACAGGGCTTACCAGAACTCCTGGCTGCTTTGTGTACACGCTGACCCCCTGCCCGTGGTCTTCAATCTGCCGTTCCTTCCCCAGCCCTTTTCCCAGTCCCGGCCCTTCCAGGTCTGCTTTGCCCCCCACCCCAGTGACATCACCTTTATGATAAAAGATTGTCGTTATCTGACAGAGATGGGCAATGAAGAAGCCTAGGCTGGCTTCTTGTTAGGTTCACAATCATAAACCATCAAGGTATATTTAAAGCAAAGCCCCATTTCATTTTATTTGCATTTTTTTTTTCTAAGGAGTGCCTCACATTTGTTTGAGTGAGGTCATTCTCCTGTAGCAGAAACAGAACGAGCGGCTGGACTATAACGAGTATCTCTGTCCATGGGCACCCTAGGGTCACCATGTAAACTGTTAATACATTTCGTTGTCCATTTCTGTGTGGAGATAAAACATCTTATCCAGATTTACTTGATGGTATATGTCAATTATATCTCAATAAAGTTGGAAGGAGAAAGAAAAAAAATGGGATCGACAAACAGGTTTTTTTTTAAATTTTTTTTTTTAACGTTTATTTATTTTTGAGAGAGAGAGAGAGAGAGACAGAGCATGAACAGGGGAGGGAGAGAGAGGGAGACACAGAAGCTGAAACAGTCTCCAGGCTCTGAGCTGTCAGCACAGAGCCTGACGCGGCGCTCGAACTCACCGACCGTGAGCTCATGACCTGAGCTGAAGTCGGACGCTTAACCGACCACACCACCCAGGCACCCCGACAAACAGGTTTTAAATTTCGGTTGATATATCTGAAAACTTTTGCAGCAGAATTGTTTAAAAATGTGTGGCCTGTGGGGCACCTGGGTGGCTCAGTCGGTTAAGCATCCGACTCAGTTTTTGGCTCAGGTCATGATTTCACGGTTCGTGGGTTTCGGCCCTGAGTCGGGCTCTGCAATGGCAGCACAGAGCCTGCTTGGGATTCTCTCTCTCTCCCTCTCTCTCTGCCCCTCCCCTGTTTGCATACATGCTCTCTCTTTCAAAATGGTGTAGACACTATTCTTCTCTGGAGTCCAGTTGTTAACAAGTAATTTCTTCTACTTTTGTACTTAAGTCTATTTCTTGAGATAAGAGGTAGGAGTTGGGGCAGGAGCCAGTGACACCTGGGGTAGGGTGGGTCCTTATGCCCATATCATGTCCTTTCCTGGCAGTCTATAAAATGTACCATTGTACTACATCTCTGAATGATGAATTGGTGTTCTTTATCTAAGAAGAGTTTAATTATTCCATTCTTTCAAGTTTTACATATTTAGCTGATTACTGCTATAACTATGGGCATTCCACAGAACACCACACAACTTGCTTATGCTGTGACCAGTACTTAAATACTGTTCTCTGGATGCTGCCCATCCCCCCTTCCAGGTCCCCTCTCCTGGCAAAAAAAAACCACACACAGGGTGCACCTCATTGGGCCAAGCGTGGAGAGATTCCTTCCTACAATGATACCTCAGATCTTGCTCCCTGCCTACTTCTCTTGGAAAACCATTCCATTCTTCCTTAACCTGGTTTGGATCCTTGGGTGCCAAATATAGCTGTTCACTGGGAAAATTCTCTTGTCTGGCCCTCCTTTTTCCCTACAGAATCTCTGGACTTGAATTTCCTTTCTGAACCACAGACTGTGTATTACCTTCTTTAAGATAAAAGAGTTTTGCTACAAGATATTGCAGGAGTGGTGACTTTTCACATTTAGTCTTTGTATATTAAGTTATGAAGAAGGAGAGTTAAACAGAAAAAAATCAATTCAAAAGATAATAAATGGAAAAAACCCACAAGTAGTTCTCTGTTTTTTCTGGAAATTTGTGAGTTGAAAGCTGAAAGTCATTTGTTGTTTTGGGGTTTTCCTAATAATGGGTCTTAAAATATGATGGTACTTCTGTGTATAAGGAATTCTCATGCACTCTGCCATTTTACAGCCTCCAATTTTGTTCCATTTAATCTTCCCTTAAAGATCCTTTTGGACCTTTTTTTTTTTTTTTGACTCTTTTATACTGCCCTGATGTTACGGAAATGACAATGGGTTGTGTGGTTTCCTGTTCCTGCATGGCCCTCACAGCTGTGAGCACTTACCTTTAAATAGAAATTTCAGCCTCGACATCCTCTAGCCCTGGGAACAATAATACCTTTAATAAAGAGAATTTCAAGAAGAAAACAATATTATCCAGTACAGAATGGCTTTGGCTTTGGAATGTGAGTTGGCAGAGAGGACAGTCCTCAAAGTAGCTCTGTCGTCACTAATCCTCACATAGGGTGCTAGATACAGCACTAATGCACTTTGTTGAATGGGGACAAGGGACATGAGGAGGGTGTGCAGTGTCCCCTCTGCTCACAGGTTCACAGGCACCTTCCCTTCCCAGTACAGCTTTGACACATCCCCCCGAGTAAGAGTTTCCTAGAGTGGCTGCACCAAAATACCACAAGCTTGGATGGCTTCCGTCAACAGAAACTTATTCTGTTGAATAAGATTAAGTGCCCCGGAGGCCAGAAGTCTGCCGTCAAGGTGTTGACAGGGCCACACTCCTTGTCAAGGCTCTAGGAGAGGATATGCCTTTGCTTCTTCTTGGTTTCTGGTGGGTTGTTGGCAAGCCTTGGTGTTCCTTGACTTGTGGACACTCCATTCCAGTCTCTGCCATTGTCTACCTATGGCCTTCCCTTCTCCTCCACGCCTTCACATTGTCTTCTTACAAAGAGACTAGTCACTGGACTTAGGGCCTCCCTTAGCCCAGTGTAGCTCATTTTTACTAATTGTATCTGCAAAGAACTATTTCCAGATAAGATCCCATCTTGGGATTCTGGGTGGAACATGAATTTTGGGGGGGCACTATTCAATCCAGTACAGCTTCTATAAGCAAAATGACCTTCCAATGAAATTAACTTGTATTATGGACTAGCAGATTTTCATTGTAAATCTCTCAGGGCACAACTTCATTTTGAATTTCATGAAGTCCTAATCTGTGGCCTGTCTTCTCTTGATCCACTCTATTTCTTTAGAGAGCTTAGGGCACACGTTTTCAGGGTCTGGATTAGTTCCTGCCTTTTAATGTAATTAGTGGCCAGTAACCTACAAGCTTGCTTAGATATTGGAGTGTGGGCAGAAGATTATAAATAGGCTTGCTTCCTCTCCCAAAGAGATGCTTCTAGTGTATCATCTGCTAGAAGAGAAGAAGATGGGGAAGGTGAAAGGGAAGAAGCAAAAAGCTTGGTGCAAATTGGCTCAAGCGAGGACACACATACCCACCACGAGCCCTGTACATCTCTGCAATTAGGAAAGGAATTGCCTTAAAAAGAGAGAGGGAGAGTCTTGCTCAAATTTCAAACCAGATTTGCTTAAGAATACGCATGCTGCTGGGGCACCTGGGTAGTGCAGTCAGTTAAGCATCTGACTCTTGATCTCAGCTCAGGTCATGATCTCGAGGTTTGTTAGTTCGAGCCTCACATCAGGCTCTGCACTGATGGTGCAGAGCCTACTTGGGGTTCTGTCTCTCTTTCTCTCTGCCCCTCCCCAACTTGTGCATGTGCACTTTCCCTCTCTCTGTCTCAAAATAAATAAATAAACTTAAAAAAAAAAAGAATATGCATGCTGATGTGCAGAAATTTTAGAAAATATAAAAGTTCAGAGGAAAATCCCCACAAACCCAGTCCTTCCTAGAGAAAGCCACTCTAAATATTACATATAGATATTATAGTGTATATGTAAATATATTTATAAATACATATGTAAATGTGTAACATTATATAAACACACATGTATATATCCTTTCTAATCCTGCTTGTCTGTCTGCCTGTCTATCTATCTATCTATCATCTGTCTATCCATCCAACCATCTGTCCATCCATCCATCCATCCATCGTCTATCTATCTGCCTGGCATCTACCATCTACTTCTCTATTTTGGGCAGTCAGGACCCCTCAGGTGTCGGACTTCAGGGAATGAAACTGAGCAGCCAGCCACTGTACCTTGATTTCCCCTGCTGCCCTTAGGCAAGGACCTGGCGTGGCAGGGCACTGTGGCAGACCTAATCTTGGAAGGTGCAGGATTCCTCTGATGGGTGTTCTTAGCCCTGAAGACTCCCGCTCTCTCAGAAACTCTCTCAGAAATACAGTCAGACATTCCCACCCAGTTTCCTGGGGTCATTCTGCACGGTGGTCTGAGGCTCCCTGTCTCTCTGAGCTCTGTCCCCATCTTCTCTTACGGGAGTTTCCCCTATTAATCTTTTGTGCATCTAATGCCCTTTGAATGTCCGGTACGTGGCTGACCTGGACAATATCTAGTGATCTGTGTGTGTAACCACCATGTTTTTACCAAACAGTTATAACATTGGTCTCTTTTATTTAAGCAAAGGGAAGCCAGGTTCTAAGAAAAATCCTGGCTGAGTGAAAGAAAATTGTAACTTAAGTTCTCAAAATGCATGCAAAAGAAGCTTAGTGGTTGTATCCCAACTCAGTGGAGTTTATTTAGTCCAGCTTTACCTTCTGTTTGACCTTGGAGCAACCCACGTGCAGGTCCTAGAAGCCCTGCATGTTGCACTTTGGAGATGTGCTCACATCCGAAGAAGTGGAGCCAAGATGAGGAACCAGACATTCCACAAGGCCCCAAAAAGGCAGGTTTGAATGAGTGTTAGTGGGACTTGGGAGTTGATTTGACTCTCAAATCCAGAGGAAACACGGGGGATATGATTAAGACTCAAAGATTTGCATGTTGTTGCCACAAACAAAACTCCTCTGCATAGCTCTCCAGGTTATAAGTAGCTACCCAGTCTGTTGCAAGGGTCTGGGAAAGTCAGTTGGGCCAGCCCTGTCTCTGGACACCAGTATGCCCTGCCAGAAAGATGCCATGGTAGTTTCAGAAGCTAAAGTAGTACATATAATTTAAGAAGACTACATTTACAGACACAATCCATATGACTACATGAAAAACAATTCTTATCTTTCAAATTACACGGCTCTGGATGTCATTACAGTCGTAAAAGATTTTCTTTGGACTCATTTCAATCACAGTCGTGTGTGTATTTTTCACATGTTGGAGAGGAAATCTCGGCCAATGCTAAATCTCAAACATGCCCGTGGCATTCATGGAAACAAGATTAGATTTACCCTCTTCACTCAGGGTGGAGGTGCAATATTGTGATATAACAGGAAAAAAATATATATATATACACATATATGTACATGTGTATATATATATATGTATATATGTTTTTGTCCCAGTACTTGGTACAGAATTCCTAAAAAATCTTGTCATTTTCTGAGTGAGCCGAACATCCTTTGTTTTTCATAGTGGACCATTTTCAATGACAGCTGAGTTTATGCTAATGAAGTAACTCTTGCCTGGGTCCCAGATAGGTTCTGGAGGTGGACTGGTTGCCAGAAGAACCAAGCAAGTGTTTAGAAGGCTGTACCTTTCATCCCCACCCCATGACTTACAGGGAGAGGAGAGGGGTTAGTGATTGAGTTCAATAACCAAAGGCCAGTGATTTAATCAACCACGCCTATGTAACGGAACCTCCGGAAAACCCTAAACAACCAGGGTGAGAAAGCGTCCAGGTGGGTCCTGGGAGGGTGGCATGCCTGGAGAGGACATGGAAGCCCTGCACCCCTCCCCCCATGCTTTGCTCTCTGTCTCTCTTCCATTTGGCTCTCCCTGAGTTACATCCCTTATAATGAACTGGTAACCAAACAAACTGCTTTCTTGAGCTCTGTGAGCTATTCTAGCAAATTACCAAACCTGAGGAGAGGGTTGTGGGAACCCCAATTTTACAGCCAGTCAGTCAGAAGTATGGGTGGCCCAGACTTGCAATTGATGTCTGTAATGGGGACAGACATCAATTAGGGGACCATTGTATGGGACTGAGCCCTTAACCTGTAGGATCTGTGTTAATTCAGAATTAGTGTCAGAATTGAATTAAATTGTAGAAAACCAGGGTGGTGTCTGGAGAGTTGGAGAATTGCCTGGAAGAGGGAAATGCACCCATACATTTGGTGTCAGAAACGATGTTGTAAAATGAAACAGAGAAGGTGGCTCAGGAAATGGTTCTCCTATGTTGCCTTTAAGGAGCTCACCAAACCTCCCAAGGTCATAATTATGACGACCCTTTAACAAAATACCACTGCGTAAGTTTGCAAAACCCTTTCAACACACAAAATAATGGCTAAAAGCACGAGCCCACCAACCAAGTCTTAGCAGAGATGGAGAACTATTTTCAAATGTGCTGATGTTTTTTTTTTTTCTTTGTCAGATTTAATGAGGAGTAATTTATGTATGGTAAGTTTCATCTAAAATGAATATATTCTGACCATTGCATATACCTATAAAATCACCACCGTGGTCAAGAAATGGGAACAATTCCACGAACCCAGAGAGGT
The DNA here is from genome assembly GCF_028018385.1 of Neofelis nebulosa. Taxonomy (NCBI): domain Eukaryota; kingdom Metazoa; phylum Chordata; class Mammalia; order Carnivora; family Felidae; genus Neofelis; species Neofelis nebulosa. The sequence goes on along the minus strand of NC_080790.1, from coordinate 83,166,260 downwards.
TCTTTATTACTCTTTTGAAGTCCTTCCTTCCCTCTATCCCTGACCCCAAGAAACCACTGATATACTATTGCCACTATAGATTAATTTGTATTTGATATAAATTGAATAACAAAGTATGGTCTCTTATGTGACTGGCTTCTTTAGCTCAGCAAAATGTTTTGGGGAGTTACCCATGTTGTTATAGGTTTCAGGGGCTCATTCCTTTTTAGTACTGAGAAGTATTCCATTAGATGGTTACAGTACATTTTGCTCTTCCATTCACCTGTTGAAGGACATTTGTTCCCCGCTTCTCCCACCACCCAGTTCCTACTATTGGAATATATATTGCTGCTATGAACATTTACCTACAAGTCTTTTGTGTAGACTTATGTTTCCATTTCTCTTGGATATATACCTAAGAGTCAAATGACTAAGGAGTGTGGTACATACAAGTTACAATTTTAAGAAACTGCTTAGTCCATACAGTCTGCTGTAATAGAATATCATAATCTGGGTGGCTTATAAACAACAGAAGTTTTTTTCTCACAGTTCTGGAGAAATTGGTGAGTCGAAGATCAATGCCCTGGTGTCTTGTAAGAGCTCATTTCCTGGTTCTTACACAGCTTTTCCTCCCTGTGTCCTCACATGGCAGAAAGGACCAGTTAGCTCTCTGGTGTCTCTTTTATAAAGGGCATTAACCCCATTCATGAGGACTCCACACTCATGACCTTATCACTTTCCAAAGGTCCCACTTTCTAATACTATCAAATTGGGAATTAGATTTCAACATATGAATTTGGGGGAGGGGCATGAACATTCAGTCTAGAGCTACTGCCAAACTGTCTTTCAAAGTCATTGGATCATTTTCCATTCCCACCAGAAATGTATGAGATTTCCAGCTGTTCCATATCCTTGTCAACACTTGATATTGTCAATCTTTATAATTCTAGAGACTCTAATGGGTGTGTAGTAGCATTTCATTGTGATTTTAATTTGCATTTTCTTGAGTATGAAAGATGTTGAACAAATTATGTATTTATTGATTACTTATATTTTACACTTTATGATATATCTTTTCAAATCTTTTACCATCTTTGAGTTACTTATATTCTTATTATTAAGTTATACAATTATTTATCTTGGATGTAAGTCTTTTCTGAGATATATGTATAGTGAACACTGACTCCTATTCTGTGGCTTACGTTTTTGTTTACTGAACTGTGTATTTTGAGTAGCAAAATTTTTTTTTGATAAAATCCAATTTATTATCTTTTTACTTCTGTTGCTTGTGTTTTTTTCTGCCTTTGTCTACTCCAAGATCATGAAGATTTTTTTTCTTCCATGACATTTATAATTGCAAATTCTACTTTTAGTCTACGATACAGTTTGTGCTAATTTTTGAATTTGGTTTGAGGTACAGGGTAATTCTCATATTTTTCTACATGGATGCCCATAGTATCGGCACAATGTCTTTCTTTTTCATTGGTTCGTTTGCCAAAAATTAATTGATCATATACGTGCAAGTCTATTTCTGGACTCTCTATTTCCCCCATGATGTCATATCTATTGTTTGATCAATATTTTGATTTTATTGCTTTATTATTATTGTGGAATTATAGTAAACTTCAAATAAATCTTTTGTCTTTGTTCTTCTTTTTAAAAATTGTTTTGTGCATTTAATATCGTTTGAACTTGCAGTCAGATTTTAAGATCAGCTTGTCAATTTCTACAAAAAAAATTCTGGGAGTTTTATTGGATTTTATTGAATTTACAGGTCAATTAAGAGAAAGCTGTCCTCTCTAATAATATTGAATATTCCATTAACAAATATGATATTATTTATGTCTTCTAAATCATGTCAGCAATGTTCTATAATATTCAGTGAAAAGTTCTTGTCTTGCACATCTTTGTTGAATTTGCTTCTATGAATTTTCATTTTGACAGTACTTATAAGTGGAATTTTGAAATATCCTTTTGTTGCTAGTATTTAAAGTCATTTGCCACTACTGTATTAAAGTGCTGTTGATTTTTGTACATTAGCCCTATGTCCTGTGACCTTGCTAAATTTACCTATTAATTCTAGTAGTTGCTTTCATCTTGAGGATTTCCTACATAAGTCAGCATGTCTGCCACAAATAAAGATATAACAGTATTCCACAAATACTGCTTCCTTAGTGATCTTGTATTAATGCTTTTTTATTTCTTGCTTAATAAATAGAAGTGTTGAGAGTGAATACCCTTAAGTATGAGGTTAACTCTGGTTTTTCATAAATATGCTTTGTCAGATCGAAGAAGTTACTCACTCTTTCTATCTTGCTAGGAGTTTCTTATCATAAATGGGTGCTGAATTTTTGTCCAGTGGTTTTCTTCATCTAATGATACAATCATTAATCCTGTTTACAGTGTGGATTACATTGATAGATTTTTTTTTCCAATGTTAAACTTGCATTTTCTGGTCTGGTACATTTGGTCGTCTGGATTTACTATTCTTGTTATATATTGCTGAATTTGATTTGCTAATTTTTTCCTTAAGTATTTTTGGACTATATTCATAATGGATATTGGTGTGTAGTTTCTTTGCATTATCTTTGCCTCATTTTGGTATTAGGGTGGAATTGACCTTGCAATGTGAGTTAGAAAGTGATCACCCCTTGTGATATCTATTTTAGCTGATATTAACATGGCCACACCAGCATTCTTATGCTTACTATTTGCCTGGTGCATCTTTTTCATTCATCTACTTTCAACTTATTTGCATCTTTATAATTATGTTGTGTTTCTTATAAATAGAATACATTTGAATCTTGTTTTATAATCAATTCTGGTAATCTCAGTTTTTCACTGGAGCATTGGTCCATTAATATTTAATGTAATTATTGTGACGAGAGGAAAAACTCTCTAAAAGCCTGATATACAAGGTAAACCATTTTAGATTTCTTTCTAATTGATGTAAGTATGACTATACATAAGCTTTGTTCAAACCAAAAGCCTGATTTATGGCTGGCCATACATGCAGTATACACTGGCTTTGTGAATGAGCAGCCTAAAGGAAAACCATCTTGTCTTGAGATATCTGTCAATGTTCTTACTCCCTGCATTCCTTTATGATAAAAAGTGTGATTCTCACTTATATGTTAATCTGTAATCTTTTGAGCTTTTACAAGATGTAAAAAAGTACATAACCCTGTAAAAATGGTTCATTCTCCAGAGTACTTTCTTCCCTGTGAAGAGCGTGTTTCCTGGGCAGCTGTCCTAACTTGGGCTTCAATAAAATTCTTTCTTTTAGAGATTCTAAAAGATTCAGTCAATTTGCATCCACCATTGTTATGATTAGATTTAAATCAACCACTTTATTACTTATTCTCTCTTTCCTTCCTCTGTTTTTCCCCTTTCCTGCATTCATTTTATTTGAATATTTTCTAGAATTCTATTTTAACTTTATTCTCATCCATACTTCTTTGCATTATGTTTACTGCTCTACAATATAAAGTTCTCACTCTTTTACATGATGCTTTGCATTAACATTATACCACTTCACATAAAATACAGAAATCTTATAACCATGTAGGTCCATTAAGTGTACCAACTTTTAATCATCCTTGAGAACAAAAGTGAGAAAGCTATTTGTTTCCACAATAAATCTCTGGATTCCTCTGATACTGACAGTTGAGGCCTTAATGATCAGTTATTGCATATTTTGTGGCTATGAACCCTCCTGGACATTAGAGTCATACTCCCGACCATGCTTATGGCTCCTTGTAAGGGTAACTTCTATGACATTGCATCTGAAGAAGAGGTAGCTTCATGTGACTTTCAGCATGAGACTTCCCATTCAAGAACAGGAGTAGACAGACCCCAGAGAAGCCCATTTATAGATGGGGACTGCCAGTGAAACCCTCTCCTAGTTTGGAGCTACAGCAACTGCATTTTCTGAGATGTACAGGGAGACTTGACTAGGTGTTGATGAATAGATACCATGAGACTAATTAAGAGATGATAAAGGGCCACAAAGAAGTATGGGTTATGAGGGCCAGAAACTGAATAATGAACACTAAGGATTAGAGTTTGGAGTGAAACTGGAATGATCTATAAAAAGCGGCAGATTCTGAGCAACTGACCAAAGCTGCATCCGTGGTGGGGCTCTGGAATGACAACGTGATAGTTATTAGCACCCCATATTTCTTTTTCTTTTAGGCACCTGATAGGATTGCACTTCAAGCTCCACCAAGTGTCTATGCCTGGCCAAGTTTTGAGTTTGAATACGTTTGGGGAAGAAGTGATTTATATTATTTATGAGATGGGGCACTTGCTAGCCGAGATGAGATTCCATAAGTCTTTTTTCCCACTGGTGCAGTGCCCAGCAATGTTTAATATGGTGCCTGCTCTTTAAGCCCAAGGTCTTGAGCAACCATGATGCATAGAGCCTTCTTCTGGCAAGTAGTGTAAACAAGAAATACGTCTGTTGTTTTAGGCCAACAAAGGTTTAGAAGGATGTTTATTACCACAGCATAACCTGGCCCTTCCTGACTATCAAAAAAGATCTATGAACTCTTGCTTCTGTTAAAATCAAACACAAATGGAAACCAGACTTGAAAATTCCCTAAGCAGACAAAACCAGTCTAGCCATACTAGCAACACTTAATTTAGCTTATTTTGTAAGACTTTCTTGGCTAGCCTGACCTGGGTCCCTTTTTGCCTATGCCTCTGAAAATCATTAGCAAAATTTAAATAATTCCCTAAAATTGATATGAAGTAACCACTAACCAATTTCCTTTCAATTTAAGAAAATTCTAATACTGTAACCAATCACTATAAAGAAAAGTATCTGCCTTTATGCTATATAAGCTGCTTTCTAACAACATACTTATGATCTTCATTCCATGTTTTGATTTGGGTGCTCCTGGTTTGCGAACTGCATTTTTGGGTGTATGCACAATAAACTTTTACTAATTACTACTGCAGTGATTCATTGGTTTTACTTCTGATTTTTTCCCTCAACTTTGGTGCTTCTGAAATCCTTAAAATGAGGTTGGTTCTAGTTATGGCTTTTATGAGACCTGGTTGTAAAGTAACCAGATTTATGTGTGGAAGTCTTAACTTCCAGTACTGGAGAATGTGACTAGATAAGAAGAGATAGGGTCTGTAAAGAGGGAATTAAGTTAAAATGAGGTCTTAAGAGTGGGGTTCTAATCCATTAGGACTGCTGTCCTTATAAGAAAAGGAAGGGACACCAAGAGGGTGCACAGAGGAAAGACCACCCAAGACACAGCAAGATGGCGGCCAGTTGCTAGTCAGGAGGAGAGGTCTCACCACAAACCAACCCTGCTGCACCTGGACCTCAGACTTCTCCAGGACTGTGAGAAAATACATTTCTTTTGTTTAAGTCTCCCAGTTTGTGCTATTTGTTATGGCAGCCCTAATGGACTAATATGGGATCCGTGTCTCCCTGATTGTCTCATGTTTCTTTTTAATTCATCCTCATTACTTGAGCTTGCTGTAAACTCAGTTTCGTAAAAACAAAAGCCTAACTAATTACTGATTCTACACACATGTGAAAAGCACAGAAAGTTCAGAACACAACACAGTACAGTAAAAATGATCCTTACTATATGTCAGATACTGGAAAGGTATGGAGAATATCATAAGGAAATGTATCCATCGACCTTAGAGGAAATTAAATAATGAATCCAGCTAACTTTCTATTTTGTTTGAATAATGAATCCAGCTAATTTTCTATTTTGTTTGAAGGGCCATGGGCACATTAAACTCTATCATAGAGCATTTCCTTGACAACCACTTGCTCTGACTGGCAAAGGAAATCAACTAAGAAAACCAACAATTACCTAGCAGGCACTGCATAATGACAGAAAAGACAGAAAGGAAGCTTTAACGTCACTCCTAAAGAAAAGAAATAGAAGATCTGCAACCATGGACAGGAGATTTAACATGAGATTTACCAACCCTCCTAGGGTTGATATCCCTGAATGTTTGTTACTTAGAACCTCAGAGAACAGAGACCAGGAAGTTGACCTGAGTAGACGTCAGAAAATTTAATAGAGAGAAGTACCAGTGGCAGGATTTTACTGATTAAATTATTATTAAATTAAAAAATGCTTTTCAATGGTTTCTAGGTATCTCAAACTCAGAAGGTCAAAACTAACTTAATAGTAATCACCCAGGCCCCAGCAACACCTGTTCCTCATCCATAATCCCATCGAAGGAAATCCCCAGCCTAGTACCTCTGAGTCAATGTCATCTTGTCTCCCTCACCCTCCCATCAACTTAGAGCAAATGCCCACAGGACTATCTTTCACCAACATTGCAGGAAAAGCAATTTAAAGGCTATTTAGGGGCGCCTGGGTGGCGCAGTCGGTTAAGCGTCCGACTTCAGCCAGGTCACGATCTCGCGGTCCGTGAGTTTGAGCCCCGCGTCAGGCTCTGGGCTGATGGCTCGGAGCCTGGAGCCTGTTTCCAATTCTGTGTCTCCCTCTCTCTCTGCCCCTCCCCCGTTCATGCTCTGTCTCTCTCTGTCCCAAAAATAAAAAAAAATAAAAAAAAAAAAAAAAAAAAGTTGAAATTTACTCATCACCTACTATGTGCCAGGCATCTATGTGTATTTTTTCACATCCTCCTCAAAACCACTGTCTGAGGTCAGATTAATCATCCCATTTTATACCTGAGAAAATGGAGACACAAATGGATTGAGTCACTTGCTCAAAAATTGTACAGCTTGTAAGGTTCACCTCCCCCTTACGCACAGAGCTCCCTACATTCTTGGCCAGAGGAAACTGTCTACTTGTATCTGAAGCCTCTCACCTCCTATCCTAGGAAGCTGAATGAAATGAAAGGAAATAAAGAGCTCAAAAGAGGACAAGAAAAAGTTGCTTATCGCCGCCGCTCCCCCTGCCCCGAAGAGTCTGTTCAAGTTTGTGCACAGCACTTCTATGGGAAAAGCTGAGCCTACCAAGTCCAGCCCGATGGACTGCATGATGTGGCATCCCTTAGGATGTGAAGAGAGCTCTGTGGCTTAGAAGCGCTCGTGTACATGGACTTCTATTAATAACACCCGACTCTGACACCAATTTTGATGTGTGTGATTTATCCCACAATACCAAGCAATGAACTCCACTGGAGATAGCAGAAGATCCCATAGATTAAGGACTCAGTCCACAGGAATGTCCTCCCCACCCTCGCTTCAGATGCCAACTACACGTCCTGGTTGTCACCTCTGCCTCCCACAAATAGGCTATAGATCGGAGGTCCTGACACCCCCTCCTCAGATTCTAGTAATTTGCTAGAGTGGTTCCCAAAACGCAGAGGAACATTTTACCGACTAGATTACCAGCTTGTTATAGAAGGATATAACTCAGGAATAACCAGATGTAAGAGATGCATAGGGTAAGATATGGAGACAGGATATGGAGCTTCCATAAAAATTAAAAATTTATTTTGAGAGAGACCAAACCCATGCAGGTGCACACATGTGGGGGAGGGGCAGAGACAGAATCTCAAGCAGGCTCCGTGCTCAGTGCAGAGCCCAACATGGGGCTTGATCTTACAACTGTGAGACCATGACCTGGGTCAAAACCAAGAGTCTGATGCTCAACCAGCTGGGCCACCCAAGTGCCCCAGTCCTTTTGGTTTTTCATGGAGGGTTCGTCACATAGGCATGCATGATTAAATCATTGGCCATTGGTGGTTGAACTCAATTTCCAGCCCTTCTCTGCTCCCTGGAGGTCTAGGGGTGAGGACTGAAAATTTTAACCCTCTAATCACATGGTTGGCTCCCCAGGAGACCAACCCCCAACATTAGGTGACTGGGGGGTTCCCAAATTTGCCTCTTTAACATAAAAAGGCATACCGTGTTGCAAGTGCCATCAATGGAAATTCTAAGGGTTTTATGAACTCCGTGCCCTGAGTGGGGATGGAGACCAAATATATATTTATCATAAGTCACAATATCACACACACCAAACATCCTTTACTTATTCCGTGACAGACACCATTTTCATGGTTAGGTGTGTTAACTCACTTTAATTCTCGCACACAACCTGATCTCCATTTTACAGAAAGGAAACTGAGGCCCAGAGGATAACTCACCTAAAGTCACACCGATGCAAGCTGTGCGGCCAGCAACTGAACTAAGGCATATGGCCTTGCTGTCTGTGCTCTTGGCCACACTTTACTGCCTCTTGAATGATGTTATTGGAGCTAAGACCCCTTTAAGGGAGGAAAGTCATAAACCAGAGAGAATCATGAAGGAAAATCCAACCCCACACAAATGTTTTCTCTCAGATCCAATGCAGCTTCCTCTGGCAAGCTGCTCCCTGTTGTCCTAGTTTGGTTTAAACCTGTCATCTCATCCTCACAACCAGCAAGGCTAATGGCTGTCCCTCCTCCATCAAGTGACTGCCCTAAGGGTTACAGGCCCACCATTCTTCTTCTCGTGCCCCATGCCTAGGCAGCCCCAGCATGGACAGGTGCTCCCTGAAGGTGTGAGAAGGAAGGATATTGGGACTCCTCTTTCCCACTGGTTTCATCCAACCTCTAGCATTTAGGGTCAGGGAGAAATTCTACTGTTAGGTGGTGGCAGCATGTCAGGAGAACACCCCTGTTTGCTCACAGCTTCCTTGACAAATCGGAATTCAAACTGAGTGTCACTAGGGAGTCAGGGAGGGAGAGCTGTGGTCTCCGGAGATGGCCAGAGCTGCAGGTCCCAGGGCAAGCACAGCCTTTGCACAGTCTCTCCTAGTCCCCATCCTCCATTCATTTATTCACTCTTTGTGCAGCATTCATTCCTGTGCATGACTCAGCACGCCTGCAAGGCTCAGTGCTACATGCTGGTCCTATGATGACAGCACAAGCTGCTAGGAAAGAAATCATGGGGGTCACCTGGCAACTGTTTGGCAAAGTTAGGCTGGCAATGGTATGACAAGATGAGATGAGATCAGAGGAGGGCAAGGAATTCCAGCATACATCGTCTGGAAATTTGGGATATAAGGCTAGCAACAAGCATTCATAATAAATAGGGGGGCTAACTGAATGAAAGGTAAAAGCTCTCCGTGAAAAACTGTTGCTGGGGATGGCTGGCTTGCAAAAGCAGTGGGAGGGGAACTTTTCACATCCCTCCAAAAGGGATGCTGAGCCACATAAAATAAGTTGTATTCAGGGGCACCTGGGTGGCTCAGTGGGTTAAGCACCTGACTTCGGCTCAGGTCATGATCTCGCAGTCTGCAGGTTCGAGCCCCACGTCGGTCTCTGTGCTGCCAGCTCAGAGCCTGGACCCTGCTTCTGATTCTGTGTCTCCCTACCTCTCTGCTCCTCCCCTGTTCATGCTGTCTCCCTCAAAAATAAATAAACATTAAAAAAAAAAACAACCTACACCATTCTGAAGGTTGTCCTCAAAACAAGTAATTAAAAAAAAAAAGGTTGTATTCAATAAATGACTTCCTGACAATCTGTATCTTTGTAATAAAAATGACAATGAAGAACATTAAGCATGTGGAGATCTGATAATTCACCTACAAGTCTCAAAGGAGCAAGAAGAGTCAGTAGGAGATGTGAACCCAGATGTCTGGGTCTGGGGTGTGGCTATCTCTGCTTTTATTTAAATTTTTTGTTTAATGTTTATTTATTTTTGAGACAGAGAGAGACAGAGCATGAACAGGGGAGGGGCAGAGAGAGAGGGAGACACAGAATCGGAAGCAGGCTCCAAGCCATCAGCCCAGAGCCCGATGCAGGGCTTGAACTCACGGACAGCAAGATCGTGACCTGAGCCAAAGTCCGACGCTCAACCGACTGAGCCACCCAGGCGCCCCTGCTTTTAACCACTACATACAGTCCTTTCACACCATGAGTGATGAGGGAGCATAAGGTAAGCTGAGAGCAAAGTACAAGCTTTCCCTCCCCCCCTACCCCCCCACCCCCGCCTCCTCAGGTGGGATATGTGTGACATTCCTCAGGCACTCCCGGTTGCCCAAGAACGAAGGAAAAGACAAAAAACAAATGGCTAAGCTGAGAGTCTCCATCAGTTTGTAAATACCTTGGTAATATTAGAAGAAAAATGCATTCTTATCAATAGCCTAAAGTCCAAGAACTCCCTACTGTCTTAATGTTAATGCTTTGCTAGAAGGAAAAAACAACCTTAGCTCGACAATAGCTAGACCTCAGTATCCTGTGAGTCTTCTTTAGCATATGAAAACCTCTTTGGAAACTTCCCTTTTGACTTTACCTCCCCCACCCCAGTAATATATAACCAGTCATTCTTCACAACCCCAGTTCAGCTCTTTCTGCCCACAGGTACTGTCCCCGTACTTTAATAAAATCACCTTTTTGTACCAAAGATGTCTTCAAGATTTATTTCTAGGCCGTCAGCTCCGAACAACCCCACCTCTCCAAAATCTCATCAATGGGGACAACAACCCCCCTCCACGCTAGGCTGTTCCGAAGCTTTAATAAGGAAAAGTATGTAAAACACCATCAATGTGAATGGCCCAAGGTCTGGGCTCAGACATTTTCATTTGCCCCCCTTTACCACTCTCTCATTCACTGTGGTCCTAGAGGACAGACTCTAGCACAGCAAGATGCCAAATGAAGATATCACTAGGGAAAGGAAAGGCAGAGGGAAAGAAAGCTGGAGGGAGAGAGGGAGAGGTGAGGGACAGCATGGAGTAGCAGTCAGGAGCAGACGTGCTCTGGGGCCATCTGCTTGGGTTCAGGTCTCAGGCCTGGCTTGTACTAGCCTTTTGGACCTCTCAGATGAGTTGGAGGAGGGGGGCGATGGGGAAAGACGGGACACAAAAGAAACCTTGGCAATATCGCCTTGTTGCTTATTCAGCAAATCGACCCAGGAGAACCAGGGAGGAACAATCTGCTTGCAGTAAGAACCATCTGCCTACAATAAATGAAGCAGTGCCATGTTTAAAACCAGGTACCTACGAACAAGGAGCCAACTACCATGCCGTGTCCATGAGCTGATATGATATAACAATAACAGCCAGGACTCACGGGGCACTCACTATACAAAAAGCTTAATATGAATTTTCCAGTGACCCTATGAGCTAAGTAATATTATCGACCCAATTTTATAGAAATGAGGCCCAGAGATAATCAGAATCTTTCCTGGAGCCACACCTTGGATTTGGCCAAATAAGGCAATTCTGTTTAGGAGGAAGAATGCTGGCTTCATGGCCAACTGGACCTGAGCCCAGAGTACTCATCGGTAACACATGGATTCTCTCCTAACCCTTCTGGCTCCATAAGTTGAAAACTCAGAAGGATGGGGCACCTGGCTGGTTCAGTCCAGTCAGTAGAACAGGCAGCTCTTGACCTTGGTGTCATGAGTTCGAGCCCCATGTTGGCTGTAGAGATTAATTAAAAACAAAATCAGAAAGAAAGAGAAAGAAAGAAAGAAAGAAAGAAAGAAAGAAAGAAGAAAGAAAGAAAGAAAGAAAGAAAGAAAGAAAGAAAGAAAGAAGAAAGAAGGAAAGAAAGAAAGAAAGAAAGAAAGAAAGAAAGAAAGAAAAAAGGAAGGAAGGAAGGAAAGAAGGAAGGAAGGAAGGAAGGAAGGAAGGAAGGAAGGAAGGAAACAAGAAAACTCAAGAGGCAAGAATAAAAGGAAAAAGGTTGGAATGAGACAGTCCTGTGTGTTCATGTCCAGACTGTCCTGGCAGCATGCCCTTGTTCAATTTATTTTAACTTCCTTTGCTTTGTTTTCTTCATCCGTGAAATGTGTTTGTTAATTCATGCCTCATAGTAAAAAGCAACAATTTAATAAAATAGTAAGTGTCAAAGTGACCCCATGCAGGGCCTGGATATAATAGCTGCACCTCTCTTCCTGCTATGGCTTTGGCCCTGAGATTCAACTGGGGATACTAGTTATCATTTTAGAGCTATTTGGGTTTTGGCTCTGCTCCCTCTGCCTATCACGAAGGGTGTGCTCTGGTGAAATATCCAACAAGAGGGAGAAACACATGGGGCAAGAGACCTGGAGAATCAGATTCATTGGTATTTCGACAGTTCTGGAACAGCTCCTCTTTAGTAAGAAAGCAATTCTTTAGTGAATAAAGATCTGGAGAGTTGTCCAATGTAACCCGCAAATCACAGATCGCTTTCCAGATGACTCAGACTTTCTGCTGAAAGAGCATGCTTATGACTGCTGCCCTCAGGAAGGCCCCTTCCTCAATGAAAGGGTGAGTTCAAGGCCCTTAGCTCAAAATACAACTGGACTGCATTAAATACCAGTTGCTTTCAAACTGCTTTCTAAATCTGGCCCTGGAGCTTCTCTGGTTTCACGTAGGGGCACAGAAGTGCCCGAGCACACACTTAATACTCACTGTGCTTTGGGTGACCACAGAGTGACCCAGGAGTGACGTGTGGGCAACCCCCCTGGAGCCAACACAACAGCAGCTTTGCCCATTGGAGGTCACAACAGTGCCTTCAGCAGATACTCTGGTCAGTTGAAAATTATAATTTTATTTTGAAATGATCATTTAAAAAAAAATGTCCAAGTGGAAACAATTTAACTTTGGGAAAATCAAACAACTGTCACTGGCCAAGAAACCCCAACCAGAAACCGAGCTGTGATTGGCTTTAGATATAAATTCTAGAGAAATTTCAGGGTGAAGTCAGATTCTCAAGTTCAGAGGCAACACCAAAGAAGCAACAGACTCCAATGTTAGAAATAGGATGTCCTGTGAAAATTATAAGAGGTGGGATTTAGAAAGTCATTTGTGAAGGAAAGTTTGAAGAATTACCCCGGAATGGACAGTCAAGAGGTGGCTTTGATGTTATCACAGATAAGCGCTCTCAGTGGCTCAGCCAGTGATGGGGGTTACAGTAAGCAAGTAATACCAAATAACTTAGATTTAAATGAAATCAGATTATCTTTAGGAGATGAAGTGTGAAATTAACACATCACGGTTTAGAGGGGCCACCTAGGAGTGGAATAGGGCCACTAACTCCATTATAACAAAACCAGAGGTATGAAAATATCTAAAGACCAAATGGTGGCGAAAGGTGATCTCAGAGCTTCAACCAGCCCAGTCTGAGGAGAGAACCACCCATGTTCTAAATGTATTATTGTTTTAGGTCAAGATACATCAGCTGCTCTCAACCTAAAGGTGAGAAACCATTAGTTCTCAAACGTTGGTAATCACCTGAGGTGTCTAATGTTAAAGTACAGATTCCCAGGGTCCATTCCCAGAGAGTCTGGGATGGGGTTTGGACATCTGAATATTCATCAGTCCCACCTAAGTGATTCTGAAGCACATGGCAGGAGGTCATTCCCATGGCAGTTCCATGGGCAGTCCCAATCTCTCCTCCCAGTTTCAGACAACTTGGCTTCCTGTGGAACTTGTCCAGAAGGAAAGAATGTGTAGCCCTGATGAGTCTAGCATCTTGCTGAACAGTTAGAGATTCTCATTATGAATAAGTTAATTGATGTCTGACTTCATGTATGGTTTTTTTCTCCTTCACTTGGTGAATCCATCCTAGATATCTTGGGTTACATTTTGAGAGCCTTTTGCTCCCTGCACTATCTATTTTTTGCATAAAGTCCTCACCATAAAATATTGTGTGCCTGATGAATTAAATAACTAATGGTAAAAGGGAAAAACATTAAAAAAAACACAATGTTTGCATGATCTCTGGTTGGGCATAATCTCTGAAAGCAAGATATGAAACCCACAGTCAACAAAAGAGTACATTAGGTTTGAGCTCATAAAAATTTATAACTTTTATAGGATAAAAGATACCATAATCTAAGAAAAAAAATTTTTTATTTATTTTGAGAGAGAGAAAGAATGAGTGGAGGAGGGGCAGAGACAGAGGGGACAGAGGTTCTGAAGCTGGCCCCATGCTGACAGCAGATAGCCCAATGTGGGGCTTGAACCCACAAACCAGATTGTGATCTGAGCTAAAGTTGAATGTTTAACCCACTGAGCCACCCAAGTGCCCCTAAAAACATTTAAGTGACACAATAAGGGAAAATATTTGATTTGTATGTAATACTCAAAAGTTTAAAATTTAGATAATTCAATGAGTTTCTACAAATCACTTGAAAATTAAAAAACAGCAAAGAAAAATGGACGAGATATGATACTTGCATACAATAACTGGGACATATAAAAAATTCATTATTTAAAAAAAAATTTTTTTTTAACGTTTATTTATTTTTGGGACAGGGCGAGACAGAGCATGAATGGGGGAGGGGCAGAGAGAGAGGGAGATGCAGAATCTGAAACAGGCTCCAGGCTCTGAGCCGTCAGCACAGAGCCAGATGCGGGGCTCGAACTCATGGACCGCGAGATCATGACCTGAGCCGAAGTCGGATGCTTAACCTACTGAGCCACCCAGGTGCCCCCAAAAATTCATTGTTTATAAGAAATTTCAGTTTAACTGAGCGTCCTTCATGTTTTTAAAGTCTGGCCACCCTAAGAGGATATGAACTTCCAATTTACAGAATGAGAAACACTAATAATCCAAGATCGTTGCAAAGATGCTTCATATCATCATACAAACTAAAACAAACAAGATTAACCCTTTTGTGCTCATTCAATTGGAAAACACTAAGAAGAAATAACTCTTATAGACATCGATAAAAGAAAACATGCATTTAACGTACTGTCTATGGAAATGTAAGACCATGTAGGGTTTCTGGAAAATTCTAGCAGCTATGGTATAACAACTAAAATTAAGGTCCAATATTGTGTACTACCTTGACATTTGGTAAAATGCGGAGGGTCCTGAGTGGCATAACTCCAAGTTCTGCTCCTCAGCCTGACCGCTCACTGGCCAAATAGCCCTTCCTATCAATGGGACCAGGCCCTATACTTGCTCATTCCTGAGTATCAGGCGTCAGTCTCCTGACAGCCTGTGGAATGATTTGAAACAAGCCAATCACATCATCCTGGGGGAACCAGGAGGTACCTCTCTTCTTGTTACCACAAAGCCTTACTCCCATATCCCTGATTGTTCTCTCTGTTCCCAAGTGCAGCACCCATGTGGCCTTGCATGGTGTGCAATGTCCTCCTCCCCTGGGCTATGAGTGTATGTATCTAACTGTTGTCATCTGTTTATTGTTGGGTGTCACTCCTTATCCCTGGGGGAAGAATCCTTCCCTCACCAACTGGATGAGCAGCATCTTTTAAATTTTTTAAGGTACCCACTTTTTAACCCAGAAATTTCATTTCCAAGAACGTACCCTATAAAAATACTCACGCAGAAACAATAATATTCATCGCAATGTTGTAGTTTTCAAAAGTGAAAATTTGGTCACAACCTGAATTTCTATCATCAGGAAACGGTTAAATAACTTACCATCAATATAATCTGGGAAATACTCCATAACAAATGATATAGAATGAATTGTTATATTTAAGCAATGCATATAATATAACCCCACCCAGTTTATGCAAAATAATATCTATCTAGACACACACACATGCACGCGAGCGCTCACATATGCATATAATAAAGACAGGGAGGGTGCCTGGGTGACTTAGTTGGTTAAGCATCTGTCTCTTGATTTTGGCTCAGGTCACGATCTCACCATTCCTGAGACACGGCATAGGGTTCTGCTCTGACAGCATGGAGACTGCTTGGGATTCTCTCTCTCCTTCTCTTCCTGCCCCTTCCCCCACCTTGCATCGCATGTGCTTTCTCTCTCAAGATAAATAAATAAACATTAAAAAAAAGAAAAGACAGGGAAGGAAAATGCCAAACTGATCAAAGGGCTTGCTTAGAGAGTGAGGAGAGGGGAAAGTGGAAGCTTTTGTGTTTTTATGCTGTGTAATTTTGTACTGTTTGGCACTTCTACGATAAAAATGCATTCCTGTATCACTTATGTGGTGTGATGTAAATTTAAAGATAAGAAAAGTTAGGGGAGCCTCGGTGGCTCAGTCAGTTGAGCTTCCGACTCTTGATATCTGCTCAGGACATGATCTCAGGGTCTGGCCTCAAGCCCCCCATTAGTGCAAAGCCTGCTTAAGATTCTCTCCCTCTGCTCCTCTCCCCCACTCATACAGTCTCTCTAAAATAAGTTTTGGGGTGCTTGGGTGGCTCAGTCGGTTGGCCGTCCAACTTCGGCTCAGGTCATGATCTCGCGGTTCGTGAGTTCAAGCCCCGTGTCAGGCTCTGTACTGACAGCTCAGAGCCTGGAGCCTGTTTCAGATTCTGTGTCTCCCTCTCTCTCTGACCCTCCCCCGTTCATGCTCTGACTCTCTCTGTCTCAAAAATAAATAAGTGTTAAAAAAAAATTAAAAAAAAATTTTAAAAAATAAGTTTTTAAAAAAGATAAGAAAAGCAAATCAAACTATATATAAAAGTTTCACAGTCTAGGGGAACCTGGGTGACTCAGTCAGTTAAGCATCCAACTTCGGCTCAGGTCATGATCTCGCAGTTTGTGAGTTCGAGCCCCGCGTCGGGTTCTGTGCTGACAGCTCGGTGCCTGGAGCCTCCTTCAGATTCTGTCTCTCCTTCTCTCTGTCCCTCCCCTGCTCATGCTCTGTCTCTCAAAAATAAATAAACAATTTAAAAAAAAAAGTTTCACAGTCTAACACCTGGTAAATGTTTGAGGTAATGTAATGAAACTAAGCAATGGGCTGACTTGCCTGAATATTCCAGCACCAAAGACGTCTTCTGGGCCTCAATGCCCTGTGTTGACAGCCTGTGAAGTTTTTCTCAGCTTCTCCCCAGAAGGAGTCCTTACGCAAAAATGCCTCATTCACATATTCTGTAGGAGTCATGTAATCAAGGCTGCTAACACAATTTTGCAAATCCTTTTCAACTCCCTTCCTATCTCATCTTTTATTTAAATTCATTATTGCATGCAACATGTTAAACACAAAACAAACGAAAAGCATATGAAGGGAATGAGGGTGAGGTCCAGTGAATGAGAGAAAAGAAAAATGGTAAAGTACGGATTATCCTAGTGAAAAGACCAGAAGAGCCTTTGACAACAGTTTCTTCTGGGAACCTGCTTTTAACTAAAAAATGATCTGTCCTCTCCTTTTCCTCTGTTTAAAGAAGCTATTTGGTTACTGAGTGACAAGCAGCATTAGTGAGCAATTATTTATTTGTAGCAGATCCTAAGAGAAGTCACCAGAACTTGGCTACACTCTATTGACCAAAGCCTGTTCCTGTCCTGCCCTGACGCAGTCATGCTCAGCCTTCTCCATTTGCCCAGAGGATGGACTGCTGTCTCCAGCTTCACCTGACTCCTCATCTCCCCGGGGACATGCTTTGACATCTCACCACACTAATGCCGTCATTGAGAAGGGCCTCCCCGAAGATCATCATGTAGAGCGGCTCATTCACACGCGCCTCCTCGAACACAGCCAGCACGGCCACAGGGTCCACAGCCGAGATCAGGCTACCAAACAGCAGGTTCTGAAGCAGGTTGACATCACTGAGGCCAAAGGCTTTGATCTGGCAGATGAGGTAGAGGGAGAGGCCAATGCCAAAAGCATTGATCAGGGCCCCCAGGCCTGCCCACCACAAAATGGAGCCAATGTTCTCAAAGAAGGGCCGGGTGGGCATGAAGTAACCACCCTCCAGGACAATGGGTGGAAGGAGATACAGGAAGTAGATGCTTGAATCCATGACAGGAGGAGATTTATGGTCAGTGCCAAAGATGATGGCGCCCACCAGAGCCCCAACGATGATGAGGAGGCAGCTTTCTGGCATAAGGCCTGGCAGTCTGTGGTAAAGATGGAAGCCTAGGGAAAAGCAGAGAACCACATTTAGGTGTTTGCAAATGAGATGGCTCTGGCCACTAAGCTACCAGGAGACTGGTATACAAGAGGCCATCTAAAACCAAGCAGAGAGGACCTTGGGTAGGCTGGAGTGCATCCCTGAGCCTCAGGTCCCCATGCATAGCAGGGACTGGAAGTGCTGTGGGGGCTTTAAACAAGATCCAGTACTTAACATGCCAGGCCCGGAGCAGGTCCCAGAGTGGTCCTCAGCCAGTCGTCCCCTCTCCTGCCCCTCCCTGCTTCCCCACCTTACAGGATCCGGGAGGGCAGTGGGGGAAGAGGAGAGAAGAGAGTGGAGTTCCTTTGCATTCCCGCAAAACCCACCTTCAGGGCTCAGGCCGTCAATCACAGTCACCTAAACATCAGCTTCTTCCGAGCCTCCCTTCCCCAAACCAATAAACAAAAATTCAGTCCTTTATTTTATTTTCCTTATTTAACCTATGACCCAGCCAGCTGGTCAGCCGCTTAAGTAGGAAATCAAGTCACAATCCCTGAAGCCCTATCAACTTTGCCCTCCTACAACCAGCTCCCTATTTCATCAGCTATGTCTCTCGGCCACGCCCCTAAAGACCAGCTCTTCCTCCCCATTTGTACAACCACTGCCTTTTTTTGAAGGCTCCTCATTTCCCATCCTGACTACTGCATTAGCTTCTTCTCCTATCTCACCCTCAATTCCCCAGTCCACTCTATTTCCTGCTGCCAGATGACTTTTCCAAACCACATGTATCTGATCATCTCAGTCCCCACCTAAGTCTCTGAAGGCACATAAAGCAACTCACAGATTTTTAAACTGAGGGCGTTTGGGAAGCATCCGTGGGCCAAGACCAACCCACTGGGAAGCACTGTGTATAAAGTGGAGAACCAAACATGTTTATTACAATTCCAGCTGTTGGTGGAATTTCAGAAATAAGACATTAACAAATAAGAAGACAAAAGCAAGGCAATGCATAAGTATACAGCGAAGTGTACATTGACTATTTCCACAAATATAAGAAGAGATCAGAGCACAGCAGGTCACTCTGGGGTTCTCTCCAAATCAATATCCCTCCCACCCAACACTATCCTTATATATCCATCCTACATCACAGCCAACTACACATCTTTTCCCTGCAGTACACCTTTCTAGTTTTCGTTTACCATTAATGCTGCCTGGGTTGTCTTTTCTTCAACCTGTTTAGGTCCATCTCAGTCTTCAAACCTTTCCCAACCACTTCCCAAGGAAATCATATGTCTTCCTCTGAATTACTGTATTATTTTTTCAGTATCTAACAACAATGTTCTCTATCATTTTTTATGCATGACTTATCTCCCCTGCTCACCTCCAGACTCTTCCAACTCAGACAGAATGACATACATTTCTATATCTCTCCAACGTACTTAGCAAGGTGTCTTGCCCACAGCAGCTGGTCTATTTGCTGAAAGAATCTATAAGTGTGTAAATGAATGATTGATCAGGTTAAATGTTCACCAAAGAAGCTTTTATATGGGAAGCAGAAGTTGAGCAGGCTGTTGGGGTATGACAAAGAGTTACATAGTTGGACAAAAGAATGGGAGAGATTTTAGGTGGGGAGAATTCCAGCGGAAGAGGAAAAGAGGTGGGAATGGCCCAGTCAGACATGTCTAACATTTATCGAGGAGGTCACCTGGCTGGAGGAAATTATGAATTGGATGAATATTGGAAGAAGAGTTGGAAGATGATTTTGAGCCATATAATAGGGGGTCTTGAGTTCAAGGCTAAAGAGTGAATATTTCTCCCATAGGCCACAGAGAGCCATTGAATGTCTCCTTAGGAAATTTAAGTCCAGCCATCCAAAGAGCATGTGGGTTTCCTTGATCACAGCTTTGAATTTCATTTATTATCAGCAGGCAGGTTATTATGATAGAATGTAATTAGTATCAAGGGACAATCCAAAACCACAAGCCTATCCACTGGCTTCAAGCCAGTGGCTTGAAGTAGGCTTTAAGGCCTCCTTCCAGAGTTTGAGAGTCCTGCTCTCTCCATTTCCTAATGATAACTTTCTCTTCCTCCTTCCCACCCTCCTCCTCCCTCTATTCTTCTTCTCCTTCTCTTTCTCCTCTTCCTCCTTCTTCTCTTCTTCCTCTCCCCTCCCCCTCCTTCCTCCTTCTTCTTGTCCTCCTTCTCCTCCTTCTCCTCTTACCCCTCTTCCTCTCCCTTCTTCTCCTTCCTCTTCTTCTTCATCTTCTTCAGTTAGTGCTTATTTTAACTACACTGAACTTTTTGATATGTAAAAGAGGTGGAAGAGTCTATAGTGTGATTTTCTCAGTCCCCGTGTCTTCCCAGTTTGGTCTTGCTTCCAGGAATTGAGTTTCCTGAAATGGATCCCACATGCAACTGCCTTAAGCTACACCTACGCAGTGGTAGCAGGAAGAGGTGCCATGCACTGTAAAGTAAGGCATTGTAAAGAGAACCATCATGTGCATTTCACACTGTACAACTCTCCTCCCTTTCACGATGGACAATAGAGTCAGTCACTTTGAGAGAGTTTACAGTTCCAGGGCCCTAAATTTAAATGGCCACAAATAACAAAGTCCTGCTTGAAAGTCAAAGATGGTGCTACAATTCCATTCTGCCCAATGACTCAAGGAGCACCCTTCTATAGTGTTCCAAGAGGTGGATCTAAAATAAAAGGCAAACAGAAAGTCTGAGGTGATTCTGTATTATCTTTGTTCTATAATTTTGTTCTTCTATAACACACATAGTTGGATGTTTTAAAAAAGACTGGGGGAGAGTTGTGATATTCTTCTGTCAGAGTGCCTATCAGGCAGTGCTAAATTCATCTGTTTTCCCCATTCAACTAGACCCTTGAGGCCAGGGACCATGGTCATTTCCACATACGGTATGGGCATTTAATAAATGTGTCTTGATAGAATGACTGAATGAAAGAATAAATGATAAATATAATGATTATCAATTATATTTTGATTCTAGTTTTATAATATAGAATCTAAGAAAATCTATATAGATTTCTTGCATGTTATAGTTCTATGTCATATTTTTTTGCCCCAGACACATGAGCCACCATATATAAAACTACAAGTCCAGTACTTGACATGTAAGAAATAAAAATCAATAAATGTGACCTTCTTTTCTTGTACAGTATAGAAGTAGTCTGAATCCTTAAAGACTAACAAGTTTGACATTGAACTTGAATAAGCATGATCCACCTGATAACCTATGGAAGTTATTTTTTTTTTCTAAAGTATGTTGCATTCCATCAACATGAAAAGCAAGATCATTTAAGCCAGTAGTCCTGTGAACAATACTGTCTTACCATCCTCTGAACTTCTAGGCATAGTGAGTGTGGACACATGAGATACTCTAAAACACAATCTACGTTTTATGACAACATAAAACCAAGGTCAAATATATCCTTTCTGCATTGCCCTGTTTAGAGAATGTAAACCTCTTTGCCACTAGAAAATCCTTATTTGCACCCAAAGAGGTCTTAGAAATAATCTCACAGCTGGGCACACGGAGACCTAGAAAGTCAAGGTGACTAGCTCGTCAGTGTCAGCTGTCATTCCTTGATTCCCAGACCTACTTCACCCATTACTGTGAAGAGGAAAGGGGTGGGGGGGGAGAGGGGGGGGCAGAATCTACAGCATTGTTCACAAAGGAAAACTCAAGATCCACATAAGGTCACTTTGAATGATCTCAGCGCCCATGTGGTTGCATGAAAGGTAGTAGAACCCTAGCTCTGAACTGAGAATGTTACCCTGTTAGAAAGCCGGTTTTACTTGAGCACTTTTTAGAAATAACATGAGACCCTTTGTGTAAGTTAATGATTTGACAAATCACACAAGAGTTCTTCACACTAGCAATTTCCATTCACTCTTCAGACTTTACTAGCTCATAATGATAAGCAGTTGTGAAGGAGCATCGAGTGAATACCCCTGTACCCCCGTCATCCCCAGGGAGGAAGTTAGATGAATAGATGGAACCCACAGTCCTGATCCCAAGGAGTTAACTGCCAGATCCGGTGGTTCAACCCATATTTCATACCCATGCTAGAAGAAAAGGGTAAATAAGCATCAAAATGTTTCGTGGATTCTATCCCAGTAGGACAATGTATCCACCCGAATAACAAAGTTCGTAACTGAGGCAAAGGAGATGTTATGCTTAGTAAGTGAGATAACTGCATCAGTTTTCTACTTTGGAATAAGCTGGTATTAAGGAGACAAGGGGGTGGAGTTAAGGATTAAATGGTCACAGAGTGTAAAAGATCACTTTGGTTTATGACACAGATAACCCTGATTAGAAATTAATCCATGAATTCGAATTCCTTTATTTCACAAAAGAAACCAGAGGTGCCCCACCGGCTCCATTTGCTCAGGCATAAACTTATATCTTACTGACATGTCATCTTCTATGCCCCCATATCCCACCACTGAGTGTGGTTGTCTTGCTCCTTGCTTTCTGTCAATCTGCAAGGAGCGCATGTCACGCTTTTAAAGAATAAACAATGGGAGTCATTTATGAAGCCCACAGTTACATGGCCAAGAATGAAGGAAGAGTATTTCACAGAAGAATCATTATGTGCTCCTAAAATTTCTAAGGAGCATCATTCTGAGACCTACAGGCCTTGCTCTATTTTT
Source organism: Neofelis nebulosa (assembly GCF_028018385.1). Taxonomy (NCBI): domain Eukaryota; kingdom Metazoa; phylum Chordata; class Mammalia; order Carnivora; family Felidae; genus Neofelis; species Neofelis nebulosa. The sequence continues at coordinate 83,143,911 of NC_080790.1, read as the reverse complement.
TAATGCACAGAACTTGAGATTTTCATGTGCCAAATAGTCACATGGTTGTCATCCTGAAACAAGAAGAAATCAAAACAACCCGGAACCCAGAAGTATGCTCAAATTTCAAAGCACAGTCCCGAAGGATTAAATGGCTTTACACAAAGCAGTTATGGCTTCCCCTTGACTCGAAGGAACAGATTTTTTTGATGCAATAGCAGTAACAGTTAAAATCCACGTAGTTCACCAGGGGCAAGGCATTTTCACATACATTATCTCATGGGGAGAACAACTCTCACAGCCAGGTGTGCGGGGACTTACCTATTTTTGCAAGGGATGCTAGAAGTATCCAGAGGGTGACCTCATAAGGAATTTGCACATAGTCATAATCCAGTGCAAAAACAGATATCTTCTCATCTGGCTCTGAGCCTGCAGCAGCAAACCGAACGTTAGGTTCACGCTGGGCAGTGGAATTTGTGGATTCGTTCAAATCAGAAGATGCTTCAGGACACTTGAGGGCCACCAGCAATAGCAACCAGCTCCAGGGACTGAAAGGCACAAACACTTGAAAACCCATGCTGTGGGCTTCCCTGACCCTGTATGTCATGGTGTGCCACACATCTGCAGTGAGGAGGGTTTCTAGAGAGCAGGGGCATCCACCTGGGTCAAGGGTAATATACGTACAGTCCGTGAGTCATTCCAAGAAGAGTCCGAGCATGTCATTGAGTTCTGAGTCCCTTAAAGGATTCGTGTTCAGATAACTCAGCTTCTGGCTCAAGTGCATCAGTCATTCGGTAGACTCCTTAAAGCCCAGGTCGCCTATGTGACCTTCGTCCGATCATGATCTGAAGAGCAGCTTAGGAAGGGGAAAAACATGTCTTCATTCAAAGCTGTTTCTTCACGTCACTGCACACTGGCTTCATCTTGTGAGTGAAAATTTAAAAAAGACACCAGGGTGTCCATTCCAGATATCACTGGAGTCCTTTGGCTAAGAAAGGAGTCCTTCCCTCTCCACCAGATCCTAGTAAGGAGCTACCTGTCTGTCCTGCACCTGATCCCGCTCTCCTCCCCGAGCTCTCTCACTTGTTTTGAATGGACAGGCTGCAGGTAGCTCCTGCACTACACTTAATTATTTGCTCTGATACGACTTTTGTAATGAAATGCTTTCCTTGAGTGTTTTCCGGGGGTTACACTACTGACACCTAGTGGGCAGCCTCAATATGACACCTCGGCGTGTTTAATGATGAAATGTTTAAAGGTGGTGGTGAAATTGTCATCCACACCAGGGCATTTCTGAGAATAAGGAAGAGCTATTAATAATTATGCCAGACCATAGACGTCAGCCTGGATTGTCCTGGAGTCGTATGGTCTCTATAAATTAGGAACGAGGAAGAGGAGAAGGCAGCATACACATTACTGAACGCATGAGTAGTAATCCAAAGAAAGACAGAAGTTCCAGCTTTCCATGAATTGTATGCGGGGAAAAAAAAAAAAAATGAACAGAAGAACAAGTTTCATGAAATACATCTAAAACCTAGTTTTAAAAAACTCCATGGCACATCCAAATTTTTCATTTTAAAGGATTTTTTTTTTTAATGGCCCCCTGGTTCAAAAAAAAGCTATACAACAGACTGTTTGACATTAACCTAATTTGTTACCTCTCAAAGCATCCTTACCTGAAAATGAGGAGGACAAAAATATCTAACTCATTGATTGCCTAGAAGCATTAAATAAGAGAGAACAAGCAAAGTATCTGGCATATTACTGGCACTTAATAAATGTTGGTTTTTATTATTTTTAATCACATTTCTTATTCTATATGGAAATAAGAACTCTGTTGCAATGAGGAATAACATTCAATAGAAAATGAGAATTATTGTTCATAAACAGTCTCAACGCCTCTTCTGTATCAAACTGCAGGATGAGTTATATATATATTTGGTTCATGTTAGTGAGTGTCGATGACTCCCATCCCCCTCCCCATACTCAGCAAAGATCACTGGAAAACGGAGACAGGACATGTTGAGGAAGGCTGGCATCTAGATGCAACATCTCAAGAAGGCACGTGTGTATTTTTTTTTCTCTTTCCTTTGCAGTTTGGCTCTAAAAGAGATCAGATTTAGTCACTAAACTGGGACCATCATGTTGACCGCAAGCAGGTCACCATATTGGGTCAATATTTTTTTTTCAGAAAAGATGATATGCATGGCCTTGTAATGGAAAACGTCCTTGGAATAGACACCTTATCTTCTTATTCACACTTGTACTTTTGTTTTCTGAAAAGAAATGGGAGAGGGTTTCCCATGGTGCTCCCTGCCAAGACCGAAACTAAGACTCGGAACACCTCTGTTCCTGGGCATTAATTACCTGCTTCACTCTAGGAAAGTCACTGTACCTATTTGAGCCTCAGGTTTGTTTTCAGCTATAAGATGAAACTGCACAGGGCACCCAGGTGGCTCAGCCGGTTAAGTGTCCAACTCTTGGTTTGGGCTCAGATCATGATCTTACAGTTTTTGAGTTCGACTCTCTCTCTCTCTCTCTCTCTCTCTCTCTCTGCCTGTCCCTCCCCTACTTGCTCTCTCTCTGTCTCACGATAAATAAATAAATAATCTAAAAAATAAGACATGAAGATGCTGTCCGTATGCGGTGTGTTTTCCTGCTTTTCCTTTCAAGTCTTCGCGAATGTATTAGCACCTGTTTAGCCTTACATAGTAGTGGAGAGCGCAAGTAATGTCAGAGAGGTAAGGCCAATGTAGGGAACAGTGAGGGGAAATCTTGAGTTCTAGAGCAGCTGACCACTTTGCCTTCCAGGTCAACGTCTGCTGTCTGCCTTGTCAATCCTTGGTACCACTTCCACCTGTTCAACAGCGCTTTCACACAGCGCCCTGGATATTCTTTCTAAAACGCCCTCTTCATCCCGGTTCTCTAGAAAACAGTGTGAGACAAAGCTTGCGTGAGTGGCGCAAACCAAAGGCAGCAGAAGTGCGAGGAAGAGGGAAACAAGAGAGAAACGTTTCCAGAATGGCAGTGTGGGGGACTCTCCAGACCCTCTCCCTAGTGGCAGGGAGACAACCATAACTGGGAACAACCAGTGAAAATAAAAATAACAGCCATTCGGGGGTGCCTGGGCGGCAATAGGCTATGCAGCAATAGGCTATGCATCCAACTCTTGATTTCAGCTCAGGTCAGATCTCACAGGTTGGGGGATCAAGCCCCACATCCAACTCTGCACTGACAGTGTGGAGCCTGCTTGGGATTCTCTCTCTCCCTCTCTCTCTCTGCCCCTCTCCTGCTCGTGTGTGTGCACGCACTCTCTCTCTCTCTCAAAATAAAGAAATAGACTTGAGAAAAAAAAAGAACAACCATTAAGTCTGTGGAAATGGCCTGTGGGCATACAGAAATTAAAGACAACCTTCTAAATATTGGTAAAACCTGGGAGAGTCTGTGGCATGACCTGGTTCCGGCCCCCGTTTCCCAGCCGAGTGTCAAGAAAACTCTACTCTGCGTGGGCACAGCCAAGAGGATGGGACTCCCTCTAACCCCATCTTCCAGTCTAGGGCTACAATTTCTACTCAGAAAGTCAGGCTGGCGGTATTTGTCATCAGTCTCCAACCTCCACCCCAACGCCCCACGTCTTGTGCTGCACAAGCTGTGTTGCAGGCAAGCGTGCCTGAGAGATCCCTTTTTCTGTACAGGTCCACTCACTTACAGGCTTGAAATTCTACCACAAGTGAGGCAGGCCACGAGTACTGGCTGCCAGTCACTCTCGCCCTTGCTTACTCAGAGGGCTGAGTTTCCACACCAGGGAAGACAAGCCAAGAAGACAAAGAGCTACTGTCCCTGTCCAGCACCTCCTTCATAAAGCAGGAGTGTCACTCGAAGAGAAGCAGAGTGCTGTCTCCGTGTCCCTTCCCAGAGTATTGGAGCTGAGTTTCTATTAAGGGGGGAGGCAGGCCATAGTAACAAAGAACTCCCTAAGAATCGCTAAGGGAACTGACTACTTGGAACAGAACGTAGGGAAGTTCAAGCCTAAGGGCACGGTCAACAACAATGGAGATGTAGATAGCACGAGTAAGAAGAGCTGGGAGCTCCATGATATCAACATGTGAAAAGTAGACCACTTAAAAGATAAGAGAAGAACTCTGGAGGGAAACAGATCAGAAGGCTCATCATGGGGTCAAAGGTCATCATGAGGTCAAAGAAGTGTCGAAGACTGGCTTCAAAGATGATCCTGCAAAGGGACCTGACTTTAATTGGATCCCACTGTGGGGCTAGTTAAGCCATGTTGAACACAATGTTGAACTCACTTGCAATTACAGGAGGCTAGCAGCTAGGTGCAATGTTAATAGAGACAGCAGACCAGGTGAAAGCTGAACAGGGAGATCAGCAAAAGAGTCAAAGAGGACCCTCTTCAAGCCACTGTCATCCTGGGTGAGAGAGGAAGAGGTCAGGGGGATTATGAGTACGCCCAAGACCGTATAGACTCAAGGGTGATGTTAAAGTCTGCATAGGGAAATAGACTTTATTGAAATAGTCCAGCCAAGTCGCTAAACAAATAAACAGAAAACCAAATCACAGTAACACCTGGAGTTAGGGGAGGGGGCAGAATCAGTATCAAGTATCACTGTAAGATGTTAAAATGCCCAGTTTTTAACAACAAAAATGTAAGACTCTATGCTGTCCCCAGAAGATCCACCGTTAGATTCGAAGATACAAGCAGATCGAAAGTAAAGGGATGGAAAAAATATACCATATGGCAGTACGGTAAGAAAGCTGGAGTGGCTATACAAATAACAAAACAAAACAGATATTAAGACACAAAATTTTACTAAAGAGGAAGAGGGATATTTTATAAAAATAAAAGGGCCAGTTTACCAAGAAGACATAACAATTATAAACATATCTAAACCAAGTGGGATTTGTTCCAGGAATTGAAGGCCAGTTAACTATCCAAATGCCATTTAATATAACATCATATCAAAAGAATAAAGAACAAAACCACATGACCTTTTCAGTAGACTGAGAAGAAACACTTAACACAATGTAATACCCCTTCATTTTAAGAACACGCAACAGAGTAGGAATGGACAGGAACTTCCTCAACATGCTGTAGCCCATCTATAAAAGACCTACCGCCACCATCATGCCCAATGGTGAAGGTTAAATGCATTCCCATAAGATCGGGAACAAGACGAGGAGGTTCACTTTTGCCATTTCCATTCAACATTTTACTGGAGGTTCTAGTAAGGGCAATGGACAAGAAAAATAGAATAAAAGATACATAGATTGGAAGGGGAAAGTAGAACCGTCTGTATTTACGCATGACATGTTCTTTTATGCAGAAAATTCTAAATAAGTGAATAAAATACTTTTAGATCTAATAACTTCAGCAAATTTGCAGGATATGACACCAACATATAACGACAAATTGTATTTTACTGTAACAACGAATCAACCAAAATGAAATTAATAGCATCAAAAGCTAAATTTCTCAGGAATAAATTGAACCAAGCGGTATAAAACTTGCATTCTGAAAAACGCAATGTTGAAAGTAGTTAAAGAAGACTTAAATAAATGGAAAGATATCTCTGTTCGTGGATCAAAAGACTTAATATTGTTAAGATGGAAATACTTCCCCAAAATTATCTACAGATTCAACACAATCTCTATCAAAATCTTGTGCCTTTCTTCTTTTCAGAAATTGACAAACTGGTCCTGAGATTTATATGGAATGTGCCCAGAAATGCCCCTGTCCAAAAATGAACAAACCAAACACATTAATTAATTAATTAATTAATTAATTAATTAATTAGTTTTAGAGAGATACTGTGTGGGTGTGTAAGCAAGTTGGGGAGGGGCAAAGAGAGACAGAGAGAATCTTATGTGGCCTTGATTTCAAGCCTCTGAGATAATCTGAGCAGAAATCAACAGTCAGACACTTAACTGATTGAGCCACCCAGGCACCCCAGTCAAAAAAAAATCTTGAAACAAGAGAAACAAAGCTGGAAAACTTATACTTCCCAATTTCAAAACTTACTAAAAAGCTATAGTAATCAAACTAATGTAATCCTGGCATCTGAATGGACATATAGATAAATAGAACAGAATTGAGAAATCAGAAATAAACCTTTTCATTTATCATCAATTGATTTCTGACAAGTGTTCCAACTCAATTAATTCAATAGGTGAACAATAACCATTTCAACACATGGTGCTAGGAAATCTGAATATCCACATGCAGAAGAATGAAAATGTACTCCATCTTTATACCATACATAAAAGTTAATTCAAAATGGAGGCACCTGGGTGGCTCAGTCGGTTGAGTGTCCAACATCAGCTCAGGTCATGATCTCACAGCTTATGAGTTCTAGCCTCGCGTTGGGCTTTATGCTGAAAGCTCAGAGCCTGGAGCCCACTTCAGATTCTATGTCTCTCCCTCTCTCTGCCCCTCCCCTGCTCACACTCTCTCTCTCCTTCAAAAATAAATAAGCATTTTAAAAAAAAGTTAATTCAAAATAGAGTATGCATTAATGTAAGAGCTAAACACCAAAAGTTACCAAAAAAACAGGAGTAAGTTTGGGTGACCTTCAGTTAGGCAAAAATGTTATTACATACACACCCCAAAACCACACCAACAAAAGAAAAAAAAAAACCCAACAGATTAAACTTCATCAAAATAAAAACGTTGTGCTCCAAACTATTCTATCAAGGAAGTGTAAAAGACCATTCACAGAATGGAAAAAAAATACTTGTAAATCACATATCTGATAAGGGACTTGTATCTTGAATATAAAAAGAGCTCTTACAACTCAATAATAAAAATATAAATAACCCAATTACAAAATGGGCAAAGGGATCTGAAAAGACATTTCTCCAAAAAAGATATGTAAATGGGCAATAAGCACATGAAAAGAGTTCCAATACCATTAGTCAAAAGGAAGATACAAATCAAAACCACAATGAGATATCATTTCATACTCACTAGAATGCTAGAATGTCTAAATAATAATAATAATAATAATAATAATAATAATAAATAATAATAATAATTTAACACATGATAACCAATGCTGCCAAAGCTAGCAAGGATGTGGTGGGAAGGTAAAATGCTAATGGAAATAAAAAATGGGGCTGTTTGGCTGTTTCTCAAAATGTTAAACACAGGGTTACCACACAACTCAGCAAATGAAAACATATATCCACTCAAAACCTTGTCCATGAATATTTTTAGCAGCATCACTCACAAAAGCCAATAAGTGGAAACACCCCAAATGTCTATCAATTGTTTGAATGGATAAATGAAATGTAGAATATCTATACAAGGGCATGAAGTTCTGACATGTGCTACAAAATGAATGACATCAGAAAAACTATGCTAAGTGAGAGAAGCCAGTCACAAAAGACCACGTATCACAAGACTCTGTTTATACGATGTGTCCAAGATAGACAAGTCTTTTGGATGCACAGCCAGCACTTAGCTGCATGTGGGGCTCAAGCCCACAAACTGTGGAATCATGACCTCAGTTAAAATCAAGAGTTGGACACTTAACTGACTGAGCCACTCAGGCACCTGAAATTGTACACTTTAAATGGGCAAATTGTACAAAATATGAATTACATCTCAAAAAGCCTGTTTAAAAATCTAGGAAATGAGACAAGGAAGAGAGCTCATTTGTTATTATTCAGCAGCTATAGCATCATAAGAAAACATGATCGGTTGCTTAGTCACATGAGATATCTGCCAGGACCCTTGTGGAATCACCATGCTTTGGAAAAGTCTATGGGACTGGGGGAAATAAGAAAGGATTTATCTGGAGTGTTCTTTTTATCCGCTATCTCTTATCGGTCCACATTTGCCCCGTTGGGTATTAATTCCTTATACGTTAGGATGTATTTACAGAGCACCCGTGAGAAAGCCAGGCAATACACTTTGTACTGCCGGGCTTCATATTGGCTTGGGATAGGAAGGGGCAAGGTCTAGAGGGTGAGCTACAGGTCATCGTAGCTGCTCATCCCTGGTTGTGAAAGCTGACCTCAAAGCACATAGAAAAGTTTCGGGCATCCTAGCTTCCTGAGATTATGAACCATCTGCTGGGTGAGAAGCTACCGTTCCGACAACAACTGCTCATGCACGGGCTCAAGGGCATCCGCCCAACAAGACCAATCTGATGTGGGACCAGGGGAGCAAAGGAGGTTACTGCAGCCAGAGCAAGTGGTCGAGACTCATACAGATGGAGCCCAGGAAATCCTGGGGGGTGGGGGGGGGGGGTGGGGGGAGGAAGGGGGTAGAGGTCGTGGGACATAAAACTGGCTCTGGTAAAAAGAAACAAAAAAGGGGCGCCTGGGTGGCTCAGTGGGTTGAGCAGCCGACTTCGGCTCAGGTCATGATCTCGCGGTCCGTGAGTTTGAGCCCCGCGTCGGGCTCTGTGCTGACAGCTCGGAGCCTGGAGCCTGTTTCGGATTCTGTGTCTCCCTCTCTCTGACCCTCCCCCGTTCATGCTTTGTCTCTCTCTGTCTCAAAAATAAATAAACGTTAAAAGAAAAAAATTAAAAAAAAAAAAAGAAAAAAAAAGCCTCTGTGGTCCATCTATTCCTTAGCATAATGTAAGTGGCTTGCAAGTTCTAACCCATGAGAACATCTCCAGCTCCACTTATCCGAATTTCTTGCAGTTCCTTGGAGACAAAGCCCTGCACTCGCCCTTCACACCTGCATAATTGAAAATGCCCTTTGACTGGGATATCTCAGTTCTACATCCCATCACTGCCCTTAATCTGAACGATGCATTCTGGTCCTTCAGGATTCAAGCCAGGAGCATCTCACTTTCTTCTACTCTGGAAGAGGGTTTCTCTTGGGACTTCGTGAACCTGTCTCCTCCCACCAGATGATGAGCTCATCAGAGCAAGTACCTCCGTGTTTATCTTTGAGAGTTTGCGGTGCCCAGTGCCTTGTCTGGCACAAAGGGGCTGCGCTTGGTTGACAGATATTAAAAATCCATGTTGCAATGAAAAGTTTTCCCCACTAATCTCAGTTATTCCACACTCTGATTTTCTCGATAAGGAAAAACTAAACTCTTCCTTCAAAGTTTCAGAGCAAACTCATTTCCTTCTAAAAGTCACAACTAAGGAAGACAACACTAAGAGGTCTTGCTGGAAAAGCTGCACACTGAGAAAACTTCTAAGCGAAGCAGTACCATGGGTGGTTAAGAACACGGGTTCTAGAGTAGATGATTTGGTTTCAAATGCCAGCTCTCCTCTTTACTGGCTTGGAAAAGTGACCTGGGAAAGTTGCTTCACCATTTTTGTGCCTTGATGTCGTCATCTGTAATGTAAGGAGAATACTAAACATAACAGTGTTTTTTTTTTTTTTAAGTTTATTTATTTATTTTGGGAGAGAGAGAGAACAGGGGAAGGGCAGAGAAAGGGAGAGAGAGAGAATCTGAAGCAGGCTCTGTACTGTCAGAACTCAAGAACTGTGAGATCATGACCTGAGCCAAAACCGAGAATCTGATGCTTAACCAACTGGGTCACCCAGGTGCCCCTAAACATAAAAGTGTTTGAGTATTGGAGTGCCTGGGGGGCTCAGTCGGTTAAGCTTCAGACTCTTGGTTTTGGCTCAGGTCATGATCTCACAATTCATGCCGTGAGCACAAAGCCTGCTTGGAATTCTCTCTTTCTTTCTGCCCTTCAGCTGCTTGTGTGCTCTCGCTCTCGCTCTCTCTTTCTCTCTCTCTCTTTCTCTCTCAAAATAAATAAATAAACTTAAAAAAGCGTTTGAGTATTATGTGGGTTGATATTTATAAAGTGCTTAGCACAGTGCTTGGCACATAAGAAACAGTAAGTAAGCTTTGCTTAAGAAAAGGGCAAGAAGAGGAGAGGAGGAGGACGGCGTTTCTTCATTCAACAAACATGATGAATTTGTTGTCATATGTCCTGAGGATAAGGGGAAGGAAAAGACGCTGTGTAGGGGAAAGAATATGTGATGTGTCAAGAAACACATTTTGCATCGTGCAGGTTTCTCCAACTAGAACCAAGAGGATGCGGTCATTTAGGAAGGGTCCAGGCAATTGATAAGAAGGAGACTTCAATTAGATCTGCATTGTTTAGCTGAAACAAATTCTTCTTTAGGAGTCTACATTGTAATAAGATCTATGTGAAAATTACCCGTTAATTTAATTCCTTGAGAAAGATCAATTGAGAAGTCTCAGGGCACTGTAGGGTGCTGGGCACCTATCCATCCACAGTTGTATATGGAAAGAGAAATTTTAAAAGGAAAGAGAAAAGAACCAGCTTTAACCTGCCAGACAGAGAATTGAAGGAATAATTCTGGAATTTTAGGTCAGCAGCAAGCTACTGAATTATCCGATGCCTTTGGTCTGATTACCCAGATAATTGGATTGGCGGTAGAAACCGGGCCTGCTCTGACCTTTGTTGCCAGGTCCCAAGAATCCCTGTGATCCTTGTCATCTGCTCTTGGAAACCCATCTACTCATATGGCCCAGTGGTAGGGAAGGAATGACCTGATGTCCTCTCCCCAGTGGATCCCTTATAATTTAAGTGACCATATCCGGTCCACCCTCATGGGACTAATTAAGGGTGGTGCACCCAGCAGAGGGATTGCCCTTCACCCAGGGCTCCAGCTGCACACAGCTGGAAGCAGAGTTTTGGGAGTTTGGTCTTCTTCCCTTTTCACCCTCACTTTCCCCAAGGCAACCTTTGTTTTAGGAGAAGATCCAGAAGAAACAAGGGTAAAACTGACACCATATTCTGTGCCTGCACACGATGAGTTAGAAAATCCCTTCTCTCCAACAGAAGTTTTAAACAAAATGATCAGCACATCTTTTCTTCCTTCCCAGTGTCTGGCAGTAATTGACTTTACCAGAAAGTATTTGTGCAGCACTTTTGGGACTGAAGGATATGTTGCTTGCCCCTGATGTCTTATTACCTTCTTATGGCTAAACTTTGTATTTTTTTTTTTAAGAGAAGAAGAAGGAAGCAGTGATAGACAACTGGTCAGTGCTGTCCAGAAACATGATTTTCTTTCTAAGCCCCTAGCTAGCAATTAAGCTGGATGGCCTTGGCTGGAGTTCTGGCGTATCATACCCCTAAATTGAAAGCCTGCATCCCGCACTGGAGTGAAGTCAAGAGCTTTGACCCTGCTTTCAGGACAAGAGAGCTGAGCTCTGTCCCTGCTCACTAAAGTCGACCTACTACTGCTCAGAGAAACAGAGGGGGCTGCTTAAAGGTTTAATCAACTCTGGGAGATTCCCAAACACAATTCCCTCTTGAAAGCTGTAAGACAGGACCGTGTTTCTGGGATATTTATGAAACGCCTAGCTCAGGTATAAGAGAAAGGCTCTTACAGCTTTTTGATAATTGAAGCAATTTGAATGGGGTTATGTCTTTTTTAAAAACTTATTTTGTTTTATTGAGATATAATGAATGTATAATTAATTAAACATTATATTATTTCAGGTATACAATGTAATGATCGAGATTTGTGTATATTGCAAATGATCACCAGGATGTCTAGTTAGTATCCATCCATACATATAATTACAATTTTTTTCTTGCGATGATAATTTTTAAGATTTCCTTTTTTAGCAACTTTCACATATATAATACAGTATTATTAACTACAGTCACTGGGATATACATCACATCCCTAGAATTTATTTATTTTATAACTGGAAGTTTATACCTTTTGACCATCTTCACTCATTTGTCCAGTCCCTGCCATTTAACTCTGACAACCACAATCTATTCTCTGTATCTATGAGTTCATGTTTTTATTTTTGATTTTATATATAAGTCAGATTATATCGTATTTCTTTCTCTAAGTTATTTCACTTGGCACAATGTCCTCAACATGCATCTATATTGTTACAAATGGCGAGATTTACTTCTTTCTTATGACTGAATAATCATTCCTGCATGTGTGTGTGTGTGTGTGCATGTATGTGTGTGTGTGTGTGTGTGTGTGCGTGTGTGTGAACACACTACATCTATCCATCCATGTATTGATGGACACTTAGGTTGCTTCCTAAGCAACAGCTCAGAGCCTGGAGCCTGCTTCAGATTCTGTGTCTCCCTCTCTCTCTGTCCCTCCCACACACTCTGTCTCTCTCTCTCTCTCTGTCAAAAATAAACAAACATTAAAAGAATTTTAAACAATAATGTTGCAATAAATTAGGGGGCATATACCTTTTTGAGTTAGCATTTTCATTTCTTTCAGATAAATACCCAGAGTGGGATTGCTGGAGCATATGGTAGTTTTCTTTTTAATTTTTAAAGGAATCTCCATACTGTTTTCTGTAGTAGCTGTAACCAATTTATAGTCCCATCACCAGGGTACAGAAGTTCCCTGTTCTCCACATTCTTGCCAACACTTGTTGGTTCTTGTCTTTCGGACAATACCCATTTTAATAGGTGTGAGGTAATATCTCACTGTAGTTTTGATTTGCATTTTCCTGGTGATTAGTGATATACAATGTATCTTCACGTTCCTGTTGGTCATATGTATGTCTTCTTTGGAAAAATGTCTGTTTGGATCTTTTGCCCATTTTTTCATTGAATTGCTTTTGGGGTTTTTTTTGTTTGTTTATTTTTGTTTTTGTTTTTTTTCTGTTTTTTTGCTATTGAGTTTTATGAGTTCTCTCTCTGTTTTGGATATTAACCCTTAGCAGATAGATGCCTTCAAAATATTTTCTCACATTCAGTGGGTTGTTTTTTCATTTTGTTGATGGTTTCCTTTGCTGTACAGAAGATTTTTATTTTAGTATAGTCCCACCTATTTATTTTTGCTTCTGTTGCCTTTTCTTACGGTGTTAAATCCAAAATATCATCACCGAGACTGGTGTCAAGGAGCTTATCATCTATGTTTTCTTCTAGAAGTTTTATGGTGTCAATTTTTATGATCAAGTCTTTGGGATCATGTCTTACTGTGGTCAAATGAATTTGTACACAGGATTCTTAGTACAAAGTCATTACAGAACCACCCAGGTAGGAGAGATTTTCATCAGAGTCAGGATGTTCTCTGTGAGAGAAAAGGCATCTGGGACACAAAAAAACAGGGCAGTGGTAAATTCAAGGGCCCAGGCATTATCTCTACCTTCTCCCCACTCACGGATGTGGCCTAACCAATGTTGAATTTGGTGTGAGAGCTAAAGACGCATAAGGTTTCTAAATCCCTTAAACCGAAGTCACGGATCGTTAGGGCAACTTCATGTAAGGTCCGAGGACCAAGACTAGTGGGGTCCCAAGAATGGTGCTATTTTGCCGAGTACTACTTTTTACTCTGCCAGGAATCTCATTGGATGGAGAAAGTGACTGGCTTCTCGTGATTAATAGAAAGCTAAAATTCTGGGGAAATCAGCCGCATTTTAGGCTGCATCTGCTCCTTCTGGGGCAGCCAACTTCTTTCCAGTGAGTTCAGTGTTCATGTGCAAGTACACACCGTGTGCGTGCGTGTGTGTGTGTGTGTGTGTTGCAAAAGAAAAAGACTGGAGATGTGACCTTTTCCCACCAATTAAACCCACTTGCAATGGAGTACCCATATCCACACAATCATAGTGGATCCCATTTTACTGAGAAATATGCTAATTGATGTGATTCTGGTGTATTTGGATCCCTCTCAGGAATCTCTACGTTCTGCTTCCCCAACAAAAGAGAAGAGCCATTTAGTTAATTTTAAGAGGAGGAAAAAAGACAGGCATGGGAAAATTAAAAAGAGCTCCTGTCAGAATAAGTTGTAAATATCTCTGGGGCTAACAGCGATGGATTTCTTCATTAGCAGTGCATAAAGTAGAACCCCAGGACTCAGTTTGATTCAATAATTACTGACTGACCTACTCCATCACAAGCACGTTGTCCAGAACAAGAAGGCAAAAGGAAGAGGTCATAGAGGAGAAATGAAGTGAAAGAACATGGAGGGACATGATGATCCTCCCCACCAAAATAGAACTGTTTCCATATTATTTTCTTTAACTCTGAAGATCACGACAGTTTCAAACAGCAAAGCCTAGGGCGAGTTCTCTGAGATATTAAGAAGGGAAACAGAAAAGTCTTTGCCTTATATTAGTCAGGACAGTTTAGGCTTTGCTGTGGTAGTAAATAATCCTGGAATTTCAGGGGCTCAACATAGCAAGTCTATGTCCCACTTACACTGCAGTTCAAAGTGGGTTGGGAAGCCCTTCTTTTTTTTTAAGTTTATTTATTTATTTTGAGAGAGAGAGTGGAGGGAGAGGCAGAGAGAGAGAGAGAGAGAGAGAGAGAATCCCAAGCAGTCTCCACATTGACAACGCAGAATCTGATTCAGGGTTCAATCTCACAACCATGAGATCATGGCCTGAGTCGAAATCAAGAGTCTGATGCTTAAGTGACTGAACCCCCCAGGCGCCCCAGCAAGCCCTTCTTTATCACAAGGAAATGCCATCTCAGGCTGTGGACTCCAAGGTCACAATGGCAGGGGGAGACAGTATGGAAACATGATACCTGCACTTACTTGCCTCAGTCTAGAGACCGCATATCATATCCATTCACCTTCTAGAAAAAAATTGTCATGTGTCCTCATCCAACTGCAAAGGAGGCTGGACAAAGTGACCATCCCGTATGTTCAAAAAAACGAAATGATCTCGGTGAACACATAGCAACGTTCACTACACCCCTGCAGTAGCTCTAATTAGACTCAAGGTACAATTATGTAAGTGATCATCCACCCACAACCGAATGGTGGTTTGTAAATATTTTCCTTTGGAATCTGAGCAGGGGAAGTGAAAGGGACTCTAGGGAATACGATCAGGCACCGGTCAGAGAAGAATAAAGACATTTCCTGCAGATATCTTCGTAAATTCAACCTGTTCAACAATCCACTTATAGCCGGAGAGGTTGTGAAAAACTTCCAGACATGAAATGAGCCAGATTCGAAACGTAAGAATAGCCAGTATGTGGTATTTAAATGTGCTGTGGTCAGAAACCTGCTTTTGTATAGTTTTATGTTTTTAAATAGTTATTTATTTATTTATTTATTTATTTATTTATTTATTTTGAGAGAGGGTCAGTGAGGGAGGGGCAGAGAGAGAGAATCCCAAGCAGGCTCCACTCTGTCAGCACAGAGCCCAACACAGAACTCATTTCCATGACCACAAGATCACGACTTCAGCCGGTATCAGGGGTTGGATGCTCAACCGACTGGGCCACCCAGGTGTCCCTGTAGTTGGTTTTAAAGAGGTCACAGAAACTCACCCAAGGGTGGGTACAAGGAGATGTTAGATGGGGCTTTTGCCCTGGACTTTGAATTTTGGCAGACATCACAAATTTAAGGACTGTGAGTGACAGTTGCCTTCCTGGTCCACACAGAGGTGTTAGACAAAGGTGTTAGCAAGTCCCCTGCAGGACTTTCTGAGGGCAGCTGAATTGCCAGATCATAACCCTCAGCCACCAACAGAAGGGGAGCCTCAGCCCTACTGATGGGGTTCTTGAGCAAGCAGCTAAGAAAAAAATCTTGAGAATTCTTTGGTGCAGAAGGTGATTTTATTAGAGCATAGGGACAGGACCCGTGGGCAGAAAGAGCTGCACTGGGGTTGTGAGGAGTGACTGATTATATACTTCTAAATTGGTGGGAGTTAGAGAGAGTGTAAGTCTCTAAGGAATTTGGAAGCAAGGCTTTCAGGACCTTGAGGGGCTAGCTACTGTTAAGATAAGGTTGCTTTTCGACTGTAATGAAACAAAAACGTTAAGGAAGTAAGGCGGCCATGAGTTCCTTGAGCAAGGTCACACTCTGCATGTTTCAGGTGTCTATCATCAGGTTGCAAACTGTAAGGAGATTTCATTTAAGCTACATTTCTCTTGCCTTTGTTTCCCTCATCACTATCACCAGGGAGAGAGCCTCTAAGAGAAAATCAGAGGTGGGGCTTATCCGCCAGCTGGAAGACTGACATCTGACAATTCACCCCTACCACTCCTAGCTGAAGGTATGCAGAGCTGAAGAATTATCATTCTCACAGCATCCTTGGGGTTTGGATGTAGAAGAGTTCAAAACAATCTTGGGAGAATGTGGCATTTTTCCTTTGGGATTCAAAGATCAGACGGGTGCCTGACCCCTCAGCAGAATATCGCTGGCAGTAAGACATCAGCTGGAAGAACCACGGTGGTGGGGAAAGTGGGCATCTGATTCCTCCCGAGCCAGGTGAATCACGCTGAAAGAATTGGCCATCAGGGGCCATCAGGGGCCATCAGGGGCCAGTGTATGGGGCAGGAGATGAAGGGGATCCCGAGAGGGCATCACCTGCTGCAGGTGCACCACAAGCAGTGGGGGTCCTGGTGGGGCTGCGGGGGAGGGGAGGTTGTCCAAACAATTCACCAGAATGCCTCACCCAGAAGGAGCCTGCAGTTTGGCATCGGGTAGAAGGAGCAGCATTGTACTGTTCAGAGAGCATTTCAAAGAACACCATCTGAGTTCAGATTTTTTCCTCCTCCTCTGCTTCCTCCCCCATCATAACCCAATGAGGAAAAAGACAGAACAGGCAGGAGGACAGGGAAAAGTAGATTTCATTCCTCTGTCCCATTGCCGGTCTACAGACTCACAGGTTGGGTCTCAACCAGGGGAAAGGGAGAAGTTTGAGCTGGATTCAAAACTAAAGTTTTGATATTAGGTTGGACTAGACTTTTAAACTTTTTGTTTTAAAATGAAATAGAATACAATTAAAATAATGGAATACAATGGAAGAAAAATAAGCTATAATAAAGTACAGCCATCTGAGTGTTAACACACGTGTAGGTTGACATAATCCCCAAGACAAGCAGGTTCTCGCCTTTCATGTGTCCCTTTGTCACACCCTTCTTCACCTCCAATCCCTGGAAACCACAGATCTCTCCTCTGCCACAGTTTTGCCTTTTTGAACAAGTCAGATCAATGGAAAAAAAAATGTAACCATTTGGGATTAGCTTTTTTGCGACGCTTTAAGATTCACCCAGGTTCTTGCATCTCAGTAGTGGACTCTTTTTTACTGCCGAGAAGTATTCAATCTTTCTCATGTACAGCTATTATTGACTTGGCCTGTGCCAGTTATCACTTTGTTAGCTGTCAGCCCCGGATTCACCATTCAGTATCTGCTCTGCGTGATGGACTAGAGAGTTTTGGAGAATTTATCCTTTACAGTGAGTGCAATGTTGAGCTCCGTCAGTAGAGGGGGCTGGAGGGGCATTGCATGAGGGTCTTCCTGAGTCCAGGTGCTGAATGCCGCATTTTTCTTGCTTGAGCTGTATGGACCATCAGTCAGCAGCGTGGGTGTGTGAGACATCTGTGGGGCCCTACCCAAGCCGTGCACCCAGAGGAAGCAGTCTCTCTTGGCCTAAGTCAGGTGGCCACCTGCCCACGGCCTCCTGACATGGACACCACCCTCCAATTCTTCATGCCCAAGGTGGCACTCCACATGCCCCTGTGCACCCCCACACCAGCTGCAGCTCTCCTTTGTTCTCCGAAGCTCCCGACACTGTGTGTTCCAGACCTCATTCCCCCAGCCATGTCCATGTCTCAGGTCTGTCCGCCAGCCACGGTTTGCCATGTCCCAGAGGTCTGCTTGCTGTCTTCCAGCAACCGTGGACCAGCTCTGACACAGGCAACCAAGAGAACTTTGCCATTCAGTGGGCAGTACCACACTTTCTCTACCAACATCTGAACCCCAGATGGGAGAAGGGCCCCCCCAAGTCTGTCTTCCTAGTCTCTTTTGGCCCTGATATAGTCTGGAGTTCTATTCACGTGTTTTACTCTCTTATAGCCAAATAATTCTTTATATTAAAACTTCCCTTTTAAGACTACTGTGTGGTTTCTGTCTTCTGATTGGACCCAAACGGATACACTAGTTGAAGGTCACTGAGTTTTTTCCAGATATTAATGATGATGAATAGAACTGCTATAAATATCCATGTACAGGTTTTGTGTGCGTGTGAACATAAGTTTTTATTTCTCTGGGGTAGATTATCTAGGAATGGGATTTCTGGGATACATAATTAAGGGGATTTTCACTTTATAAGGAATTGTTAAGCTTTTCTCAGGGTGCCTTCACCATTTTTCATTCTCACCAGGAGTGCATGAGAGTTCCAGTTGTTCCAAATCATCACCTGAATTTGGGATTGTCAGATTTCTTTTCTTTTTCTTTTCTTTTTCTTTTCTTTTCTTTTTTCTTTTCTTTTCTTTCTTTTCTCTTCTTTTCTTTTCCTTCCTTTCCTTTCCTCCTTTTTTTCCCCTTTTTTTAATTTTTATTTTTTGGCCATTTTAGTTTGTCATTTTAATTTGTGTTTTTCTAATAGATGATGGGTTTTTTTATGTGTTTTTTGCCATTTGTATATCAATGAATTGTCTAAGTTTTTTGCTTCTCTTTAATTAAGTGGTTTGCTTTTTATTATTGAATTTAGAAAGATCTTTATATATTCTGGATCCAAGTCTTTTGTTGGATGTGTGATTTTTCAAATATATTCCACCAGTTTAAAGCTTGTGCTTTCATTTGTTTAATAGCATTTTTCTCAAAACAAAAGTTTTTAATTTTGTCAAAGTCCAATTTATCAGTCTTTTTCTTATAGTTCATCTTTTGGTGACATATCTAAGAACTCTTTGCCTAATCTCAGGTCATGTTTTCTTCTAAATGTTTTATAGGTTTAGGTTTTACATTTGGACACATGGTCTATTTTTGAGTTAATGTCTGCATAAGGTATGAAGTTCATCTTATCACATATCTATGCCCAATTATCCAACACCATTTGTTTAAAACTCTGTCCTTCATCACTGAATTACTTCAGAAACTTTATCAAAATTCAACAAGCCATATTTGTGTGGGCATATTTTTACAATTTTGACTCTGTTCCATTTTATCACTTTGCCAATATCACACTGTCTTAATTGCTGTAATTGTATATTGATTTATAAAATTGAGTAATGTAACTCCTCCAACTTTCTTTTTCAAGTTGCTTTGGTTATTCCAGATGATTTACTTTTCCATATAATTTTCTAATCAGTTTGCCTGTATCTATAAAAAAAATCTTGCTTGGATATTGATTGAAATTGTATTAAATTTCTAAATCAGTTTGGGGAGAATTGCTGATTTGAGAATATGTTGAGTTTTTATGTAAATGCACATGCTATGCCTCTCCATTTATTCAATTGTTCTTTGATTTCTTTCATAAGAATTTTGTATTTTTCAGTGTACAGAACATCCACACATTCTGTGGATTTATCTCTTAAGTAATTCTTTTTGGAGGTAACTGTAGTAAATGATAATGCTTTTTAATTTTAGGTTTTGAATGGTTTATTTCTAAAGATAGAAATATATTTGATTTGGGGCACCTGAGTGACTCAGTTGGTTGAATGTACGACTCTGGCTTAGGTCATGATCTCACGGTTCATGGGTTCGAGCCCTGAGTCCAGCTTTGTGCTAACAGCTCAGAGCCTGGAGCCTGGTTCAGATTCTGTGTTTCTCTCTTCTCTCTGCCCCTCCCTCTCTCTCTCTCTTTCTCAAAAATAAATAAACATTAAAAAATAAAAAATAAATAAATAAATATATTTGGTTTCTTCATTTTCATCTTGTATCCTGAGCTCTTGCTAAACTCACCCATTAGTCCTAGATTTTTTTTTTTTTTTTTGTAGCTTTCTTCCTACATAAAAATTCCTGTGTCAGGAATGAGGACAGTTTTATCTCTTCCTTTCCAAACTACATGCATCTTATTTCTTTTTCTTGCATTATTGCACTGGTGAGGACTTTCAGTACAAGTTTGAATAGGTTGTGAGAGCAAACATCCTTGTTTTTTTCCCCAATGTTATGAAGAAAGCAAACAGTGTGTCACCATCAATAATGATCTTAGCTATAGATTTGTGTGTGTGTGTTTGTAGAGTCCTTTATCATAGTGAGAAAGTCTGTTGAGATTTTTCATGATGAAAGGGTGGTAAATTTTGTCAGATGCTTTTTTGGAATCGGTTGATATGATTATGTGAAGTTTCTTCTTCAGGCTGTTAATATGGAGGGTTATATTGAAAGATTTTTCAATATTAGACCAATTTTGTACACCTAGGATAAACTCTATTTGGCTATGGTATATTATTATAGTTATATATTGCTGGATTCACTTTGCTAATATTTTCTTGAATACTTTTGTGTCGGTGTTCATAAAGGACTTTGGTTGGTAGTTTTTTAATACTTTGTTTGATTTGGTATTAAGAAAATTCAGGCCACATAACATGATTTTGGAAGTGCTCCCTAATTCTCTATTTTCTGGAAGAAATTGTATAAAATTGGCGGGGTTTTTCCCCCTCCTTTTTAAGTGTTTGGCAGAATTAGGCAGTGAAAACACTTGGTTCTGGAGATTTTGCTTTTGGAAATTTTAAACTGAGAGTTTAATTTATTTAATAGTTATGTGAAATTCAGTTTATCTAGCTGTGTTTTGATAGCTTTTAGGGTTTTTTTTTTGAGAATTTGTTCATTTCATTTAGGATGCCAAACACATGTCCATTGCCCATATGGTTACCCATAGTGTTCCCTTCTTATCCCCTTAGGGTGTGCAGGGTCTGTCGTGTTACCATTCATTTCATTCCTGATATTGGTAATCTGTGTCTTCTCTCTTTTTTTCTTGATCAGCGTTGCTAGGGATTTATCAATTTTATTGATCTTTTCAAAGATCCAGCTTTTAGTGTTGTTAATTTTCTTATTGTTTTGTGGTATTCAATATAATGAATATAATCAATTTATATCCTTATCTTTATTATTTCCCTTCTCTCTTGCTAAAGTGGAAATTTAGCTTATTAATTTGACATACTTTCCTTTTCTAATGTAAGTACTTACCACTTTAAAATTTTTTTAAATGTTTATTTATTTTTGAGAGAGAGAGAGAGAGAGAGAGAGAGAGAGAGAGAGAGAGCATGAGCAGGGGAGGAGCAAAGAGAGGGGGAGACTTAGAATCAGAAGCAGGCTCCAGGCTCTGAGCTGCCAGCACAGAGCCTGATGTGGGGCTCGAACTCGTGAACTGTGAGATCATGACCTGAGCCAAAGTCAGACACTTAACTGACCAAGCCACTCAGGTGCCCCCAAAATTTCATTATTCTAATTAAAATTTTTTTCTTTGTTTGCTTTAGTTGTTTCCCAAGGCATTAAAATAAAACATACTTATGTTTTCATTTTCAATTTAGAGTCAATATTTTATCATTTCAAGAGATACGTAGATAACCTTACCACCATATAAGCTCCCCTACCCTCTCTCCTTTATGTTGTAGTTAACTTACATATTACCTTAACTTACATCGAAAACCCAATCAGAAGATGTAATTTTTTGCTTTCAATGGATTATATCCTGAACATTTTAAATATTCTGTTATGCGACTTTGGATCTTGTTGAAATCCTACGTAGAATGCTATTTTTGTTTAGCAAGCAATTGACCCAGTTGGATTCAAGCCCCAAATTCTAACCAGCCTTGTGGTTTCAATGTCTGTTCTATTTCACTGTCTTTCAGTTCTATTTAGACTTATTCCATATATACACCTTTCAGTGGTCAGTCTGGAGCTCAGGAAGTAGTCTATCCTATAGTTTAATTCTCAGAGTTTATGGTATTCTATTTTTGGTCAGATTCTTGCATATGCAGCTTAGGGATGAGCCCGGGAATTTGCAAGGAACTTCATGGGTTTGCTTTCCTGACCACCTTTCTGTCTGCAATCTCTATGGCACTTTCTGGTTCTAGAGGCCTCTTAGCCTTTTTATGCAGTTCTCTGGCCAGAGTGTTGGTGTGTGTATACCCTACTCTGCAGTGCACTTCCCTGACTGCTTCTGTCTCCACACCTAAATGGTAAGAGGACAGAGAGAGCAAAAAATCAAAATCAAAAAAGATTTACCACACTCTCTTGGTATCAAAGTGGACAGTTCTCCTTCCACAGAGATGTAGGCCCTCAAGGGCCCCCTTTTTGTTGGTGCCACTAAGAATATAAAAAGGAAAAAGTACGAGAGTGTTAGGAAACTCCTTTCTCAGTCTTCAAGGTGGGACAAGAGGGCTCCTTCTGGAACCTTCTGTCATTACTAATGTCCATTTGTGGGATTCACAGTGCACTGAGTCCAAGCCAAGGGATATTGGAGGAAAATAAAGTCATGGAACTTTGAACTCTTGTCTTATCATTCTGCTTTGATTTAGCTTCGGAAATCCTCAAACTGATTTCGCAAGCATTTTATTCAGGTTTTATAGCTGCAATGAGTGGGAGAGAGGGGGTGGTGTCCTTCCTACTCCATCTTACCTGGAACTGTGATCTGGAAATAATATAAATAGAAAATGTAGATATTGAAACCCAGAAGAGACCAGGACAGCTGTGAGATCTGCCTGAGGAATCATCCAGGGTTACTAAGGAGTACTCTCCAGTGTGTGTTAGAGGTAGGGTGACCATCATTCAAACGAGGACACGTTTTCATTAAAGTTAGGCACCAGGTGTAAACCGGAAACAAGTCACCTTATCTAGAAAATGTAGGGGTGCCTGGGTGGCTCAGTCGGTGAAGCGGCCGACTTCGGCTCAGGTCATGATCTCGCGGTCGGTGAGTTCGAGCCCCGCGTCGGGCTCTGTGCTGACAGCTTGGAGCCTGGAGCCTGTTTCAGATTCTGTGTCTCCCTCTCTCTGACCCTACCCCTGTCTCTCTCTGTCTCAAAAATAAATAAACGTTAAAAAAAAATTTTAAAAAAGAGAAAGAAAATGTAGAGAGAGAGTTATACTCTTTTCTCATTGTATTTCACTGAGTTCAGTTGTTTGATTACCATTAGTCTCCTATGTAGAGAAAATGTGCTTCTGTTGCCCACTTTGTTTTGATTGATTTGCATGTAAGAAATGTAAATAAACCTTTGTCCTAAATGCTAATTTGTTGTCTTCAGTGGATCTACTAACCTGGAAAGAGTGCATTCTGTAAATGTTAGGCCTAGAGAAGTGCTTTTCTTTTTTTTTTTTTTTTCTTTTATTTTGAGTATATATACAAACCTGAGGCTCAGTTTGAGTTTCTGTTAAGCTTAGAACAAAAGTCTGGACTACTGGATAGATCGGTGATAGAAAAATTTATTTTAGAATAAAGTAAACCCGGGTAAACTGGCCCAAAGAGGTTTCTGAGTCTTAGATCTCAGAGAGCGGCTGGCAGGAAAACCAGGGATTCTGACCATCACCATAGCACAATGGCACAATGACAGTGTGGATTCTTCCCCACTGAGACCCTACAATGAGCCTTCCCACAAGAAACTTCCTCCAGGAATAATATATACCTTTTAACTCATCTTTAACTTTATCACTGAAATTCCCAACAAGGATGTTTCTCGGTGCCAAGGCCGCAGTGGTTTTTATGATGTGGGAGCCTTTGTGGAAAAAGAGCTCAAGACCATTTCATACAGGCTCCAAGCGGTAGCCAGATGACAGTGACTTTTAGCCACTCTGAACTTGGATCGCGTCCGTAGCAGTGACTGTGACACATTACATCTGAATGAGTCCAGAAGTTGCTAGTCTTTAGGCTCAAATGAATCATTCCACTCAGGCGAGGAGGACAGAGCATGAAGCTTTTATATCCCTACGTGACTAGAACACTGTTTTAACTCTAGCTGGAACTGGAATCCCCATAAGGAAAACAGACTATGAGAGTGAAGTCCACCTTTTCTCTCCTGGTGCTCCAGCATCCTGCCTTGTTACTTAGGACTCCACTGAGATCATTCGGTCAGGAAGCACATACAAGGAGTGCCAGCCTTGATGGGCAAAGAGCTCAGACTAAAGCTCTGTTCAAGCTCCATTCTTGCTGTCTTTTAACCAGTTTCTACATTTACTTACCAAACTCTTACCTTGGCTGCTAGCTCTTGTCACTGTCTTTCTACTTTGTACGTATGTGCTGGCCCATTCCTTGCCTCCTCATTGGCCTGAGCATTTTGGCCTAGTTCGTTCCTACTTTCAGCGGCCCAGGGTAAGGTTGGGGACCTCCTGCCCTGCACCAAGGCCAAGGGGATGAGGAGATGCTGAGGTTAGCCCTACTCTGCTCTCCAAGACCTGTGTCTAGCACAGGGCTGCACTGCCCACCAGAAGGGTCTCCTTCCTCTATTTCACCTGCTTACAGGGGGTGCTTCTGGCAGGGACAGAGTAGAGATTGACTGGGGCCCTGTCTGCCCCTTGCCCCCCCCCACTCCCGCCCCGGTGTCTGCCTTTCCTACTTGCTTTCTGTGTTCCAGAGTTAATGGGTGGACATTGAATAAAAATTGTTTTGTTTTGCTTTGTTTTTACAGGGAAGCTTTAGGTAAAGTTCAAATCAATCGCTCCTAATAAAATAATATTTATTTGGTTGCAAATATATATAATTTATATGTACAGTCCATAGTAGATATGACAGCCAATAGGTAGCCCAACGCAGAAGCGGCTGTATCTGCCACTTCTGCTCAGACCCCTTGGCAAATCTTAAGAGCGTTGTGTGCTGAACGTGTGCATGTGTCTGCAGAATTTACTCTTCCTCTGTCCAGAGGAAATCAGAAGCTCTAACCACAGTTTCGGGGTCATTGCTTTGCCTGTCAGGCTTGCTCGGGGTCAGCAAAACACTCTCCATCTTATGTCAGCCCGATTCATGCTCTGTGCTCTGTCCATCAACGTCTCTACTCGCCCAGGGACTGAGGGCAGGTGGTTCAGGGTCTGCTTTACCATTCCGTAGGCTGGGAGCTCCTCCCAGTGGCTTCTGTTTTACGGAGTCATTTCCAGTGAAAAAAATTCAGGCATAATTCTGAGATGGTTCCTTCCACCTGAATCCTTTGGAGTTTTTCACCGGCATGTGGTAGCGCATCTGAGTCCAGAACCTGGAATTGGGAGGGACCGATTTTAAGCCTCTCCAAGTGACGGTGGGCAAAACCCGGAGAGCTTTTTTCACCAGATGAGGTAGAGACTCTGGCTCTTGGAAGGAACAGAACTTAATTAAAATTAGTTTCAGTGTTTGGTCATCCAAGGCAAGATTCACGGCTGCTTGTAGTTCAAAGACACTGGGTCCGTTGACATAGTTGGGACTCAAGATAAATATTCCTCTTCTACTTTTCTTAATAATGTTTACGATGTCTTCTGCATATGCTGGAAATAAGGAATTGAATCATTTGCTATTGTATTGCTGAACCCGGAGTCTCGATAATCCCAAATCTCCCAGATCTACCCAGAGGGTTCCCTGCAAAGGTTTTTAGGGAAGGAGGAAAGGAAGCTTGGTTTGCTATGTCGCCTTCTCTGTATCAACCCTATGGGCAGTTGAAGATACACTCAAGTATCCGGGGGCTCTCTACTCTACATTCCTCTCTTTGTGCTCTGTCTCTTCAAACTGTCACTCCCTCTAGGAGAAGACCTTGTTGGCACCAGTCAGGCTGGGATAACAGAGGGGCATGGGATGTCCCAGGCTCCCTGGCGGGGTGTCCGAGGCAGAGGAAATGGGGGGAAGGAATGATGTCTGTACATCTGGTGAGTGGCAAGAACTGTGCCCTGCCTCACCCAATGCTGACACTTGTGGCCAGCAGCATCCTTTTTTTTTTTTTAATAGATAGATTTATTTATTTATTTATTTATTTATCTATCTACTTATTTATTTATTTTCAAATTATATATACTATTTTTTATTTTTTTAATTTTTTTTATATATGAAGTTTATTGTCAAATTGGTTTCCATACAACACCCAGTGCTCATCCCAAAAGGTGCCCTCTTCGATACCCATCACCCACCCTCCCCTCCCTCCCACCCCCCATCAACCCTCAGTTTGTTCTCAGTTTTTAAGAGTCTCTTATGCTTTGGCTCTCTCCCACTCTAACCTTTTTTTTTTTTTCCTTCCCCTCCCCCATGGGTTTCTGTTACGTTTCTCAGGATCCACATAAGAGTGAAAATATATGGAATCTGTCTTTCTCTGTATGGCTTATTTCACTTAGCATAACACTGTCCAGTTCCATCCACGTTGCTACAAAGGGCCATATTTCTTTCTTTCTCATTGCCATGTAGTACTCCATTGTGTATATAAACCACAATTTCTTTATCCATTCATCAGTTGATGGACATTTAAGCTCTTTCCATGATTTGGCTATTGTTGAGAGTGCTGCTATAAACATTGGGGTACAAGTGCCCCTATGCATGAGTACTCCTGTATCCCTTGGGTAAATTCCTAGCAGTGCTATTGCTGGGTCATAGGGTAGGTCTATTTTTAATTTTCTGAGGAACCTCCACACTGCTTTCCAGAGCGGCTGCACCAATTTGCATTCCCACCAACAGTGCAAGAGGGTTCCCGTTTCTCCACATCCTCTCCAGCATCTATAGTCTCCTGATTTGTTCATTTTTGTGGCCAGCAGAGTCCTACAAAGCAGGGAGACCACCTGTTCAGATTGACAGAGGTGACTTCCTACAGGGGACCCAGGAGCAATATCTTGTTCTGGAAGGCATCCCTAGGGCCCACTAATTTTTTTTTTTTTCTGAAGATGGCTTATTCTTGGATGATGCAGCACATCTCTGCAATGCATGTTTTTCTGTGTTGTTGCCTAACATGTTCTAAGCTCATGAAATATTCCAGAGGGTGTATATCCCAACAGAAGGAATAGCAGGGAAGCCCATAGAGCACTTGCATTCAACTGTTCTTTTTGTTCTATATCTTCTCTTGGCTTATAGGACCTACCTCCTCCTGGGGCCACATCTCTTTCAAGCAAACACAAGTTGTATCCATATTTGTTTTCCAAAACTTCAGGGAATAGATTCAGGGCCAAGTATTCCTCATGCAGAGATGAAGTGGCCTCACTCTCAAAAGAGCTCCATTTCGCATAGGATACGAAAGCATCAAATACCTTTTTATCTGAGGAAGAGAAATGTTAGGAAAAAAAAGTCAGCCATTTACGTTTTTCTCACTATCATGGCATATCTACACGTGCTTGAGTCATATGGCAAATGGGCAAGAATTAAGTGCCGGGCTCCTTACTGAACTGATTTAACAATAAAAAGCAGCAGCTGCGCCCAATTCAGAATCACACTGCTGAGCCGTATCGATTGCCCAACCAAATTCGAATTCTGATTTATGACGCGGTCCTGCATTTTCACTGAGGTCAGATCAAACAGTTGCGGCTTCTGTGATTAAATCATATTAGTCAGGGGTTCCTCTGGGTTTTTTTTTTTTTTTTTTTGCACTGCAGTGCTGCTGTCTCATGAGTTACACATCAAAGAAGAGTCTGTTCCATCAAAGCATGATAATATCCAGCAAGCGGAGCACGGCCAAGACCCAGCACCTTGCACGTGAACGAGAGAGCTGACGGCACATGTACCTCTATTAGAATCCCCGCCGTGTAAAATGAGATCATAGTAACTCCCTGGCAGACTGTCTTCAGGGTTGCATGATATAACGTATATAAAGCGCGTGGTGTCTGGCTCACAGCAGGGCACAAGATAAATATCCACCCCCCCCCCCCCCGCCTTCCAGATGGGAAACTCTATTTATGAAACTTGTTTTAGGATATTTGTAAAGTCTCATGTGCCTCTGTTGAGTCGATTAGTACAAGTGCACGTTGATTACTGGGATGTGCTACAGAACTAACCAAGAGAGGCAGAAAATCTCAAAAGTTCGCTCATGGGCTTCAGAGTCTGGACATACCCATTCGGTGTCATATTCCAGTGCTTTGCACAAAGGCTGGCAAATAGCAGTGTTACAAAATAGCAAACAATAGCGCCGGTGGCTGATGTGATGGGCAGAACGCTTGCTTAATGTGGACGGAAGAAGAGGCCTTCCGGGATGGAAATGCCAGCAAAAGAAGAAGAAGAGGGAGTGGAGGAGGTCCAGGAGACAAGAAAGAGACCCAGGAGGCTCATCTGGGAAGTGCCTCATTGCCCAGGTGGGAAGGAGGAGGTTCATGGGGCATGGCCGGCAGGAAGTGCTGTGCAGTTTAAATGTGTGAGACACCACAGTCACCTCGGATTCCTTCCATGTCCCTGTGAAACTCCAACAGGCTTGGATTTTTCTATCATCTGGAGACATTTACATTTCTTTAGTAAGAAAATTAACAAATGGGAGTATTAGAGCTCTCTTAGGTCCTCTGCAACTCTGACATTCTGCATCTCTCTAAAATTTTGGATATTCGGCACTAACTTCAAAGGACACAGCCGTTTTGCTGTAAAACATTAGATTAGCTACAGAGGGCACTGAATCACCGTGCTTGAAAACCGGCGTCTGTGTCCTCATCAGGGTAGTGTCTTGTGCAAAGTAAAAAGAGAAAGGGCAGATTTAAAAGTGTCACAGTTGATTGGCTCTTTTGTACAAGCTCTAGAATCTTAAGATAAATAACATTTTAGTAAAGGAAATATAAATCTTTTAGGGGGATGATTGAGGCATTGGCTAAATAATTTGTTCAATTCAAAAACGCTAAGAAGCTAATTAAAAAAATAAATCTCAAAAAACACTCTTGGCTGAAGGGTTTCTAGCGTGAATTTTCAATAATTAGTTGAAAGGAAGGTATGATTGATGCATCTCGACTTCTCCTTTTCCTGTAAATCTGACAGCTTTTCGCTGCATTCCCGGCGTGGGAGGAGCAGCGGCGTGGGAATTAATTATCCCAGGCAGGTAAGTAATTATCCCCGGATTCCAGCAGAATGGATGCTGCCCTTTGCAAGCAAGAGAACCATCCAGTAAAACAGTACACCTAATCTTAGAGACCTCCAGGGC
This sequence comes from Neofelis nebulosa, assembly GCF_028018385.1. NCBI lineage: Eukaryota > Metazoa > Chordata > Mammalia > Carnivora > Felidae > Neofelis > Neofelis nebulosa. Next base: position 83,115,254 of record NC_080790.1, on the reverse strand, counting down.
TAGAAAAACACACCAGCAGCTCTTCTATTCTAAAGAAGCACTATCATCCTGTCTCCTGGGGAAATGGGCAGACAGCTCCATTAATTGTAATACCGGTTGCCTTTTACAGAATGTCACATGTTCGGGGACATTGCCACCATCTTCAAGCCCCTCATTTTACAGATGAGGCTGAGGTAATAGCTAATGGGGGCTCTGAGCCAAATCACCTGGGTCCAAATCCTGAGTTCTAACACCATCTTGCAGTTCGGTTTTGGGCACGCGATTTTACGTCTCTCTGTCTGATTGCAGGATTCAAGTGACAAAGTAGCTAATACACCTGACTGGCATGGACTGTTTACCACGTGCTAGATGCTGTTCTAAATGATAAATATTTCTTAACCCAATGGGTCCTCATAGATTTCATCGTGATTGTGATCATAATCCCTTTTTCCAGAAGAGGAAACTAAGTCATGGGGATGTTAGCTCATCTGTCATATTGCGTCAGGTTGGTGAGCAGAGAGATTGTTTTCGAGCCCAACATGCTCTGCAATAGCATCGTTGATCAGCAAGATTCCTGGAAACTGGAATGAAAAGAAATTTTTTCTCCACCTGTTCCCAGTTCTCCCAGGTTGAGCCACCACACCTGGAAGGAGGTTTAAAAGGCTGAGGGGCATGACTTTATCCATCAGGGAACATCCATTTCTTGAGCTTCTCCCTCTAAGTCTGAGAAGAAATGTCAGAGGCAGGTCGGGGTCACCTTACCCCCAAGTGTCTCATCCTTGCTCTGGTAGGTTCGGTACAGCAGCACTATTTCAATCCAGTACATGTAGAGCAGAGCACCTGTGGTCAGCACGCCTGCCAGGCTCATGACGGTACCAAGTAGGATGTAGATGAACACCACTGGGGGAAACACGGTAGCCATGAACAAATGTCTCTGCGAGACCACATTTGGGCTGACGCTGTGGGCCCGCCCAGCGCCTTCTCAGGCTCTATTATTTTCTCAAAATCACTGCTCTTGGGAGCATTCCTCTTGACTCTGGAAACACTTAAAATCGTATCTTGAGGGAACTGTCTTACAATGAACTGGAAAGAACCCACGGGAATGGCACGTTCCTGAACAGGAAACGGATGGGGAAACTAATCATGGTCACTTTTAGTTATTTTTCCCCCATAAACCTCCACAAAACCCATTCGCATCCTTCTCATTGCATATTATAAATTATCTTCATGCCCTATCTTCCCTACAAAAGTCTAAACTTCCTGAGGCCAGGAGGCACACGTGGCTCGGTTTCACACTCTTCACGGTACCTAACGCGCGAGAACTTTCACACGCCTCTCCTGACGGGAGCCCCACTACAGAGCATCCACAACACCGAGCACAAGTTTTGTCTTATTTAAGCCTCACTAGCTGTCAAAACTTGCTTGTTCTGTAATCGGTTCTTAATTGAATGAATGAATGATATCAACTCCATCACGGAGTATCTTCTTAAGGAAATTTCAAAGCTATTCTTTATCAGGAATTTCCACTCCTCCTGTCAAAGACTGTGGTCTGTGATACACACATATCACTCTGAGCAGTGAGCAAGATGACTCTTCTCTCCTCCACTCTCCAGTACCCTACCATCATGGTCTCTGGATTCAGAAGCCAGGAAAAGAAAACCCTGAAAGGGAGCTAGGTCCTAGCACAATACCTGTTACACAAGACATGCCCTTCAGGTGTTTGTAGAATAATGGATGAGTGAACGAATGAATGAATGGATGGCAGGCTTTTCCAACACAGGCCCCGTACAAAGAGTATTAGTCAAGAGGACCAGTTCTGGATCACTGTGATGTGATTGCGATTACTAGTAATGTGTCCTTGGTCAAAGTATTAAATGGTTTAATATGAGCAAAATGCATAATGTCTGGCTTCTCACAAATGTTAATTGCTATCATCATCAACATCATCAGCAGGATATTTCTTTAGGAAAATTCCTCTCCTTTCAGATAAAAGCAGTTGTGTGCCTTCTGCGGCCACCTTCCAGGCTTACCTCCTTTCTTTTCTCTCAGCTGGATGGACTGGGTCGTGTTCCCGATGGAGTTCTGGGCAAAGCAAACAAACTTCCGGTGAAGATCCCTCTGAGTGACTTCTTTCAAGTGGACAACACGCTCTATAACGTCATCCTTTTTGGTGTATTTAACTCTAGGAAAGAAGGGGAAATACCCCATTCATTCAGCAGCATAAATTGACCACTTTTGCAGTATTTGGAATTCTTATTAGTGGCCAACAGTTTGGATTTCGGGAGAGCTATCGGATCAAAGCATAGAAGGAGATGCCAGAAGACCATAAGATGGTCAGAGGGGGTTCATTTTTGATTATTGAATCTTCTGGGCATCGTTTTATGCATCACCAGAATTTAATTTACTGTGGGCCTCATCTGACCTCCATTACTCGAAGCATTCTCCTTGAAAACAGACTATAATAATAATTTAAGAATAATGTTGAACATGATGCACTTCCACCAAGGGCTGACCATGTTTCTCTGCTCACTCATTTTTTTTAATGTTTATTTATTTATTTGAGAGAGAGAGAGAGAGAGAGAGAGAGAGAGAACAAGTGGGGGAGGGGTAGAAAGAGAGGGAGACACAGAATCTAAAGCAGGCTCAATGCTCCAAGCTATCAGCACAGAGCCTGATGCAGGGCTTAAACCCATGAGCTGTGAGATCGTGACCCGAACTGAAGTGGGAAACTTAACCAACTGAGCCACCCAGGCTCCCCGTCTCACTCTTTTTTTTAACATTTATTTATTTTGAAAGAGAAGGAGAGAGTAGGGGAGGGGCAGAGAGAAACGGAGAGAGAGAGAATCCCACTAGGCTCCATGCTCAGCATGGAGCCAGATGTGGGGCTTGATCCCACGAACTGTGAGATCATGACCTGAGCTGAAATCAAGAGTCAGACGCTTAACCAACTGAGCCACCCAGGTGCCCTTGTGCTCACCCTTTTTAACACTAAATGTAGACTATCAAGTCTCCTTCATTCCTCACAGGAACCCCCACGAGGTAAGAGTATGATCGTCCTAACTTGGCCAGCAACACAGACCAGGCATAGAAGGTAGGTGACCGTGCATGGTCACTCTGCTTGGAAGTGGCAGCCCATGCCCTGGGTCTGGGCCATTCTGCCCCATCCAGCAAGTTGTAAGTCTCAGTATTTATGCACAATTTGTGTTCTCTAAGGTTGCCAATCTACAGTCTCTCTTTACTAGCTAAGGCATCTTGCCTGGGTGGATGATATTTTAGGCTGTGTTGCTTGGAGCCCTACAATACCAACACTTATTCACTGAATATTTCCTACCAATCAGGAACCGTGATGACCGTCTCACCTCTACTGTGTCTACTCCGTACAGGGACCTAGTAAAGTGGACGTAAGTGTCCACAGATTAAAGATGGTACAGTGGAAGCTTACAGGGGTCAAGTGTCACATTGCCAGGGGGTGGAAAACAGAAATCCAAACCCAAATAAGTTGTGTGACTTCCCTTGTCTTAGAAGCTCCTGATAACTTTTATTGCTGTTCTCAAAATTCATCCTTTATTTTTTCGTAATGACATAAACTTTTCAAAATGATATTACATTTGTTCATTGAAATCTTTTTAAAATTCAGAAGGACGTGCTTAATACACAGTCTATTACTGTGGAACGGATCTTGGAAAGATGAGGGACTCTGTTTTTTAGTGACAGGCCTGACCAATCGGATTGAAACCCGTAATCCCGCCAGCGGCCGGAGTCCAGTTTTGTGAGGCACTGGATAGCTCTGAATAACAGAGTTTTCCTTTCTATTGAGCCAACTGTCTTCCCCGTAAATTCTGTCCACTAATATGGACAACAAACTAAGCCTCGTTTCCATAAAACACTGTGGTTTCCAAGTACTTCAAGATATCTCACCTCTGCATTTCCTTTTCCAGGTTGGATTTCTTCAACTATTCCTCGCTTCACATATTTTTGGTCAGAATCCTTATTATTGTGCATTTTCCTCTCCATACATTCCAGACTGTTAATGACTCTACATATTTGGATCCCTGAACTGACCACTACTCTAAATGAATGGCACTGGGAAAAATGGGGTGTGGGCAGAGGGCAGCATTCTTTCCCATTGGTTGGACGTGCTACTTCTCTTCTGCCTTCCTGGCTCGGTATGTCTGTCTTGTCAGCTTGATGTTTAAACGTCAAACTGTTGCTATAAACTCAGCTTTAGGGGCACCTTGGTGGCTCCGTTTGGTTGAGCGTCCAACTTTTGGTTTCCACTCAGGTCATAACTCTCTGTTGGTGGGATGGTTCGTGGGATCCAACACGGCTTGGGTTCCGTGCTGACAGTGTGGAGCACACTTGGAATTCTCTCTCCCTCTCTCTCTGTTCCTACCTCCCTCCCCCCTCAAGATAAATAAACATTTTTTTTAAAAACCCTGAGCTTTCAAACAGCTTAAATATTTCATTTTATGGCCCTATTAAGAAACTGCTTCTGATCTCAGGGTTGAAAAGGATCCTGCACTTTGCATTTCTGTCCTTTTCTATTCACCACTAGTTGGCGCCAGTGGCCACACCATCAACTGCGCGCCTGTTCATCTCCGTGAGTCCATTTTAGAGGTTTCCAAAGGTGTTTTAAAAAGTGTTCAGTGTAGGTTGCAAAGAATATGGTCTGCTAATTTCCTTCTTACCTTTTCTGCTCAGGTGTTGGAACTTCCCACTCCTGGTCGGAATCTTTAATGTACCATTTTATTACAGGTTTAAAATCTCGTTGGTAGCCAAATCGTGCCGTGCAGTTAAGAGTTAAAGGCTTTCCTGAAAATGAGAGAGACACACAAAATAGGAAGGAAGTCCGTGAGGACACTTTGTCCTGTGCAGGAGGAAGACGCCATCCGAACACTGTTCACTGCTGCAATCACGTTTGCAGGATAAATAGGTGTGCCAGAAATAACCAAACATCTACCGGTCTCTCATTCACAAGCAAATAAGACCAGGTATGTTTCTCTCCATTGAGCAACACTTAACATCTCAGACTTGTGACTCTTTGGTCACAGCGCTAAGAATTCTGATGTGGTTTGAGGGCAGACACCAGGAAAATGAGGAGTCCTCTCAGTGACCAGCCTGGTCTTCTAATGCTGCTATTGAGTACATAATGTGTCAATAAAGAACATTTTACTACTAACCAACATTTGCATATTAACTTAAAATCGTGAGGTTACTGTAATGTAGTTTAAAGAAGGAATTATTTAGATATTCAGCAGTTTCTTGAACAATGCACTAGGGGTGGGCATGCATGTGATGACACTACCCTTTTCCTACCCGCTTTTTCTACAAGCGGTCTCCAGATACACTCTGCCTCAAATTCAATATTTTCACCATGAGATGGTTAAGGACTCCATTAAAAATCATCTTCGCACCTTAATAATGTCCCCCCCCCCCGCCCTTTAGGGTTTTCAAATTCATTGAAGCTGTAGGTAACTTGGCTATTTTTGAATTATTAATGTTTTTTTCTTTCCTCCTTCCTTACATTCTTGTGATGCTGTGGGTATTGCTAATGCTATACCCTGATACCGCCACCTAGTGGTCTTTTACCATAGTATCTATTTTGACATTTATTTCTATAAGTATAGATGTGTTAGCATTTAAAAGAATCTCTTATTTTCTTGGAACAACCAGCACTTGGTTTTAAATAGAGAAGTTCTTATTTGGCTGTGTGGGGAAAATGTAGATGTTACTGAAGTGGATAAAATAAAAGGGTACCAGAGAAAAGTCACTTTGCCCCTCTACACAAAAAAGACACCACTTGGGAGTACAAATTACTCGGGCAGGAGATGTAGTGTTCCTCCATAGGTATCTTAAAGCCCACACCGAACACCACGTTTTTAAAGGTTAATGCTCTTCAAGGTGGTAAATCGGTTACATTTACAGATTTAATCAATGGACCTAATATACGTAACCACCTGTTTCTGGGATGAGTAAGGAGAAATCTAAAATCTATTGAACATGACCAGTTCACTAGCCACCTAACATACATTATCCTACATTTCTCACTGAAACCAGATGAGGTCAGTTTTCCTTTGTCTATTTACAGATTTAAAACCTGAGGCTTAGAAAGATTAAATAACTCTCTAAGGTCAACAAACTAGCCAGTGGCTGAGTCAAGATTCACACGGAATTCTGTTTGACTTAAAATCCCAATGCTTCTTTCCTTAATACGCCACTTAGACCTGCTCCCAGAAGCACAATGTCATTCAATGGTGATAATACAACCCACCTTACCAAGTTCTACTTCCAGTGTGTCCTTGATGGGGTCCAGAATATCTGGCTTGAAAATAGTGTCTTTCACTAAAAGATGAAAATAGTGATTATTATTTGCATTGGGAAATCAGAAGGCCTCCTTGCTGAAGATGTGCGTGCAAAGTAGCACTTTGATCTAAATGCTTTGGCGCTCCCTCTTCGATTTTGGTGCATTGTCTACAAAGTTAGTAGGAACTCAGGTTTCCACATGAAAAGCAAGCCTCCAAAGATGAGCGTGACATCAGGTTGCAGGTGCTAGTGAAACATTAGTCCCTGATAAATCCTTGTCCTCCCGGGTGTGTTTTCTTCCACACCAGCCCTGCTCAACTGCTACAGACCTGAGCCCCCATTCCTGTCTTCTACGACATTGCTTTTTGGTACCATCTGGCTGAGTAGTCCGGAAGAAGAATGCACTTGAGAAAATGCCCACATCAGCCAGACCGGAGGCCACTCCTCCATCCTTAAGTTCATGGTTTATTTCAAGATAAAAGTGAGTCCGACCCTCCATTACTCATTTATGCCTGAGTTTCTGGCCACAAACTGTCAAATAGGGCTCTGTGGTCAGACTTCCTCCTGAATATGGCCCATCTCCTGATCAAGGAAAATTCATCACCTCTGCTCTGGACATTGTCCTCTTACTTCTCGGGGACCTTCAATGACTCCATTATCTTCCCTGTATATTTCTCTCTCACTCTCACACACACACGCACGCACACACACACACACACACACACACACTCTCTCTCTCTCTCTTTCTCTGGGTTTCTGCCCATTGGCGTTTATCCATGCTCAGTCTCTTCATTTTAAAAGAGAAAACATTCCCTATACCTTATGTCCTTGTCACATTCATGCTCCTTCCTTCCAAGCCAAATTCTTGAAGGAGCGATATGTGCTCACCTCCTCCATTCTGTCGCTTCCCATGGAGTTCAATTCCTGCCTCCATCACTCCACGGAAACTGCTTCAGCTAAAGTTGCCAGTGACGTCCTTGTCCCTAAATCCACTGGACACAACTGAGTTTTTCTTCTGCTTTATTTCTCAGCACCTTCGGACACTGTTGGGCATGGCCTCTTAGAATCCTCTCGTTTTTCGTTCCCTGCTTCCCTACTTTCCTGTTTACCTTCTGCCTCTCTGCTCACTTCCCTGTGTGTTTGGGGGCTCTTCTTCTGGGCTTCTCGTGAACATCAGTTCTCTCCCTTGTTCTCTGCTAGTGGTCTTTTGTTCTATCTACTCTCGCTGGGTGGTACCGTTCATTCTCTAGAACTGTTCCCTACTAAAGATCTTGAACCTTTAAATGATCTCTCTCCTCCATCATCAGTTTCACTTCCTTTACAGCTCCTATCCCCACTCTCCCACTGGTACTCACTAACTTATGTAAATAATGACCTCCGTTGCCCTTCCCAAACCCAGCGATGAGTTCTCAGACCTCACCCCTGACGCAGAGCGTTACTCCCTCTGCCCGGAGATACTTTAGCCACCATGCCCTGGGACAGTTTCCCTCTGTTCTCACACCCCTGCTCCACCCCCTTTGGGGATCCCTTCCCTTCTCCCAACCTCTCCAAGTGTTGCAATGCTACAGTCCTCGGTTCCAGGCCTTCTTCTCTCTATACTCACTCCCCAGATGAGCTCATTCAGTTTTTTTTGCTTTAGTTATTTATTTTTTTAATGTTTTTATTTATTTTTGAGACAGAGAGAGACAGAGCATGAGCAGGGGAGGGGCAGAGAGAGAGGGAGACACAGAATCTGAAGCAGGCTCCAGGCTCTGAGCTGTCAGCACAGAGCCCCACGCGGGGCTCGAACTCACGGACTGTGAGATCATGACCTGAGCTGAAGTCGGACGCTTAACCGACCGAGCCACCCAGGCACCCCCAGTCTTTTTGCTTTAGATATCATGTTGACCACCCTCACATTTACACCTCTGGCCCTATCATCTCCGGACTGGTTTGTCCAAATTCCTCCTTGTCATTGTGATTTGGATCACCGAAAGTCCTTTCGGACGTAATGTTTAATTTCTTCCTTAGACCCTCTTCTCTTGCAGCCTTTCCTGTTTCATGAAATGGTGTCACCATTTACCATCTTATCCAGGCCAGAAAACAAAAACATCCTTGGTTTCCCTCTTCACGCATTAAATCCATCATCAAGTTCTGTGGATGCACAAACAAAGCCGCTCCTCACCTCCTTTGCTAAGTCTGTGCAGTGAGCGATCAGAGATATCTTCCAAGAATGTGCATCAGACCTGCTGTGTAAGTTCTTATGTATGCCATGCAAGGCCATCCTCCATCAGTGTCCAACAGAAAATCCACCTAGTTGCCCAACCTAAAACCCAAGTCTCTCTCATCCTGGATCCCTCCTTTTTCCTCTTCCTCACTCCCAATTTCCAAGTCCTTTCAGCTGTACCCTCTCCGTAGTCTCTGAGTCTGTCCACATCTGTCCATCCCCACTGCAGCTCTCTGCCCGGAACGGCATTTTCCCACCTTCCTTGGGCTGGTTGGTCCTCACCCGTCTGTTCTTGCTCGAGCGTGGTATGTCCAGGTTTGGGCTTAGTGGGTCTCTTGTATGCCCCACTGCTTCCCTTTCTCCCCACTCATCATACTGTCTAGTGACAGCCTATGTGCCCACAAAGTGGGAACTTCCGGGTGATCACAGACAATGTGTCCAGGTATTCGTTCTTACAGCCTGAGCACCAAGCCCAATGCTTGATACATATTAGATGTCCCACAAATACTTGTGTGAAAATGAATATGTGAAAAAGTGAATGACTGAGGAAGACAGGAATGATGACAGAGAAGGCTTGGTCGAAAGAGACGCAATCGATGTTGCGGGGAATCCCTCGGGCGAGCGAGAAAAGCAGACTCAGCCCCTGAAAACTTGATGGGCTGAGTGGCATGTCCGAGGGAAGAGGAATCACACATCCCTTGGAGGGGGCTAGCGGCACAAGTGGGGTGCTTGTGCTCTAACTTCTCCTCCAAGGAAGAGTCTAATGTAAATGTTCATTGCTGAAGTCCAGGAAAGTAGGCAGAAGTGGTTACCTTGGCCTCAAGGTGTTTAACGTAATTTGTATCCTACACTAAAAGAAGAAGAGGTAAAAATAATCGATATGTTTACTAAGAGCTAGGTCAACCATTCTGTAGCTCTTTAATATAAAGCATGGATGACTGACCCTGTTGTGTTTTGACAAGAACCATGTTTAAATTAATGACGTCGTATAATTTATTCATGTGGATACTTATAAATCTGGGAAGAACGGCTCAGTGAAAAGACTGGGCCAAAATAGAGCACAAAAGAACAAACCCAACAGACCACCAAACATATAACAAGGTATTAAACTTCATTAGTACTCAGAGAGATGTAAATTGGGATTTAAAAGGGGGGAGAGAGAAAGAGGTCTCACTTGACACCAGTCAAAAAGTCTGTAAACATCAAACATTATTTGGTAATAATGAGAATCTGTTCTTCACTAAGGGGGGTATAAACTGGCAAAATGATAGAATAGTACCATGTGTTTTTAACACAAAACACATTTTGTAATATAAAACGATATTCTATTTTAATTTTTTAAGTTTATTTATTTATTTGAGAGAGACACAGACAGCATGAGTAGGGGAGGGACAAAGAGAGAGAGAGAGAGAGAGAGAGAGAGAGAGAGAGAGAGAGAATCCCAAACAGGCTCCATGCTGTCAGCACAGAGCCCGATGCAGGGCTTGAACCCATGAAACCAGGAGATCAAGACCTGAGCCAAAAGCAAGAGTTGGATGCTTAACCCACTGAGCCATCCGGGCGCCCCCAGTATTCTATTTTATTAATGGATATATACTTTTGTCGAAAAGCATAAAGACATAAATGGAAAGCATATAGGGTACATAATTGGACTACAGCTGGGAAGAGAAGGAGCAGAAAGGGGTAAGAGCATAGGCCTCAATCTGTCTCTGCAATGTCTCATTTCTTTAAAGAAAAAGCAAGATTCTAAGTGTGCAGAGAAACAGTAATATGTATTAAAGCTGATAGGTTCATGGTGCCACTGCTGTGTGTGAAATATTTAAAATCATTTTTTAAATTATTACAAAAACTTAGCAGGATTCATCAGTGCATGGAAAACCCAACTTGTGACAACATGAATATGATCCAGAATGAGGCCTTCCTTGGGGGACAGAATCTAGATTTATGGGGAAATTAATGTTTTCCCACATTTAAGGCTTCACGTGACTACCAGTATATGATTATCTTTTTTCTTTCCCAAAAAGGAAACCATTACTAAACCGAAGGAAGATAGCTTTAATTGGGTAATAGGGGTTCAAATCCCAAATCTTGAAATGAAAAATCTCACTTACCGATGGTTGTCACTTGGACAACAGCTCTGACTGTCCATGAACTTGTGTTATCTGAATCAGTGTAATCACATACATATATGCCCTGGTCGTGGTCATAAACTTCATCCACTAGGATTGAGTTGCTCCTTTCTTCAGAGAGTAGTTTTCCATTCTAATCCAAGGGACAAAAAAATCAATAACTTTCTCTAACCAGAGAATTGTTAGTAATATTAGTCAAACTTATAGAAAAACTTCATAAATAAGGGCATCACCCAAGTATGAAGAGCTTCTGTTCAAAAACTGTATTGGTAAGAGTCTTATTTGTTAATGAGAGGCACTTTCACATGCAATTACGTTATCTTTTAAGATCAAGGCACCAAATCTGACTAATCTTCCAAGAGTTATGTGGCCTAGTATTTCCCAAAACATGACGCAGAACCCTGAGAATATTCTAGAAAACTCACAGTACTCTACATAACTGACATCTCAATGAATTTTTTGAAAACATGTATATTTATGGTTATAGAAATTGACATAGTTTTGTGGTGGGGACGGGCTAATATAAAACTTCCTGTTTAAATAAATTTCACTCTTGGGGCACCTGGGTGGCTCAGTTGGTTAAGAATCTGACTTTGACTCAGGTCATGATCTCACGGTTCATGGGTTCGAGCCCCACATCTGGTGAGCACGAGCCCTGCTTTGGGTGAGCCCCACCTCTCTCTTTCTCTGCCCCTCTCTCACTTGTGCCCTCTCTCTCTCAAAAAAATAATAAGTAAATTTCACTCTAAAAAAAGGTGAAATTTATTTTTTTTAAGGTGAAGTGTAAATTTAAAATATTAAGTAAATAACTAAACAGGTGTACAGACATATGACAAGGAATGACCAGTGAGTGAGACACAGTGAACTCATGGCGGACCCAAAGTCACGTGAGAACTAAAATGCAATTATGAACATTTCTCTCCCTTACTCAGCATATCCTTCAGGGATGCTCTTCTAAGGTCTGGAGTTCTCCCCCGGCTGCAGTTGCCATTCCTTCCTGGTCTCCTTTCCTGCTACTGCCCCTCCACTCACTTGCCATTCCCGAAATAACCATATTCCTTCATCAGCTACCCGTTTGTAAGTCTCTCCCAGCACTCTCTCCCCCTGGGTAGGCTGCAGCTCAGTCCTTAACTCCAACTCAAAAGGATGATTCTCACAGAGAGAAGAGGGTGATCACACACTCCCTGAGCAGAACCAGTCTCTTCGTGCTCCCAGACCTCCATGATCGTGCATAGCCCTCTGATCATAACGATGTGTATAGTTACCTCCTTCTCCGAAGTTGTGAAGACCAGCCTTTGTGCCAAGACACATAACTGCTCCTACACACACTGGCAGGAATAAACACAGATCCCTCCTTGCAGAGAGCACTCAGTCTAAGAAGGCAGGTCCCAAGCAATAAGCCAGACTGCAATGCACTTGGGCGACCTTGCCTCAACTCACAAGAAGCAGGGCTACTCCCTCCAGGCCAATCAGACCTTAAGGAGTATGTAGGAATCACTCCATTAAGCTAAGTGCCTTCTCAGAAATATTTGAAATGGAGACTATATATAGGAAATAGGGCCAAGGTGAAGAGGCTGATGCATGTAGACAGATTTGGTCTTTGTGTCTCTACTATATGGCAAGCAGGCCAGGAATCGTAAGCTCTTTGTAAACGATGCATGTTTGAAACGTTTTGAAGCGTGAGAATCATGTAAGTTATCAGTAGGGGCTAGGACCTAGTAGGGGCTCAAAAAATCTTTGTTGAACGGTTGAGTATCCCTTTGCCAATAATTCTGTAGCCCCTAACCTCCATGTAGCCCATGGCCTTCCAATCTCCAGCAAATAGCACCTGGAGTGTGTGTCTTACCACACAGTCCAAAGCAAAGACATACACAGCGAAATCACCTAGTATCTATACAGATTATAAAATTCTTTCTCGTGTATTACCTCATATGACTCATTCCAAGGACTCTCTGACTTGGGTTGCACAGGCTTTGGGAGGAAGCTGAGGCTCTGGCGTTTGTGTGTTGTTCTGTATCACAGAGCTAGCAAGTGAGAGGGCTGAGGGTCAATCTGAATTTTTCTGACTCTGAGTTTCATGTTCTCATTGAGGAGTTTCCCTTCTGTTTCCCTGCTGACTGGTAGGAGCAGGGTTTCCCCACTCCAAGTCTCTGGTGTGGTTCCTGTGGCCCAAGAAGGAACTTCAGTAGATTGGCAGGGAGACCAAGGTGGGGGGTCAGAACTGATCAGAGAGGGGCAGCTGCAGGCTGCAGGAAGTAAAAGGAAGCGAAGAAATGGGGCAGATAAGGTTAAATATCAATCAGCTGATCTCAGGGGTCAAGAACCCCTTTTCAGAGCATGGGGTAAAATTCAGAGCTAAAACCCTAGACAACATACATACAAAGAGCAGAAATTGCAGTGGAGGTGTTTCATGAGTCCCATGAGAAAGTAATGGGGAGAAGATGTAGTCGTGACCAAGACCTCAGCTAAGCTGCAGGGAAGATGGGTCAAAACAAGGTCAACCTGATTTTTTTTTTCCATAAAAAGAAAAGTATGGCTTCATATGTATTATTAAGGCTTAACAAATGGGGCGCCTGGGTGGCTCAGTCAGTTAAGCGTCCGACTCTTGATTTCGGCTCAGGTCATGATCTCATGGTTTGTGAGTTCGAGCCCCACACTGGGCTCCGTGATCCGTGCGGAGGCTGCTTGGGATTCTCCCTCCCTCTCTCTCTCTCTCTCTCTCTCTCTGTCCCTCCCTCACATGTACTCTTCTCTATCTCAAAATAAATAAATAAACTTAAAAAAGAACTTAATAAGATGGAACTAAAAGGAAACATCAAAGAAAACGGATAAGGGAGAGGCAATTTGTGTCGAGAATGATGGGAGACCCATTCTGGTCAGACGATCACAAATGATTCCAACAGAAAAGAGGGGTGCTAATAGGGCTGTTTTGCTCAGCCGTGAAACAGTCTTGGAACAAAATATGGAAGGAGGGGCATCTCCAGTGTGAACCTGTATGAATTGGGTAAGTCCGAGACAGAACTGAGGCATACAGAAAAGAGGAACACATGAAAATAGAACTTTTAAAGGTATGTGCGAAGCCAGAAAAACAAAGGAAATGTATTCTAGTAGGACTGTTCTTGTAATATTACCCTCTAATATCACCAAGCTCTAATACTACCGGGCAGTGCAGCCACTCCAGGGAGTACTATGCATATGGTGCTGCCTGCAGTTGGGTGACACTGTCGAGCTCCTACTGGGGCTTTCACTACCTAGTCTGGGAGGACTCTCGGCATGTACATCTTCAGCCCTATCCTCCCTGATGGACTTGACGTTTTCACGTCTGTTTTAAGGATTCGTTATGTCCAGATCTGTGTCTGTGACCTCTTCTCACCCATCGTTGAATTTACTTCTATTTTGTCAACTTCCTAAATGCTGTGAGTATATTTGAGCCAGAAAGACCCAACATATGAGTCATCTCTTTCACGTTTCCCTAAATATTTAATCTTGTATTTAATTCTGAAGATATCACTGGCACCCACCACCTTCTTTCTGTTCCCACTGCTAGTTCCCTAGATCAGGATTCACCCTTACAAAGTTCAATCACACCAACAGGAACCCCCCAATAACCATACCACATAATCAACCTACAGCCTCTGTTTCCAGCTCTAACCCTAACTACACCTCTCGGGAACTCTCCGCTCCCACCATGCTGAGCCACTCACCGTTCACAGAATGTGCCCCTCGTGTTTCTGTTTTCCATTGCCCATGTGCCTGTTCTTGCAGCTTCCCGGTCTCTTGCCCCAGTCATCAACTGGTAACATTCTACTCAGACATAAATTTTGTACTAGTGCTTACCTCTTAATTGGAAAAGGGTACATTATGAACAGTATAGACTGATGAGCTAGATGCTAATCTCTAGCCAAAATCTTGAATGGGTTATTTGAACAGATGCCTATGAACCCTTAAAAAGGAAACGTTGGTTAACATCAGCCAGCTCGCACTCACTGTCAACATTCAGACCGTGGCATGTTGTCTGATCATTTCCTTCCACGATAGAATGAATAGACCAGAGCCTCAGAGGAATACAGGACTAAGTAGATGTTCTGTCTCCACTGTAGTGACTGACTCATTTGGAAAATACTTTGACGGTGTCTTTGTTAAATAAGATGTATACACATGGGCTGAATGAGTCAACATTTAGGTGCCTTTTTTCAGTTAGTTGAGTAGTAATACCTCCCAAGTTGTGGATCAAGGGACCACGTATAACTAAAAGGATCGTGCTAGAATCAATAGCTGAGTCGACGGGCTGTTCAGTGCCAGTCTTTTCAGTATTTTTGCTAAGACCTGTCATGCCTGCCTCTCATCTACAAGTCACGCAAATCTGGGAGTGATGGCTAGTATGGTGGATTTCAAACTCAGAATTCCATCCTCTTGATATGCTGCCAAAACCAACAAATTTGAATTTAACAGGAATAAATGTGAAATCATGAAGACGAGTTACAAATTCTACTCAGCACAAAATTGCATTGGCCTGATCGCAGTGCTTGTGAGAAAACGACAGCAATAACAACAAAAAACACAAAAAACTGCTTACCTGCCAACTACGAATGAATCAACCACATAATGGAGCTGTCCCAAGGCTAATGTCATCCAGACCACATTGATACACTATTCAAAATAAGGAAGAAAGTAGCCTCTGTTTTCACTATGGGTTAGGCCACATGGGGGTTATAGCACTGAACAGATGTTAGGAAGTTGTGCAGGATTTTGAGCATTCTGAAATACCATAGTGAGAACAACAAAAGGGGGCCACTGTAGGGACCTTGAAAATACTTTCCAAAAATCTAATCGAAATGATCTTTACTTCTTTCCTATTGGGGATCCCATCGATCTTGGGTTCAGCCAGTCTCAAATACTCACCAGTTCTCAGAATGCCAGGCAGCACTAGTGACTACAAGAAAACTAGGCCAAAAGGAAATGGGAAGGAGAAGTGGCCGGTCTGCGTGTGCACATTCCATTAAATGCCCGGCCAGAGACGACGCAGCAGCCACGTCATCATTGTGGCGAGTGAATGTGGCATATGAGGGAGATTGTCTTAAACCACCAATGGAAAGGGTACTCAGGGCACAGCTCTAACTGACAAGAGGCCCCCAGTGGTGTCACTGACACCTGTATCTCGGTGCCAGTGCAGAAGGACCTCTCCCAACGCCCTGTTATATAATTTCTCCCACGTCACAGATTTCCTTAGCTGGAGAGCAAAAAATGCCCTCTCGTTCAATGTCATTGTCATTTATTTCAGATAAAGTCTGTTGAGGCCATTTTTTTATCGTATTTTTAGAAATTAGCAAAATGCAGAGGAAATGTTCTTTGAATAAATACCAGATAATTCACTTTAATTCTGACTTCTTGGTCACTTAATATTTCAGTGAAGAATCTCCAAGCCTAAATTTTTTGATGTGTCTATTAAAAATATTTTGAAAGCCCCTAGAGCCTCCACCCTGTTGGATATGCATCTGGCAGGTGCATCCCTGATCAGGAGTTTCGTCTGAATTCAATAAATGCCATGTTCTCCTCTGCTCAGCCAGTGTTTAGCACCTGTCATCTATTCTGAGATGGCTTAAGTGTGACCTGCCCACCACATGAGCACCTGGGGCTTAGCATGAAGAAAAGGAGCATTGCGTATTATTTGCTGCCTAATGTCACCAGTTCTGGTGATACACTCCTTCTGTGAGGTCTGTGACTTTTCAGGTTACTGCGTGTGTGTGTGCGAGCCAGCGTAGGTACGTGTGTGCGTATGTGCATATGTAACATGCGCGCACGCGTGCAATTAGGAAACACGACTTGAATGATAACCTCCCCAAATTTGCATCAGAAAGTACAATTTTAAGGAGCGCCATTGCTGGCCCACTTTTTGGCGGATGCCTATTCACCACCGAACACACCCTGAAATTTGCTGTCAAGATCCGGGAGAGGGGAAATGAAGCTTCTTTCTGGGAATGCCATATGCCTTTCGGGTTTAGTTTACAAGTACAATATATGCAGAAAGCTAGCAACTACCGTGTGGCTTATGCTTACCTGAAAGTGAAAATAGCTTTCATTTCAGGGATACTAATCATTGAAAATTCAAATGCGATTTCATCTGAAATAACTAGGGGTAAGCCTTCTTTACTGGCCTAGGAACAAACCCACCTTGCCATAGTCAGATTTGTCTTCCTGGATCACAAATAGTTTTGAACCACGGGAAGTTTTATTCTGAAGAGAACTGAAAAGAATAAGCAGAACCGTGGTCTCTTCTGGCTAACCTCATTTTAGAGATGATGAAATTAAGGTGTTTCTTAAAATTATGATTTTACTGAGGCCGGCATATTTTCATTGTCCCTTCAAAATACAAATGTGAGACCCAGAGCACACCACTTTTCCTCCTTGTGTACTTATTTCCCCAGTGGACACGATAACACCTGTCTACCCATCGTCACCAAGTCGACGGAGAATCCAGTGATGAAATGTCTTCCACACCATGGTACCTGTGCCGCCATGACCCTGATTGCTGAGCCTTGGAGTGCATAGAGCCACCAGGTAAACATGAGCCACTTTCTTGACTGATCACTGGCGATTTAAAACGACATTTTTATACTAACAGATGTATTTTGAAGTCTAACTTAAAGCTTTGCAGGATGTTTGAAGGCAAAGTATTGGACTTCCAACAATTATTGCAAGCGTAGGAGGCAATTTAAATTCTATTCTTGGTTTCCACCACCAAGGGGTCAACTGTCAATAAGGCTATGTTGAAGGAGACACCTATGCAGCATTTATATATCGGCTAGCACTTGGAAAAACTGTAAGATGTAATGATAATGTGAAGTGTTTTTGTTATGAAGCTTACTCACATGTGGTTCATAACCCGAAATGATTAGGAAACTTGCCTCTTCCTTCCCCCTCCTCCCTCTTCATCCTCACATTGCACTCCCCACCCCCACCCCCATCTCACCTGCGCAAGACACTCGTTACCCCGGCCTCCTGTGTTTGCTGTAACTGCCCTCTCGGATATGCTCTCTTTGGAAAGTGTTCCAGTCTGCGATTTCATTCAGAAACCCTCCAGGATTCACTTGTTGGGGTCTCCCTTCCCCCGAGGAATGCCCACTGCTTTCCAAAGACAGTACAAATGAACCCACTTGGCCTTCTGTATTGGCAGATGGCCCTAAGGTTATGTCTCACCTCATGTGTAATACACTGGTATTCTAGAAATTTTTCTGGCACTGATCAAAAAGACGGTTCTTACGATGATAATATCAGACTCTGGCTACCTAGGAGAAAGACCACTTTAGGGATACAGGCCTTCTCTGTAGGCACAAGGTCAGTATTCACAAAGCTCTAGACCTCAGGTTCTCAAACCCACGTTTCCATAAAGTACCTATGGAGATGTTACCGTGAAAACCATATTCTCACATCGGTTTTGGAGGAGTCGCTCTTACCTTGTACCAGGTCACCTCTGAACTTTGGGCATCACGTTGGCAGTTGAAGCTGGGGCAATTAATATAGGCAGTGCTGCCAATAAGAAGTTGTTGCTCGTGTGATACGAAGTTATTTGGTACACATGATACATTGGTCTTAGGCTTAACTTCTAAGATGGTCTTGACACAACAGGCCTCACCCTGAGGGCTCCTAGGAGAGTTAACAAGGTCTTGTGAACGTAGAGGTTATATCCAGGTAATATAAGATTTGGGAACGTTTTCTCATAAGAATGCATGCGGGACATACCAAATCCTGGGTCTACAGATATACGACCCAGCATTATGCATTCCTGTGGTCGAAAAGTGTAGGATGCTCTTGTCCTGGATGATGTGATGATAGTTGTTAGTTATTTCCCCTAATGGATTTCCATTCTGAGGTTGAAAGTACCACTGGACATCAGACAGATCCTTACTACCACTGCAGGGCAAGTTTTCAGGGGCTTGGGTTGGTGAGAGTTGACTTCTGTGGTGAAAATGGGATTTCTGTGACTCTGTGAAGTCACAAAATAAGACAAACTTCTCACTCCCTGAAGAATATTCCCAAAGAAGCTTTTTGGTGATGCAATCTGAAAACCACAAGGAACAAAACAACAAAGAGATACATTAGAAGATGAAACTCTCCCTTGGCAATGATCTTTTTGGATATGCCACCTAAAGCACAAGTAACAGAATAAAAAATAAACACGTAGAACTACATCAAACTAAAAAGCTTCTGCACAGCAAAAGAAATGATCAAAAAAATGAAAAGACAACCTATGAAGTGGAAAAAATATTTGCAAACACTATGTTTAGTAAGATATATCTGATTAACATCTAAAATGCATAAAGAATGCATACAACTCAAAAGCAAAACCAACAAAAACAAACAAACAATAAACACCCAAATAAGCCACTTAAAAATGGGCAATGAATCTGAATAAGCGTTTTCCAAAGAACATATACAATTAGCCAACAGGTACGTGAAAGGCTGTTCAACATCGCTAATCATCAGGAGAATGGTCTTGACATAACAATCACTATCACAGTGAAATATCATCTCACACCTGGGAGGATGGCTTATCAACGAAAAGACAAGAGATAAATGCTGGTGAGGAGACGGAGAAAATGGGACCCTTGTGCACTGTTGGGATTATAAATTGGTACACCCACTGTGGAAAACAGTACGGAGGTTCCTCAAAAAGTAAAAAATAGAACAATGATATGACCCAGAAATTTCATTTATTGGAAATGTATCTGAAGGAAATAGAAATGCTCTGTTGAGATGTTCTGCACCCCTATGTTCATAGCAGCATAATTCATGATCATCAAGATATGGAAACAACCTAAATGTTCATCAAATGAATGGATACAGAAGTTGTGCACACACACGTACACAATAGAATATTATTCAGCCATAAAAAAGAAGGAAACCCTGCCATTTGTAGCAACATGGATGGACCTTGAGGGCATTATGCTAAGTGAAAGAAGTCAGACAGAGAGACAAATACCATATGATGTCACTTATACATGGAGACTAACAACAGAAACAAAACAAAAACCAAGCTCATAAAAAAAGAGATCAGATTTGTGGTTACCTGAGGCTGGGGTGAGGAGTGGGGGAATTAGATGAGGTGGTCAGAAGGTACAAACTTCCAGTTATAAGATACATGACTGGTGGGAATACAGTGACCACAGTTAACACTTCTGTATGATACATCTGAAAGTTGTTAAGAAAATGGATTCTGAGGGGCGCCTGGGTGGCTCAGTCGGTTAAGTGTCTGACTCTTGAATTCAGTTCAGGTCATGATCCCAGGATTGTGGGATCAAGCCCCATGTTGGGCTCTGTGCTGCGTGTGGAGACTGCTTGGTATTCTCTCTCTCTGTGTATGTCTCTCTCTCTCTCTCTCTTCTCTCTCTCTCTCTGTCTCTTCCCCTCTCCCTCACTCACATGCTCTCGAAGAAGAAGAAGAAGAAGAAGAAGAAGGAGAAAATGGATTTTGGGAGTCCTCATTACAACTGAAAAACAAGGAAATTTATTTTTTCTTTTTTTGGTAGCTATATGAGATCATGGGTATTAACTAAACTTGTTGTGGTAATCATTTCACAATATATGTAAGTCAAGTTATTTTGATATATATCTTAAATTTACATAGTGCTATATATCGCTTATATCTCAACAAAACTGAAGGAAGAAAAGATCAAACTCTAACTTACATTTACAAACAGTGCTGGATTTAACAAGGGATTAAGCTCTTTTGTGTGTCTGTCCTCTTCACTGTTTCCATTTAGAAGTTCATGTTCTAACTCCCTCTTCATGGACTTGAGGGGCCACCAGCCATAGCAGTTTCCTGTTAGAGAAGGCTGAACCACCCCTCGTTCATCTTCAGCTGCTCCCACTGAACACCCAGCTATTGTAAATGGGTTCCTCACTGATGTGTGGTATAAGCTGAAAGCTGTTCACCCCAGTCATTTCTCTCCCTCTGCACCCGTCTAACAATAAGAAGGAAATGCTCTGTATTAACAGGTCAAGTTGCTGATATATCAGAATATCTGTCACTTTATACTTTGACCACAAGACACACAGTGTTAACACGAAAAGTGAAATCCCTACCTGAAATATTCAGTCCTTTAGTTCTCTCTCCTGTGACAAGCCAGAGAAATATCCAGCCCAAATAAAGCGTCATTCTCCCTGGGTCCTGTCATCACTTGAATGAATTTGTTCCCTTGCCAGGCTGTGGTACGTTGTGTTTCAGAGCTCTTCCCTGAGAACCCTCTTCATTTCTGTAAGTCAAGAGGTGAGAAAAGGAGAAATCAGAACCAGTTATCAAAATGCAAGTCACACAGGAAGCTTTGAAAGGGCAGGTCACACCCAAGCGAGCCTTCCCATGCCCACAATAGTGTGTGGCAGTCTCGTTGAACGTGTCATTTCTTGTACATCTAAAGGAGGAAAAGCAGCGTCTCAAACTCATGGCAACCACTTGGACCTCTGCACCATACCATGTGTTCTTTTGGTGCCATTTCTTCATGGAATTCTCCTTCTGTCCCTCCCCCACCCCCTTCCCTTTCCCTTTCCCCTCCCTCTTCTTCTTCTTCTTCCTCCTCCTCCTCTTCTCCTCCTCTTTCTTCTTCTTCTTCTTCTTCTTCTTCTTCTTCTTCTTCTTCTCCTCTTTCTTCTTCTTCTTCTCTTTCTTCTTCTTCTTCTTCTTCTTCTTCTTCTTCTTCTTCTTCTTCATGTTATCACCTAGCATGCATATTTCCATGAGTATTTTGGAAAAAGTTAAGTGAAACTTTTCCAGAAAAGGGGACCCAAATTGATTGAAAATGTCAGGTTCTCCACAGTTAGGAAGCCTGTACTATAGCTCATATGTATAAAATTTGAGAATGTCCACATGTCTGTTTTATTTGCTTTTATTAGTAGTTGTAATAGCTGTTAGAGAATAGACTCTCTTCTCCCCAAATAAGAAAGGAAAAATGGTCACTGGATATCAATATTATTGTCTTACTCTGTGTGTTACTCCTTGGGGTTGTTAGAATAAGGAAACTTTCTCCTGAACTTTGCTTAAAAATTTGTCCTAAAACATTCCCATGCTGTCTTAGGCTCTTTAAAGTGAAAGTGGGGATTGGGGCATCTGGGTGGCTCAGGCAAGAGTGCAACTTCGGCTCAGGTCATTATCTCATGGCTTGTGAGTTCGAGCTCTGCATCAGGCTCTGTGATGACAGCTCGGAGCCTTGAGCCTGTTTCAGATTCTGTGTCTCTCTCTCTCTCTCTGCCCCTCCCCCACTCTTGCTCTGTCTCTCTCTTCTCAAACATAAATAAATGTTAAAAATAAATTTTAACAAGTGAAAGTAGGGGGTTGAAGGGGTGGGGGGAATGGGTGATGGACATTGAAGACAGCACTTGTTGGGATGAGCACTGCATGTTGTATGTAAGTGATGAATCATGGGAGTCTACTCCTGAAGCCAAGAGCACACTTGTATACACTGTATGTTAGCTAACTTGACAATAAATTCTATTTAAACAATTAATTTAAAAGTAAAAAAAACAGTACTAAACATAAAAAAAAATTAAAGTAAAGGTGGGGTGGGGAACAAAATAATCCTCTGAAATAGAAAAAGTAAAGGAGCAGATCACGTCAAGAGAGAATGAGAGCCCTGCCCTGAGTTCATGGCACTTTTAACTCCCTTGTTGATAGGGTGGCCATTGCAACTTTCAAATGAATTATAAGAGATGCGAGATAAGGATATTGGGTGTGGGTCTTAGTCCAATGGGCTGCTATAATAGAATACCACATAGTGGGTGGCTTATAAACAACGGAAATCTATTGCTCACAATTCTGGGGGCTGGAAAGTCCAAGATCAGGTCACCAGCATGGTCGTATTATCCTGAAGGCCCTCTACTTAGTTCGTAGTGCCTTCTCACGGTGTCCTCGGGTGATAAAAGGTGCTAGTGATCTCTCTGGAGTCTCTTTTATAAAACACTAATCCTATTTATGAAGGCTCCACCCTTATGACCTAAGCACCTTCCAAAGGCCCTACCTCCTAATACTCATTATTAGTGATATCATCTTTAGAGGTTAAAATGTCAACATATGAATTTGGGGAAGAACACATTCAGACCAGAATAGTGTGTGTAATATTTGATTGTTGTTTAATGTTGTTTCGAGCAGAAAATAAAAGTAATTTTTTTATATGACTGTTTTCATCTGTCCTTTTAGAGTCCTGAACTATTGTCACTAATGTAAAAATTACTCTGTATTACTCTGTGGGTTACTCTTGGGGTGGTAGGTATAAGAAAACTTATCCCTGAGTTTTGTCTAAGAATTCCCCCTAAGACACTCCTATACTGTCTTAGGCTCTTTAAAGTTGGGAGAGGGGGTGGACAAAATAAACAGTAAAATCCCTGTCCTCAAGGATCTATCACAATGTGAAAAACAATGTTGTTGTTGTTTTTTCATTTTGAATTCTTTGTTTTATTTTTTAAATTTCACTGACACTTTTATTTCATGTCAAAAACATGTTTTTGTGAGAACAATGTTAAATAAAAAAAATTTACTGACACTTACTGTAAGTGACAGTAAGAAATACTTTTATTCAAAACTATTGCAATAGGGTAGAGAAATCAAGCTCAACTCAGAATACAGCAAGGACGAGCGAGAATTTATAGTCAAAGAACAAGGTGAGGGGGTCAGGGGATGGAAAGTTACTAAAGAGACATCAAGGGTAGAGAGATTCTTACTAAATGGATCTAATGGAGTTCTTGCTCAAGATGAATCAAGGGCTTAGATATCAAGGATGGGAGAAGAGGACTTTTGATCAGATATCAAGTGTAGAAGGATGATTTAGCAGGACGCTTTGCTAAGGCTGGTCTGGGCAGACAAAACATATGACTGGGGCCAGGGTGGAGGCTTAGTGGAGAAGAGGTCTCAGAGGAGCTGGACTAAAGTTTGGTCAAGAAGAGACCCTTTGTTAGGATGCCCATGTGACTTAGTTAGTTAAGCATCCAACTTCAGGTCAGGTCATGATCTCACAGTTCATGAGTGAGTTTGAGTCCCAAGTCAGGATCTGTGCTGACAATGCAGAGCCTGCTTCAGATTCTGTCTCCCTCTGTCTCTCTCTGCCCCTCCCCCTGCTCATGTTCTCTCTCTCTCTCTCTCTCTCTCTCTCTCTCTCTGTAAAATAAATATACAGTTAAAAAAGAAAGAGAAGAGTGTCTTTGTCAACATAAACATGCAAATAAGCAATACAGAAGAATGCATTACAGAAATAAACACAGTGATGACAGAAAAAAAGTAAAAAGGAAGGAAGAAAAGACAGACAGAAAAGACAAGAAAAGAAAGAAAGAAAGAAAGAAAGAAAGAAAGAAAGAAAGAAAAGAGGGAGAGAGAGGAAGGAAGGAAGAGAAAGGAAAGAAAGGTTACATGAAATGTCACTTGGCCCCTTTAAAAGTCTCCCCCCAATATCCATATTCTTTAGGAAGCTGACAAAATCAATCTCTTTCTCTTTCAACATCTAACCAGCCAACCAAGTTCCTCTCCTCACCCCTCCCTGCCTTGCTGCCCTTCCTGCAACCACTGCCTCCACCCCCCAACTTGCCCAGGACCTTTCTTTCCAGGTATTCCCATGTTTTCTCATAAATAAATGCTTGACTTTCCTCATCTTATAAAATTCTTCATTTCAACTAGTTTCCAACACACACACACACACACACACAGACACACGAACACACGCTATTATCTCCCACATCTTCAGATGCCGGAGAAGAAAGTGATTTTAATATCTATAATTTTTTGTCAATAATTACTGTTTCCCTAACAGAAATAGTGAGCTTGAGCTGTCTTTGGGGATCCAGTTGGAGCATTGCGAAGACAGCTGGGTAGGACTCAGAAATTTTTCTGTGGGATGCCTGGGTGGCTAAGTTAGTTAAGCGTCCCACCTTGGCTCA
Organism: Neofelis nebulosa; assembly: GCF_028018385.1. NCBI lineage: Eukaryota > Metazoa > Chordata > Mammalia > Carnivora > Felidae > Neofelis > Neofelis nebulosa. The sequence goes on along the minus strand of NC_080790.1, from coordinate 83,090,723 downwards.
GGTCAAGATCTCAGGGTTCATGAGTTCAAGCCCCGCATCAGGCTCTTCCCTGACTGTGTGGAAACTGCTTGGGATTCTCTCTTTCTTCCCCTTCCGCCCTCAAAATAAACAATTAAACTTAAAAAATGCTTCTGGGGGTCAGCAGCATGGGGAAGCATTCAAGCCAGGAGCATCTGTAAGCTGCCAGGAAAGGGAAGACACATTTCCCTAAAGAACACCAGCCTGGCAAGGGTAGGTCAGGGCTAAGGATGAAACGAAATAAGCCGAAAAAGGAAGAGAAGAAACAGAACACAGAGACTATCTTCATCCTAAGCACAGAGAGAGTCTGCAAGGAAGATGGGATGTTAGTGTCAGAAGCCACCGAGTAGGCACAAAATGGACTGAGAAATGGCTTCTGGCCTTGGCTCCAATAGATCAGATCAGCTTGGGCAGGGGCCAGGGCTGAGTTGACAGAGAGCAGGGCAAGAAAAAGAAGTAGTGGGAGGAATGTGAGGGGTGGGGACCAGCCGTGAAGTCCACAGGCTGCACACACGGAGCAGAGAAGCCAGAGGTGGTGTTTGAGCGCTTGTGGACAAGGGCAGAGCGTATACACCATTTGGGGGAATGAGTTTGCAGGCTAGCAGGTCAGAGTGAGGAATTAGGAAGCGATAGAATCCCCAAAACCATGGAGAAAGCAGGACTGGGTAGGAGGCATGTGGCCATGCATAGCAGTAAGGTCCATTCAGACAAGTTTGCCCAGGTGGGGACCAGAGCACAGGATGTTTCCACCTGGCCACTGACCTGCTGAGAAGAGAGTGTGCTCAGGGGGCAAGAGGCTTCATGAGACGGCGGACACCTTGAAGGGAGCCAGGCACAGGGACTAGAGTCACTGCTTTGTTTATCCCCATTGGTGGCTCTTTTTATAAAGACTGTGGTCGAGGAAAAAGGCAAGATCAGCAACTGCCTTTTAAGATGTGGCCTCCCCTTCGCCTTTCTTCCCTTTGCCTCATAGAATAATCTCTCCATCTCCAACTTCTAGAGACATCTTCCTAAAAAGCAAACCTGAGTGTGCCATTTTCATGCTATAGACTTCACCAGCTCCACTGTATGTGAGACACCGAATTCATCCCGACCACCATTTATAAAACCCTGTGGGACTTGATTTGGCTCTCTCATGTCTTATCTTGCATTTCTTCTCCAGAGAGACCCTCTCTGGCCATTGGCATAATAAGCTCATCCCTCCCTCCTCACCACTGTACTGGCCAGCAACCATCTTTTATTACTCATTTTATATTTGTCTTAGTTCACATTACTGTCTCAAAATATGTTGTTTTAAAAATTTCTTCTGGGGCGCCTGGGTGGCTCAGTCGGTTGAGCATCCGACTTCGGCTCAGGTCACGATCTCGCGGTCCGAGCCCAGCTGTCTGGGCTGACAGCTCAGAGCCCGGAGCCTGCTTCTGATTCTGTGTCTCCCTCTCTCTCTGCCCCTCCCCCGTTCATGCTCTGTCTCTCTCTGTCTCAAAAATAAATAAACGTTAAAAAAAATTAAAAAAAAAATTTCTTCCCCGGGGCACCTGGGTGGCTCAGTCGGTTAAGTGTCCAACTCTTGATTTTGGCTTAGGTCATGATCTCACGGTTCAGTATTTGAGCCCCATGTTGGGCTCTGGGCTGACAGCACAGAGCTTTCTTGGGATCTCTCTCTCTCTCTCTCTCTCTCTCTGCCTCTTCCCCACTCATGCATGCTCTCTCCCTTTCTCTCTCTCAAAATAAATAAACTTAAAAAAAAAAGTTCTCCCTCAACTAGAATCAAAACTCCATGCCAGTGGGAACTGAGTCTGTCTTTTCCAGCCTTCATGCTCTCTCCAGGAATAGTGGCTGGCCAACAACAAGACCTTAGTAACTCCTTGTTGGTAAGTTATCCACACCACACTGTAATTGTTATTTCATATACTGTGTTCTCCCACTAGACTGGGAGCTCCTTAAGAACAAGGATCCTGTTTCAGAAATCTTATCTTCAAATCCTTGGACAAAGCTTTGTGTATAAATCACGATCAGTTCTGTCATCCAGATAAATACAGAATACTTCGAGAGGAGTCAGAACAAATGCACATCAATCTAGGTTTGACCATTAACTTGCTGTGTGACTCCAGTTAAGATACTTAGCCTCTCTGTGTACGTCAGTTTTCTTATCTGCAAAATGAATTATTTGGACTGTGTCAGTAGTTCCTTCACCTTAGAGCTAGAGAATCAGAACTTCTGGGGTCTAAGATAGGAAATGTGTATTGTTTTTAAGCTCCTTGGCTAGGGAACCATGAGAACAGGATTGCTAATATCATTTCAGCTTTAACATTTCTGTGATTCCATGTTTGAATATCCAAAGCCTATAGCAAATTAATTACCACACCTAGCAGTCTCCAGACCTCAGAAATTTCCATCCCAACCAGAGCCAACAGAATCTCTCTCCATGATGCACTCACCTGCTGGTCTAGGACTTCAGGTTGCCTGGAGCTCTTTCCATGCTACAGCTCTCTCTGGGACATCGTTTTTGAAATTTTCTTGATTTCAAGAGTCACCTGGAATACTGATTACAAATGCAGATTTCTGGACTCTCCAAATCATATTAAATCAGATTCGCCAGGAGAACATTGGAATCTACCTTATAAACGAGTGTCAGGACCATCACTATGGTCCAGGGAGCATCCTCGGGAAGCCCTGCTCAAGAAATAATAGAGCTTGGGGAGGTGGGTCCGGGCTGAGTTATAACAGCTGTTGTCAGCACTGGTGGCAACTGAACAACACAAAGACAACCCTATTCTGGAAACCCCATTTATGTGGGTTAACATACTGTGTGGCTTGTTTGTCAATGTCTGCTCTTGAAGACTATTTAACATCTATGTGATGACTCTCATTCCACCATCACCAAAACACTTTCACGAATCATATGGAATCACACAAGAGGCATAGTATATGCTTTATTGGGCAAGGACAACTTAATCTAAAACAGTCTGTAGAGTCTCTGTTGATGGGAGTTAAAACCATGGACAGGTGTCACTGAATATAGTGCACTGCTCTCATTTATTTTCTGGTCACAGATGGGAAGATGATTGTCCTTCACGTTTTACTGATGGACCACCAAAGCTCACATTGTTTGAAATAGAAGTCCCCAATATTAATGATAATCACACATCTGGTAAGTATTAGAAGAACATTATTCCAGATTAATATTTCCAGATTCAGAGGTCTCAAAGCCTCTGATTATCCCATCACTACATGCTATCCTGTCACAGAAGAAGACAGGAGGCCAACAGGGCATCTTCAAGTATCTGACGTGTCTCTTCTCCAAAACATCTCATACCTGCTTTTTGAGAGGCACAATTCTTTTGTTAGAAGTTGAAGATTCCTCCGCCTCCATTGGTCAAAGCTACACCTTCAATTATCTTTGGTTGACAATGAACTAAAATTTTTGCTGGCCTAAGTTTTTGATGAGATAAGGCGAAAGAGAGGAAAATGTTAGAGAAGGTAAGTGTCAACAGAGCTTTAGGAAGGAAAATCTTACTGCCAAAGATAAACAAAGTACTTTATAATTGCTCACGGGATCAGCAGTGATTCTACACTGAGAACACAAGTACACAGAGAGATATGGTCTAGGACAATAGTAACTGTTTAATTCAATTAATGTTATTATGATTTTCACATGGTCCATGTGAGCTTTATACCTGATTGGCTGGGAATTACAGAAAACCCAGCGTGTAGTGCCTGCTCTCACTCACTTGACCTTATGATCTTATGATCAAGCCAAGATAAGGATTAGAATTTGACAAACATCTTGAGTCCTTTTACTCTGAACCTGTCCCACAAAATGCTCAAATCATGGTACATAGGTATATTTCATAACCATCATGTTTTTATAAAGTGAAGACTCCATAGATAGGAAGATCTCAATTTTCTTAGATGGCAATCTGTTATTTAAAAACCTCATGAAAAGGAATTGTGTGAGAAATTCACTTTGAAAATTATTTAAGTTCTTTTCTCAACTTATGTTTTCTGGTTAGGAAATCTAGTGGGAAAAATGTACTAATTCTTACCTTATTTTCTGTGCTGAAGACAGAAAAAAAGAGGAAGGAACTTCAAGTCCTTATTTCAGTAACTGCCGGCTTTTGCATCCGAAGAACGTGTAAATAATATCCATTTTCAAAGGACTCTACTATTATTTCGTCCTAGCCAGAGAAATATCCGGAGGACATGCAACAGCCGTCTGGCTCACACATGCTTGGAAATAATGAGTTATACCTGGAGGACAAAAGAAAACTTTTATTAGTTTGAAAATGACCATCGTCTTTGCCAAATCCGTGATCACACAGAGAAAAATCAAATTAACTACCTGTATCAGTAGAAGGAAATGTGCTGAAGGTGAAGCATCTGAAACTCTTCTCTGACCCACCTCCTCGACTAGATAAGGTTTGTGGTCAGGTTTAGTTCAAAGAATGAGTAAGCCTGTTTCCTTTACAGGGATTTCCTGTAAAGAATATAGCACTCAATTTCTCAACTGTGTTTTTTTTTTTTTTTTCATCTTGTAACACTAACCTCTGAAAGTGTAAGCCTTAAGACATAAACTTAGGCCTTTCTTATGACTAACTTATTAACTCTGGAAAAGGAAAAAAATAGTATCTCTCTGACGCTATTTACATAAAGCAATAATTTATTGACAGAGAGGAAATAAATTTAAAGTTTAAAATCACCAAGGTTTTCGGTACCTGTTCATTAATATAGAAAGCTTCAAAATATAACATATAATTAAGAGCACCACTATTCCTTTGATAGAACAACTAAAATCACTTTGTAAGGATTCTGAGACCACACGGTCCGAAAGAGCTCTGCCTAGAAAGCATGTTGGTTAAGCCTTGATATTGGCTTCCCTTAAGAGTCTCATATTCTTTTTTTTTCTTTAGTTTATGTATTTTGAGTGAGAGAGAGAGAGAGAATGAGCCAGGGAAGGGCAGAGAGAGAGGAGAGAGAGAATCCCAAGCAGGCTCTGTGTTGGCAGTGCTGAGCCTGATGTGGGGCTTGATCTCAAGAATCGTGAGATCATGACCTGAGCTGAAATCAAGAGTTGGACGCCCGACTGAGCCACCCAGGTGCCCTAAGAGTCTCATATTCTAAGAAAGATAAGGCCGATTCATCTGAGCGCAGCAGAGCCCCACGACCACCTCTACACATAACTGGAGGAGAACATAAAACACAAGTAAAAACTAAGTTCACTTTGGGATGAAGGCAAAATGAGTGTTTACCTGCGGTTAGGGTAGAAGAGGGGTTTAGCAATTATAGCCAGGAATGAGCCCTCAAATGTACCTGCCACTAATCATAAATCTGTGTGGGATTCCAAGAGAATGTGACTGTTTGTTTGTCTGTTTGTTTTTCAGACCTATTGCAGGAGAGGTCATAGGAAGCAGCTGAAAGGCATGTAGAACTCCAGGCTCCCAGTGTCCTATGGGGGCAACACAGTGATGAGAAGAAAGGCAGGAGACCTGGAGGCTGGGGAAAGGATGGAATGCTGGGGGCCAGCATGGAAGGAGAAAGTTCAACATAAGGCGATGTTTATGACAGGTATGAAATAACTTTTGAATTTTTTTTAATGTTTTTATTTATTTTTGACAGAGAGAGAGAGAGAGAGACAGAACATGAGCAGGGGAGGGGCAGAGAGAGAGGGAGACACAGAATCCGAAGCAGGCTCCAGGCTCTGAGCTGTCAGCACAGAGCCCGACGCGGGGCTCGAACGCACAGACCGCGAGATCATGACCCGAGCTGAAGTCGGACGCTCAACCGACTAGGCCGCCCAGGCGCCCCTTCAATAACTTTTGAATTGAACTGGATTTGAGTCATGTGGAAGTAGAAGCAGTCCTTCTGAAGTTTCAGAATCCTAATGCAGACCTCGACACTGAATTTGATCACCTGAATAGAATTTGAATAGGCTTGCAGTTGATGAACTATCCTGTATGGGCCTTCCTCTGTCCGCCTCGTGTACATTCTGCTTTACATGCCCAGAAGCTGAGTCTATGAGCAACACCCAGTGTTCATCCCGATAAGTACCCAATAAGCTTTTCATTTTGATGAGGTCCCAATAGTTCATTTTTGCTTTGGTTTCCCTGGCCTCCCGAGACGTGTTGAGTAAGAAGCCGTTGCCGCCAAGGTCAAAGAGGTTTTTGCCTGCTTTCTCCTCGAGTACGTTGATGGCTTCCTGTCTTACATTGAGGTCTTTCACCAAGTTTGAGTTTATCTTTGTGTCTGGTGTAAGAAAGCGGTGCGTGTTTCTTTCTTCCTGATGAACTTTATAATTAGCATGATTAACTCCGCATGATTTTATTCATATGTGGAACTTGAGAAACTTAACAGGAGACCGTGGGGGAAGAGAAGGGGACGAAATAGTTTTAAACAGAGAGGGAGGGAGGCAAACCATAGGAGACTCTTAAATACAGAGAACAATGCGCTGCGCTAGTTTGCATTCCCACCAACAGTGCAACAGCGTTTCCATTTCTCTACATCTTCACCATCATTTGTTGTTCCCTGAGTTGTTAATTTTGGCCACTGTGACCACTGTGAGATGGTATCTCAGTTTTTTAAGAAGGTGGGGTGGTAGAGAAGCCTTACCCCATACAAAGAGAGAAAGGACAGGGGCAGGGCAAAAGAAAAGAAAAAAAAAATTGACCAGGCAGAGAATCAGAGAAGCTATATGGCTTAATCCAGAGAGAGAGAGAGGAAAATAAAGAAGGAGATACAGAAACAGTGTAAAAAGAATAGATTAAAAATGTCTGCTTAAACAAAACAACAACCAGAATAACTAGATTAGAAAAGGGAAGAAATAAGAGGAGGAAAAGGAAGGAAAAAATATATATGTGTATATATACATATATATACGTATATATATTCTATAATACTATATTACATGTTTATAATATAATATAATATAATATGATATGATGTAATGTAATATAATATAATATAATATAATATAATATAATGTGTGTGTATAAAATAAGAATTGACCAAGAATCAAATCAGAAAATGCAAAACTGCTGGACTGATACCTTGGAACTGGTGGCCTGGAGGAGGGGCTGTCTGGTTTGGTCAATGTCAATCTAGCTCTGGTAGATAAGCAGCTACCAGAGGTAGGAGGTCCCGCCTCCACTGTGGGCCCCTTGTCCGGTGCCTGAAGCCTCACCTCGTTGGTGATGGGGAGAAAAGCGGCAACACCCCAGCCTCCCCTCCCCAGACCAGGTGTCCCAGACCACTCTGTTCAGGCTGTCCTCACAGTGCCACGGGCACAAGCCGGCCGGTTCTGTTCTGCTCCACAGTCTCCTGTGCCTCTCAGGATGCTCGGCTGGGATTCAAACCCTGATGTCTTAAAGGATCCTGCTCCACGTGCCCTGGGCCCCGGGTAGTGCCATTCTGCCCCACGGACAAAGGGCCTCTGGCTGGGTGGCGTCTGCAGGGTCTTTTGTCCTTGGAGCAGCTATATGCCTTCTTCCCACAGCTCTCAAAGAAGGGGATTACTCTCTCTTACTGCGCCTGTGAGCTCATGAATGAGCCCAGGACTGGCTCCCCTCCTTCCCAGGCACTGCAACAGGGAAGCTGGCCCCAGTCCAGAGAAAGTCCCCCAACCCTGGATCATGTTAGAAATTGGTTCTTTCTGTTTTTTTTTTTTCCATTCCCCAGTCTGTGGTTTTCTCTGGTCCAAATACAGTCCTACACTTCCATAGCCTCTCTTTCTCTTCCTTTTGTCTCTCCACAGAAGGGGATCCCTCCCCTCCGTTCCTATGCCAGCTATTCGCGATCATGTACCTATGGCCCGCCAACTTGTCCCCGTGGTCCCCTGGAGATTTTTCTGTCACTCTGTAGCCCAGATTCCTGGAATTCCAAGTCTTCTGGCCTCAACACTGTCGTGTTTGAAGGATGAGGGAACTTTGGGTCCCCCTACTTCTCTGTCATGTTGGCTCCTCCCAAAGATTTAAATTTTAAAAAGTGAATCTATACAAATATTGGAAGAATGGGTAAATTCTCTCTATAATCAGGAAATGGGTAAATGCCAATAGCAAAATAGAAAGACAAGTGATAAATTGGAAAAACAAAATATTTGCAACGTACATTGCAGTGCCTTAAGGCCTTCTATGTAAAGAAGTTCCAACAAAGATCAATGCCTTTGCAGAAAAATTGGCAGAAGCTAAGGGATAATTACCCCTTACGTTGCTAATGGGAATACCAAATGACAATCCCTGTGAAAAGGAAGTTGGCCATATTAGGCCAAAGTATGCATGCATTGCCCTCTGACACAGAGATCCTACATTTAGGAATATATTCCCCAAATATTCTAGGGAAAATGTGAAAAGATGTATGCATAAGACTACTGTTCACAACGGTATCTAAAATTGCAAAAAACTGGAAACATTTGATACTGGCCAAATAAACTGTAGTACAGCCACACAATGGTGTATCATGTAGCTATAAGAATGAGAAATAGCACCATAGGCAATTAGGCAGTGATTCTGGAATATATTCTGAAATGGAAAAATAGGGTGGAAAAATTGCTTCTGATATCCTACCATTTGTCTGTATGAAGGGAGGGGATTTAAATATGTATGCATTTTTATTTACATTAAAAATGGAAGGCTACGTTGACATTTTTAGAAAGCTTTGCCTATAGGGGAAGGAACAGACAAATAGGGAAGGGAATAGAAACTGGAATTTTCTGCATATCTTATTTTGTAAATTGGCTCTAGAAGGCTGTAGCTATTTTTGCATTATTATAAAACAAAACAAAATTTTAAGAAGCAAACCCTAAAAATCAAAATCAAAGGAATCAAACTGTTTATTGGGTTGGCAAAACTGTATCAAGAAGAATAATTCCAAATGGTTCTATATCATAAGAGCCTGACTTTATTATATTCTGATGGGATATTCTGAAGGTATAAAATACCACCCCCCAAAAAATCTCGAACTGTTTTTACTAAACAAAATGTATATGGCTGTGTTAGTATTATGAATTGTTCTGAGGCTATTACGTTTATTGTAGGGTAAAGCAAATTAATAATGACGTCGGTTCTGGAGGACTCAGGTGCCCAGAAGCAAGTGGCTTTTCCAGCCCTTGGCAATTCCACAGTATGGGGCTTTCCCTCAACTTAGACTATAGACTAGGTCAGGAACTGGCAGCTGTAAGCAGGAGTTTCCAGATTTGGCAGATTTCTTCCTGTCTATGGCAGGATCAGCAGCTCCTTTGGTAGCCCGGTGCCTTGTGACTGTGAAAGATGTTCTTGGAAGATGAGCCTAAGGTCGGTTTCTTTTCCTCTCTAAGCAATTCTAGAATTGTCTCTGTTTAAGATTTTTAAAAAAAATTTTTTGAATGTTTATTTATCTTTGAGAGAGTGGGAGAGACAGAGATCAAGGAAGGGAGGGGCAGAGAGAGGGAGACACAGAATCCATAGCAGGCTCCAGGCTCTGAGCTGTCCACACATAGCCTGAGGCAGGGCTTGAACGCATGAACTGTGAGATCATGACCTGAATCGAAGTGGGAGGCTTAACCGACAGAGCCACCCAGGCTCCCCCAGCCGTCTCTGTTTAAACTAGCTAAAGAAGATTATGTCCATTACATCTAAAGCATGACCCATTCAGAGATACCTTATTTTGTTAGATAAAATCGTTATGTGCAACCTCAACATAAAAATGGGTAAAAGCAATGTTGCCCTGATTGAACTATCTTGAAGGCATGGCAGTGGGAAGAGAGCTGGGGGGAAGCTCACCTGTTTCCCCCTCACTCCACCCTGCTGCCCAGGATGGTCCCTAAGGCACCATGAGGAGCCCTAGGACTCCCCCAACACAATCTGGAAGTCTATTCTTAACATGTTCGCCATTAATTATTAAGCACACACATTACATTATAGATCTTGATATATGAATGGGTATAACATAAATTACATTGCCTGGGGATGTATGAGCCACCACAACATAGGCTGTAAAGAGACAACAGCTTGACATCACAAACCTCACACAGAAATGGAGACGTTAGTTTTAGAGCCCCCAGCCTGGACTGTGATCATTATCAGTGTCCCACCCATGGCACACATATACCGTTTCCTGTTAGATTTGTGGCTTGGTCACCCTTTGAAGAGCCCTCCAGTGCTCCTGAGCCCATCTCTTAGAGTAGCTTCTGCTCAGGAAGTTGGCCTCCTCAGAGGTTGGGTGTCCTCCCTCAGATCTGCCTTGAGCACTGGGTTCGCCAGTGTCCTGCTTTAGGCAAGTATGTTGACAGCTGGAGGGAAGTTCATCCCCTGTGTGCCTGGCCGACAGTCCTGGCCAACCATCAGCATCAGCATAGCATGAGCTCCTAGTACCCGTCAGAGGCCCAACTCCCTGAACCTTGGCAGATGCCACAGCAGACATGCTCCAGTCAAGTGTACACTTTCATCCTGTGAGGGCTGGAGTGCCATTTGTCCCCTCCATCCTTACCCTAGTGTCCTAGAAGAAAGACTGAAGAGCCTTCATATTCTTTTGTCCTTCTTGGAGGTAGTCCTAAGCAGCCACGCTTCCTCTCTGCAGGCCGTGTCCTAGACTCCCCTAGAATAAGTTGCCTTCCCGGGAAAGTGCCAGCACTTCCAAAAACTCATCTCAAGACTTACTGCCCAACAGGCAATTCCAAAGAGAAGAGATGATACACCTGTCTGCCCCTGCCTGTCACACTGCTAGTCGTGTGACCTGGGTCAATCCCCGGACTTACCCTGTTCCTGGCTTTGAACTATGTGGGTAATAAGCTCTCTGCTTTAAAAAAATATAACTCTATGTTAATAAATGTTGCAGCACATAGTAGACATACATGGAGTAGTTTATCCATCTTGGATGGCTGGCTATTCACTGATTCTCTGAAATGGACCCCACCGTTTAAGGACACCTGAATCCACAGAAGAGAATGCCATTATTCTACCAATAATAGCTATTTGTTGGTCCCAGCTGGAACTGTTTGCACTTAGACTTAAAAATATGCACGCGAATTAACTGGCGTGTGAAGAGCTAATTCTTGTGCTGCGTATTGAGTGGCTTTGTGGCTTTGTAGAAGAGAATTCTCTTTTTGCTCCTGGATGGAAGGTAGAACGAAGAAGGTACATACAAAGTGAGTTGACATAAAAAAAAAAAAAAAAAAAAAAGGCAGAAGAAGATAGATGTAGAAGTTCATTTCGAATGACCCATATGTTATTAAAACAGGTAGGGGCGCCTGGGTGGCGCAGTCGGTTAAGCGTCCGACTTCAGCCAGTTCATGATCTCGCGGTCCGTGAGTTCGAGCCCCGCGTCAGGCTCTGGGCTGATGGCTCGGAGCCTGGAGCCTGTTTCCGATTCTGTGTCTCCCTCTCTCTCTGCCCCTCCCCCATTCATGCTCTGTCTCTCTCTGTCCCAAAAATAAATAAAAAACGTTGAAAAGAAAAATTAAAAAAATAAATAAATAAAACAGGTATAGACATCTATATTGAGAATGAGGAAGGGGAATGTTCACATAAGTGAAAAAGGCATCCAGAGACATTTCAAAATTAAGGGCACTGGACCAATGGTTTATTAATGTCTTTTAAAACATATGTTTAATGTACTCATTTAACACACTTAATGCAAAACTTAATAATAACACACTTAATATATTTTACAGCACACATAATAGAAAAGCAAAATCAGTCTACATAGTAGAGACTTTGATGATAGCAATAACATTTCTCTTGACTGTATGTTTTCACACATAATTAAATTCTTTTACTTTTTTATCCATCCAACTAGCACACAAAGTTTTAAACTCTCCAAAAAGCAAATCACTGTCTACCACTGAAAATCTAATAAAATCTTTTTTTTTTTTTTTTAATTTTCAGCAATATCTACCACAGCCGTTTTAAACAGTCTCTGGTTTAAATCTGTCTGGAACATTCAGGCTGCATCCATATAGCCTAACCAGGCTTCCAGATCTACCCAAATCTTTCCTTTCTGTGTAAGGCAGATATTTGTCACTCACTCAGTGATTTCCATGGACAGCCATTATTGCTGAGGCCACCAAGAAGGCCCACAGGGCTGTGCTTGCTTTAGGGAGACAGACACATGTCTCCCAATGTCAAGTTTCATGCCTCCAAGGAAGAAATCTCTTTTTCCCTATTGATGTGCTTCTCCCATATGCTTCTCTCCATGTACAAATGTCCTCAAGTCAAAACCGCCTTCCTTCCAGATCTCTTTCCTTTTCCTGCTCTCTGGCTAGTATTTTAGTTCACTGCTAAATAAATGAGCTAACAATTAATGATGACAATTAATAGTGACAATTAATAATAATAATAACAACACATGAACTATTAAGTCTGGACCAGGAACTGTGGTAGGTACTTTATTCATTTGGTTCCCCTATGAAGTAGGTACAATTACTCTAAATTCCAGTTTTACAGATAAGGACACTGAGGCACAGACCGGTTAGAAAAGATTCCAGGGGCCACACAGAAGTAAGTAGCTAGCACAGGATCCGAACCCCAGCATCTTGACTGCATGGCTCATGCTCGACAACCATGCCCTGCTGCCTCCACATTAACAGCATTTAAAATATATAATTAAAAAAAAAAAATCAAGCAAGTAACTTTTTTTTTTTTTTTTTTTTTTTTTGCTGTGGCTAATGAATAACAGTGGCTAACAGTGAATATGGGAATATGGAAAATCTGGTCTGGCACCATCCTGTCTATAAACATTCCTGTTCATTAAATCAACAAATGTTTTAGACCAGTTTTGAAAGACCCTGAGAATGATTTCAATGAAAATGTGTGTCTCAGCATTTGGGGAAGTTCCCTCCAAACAGGCCCAATTAAGCAAGCCCTGTGCAGTGCTTTAGGGGGGTTCCAGTAACTGCGGGTCTGTAGCTGTGGTCAGCACACACCGAACATGTCCTGAGGCCAAGGACTTGGCACACCTCAGTCCCCTACTCTGCACACAGTCCCACCCGCTCTCTGCCCCATCCCAGGCACTCTCCACAGTGCTTAGAGGTAGGAGGCACTGTGGGGAAGTGAAGGCACCGTTGCAGTTACTACGTCACCTACAGGATCATAGAAAATGCCACTTCATCAATGAGAAAGAATGAAATATGGCCCTCTGTAGCAACATGGATGGAACTGGAGAGTGTGATGCTAAGTGAAATAAGACATACAGGGAAAGACAGATACCATATGTGTTCACTCTTATGTGGATCCTGAGAAACTTAACAGAAACCCATGGGGGAGGGGAAGGGGGAAAAAAAAGAGGTTAGAGTGGGAGAGAGCCAAAACATAAGAGACTCTTAAAAACTGAGAACAAACTGAGGGTTGATGGGGGGGGGGGGGGGTGGGAGGGCGGGGAGGGTGGGTGATGGGGATTGAGGAGGGCACCTTTTGGGATGAGCACTGGGTGTTGTATGGAAACCAATTTGACAATAAACTTCATATATTGAAAAAAAAAAAGAAAATGCCACTTCATGAACTTAAAATCCTTTAGTTCAATCATGAGCATTAAAAACGTGAGGATGTACCCTTTTTGTAGGGCATAAGTTCCTTTGCTTTGTGCCCAGCCTCACCGTTGCTGAATATGGATTGAGAATGAGCACCTATAGACAGTTACGGAGGAGGAAGAAACAGAAGAGGTCTGTTGCTTTTGAATTCTGGGTTCCACTGGGAGCACATGACCACAGCTCAATGTTTAGTCCTATCTCTGGCAACCTAGTGATGACTTTCATCTTCAGACTGTAAGTAAGATTTTCAGAGAGCCACATATTTTTAATAGTGCCCTTTGTTAAAAATAGGCTCCTCCGCTCCGAGCCCAGAGCGTCAAGAGCTCTTTCTTACATTTGGCTTTTCTAAAGATCAGGACTGTGAAAGAACAGGGAAGACTTCAGATTCAGTTCCACGAGACTTGACCACTTTTGCAGGCATCAGGTACAGAAGATTCTTCCAGAACCTTGAGTTATATGACAGAGGTTTATCAGCGTTCCACTTCAGAACTCTGTGAGATTTCAAAAGCTTTAGTGATTGGGGGAAGAATGTGAAGTCACTGACAGGTGTAAATTCAATTAAGATGATTTTAATTTTCCTTTCTACCAGAGCTTCATGGAGTCCACTTTCAAGTTCATACCTGACTTCATTAGACATGTAGCTTTTACTTAGGACAATGATCAGTCTTCGGCTTTTCTCTATCAATGAGTGGATTTCATCAACAATAGCTGAAAAGGCAAGATGTGGCAAAGTAATTAAAGAGAACTAAAAGAGCAGACAGGAGATGAAAATCATTTTGCACAGTCTAATTCTGTATTATTTAACTTACTTCACTAGTAAGTTTTTCAAGACAAACCATTTATTCTTAATTCTATACACCTATGGAAAACAATCATCTAGATAACAATAATGAAGTTGGCACTAATTCTATGCCACTCCCTCTTCTAAATGTTTTATGTATATCAACTTACTAAAGCATCATGATGATCCTATGAAGAAAGTATTGTCATCACCACCATTTTACAGATGAGGAAGCCAAAGTGCAGAGTGGTTAAGTAACTTGCTTGGAGTCACACAGCTTGTAAATGGCAGAATCAGAACCTAGGTGGTCTAGTTCTGGAGCACCTGTTCCTAACCATCATGCTATCTTGCTTGCCTCTCCACAGGCAGGGAGGAGCACACTAAAGTCCAAATTTAAAGATTATATATCTATATATCTATATCTATATGGAGATAGATCTATATGGAGATACAGATATATAGATATAGATATAGATGATATAGATAGATATAGATATAGATATAGATATAGATATAGATATAGATATATAGATAGACATCCATCCCACAATTAGTCCAGACCAGAAGCTGACAAACATTCTGTAAAGGGCCAGATAGCGAATATTCCAGGCTTTTCACACCATCTTTGTCACACTGCTCATCTCTGCCACGTAGCTCAAAGGCAGCCACAGACAACACATGAACAGATGTCACCTTGCTGTGTTTCAACAAAGGTGACAGACTGGATCTGACCCGTGGGTGATGGGTTGCCAATTTCTGGTTTAGACCTCTACCCTTTCTCAAATAGACGTTTAATCCAAACTAATTACAATTAAATATATAACATTCTTTATTTTTATATAAGAACCGAGAAGAAATCTATTTGATTAATTAATTTATTAAAAATTAGTATGCTTTCTCCTTCTAATTGGTAGTATTTTCCCTTTCTCATTTGTAATCTGGGTGGGTGGGAGGGGACCACAACTATTCCTTATTTACGGAATAAGGGCTATGTTTTCAATGCCAAGCTCAGATTTTGGCACAAGGCTGGAACTCAGTATATGTTGCATGAATGGATGATAGTGACAATGAAAATATTTATACTGTATCCTTGGTAATGCACCAGCCCCCAAAACATTCTGACGCAGATTTCAGATATTTGCTCTGGAAGACTTCAGAGAAAATATAAGGAAATGTTACTAAATTTCTTGGCTTCAAACTGGAATTTGCTTCAATGTATGTTTTAGGGTTGTTTATATTCATATACTAGTAAAAAACTGAATTTCATGACTAAAATCCGACATGAATCATCAATCTCCTTTTATTCACCCTTTTCTGACCGTAATTTTCACACCAATGCCAACCCAACAAAGAATAAGTATTTTCTGGTAAGAATGAACTGTGTTTACAGTGCAGAGAATCCCGTTCTGCTGTATAAAACATTACCAAAAGAGATATTCCTACTGTGGGGCATCTCTAGATAAATGCCTCACGACAATGCCGATTCTGGGCCTGGTTCTGAAAGTGGAATGCCCTTTCCCCAAAGGTTCAGAGAAGTAGGAAGCACATTGAAGAGCCTGGGGCCCAAAGAGGTGACTCTCAGAAGTAGTGTACTTAGCTTTTTTGTCACTATTGATTCTACTGGTTTAGCTGGTCACTTTTGGTTTAGAGAATCGCGTTCATTTGTTTTTAAGGCAAAACGGGGTTGTTTTTTGTAAGGCTGAATTATTCATCTTTTACAAGGAAAATCTCTCCACCAGTTCCCTCTCTTGTATTCCCTTTCTTACCTCCTCCAGGCACTACATCCCTTTCATATATGCATAACTTATACCCAAAGTGTTTCTCCAACACCCTGGGCAAAATCTCCACAGCAAAGGTGTGCTCCTCTCCATTTTCGGGTCCACATTCTTTTAGGTAAGACACAAAAGCATCATATGTTTTCCCATCTAGGAAATAAGGTTTACTCTTTTAATTACAGTGCAAATAAAAGTTTAAGTACGAATTTGAGCAAAAGGCATAAAAAATGGGAGTGGAACCAATGAAAAGGAAAAATGAAATAGAGCATCTATCTGTACAGCATCTATAATCAAATCGTACACATTAAATATGTACTATTCCTTGTATATCAATTGGAGCTCAATGAAGCCATTTAAAAAAGAATAAAGAAAATATTTTTTCTAGAAAACAAATTAAAAATTAGAGCAAGAATGCTTAAACTAGGTAACCCGTAAGGTCCATCAAATATTATTTTGGTTCTCGGAGTCTTTTTAGACATTATTCTTTATCTATGACTTTTTAAGTTGTCAAACACAAGAAATAAATTCATTATTAAAGACAAACAAAAAATAGCATCACCAAATCTCATATGCTAATCAAGCAACCAACCAGAAAATTGTTTTTTTGCATGTACATTAAGACTCCCCTTTTTGGACACTATAGAAGGATGGAGATAAACACTAGATCCAGGAGCTCAAGGAATTTAAAGGCAGTTAAAGCCCAGGAGACCAAATATACCCTCAGTCTAGAACTGGAAAGCAAATCTCATCTTGGATTTCTTGTATCACCTAATTCTACAGCATCCTCATATGTCTACTCTCAGAATGACTCACTGGAAAGCCAAGACAGAAACAAAGCTGAGAGTTTACATGGGCAAGTGAGAAGAGACAATAGAGGTGATTTCACAGAAGACCATGTGGGAAGGGAAGGGGAAAAAATAGTTACAAACAGAGAGGGAGGGAGGCAAACCATAATAGACTCTTAAATAGAGAATAAACTGAAGGTTGATGGGCGGGGGACGGGGAAGAGAGGAAAATGGGTGATGGGCATTGAGGAGGGCACCTGCTGGGATGAGCACTAGGTGTTATATGTAAGTGATGAATCCCGGGAATCTACTCCCCAAACCAAGAGCACATGGTACTAGATGCCAATATGAAAACTTCCAGTCTATTGAAAGGTTTTCACTGATAATAACATCTGCTCCTATTTAATTCCTGATAATGAAGCGCTTTCAGGAGGTTAAGGCGACAAAGCCAAGATGAAAGTGTTACCTAAGCAACAAAGACCATTGTACTAATTGGGTAACCACAAAATTACATACATCTCTGCCTCCTCTACCTTCATCCAATCTGTTTGAGAAGACAAAGCAGACAGACCCAACAACTTGAAAAAGTTTACAAAGAACACATTAGCAGATGCCAGACGGTGTGACAAAACCAGCAAAACAAACAGAATCAAAACAGTCAGACACTACAGCGTGATCTCCAGGGGACACGCTTTCCGAGAAAAAGAAATTTTGAGCCAAGTCCTAAATGATACAATTGATGCTAACTGGGATTGGTAGAGGAAGAAGGGGCATTGGGTGGGGCGTGGTCTACGCCTAAGCCGTGACAGTTTGTTAGATGGTACAGGAGTTAGATGTATGCTTGCCTGTGTTATTGGAATCATGAACTTGCTACTGAGTTGAAAGCTAAATATCGCTGGGTCCTTTATGAAAATCTAATAGGATGAAACCATTCCAGTTCCATGTTCTTTGTGGTGCCACATCATGCATGCTCAACAATTCAGCCTGGTACCTTCAATGGCTCACAAAACAACAATTTCTGTTTCTGGCAAAGCTTCTTCAATTCCACCTACAGCAGTTCAAGTCAGAGCCTACTGTTGATTTAAAGCAATTGGTTGGCAGAATCGCATGCATGCAAAAGAAAGGACAGGGGCGCCTGGGTGGCTCAGTGGGTTAGGCATCTGACTTTGGCTCAGATCATGATCTCCCGGTTCACGAGTTTGAGCCTTGCATTGGGCTCTGTGCTGATAGCACTTTGGATTATCTCTCTCTCCCTCTCTCTGTGTCCCTCCCCCACTTTCCCTCTCTCTCTCTCTCTCAAAATAAATGTCAACTTTAAAAAAAATGAAAAGAAAGGACATTTTGGTAAAAACTGTAGAATTAATATGCATATCGGAGGTAGGAAAAGCTGGTATAAAAAAAGAGCCAGTTCCTAGTTTAATCAGTAAGTGGGTCCCCCAAGTAATTCTGTTAGATTGCTGTGAAATACAGCTATTTATTAGTGTAAGAGCTAGTGTTTCCATTAATAGTCATTATGTCAACGATTAGAATAGGCGCCAAGGAGTAAGAAATAAATAAGTACACTTTTTTAAAAGGTACTCTTTTTTTGTAATCATGATGTAACTAATTGCAATAAACTGGAAAGACAATTCAGCCAAATTTATACTGTAATATGCAAGTAATATAGCTTTACTCTTACCCATGGAAAATTAGTTTTTCAACTATTAATTAATTTTCAAATGCCTTATTTCAAGCAATTCTCTTCTTGGTTTAGCAAATCTTGTAATTTATATTCTAATTTACTTTAAACCCAGGTAATGAACGGCTTGCTGGCTTTGATAACAAAGTAAAGTGCTTAAGATAAGGTATCGGAAAGCTAATAATAATTATTTGGGGTTCTGTATAAACGAAGTCCTCATGTGAATGGGCATTTGGGACTTTAAGGAATCAGGCCAGAGCTTCTCAAACTGTGTTCAGCGAGTGACCATGTTTTCATTTAATTTGACTGGCTTGGGTTGATGGTTTTATTTCCAGTCCTTCATAAACCAGTACTGAAAACATTCTTGGACATTGCAGCAATATCAATTGGCCAGGAAAGTTTAAATTTTTGCACTTTATCTCCATTTCTGCCCTTTTCCACAACTGATCTCTGTCATGGACCACACTTTTCAATATAGCTGATGTAGAGCACATCTGTAAATGTTTCCATGCACCGCCACATTGGGAGGTAGGAAGCGTGAACTGAAAAAAAAAATGTGGATTGGGTCAAACACAACAACGAGGGGGAAAAAATCTTAGCTGAAGATCAGAAAGAGAGATATTAGTGAATGCTCATTTTAAGATACTTTCTGGTCAATGCAAGTAGAGACCTGTTCAGAAAGGGCCAACAAGAGACTTTTCGGTTGTTTGCAGCGTTTCTCTCCATCTCCCAAATTGCACACACACAGGCTCAAAGCTAAATTAATTAGCTTTGCTAATTTTATATTATCTTTTAAATTTATTTTTATTTTTGAGAGAGAGAGAGAGCCTCAAGCTGGCTCCGTGCTGTCAGCGCAGAGCCCAACACGGGGCTTGATCCCACAAACCATGAGATCACGAACTGAGCTGAGATCAAGAGTCAGATGCTCAACCGACTGAGCCACTCAGGTATTCCTAATTTTATATTATTAATTACAAGTTGCAAATGTGAAAAATCTGAGACTTCTTTCATAACTTGAGGAGAGGAGGGTCTTTCTACTTCTGATCACAGATCTAGATTTAAAAAATCCATAATAATAAAAATGTACACCTGAAACTAACATAGCAGTGTGTTCAATTATCCTTCAAGAATAACAACAAAAAAAAAATCTTCCACATGTGACACTACTATAAGCAAAGTCAAAAGACAGATTACAATCTGGGAATAACATTTTCATTTCATATTATAGACAACAGGCTAGCCTCCTTAAACTAGAAATAGCTCCTAGATATAAACAAGAAAAGGAAAGGCCAACCACCCAAAAGAAAAAATGGCAAAGGCTGTGAATGAGTACTTTGAGAAAAGAAGTACAAATGAGTCTTACACAAATCAATAGTGACTCTTGCATAGGAAGCGAAATGGCAAACGAAAACTACACGGAGATACAACTATTTACCTATCAGATTGGCACATACTCAAAAGGTTTTGGGTAAGGTCATGGGACAAAAGTGACCCCATTCTTTGAAGGTGGCAGTGGTATAGTAATATGGGGGGCAAATTGGCAATATCCGCCAAAGTAACAATTGTGTCTACCCTTGGTGTTGCCAGCAATTCCACTTAGGAGAATTCTTCCTTCAGTTATACTGCCCACAGTTGAACCGATGACTGTACAAAACTATCTGTCACATCATTTCAGTAATAACAAGTTGTTTTAAATAACCCACAAGGTGACCAAATAGGCAGTGAGACAGCTGCAGAAATAAAACACTGGGCAAGCCTAACAACTGAGAGACTTTACAAACTACTATAGAAGTGCATCCAAGGCATATTAAATCAAAGTTAAAAATAGTGTACCTAATATGCGAACATTCGTTGGAGCGGAATTTGATTCTATATTGGTATTTGTTCGCCTATACTGTCAATGGTGGATGAAGTGGGAAAAACAGACATAGGATAGGATGACAGGGAGATATTCTGCTGTATCATTTCTCAGACTTTTTGTGTTTTGAACTATGTGTGTCCTACACACACACACAC
This sequence comes from Neofelis nebulosa, assembly GCF_028018385.1. NCBI lineage: Eukaryota > Metazoa > Chordata > Mammalia > Carnivora > Felidae > Neofelis > Neofelis nebulosa. Next base: position 83,070,178 of record NC_080790.1, on the reverse strand, counting down.
ACACACACACACACACACACAAGCAAGTGCAATGGGGTAGACTGATTTTTTTAAATTCAGTAGCCATCTTTCTTTTTTATTAAAGTACACATAATTCAGTAACTGTCTTGAAACTTGAGGACTTCTTTAAATCACCTTTAAAAGTAGAGAAACCTAGGCACAGAGTTGCCACACAGAAACAGCCATAGATAAAAACAGGCAGTTCTAGGAAACTGGAACCCGGGTCATTTGACTTCTAGTCCGGGGTTCCTGTAGATACATCATGCAGCCTTCTTTGTCAGGTTAAAATAATGAACCATAATACAATTTAATTCCATTGAAATGAAGTTTATTGAACGTGCATATTGTTTAAGATGCCCAGATTGTGTGTGAATAACGACAGCTCATGGGCACAAGCATCTCACAGGCCATGAAGAAGGACGTGACATGCGTGCATAAAACAATTAGAGAACAGTTTTTGGCAACATATGAGCAAGCACAAAAAAAGGTGATACAAGACAAAACTTGTGAGGGATACTGCGTTCAAATCAATTTTTCCCATGGACAAACCTCTACCACACATGAAGTATAATCAAAATGAAATGAAGATTAATGTTTCTTTATTTGGTTTCTTTTTAAAAATTTTTTAATGTTTATTCATTTTTGAGACAGAGAAAGAGTGTGAGTGGGGAAGGGGCAGAGAGAGAGGGAGACACAGAATCCAAGCAGCCTCCAGGCTCTGAGCTGTCAGCACAGAGGCTGATGTGGGGCTTGAACCCACAAACCGTGAGATCATGACCTGAGCCGAAGTCAGACGCTTAACTGACTGAGCCACCCAGGTTCCCCTCTTTATTTGGTTTCTTAATGAAGTAAGAAGATAAGAAAATCCAGCATTGTGATATTCATTACCTGTTAATGTTTCATCTTTTCTCATGAAATGTCTATAAAATAGAGCCAAGTCAACTCTATAAATGACACCCATTATCACTAGGCACACAACTACCACTGAGATCAAAACAGCCACAATCATTCCTCTGGTGAAGATGTAGCCTGGGATATCAGCCATATCTTCTAGAGAGGAAAAGAAAATGGAAATGATTAATGAAAGATGGTTTACCAGTGTCTCCCCCCATCTTACCTCATAGTTGTCAGTTTTTATATTTAGCACTAATCCCAGTTGTCTATCCAATGCATTCCATTCACTTAGTCCACATTCCTGCCTTTGGTCTGGAGTACTGACCTTTCTACTCCGATTTTTAAACAATAAAAATGTGTAAAAGGATATTCAGAGACCTGAATGGAAAGCATTGTGATATAGCCTGTCCCTACTTGGGGAAGGCAAGGATGATAAGATACCAGGGTGAAATGTCCAGGGACCCAAACATACATCTCAGCTGGTATGTTGAGAACATAAATGGAAGTACACAGTCTTGAGAGAGCAAGTGCTGACCTGAGCTCGTCTGGGCTCCCAGCCTGGCTCTGTCACTTAGTTTGTGTCCTAGGGAAAGTCACTGATTCCCTTCATTCTTAGCGTCTTCATCCATAATATGAACCCATTTCTGAGCAGCTATTGGGCCAATGGCCCTGGGTTGTATTGTATTGGTGGAGGATGGAGGGGGGTGACTCTGGAATGTTCCATCAGGTAGGCAGTGAAAAATTTTAGGAGTCCGCAGATCTGAGCCATCAACTGTCCACCTGCCAGATCCAGGGACTGGTCCAAGGAAGGGAAGCCTCAGCTAATCTTGGTTGAATACATGAGCACACGCAAGGGCCGCCTGTGCCCAGCGCCGAGCTAAGGTAGGCTGGAGGCCGCAGTACCTAGTATCATTAGCCTCACCCTACACTGAGCTGCAAGCGTGCCTCCCATCGTTATGGGTCTGTGAGGGCTGCCATGACTGCCTCCCCCATGACACTCAGCTACATCTCTGTCTCCGGGCTATATCTGCTCCGCTCTCTTGGGCCCCTGGTGCTTATCTAGGACTGCAATCTGATCGAGAGCAAAGGATTAGAGTTTGCGTTTTCATTTTCTGCATGAAATCAATGCACAGGGGACTCCGGCAGGGGACTGAGCCCCAGTTTAGCCTGAATACCTGTGACACAAGGCAGACAATTTCACCTCTTGGGAGCTTGCTTCCTGGGGTGTAAAATGAAGGGAGTGGTGATCTTTGAGGTATCCCTCAGCAGCAACTTTCTAAGCTTCCACAAACTTCCAAAGTAAAACTTGCTCATACCTTTTTTCAACAAGACAAAGTTTATGGTGTCTGTGCCTCCCTCGCTGGCCACAGTGCAATTATATGAAAATTTTAGATTTTTTGCATTAATATTCTCAATTTTCAACATTCTTGACACATACAATTTGCCGTCCAGAGCCCTGTAAAAGAAGAAACAATTCAGTGACAGGCTTTGTTCATTGCCAGCAACATTGCTCATGAGGGAGGAATTCATATGCACAAATACTCAAAGGCAGTGGCTCTGTTGGCCCCATGGAACCTTCTCTTTCTGGTGGGTCCTCAGAGTGTGGGCCACCACAAACCTCTGCTCCTCCGGGAAGCATCAGGGTGGACAGAAACAGCCCTCCTGAGACCACTTGGGGACGACCCTGTGAACCGCCCAGAATGAAAATGTCTGGAAGGCAATGATGCTAAGTCCTCTCTCAATGATTTTCCCCTATTTCTCCTCGCCCAACAGCTTAGCGTTCTTCCCATGGGAAGGTCTCCACCGATTGTGACAAAGCTGCAAATAGTTCAGCAGAGATACAGATTCCTATCAAGCTTGTCCATGCCATCCTGAAGATCGCTTTTATTTTGTTCAGCATCGAAAACAAACTGAAGAATGACACTATTGTCAGATGCACCTGCAGGCATATGAAAAATACCAATTAAGCTGTTCAGCACATGTCAGAAAATGACGTAGACAACCATTAGCAGCAAGCTGTCTTTCTCTTCTTAAAAGATCCAAGTTGTCCTGTTGTCGATGCAAGGCAACTGCTCATGACATCTGCTTCCCCGTCAATGACAGGCCGTGAAAGCACCATGTCAACCAGCACTCCCCAGGTGCGCTCACTCACCTGCCGTGCCCCTAGCAGCAGATGCCTCTATTCTTGGGACATGGCACCCTCTGTAGCCTCCAACTGTGTCAAATATAATTTGAACATGATTCTGTAAAGAAGTCACCAATCCAGAAATAGCAACTATCTCATATCAGTGAAAAATCCCGAAGTAAGGCACAAAAGGCCAGTAAGAAGCCAAGACAGATGACAGAAAAAGCACAGGCATAACTCTAAAGAAAGACCACCTTACTCTTAGCTTAGTTTGAGCTCCATTGCAGATAGTTTGGTGAGTTGGTCTTCTATCCCTCCAAACAGGAGCAACAGATCGCTAGATGGGGGAAATGCAGAACTCCAGGGGAGGTTCGATGCTGAGGATAAAGACACAATGGCAAGACAGCCCTGCAATTCAGCTGAGTTACTAGTCACGTGCCTACTACAAGCAAGCGGACAGACCTTGCACCATAAGGAGCTTGCAGACAAGTGTTAGCAAAAATCAAGAGTTGTTGCTGTGACATCAAAGAATTTTTTTAAGTGTAAAAAGCAGAAAAAAATCCTCAGAAGTGCAGCTAAGGTAACAGATACCTTGGGATCCCTACTCTCTACCACCTGAGTATATCAATACAATACTGATTAATGACCCAAAGTCATTCAAAAACACTCAAACGACCACAGGCTTAGCACAATTTTCAAAATCCAAAAAACTATGGCCTAGGTAATCCCTCTTTTATCAGATGCTTAAGTAAATTGCCCATCCCTATCAGATCCTGACCAACCAAAAGCTACTTTTTGTAAGGCGATGTTAAAAAACCTCACTGACCTTTTTCTAGTTTAGATCTTAGCAATAGATTTCTGCATAATCCATCAGCCTAGCACATGGTAATTATCATTATAAAATATGTAAATTATAAATTAAAATTTAAACTTATCTCAAACACCCAATCAGCCATTCAGGACTCTCGTGTTTTTTATAGCATGGATCTATGATACAATGTGATTTGTATATATCATGATACATAATACATCAAATATACGTACCTATTTTTTTTTACGTTCTCTTCATGTACATTGGGCTCCTTTCCATTTTCATCCCACAAGTTCCAATAAATCTGATCCTTTTCGTTCGCCAAAGCAGAGCAATTGAGGTTTACATCTTTTCCTACGTAAAAGTTGACAACCAATATTCTGATCTTACAGACTCAGAATTCCCAAAGGTATAAAATTAATATAATCAACATATATTAACTTAATACATAGAGCTAATGTAGTGCTACCTCTCAGAAAGAAAAAGATAGGCTTGGTTTTTAAATTTTAAAACATGTATAAAGCAGAGAAATTAGGTAGCAATTTTAAGTCATCCACAGCCTATGAGTTGGTTTCGCTTCAAATGTCTATGTTTAAATAAATTATTAAAACTTAGAGTGGCAAGTGGGCCTTCTTTTCAACATACAGTTTAGTAGGTAGTGTCGGGGCAACACTCCCACAGCAACTTCTAGAAAAACAAAATGGGTAAATCACACAAAATTAAGTTAGCCAGCAATTAAAGACATTAAAGTGCAGGGAAAACAAAGAGAAACAGCCGGGCTGAAAACGCAGCCAGGAAGAAGCCCTTCCAGGAGGAGCTGAGATAGCTGGCCATCTAATTCTTTGGAGAAATTACTTTGGGTTTGTACAGCACCAGGGGAATCTCCCAGAGAAAAGAGAGCCCAGGAGAATTCTGACAGCCACACGGGCTTGCAGAATTATTGCCAAGGGCTTGGACAACACACAGGAGGCTGCAAAGGTTCAAGGGTCTCTCCTACAGTCTCACAGTACTTAGGGGAGAAAGTCCCACTTCCGGGAAGAGATGTACAACAAAGACAGGACTGAAATCCCTGCATGCCCCACCCCACCCCATAACCTCGCTGCAGGGAATGCCGAAGGAAAGGTTTCAGAGTCACAAAAAATTATCCCAGACGAGAGCAAGGCACTACATGAACAAATGAAGAGTACAAGAAAATACAAGTATTTCAGTAAATATAAAAGAATTTTGGTCACCTAAAGCAATAACAGTGCCAATCTATTGTGAGTTTTATCACATATGCAGTAGGGAAATACGTAAACTAATAGAACAAAGTGAGGTAAGAAGACAAAGGAAATACAAGTCTCTAGCACAACTTTTTTTTTTTATGTTTTTTTAGTTTTGACAGAAAGAGAGAGAGAGAGAGAGAGAGAGAGAGAGACGGAGCATGAGCGGGGGAGGGGCAGACAGAGAGGGAGACACAGAATCTGAAGCAGGCTCCAGGCTCCGAGCTGTCAGCACAGAGCCCGACGTGGGGCTCGAACTCACAGACCGCGAGATCATGACCTGAGCCGAAGTCGGACGCTCAACCGACTGAGCCACCCAGGCGCCCCTCTAGCACAACTTAATGAAGGACACAAAAAGGTATAACTAGAAAGAAAACAAATCATATTAAATGAAAGAAAGAAAAAATACTTCATGAATCCAAAAGGAAGGGAGGAATAACAGGAACAAATAACACATAAGGCAATTAACAAACACATAGCAAGATAAGAGGCTTCACAGGATCACCATCATTAAATATAAATGGACTGAGGGGCGCCGGCATGGCTCAGTTAGTTAGGCACATGCCTCAGGTCATGATCTCACTGTTCGTGGGCTGGGGCCCCGCAAAGGGCTCTGTGCTGACAGCTCAGAGCTTGGAGCCTGCTTCAGATTCTGTGTCTCCCTCTCTCTCTACGCGCCCCCCCCCCCCCCGCCCTACTCACTCCCTACCCCTCTCTGTCTCTCAAAAATGAATGAACATTAAAAAAAATGTTTTAAATGTCAATGGACTAGACACTATACAGACTGGATTTCAAAAAAGATCCAAATAGATATAGTTGACGTGAAATATAGTGCATGTGTAACTGATTTACAAAGAAATGTTAAAAGGATATAAAAAAAAGATAAAACATGCCAATCCCAAACAAAAGAAAACTGCTATGGCTGTCTATTACTAGAGAAAGTAGGCATTTAGGAAAGAAGTAACATGATAGATAAAGAGAGAAATTTTATAATGATAAAGTGTCAGTTCAACAGGCATCAGTACGTATGTGCCCACAAGATAACCTCAGCATGTATAAAGCAAAGATTGAACAAAAGGGTACGGAGACAAATTAACCATCGTAGATGCAGATGTTAACATCTCTTTCTTTAACAGATAAAGAAAACACATCAAAGATTGGTTACAATATACATGATTTGAACAATGCCATTAGCTAACTTCACATAATTGGTATTTACAGAATGATAAAACCAAAACCTGCAGAATGCACATTTGTTTCAAACACACTGGGAACATTCATCAAGACAGTCACATTCTGTTCCTTAAGCAAGTTACTACAAATTTCATCAGACTGAAATGATACAGAATACAATCTTGGACCAGTATGAAACTAAACTGGATATCAATAACAACAACACAAAAACTAGAAAATCCTCCAACTATTTGGAAGTTAAAAAGAACAAATTATCCATAGATGAAAGAAGAAATCACAAGGGAAGTGTTTTTTGTTTTTTGTTTTTAATGTTTGAACCAAATAGTAATGAAAACACAGCATACCTGTATTTGTTAGAAACAGCTACAGTAGCGATTAGAGGGAATTGTAGAGCTTAAAATTCATGTGCTACCAGAGATGATAATTGAAATCAATTATCTATGTCTCCATGTCAACAAATGAAAATTGAGGTGCAAATTAAGCCCAAAATGAGAAGAAAGAAATAACAAAGCTAAGTTCAGGAATCAATAAAAATAAAAAGCAGGCAATCCACAAACACAAAAGGCAAAGTATCTAAGCTACGCTGGGCATCTGTGGTCCCACAAATGATTGTGACAGGTGGTGGTGGTCCAAAGATGTGGGCTTAGGAAACAGTCAACAGAAACTTGAACCCCAGCTTCACCACTTTTTATTGTTTTAACTTTAGACAGATTTGTGAACCCTTCTGGGCTTTGGTCATTTAATCCATTAGATGGGAATAATACCCCTTGGAGTTTTTTGGAGGATTGAATTCAAGAATGTTTTTCTGGACGCCTGGGTGGCTCAGTCGGTTAAGTGTCCGACTTCGACTCAGGTCATGATCTCAGGTCCGTGGGTTCAACCCCACATCGGCTCTGTGCTGACAGCCCAGAGCCTGGATCCTGCCTCGGATTCTGTATCTCCCTCTCTCTCTGCCCCTCCCCCACTCACATTCTGTCTCTGTCTCTCAAAAATGAATAAACATTTTAAAAAAGAATATATTTCAAACACCTAATACAAAACATGATTTAGTATACGTGAATTTCTTCTTTTCCTTCCCTCCTTTCCTTATGGAAAGGAATTACTCAACTGGACATGTTGATTTCATCAAGACCTGTCTGGATGGTCAATTAAGTCCATTGATTCAAAGTCCATTGATTAATCAGTCAAATATTCAGAACACAGGATAAGTCTGAATCATTTCTCCAGAGTGCTCTCTTCTAGGGTTTTCGTCTTTAAAAATAACCATAAAGACTATTAGAGAAAAGCCACAATGGGGTGACCAAAACCCTATGTAAAAACCACAGGCACGTCACATTATAGAACTTATAATGTTTTCAACATACTGTTCATTTTCATCAGCCTAAAAATGGCAACATTCAAACAATGACATACTTTCCCTGCTTTTCTAACTTTCCTCACTAAATCTGGTATGTGTTATGCACGCACAATATTGGTGAATCATGAATCACATTTAGCCTTGGAAGACTCAATTATGCACCCCATTCCTAAATGTGGAATACATGTATGTCAACATATACCTAATTCCACCTTCACACGGTTAAGCTTTGGTCCAAGAAGAACAGGAATTATTTTACTGCGATCTAAAAGTGAAAAAAAGAAAAGAAAAATGTTTCAGCGTTGCACTGAGCTTCTCTAAGACAAGTTTTTGTTGCAATATGCTTATACGATGTAACAAAAATTCTAAATAGTCATCACTATGTCATATTTTCATTAAGTAATGGTTGCAGCGAATATTGTTTGTTTCACTTTCCATCAATGCAAAGCTAATGTAACTGGAGGGAACACACTAAATTTTGTTTCCTTCAAATCTTTGGCTTCTGCAGCTATATGGCAGAGGAAAATGTTCATCCAGGAGGGACAACCACATCTGTAGGATTTAGATGCAAAGTCACTGGGAAGTGCCTTTCTGCTCTTTCTTCCTTCTGTCTGCCCTTCTCAACCCCTCGAAGATGGATTTATTGGGCACAGGGTCTCTATCCGTGCTTTGGCAAGACACTCTCTCTCAGGTGCCAACCCTCCCCTCATAGGCACTAAAGGAAGCACACTTTCAGTTCTGTGCTCTCGATACCTCACTTGCCTCACCTTAGCCCTGGCCCTGCAAGGTGTCCACATGTGTGGGCTCAGCTCTACTTCTGTTCCCGAGTGGCTTCTGACCTTGACCAGAGGTACATAATACTCTCCACCCCAGCCTCCCTCTAGTAATGTTTCAAAAGTAAATGATTCCCCTAGCAGCCTCCCACTGAATGTTCTCCTACAACCTAGGACAGCTGATAGCTGCACAACACTGAGAGCGCCTGTGGTCATACATTGAAATTGCTGTTGTCAAGTTCTCGTTACTCTTCTGATCAGCACTGGCAACTTTCCTCATGACCTAGACTCTCCCTTCTAGCACATCTGGCACCCCTAGGGCATTTACAAGTAACCTCCAGAGCAGCCTTCCTGGGACATACCTGTCCTCAGCAAACACGATGCCTGAGGACAAGGAGTAAAAGGCAACCCAGGAGCTCTCCCACAGCGCCCTCACCTACCTGAGCTCTCTCAGAAAGTGTGATGCTGAAGAGTGAAGGGTTGAGACGGGAGGGGTGAATGTGTGGGTGAGAACTGGAGGATGAAACTCGCAAAGTGAAAGCCCAGGTGAGTCGGATTTGGTTCCTCTGGGGTTCAGAGTCTCTGGGCAAGCCTGGAATTGCTATAAGTGGACAGCGGGACCTGGGACGCCCCCAAAGAAAGAAGGAACTCTCGGCCTTGAGAGTATGGAGGAACATGAATCGATTCAAGGACAAGGGGGCAAGAGGTGATTTTGCTGAGAATTGCCATTGCTTATCTTTCTCCGGATCCATTTTCTTCCCCCCTGGGAAGAGGTAGTGTCAAAGGGTATCCTTAGGACAGGACGTCTTTAAGACAGTATGCCATCTGCTAAACCTTGAAGTATATCGGGGCGCCTGGGTGGTTCAGCCGGTTAAGCGTCTGACTTCAGCCCAGGTCATGATCTCACAGTTCGTGAGTTCAAGCCCCGCGTCGGGCTCCGTGCTGTCAGCTCGGGGCCTAGAGCCAGCTTCTGATTCTGCGTCTCCCCGCCTCTCTCTGCCCCTCCACCGCTCACGCTCTGTCTCTCTCTCTTAAAAATAAATAAACCTTAAAAACAATTTTAAAACTTGAAGTATATCATTGGAAACCCCAAGTACCCTGTCTCCAACGTGCTTTCCTCCTCATCCGTCATGTCCCACCTCTAAACTCAGCTCAGAGTCTCCTGTCTCCGATCTATCTCTGGACTCCTTCTGCACCCTAACATCACACAGATGTGTCCGGTTTCATACGCTAGGTACTTCTATGTGGCTTATCACCTCTCCTGACTATTCCTCGAGAATAGTGTAGAACTCACTTCATTGCTTATTTCCCTGTTTCCTTTACCTCCTGATGCTCAATACAGTTTATTGAATACAGGCACCCTCAATAAAATACCTGTTGAGTGAAAGCATACACTGAACAACAAAAAAATCCACAAATTACTCGAATACAAGATAAGAGGGAGACATTCTACTACATACAAGTCATTTACTATCGCCCCTCCCCACCACCAATCTCTCCAGGGTGGTGAATGACGCCCAAATTATTTGACCCTATATTTGAGCTAGTGATGGGGTCACGACTCCCAATAAGTTGCCTCTGGATTCTTATGCTGGGTTAGAAGAAAGAAAACTCTGTTTCATAAGATACATTTCTTTCTTTCCAATTCTAACATTCCTCTTACCTCCGACGATTGTTACGTTGATGGTTTTGGTGACGTTAAATAGTTTTCCATTATGAGGGATGGAAAACACACAGGTGTAATATCCCTGATCTTCAAACTCTGCATTCTTCTGTAAAACTGGGTTTGTACCATTGTTTATCTTTTTACAGTTCTGTTTTGTGAAAAAAAAAATCAAGTTAAAATATTTTAAGTAAAAGCAGTATCATATTACATTAATTCAAATTTTAGAAATACTTTTATAGAAAAAGGGAAACAGGACAAAAGGTAGAAATTTCTGAGTCGATATCCCAGTGATTTGGCATTGCCTGTAGAGCAACAATGAAACGCAGTCCCATTACCTGTTATTATTACTGTTATTAATACATGCTGGGAAGTAGAATATAGGGGGAACTATAGCTGCTTCCATCATTTTCTTTTGATCTCTCTTTTACACACAAAGAGGGGAAGAGGTAAAGATAGAGGGAGAGGGAGAATGGAGGGAGGGCAGGGTGGAAGAATGGAGCACAAGGAGGAGATAGAGAAAACTAAACAACAACAAAATCCCTGCTTGGGTGAAACCTTTCTGCATTCGTAGCAGTTTTAATCTAACCCATGTACCCAGGAACACCCGTGGTGGGGGTAGTGGAGATAGGAGCAGAATTACGCAGAGACCTGAGTACCTAACTGACTACCCACCCCCCCTTGATGTCTTCCACAGAAGACAGTGGACTGATCAGAAATGTATCAAGAATATTCAAATATGTAGGCACACACAAACATGTCTCTCTGTCACAAATTTCCATATGGGTCACAGGAATGAATAATAGGAAAAAAGCCACCTTCTTCAATCGAGCCATCGGTCACCCATAGAAAAGGTTCTGAAGCAATCTAAGGTCCAGATACGGAGAACAGGAACTACACTGCTAAACTTGACTATGTGATGCTGTTCCTGCAAACGCCAACAAGAAGAATGTACTGCGCACATACTTCTCTTGAACCTGTCAAAGCTGGCAACAACTGGGGCGAGGCCCAGAGGTCACTAGGAATGGGTTTGTGAAGCACCCACATGTGTCCCTCAACTCAGTAAATTGTTTCTGTGTATGACAAATTTTTATAAACCCAAACTGTGTTTTTGAAGGCACGTTAAAATATCAATGTCTCTTCGTTTTTACTTCTAATCAGTTGTTTACTGATTTAGCTTCCTTGCTCTCCTCCCCTCAGGTATGCCACAATCTCTAAACAGGCTGAGAATATTGAAGTGGTTAATCATCTAGCTAAAAATAACCTCTCATAGATCTCTCTTCTACATTTAAACATCCGCATGGTGACATTTCTTAAAACCTAGTGCATGGAACCTTACAAATTTATATTTATTGTCAAGTATTTGCACACTTGACAGGAAATAGAATCAAGTGAACTCAGGACTAACTCAGACGTTTGGAAAACATGTGGGTAAGAGCTCTCCTTGAAAACTCACAAGTAAACAGAGGTCAAGCAAAATATGCAAACAGAAGTTTCTAGGAAATCATCTGTGGCTTCAACTTTCCAAAGGGCTTCTGTCTGGATCACTCTCCCATACAGCTCATTAAAACTTCCATGACAGGGGCACCTGGGTGGCTCAGTCGGCTAAGCGTCCGACTTCGGCTCAGGTCACGATCTCGCGGTCTGTGAGTTCGAGCCCCGCGTTGGGCTCTGGCCTGACGGCTCAGAGCCTGGAGCCTGTTCAGATTCTGTGTCTCCCTCTCTCTCTGCCCCTCCCCGACTTGTGCTCTGTCTCTATCTGTCTCTCAAAAATAAATAAAAATGTAAAAAAAAACACAAAAAACAACTTCCATGACAGAGTCACATTTGTTCTCCTATAGAAATAATATAATTTGTGTTATGTGTCTGCATGTATGTATATTATGCATGTGTATGTTACGCATGTGCATACTGTACATTTGTATATAACACATGTGTGACTGCATATATAATATCCACAGTACTGTCTACAAGAGTTCTTACAATTCAAGTTATACCAGCTGAAGAACATAGGCAATCCACAAAAGAGATAATACTGAGATGCAATAAAGATATAAAAATGTTTAATTTATTATTAAGAAAAGAAATGGGGAAAAACCACTAAAAATTACAGAACTTCTGCATGTCATATTTCTAAATGTTCTAAAGGTACGACTTCTTGGTGTGGTAGTGGTGGTTGAAAAAAGCGTTTTGAACTAGCATAGCTCCCCAGAGAGGAGCCAGCTAATGCACAGCAAAAGCTGTAAATGTGCTCATGGCCATTGATCCAATTATGCTACTTTTAGGGATGCGATTAAGCAATAAAATTGTGCATACACCCTAACAGTTACAGGAATGATATTTATTCTAGCCTTATAAACAATAGTGGAAAGTAGGAAACTAACAAATGTCTAATACCAGGGGATTAATTAGATGCAAGTATAAAGCACAATGGAATCCCAGATTTGGAAGAATATTTAAAGACACGGGAATAATCACAACATAATTTGTAGAGGATAAAGGAAAAATCCAGGCATAAAATACCACTTTTTATTTTTTAAAAGGTTTTTTTTTAAATACCACTTTTTAAAAGTAGATGTTGGGGCTCCTGGGTGGCTCAGTCAGTTAAGCCTCCGACTCTTGATTTTGGCCTCAGCTCATGATCTCACAGTTCGTGAGTTCGAGCCCTGAGTCGGGCTCTGTGCTGACAGCATGGAGCCTCCTTGGTATTCTCTCTCTCCCTCTCTCCTTCTGCCCCTCCCCCACTTTCTCTTTCTCAAAATAAATGAACAAACATTTAAAAAATAAAAATAAAAGTAGATGTTTACACACACACACACACACACACACACACACAAACCTTAAAGTCTCTGGCTGGTGGGATCATGAGTGAGTTCTGCTAACTTCATTGTCCATTTTTCCATCTCCAATTTCACAAAAGGAGCTCATATGTTTAGGGGGAAAAGTACATCCAATGGAATTTAAAAATGTAAATATACGTGGCAAGAGAAAATGCAAATGCTTAAGCTAGCTAGCAATCCTAAAAATCAATCTACCAAAACAGAAGGGCAAGGAAGGAAGGGCAAGGAAGAAGGAAGTGTTATGTTCACTGAACAGTTCGGATGGGGCAGGGGCTCATTTTAGCCACCCCGCCTGGCACCTGGCTCAGAGGGGTCGGCTAAGCTGTGTGTGTGGTGGGGGGTCATGCGACCTGCATGTGATGAGACCAAAATGCTCCACAGCCATCAGATTCTTACTTTGGAATTTTGTCCTTTGTTTCCTCAAGTCTTTTATTTTTAAGTTTATTTCTTTATTTTGAGAGAGAGAGTGTGCAGCACACAGGAGGGGCAGAGAGAGAGGGAGAGAGAGAGAATCTGCACTGGTGGTGCAGAGCCTGCTGTGTGGCTCGAACTCACGAACCCATGAGACCATGACCTGAGCCGAAAACGAGAGCCGGTGACTAACTGAGCCACCCAGGCGCCCCTTTCCTCAAGTCTTAAGTTAAAATATTTTAAAAGCATTACCTTATACAGTGAAGTTCTATTGGCCAATGGTTGAAAGTAGTCATGTTTACAGGCTACGTGCAAAGATTTCTGAACTTCTACAGTTTTACTAGTTAGTAGTTTTTCAACAAAACAGCTGCCATTACTTCTTCCAATGACATTTAATTTCCATTTACGAGTATCATTTCTATGAAATAAAGGTTTAAAGATATTTTATTAGTACAGAGACTTTGCAAATACCACCTTTCAGTAGCCAATGAAATTCTTTCCTTATTATTATATAAAGAGACTTATTCATTGACGCCCAGACCCTGCCCCGTTTTGGCCCTGTGCAGCAAGAAATGTAACAATTGTCATGGGACACAGGCGAGGGGCGGAGAAAGAGAAGAACCTTAGCGGCCCTACACCCACACCCACACCCCCCCCCCCACACACACACACACACAAACACCCTATTGCATACCATATATTATAGATACCAGGACAGAAATGTTTAAAACTTCAGTGAGCTTTGGAGATGGACAAGTTCAAAGATTCTTAACCCAGGATGGGACAGTGGCATTGGTTTCATGAGGTCCACAAACAAACTCCTGAACTTGTTTTCTGGAAGTTTGTATATATGCATTGGGTTTTATATTTCTCTGGGCTGTTTCTTCCAATCCTTTTCTCTTACTGTTGAGTAAACCCAAGTCTGGAGCGCCTTCCCTCACCGTAGCTGTAGTAGCACTTTATGTGCCTTACTGAGCAAAAGTTAGTTTGAATAGTTTTATTGTTGTTGTTCCTTCTGATTAGAAATTAGTAATCTGGAAGAGGAAACAACTTTAACCATGTTTTTATAAAGGATCTCCTTTTTTTTTAAGTTTACTTATTTTGAGAGAGACAGAGAGAGCAGGGGAGGGGGAGAGAGACAGAGATACAGACAGAGAAAGAGAGAGAGAGAGGGAGAGAGAGAGAGAGAGAGAGAGAGAGAGAGAGAGAATGAATCCCAAGCAGACTCCTCGCTATCAGTGCAGAGCCTGATAGGGCTCGAACCCATGAACCTGTGAGATCATGACTTGAGTTGAAATCAAGAGTTGGACACTTAACTGACTGAGCCACCCAGGTGCCCCTAGAAAGGAGCTTCTAAGAAAGGAAATGTTTGCAACCTGATGTTTGTTTAACTGAACTACAGGGATCCACATACTAAATACAACAGACGTGTGTTAAATTGTCCTGTGTGTGTGACACGCTTGTACCGACCACAGGCTCTTACAGCCCCGACTCTTACGTCTGTGGTAGCATGGGAGGAAGACTAGCACTCACTGAGCTCCAGGGATTGTACTGAATATGTACAATGGAGATGGCTATTTCCCTTACTTGTGATAAGAAAGCTAAGCTTCATGTAGCAACAGGGCCAGGATGCAAACGCACATCAGCTCGGCCCTCAAGGACAGGACTGCACTGCCCAATACTATGCTTTCACAGTCGATGTGACTCTGGCCCCTCCTTTGGGTATGCATTCATACAAGATTGACCAGGACTGGGAGGGAAGTGATAGGTGGGCTGACAGGCTGTCCTGAAGGTTAAAAGCAGTAGGTCAATGGCCATGGAACATAATAGAGCTACCTGGCCCTTGAAATGGATTCGGAATCCCGTTGGTATCATCTTCTTCTCAAGTGTGTCTACTGTTTCCCCTACTTCAGCCCCACTGAGCTGAGCAGAGACCTATTTCCAGATATTTCTATCCCGTCACTTATGAGGAAGAGAGTGCATGCATATTTCCATCTTATCAGGTCATATTGTTCTCTACCTCTGCAATCCTCAATTCCTAACACTCAGTAAGTCCCGACTGGTGGAATGCTTCTGTGTCCCCGCCACCACACTGTGAGTGCCAGAACAGGCAGATGCCGGCCTTGCTAGAGGAACTCAAAGGATGGTGTGAAGCTGAGGCCAACTGACCCAAACCTGTGATCATCTGTGTTCTCATACAAGGTCATCCCATCCTGGTTGTGGAGCTACTCCTGCCACACAGGAAGGGACTTGAAAAGCTCTGGGCCATTCTTCTGAAGCCCCTTACCAAGCCAAGCTTGCTGTTTGTCAATCCAGAACATGATTGAGACATGATTTGCATGTGCTTTTTTCCTCTGTCTTCATGCCCTCCCCTCTACCACTGAAAACCCCCTCTCTCCTGTGTCCCCTCCCTTCTTGGTGGATTTTCCCCCTTAAAATTTTATCTGACTTTAGGATTAAAGTATCAGTCTCCAGAAGCATTTGATTATTAGCAGAAGGCTCCCTAGAAATGAAAGGATTATGTTTCTAATGGGGGTGGGGGTGTGGAGGAGGATTCCAGGGATGGAATCTGGTCTTTGAAGGATTCCACACAAAATTCCAAAGGCTCACTCATGCATGTGCACACACATGCACACACACACATACACACACACACACACACACACACACACACCCCTCTGAGGCAAACCAGTGCACCATATTTGAAAAAGCCCCCATCTTCAATGCCTCTAGGTGTCCAAACAACCTGTGTGGGTTCCCATTTATTTTCAAAACGATTGTCGAGGCTGTTCCTCATACCATCACTTTTGTCTCATGTTATTCGTCAGCCTCAAATACCCTTTAATGTTCGTCACCACAGCCCCTGAGTCACCTCATTGTTCCTGGCCTCTTGCACCCTCTTCCTGGTTCTCCACACGTCTCTGACAGCCTATCTGTTGGACTATTCCAATTTTCCTTCCTAACCCAGGCTGTGTTCCCCACCTTCCATATCAGAAAGACAGTTAATGCTTTCCCTCCCTGTCTCTAAGCGACATTTGTAGGTAACTGTCTCTTCCCCTCCATGTGCTCCTTCTGTCCAGTCTGGAATGCTTCCTTCAATCACACCTTTATTCAGTCAGGATTAAGGAGATTTTTTTTTACCCCATTTGTGAATATTCATTCTACATTAGTGTGAGAAGACCCAGTTGTGATCCATTTCTGGAATCATCTCTCTTAAAAGGTCACATAAAATCCACTGCTGGTCAAAACAAACAACAGAAAGAGTTCTCAAATTTTCTCTCTGACTCCTGGGAGTTCCTATGCATAAAAACAAACCCAAATGACCTCATTTTATGTAAAACCACAGGAGCAATAACAAGGTTTCACTGTGATATCTCACTGCGCTCTCAACAGCACTGTTGACGATGATCGGGACCCACCCCAGAAATGGACTACATCTGCCAGCACACCACCACGACTCACCTGGCCCTGAGCTATCTTCCACAGGTCAGTCTCACATCTCCATAGAAACATACGTATACACCTACGCAAGTACGCACAGTACATCACAAATGTGCCAGATGAACACTATGTCACCAACACTACTAATCCATCACATAGAGCCCTGCTTGTCCAAGTTACTCCTTCCCACCTCACCAAATAATGTATAAAGAGAACCCAGCTCAGTGATAATCACTGACGCAGCGGTTGCTCTCATTTCATAGAACTTATGACTCTTGATGAGGAGCGTCCTGGCGTAGACTGGAGCGGTCTGGCCTGCGAAGGCTGTGCAAAGCCCTTTCAGCGCTGCCTCTCCCCCTGCCCCTGGCTGTAGGCTTGTGATTGGCTGCAAAACCCACACACTCATCATGAACACTACGGCCTTGTCCCCAAAAGACCCCGAAACACTGAACTAGGATGTGTCTGTATCAATTCCAATCCCTCTCCTCAGCCTGCGGATATCACCCAGGAAGCTGAGGCTACCCCCTTCACTGCATGTTCATTACGGAGCATCACCAATTAGTCCATTTGGCCAGCAACTCTAGATAACAGGAACAGTTGAGTTTTAAAATGAATTTCATCTGATACCTACTTACCTTTGATAAGGATCCCCTGAAAGAAGTATTAAGGGAATCTTTCATTAAGATCACTAAGAAGATAGACACAAGGGCAATATTTAATTTGATTTTCCAATGATGAAGTATTGATTACATGCTGGAAGAAGAGTAGGGGGGAATAAATGCATGGATTATTCTTTCAGACTGCTGTATATGTGACTGGCTGAGCTAAGTCTAGGGGTGCTACGAAACATACTAACACAAAGAGAAGCTATACTCACCCCATTTGGAAAAAGTAAGATCCACTGTCCTCCAACTCAACTGGCCAAAACTCCAAAACATAATCATGCAAAGTAATTCTGGGGGAACTGCTTGAGTTTAGCTCAATGCGTCCATGTGATCCACTGCTCTTGTACCATTTTATGGTGTTTTTTTCACTATCGTGCTCAGATGCTGATGAGCAGTATCTCAGATAGAAAAATTCCCCTTCCACTGCAGTGATGCTTTGACGTGAAATACATGTTTCTTCATAAGATTAGCAAAGGAAAAGGAAAAAAAAAAACACAGGTAAATTCTTTCTTTCCTAATGCATTAGGAGAATAAGCCAGGTTAGTAAGAAAATTGTAAGCAATCTCAGTGTCTCAGTCTGGTGGGTTCTCTCATCTTAGGGTCAATCTTTCCAACATCAGAGCACTTTCAGGACGTAAAGGAAGACAACATTTCCAACAGCTTTTCCCAAACAGGAAGGTACCAAAACTTAACCTATCATAACTGAAAGACAGATAAATGTAGTGTAAGCTTTTCAAAGAAAACGCTACACATTACAATTTCCTTGTAAGGAAAGCCACAGAAGTCACAATGTTGCCACATCTACGCCCAAACACCCCTAGCTGGGGAGTCTCCGTAGAAATGAAAACCAGAAACCAGGAGGCCTTAGAGTTCATCATCTGCCTCAGCAGAAGTGTCACCTCGCCTGTTCTCAACCAGCCTACCTAACCATTTCCTGGGCAGAGAGGGATGGTTAAGGGGCTCCTATGTAGCTTAGAGCGTGTGTGAGTTCATTATCTCTCCAGGTTACCACGTGGATCATCAAGAATTGATTAATATAATATCACTCCAAATCCAGGTATATGTCACTTCCCTCCTTGAGTGCTTTTGCAAGCTGTCTCTTTCTCTCTCCCTGCCTCCCTCCCTTCCGCTTTCCCAACTAACCCAGATACTCTAGCTTTGGAAATTTATCTAATTCTGTCAGCTAACAGAGTCATCATTCCCGTCCTTTTGAATTTGTGATAGTTCAAAGTCAGCCCTCATGGACCCTTTCCATATCCTGTTTTCCAGTGGCTGCTGGGTGCCCTTTTACTTTATTGAAGTATAATTAACATATAATAATATCAGGTGCACAACATATTGATTCAACAATTCTATACGCTACTCAGTATTCACCACGGTAACTGTGGCCACCGTCACCATACGATGTTATTAAAAATATTATTGACCATACTTTCTATGCTGTACTTTCCATCCCCGTGACTTACTTATTTATTTTTATTTTATAAATCATAGTTTATTTCTGTGCTTAAAAGAAATATTTTATATATCATACATTGAAATAATTATGCTTAATAATACTTTCTATGTTTAAAATAAATATTTTATATATCATATATTGAAATACTTACATATTTTATATATTTTAGTAAAATTTTATATAGTTTAATTTATAAATTATAGTTTATTTCATAGTTATTTTATAACTGGAAGTTGTAATCCCCTTTTTCTATTTCACTCAGCGCCCCACCTTCCCTCGGGCAACCACCAATTTGTTCTCTGTATTCAAGAGTCTGGATCTGTTTGTTTGCTCATTTGTTTTGTTTTTTAGATTCCACATATAAGCGAAATTATATGGTATTTGTCTTTCTCTGTCTGACTTATTTCGCTTAGGATAATATCCTTCAGGTCCATCCGTGTTGTCACAAATGGCAAGATCTCATTCTTTTTTGTGAATGAGTAATATTTCATCACATGTTCCCACACTAATTTATATGCCCACAAACAGGATTAACTGAATTTTGCGAATGAGAATCCTTAAATTAACTATAGCACTTCGCGGAAGGCATGGAGAAAATGCCTCCTCCATACTTAGGGTCTATTTCTCAAAGCAGTTGTTTGGTTTTAATTTGATGTCGTTAACCACAATGTAAAGAGGAAGTGGCTGAAATGGTAGACATATTCTTTGAAAACATGGATGTCAAATCTACCTCAAAGTACAAGTGTTACTGAACACCAACCTTGTGTTTGGTGTTTGGTATAGAAGCTCCATTTTACATTTCGGTCCTTCAACGTAGAAGGTGTGATACAGGTGTAAGTGTTAGTGTTAGCTTCAATTGACATCCGAAAGGGTGGTATGTCCAAAACAATGTAATTTATTTTCCTGTTTTAGAAGTACGACACACATAAAGCCGTACAATATGTGCTCTTCTGTGCCTGGATTCTTTCTTACATCATCATGTCTATGATAGGCATCCATGTTGCTGCATGTAGCAGTGATCTGTTTTGTCTTATAGTTAGGCAGTATCCATGCCGTATCCAGTTGTGTTTGTATATGATAATTTAGCCATTCTAGTGGTGTTAAACATATGGATTACTTCCAGATTTTGGCCAGTCTTTTAAAAAAAACCAGAAACTTCCATAAACATCTGTGCCTGTGTTGTGATAGACATATCCACCATTTCTTTTTGGGAGTAGTTATCCTTTGAAGAACCCTAATCTGGATTACATTCTTTCCAGGGGTAGATGGTTGGAGTTGGAAGTTCACACTCTCCTGGCAACTAATGGCTTCAGCTACTTAATCCTATGCTTAACACTACAGGCCTTGTTGATTAGAAATGGTTTTTGGGGGCGCCTGGGTGGCTCAGTTGGTTGAACGACTGACTTCCGCTCAGGTCATGATCTCGCGGTTCGTGAGTTCGAGCCCCGTGTCGGGCTCTGTGCTGACAGCTCAGAGCCTGGAGTGTGCTTCAGATTCTGTGTCTCCCATTCTCTCTCTCTGCCCCATCTCTGCTCTGTCTCTCTCTGTCTTTCAAAAATGAATAAACATTAAAAAAAAAAAAAAGAAATGGTTTTTGGTTGAAAAAAATGACTGGAATTTAAGCTGTGCAGACTGCCCAGGCAGGTACTCACTCCCATTCTTACATGAACAGAGAGTAAGAATCCAAAAGCGTCAACAACCTAGACCCTTTGGAATGATATCTGTGTTTGGAATTGTCTTGAGTTTGGACAGTAAATAGGATGCTGTCACTCAACTTCTACTAGGTTAAATGAAACCTCATGTAGAATACTGTCGTACTTGCCTAGATTAAAGCCTTTATGAAGGTTCTCTGAAAGGACAAAGAGCTGGGACCTTAGTAAACTTACAGAATGGGTGGTCTGGCTGTTTCTGAGCCTGAAACATGTTTCATTGTAATTTGGGAGCAAAGTTAGTTATTAGTATATGTCTACAGTGCAAGGTGCCCATGATGCACACTTTATTGCACCTCACTTTTTCACTCAGCAGTTTCTAACAGAGGATTCCATACCAAGAGGAGCAGATCCACCTCCTTCAACATCTGGATAGTATTGCACTGTATGGATCTCAATAAAAATGGATCCACTTTAAGTAAATATTAGACAGGAATTATTTGAAAGTATCAATTTGTTCTCTCTCGAGCAGTAATTCTCAGAGTTGGGGATATGGGCTAATATGCTTCCCTCTCCTAGATGACAGGTCAAGGCAAATCGGTATTGGCATTCCCACTTTCTCTTCCAAGGCATAAGGAGAACCTTGCTTATCAGTCATGTGTCTCTTCTCCAAAGGATCGTAATGAGACCCCAGAGTCATTCTCGATAAGTTTCCAAGTGATCACTGCTATTGCTAATCAGTTAAAATTGCTATCTGCCATCTGATATAAAGACTACATGTTTTCCCTAGTCTACACAGTCTTTCTTAGGTACTCCTTCTAACTCGAATATTTCCCTCAAGACCTGTAAAGTCTTCCCCCTCACTGTCTTCATCACCTAAATAATAAGATGAACCTTGGCCTCCGCGTTGGCAGAAAAATGTGTATAAAACTTGTTAAATATCAACAATAAAGATGGGTGTGAACTCCAGTTTTCAATAACACAAAGCAGAGTTTCACCTCAGACAAATGTAATGTGTTTCCAGACACGATCCTGCTCTCTCTACATAAACTCAGAGGACTAAATATTTCCTTTTCAGCAATCCCATATGATTCTTTACTTGATTTCATTTCTACGAACGTTTTATTCTCTATGCCAGGGACACGAATTGGTAACTCTCAAAGTAAAATTTAAAACCACTAATGTTAATAAATTCAGCATTTTCAGTAGCCACCTCCACATAAAAAAAAGTGAAACCTTGCTCTTCCCTCTCAACTACCAATGAAGTATGTCCGTGAATGATTATAATTACTTACCTGAGGTGCTTGTAAACATAAGTGCCAAAAGTGTTAAGAGCAGTTCTATATGACGCATATTTAGGATTCTGCTTCCAGTGGTTTCTCTGGAAAACAGAGCAAGATGGGTTCAGCCAAAACTTGCAAACAAAAGTATACCTGTCTCATGAAGGAGATTTTAAAACATCTTCTGGCATGCAAACTTTAAAAAAATCAGCACAGTAAATTTCCATATCCCTTAATAGAGTCACCAAGTGTTCTCAGAACTTTCAGCCATATAGAATTCATCACATTTCAAGGCAGGAAAAATTCCTAATAATGCAATTTTCTAATACAAGAGAGTCTGCTGTACAGAAAATCTACTATTCTATGAAAGAACATTCTGTGAAGTGCCAAGATATGTATGGCAGGTCTACTCATGTAGGTGTGTGTGTGTGTGTGTGTGTGTGTGTTCTTTTTTTTTCTCATCACACCAAAATGCTCATTGTGATCTTCATGTGTGGCTTGAATTTTTAAATATCCATCTTTCTTCGTCAGAACTAAGTTCTTGATAAGTTAGGAATTAAGTCTGTTTTGTCCATTACTATATCACTAACATCCCAGCACACAGTCGTACAATGCTTAGTACATAGTAAGGACTAATGCTCATTCCAGAGGAACAGGTGTACGGATGTGTGCATGCATGTGTCTATACACACATGCCCACATGTGTTTATTTTAGGGAAACAGAGACAAAGCAAGAGTTTCCTACACTCCAAATGCCTAATCTACATTGGGTCAATGAACTCAAATCTGTGTTGAATTTCAGTCGTACTCTAACCCATCTTTTGTCCTGTTAATTACAATTTTAGAGAGTAGGACAGGGGAAGGGGGCAGCGGGGCTCTACACCTGGGTTGGCATCTCCAGCTGGAGTCTCGACCAACAAGTTACTTAACCTCGGGCAAGTTACTTAAAAGTCTCAGAGACTATCTGCTCATTACCAAAGTGGAGATGATAAGAAGGCCTATGACCAAAATTACTGAGTGATAGAATGAGCTAATGTTTGCCAAGGCTTTCTGGATGCATAGTGGCCTCTCAGTCCCAAATAATTCTCTTACTAACTGCCATGCACCTCCCATACTTAAAAAAGAAGAAAAACAGTTAACATCCAAATCCTGGATGAAGTTTAAGGGCTATGCAGTCAGACCATTTACATCAATCTTTATGAATAACATCACAAAGCAAAGCATCTGATGTAATTTCCAAGAGATAATAATCAGTCATGTAAAGGGTTAAGTAGGTATGGAAAGTACCAAGTGTTCAAAATAACTAAATTAGAATATTTCTATGGTTCTATGGTTTGAAATCAATCCCCCACCCACACGCACACACACGTATTTATTATTACCTATCTATTCTCTTACCTTGGATAGAATGAAACGTGTTGTTTCCTCTGGTGAAGGTTGACACAGCCTTATAAAGGGCACTGCTATTTTTTCTTGGTTTTGGTTTTTGTTAATTTTCAAGGTCTACTGAGAGATAAAGTTACTAAGAAATAATCTAGCATTGTGATGAGTTAACTCTGAGTTTCAATATGAATTATGTTAAGATCCCAGTATACAAATTAGCTGATATTTGCACTGCTCTGTGTATGTAAACATAAAAATTTTATTGTGCTTTCATGGATTTAAAAGATTAAGATATTAAATAATAGAACTCATTTCCAAAAGAAAAGCTATTCTGGAAATGTCACATTTGGTACCATGTGTAATGTTGATTTTTTTTTTTTTTTTGCCTTTCCATAATATGTGAATTTCTTTCTTCTTTCTTTCTTCCTTCCTTCCTGCTTTCCTTCCTTGCTTCTTTCCTTTCTTAAAAAAAATTTTTTTTTCTGATTTCTAAAGTATTATATGTCCAATGGGGGCATTTATAAAATGAAGATTGAAAAGAAGAACATAATCTCAATATGCAAAATAATTTAACATGTTTCCTTGTGCTTTTTCTACATATTTTTTCAACTAATTAGGATTATGTTTAAAAAGTTTCATATCCTGCATTTTCCACTCATTAAATGAGCACCTTCCTGTGTCACAAAAATGTCTTTGCTACCGTCATCTTAATTGCTACATATATTCCTTGATATGAGTCTAATTATAATTTATAAGATATATTTGATTACAAAATAACCCCATGGCCGTCTTCTCATGTCAGACGATATGTATCAGTTTTTGGAGCATGGCCTCTGGGGCCAGACTGGCTGGATTTGAACCCTCATCCTACTCTTTATCAGATGAATAATTAATTAAAGAGTCCTGCCTTTCCTATGTGTTAACAGCATAGTTATAAGTATGGGTCCTCTGTGCAAGCACTCTGTGGAAATCTAACAATATGACTGCTTAGGAAGTGCAAATATATGCAAGCGCACACACACACACACACACACACACACACCACTCTCTCCTCTTCCGTTGTGTTTTATTTTTCCATTCATAGCACTTATCGCTAACGGATACACTTTATTTTATGTTTGTTTATTATCTGCTGAATTAACACACACATTAGATTCATTAACTATATGCAGTTGGGCATCTTAGGTGATCGCCTGATCCACTGTTACACCCGCATAATCTTACTTTTGAAATGCTTCTTAAATCATGACATCTTGGAAAATATGTTTTAACAGTGAATGTGAAGTCTACCTTGAGCTTAAAAAAAAGTGATAATAGTAATGCCTGGGTCCCCACCCAGACACCTGAGGTACAGCCCAGGCTTCCTGATTGCTAAACATCATCCAGGTGATTCTAATATGCAGCCAAGGTAGAAAGACACTAATCTAGGGGGCTTATTTGTATACTTAAAAGTAAATTTAATAGATCACAAATATACACATTTAACGATAATATTTATTATTTAAGACATTAAGTATCTGTGCATATATATGTATGTGTATATAAGTGAGTATCTATGTGCACACACACACATACACACACAAAGAATACTCACAAACTTCCCCTAAATCACCAAATGGAATGAAGTTTTCTCTAAACGAAAAAGGTTCTCTTCTAAAAATTGTGTGACTTAGAGTGAGGATACAGACACAAGCCAACTGTTTTCTCTGAACCCAGGGTAGTACCATCCAGGGCCCCTGCAGAGTGTCTGAATGTTCATTCCTGAGTCCCTGGGTCTGTCCAACTGCCCTGCTTATAGACCCCACCCTGAGCAAAGTGACCATTCTCTAGAAAAAAATAATAATAGTTCACAGAATTTCTGCTGAGGAAGCTGAGACTGGACCAGGTGAATAGGTCCAGATTGTAGAAAGTTACACTGACCCACATAAATAGATGTAGATTGCTTCCGTGAAAATCACCCTGATTAGCAAAACATAATTGAGTACCTCCTAAGATAAACTGCCTTGATGAAAATCTTAACACCAGTGATTTTTAAAATAACTTTTTCTCTACAGTGTTCAATGCCTAAGTCTTTCACTCAGCCTTCGAGATGACAAATCCACCAAATGCAAAGAGGAAAAAGTGATCTTGGACATAAAACACACACATGTGCACACGTGCGTGCACATCCATGCTTCCACTCCAAGGAAAGCAGCATTTATGTTGAACGAGGGTTGCCCTGTGCAGGGCCAGGAGAATCATTCCCATTTCATAGTCTTTTCCACAGACACCTGCTGTGATCCTTCTGCTTCCCCCACCTCCACCTGTGCCTGTGCCAGTCCTGCTAATTGAACCCTTCCTGCTTCTAACTGTCGGCTCCCTGAATTCTAACAGCCTGGCTCAATGGTTGCCTTCTCAAGGAAGCTCTCCAACGGCTGGTGCCCCCAGACACATGCACACTTGTACCACACTGCATTCCCGTTACTCCTGATTCATCCCTGCTCCCTGGGACTTCCCTGAGGCCAGAGACCCTGTCTTTCTGTGTTCCCACACCACTTGCTCAGAGCCTTTATATGTTTTTGTGCCGGTGGGAGGGGGGAGCAGTCATACCGTCCCAGAACCTGCATAAACCCAGTTTCTCCCAAATCTACACCCTCCCAAACCACCCAAGGACCTTGGGTTGAGATGTGTGCCCCAGATCCCAGCGTTGCACAGCACCAAATGAGTGTTGGTGGAGGTTCCCAAGAATAGACCAGGGGAAGGGGGTGAAATTCATACAATCACCTCAGGTGTCTATATCTGCCTGGGATTGCCCAGTCATTAATTTGTCTCATAACTGCAGTGCAATTTGCTCGGGGTTCTCACTCCTGGAGGCACCTCGAATTAAAGGCAAACATTTTGGAATCAGAGAAATTTTGTTGTGAATCTGTGATCTATTACTTAGTAGCTGGATGCCCTTGGATAAATAACTAAACATCCCTGTGCTTTGGTTCTCCTCCTTTAATTAAGCATAATGATAGTGCCTACTTCATTTGGCCTACAGGAAGAATAAATAAAAACAGTGCATCTAAAAGTTTTCTACGCCATGACAGACAAGAGCTTAATAAGTGAAAACTACCAAATATTTTAGCCATTTTCACTTTTTCAGGAAAAAAAAAATTGGGGAAGTTTTAACCTTTAAAATTATACTATCAGGGAAAGTTGATGATGCTGTCTCACCAACTATTCATGTGTGTGTGTGTGTGTGCATATATATGTGTGTGTATATGCAGACACATGCACATATATACTCAATATTTATATACATATCGGTGTGTATATATATATATATATATATATATATATACAGTCCTTACATATGGTGACTCCACTTATAATTTTTTTTTTTAGTTTATGATGGTGCAAAAGAGATACACATTCCGTGGAAACCATACCTGGAACCTTGAATCTGTATCTTCCCCCAGGCTAGTGTTACGCCCTAGGATCCTCTCTAGTCCCAACTCCTAGTGGGCCAGGGGTTCAGGAGGGTGAACAATAGATGCACTTACAACCATTCTGTACCCAGGCAACCTTTCTGTTTCTCAGTTTCATCACACTATCCGATCAACTGAATGAGATACTCAACAGTTTATTATGAATCAGGCATTGTGATAGAGGATTTTGCCCAGCTGTAGGCTACTGTACGTGTTCTGAGCACCTTCAAGGTAGGCTGGGCTAAGCTATGATGTTCAAAAAATAGATTCATGTTCCAGTGACTTAAGATATTTTCAGCTTAGGCTGGGTCTGTCAGGACTACCCTCATCCTAAGTGGAGGCAGACCTGTACACATAATGGCATACATACTAAGCTGATCTTGTTTTCAGAACCCTGGCCCCAGGAGGCTGGGTCGCCCTTTGCCAGGCGGGCTGGCAGCAGAGGGGAGGGGGCAGGGGGTGAGGATGGCATCCGAGCTCCGCTTCTTACCTTCAGAGGGGAGTCCCCGAGGCTGGCGCGGGGGCGGCCGTCCCTCCTCCACCCTGGTGGCCTCGGCGACAGAGGCAGCAGTTCAAACAGCAGGTGAGAAACTGCAATCGCCGCCTCCCCAGCGCTGTGAAACACGAAAGGAAAGAGGAGCCGCAAGTGTGATTAAAGATATAAGGCAACTAGAGAAGGTTGGAGGAAAAAAAAGGGGGGAGGGGGGACAAAAAAAAGCAGAAGAAAGAAAAAGCGTCCGGCAGCCGCCGCGAAGGCTGTAGGTGGGACGCTGCCCCTGCCCAGTGTCTGCAGTGCTGGAAGTGGGGCGCTGCTGGGTCCCGCAGAGTGTTCCAGGTCTGGGTTGCTCCGATCGAAGATGCTCCTGGTCGAGGTTTGCTCCCAGTGGGGGGGGGGGGGGGGGGGGGGGGGGCTAAGGGATGAGGGGAATCCTCCCAGTCTGCGGTGCTCCTCTGAGGGGGGTACGCCCTGGCGCAGGTGTTCCGGCCCCGGAGTGCTCCTTGACTGGGGCGCCCCTCCCAGAGTTCTTGGGGTTTGGGCTCCTCCACCTGGGCGCCCCGCCTCTGAGTTCCGGGAGCTGCTTGATCGCGGCGGCAACTGCACACAGCTGGAAAATCCCGCCTCGCCCTTGCACGGAGATCGGCTGCGGTCCCCGGCGGGGCACGGCGGGTCTCGGGAACTCTCGGCTGGTGGGCGGTGGCCGAGGGACCTGCTGTGCCCTGGGCGCTCGGTGCTGCTCTTGCACACCCTACAGGCCGCCGAAAGGTTTGCACCAGAGTAAAGTCAACCGGCCCGTGGGGCAGAGGGGCACCGTTTGTGGTCAAGGGGAAGGAGCAGGGGGTGGGGGGCTGTAGACAGGAAAGAGGCCAAGTAACAGCCCCAAAATGACAGGACGGCTTCTAGAAGTTACCCAAGGTGAGGAGGAAGCCATTGTCTGAAGCACTGAAGCCTCAGACCTGTGCGGAGGCCGTCTGCCTGTACTGGGGGTTGGAGCGGGGGGGGGGGGGGGGGAGGGGGCGGTTCTCTCCTGGGAAGTAATGGAGAGGGGTCAGAGGTGTTGAACTGAAATTTTAAATTGTTTAGAACAAAAGAAGGGCAAAGGAGAACTCGTACTCCTAATTTTTTGCTTTTTTGTTTTAGTGTGGTAGAACTCAGGATACATTTTTAGACTGATCTGTGGTAGGGTCTTTCCAAGAAAAGTGAAGAACGAAACCATGGCTGACAGGAAGAACGTTTAATGAGACAGTGGTTTTCATCCTTTTTACTCGGTCAAAATAATTCATCATATAATAAAAGAGAATAATCATATAATTATCTCAAATGCAATAAGAACAAGCATCTGACAAAATTCAACAGGCTTTCTTCAAATAACACTAGGAATACTGAGAATAGAAAGGAACAGTCTTGATCTGATAAAGAATGTCTATAAGAAACCTGTAGGTAGTTTCATCATTAATACCGAAACACTTTGCTTTTTTTTTTCTAAGATGGGGAACAAGATAAGGATGTTATCTTTCATCTGGGACAATCCTGTTGTAATAAGCAAAGAAATAAAAATAGAAGACATACAGATTGGAAATGAAGAGATAAAACTACTGTTTTTGACAGACAGTCGATTTCATGATCACCCTTTGGAATTCACAAAAGAGTTACTGGAAATAATAGGTGAGTTCAGCAAAACCATGGAATAAAAAGCCAATATACAAACTCAAGTGTAATTCTATATACTAGTAATGGAAATTTAAAAAATGAACCTTGTTAATAATACCACGTATAATACCATAAAAATTAAATACCAGGGTATAAGTCCCTTGAAACATGTACAAATTGTCTACAATGGAACCTACAAAATACTGCCAAGAAAAATGAAAGACCTAAAAATTGGAAGATTGGAAAGACCTAAAAATTGTTAAGATATCTATTCTGCACAAACTGTGGAGTTTATATAGTCTATACATTTTTGACTCTATACGTTATAGAGTCTATATATTTCATGCAATCCAAATCCTAGGAGGAATTTTCAAAGAAATCGAGAAACTGTTTCTAAAATTTATGTGCAAATACAAATGATCTAGAATAGTTGGAACAATCTTGGGGAAAAAAGAACAAAGACTTACACTGACTTGAAGGTTTACAATAAGGCAATACTAATCTTAACTGTGATATTTGCATGAACATATAAACAGAAAATAATAGAGAGTAGAGTAATAGACCCACACATTTACAGCCTATTGATTTTTGACCAGGGCACCATGTCAATTCAATGGAGAAAGAAAATTTTTTTCACAAGTGTTGCTGAAAAAATTGGGCATCTCTGTGGGGGAAAAAAATGAAGCTTAACCCTCCCCTCATCCTATATACAAATATTAATTCACAGTGGACAATGTGATCATAGTGAACATAAAAGCTGGAACCGTAAATACTTCGTGAAGATCCATAGGAGAATATCTCCATGATGTTGAGGTAAAACAAACAAACAAAAACAAAAACAAACAAACAAAAACTTAGGACACATAAAACACTAACCACATAAGAAAAATTGATCAATAGGATGTTATCAAAATTAAAAATGTCTGCTAATCAATGATTTCATTTAAAAAAAGGAAGAGATAAGGAGGTAAGCCTGGAACAATTCTCACCTTACACCTATATGAAGAGGAATTTATATACAGAATATATTTTAAAAATTTCCACACCTCAACAATATGAAGAGAAACAACACAATTTAAAAATGTGCAGAAGACTTTACTTTCATTGAGCAATACATGAATCTTATTGGTGAATAAGGTCATGAAAAAGGCTCAACATCATTAATCATCAGGGAACTGCAAATTAAACCATAATGAGGTTCATTTGTCACCCACTGAAATAACTAAAATGAAAAGAAGCCTGACAATACCAATCATCGGTGAGGATTGACTCAATCATAAGAGCAGTCTCATACATAACTGTAGGAAACATGAAATGGTACAGTTTGCCAATTTGACAGTTTCCAAAAAGGGACCAGTTCTAGGTATTGAGCTAAGAAAAATACAAACACAAGTCCACAAGAGTGTTCACAGTCTCCAGATCCACAGTAGGTACAACATGAAACCACCCATGTGTCCACCAACAGGGATAGGTTAAACATACCGTGTACAGCCATACAATGGAATACCACTCAGTAATACAGAGGAACAAACTACTGACACATGCAAAACGTCGATGAATCTTCAAAATGTTACATTGTGTGGAAGTAGGGAGTCACAATGCTGCGCGCCTAACTTTACTGATAGAAATTTCAAGATCTGACAAAACTAATCCATAGAGATAGAAATCAGAACACTGCCTCTGAGGAGAGGGATTGACTGGGAAATGGAAGGATGGAATGTCCAGGGGTGATGGAACTATTTCTATTTTGTTTGGGATGATAGCTACACAAGTATGCGTAATTGTCAAGACTCATCAAACTTAAAATCTTGCCTTTTATTGTATGCAAATTTGACTCAAGCAAGAGCAATTCTTTGTGTCTTTATAATTCACCAGAATTTAAACCCGGGTCATAAAGTAGACACATCACTGGTTTGGGCTGTATTCATTGTATTTCACACTACCTTGTGTGGTACATGAAGCACTTGTCACTCTGATGGTACAGATGAAGGAAGCGAGAGAGGTCGGTGGTACTGCTGACAGGAGAATCCAGGCTTCTGGAAGTTCTGCGGTGTCTCTGTGAGCATATGCTTGGAATCCGGCTATGAGAGCTGAGAAAGACCTCAGAGCTCTTCTTCTCCATCCTTAGTTTGCAGAAACCGAAGCTCAGATGACTTGGGAGGTGGTGTGTAAATTTGGGAAAGGAAGCACTGCAGAAAAGAGCTCAGAGTTGCTCCTGGGACCAGCCCTGTCTGGGTTCTGTGAAGTGTTCCCCTTGTCCCTCCCCGTTCTAACTCCATAAGATAAGTAAGGAGTATGCTTGATTCACCTGAATACCCCTCCAGAGCTCTTCCTCTCCCTGCCCTTCTCAAAGAGATACTCAGCTCATGTTCAGGAAATGTAAACATTGAATACTTGCAAAGCAGCATATAATACAGACAGTTAAAATATATTTAAAAAGAAAGTGTATCAAAAACAGGGAAGAGATTATTATAAATTCCTTGTTGTGATATCCTATGTACGTACTTGCTGTAGAAAGAGCCCAAATTGGTCTCCATGCTGTCAAGTAGCTAATGCAAAGAGGTAAATAAAATCAGTTCCAAAATTCCCTGTGTCCATCCACCAAACAAATGTCTGTAAGTCTAGGTGGGTGGGGAAGCAGGATTAAAGGCACATCTATTCCTGATGGCGAGGGTGGAGAAATATCCTTCAGAGGCGCTCATTGCGAGAGGACTTGGAGTATCATCCACGCTTCAAAAAGCACAATGAGATGTTGCCATTTATTGAATTCTTCTCTGGTCCAAAGAGTCTTCTTCTACTTTTTGATTCGCACATAAATACAAAGAGTTTGGTATGGTTTATTCTCACGTTACCTAAGGTAATTTTGGAGAAATTTTGGAGAAGTTGAGTAACTTACTCATAGTCACACAGCTGGTTGAGAGCAGAGAATAGATTGTTGATTCCAAATTAGGTGATGCTGACCAATCATTTATAGGGCATCCTTCTCACAGGCTTTTTTTTTTTTTTTACTAATTCAATGAAATCAGATGTCACCACAGAAAAGCACAATAGCCCACCAGCATAGGGAGAATCAGATTTAGCAAATAAAAATACAAGATTCACAGCTAAATTTGAATTTCAGATCAATTTCATATGAAAATTCATTCTTGGAATTCAACTTTAACTGATGTCTTGCAATTTATCTGGCAACCTTAATCCAGGGAGTATAGATTCAGATTATAGGGTACATAGAAGGATGGGTAACTGCAGATCCTTTAGGCAACCTTCCAGAAATATGATCTCTTTTCAAGCAAGGCTCAGTAAGGCATTGAGTGACAATGCAAAATTATACTTGCTGTCGAGGGTCTGGAGTGCAGTTTTCTTTTGTAGCTAAATCTGAAATCATACACATTTTAAAGCAGCTCAGCTGAGGGTAAGATCTCCATCCACCTGTAAAATCTGAGCTCTGACAGGACTCCCAGCCTGAGAAGACACTGCTGAGTTCCCAATCCACTGATGGGCTCTGTGGCCCCTGAGGCTATGTGAACTCCTTCAAGGAGTGGTCTTGACTGCATACCTTGACATCACTTTTGTCAAAGGGTTCTGTCAAAATGCTTTACTAATTTCATAGAAATGTTACAACAAACCAACTTCTCAAATTAAAAAATAAAAATAGGGGGCGCCTGGGTGGCTCAGTCGGTTAAGCATCCAACTCTTGGTTTTGGCTCACAGTTTGTGAGATTGAGCCCCGCATTGGGCTCTGTGCTGACAGCCTGGAGCCTGTTTAGGATTCTTTGTCTCCCTCTCTCTCTCTCTATTGCTCCCCCCACTCTCTTTCTCTTTCTCTCTCTCTCTCAAAATAAATAAACAAACATTGTTTTAAGTTCAAAAATTGTAACTGGGAAATATAAAATATGCTGATATGGTCATTGCAAAATTACTTATAATGATGGCTATTTAAACTCAACACAACTCAAATATACAACAATAACTAATTAGGCATGTCAGCTGTGGCACAACAGTGAAATAGAACTCTATGAATAGTTAAAATGTTAAAATTCAAGTGACATGTCAAGTGTTTTTATTATGATGTTAAGTAGAAAAAAATGTATAAACCCTACACACTGTGTGAGCTCAGCTATATTAACAGAACATTTAAGTACAAGTTAAAATTTTTTTAAATACGAATTTACCCAAATGTTTAAAAGTCATTATCTTAGGATGATGGATTTGTGGATAATACTCACTCTTTTCTTCTTTGATATTTTCTGTTCTTCTGTAACTTTTAGAGTGAGAAAAAAATATTTCTAAAGAGAATAAAAATATATCAAAGCGACTTTAGAACTGCAAATACTGATTGTAATGGCAGTTGGGTAAGGGACCCCAATAGTATCCACAATATTGAGATGATAAAACTTAGCATCCATTAAAATAAAATATAATAATTTTTGGTAGGTTGGAAACAAGATTTGCTGCTAATATTCTGCTTGTGGGAATCGGAGTGTTCTTCACGGTTACATGAAAATTTCGCTCTAATGCTTTTCGTTTGTTCAAAATGTAGAATATTGACAAGGAAAACGGGGCAGGAGAACAAGAAAGAGAGAGAAAGACGGAAAAAAGAATAGTGAAAAGATCCTAGGTCTTATGGAGAAAGACCAGCAAAAGGAGAAAGGGAAGGAAATGTGGGGTGAAGAGAGGGGGAGCGAGGATAAAAATTTCGGGGCATTTTGCATCCACCCAGAATCAGGAAGATGGAAGTAAAGTTGCTAGATGAAACCTGAGGCCTGAACACCCTTGACATGTCCCCATTTCTCATGCCTCTGCTCCAGGGTCTGGCCCAGGGGCGTAATCCTGCCAGAAGGAATGCAGATCTAGGAATCTGGTGCACCAGCACATCAAAGCAAGCGCTATTGCCCCTGGGTACTCAGGGAAGCCCAAGTGGATGTCTTCCTTGAGGGTTTGTTTGGCACAGGCATGTGGTACCTCACGTGCTTCCAGAACTTGGAATTCCGGGACTGTTTGTTGGCCACATCATCTTCCTTCCACTTGATGGTACCTTGCATTTCCATGACGTGCTTGAGGGAATCTTGGAGCTCCCCAAACTGCATCCCTCCTGGCTTGCTCAGACCCTCTAATTCTATAAGAATCACCTTGGAGTCGTTCTGGATGAGGGCACTGTGCAAGGCGATCTCCTGCTCATAGGCAAACTCCCTGCAGTGAGTGATTTCAGGAGTCAGGATAAAAATGTGCCGCCTACTCTTTCGTATGTTGGTTTCCACTGAGGTGGCTGCATCTGGGGATAAAAGACATGGACCAGATTTCCTGTTGATGCATTTTTAAGTCTAATGCTTTGATCATAAATGTTCTGAACTTTAAAAAACTGTTATTGTTATAGCCTGCCATGAGATTCTGACACTGATCAATTCTTTATTCAGGAAAGTGGGAATGAGCTTGGATGGACAACTTGTGTTGTCATCACTGTCAGAACATCAGTCCCAAAGCCTTCTTCCTTCCCAGGTAGAGGGGTCCTAACTAAAACAGAGTCCTTGGAGTTAAATGGGAATGTAGAGATGTTTAGCAAGAGACTTAGAATTCAAGTTCATTAACTACATGTTGCCCTCTTCGAATATTAGCTTATGTGTTTAATAAGGCTTAGAACTTTAACTCTTAGGAACCCTTGCTTCTCTGAACTGATTAAAGCCTCTAGGGGAGTCCTGGATTCGTGTCTTTCCCCAGGATCTCTGTTTTAGAAGCTGATTTGATCCAGACTAGAAAAATCTTAAGGAAGACCAGATCCCCTTATCAAGTTGGAGTTAATACAGCATCAACTCCAAGATGATAGCAGGTAACTTCTGGACAGACTTAGAAAGAACATGTAAAATACTCAGCTCTCACCGCAAGGAGGTAACAGCACGATCAAAGAAGCTTAACCATGAATGAAACCACTCAAGATATTCCTAGAGGCTGGCAGCTGAAAGACTGCCAATTCACGGAGTGGGAACTAGGGAAATAAATGTTAAATACTGCCAGGTAAAGACCTTATGTTGGTCAGGATCCCAACATAAAACTTGGCATACTCAAAGGACTGACTTAAGAGAGTTTAATCAAAGGTCAATTTATAAAAGATGTGGGCAGACCCAAGGGAAATCAATGAGAGATACCTCAGAACCCCCAACATTAGAAATAACACAGGAGGCATTACCACCCTCCAGGTATGAAGGGGAGGAAGCAGTTATGGAACCTAATGAGTATGAAAGCAGCTATCAAGAGCCCTTGCTTTGGGAGAAAGGAGCCCAGCCACCCTGGCAACCTCACAAGATGCCTGCCTCTGACCTGCCCCCAGAGCTCCCTCTTGGCCAAACTCAGCGTGGAGCAGAAGGCAGGGGTGTGATGGATTCCATAATGACCAGCCACCCAGGGCCATTGGATGGAGTGGGATGCAGAGTGGATTTGAAGGAGCAAACAGAAGATGCCTAGGAGGGGAAGAAATATACTGATGCAGGCAGTCATGATCTTTTTCTAAGGGAAGAGTGAAGTTTGGTGTTGTTTTGTTAGATCTGATTTTATTTTGGTTGAAGTAAGGTCAGAAGACTTCCCCTTGAGGGAGGGGAAGTAGGAAGTCTTCTCACATGAAAACCAGCACAATGCAGGCTACACGAGCTTGAGCATCAGCGAGCTGTCTGGAGCGAGACGGAGCTACAAGTGAGGTCAATGGATCTCAGAAAGAAGAGATGAAGAGCTTGCAGCCAAGTGTAGCAGGTGCTGTGACATCACGAACAGATGGAATCCCTGCAGCTTCCTGTGCTGGTGTGTCACATGAAAAAGAACATTCGAGCACCATGACTTGCTCCTCTCGACTGGCCTGAGTAGCCAAAGGGAGAGTTGGAGGAGGGAGAAAGAATCCAGAGGAAACTTGGATTACATTTTCCTGGATTGTTCATTTTATAAGCCTCCCAAGCCATTATGGGGTGATTAACATTGCCCAAATAAATATTCCAGGACAAACCGGCTTCACCTTCCATGTATTCCTTTAAATCTATAGATGCTGAATCCCTCTTTTCAGTGGAAATGCCAGGTTAAGTTCACAGTCTACTAAGCATTTGCTTTATTGGAATTACCCTCATGATGCTCCTGCCTCATTCATATTCCACATGCTTCCTGGTCCCTGAGGAATTTGAGAAGGGCCTTAAGGAGGGTTCATGGGTACTTGACATAAATGTAGAGAGACAAGGAGAACCGCTTCTGAAATGCCAGAATTACTCTCAAAGGTACATGGAATTGACTACACTTGATGAAACAGAAGACAGCTCTAGTTGTGAGAATATACATCTGCAAATGTTTCCCCTATACAAGGAAAATCATAAAGACTCTGAGGCCTTTCAACTATTGTAGCCAATGCCTCTGGATATTAGAACAAAATTCTTTGTTTTGTGAGTCCTCTTTCAATTCTTCTAGAGAGAACTAAGAAATGTCAGTTATGTTAGTGGTGGATGTGGAAAGTAAGTAGGGGCAGTGCTTTGCTAAATCCACACCGCAAAGACAGCTTACTGTGTCTTCACGTCACTGACACTCCTGCGACAACGTCACGATCGGTTTGCCTATGGGGGCAGGAGGAGCAAAGAGTAAGTATCTCCTTCTTCCAGAGCAATACTTAAAAACCCTGGTTTTAAGGCATGGAATAATGGTTGCAATTCCCTATCCAACACAGGGAGAAGACCACCTATCTCTTAGGGTTCTGACGAATGTGAATTTCTGTCCTTAATGTATTTTTTTAAGTTTATTTTATTTTGAGAGGGAGGAGGGGCAGTGAGAGAAGGAGAAAGAACCTCAGTCTCTGTCCGGCGCATAGCCCGAGGCAGGGTTGGATCCAGTGAAACATGAGCTCATGATGAGCCGAAATCAAGAGTTGGTCCTTTGACTGAGCTACACAGGCGCCCCTGTCCCTGATGTATTTTGACAGCTTTACCTTCTCCAGGTAGCACATCTCTCCCATAAATGCATAAGTTATAACCACATTTATTTTCCAGAACATCAGGCAGAATCTGGTAAACAAAATATCCCACAGCGCTGGCCCTCTCAGGACTATTTGTATAGTTCCGCGGATAGATAACGTAAGCATCGTAGATCTTTCCATCTGAAAATGAGAACAAGAAAAGCAACTTTATTACTTGGTTCTCCAAATTTGACTCTCGCTAGACATTCTTCACTCGATTTTATGGTTGGTGGTGATTGTATCCCACCCCCCAAAATATTCTGGAATCCAGAGATGGTGAGGACAATCTACTGCTACAGAAAGTCATCAGAAAATCAATCTTAATCCTAAAGTTCACCTCTTCACTGTCTCACACTGAATGAGAGAGAATAGGCAAGAGTCCGTCCAGTTTAGCTCATCACATCATATTGTCAAGTGTGAGTAATAATTTATTGAGAAATATTTATAGTCATGGATAGCGAGTTCTTCTGCTGTTTGGGGCAGATCTCAATTTTATCTTTTGTTTTCTCCGTGCTTACCCAAGAAACGGAAATGCTCAAGTAGAATTTTTTAAAGGATCTGCATTTCCCACAAATCGAATAATTAGCCCGAATTGAGAGGACCATAGGGAAAATGTAAAATATATCTTCATCCAAAGGAAAGAATGTGTTCTTGTTTAGCGGGGCACAATTGTATTCTTTCATGTGTCTACTTATGTGCATAGATAGGACTCTTTGTGGAATGGGCTTTCTGGCAAAATACACCCGCATTCTGATGGCCCCTTCTAAACTGTTCACTTCTGGAAAACGGGAAAAAATTTTTTAATGTTTTAAATTCCATGAAGTTTCACCAATACACATTTTCCAAACTGTTTAAACCACTCTGGGCTTGGGGCAGATTCTGTTATTTAGTAGGAACAGCAATCCTGTTGGGAAGGAAATCTGAGGTGTTGAGATGAATCTCAGAACCATGAGAAGCAACAAAAAAGGACAGAAAATGGCTATTAAGTGAACTGAAAAAAAAAAAAAAAGGTCTACTTTGAATACATTTATCAGCAAAATCTGGATTTAGTCGACAGCTGTTAAGAGATCAACAGACAAGTAACCATCAGCCATTATGGATCCTTTTCTTTTGAAGGAAAATTTGAAACTTGCCACTTACCATTCCTACTTTTGTAAGGTCTAGCTATGTCTCTCCAGAGCAGAATAAACTCAATCCAGAACACTTTTAGCATTATCACCATGATATTGATTAGCATTAACAAGATGCTAAATCCTGTCAGTATGTAGTAGGTACTTTGATGGTCAACTATTCAAAAGATAAAGGGAAGACAAAAATGATCACTATTGTTTCTAGAACAAGGTAAAATAAACAAATATATATGGATGCTGACCTCCATTGGGCATATGAGAGATTCATACAAAAGATGCTTCCCTGGAATTTTCATGGCTGCTTTAAGAATCAGTAAGTGGGGGCGCCTGGGTGGCGCAGTCGGTTAGGCGTCCGACTTCAGCCAGGTCACGATCTCGCGGTCCGTGAGTTCGAGCCCCGCGTCAGGCTCTGGGCTGATGGCTCGGAGCCTGGAGCCTGTTTCCGATTCTGTGTCTCCCTCTCTCTCTGCCCCTCCCCCGTTCATGCTCTGTCTCTGTCCCAAAAATAAATAAAAAACGTTGAAAAAAAAAAAAAAGAATCAGTAAGTGAACATTTATGGAGCACCTACTCTGTGCAAGGCTAGGCATCGTAGGGGATTCTCAGAGCAAAAAAGGTGTCAAGGCCAGTGGAAACTTAACTAAGATAGTAGGTAAAAGTGCGATTTTAGCTGGCAGAGGTTAAGAGTGCTGGCTCCGTGCTGGACTGGGCAAGGAAGCCTTCCTGCAGGAGGAGGTCCCTGAAGAATACGTATGTTTTAGAGAACTTTAAAAAGAAAAAAGAAAAATGTATTCCTGGCTACAGTGGATGCTATGAGCCCGAGGGCAGAGATGTGGTGTGTGTGTGTTCTGAGGAACTAGAGTGATCCATTTTGGGGAGTTAGAGGCAGACACAGTAAGAAGTATGTGTCAGGGCGAGGTTCTGACCAGACTTGAGATTCCTGTCAAGGTATTTTGTCTTTACTGTAAAGGTCACGGGAGCCCCTGATGAGTCTTGAGTGGAGTGTTAACAACAAAAGTGGTTTATAAGCAAGATTCATCCGAACGTAGGGGAAGGTTTGTTTCTGTGGGAGAGGCTGTAGGAACTTAGAGTAAAATTGATGGGAAGCTTCTGTAATACTTGGCAGTTAGAGGTAAGGAGGGCTCAGACTCCTGTAAGAATGAGAAAGGAATGGATGTACCTGGTATTGGGGCATGAAAGAGAATGAAATCAACAGGTCTTGGGGTCTTACTGCATCTGGGGCTGGGGAAAGCAGGGAAGAAACAAGAACCTTGTAAGTCACTAAAGCATCACTGATGGAGAAGTCAAACTACTGGGGTTTTAGGTTCTACACACCCCTTACTTTTCTCATGGTGGACATCATTTAGCCACCATTGAACTGGGTCCTGTACTCACTTCTGCACAAGGTGCATATGCAAGATGGTTCCCATTTTCAATACTTATTAATAGTATTCTTGGACATTTTAGGTTTACTTCTCTCTTTGGAATTAACTATCTTCTTACAAATAGTGCCCCTGAAAGATGAACGTGAGAAGGACCTCACATAAGATTTGATTCTTACAGTGTTCTCCCTGCATTTTCACGTGACGTCTCAAAGCATGGGTTCCTAGGCTTGCCATAGAAAATTTGTGACTTATCCATAGTCACAAATTCCTCCCTTGGCTCATCGGCCTGCTGAGCATCCAGCACCATGAAATGAAGAACGGCCAAGGTGAAGTGATTCAAAACCAGGGAGCAGAGGGTGTTGCTGAAAATTGGCAGAGAGTTTACTGACTGCACTGTCATTAGTGTAATAATAGACACTCCCTAAGTAAAGCATTTCGACAGGATTGTCCACACCCTGCCCCAGTTCACTCTCTCTAAAGGTCCTACCTAGGCACACTCTGGGGGTGTGGAGGTTTTGGTGAAGTAAGTGTGCATGTGACCGGCTGCTTTCAACAGGAGGAAAGAAGTTAATCAAGTCAGTAAAGGAAGTTGAAGTCCCATACCTTCCTGTTAATGTAATGATTAAACACCAACTACTTTCTGAAGGTGTTTATAAACAGAAAAGCACTGTCTAAGTTGGAATCCTGGCTCTAACTAGAATATTTGGTAACTTATTCAACCTCCATTTGCTTCTGTTTCCTTCGCTGCAAAATTGGATGATAGTAACAGTCTCTTCTTCATGGAATATTGATCGAATAAATGAGAAATTTAATGGGAAATAAGTAGACAGGTTCAAAGGAAACAATGAATAAATGTGTACTACTATTCTTATGAGTATCGAATATTTATTTAATCACATTGAATAATATGGGAACATAAGCTTTTAGAGTTTTGGTTTTCTAAGCCTCAAGGCAGTGTTGTAATTTCTTTTATTCTGTGATTAGAAATAAAGGCATTCATTGTGACGAGCTACTGTAGCAACTGTTTTTGTTTAATTTACACAGTTGTCAAAACAGAGTGTATCTATGTTTTTTGTGGTTTTTTTTAAGATTTTATTTTTAAGTAATTTCTATACCCAGCATGGAGTTCACACTCATGACCCCAAGATCAAGCGTCACACGCTCCACCGACTAAGCCAGCCAGCCCCCGCCCCCCCCCCCGAGTGTAACCATGTGAATTTGAAGAAAAACAAGAGAAACAGAAAATACAAATAAACTAGAAGGAAAAAAGTCACCAAGTACATGTAACGTGAAAACAATTCCAATACACAGGTAATGAGAGAACATTCATAAAGTGACAATATAAGCTTCACATGGGGATAATGATGCAATGGCAGTGTCAGGGCAGAGACTGCAGTTTCCCCTTTCCTTGGGGAACCCATGTGCCCACTACCATCACATTACCCTAACATGACGTCTTGACATTGTCCATATGTCCTGGGGTGACTCAGTTATAACTGAGAAAGCTGGAGACCCACGGAACTCAATAGCACTCAAAATCATCCAGGGAAGTCATGATTCTGTTTGTTTGGTAACAAACTTACAAATTGGTGGTTGAAATCTACATTAAAACAAAAATCCGAAGCACCACCTCAGGCAGAGACTTAGCACGAACATATCAAATTGGTGGCCTCCGTTTTCATCGCTCCCAATTTTTTTCCATCAGGTTGTGCTTCTGTGTTTATCCAAATTAATCGGGGCTATATCCCACTTAGGGGTATAAACTGAGGGTTCAACTCTCCCTTTTGCTGTTTGACAAACACATTAAATAACTTCCATGTCGCTGTACATGGAATTACAAGTGTAAAAATACCATATTTTTCTCCCCGCCCATTTACACCAGATTAAATGCATCATCTAACGAATAGGATGTCTTTGCCTGGAAATGTAAACAAGTGAGGAAACTGACAGGTTCTCAGGAAGGATATGTTTGTAAAACTATTTTTGCTGACATCATTGCCTGTGGGGACACACCGACAGAGTGGAAGGAAGGAACAGACTGCCCCTGAGAGGAAGAGCGTGTCATCACTGACATTGATTAACAATGTCTGGGTCAGGTGATGATAAGAAGCACAATGACTCTTAGACGGTCTGTTTTGGACTCTTTACACAAATGTGTCCTCCTGTTACCTATACCCAAGACAGATCATTTGATCATTCTCTACATCCTGCCCCCATATGCCACTGATTTTTTGTGAAAGGGAATGTTACATTTTAAAAGATTATATGTAGTGTCTGAATGTAATCTCTTGAAGAGTAGTCAGTTTCACATTTTTGTTATGACCATATT
The DNA here is from genome assembly GCF_028018385.1 of Neofelis nebulosa. Taxonomy (NCBI): domain Eukaryota; kingdom Metazoa; phylum Chordata; class Mammalia; order Carnivora; family Felidae; genus Neofelis; species Neofelis nebulosa. Next base: position 83,028,556 of record NC_080790.1, on the reverse strand, counting down.
TTATTGCAGCAAATTATAATGAAGTCATTAAAGGCACACTAGATTCAGATGAAACTATAGGAAAGTTACAAATAATCTGGCCCTTTCAAGTTACAGGGAAGGTTATTCAACCTGAGAAACATAAATGTAAACTGCTGTTTTGTGGTATAATTGAGCCTTATCGCTAGAGCAGTAGAAATGCACAAAAACAGTTTTCCTTGATAACTTTGGTGTGCATTCGCTTATTCGTTGGACCGATTTTTATTGGACACATGCTAGGTACCAGGCACTGCCCTACAGACTGAGCACACAAAGATGGGTGAGACGCCATTCCTGACCTCACAGAGGTTACAGTTATGTTCAGCAGACTCTCAGACAAACTTTTATAAGTGTGATGAGTGTGGAGACAGAAATAGGGTCCTACAGAAATACCTGGAAGGAACATATACTCCAAACTGGTGGTCACGGAAGGCTCCCCGTAAAATGCAGCACCTGAATTGCATGTTGAATAACAGATACAATAAAGAAATGAGCCAAGCTATCAGACTTCCATTGAGTCTCACCTATATTTAGACTGGTAGTTACTAGAGGTGGAGGGGGAAGAAGTATGAGAAATGTGTTTTGGTTTCTTTCTTTTCTTCTTCTTCTTCTTCTTCTTCTTCTTCTTCTTCTTCTTCTTTTAGTTTAAATAAATTAAATTTTGGGGGTGCCCGGGTGGCTCAGTTGGTTAAGCATCTGAGTCTTGATTTCAGCTCAGGTCAGGTCATGACCTCGCAATTTATGAGATTGAGCCCCACGTTGGGCTCCTTGCTGACAGTTTGGAGTCTGCTTGGGATTCTCTCCCCCTCTCCCCCTCTCTCTCTCTGCTCCTCCCCTGCTCATGCACCTGTGCCCACACACACTCTCTCTCTCAAAAATAAACTTCAAAAAATAAAAACATAAATAAATTGAATTTTTTAAAAGACAGAAGAAGAAAGACATGTAGCCAAGCAGTGTATGTGGTGAGATAAATGATAGTCTATCTGTATAATTGAATACTAAGAAGCCATTAAAAATTGTATTGTAGACGAACATTTAATATCATGGGAAGACTTCTACTATACATTAAGTAATTATAAAACAAGCAATAAAACCCTCTATGTAACTACAATAAAAACATGTTTATAATCAAAATATGTCTGAATAGAATTTATATGGCAGTACAAAGGCCTAAGAATAGCCAAGACGATCTTGATGAAAACAAAATTGGAAGACTCACTCTATCCAAAATCAGGGTTGATTATAAAGCTACGCTAAGTGATACAGTATAGTATTAGCACACAAATAATTTCTTTTAAAGGGACAGAACGCAGAGGTCCCACACTTTTTCTGGAAAGGACCAAAGAGTAAACACTTTAGGTTTTGCAAGTATAAATAAATAAATAAATAAGCTATAAATAAGTTTAAATAAATTTAATATTTTATAAAATTTAACAATGATGGCACGTGATGTCTTATTAAAAAGTAACATCTAAGATCTTCTTACTGGAGTGGGCAGTAATTAAGTGCTTTACCTTTTTATCCACTTTGCCAGCTTCACTAACAATTTCTTTGTGACAAAAAAAATTATAGAAGAGAACATGTTTATAACATGTCATAAAAGTCATGCAACAAACAACATGTTCAGTTTACTCTTAGTGTGTTGTCTTTCGTATACAGTGAGACAGAGAGAGCTGATGAAATCGGGAGGATGGCCGAGGAAGCAGTTGGGTGTTAAAGAGGAACCAACAGGAGAAGGTAAGGGGTGGGGGAGGAGGAGGGGGAGGAGGGAAGGGGAGGGAGGGAGGAGGGAGAGAACAGAGAGGAGTAGGAAGGAGAGGAAAGGGAGGAGGGAGAAAAGGAAGAGGGGGAGGAAGGGAAGAGAGGGAGAGGGATAGAAGGAGAGGAAGGGGGCTGGAGGAAGGAAAGTAAGGATAGGAGGAGGAGGGAGAGGAGGAGAGGGAGGAGAAAGAGGAGGAGGAGGGAGGTTGGAGGGAGAGGAGGAGGGAGGTTAGAGGAGGGGGAAGAGGAGGGGGGCAGGAGGGAGAGGAGGAAGGGGGAAGTAAAACAGAAGAGAGGCAACTAGGGAAACCAGACTACAAATGGTCAGTGATCTTAAGAGGAAAAACACAATGTATGAGATGGGCCTCTTCGTCTTGAGAGACTCCCCATGGAACCACATGCCAACACATTGTTCTCCAAGAAAGTGATTTCAGCTGACAGTTGATGCAGCTAACTTGGGTGGCCAAAATCTTAGAAACACTCCTTACTTGGACTTCTCCGCTTTAGTCTTATGGTGTGCCGTGTCCAACCGTGCAAATTCAGAGCCAGGCAGTCATACTCCACAGATAAATCTTCTTCTCTCACAGGCTCTATTTTTAAAACGGTGCTCAGACAAGTCAACTCATTGCTGGAACTAAGGAGGCAACCTGTTACCTTTAATGCTTGCTTTGCAGTTGCAAATTGTGTGGGAGGAGGAGGGGATGTTTTAACTTCAGTATAAAAATACCTTTGATTTTGCTCCCGGTCCTCGTGAATTCTTGGTTCTCCAAAGTTTTGAACTTTGCTTCCATTCACCTTCCACAGGATGCCGGCCATGATCTGAGAGCCTTTCCCAAAGCAAGCGGAGCAGGGTATGCTTGCTGGTTTTCCTAGATGAGAAGTGAAGAAACTCACCAATAACATTCAGTGCTGCCAGTAGTATTGCATTTAACGTGAAAAAAATCGTTGAACGCCTGGTGTGTGCCAGGAATTGATTCCATACCCCTTCCTCATCCTTAGCCCTTCTGTGTCCTTGCCTCCACCCACTTTGCTCACAGTTTGGAGGAAGCTCCACTCACACTCCCCTCTCACCTTCCATGGAAACTAAAAAGGTGAATAATTCTGGTTTCACCAATCAGACATTATAAGGTGGGGCTTCTTTTTACTATAGATTGGAATTTCTTTTTAACTTCTTTCTTCCAAACCTTCCTCCTTTTACCAAATTCTCTTCATCTCTCTGTAAGTCACCTTGTTGGTAAAACTATATTTTGCTCGACCCAGCGACAGTCCCAGCATTTAATCATTCAAGAGTGCTCTCCATTACTACCCCTTGTACTTGAGACTTCCTCTGCCCAGAACTGAAAGCGTGAGGGCTGCCCCCTGCTTGGGACAGGCATTCAGGCATCCCTTACTGAACTCTTGGTTCTGGACTCAAGAATTCTGCATCTGAAGAGGGATGAGGGACGCAGAGTGTCTCAGAAGATGATAAGGGTAGACACAGATGATTAAAACACAAGGTATTCTACTGTTCTATAGAAAGGTTGACAAATGACATGGAAATACAGAAGAAGAAGGCATTCCAGACTTCTCTGGACTGCTATGCCGCACACAGAAATGGTTTCTTTGGACCTCATTAGATGGAGGCTCTGGTGGTGCCCATGGTAGTAAGGAGGGCGGGATGGGGAATGCTATTTGAACTCAGTGTTGAGAGATGAGAAGGAGGAACAACATGGACAAAAGCAGGAAAGAATGTGGAAATGCTGCCAATCGGTGTAACAACTGTGAGGTGGTCGGTGTGGAGGGGACTCCAAGGCAGGTGGGGTTAACAGCTTCAGATGGGCCAGAATGTAGGTGAAGACTAGTTCATGAAGGGACTTGTTTTATGGACCAAGAACTTGAGTTATATCTAATTTCTAGTGGGAAACTAGTGAAGGCAGAGATGGGCAGAGTCAGAAAGCCTTGGTTCTCATCCTTCTATCACTGATTATCCATAACCGTGGGCACATCATTGATCCTACCTGAGCCTAAGTATCCACAAGCATAAATTGGAAACAATATCTACCTCCCGGAGAGAAGTAAGAATGAAATAAGATAGTCTGAACTGCAATACAAATGTAAGTGCTGGGTATTCCTAATATTAACAAGTGCCTGGTGGATGTTTCTACATGTAACATTTCATTTAATCCCCAAGATCCATCGTGTTAACGGCATGACCCATACTTGGAGAATCCAGACCAAGCGTCACATGGAAGGATTCTCCAGGTAACATTCACAGCAGTCTTCAAGTTTTCTTACCAATTTCCACTTCTTTTATTTCATTTTGTGGAGGGGCTATAATTACTGGAAACAAAGAAAAGCCTTCCTCATCTTAAATCAAAGACAAAGAAAATATAAATATTAGGATAGCATTGGATGGTCATCAGTATAAAGCTTGTGTTTTCATATTACTATCTTATATCATAGCAATGTTTTTCAAATTTTTCTGACAATGACCCATGGCAACAAATACACACATACACAGACACACAGAGACACACAGACACACACACACACACACACACACACACAAATGAAAAAGAAAACATTCAAGTAATACTTTCTCTTATGACTTATGATACTCTTTTATATTTCCTATTCTCTTTTATATCATTAAAACAAATATTAATTAATTAATCTAACACGTTAAATTAATTACATGGGTTGCCAATTGCTAGAAAACTACAATTCTACAGAAGAAGCACAACATTACAGGAAAGAAGCTTTCAAAAGTTGCATGAAATGCTAGCATATATAAGGTACTGAGTAAATGCTTGTTGAATGAAAAAAAGTCCTATGAAAAAGATAAACATGTAAGCCCACACTTCTGCTCAGAGATTTCCACCGTTGTGGTCCCTTCTGTAAGGAAATTCTAACTTCTGTGGCACGGATGCCTCGAGTCGGGGAAGGGGAGTCTTCTGAAATACTGCTACATTCTGACCTTCCTTGATTCTCATTTATTTCAGGATCGTGTGATTAAGGTCCCCCATGATCTGGTGTTTAATAGTGAGAGACACTAATAACAATGTGGTCTGATGGTGCTTATTTTATATGATAGAGCATCAAAAACCTCCAAACCTTGTCTTCACGCTTGCTTTCCACTGAGAAAGCTTCCACACTGACCAGTGCTACTTCATCCTATATCTGTAGATCAAGTGATGCTAAAGACACCGTGACTCCTTATAGATTTGACATGCTTGACTGTGAGGGATTTCCTCTGAATAGACTTTTAAAGACTTAAACATTTGAAAACCAGCTTTTAGGATCAAATTAGCTACTTGAGGTCATTGATAATGTTGGACAAATTGCAAACCAGGATTATGTGAAATGGAATGGCATCACTTATGTCAAGGGGTTTTGAAATGGAGCCAGGAGGCCATTAAGGAGACGGGCCCATGTCCCCACTGGTGGAATCATGAACGTGTAACCTGACTAAACCACAAATATTCCAAGATGAAGCCCAAACATCTGCAAGTTGGTACAATAAAAGACTTTGCTTGTGTGATAGCCTTAGGAACCAATGATATTCAGTGAAGATCAGCCTCCTGCTGCCAACATGCATCAAAATTCTTTGTAAACAATGTATAACAGGCATTCCCTCTTTGCTTTAAAAACCCCTGACTTTATGGGACTCCTGAGTGGCTCAGTGGGGTAAGCTCAAGGTCATGATCACGTGGTCTGTGAGTTCGAGCCCCACATCAGGCTCTGTGCTGACAGCTCAGAACCTGGAGCCTGCTTCGGATTCTGCGTCTCCCTCTCTCTCTGCCCCTCCCCAGCTCGCATCCTGCCTCTGTCTCTTTCAAAATTAAATCAACATTATTTTTTTTTTAAAAACCCTGACTTTTGTTCCCTAGTGGGACACTATGTGGGTTCTACCCAAATCTGAGTACCTCAAATTTGCAATTCTTTGATCCCGGATAAACACTCTTGCTTACTCACTGCCTCCTAACAATTTTAGGTTGAGAATTAAAAACCACCCAGCAGTATCTCTATAGTCCTTTGTAGCACTTCTAAACTTCTAATCTAGTTAGTTATATTAGAGATTAAACAGATTTTTTTCTATTTACAGAGCCTCTGACAACAAACTGGGAGAAGAAGAGTTAATCTTGCTCTCCAAATACGTGTATTATCATACCAAAAATATTTATTAAGTTGGCATGCCGATCATGCTGTTTTCGAAAAGTGAAGTCATAGAGGAGAGAACCAGTCTGGCTTTAGATTAGTAACATAATCTCCCCCTAAAATTTCTTAAATCTTGATCGTGCATTTAGAAAAGCTCTTTGTGCTATTATAGAGAATGTGCAAGATAACATGAAGCTGGAGGGCATCTTAGGGACCATGAAGCATAGTAGCTCCCCGGTATCCCCGGGTTCACTTTTCAGGGTTTCAGTTACCCATGGTCCACCTCTGTCCAAAAGGTTTAAATTGAAAATTCCAGAAGTAACGCATAAATTTTAGCTTGCTCACTGTGCTGAGTATCACGAGAAAATCTCACAATGCCCCACTCTGTCCCACCCAGGAAGTGAATTGTCCCTTTTCCAGCAGATCCACATGATATCTGCCACATGCCCATTAGTCACTTAGTAGCTATCGTGGTTATGAGATTGGCTGTCATGGTATGACACTGCTCGTGTTCAAGTGTGCTTTATATTACTTAATAATACCCCCCGAAGCACAAGAGTGATGATGGTGGCAATTCAGAAAAGTCAAAGAGAAGCATTAAGCACTTCCTTTAAGTGGAAAGGTGAAAATTCTCAACTTCACAAGGAAAGACAAAAAAATCATATGCTGAGTTTGCCAAGATTTATGGTAACTTTTATTACAGTATATCGTTGTAATGGTTCTATTTTATGACCACTAGTGTTGCTAATCTCTTGCCACATCTGATTTACAAATTAAACCAGATCACAGGTATGTATGTATGTGTGAGAAAAAACATAGTATATACGAGGTTCTTCAGTACGATCCCTAGTTTCAAGCATCCACTGGGGGCTTTGGAATTACCCCTGCAGATAAGGGGGTCTTTAGTACAGGAAAATCAACAAGAAGGGCACAGTTTCTCCACATTATTTTTTTTAAATAATCAATTTTGTTAAATTCAGCAGCTTACCGTTCACTGTGAGTGATCTGGTCGCTGTCACGCTATAATTGACTCCATTTTCATTGTGGATAAATTTACATGTATAATCACCTGTGTCCTTGCTGGTTGCACCGTCAATCAGCAAAAATGTCTTGTGTGTGTGATACCTGTGTCCTTGAAGAGCTTTACAATCCTGAAATTAAAAAAAACAAAACAAAATAAAACAAAAACCTCCCTTCCATTTCCAGTAACTCTTCACTTGCAGCTATCCTGTGTAATGTTATCTATTTCCCCCAAGTTTCCTTTTACCTTAAACCACTCAATAGGTGCCGTCCAGTTGTACAAGTCAATCGTAGGGCAATATATTTTGGAATTTGTTTCTGATCCAAATGTTGTTGAATACATCAGATGATCTGGAATATTGCAATTTGGCTGTTTTTTATATATGGTGACGTTCACATAGCCAGTCTTATTGAAGGGAGGGCTACCAAAATAAGTCAAACGATTTTAAAAAGTTACTCAGCATTATGAAATAACCTCATCCCATTCTAACTTTTGCTGAATGCTACTTTTGTTCTTCAAACAGTTGAGGTACAGTGGTTCTTTCCTTATTTAAAAGTATGTATTGAAATCTAGAATTTTAAATACTTTTTGCATTGCATTTGAGAGCCAACATAGCCTCTGTGGTAGCCCTGAATATTTCCCTCACTATTTCTTTATACACTCTATCAGGTGCCATGCCAAGAACAGGATATTATAAAGATAGTTAGTGTTTATTGAGAGTTTACTATGTAGCATTCATGGTGGTAACACCATATCAATTTATTCTCATAAGATGCTTTGAAGTGTGCTATATTATCATGTGTATTTTATAGATCAGGAAACAGAGGGACAGAGAAGTAGTTGTTGGCATCACACAGCTAACTAGTGACAGAACACGAATTTGAAACGAAAACTGGTCTGACCTCAGAACCTAGGTGGCCAACCATACACACCCTGCATTCTGATGTAGTTCATCTGACATATTGTATGTACCAAACACAGGTCCAAGATCAAAACATTTAACAATATGTATGTAGGGTAAGTAATTTGCAGGCACACAATCTTATACAACCCTTTTCAGCTTACCTTTCAGGTTTAAGGGACTAGTAACTGCCTTATGGCACCCACCATAGGCCTCTTTGACACTCAACATCTAGATTACTGGGTCTTTTATCTGGTTTGTTCCAACCAAAGTGAATGATTGCTCTCAGTTCTCTTGGTCACTAGGCAAGCTAGGTCTTGTCCTAATTGGGCTACAAATTCATTCTTGCAATTCTGCCTCTACATAGTTCGTAATCACCCAAACCCCAACCCAATGGTGTTCCTAGAAGGACTCTTCTATTCAAATCGCTCTATAAATTCAACTGTTCCAGAAAGGTCTAGAAAGGGAAGGACAGTGAGGACAGCTCAGACCATCAACTATCAAAGAAAAGGGAGCAAGCCCAAAGATTATGGGTGGCTGCCTGGTACCTTCTGATAACGCAAGTATAAATTCCAGAATCGTTGACTTTGGCTGGGAGAAACTTAAGACGTTCCCCTGAGGCAAGTACATGATTTCTTTTCTGGGTAGTGATACATTTGTTGGTTTTTGAGTAATACCAATCCACAGGGTATCGAGATCGTCCTTGCCTAGGACATCTCACGATTAAAGCCTCATTTTCCAGGCCCCAGGATGATTTGCCTGCCCAAAACAAAACAGAAACCATCAATATGATCCTGAAGTGATCATCATCTAAAAACATTGTAATTCCTATATTCTATCCTTCTAGGATGAAATTTAGAAGTGGGCTATTCTTTGTGACACTTTCACTGAGAAAGAACAAGTAAATGATTAAGATCTTTTATGAAAGGTTTCAATGGGTAGCACAGACGAATGAATTAACTTGGAGCTCAACCCCCTCACCCCGGCCCCAGGGGAGAAGCAGCCACATCTACGTCTACAAAGCCTACTGCGGGACAGCAAATGCTTGCAGCACCTGCCGCGTGCAGACAGCATGTGGAAGTTCGATGTTTATAAATACGTAAAACTAAAATCATGCTGTATTCTGAAGAATTTGTCCCATTAGATTTGCAATAAAGAATGATCGAGGAGCATAAACGAGTTTTCCAGGTTCCGATTCAACTGGAGCAACCAGGAACAAGCGGTGTGAAACAAGGCAAATGTTTTGGGGATTACTTAATTTAAAATTTTGACAATTTTCACTGAAGAGCAATACTTACTAAACTTAGCTGCTGTGGAATGTACCAGAATTGTTGAAAGTGCCAAGACCCAAAGTCGCATTGTCAGTTCTTCAATCCAGAGCAAGTGTTGGTAACTAACTGTTGAGATTATTCAAGGCGAATCCGTGACATGTGATGGTAAAGGTCTCTCCTAGGAGGTAGACGGTGGCCCCTGAAATTTATAGCTGGAAAGCGGTTTCACTGTCTCAACTGAAACATAAATCATACAAAATCACAAGCAAAGTATTTATTGCCAAGATTTTTGCTATTTCAATACCCCCCCCAGGAGAGTTAATCAACCAACAGCTATTTATTAGATATAAATATGTATCACAGCAGGGTTTCAGGCATGAAACACTGCACTTATTCCTACTGAACCTTAGGGTCACATGGGCCTTACAGGGGTCACACTGTTTCATAGTATCATGAGAATGTACTGGAAGAAGCTGAATTAGGAGGAAAGAAAACTAGTTTCCATTTTTGAAACAAATAAAAACTATAAAATTCCACAGACCCTAGAAAATACAATATTATAAGTGGTAACACAAAACCACACATTTCCACCCAGGCTGGGGCCTGCCTGCACACAGGCATGACCCACTTGTAGGCACACATGCAAAGAGTCATCACAAAGCAGTTAAAATTATAGGAAAGTGACAGGGAAAACATTAATCAAGTAATTGCCCTAAGCCCTACACCAAACCCTCAAAAATGCACCCCTGCCTCAGCTTGTCCCCAAGCTTCACCAAAGTTATTTCAAGAATAGTCAAAGGTCTGTGCAAAATAATTACATACTTTTCTTTTTTCTTTCCAGCAAGGGAATCTTTTAACTAGGTGGTTTTTTTCTTAAAAAGTCAGGGAAGGGAATTGAACTAATAGAAAAACTGACCAATAGATCAACTGACACAACAGACCTTAATATAATACTTCAAGGAAGCACATTTCCTGTAAACATCAGTCTTTTCATATTATGTGTATAGAAAAGTTGTTATTGTAAACTTTAGATAAGTAATTGATGCTTACCCAAACTGAAGGACAGAAGGGAAGGGACTCCAAGTCAATGACTGAGCTAAGAACAGCTTCCACCTCTTCTGGCTCCTTCCTTGAAGAGTCCTCAGGTGCATGAACTTTCTCTTTTATTTTGAAGGGGAGGCAGCCAAAGACATCCTACCATTCCTCACTCCACCCACGATGAAATGTGATTTTTTAGCCAAAATCCATGACTTGTTCAAAAATACTGGTGCATCATGTACCAAGAATTTTTGTCTTTGTTACATAAATATTTAAACATAATGACAACATTGAGTAATCCCTTTAGAGGAAGTAATCCTATCATCTCCCCTTGGTTTGGCATCAGTTTCTCAAGCTAAGTAATGCTTGTCTTTTACTGCCCTAATAATATTTTTAACCAATTTATTTATTTTGAGAGAGAGAGAGACCACGTGCGCTTGAGCAGGGAAGGGGCAGAGAGAGAGACAGAGACAGAGACAGAGAGAGAATCCCAAGCAGACTCCATGATGTCAGCGCAAAGCCTGATCTGGGGCTCCAGATCATGAACCTTGGGATCAGGACGTGAGCAGAAATCAAGAGTCAGAGGCTTAACGGACTGAGTCATCCACGTGCTTCTGTCACCCTGGGACTACCCAGTTGATTCTAAATGATCTTGAAATCTTGGGGCCTTGAGTCTGCCTTTCCCAATATCCCTTGACACTTCATTTGCCAGACATTAGCTAAGCATGCTCATCCAGTTTGGAGAGCTTTGGTGCAGAGAGTTCCAAAAGCAAATGAGGGGAAGCAATGAGAAGTAAGCCAGACTTTATGGAGGTTTGTAAATGCTCTGCTTATGGTCCAGACTCATCCAAAAACAGATTCCAGCTTCTGGGCTCCTCACATGTAAGTCCCTGTAAAGATCTCAGTTTGGATGGAAAAGGGAAGTTTTTCTAAGGAGTTCAGGGACATAGAGATAAATTATGAGTAAGAAGGCTCCTCAAGGGGCCTGATAAAGACCATAACCTTCGACCCTTGGGCTCCATGTAAAACAAATGTTAATTGCAAAATTAGATTTCAGCTACACGCAGCTGAAATGCTCTATTATGAGTAAATTCAACTCACTTTTAAAACCGACCACATCCCAGAAGCATTCAGGGATTAACTGCAGACCGGTGTCATACCGTAACCATAGTTGAGCTCTCTCCAGAACTCGCTCTATGCCAAGATACAGTTCTAAGCGACTTAACATTTGTTAACTCCTTCACTGTCCCAACACCCAAGAAGGCAGGTGCTATTATTATTACTATTCCTGATTTACAGATAAGGACACCGAGGCACAGAAAAGTTAAGCAACTTGGCCAAGTCACATGCTGCTAAGACACAGAACCCAAGCAGGTGGGCCTTAAAGACACCTAACCACTAGGTCACACTGCCACGGGTGAGCAAGGTGAGGAGGTGTTGCTAACGAAGAGTTCTAATAGGTTTTCTTTACCCCACACTGTGGCCGGCAAAGCTCTTGCACAGGCTTGCCTACCTGCTTGGGGATACAGTCATAGTTTGGACATTGGCCACGTGCTCCGAGAGGAAGAAATGCAAAGTCCTGTCACGGCTAGGAGATTTTCCCTGAGATGTTTCGCGTAAATTCGGGGAATCGGGTCTGCTTATCTCTACCCTCCTTTTAGTTGTCCAGACTCTTATTATCAAGATCGTATGAGTTTCATACTGACACCACAGAATCAGGAGCAAGTGGGCTTGGAACAGTGCCCAGGATGTGGTTAAACTCCAGATAGCATTTTGTTACATAAAATAGCATGAACTTGAAAGTTCTTATACATGAATATGAGCTTTTATTTTGCATACTAATATATGATTCAAAAAATTTTATTAACTGTAGGCGTTTTTCATGAGACTAGACCACATTTGCATTGGTTTCCTAGTTTCAAATAAGATTTCTTAGTTCAGGGGTACTTGGGTGGCTCAGTCAGTTGAGCGTCCAACTTCAGCTCAGGTCATGATCTCACGGTTGGTGAGTTCGAGCCCCACATCGGGCTTTGCGCTGACAGCTCAGAGCCTGGAACCTGCTTTAGATTCTGCGTCTCCCTCTCTCTCTCTCTGTCCCTCCCCTGCTTGTATTCTCTCACTCTTGTTCTCTCTGTCTCTCAAAAATAAATAAACATTAAAAAATTTTTTTAAAAGATTTCTTAGTTCAAAATAAGGTTTAGGGGTTCCTGGTGGTTCAGTCAGTTAAGCATCCAACTCTTGGTTTCAGCTCAGGTCATGATCTTGCAGTTTGTGAGTTTGAGCCCCACCTTGGGGCTGCGTTGGCAGCATGGAGCCTGCCTGGGATTCTCTCTCTCCCTCTCTCTCTGCCCCTCCCACTGTCTCTTTCTCAAAATAAATAAATAAACCTAAAAAAAAAAAAAGGTTTCAATTAGAATTTTAATACAGTTGTGAAAACTTACAGAAGCATTTAGTAAAATCTAACGACTATTGTAAGATAATCAACTAATCCATTCAACAGTAAAGTCCTGGGGCACCAGGGTGGCTCAGTAGGTTAAGTGTCCACCTTCGGTTCAGGTCATGATCTCACAGCTCATGAGTTCAAGCCCCACATCGGGCTCGGTGCTGACAGCTCAGAGCCTGGAGCCTGCTTCAGATTCTGTGTCTCCTTCTGTCTCTCTCTGTCCCTCCTCTGCTCACACTCTGTCTCACTGTCTCTCAAAAATAAATAAACATTAAAATTCTTTTTAGAAATTAAAAAAAATAAAGTCCTTTCATCTAAAGTACAGTACAGCGTGCTGCTTATCAACAACGCCCTTCCAATTTTACAGATTAAAATAAAACCCATGGATGAGACTGGTTAAATCATTAGGCCAAGCTCATCCACTTGTGGCTAGGGTTAAAACCAAATTTGTTGAACCTCAAAGCCAAGGGTTTTTTTTTTTCTTTTTTTATTCAGTGTCAACTAAAAAAGAGAAAGAAGACAGCAGTAAAGCTTTCTTTCTTATAATTATGACTGGGTTATTAAACAAAAATAACCTAGTCTGATTTCCTGAAAGTTTCTTCTTTATAAATCACTAAGCCACTTTGGCTTCTGACCACCAAGACCCCATCCAACATAAAAGTATAGTATTTCATAGCAACTTAGTAAGACAAAATGTGAAAGGCAAAGACTTCTAAAAACCAGAATTTGGGGCACCCATAAGTTTCTGTCAAGTTAAGAAGAAACTTTTCTTTTTATTATTATTTTTTAGTGATTATTTGTTTTTGAGAGAGAGAGAGAGAGAGCACGACAGGGGAGGGGCAGAGAGAAAGGGAGACACAGAACTCGAAGCGGGCCCCAGGCTCCACACTGTCAGCACAGGGCCTGATGCCGGGCTCAAACTCATAAACTGTGAGATTATGACGTGAGCCGAAGTCGGATGCTCAACCGACTGAGCCACCCAGGCGCCCCAAGTTAAGGAGAAATCTTTCAATGTCTGCTTGTTTCTGTAGCGGATACCCTCTTCCTCTTAAGATTTCTCAGAACTACTCTCCATTTTTAAAAATTAATCTAACCCAATTTGGCCATAACTGCTTTCTGATTTTTTAGTTTAGCCATAATTTTCATCTGATTTGGGATTATAGTTTTGAAATCTCACGTGTCCCTATTTCTAATCTAATTCTCTGACATTTCTGCTAAAAAATGAGCAAAACCCAAAAAACCTTTATTTCCAGAGTAACAGCTAGCAACTTGCATTTGGACCGTGGCACTCAAATACTGCCTAGCTTAGGAGATACCCTGCAAGACTTCTCCATTTGTCTTGGCCGGTGTCATAATTAGATCAAGACGTATGTCTCACACTCCAGAAATGGCCATGGTCTTACTGTAAACCATGTCAAAAGCCAGGACATTTTTGTCATGTTACACGCACGTGAATCCAAGTGGGTCAGGTTCTCAGTAATTCTCACAGGAATAAGCAAAGAGGAAATCTTCCCCCCATTTTATTCGAGAGATTTAGGATGCCACGTTCCTCCCATTCTCCCAATGGCGTGTTCGTAGGGCCTACAACCAACAGAGGTAGACCCTGTGTGGCAGTGGGTGGCCTGGCCTGGGTCTTGGGAGAAGGTTCTGGGGGGCACTCCATCCACCGTGGCACCTTGGGCCGATTCTTCTTCGCCACACTTCAAACTCTAGGAGCTCTCAGTGCTCCTTCCCTGCCTCGCCCCTAAGAAAAGCACTTTCTCCCTCAGTCTTCTTCAACCTCAGTGATGGCAACTCCGTCTCTCCAGCTGCTCAAGCCAGAACTCACCCTGTGTAATTAACTCTTCTTTTCCTCACACATTTGGCCTGCAATCCACCAGGACACCCTCTGGCTCTCACTTTCAAACACATCCTACCTGCCAGCACCTCCCCCCATCTCCCTAGCCACCACCACCTCGTGCCTGGGCTTTAACGATGGCTTCTGTCAGTTCCCCCTACTCCCACTGGTGCCCCTCTTCAGACTGTTCCTAATATAGGGGTCCAGAGATTCTGTTAAAACCCAAGGCAGATCATCTAGTCCTTCCTCACCCAAAGGAAGAGCCGATGCCCTCGCAGCAGCTCTGAGGGCCCACACAACCTGGGGCCACCTATCACCTCCCCAGTTCCTCCTTTCCAACCCTGTGTCCTCCAGTTACCCACCAGGCTAACTTGCTCATCTCCTCCAAGTCAGTGCTTCTGTGGTAACTTCTCGAAAAGCCTTACCCTGACTACTCAATGTTCTCTTTTTCTTTGCTTCTGAATAGCTTTTTTTTTTAATTGAGCTTAAATTCACATTACATAAAATTAATCGGTCTAAAATGACAATTCAGTAGCAGTTAGTGTATTCGTGATGCTGTGAACCACCACCTCTGTCTAGTTCCCAAATATTTT
The DNA here is from genome assembly GCF_028018385.1 of Neofelis nebulosa. Lineage (NCBI taxonomy): Eukaryota > Metazoa > Chordata > Mammalia > Carnivora > Felidae > Neofelis > Neofelis nebulosa. The sequence continues at coordinate 83,013,536 of NC_080790.1, read as the reverse complement.
CATCACTCCAGACAAACTCTCACTCCCATTAGTAATTACTCCTTCTCCGGCTCCTAGCAACCACCAGTTTGTTTTCTGCCTCTCTGGATTTCCCCCTTCTGAATATTCCATATAAATGGAATCATCAAGTAAACACCTTTGATGTCTGGCTTCTCTCATGTAGCATAGTGTATTCAAGGTTCATCTACGTTGAAGCACGTGTCGGTACTACGTTCCTTTTAGTGGTTGAGTGATGTTCCATTGTGTGAATATCCCACAATTTGTTTATCCAGCTATGCATTCATGGACATTTGGGTTGTTTCTGCCTTTGACTATCGTGAATGGTGCAGTTCTGGACATTGGTGTCAAAGCATTCATTTGAGTATCTGATCAATCAATTTTAAATTGCGATATTCACACCCCCCGCCCCCCCCCTCCACGTATTCCCTATTTTCTCACCCAGCTCTGGCCTTTTTACTAGGGCACCCCATCAACGTTTAATTTTCTACCTATGAATTGTGTTCCCTGTTTGTATTCTGTTTCCCACCACTAGGATGCGAGCTCCAGAAACGGAGAGATTTTTTGTGAGTTTTTCCCACCGACACAGCTCACGTGCCTGGCATAGGACCCAGCACCAAGTAGATACTTGAAAATGTTTGTCTGGAAAGGAGAGGTTTGTTTACGAATCTGAATAGGAGCAATGTCCTTTCTGCCATATTTTTACATCTCTTCCTTGAAACTCTGGCTTTTCTATTTTATCTCACAGTAAGGTGAGGCCTCAGTCACTCTTGGACTATCCCATGAGAACTCCTGGGGCAAGAAGAGAGTGAGCATCTTACAAGCCAGAAGGAACTCTGTGGGCTGAGGACACACAGGAGAGAGAAACAGAGGTGCTGGCCATATGAAAACTAGCCAGCAGGCGTAAGTTGGAGAACTTATATAACCTGACTTTAAGACTTCATATAAAGCTGTAATAATGGAAACAGTGTTGTAATGGCATAAAGATGGACATATAGATCAAAGGATCAGAAAAAAAGAGTCCAGAAATAGACTTAAACATATAGAAATTGATTTTTGATAAAAGCACCAACATAAATATACAGGAAAGCATGGTTTTCAACAAACGATGATGGAAAAACTGGCTATCTGTATGGCTGGAAGATATATCTTTACCTCACAATATACATAAAAATAAAATCAAAATCAATCATATTTGTGGAAATTGCATAGTCGAAAATCTTCATAATTTTCCTATTGGAGTAGGACAAATATTTCTTAGACTAGATACAAAAATCACTAATCATGAAAGAAGAATAAATAACAGAATGTACCAAAATAAGAGCCGCTGTTCTTCGAAGGACATCATTATAATTTGAATAGACCAAGCCACATGCAGACAAGATACAACTTATATGGCTGATGGAAGGCCTGTATCTATAATTTATAAAGGTGACAAAATAGCCGAATTAAAAAAAGAGTGAGAAAGAGACTCAAATTGAGATTTGACAAAATACACTGATGGCCAAAACACACATTAAAAAAAGAGAAAATTAAATAATTGAAGCTACAATGATAATCCATCTCATGACATTACAAAGACTGAGGATTTCAAGTTTTGGCAAGGATATGGTGCAACCAGAACTCCCATATATCACTGGTGGGAGTGTCAAATGATAAATGGCCTCGGAAAATAGTTTGGAAGCTTCTGGTAACTGCTTACCATATGACCCAGAAATTCATCTCCTAAGGATTTACCCAAAGGAAATAAAAACCTATGGCCACAAAAAGACTTATACACAGATGTTCATAGAATCGCGATGACCAGTAACACGTGAATGGAGACACTATTTTACACTCATGATAGAAAGCTACTCAGCAATACAAAAAAAAAAAAAAAAAGAAAGAAAGAACATTATGAGTGGATTTAAGAAACATTAGGTTGAGTGAAAAAGCCGGGAGTAAACGAGTACACACTCTATGATTCCATTTCTATAATGCTCTAAAGTGGCAAAGGTTAATTAGTGATTACCTGGGATGGGAGATGCAGGGGCCAATTAACTGTAAAGCAGAATAAACAGAAATTTATGGGATGATATCTGAACTGAGATGATGATCTCATAAGGTATACATCTGTCAAAGCTAACTGAACTTTACACTTAAAATGTATTCTTTTTATCGCACGTACATTTATATCTCAATGAGTTGACAAACAAAACATAAAGTTAAGGAACATCTACTCTGTGACTTAGCAATTCCACTCTTAGTATTGTCCCAAGAGAATTAAAAGCACGTGTCCACAAAACACTTACAAAAGAGTGTTTATGGACGCCACATTCATGTACCAAAAACAAAATGATTCAAATGTCTACCAACCAGAAGAATGGATAAAGAAAAGGTAATGAGAAAGAAGAGAATTACTGGTACAATACCATGATGAATCTCAAAAAGATCACGTTCAGGAAGTTTAAAGCCCTGCCCCCCCCGCCCCCAAATTACACCAAGCAGAAGAAACTAAACATGCAAGAGTACATATTGCATATTATGCGTCTATAAAGCCCAATGGCAGGCTAACTAACTTAGACTAGGAATCATGAAGCATGTGTTTGAGATTGTGAGAAATTGGTGGGTAAGAAGTGTGGAGGAAACTTCTGAGAAGAAATGCTTCCGGTGGTGTTTGGGATGGTGATTACATCAGTGAATATTACCATCAAATCTTATTCAGTGTTTGAGATCTATGGTTTTAATTGAGTGTTAGTTATTTCCCAGTATTTTAAGACAAAATAAGGTCATAGTCTCCCAAGTATGCAATAGGAGAAGCACTGTACTGAAATCAAGAGACCCAGATTCGTTTCCAGTATACCATGAGAAATTGCCTCAGGAGGTCTTACCCATATTTAGTCATCAAACCTCCCATAATAAATGATCTCTAGAGAAAATTGGTTATGTTTTCTTTTTGCTTTTGTTTTGTTTTGGTTTGGTTTTTTCTTTGAGAATGATTCCAAGAATGAATCATCCAGGGCAAGTTCTGTGGTCTTTTTCCAAAAAACCTCAGATAAGTTTCCTTTCTGAATTCATTTCAGAATTTTTCTGGCTAAGATTACAAGCAACCAGCTAGGTAGGCTTCTGCGTAGTTTCTTGGGTGTGAGTGAAGGTGATGCTTGAAATATTTGATGAAAGTAGCATCATGTAGGCACTGACCAGTTACAAGGACACCGGCCACTGCAGAGGAGCTGGGCTTAATCCTGTGGTTTCTGGATTATGAGGAGGTCACAGGGGAGCACAGTGGAGGGTTTGGGGTGGGGAGCTGAGGTTTCAGCAATAAGGAAATATTTCAGGGTTTTAGTAATTACCATGGTTGTGCACACCTATTCTGCGTCAACAGAGCTTTTAAGAGCAAAATCCTGAACCCAGACCTCTAGTGGGCCTCTTAGGTGTCGATCACTGCTTCAGATACTGGGGGTACAGCAATGCACCAAACAGAATAAAGACAGACAAAAAGACCTGCCCACGTGGAATTCACATCCTACCTGAGAAGAAAGACCGTAAACAACACAAATAGGTAAAGAATATTTATAAAACATTTTAGGTGGTGTTACAATAAGGCAGAAAAAAAAAAAGCAGAGGTGGGAGGGAAAGAGAGTTGGAGAAATGCAGTTGCAGGTGGTGGGGTGGGGGTGGTCCCGGGAAGGCCAACCAGGAAGGGGACATTTGATAAGCAGCCGAAGCAGAGCCCAGGCAGAAGGGCACGCAGTGTGGAGGCCCTGAGGCTGAGCAGGCCTGGTGTGTCTGAGGAGCAGCAGGGAGCCACGTGGCTTGAGCCAAGCTAGAAATGGCAGAAAAATAGGAGCTGAGGTCAGAGAGGTCTGGTGACAAAATGCTGCAAGGCTCCGTGAGTCACCGTAAGCACTTTGATTTTTACTCGGTAGGATAATGGAAACCATTAGAGGATTTCAAGCCAAGGATTGACCTGGGTGTTGAGGAAATGTCCTTAAAGAGGACCAGGGATGGAGGAGAAGAACAAGTCAGGAGGCTATGTGGTCGTCCAGGAGAGAGGGAGATGGGAGGGTAGGCCATGAGACAAGGTTGGAGTCTGGATACATGTTGACATATTGCTGACAGGATTTCTTGATGGATAGGCTCCGGGATGTGAGAGAAAGAGAGCAGCCAAAGTGATGCCAAGGTTTGGCCTGAGCAGATGGACAAAGGGGTTGCTATTCGCTGAGATGGGGAGACCGCAAGTGGAACAGGTTTTGGAGTCAGATCAGCTCCGTGTGGGACATAATCAGCTTGACATATTTATTAGACATACAACTGGGGATGTCTAGTCAATGGTGGGGTACTTGCTTCTGAAGTTCAGGAAACACATTCTGGCTAAGAATACAAATTCAGGAGATGTCAGAGTGTAGATGAAATGAAGTCCGTGAGACTAATAAATGAGATCCTCAAGAGGGAAAGTAGACAGGCCATGAGGGCACAAAAGAACAACTTCTTAGTTTCACCATAAAATTTCCCTAAAAGACAAATTTTACTCTCTCTGCAAAGTACTGGAGAAAGGTTGAGACTTCAGCATAAGTTAAAATAAGTTTTTAACTTCAAACCCTCTCTTCTTTCTTTTTCTTGTTTGGTTTGTTCACTTGATTGTTTTGTAAATGACTTGATAGAATCTGAATACACTCTGGGAACACGGCCTTACTTGTTCTTTAAATTTCAACTTGTTAATAAATAGGTAAGATTGTAATGGCATTCTGCTATTGTCATTGTCTCTGATTACCCCCATGTCCTTGTTAAAGCTGGTGTCAATCTTCAGTCTTGACCTTCCCTTGAAGGAGTCTCTGTCACAGGCAAGCAACTTCTCCTTCATTTTCCTGCAGGCCCCCCACTGGCTGCTCCTTCATATCCCACCCCACCTCCCCCCGCCGCCACACCTCATGGTTTAGTCCTTGGGTGTCTCTTTTTCTCTACCTGCATTCATTCCCCATGTGATGCCGTCCAGATTCTGTTGGTTCCCAGGTACTTCCCAGGTATAATCTGAAACCAGGCCCCGTACATGGAGGACAGGGGGAGGCTGAAGAAAGAGGCAGGCCACTCCAGAAAGGTAGGTGGCAGTTGGCAGTTTTAATGAGCAAGGGAACTTCGTTATGGAGTTTATAACGTTGGGTATACCAACGTTGGGTAGCAATACCCTTGTTGGGTAGCAACAGGACAAATAGATCTCTGTACCTGCCTGCCAAATCTGAAGAGTTTGTCTAAAGGATTTGACTGGCTTCAGCCATGTACACCGTCCAGATGGTCTCAACACCACATGGCTCTCTCAAGTGCATGTCCTTGGAGCAGCCTCTGGTCATGGATAAGACAAGCAGGACCCATATTCCAAGGAAAGTGGAGGGGGTGAGGAGCCTCAGTTCCCAGGCTGAGTGTCAACCAGCAGTCATATCCTCTCAATGAGCTCCCCCAACAGTTTCCCTGTTCTGACCATTGCCTATACACTGATCATACACTGGCAAACCTGTTGTTCAGACTTTCCCCCTGAACTTCAGACTCAGGTATTCACTGCAGATTTGACAACTGCACTCTGGGTCCTCGACGTCTCAAAATCAACCTGTCAACTTTGAATTCCTGCTCTTCCCACCAAAACCTGCTCTTCCGATAACCCCTATCATCTTAGTTGATGGTAACTCCATCTTTACAGCTGCACAGATAAGAATCCCTGGAGGTCTCCTTATGCCTCGTTTTCTCCAGCACATTCTCTCCAATCCATCAGCGAATCCTGCTGAGTCTATTTTCCAGATATATTCAGGGCCCAACCACATGACCCCTTGTCTTGGCCCTCACTGGTGGTCCGGGTCACCTCTGTCTCTTGCCTGGACTACTGCAATCGCCTCCAGAGTCCTTCCCTTGTCTCTTATAATCTACTTCCATAGCAGAAATCATCATGAACATTTTAATCACTCCTCAAACCTCCCTTTCACTCAGTGAAAGCCAAATTCTTTGTAACGGACAAAAAGGCCCTCCACAGTCTGCCACCCTTCACACTTCTTTGATTCAGGTTATTCTGTGTTCTTGCCCTCATTCCACTCCATGAACACCTTTCCCCTCCCTCTTCCTTAAACGCTCCACACTTGCCTCCCCCTCTGAGCCTTTGCGCCAGCTTGAGACTCTATCCTAGATTCCCTTCTGCCAGACATCTCTCCGGCTCATTCCCGCATTTTCTCCATAATGAGATCTGCCCTTTGCACTCCCAACCTCCCTATTCTGCTCTATTTTTTCCCGTGGCTTTTATTACCTTCTAACACACTAGATACCGGACTTAGGCATCACATATGTGTATTTTCTGCTTTGTTCCCTTACATATCCCAGAGTAGGTCCTCAATACGTAGCTTTTGAATGAACAAATGAACAAACCTTGTTAGGTAAGCTGAGGATTCATTTCCTCTCCAACTAGATTGTTACTGAATTGAATCCTTTTGCTTTTAAGGATGTCATACTTAAGGATACTTTCAATTATAAAGGTGGAAGTAGAAATAGGAGGTGGGTGAATGAGCCCTGCGTTTGGCTCAGAGGCCAGGGGCACAGACCACGCTGACAGATTGAAAGAAGGGAAGGGGCGCCTGGGTGGCTCAGTTGGTTCAGCGTCTGGCTCTTGATTTTGGCTCAGGTCACGATCTTAACAGTTCGTGAGTTCTAGCCCCACATCAGGCTCTGCACTGATAGTGTGGCATCTGCTTGAGATTCTCTCTCTCTTTCTCACTTTTCCTCTTCCCCACACACTCTCTCTCTTTCTTAAAAAATAATAAACATTAAAAAAAAGAAAGGAGAGTTTAAGCGGAAACACACATATACCAAAAGAGAGAGAGAGAAAAAAAAGAAAAGCCAAAGGAGTCATGTTTGACTTCAACCTCCAATTTGCTCAAAATACTCCCTCACAACAACAGGAGGCAAACCCATTCTAAGATCATTTATTTGTTCATGATGATTTATTTCAAAATAAATTTTATTTTATGAAGCTTAATATAGATCACATTTTGAAAACATTAATCTTCTGTTTTATCTTTTGAAAGGTAGTTTCTCTGATGTCTTTTAAAAGTTGGTATTTATGTAGGCAGTGATCTAACAGAGACTTGTTGGTGGGAGGGGGGCATGCTTAAATTTCCAGGAAACAATGCTCAAAAAAATCAAAATGAAGAGAAGGTACATTTGAACATTCCAGCCCAGAATCTACCAGAACTCTGCACAAGGAGACAAAACAATATGAGAGAATTCACAACTGAACGCTTTGTCTTTATCTCTTTGCTTATCATTCCTACAGAGTAGTGAATGAGTTATCCCAGAAAACTTGGATAACAAGTTTTAGTTAAAAATGTGTTTTATTTGAGAGAGATAGAGAGAGAGAGATAGAGAGAGCATCTTATTCAAGAGAATGATTTTTTTTTTCTTCTAGCATTTAAGGTTACTGCTCAGATGGTGAGCTGAAGACATCAGCTACCAGTGTATAATTAGTCAAGCTTCCAGCAGGAAGTGGCTGAAAACTTTCTGGCCAACTAAGGATGCAGGGTGAAGAGGGCTTCAGAAAGTGCTGGTTGGCCCTGGGAGTGGGCAGAGAATATGAGGAGCAGGGAGAGGGACCAGTAACCTCAGATGAATTCCCATCATCTCATTTTCTTTCCTCAGGGATAAGTCCCCATCCTGGGATTCTCAGTTGCGCGCAATGGGCCAACAATGTGGAGGTTCCAGTGCACAGTGACTCAACCCCTCAGTCCCTTCATCTCCTTAACTACAAGGCTTCTGAAAGGAATGTGTAGGGAAGTCTCCGTTGCCATCTTACGGTGGCCTCAAACAGGCATCTAATATTCATACTTTAATCACGTTAAGTCAAAAGACATAAACGGTCTTAGACAGGGTCAGCAGTTGTTGAAATTCGAAGTTATCCATCTACCAAGGGAATGAGGTATAAGGACTGGTTTAAATCTCAGTTACAATGTTATGGACACTGTCTTTATTATGTTTTTCCATCAGGGCACTGTCCCCTTTCACCTGGCTTAGTCACATATGGCTCCAGATCCAGTCCCAGAGATTCAACCCAACCCTTTTCGTGCTCATAGTCTTGCTGCAGTGAGCCTGCGCTCTCAGCAGCATTGGTGTGGCATAGGAGTTGAATGCACAGGGTTTGAATCAGCTAGAGCTGGGTTTCACCCCTACTTCACAAATTATCCTAAGGTCAACAGGATATGGTACATGGAGAGCACTTGGCTCAGGGTTCTGCACAGAGCAGACTCTCAGTATATAGTTATTGCTGCTACTGCTCTGTTATTACAAGTGTGCTAAAAAAAAAAAACCAATTGTGTCTCAGACAGGAAAGAGTCTCCCCACCCCTTACCCAGGTCCCCTTGGTCACCCCACATCTCTAATCTCCCCTGAGTCTGCACCCGGTCTTCAGTAAAACTCATAAAAGAAAATATAGGGAAAAGCTTCATGACATTAGTCTTGGCAACGATTTCATGGATATGACACCAAAAGCACAGAGAAATTGACAGAAAGCAAGAGAAAAATAGTGGAACTACATCAAACTAGAAACTTCTGCAAAACACAGGAAACAATCAACAAAGTGAAATGGCAATCTATGAAATGGAAGAGAATATTTGCATACCACACATCTGGTAAAGAATTGATTTCCAAAATATATAAGGGACTTTTACAATTCAATAGGAAGAAGAAGAAGAAGAAGAAGAAGAAGAAGAAGAAGAAGAAGGAGGAGGAAAAGGAGAAGAACCACCCAATTAAAACATGGGCTAATGACTTGAATAGACATTTATCCAAAGAAGACATACAAATGGCTAACAGGTACATGAAAGATGTTCAATTTCACTCATCATCAGGGAAATGTAAACCAAAACGACAATGAGATAACACCTCCCACCTGTCAGGATGGCTATTATCAAAGAAACAAAAGATAAGTGCTGGAAAGCATGTAACACTGGGAAATAGAAATAGTGATCCAACAATCCCACTTCTGGGAATTTATTGGGATCTCAAAGAAATATTAGCTGTCCCATGTTCATTGCAGCACTATTCATAATAGCCAGGATGTGGAAACAACATAAGGCTATGGAGAGATGAATGGGTGAAGAAAGTGTAGTATAGACATACAATGGAATAATATTCAGGCCGGACCCTGAAGATATTATGCTAAGTGAAATAAACCAGTCACAGAAGAACACATATTACATGGTCCCACTTATGTGTAGTCAAATACATTGAATAAAAGAATGGAATGGTGGTTTCCTGGGCCTCAGGGGAGGGGGAAAGGGGAGGTTGGTAATCAACAGGCATAAAGTTTCAGTTAAGTAAGATGACTAATTTCTAGAGATCAGTTGTATAATATTGTGCATATAGTTAACTATTCCAGATTGTACACTTAAAAGTTTGTTAAACCATTAAGTCTCATGTTATGGATTTTTAGCACAATAAAATAAAAAAAAAAAAAATTTAAGACCCCTGTTTAGAATCCAGACGACCTGCCTGGCCCTTTCCCTTCTTCTTTCTGGAAACTGGACTTGGTTACTGTTAGAGTTTTGTTCCAGACCAGAGGGCTCTTTCCCTTCCTCCTGAACTATGACCCTGCCACGTGCACGCACTTCTACATACATGTGCTACACTCACACGATTTCAGCCTCACAACTGTTGGGACACTCCTGCATTGCACCTACCCACTACAGTGCATTTGCCCTTGCATAGTAATGTTGCTTAAAACTTTGGAGACTCACTCCTTTGAAGTTTTCTGTTTCTTTAATTACAGAAAACTGGGAAGTGTGGAGGGGTGAGCAGAAAAAGACAGACCCTCACAATCATATGATGAGTATTTCGAAGGACATAGATGAAGAGCTCACCTCCTGGAGAAGCAGGTATCTGCTACCCACATCCCCGTAAGCTACTGGTCCTTGTCTCCAAATGTAGACACGTCTGGCAGGAAACTACTTTGGGACCAATCACCTCATCTAAACAACCTGTTCAAGAATAGAGAGAACCCGATGTCTTGCTGGGGATTCTGTAAAGTTCAAATCAGCATCCCTGGCACCCCGTCTGCAGGGCACAGAGATAATAGTTCCCGGAGCGGGAAAGGAAAAAAATAATGACAATGACGAGGGCTGACATTACTCAGCTTTTACTATCGGCTAGGTACTGAACTAAGTACTCTGCATCCATTTAATCTTTAGAAACCACCCTTGGAATCTGGCATTAGCATTACCATGTGGGTTTTGTAGGTAAAGAATACAAGAATTAAAGAGGTTAGATAAATTGCTTGGAGTCGTGGATCACATAAGTTTAAGAGCAGGGATTAAATGCAATTCTGCACGGGGGCACCTGGGTGGCTCAGTCGGTTAAGCCTGACTCTTGATCTCTGCTCAGGTCATGATCACAGGGTCATGGGATCAAGCCCCACATTGGGCTCCATGCTGCGCATGGAGTCTGCTTGAGATTCTCTCTCTCCCTCTCCCCTTGCCCCTCCCTGCTCGCTCTCTCTCTCTCTCTCTCCCAAATAAATAAAATTAAATAAATACCATAAAAGCAGCTCTCCACAATTCCAACATTTTCTGTCTCAAATACTTGACACAGAATAACAGACATTGGATAACAATATTCATATTGATATTTGGGGGACAATGACAGACGGTCAGTTTGGCCTTGAGTGCTGATAAAAGAACCATTGCAGCTACTGGCAAGCACCCCTCCCTTGTCTCTGCTCCTGGAAGAAATTATTGGGAAATCTGACACTCATTGGGTAGGGCGGGCTTTGGGGGCCAGCTCTGCCATATTTGGATCTGCACACTTTGTTGGGCAGCCTCCAGAGAGAAAGAGAACAGAGCCATCAAGCAGAGGTTCAAAGCAGGCACCAATGACACACGTGAACTTGAACCAGTTATTCACCTCAGCCCTTCTCCTCACACGCACCACTTGCTTTCCATCCTGTGTTTCCTTCTCCCTGATGGCTGACTTCCCATACAGCATGCCTCTTCCTTTCCCCTACTGTCCTGAGGCTCCTAACTTCCTGAGTTCTTTCTCCTGTCACCATCTGAGATTCCACATCTGTATTTTCGCGGAAGAATAGTTGGAATACGTGCACTCTGCATGTACAATGCAAGGCCCCTTGCTTTCCCAACCTCCACCAGATATTTTCCAACACAGGAGGCTAGAGTACCATACTGTACAAACCAGACTACAAAAGACCCATCAATCTGTAACGAGATTTTCCCATTGGTAATACTACTCTTTTTTCATAAACAAAAAATGGATGGCAATTATTATTTTTAACCTGGATTTTGCTTTAAAATTCCATTCCCTTTGAAATAAAAGTATTAAAAAGAAAAACAAACAAGGGAACTTACCATCAGGAAGTTGTACTTGAGCTCTTTCTTCCCCAACTTTCTACCAACAGAGTTTATTAACCCTGAACGCCAATTCCTCTAATAGATCTCTGCTAAATACAATAGCCACTTTTCTTTAAAAACTTCCCATTTTCTTTATCAGTGAAGACACAGGAACCACATTGCTGATAAGCTGAAACTGATGAACTGTGCTGTTCACAAATGGGGACTGCAGTTTTCACATTGTCTATTTCAAAGATCTCTGATGAGTCTACCCTCCCAATGTTACGTTATCTCCATAGATGGTTACATTTCACCTTAAGTAGACTTTGCTTTCTCTGTGGGTGACTTTCTCAGCAAAACCTCCCTGACTCCATGTAGGTGGCCTGTCATTCATTGCCTGGAGAGTGGGTTGGCAGCTGTAACTTCCTGAAAGCTGCAGCTCCAAATTCAAGGATGCATATTACTGCAGCAAGTTTTAGTGCTGGTGCCTCAGTGTCAATGGTTTGAAAACTCCAATATATATCGGGTGCTTAAGTGTGCACCAGGCTCTGTGTGCAAGGATTTTTGCACATGCAATCCCTACACTCTTCAGAGCCTTATCAGAGACTCAGGGAGGCTGACACCTTACCCAAGGCAACAGGCAGTACAAGGAAAAGCCAGAAAAATGCAAAGCTTCTGTAACTGGACTTTTTCCATTTACCACCAAATGGCATGTCTCAGATGGTTGTAATACAAATCTGTGAATACATATTACAGTTATTAGAATTCTGGATGAACCAACTTCAATCACTTCCATGATTTTGTTTTCAAAATGTTGGTGACTTTCAAACAATCAGATGTACCATCTGTTAAAGAGTTCTCTAATACAGTAGAGAGAGCATGAGTTTTAGATAAGTTCTGGTTTTTCTCTTACCAACAACGTGGCTTTGGGCAAATTCCTTAATCTCTCTACATCTTTCGTGATAAGGGTGTTGTTATCAATATTAAATGAATAATCTGTGTAAGGGGGCAGCCATATTAATGGATACCGATGGCTTTCTGCCCTGCCATATGCTCAACCTATTGTGCTTATCACAATTGTACTAAACACACACACACACACACACTCACACACACACGCACACTTCAAAATTTGTTTATTTTTTTCATGGTTGCTTCAAGACCCCAACTGCACCAAGGCAGCCAAACTGCCTTTTCTCCTTACCTATGGTCACTGTACATAAAAGATGAAAATTGACAGCAAAATCTAATTACATGTTGCATGATCTTTATGTGGAACATGCTTTTCCAGGAGGTCATCTATCATTTCTTCTCCACTGTTAGAAAACTGGGAAAAATAGCCTCAAAGAAACTTACCCATACTTATTGATGTACCCAACAGGCTGGCAGGCACTGTGAGAGATGTAAGAGAAATATAAGACTAATTTCTGACCTCAAGGAACTTAAACTTTATGAAAAAAATTAAGGTGTGAGGGGGGGAATGTAGTCTTACAAATCTGAAAATTTTGAGCTTCAATTAGACAGAAATTTACAACAACCTGAATATTTCTTAAAAGTAGGGCAGGTTATCAAGAGACCAAGTCATTTTTCTTCAAAAATGGAATTTTAAAAATCCTCCTGGCATGGTTGAGCTACTTGTCCCAACTCTAGATTTCTTGATATCCTTAGCCATCATGTGAGTGTTGAGACGGAAGCATTTAAAATCTGCTGCGGAATTTATCTTTCAAAGAGACTGTTAGCTTTGGTATGTGCGAACTTGATGGTTATCAAGATGATTAATGGCATTTTCAGTGTTTCCGTCAACATTTTAAGAAATCTGAACTTCAGAAAGGCCGATGTCTATCAAGGTCCATCAAGTTTATTTGGAGGAAGATAGAGGGGCCTCACAGCCATGGGCAGCTTCAGGAAGTTTCTCTTTAACCATCCCTCGATCTCTGAATTCAGCAGAGTAAAGACTAGGAGGCTGTGGAAGAGACAAGAGTTCGAACCCCTCAAAGGTCCCTCCCCGAGCCTGAAGATCCTCCATGGTGCACTCCAAGTGTGACTCGCCCTCAGGCCACACCCGTTAAAAATGACTGGACTCCTTGGAGGTGACCCTTCTGAACAGAAGTACCCCATAACCAATGGGGGGTAATGCTTCTCTATGAGAGAGCAGAGCAACATCTGTGATAACTCACCGTTCAATGCCATGGAAGGAAACCTCAAAACTGGCCAAACTTGTTCATATGAAATGAGAACAACCACTTGGCACTGAAGAAGAACTGAAATGTGTGTGTGTATGTGTGTGTGTGTGTGCGTGTGTGCACGCACACATGCACGCACATACACATCCCAGTGCAGGTTCGTGTGTTTGCATGTGGGTTTTGTCCACATGGAGAGGACATCTTAGCTCTGCACCAAACCAAAACCAGCTTTGAAATGTCAAAAATCTCACCAAATTGCCAAAACGGAGAGGTTGGCTGGTCCTTGCCCCTTGGAGAGCTTGGAACAATTGGCTCAGACAACCAAATGACAGCAGGTCTTTCCTGTGATGTCCACTAATTCCTGGGCTCATTATGTCAAGGTCTCCTCTGTCCCTGGCTGCTGCCCCTGGAGTCCCATCTCTGTTCTGGTTGTCATCAGCCTAGAACTCAGTTCCTTTTCCAGTGTGCACAAGAAATCCCTTTACACCAAATGGTTGTGAAACATGGTGCACCAAGTTAAGATCTGTGCAGCCCATGGCAGATTTCATGGCCTCCTACCGTCTCTCTTTCATCCCCTCTCTCATCCGTTCATCACTGCCCCTTCCCTCACAAAAGTGTGGCACTTTGTCCCAGTGCCTGTCCTCATATGAGCGCACCCCGAATGCACCAAGGTTCTAGGCAGTTAAAAAGGTGGCACCCCCCCCTTTTAGAAAGAAGCTGAAGCTTCTGGATTGCAAATCTATTTTCCTCTCTCACATCCACCTTTGGCTCACCTTTAACTCCTCATGAGCACCCTTTTCCCCCTTCTAGCACCTTCTCACCTCTTACCTGGTTGCCACAACCCATTGAATATGTTGACTAGCACGCCTTGCTGCTTTATTTTCCCAAGGAGCAGAGAGTTACTTGAAGAATAGAAGAGCCTTATAAAGACTAAATCTGAGTAACTTAAAAAATAATCTCAGCATCTATGAAAAAAAAAGAAAACTGTAGGAGTAGTGTTTTAACCCAGAAAACCCAAATCAAATTGAATAGGTAGCCAGAAACTTTACTTCCTCATAAAACTAGCCTTGTGTGTCTCTAACTTTCCTTTCACGCTTGGTCCCTGTTCTCCTCATCATATTTAAGAGGAAATCAAATTCAACCTTATTTCATATTCATACTGTTGTAAGTTTTTTCAGATCTTTCAGGATTGCAGAGATAGGTATTTTGTTTTAATCTTCAGGACTTTAATTGGCTGTTCATGATTTTATTGAAGCAATTATCCTTAATAATTGTCTCCTGCTCATCCTAATCTAATCGATGCAAGTTAGAAGCTTTGGATTATAGTACTCTTTCTCTTTTTTCAGAAATTCAAAACTGAAACAAAGCATGAAAGCATGAAAGCATTACTCCTATTCCAAAGTTCAAAAAAAGTCCTTGTTTGGCAGAGTTAACAGAGATACTTTGAGACCTGAGCAATGGGACATACGTTCAGCTGGAAGAAGAAATAATCTTGAGCTGAAAAATTAGATTTTTATATTCTCTTTCTGTCTCTGTTTCTTTCTCTCTCGTACACACATACATACATGCACACGTGCGCGTGCGCACACACACACACACTCCTTCTCCAAAGGAAACAATGAAAAATATTTAGTCAATGACTTCTATAAAATACATTTAGATTTGCTCCATGGTCATGTGTCCCCTGCCAGACTTGAGCAGTTTAAGCAAAAGGATGAGCAACTGGGTAGCTAGAAATTGTGAGGTCCCAATAAAAAGCACCTTCAGTGGGTGTGGCAACCAGCCTCCAAGATAGCCCCCAATGATCTCTGCCTCTCTTGTGTAGTGCTTTCCCACACCGTACCAGGCAGCTCTACGTGGCCAACAAGATATGGAATAAGTGAGCACTTGCCACCTCCAAAATTGGGTTAGGGCTTGCTGTTGAATCACTCATTCTAAGAGAAGCCATGCCATGAACAGCCCACAGAGAGGTAACATCGCCTCCTGCCGACAAGTCACATGAGTGAGTTTGAGGGAAATCTACCAGGCGCAGTCAAGTCTTCAGCGATGACCACTTCTGGCCAACAAGGTGACCGCAACTTTATGAAAGAACCCAAAGTAGAACCACGCAGCTAAGGCACTCTTGGATTCAGAAAACGTGTGACATAATAAACGTTTCTTGTGCAGGCTACCAAATTTTAGAGTAATTTGTTACACAGCAGTAGGTAACTACTAGTTGATAATAATAGGTCCACAACTGTTTTCCCTGTGGTTCTATCAATGAGGAGGTAATAGGGGTCCTTGCTAGTATGAAATCATTTAGTCTCCATGGGTTTTTGCATTCTATTTCCCTTACAAAAATGCAACCTCTACTCCTACATAATAGGCTTTTTGCTCTCTGTGTTGTCAGAACTTCCTATCTGAGAGATTGTTCCACTCTTTAAAGTCCTCCTCTCCTAGTGTCATCAGATCAACTATCCACACAGGCAATCTATGTCTTCAACAGACCTTTGTCCACTTATCAGAAGCAAATAAACTCATTTTATCATAGAAAGCAACATTTCATTGTGTTGTCCTTAAAATCTAGGATTGGTACCATGTCCGTACTGGTCAGCAGTGGCATCTGAGAGCACTCGAGGGACAGATCTCTAAAGACAGTGAGATGGCCCACATGTGGTTACCAGGAGCACAGCCAGCAGAGGTCAGCAAGGGCAGTGGGTGGGAGCTGGGGCCCGGGTCTTGGGCAGGGGGTCTGTGACTTTGGGCAAACAGGCTTTGTCTTGATCAGAAATGTTCTTACTGTGATGTGATACCTTCCTCTTGTAGTGGCCTTTGCTCCTTGGAATCTCAAGCAAACACAGTGAGCGTGTAAGAGGAAAATCCAATTCTGTAGGTCATGTCCTCCATATTTCCCCTGTGTGGTGGCCCTTGTTCTCTGGTGTCTCAGTCACTTCCCTTACCTTTTAATGTTGTCAGAACACAAGAGGAAAGCCAGCTGTAGTCGTATTCTCATTCTTTCCTGTTATCTAAATAAATGTCAACATTTTCCATTATGACCCTAGGTCTCCTAAACCTAGAAATCCAGAAGCAAGCTTCCATCCGGGGCTCATAAAGGGTTACACATGGCCTTTATTTGCTGAAATTCTTGACCCTTGTGAATATTCATAACAGATGGTCTTCTGAGATCAAGTCCAGATACTTTGAAGCATTCCAAGAAAACTTATATTTACTGAGAAAAGAAAATTGAGAAAGGAAAGAAGGGGATTTCAACAGAGACCACACATATACATTTTCAGGAAATCACTTTACTCATCCTCTCAAGGTTGTTTCTTTGCAGGGTCCTGTCCAATTCTCCTGAAATCAACTTCCTTCATCAATTATATGGTTTTTTTAAAACAAACAAACAAACAAACAATTATTTGCCAACATACTTCCATAATACGTAGCTTGTACTATCTAACAGGTACTATCCTTACATCTGAAGCACAAAACAATGGAATATTGGGGCACCAGAGTCATTTTAAAATCATGTGTTCCTGGCAATATAAGTTATGTTCAGAGTAGAAATTTTGAGTATTTCTGAGTGTTATCCCTAGTACTCACAGATAATAACTTTGCACATGTTCATATATTTCTAAGTCCTACTTCTGATAGTGTGTGTAGAATATAGTTGTGCAAGATACATATAATTATGCATAATATTATATATATACACACGCACAAAACCAATAAGACATGAAAGAGACAAAAAGGAAAATAAGGAAAAGAAGTCGTGTTATGTTTTCATAAGAGATAATAAATCATAATAACATAACAATGTAAAACACAATAAAAATCACAATGAATTCTTTTGGACTTTGACAAAATAATTCTAACATTAAATTGGAGAATAAATAAAAATAGCAAAACTAGCTTTTTATTAAGTTCTCATGTGTTCTAGGCATTGGCTCCAGCCACCAAACTAGCATCACCATACTAAACTTAGAAACTAGGGCCTGTTGGTACCACCACTTTCTAGATAAGGAAACTGGGCCATGAAGAAGTGAATAAATTTGCTGGGTCCCCTGTCAATCAGCTGGGGAGGTGGGATTTGGACTCAATTACCGGGAAAGCAAAGTTTACACTACACCCAATATCTGCACTGCTTCTCAGCTTTCCAGGAATACTTGAGAAAATGAATAACATTTTCCAGGAAAATGTTAAAAAATAATAGAAGGTTAAGAGAATGGGTGTTGGTCCTTCCAGATGTTCTCTCCTGGGCCTACCATTGTTCAATAAAGTTTACGTAATTAAAATAATGTGGAATGGCCACAGGAGGAGACAAATTGCTTAATGGAACAGAATAAAAAGTCTAGAAGCAGATCTCAACATGCAGAAGAATTTATCACAAGATGGTAAAACAACAACATATCAATTCTCGGGGCAAGAATAGGCTTTAAATAAATAGCGTTAAGAACATTTTAGATTTATCTTAGCATTGTAAATGTTTTAATGTAAGCATTGTAAAATATATTATGATGAGAAAAATAAAGTTCAGTTGATGAAAAAATTAAGTTCCAAGTGAATTAAAGGTTTAAAAGTTAAGAAAACTTAAGCTGTGAACAAACAGAGTAAAATATTACCTTGGTTATGAGGTGCAAGTAATATTTGACTTTATAAAGCACAATGATAAAGACAGAAACCAAAATTGCAAAGGTCAAATCAATTTCATTACAGCTGAATATACTATAAATAGCAAGCCTGGGGAAATATTTGAAATTTATATATTCATATATAGCTTATAGAGTTTATATATAGACACACACACATATACTTTCTATACAAATATATTTTATAAATCAATAACAGAACGCATAACTTTAGATTTTAAATTGTCAAAGGACATAAATAGGCAATACACAAAAGAGATTATAGAACTTTTCAATAAGCTAATTACAAATATTATGCCTCAAAACTAACCAGGAAATACACATTAAAATCCATAAAAGTACCTTTTCTACTTATCGAATTTGTAAAAAGCTTTACAAAACTACAATATCTGATACTGGCAAAAAGTGCAGCAAGATGATGGATATACAAACTGGTACAACCTTTCTAGAGGGTAAGTTGGACACTGGAATAAAACTCCTCTTTAACTTGGTTATTTGTTTTCTGTTAATATATTTGAAGAAATCATGGATGTTCAAAAATATTGAGCTTTTCACTGGCCATGTTGTGGATAAGAGTGGGGAAATAACCATGCACCCTAATTGACTGAATAATCTATGCTACTCCTACCTAATAAAATACTTTGCAGTCATCAAAAATCCTATAGACTAATGACGCTTAAAGAAACACAGTATGTTTGTGACATATTTTAAGTGTTTCAAGAACAGGTCTTGTGATTTTCACTCCCACTCAAGATGAAGTAACAGTGACTGGATTTACTCTCCTTCCTAAAACAACTAAAAGTTGGACAAAATGTATGAACTGACAGCTTTTAAGATACTGACATGAGAGATGAGAGGCAAAGGAGATCAGCCCACGGCCCCTGGGGCTGATTGCCTGCACACTTTCTGGGCTGTAGCACGGGACTGGGAAAGAGAAGGAGCCCAGCAATCCCGCTGAGTTGAGGTGTCAGAGCTGGAGGGTCTGGAAAGGCCAAGGTCAAGAGTTCAGGGAGTACTGCATAGAGAGATCTGCAGAGGGGCCCCACAATTACTCAGCGTGATACTGAACAGCTCATGCTTATGAGGAAATTATCTGAAGCCAAGGAAAGGAACTCCCAAAATGACGACAGAGAATGGTCATCACAGGTCACAGAGAGCCAGGAATAGTACCTATTCCCAGTGCATGATATAATTCATGATATAATGAAATGGAAAATGATATAATTCATAAGTCATCAAACTCAGCCTATTTAGAAAGATTTCATCTCATCAGTAATGTACATTAACCTTAGCCTAACTACTGCCCTGGTTACACGCGAGGAAACTTAAAAGGAAGACCCGGGAGGATCAAACTATTTCCGTGCAACTTAACAGTGATCCAGAGCATAACCGAAGAACAGCTATAGGAACACAAAAATACCTAATACCCAGCAAGTTAAAATTAATTTTTTCTGACATCGAATCCAAAAGTATCAAGACATGAAGGAGCTGAAAAATACTACCCTTAAGAAAAAGAAAAGACAATCAATAAAAACTGACCCAGAACTGACACAAGATGGTAGAATCAGTAGAAAAAGTCATGAAAGCAGCCAATATATTTGACTTTCCCATGTTGCAGAAAACGACATGAATGATTGTGTTAAGTGGATGGTAGGTTGAAAAACAAAAACAAACCCAGGGGCACCTGGGTGGCTCAGTTGGTTAAGCATCCTGCTTCAGCTCGGATCATTCATTCATGGGTTTGAGCCCCCCCTTCAGGCTGTGTGCTGACACCTCAGAGCCTGGAGCCTGCTTCAGATTCTGTGTCTCCTTCTCCCTCTGCTGTTTTCCCCCTCCCGTTCTCCCTCTTTCTTTCTTTCTCTCTCTCTGTCTCTCAAACACAGACAAACATTAAAAAAAAACTTTTTGTAAAAAACCCAGATAGCTCTTGCTGGTAAAAACGAAAATATTTTGGAAAAAAAAATATATGGGAATAAATGGGAATAAAAAAAATGTATGGGAATAAAGATTATACAAAAGGAAACACAGAAAAAGATTATACAAAATGAAACACAGAAAAAGGACCAGAAAAAATAGAACATCAATGAGTTGTGGAAAAATGTCAACTCATGTAATGTAAGTGTAATTTGAGTCTCTGAAGGAAAGCAGCTAGAAAGGGGACGGGAAGAAAAAAGTTATTTGAAGAAGTAATGGCCCCAAATTTCCAAATTTGATGAAAATTACAAAAACCCTAAGTCCAAGAAGCTCAGTGAAACTCAAACATTCAAAACAAGTAAAACTACCCCAAGGCACAACAGAATCAGATCACTCAAAATCAGTGATAAAGAGAAACGCTTAAAAGTGTGGGGGGAGGGACCAAACCATGTTACTATAGAGCAAGAAAGATAAGATTATATCAGATTTCCTGCAGGAAAGAAAATAGGAGATCAAGGTCTTTGCAGTACAATAAGAAAAAGTCACTTGAGAATCCTTGACCCAATGAAAACACTGCTCAAAAAAACAGTACGATGAGACATTTCCATGGAAAGTCCTTCACAGAGAGAAATGATGCCAGATGTAAAGCTGAATCTACACACAGTAATGCAGAGCACCAGAAAAGTGAACTGTGTGGAGGAAATACGAAGATTTTTATTCCATACTATTGAAATCACCTAAAAGATAATGTATTGTCTAAAGAAAAAAAAAATCACCAGGTAATGTGAGGTTTATAATATGGGCAGAAGTGAAACATATGAAAACAATAGCACAAAAGCCAGGAGAAGAGAAATGGAAGGAAGTATACTGCTGGGAAGCTCTCTTCCGGTAAGTGAAGTGGTAACATATTCCCTGAAGGTAGACTGCTATTTAAAGGGGTGGAATACAAACACTCAAGACACCACTAAAATAACAACAGAGTAACAGTGAAGAGCTTAAAAAGGAGGAAAATTGCTCTCATTAAAAAACATGCAATTAATCCAAGTCAGAAAATGGAGAAAAGAGAAACAAAAAACAGTCGGCTCAAATACAAAACAAATAGCAAGATGAGCCCCTTCAACCAGACCATCCCAGTAACCACATTACATGAAAATGGTCTTGAACACACCAACTATCACATGGGATTCGAAAAGGAAAGTCCAGCAAAAAACTACCTATATGAATCCAACTTTAAATACTTTAAATACAATACAAACCGGCTTAACATAAAAGGAAGGAAAAAGTTGCACCATACTATACCATATCAATGCCAATGAAAACATAGCTGGTGTGGCTATCTTAATATCAGACAAAGTAGATTTTAGAGCAAAAAAATATCATCAGGAATAAAGAAGGCCACTTCATAACAATAAAAGAGTCGATTTGTCAAGAAAGTATAGCAACAAACCTAGATATTCGTGCTTTTAAGGATGGAGCTTCAAAATACATGAAAGTAAAAATGATAAAGTTGCAAGGAGAAATAGAGAAAATCCTGAATTGGAGTCAGAGATTTCAATATCCCGATCTCAGTAATTGACAGAATTAATAGAGTATCAGTGAGGTACAGAAACTTTGAAAAACACTGTCAACCAATTCGATCTAATTGACACCTATAGAACTCTCCAGCCAACAGCAGCAACATATTTATTCTTCTCAAAGGCACAGGGATAATTTACTATGATAGACCATGTGTTGGCCCTCAAACAAGTCTCAATAAATCTGAAAGGTTTTGAGGCACATACAGAAAATACATTATCTGACAACAGTAGAATAGAATCAGAAATCAACAACAGAAAGTTATCTAGAAAATCCTCAAATATTTGGAAGCTAAATAACACACTTCTAAATAACCCGTGGGTCAAAGAAATTGAAAGGAAAATTCAAAAGTATTTTGACTGAATGGAAGCAAAAACATAACATATCAAAATTTGGGAAACAGTTCAGTGGTACTTACAGGAAACTTTACAGCACTAAATCAGAAAAGAATAAAATCCACCAATCAATAGTCTTGGCTACTACTCAAAGAGACTAGAAAAAGAAGAGCAAAGGAAGACAAAGTAAGCATATGGAAAGAAACAATAGAAATCAATGTGGAAAACAAGGAAATAAAACACAGAAAAACAAGAGAGAAAAATCAATGAAACCAAAAGCTGGTTTGTTGAGAAAATGAATAAAGTTCATACATCTCTAGCCACATTGACTGGGGGGAAAAAAAGAAAGAAAGAAGACACGAATACCAATATCAGGAATGCAAGTTTCCACAGGTATTAGGAAGACAGTATGAACAATGAAAATAATAAATCAAATTTTTAATAAAATATTTTTTATGAACAATAAGAAATGGCATATTGATACATGCAACAACATGGATGAATTTAAGAATAATTGTGCGGAATGAAAGAAGCTGGATGAAGCTAGATGCTGCCTGGTTCCATTATATAAAATTCTAGAAAATGCAAGCTAATTTACAGGGACAGAAAGATCGGTGAATACCTGGGGATGGGGTGGGAGGAGTAGTAGAGAGTGATTTCAAAGGATGTGTGGAAACTTCTGGGTGTAGTAATATGTTAATTGTTCTGATTGTGGTGATGGTTTCAGAGGTTTATCCATGCATCAAAACTTACCAGATTGTACAATTTCAATATGTGTAATTAATTAGATGTTGATTGTATCTCAGTAAAGTTGTAAAAAATAGGTTTCAAATGGAATATAGGTTAATAATTTTTAATAACACATACACTGGCAAGTCCATATGTGCACACATGCACACAAACGTGTATACATGCACACACACACACGCAGAAAGTGCTGTTTGAGACAATAACTCGAAACTCTTAGCAATTACCTGCATGAGTTGGAGTGTAAACGACTTGTGTTTTCTTCTTTCTCCCATTGGATTTCTACTTTCCAACAGTGAAATGTGTTATTTGTGAACATGTATTATAACAAATATGTTTCTGACTTTAACTTGTGAAATTTTATTTATTTTTTTAAATGTTTATTTATTTATGTTGAGAGAGAGAGAGTGTATGTGAGTAGGGGAAGGGCAGAGAGAGAGAGAGAGACAGAGAGAGGGAGAGAGAATCTCAAGAAGGTTCCACATTGTCAGCCCAGAGCCCAACGTGGGACTCAAACCCATGAACCGTGAGATCATGACCTGAGCTGAAATCAAGAGTCAGATGCTTAACCGACTGAGCCACCCAGGTGCCCCATTACTTGTGAATTTCTAAATTACATTTCTATACATTATGTCTACATGATAGTGATGATGAACACTTTGGTCTCCACTCTAGGAAAATACACCTCTATTCCTGCAAAAGCAGACCCTAGAACAGATACGAATCCAAAAGTTTGTGCTGTTCCAAAGTCAAGGATATAACCATGGGTCAAGTGTGATTCAAGACCAAATACCCTAAAGCAAAAGATAATACTAAGATATCCCTGTTTATATCAGGAGCGTTCCTGTTTCTTGCACACACACACACACACACACACACACACACACACACACTTTTATGATATTCTCAATGAAGGGACATTGGCAAGTTTCTGAATTTTGGCTCTGAGAGGTGGAAGGTCCACAGAAGATGTCCCAGATAAACATAAAAGGATATGCAACCCTTCTAAGTCCAGGCAAAATGACATCTAAGCTAATTTAGACAACAAATCCCCTTATTGTAAAGGCTCAAGGAAAGGAAATTATGGCATGATGTATGCCTCAGTAATGGCATGTGAAGTTTATTGTCTCTGTGGCAAATTCTTCCTCTGGTAACCTTCTGTAGTCATTTAAAACCAGTTTACAAACTCTGTTCTCTAGTCTCCTCAATGTAATTTAAACCTGATTGCCAGTGGTCAACCACCTCCATTCCAGAATGTCCAAGCCCACGTTGGCCAGGACCGACAATGAACATGGATCCCAGCTATTCAGTCAGTGCTAAAGTGACCCAGGGGACAATATGCAAATAGAACAAATGTTTCCCATACACCTTCTACTGATTTACTGGAGAAACTTCTATTATGCATGCTCCATATTCCTGGTCATTGTTAGATAATAAGACAAAATAATTGGCATTTCCTATCTTCACAGAGACATATCTAGACTAGTGACCATGATAAAATGCACAAGAAAGCATCAATGAAAAGATAGACCTATCATCACATAAACATTTAAAATTTTATATGTCCATATAACCCTAGGAATAGTGATATCTCCCAAAATCTGAGGCTTTCTGGAATGAAAATGTTAACTCTTTCTTATCTACAGTTTAAATAAATACATTAAACAAATTAAAAGGCAAATGAAAACTGGAAGAAAGAAAGGTTCATCTTATATGTCAGTCTTTACTATCCTTGATTCATTAAGAGACCATACCAGTCACTAAGAAAAATGATTTCAAAAAAATTAATCATCTCAATAATTTACAAAGGAAAAATGCGAATGGCCAATAAGTACGTATAAAGGTTTTGGGCCATCAGATGAAAAAGACATTTAAAACAAATACTGTATGTTTTAACTACCCATGAAATAACAGAAAATATATATTTTGGTCTCTGTCCCTGGTTCCCAGCACAGAGCTCCTGAAATCCTTATAACTTCCTAAGTGAAAAGAACACTAGAAGCATTGTTCTATTGAACGTGGGTTCCTGGATGGGGACTGGTCACCAGGAAGATCAAGCCATGATTAGAAGCTTGGATTCTTCAGCCCCACTCTCTCCCTATCCTTCAGATAGGAGAGGCTGGATGGAAATGGAGCCTCCACAAAATCCCATTAATAGGCAGTTCAGATGGCTTCCAGGTTGGTGAACACATGGAGATTCAGGGACAGTGGCACACTCAGAGAGCATGGAAGCTCCTAGCCCTTTCCCCATACTTCCCCCTACATGTCACTTTCCAACTAGCTGTCCCTGTGTTATATCCTTGTGTAACGAACAGGTAATCTAGTAAGTAAAATGCTATTCTGAGTTCTGTGAGCCACTCTAGCAAATTAATCAAACCCAGGAAGGGGATCGTTGGAGCTTCTGGTCTATAGCCAACTGGTCAGAGGCACGAACGACATCTGGATTTGCAAGTGGTGGTGGGTGGGGGTAGGGAGGCAGTCTTGTGGGACTGAGCCTTTGACCTGTGGGATCTGATGCTATCAGAGAATTGTTTGTTGGTGTGGGGAACACTCCTGCCCACGACACACACACACACACACACACACACACACACACACACACATTGGAATTTGGTGTGGGATCCTGATTAGTGCCAGAACATTTTAGTACCAAATTGGTAAAGATCAGAAAAAATCTTAATGTTCAGCATAGGAGTAAAGGAGCTAACTTTCCAGGACTCATAGCTGGTTGGAGGGCCAAATCAGAGAGCAAGTCTTGTGTTTCTTTCACCAAAGCCCCCGTCAGCCAAGAGACATTAGGTAAAAGAGCTTCTGAGTTTCTCAACAGCTGCCTCTTACACTTAACAATTCAAGGCCAACTGTAAAAATGAAACAAGAGATTTTGAACGCTGTTTCATAAAAGCTCCCAAAAAGACAACATTGCACTTTTAGAACCCAGCTAAAGTATTATCAGATAACCTTCCTGGTAAGATGGATTGTTATCAATTGGCATGTGCTCAAAATACTCAGTAGAAGTCAAAGTTGAGAAAATGGAGAAGAAATCTTGAACAAAATACAAGTTAGAGAATATCTACACCCAACTCACTTTTACAATGAAGCCCAGTGATGTGATAGGATGTGTCCAAGGCCATATAGCTAATTTGTGACCAAAGGCAGACCCAACAACGCCACTGAGTCAGAGCTCTTCACACAAATAGTTGACACGTGTCTTTTGAGCTTCCCTTTCTCTCCGGGACCACTGCTCCACCCAGGAACCTCCTGTCTAATATGGAGGAAGTCACTTAAATTCTAATATAAGTCACAGACGCCTCATCTGTAAAAGGGGGATAGTTCCAAGTCGTTGAATGGTATAAAAAAGATAATATGCAAAAAAAAAAAAAACCTAGCATAGTGTCTGGCAATAGTAGAAATTTAACTGTTAGTTTCCTTTCCATCCGTAAGACATTATTCCCAAATGACTGTAGACTAAGCATTTTAGAGCACAGATTATACTAGTTAAGCTAACAATTACATGTACATTGGAGCGATAAGAAAAATGGGGGAGAACTGAACACACAGTTAATGGTGGAAATTCATATGGAGAGGCTATTTTTAGGAAGAAATCACTTCTTGGTTTCACATGGATAGCATGCTTTGCCTAAATATAGGATAATTCCTCTTTCTACAAGCAAAGCCTTCATGCTGGTGCTTAAGCAGTAGCAGAATAAAATCTTAAACCAATTATCTCCACAGAAAAACATGTTATATTATCTACAAAATAAATACCAAGGTTCTTGGCTAACTTCTGTATGATAAGCACTGGTATCCATATCACAAGTTGAGCAGAAACAGTATATATTCTCCTTTAGATGAGCTACCGTGTAGAATCAGTGGGAAATCAGTTCCCTCCAAGTGGATGAGAACCACACCCTGGGGAATGATGGAACAGCCAGCTGTATGGAATCCAGGATTCTGAATTACTTTCTGAAGCATACCCATCTGCCAGCCCCAGAGCCCCTGGCTACCCGTACACTGTTATGTGAGAGAGGAATAAATGTGTGTCTTGTTTGAGCCACTCTATTTGGGTTCTCTCTTTTTTCCATCCTGACTAATGCAAAAGGTATCGTGTACACAGAGCGACTAAGCTATGTGGATCATGACTAACAATACGAAGTACAGCTTGCCTTCGAGTGTTTGCAGTCCCTTCCCCAAGAGTAAAGGTAAGGACAGATAGAGGCCATGATCGTAACAGGGAATTAAAGCTTCTTTAAGGTCTCTAATTTTCTATTACAACTTCTGTTCAGTCCATTCCTTTTGCAGCCAGGTGTTTGAACACTTTGCTATTCACCAGAAGCTCTGCTAGGCGACTTTACAGATTATCTCACTTAATCCTCACCACAAAACCCTGAATGTCCTTTGGCTTGTAACACTCCAGACATCACTCTGCAAGGGAGACTGCTTGCCTCATTTTGCTTGCTCTGGGCTCCAGCATGGTGACTCTAAGATGTGAATGCCATTATAGCAGTACTAAATATCACTATGTAGCCATCACGGCTTCTCTAACTAGGGACATTAAGTCGATTTCAAACAGATTCGTTAGCAAGACCTGAACACACACGCTGAAATGAGTAGCGTGTGCAATTTATACTTTGCCTATTTTTATACAATTTGTCAATACAATGCCTTTGGAATTGTGATCACATATTGAGGTACATCCATGAGGTACCCATAAATAACTGGGTCACTTTTTAACAATCGTTAAAAGGCTTGAGGCACTAGAAATACAAGCCCCACATTTGGCTCATTGGTATTTAGACCAGGGAGGAACATACACACACATTTGTGTAATGAAAACCATGACCACAGTATAATTTTTGTGTGTTAAGGAATCTGCATGCTTGAAATTATGTATTTGTAATCCTGAGAAATTAACCTATTGGAATGACAGACCTATAACTCTATTTCAAAAGGCACAATTGAGGGGCACCTGGCTGGCTCAGTCAGCAGAGCACACAGTTCTTGATTTGCGGATCCTGAGTTTAAGCCCCATGTTAGGTATAGACCTTACTTGGGGGGAAAAAAGGTATAATTGAGCAATTGATTTAGACTTCCAATTTTCAGTGGAATTCTTACTAAGCTTACTTATACATAACATTTAATTTTATATATAGCATTGGAAGCTCTGAACTTAAATATATAAGAATTAATTAATATAAGAATTAAATACTCAAAGTACTTAAGAAAGATTATTAAATATGTTCAATTTATAAATGCAGTTTTAAAATATTTGAAGATCTTTAGTTTACTAAATTTGTAAATGGAGTAACCTGGTGTTAAAGTTTGCTAAAATGTGCTAGACTTATAAATGGCATAAGATGATTTTAAAGGTGAACTCTACCCAAAATAAAGCCGATTTTTAAAATTTCTAACTTTGACAAATAGAAGATTAGTTTTGAAACCCAAAACAAATTCTGACTTGTCTTCCGTGCCCAAAAAAATTGCCCTTGGGGCGCCTGGGTGGCTTAGTCGGTTAGGCAGCCGACTTCAGCTCAGGTCATGATCTCGCGGTCCATGAGTTCGAGCCCCGCATCGGGCTCTGTGCTGACAGCTCAGAGCCTGGAGCCTGTTTCAGATTCTGTGTCTCCCTCTCTCTGACCCTCCCCTGTTCATGCTCTGTCTCTCCCTGTCTCAAAAATAAATAAACGTTAAAAATATTTTTTTTTAAAAAATTCCCCTTAAAGGCACTTTAAAAAGTTCATCTGACCAAGTTTAAAGGACACACTTGGCATCACTAAGGATACAGAGATAGACCTAAGTCACAAGTATTTACCAGTGGGGTTGCTCTGCTGGTTCTGACAGCTCAGCAATGTCCCTTTGTTCCTTCTTTTTTTTTTTTTTAAGTTTATCTATTTTTGACAGAGAGAGAGATAAAGAGACAGAGCATGAGTTGGGGAGGGGCAGAGAGGGGGAGACACAGAATCTGAAGCAGGCTCTAGGCTCTGAGCTGTCAGCACAGAGCCCAATGCGGGGCTCGAATTCACAGAATGGCAGATCATGACCTGAGCTGAAGTCAGACGCTCACCGGACTGAGCCACCCAGGCGCCCCTGGTCCTTCTTAACTATAGAGAACAAACTGATAGTGACCAGACAGACGGAAGGTGGGTGGGGGGATGGGTGAAATAGATGATGGGGGTTAAGGAGTGCACTTGTGATGAGCACCGGGTGCTGTAAGTATTGAATCACTAAATTGTACACCTGAAACTAATATTAGACTGTTTGCTGACTGGAATTTAAATTAACTAACTAACTAACTAACTAAATAAATAAATAAATAAAGCGTTGCTACTGGTCCCATTGATGAATCTTTCACTGTTGACCCTGGGGGATGTTTGCAGGCACCATATTTCTGAGTGGATGCTATCTATGTTCAGACTGCAGGGATCTGCTTTGATGATGGCTTCTCCAAGAGTCACCACAAAGAGAGTTTCGAAAGCTCTTTTGACAAGAAGAACCTCTTGCTGATGGCATCGATCACAGCCACAAATGTGCAGCACATAACATTCCCTATGCCACACTCTCCATGGAACTACTTCCCCTAAGAAGTGGTTAAACCTTCAGTCATCCGACTTAGAAATCCTGGGCCGGTTATACTTCCTCACCCCAACCCTCTTTCCTGAACACTCCTCTTTCCTGGCTCCCTTCCTTTTTCTCTTGCCTCTTCCCACATTCCTTTCTCTGAGCTTTTATTCCTCTCTTCCCCCCCGCCCAACATCTTTAGTGCCCCTTCTCTCCACTCCCAGACTTGCCAGGTGTACTTCTTGCCTTCTCTTATTCAAGTTCAAGTCTCACCCTCTTTGATGATGAAAACTACTGTTACTGTTCTCCATCGAGATATATTTCCTCATACAAAACAAAAATGCTCTTTCTCAACATGAAACCAGACGGCTGCAACAATTTAGCTGGATATTTACAAACACCGGGAACATGGTCTATCGTGGAGCAGAAGATATCTGATGGGTCAAGTGGTAAATCACGCCGAGGGAGGACAGATCTGAAGAAGGCTTTGCACAGTCAGCTATGATGTCGGGGGCCACTATGAAGTACCAGAAAGATTTGGTGCTAGATTGAGAGACATGCGTTTGGGTTATAGCTCCACCACTTAGAGCAAAGCAGGCTTTCTGAACTTAAATCTAGGAAATAAAGATAATGATGGTAACGAATAGAACTGGGGGATTTAGTGAGAAGGACACTGTACAAAATTAAAGAGTTATACAATCATAAGGTGTGGTTCCTATCTCATTGATCTATTTCTGGCCCGGATGCTCATTAAAAGACTTGTTAATCCACAAGGGATGTTGCTTTTGTTGTTGTTGTTTTTAAATGAATGTGTGTTTATCGTTATAGACTCTTAATAGTCAAGAGAACATTTACTCATTCATCATTTATATATTCACCATTCTTTATGAGGGCATGTTTCTTTATAGTCCCCTGCAATATGATTTCAGATGACCTGGGAAGACACCCCTCCACCAGTACTAATATGTCATTTTTTTTTTTAGTTAAGTGTGTATTGCTGCTGCAATGTAACTGTATCCTGACATACAGGAGGCTGACACAATTATCTCCTATCAGTCATTCACATTTGAGTATGAATCAGTACATACTCGTTTTCCTGCTTGACACCTAGGTGAGAGGGGTTTTAGTTAGAATGTATTCCTAGAGCAGTATTTTTCAATTGTGATTCCCAGACATAATTAATCAGAGTTGCCTGGGACTATCTGTAAATAAGAGATTCCTGGAAAACTTCCATTTTACAACCATGCCTCAAGCCTGCCCCATGCTTCTGTTTCCAGGGTGAAAATAGTCCTGTCAGAAACAAATAGAAACCATAACCCAAAGAGGTTTAAGACTCTCCAGCTGAAATGTGAATTTGGAAAAAAAAAAAAAAAAAAAAAGAGCTCTGAGGCCAAACCAACTTCTTCTCTTCAGAAATTCTCAGTCTTTCCACCCAATGTTGCTTAATTGAGAAGCACAGTCATTTCCCCCCCCCTGGAGTGATGGTTACATGGGGTTTGGGCTTTCTGGAAGCTATAAACATAATAGACTTCTAGTTCTGGTGAGTGTCAGCTGGCATAGAACCTGTATCATAGACCCTCCAAGAGAGTTCTCTGAGTGAAGCTAAATCACAAGACGCTGGAGGCTCTTTCCCTGACTCTGGACCCAAAGGTTCTCTGTGCCCCCAACAGGCCTTCAGAAGCTGTTCAGCACACAGGCCAGGGGACAGACTGGGTTTCAGGAACTGGTTTCAGAATCACCCTTTTGTTAATGATGCCCACCTGGGCCGCTTGACAGGACTTTCACAGGGTGGTTCCAATCTGGACTCCCTGACACTAAGGGTGAGTGCTGAGCCCCGCTGTTGCTGACCCACTTCTCATGCTTCCATTTCTGTGGCTTTACTTCCCACCCACCGGTTCCTACACTTTGAACAAAGTTCACCTCTACTCTGCCTCAGTCACACTTAGGCGGAGACATGCCTGGGAGCCCATCTGTAATTGATCGTCCTTGGACTTAAAAGTTGGTCTTAGAAATTTCTTGGCTGGCCACCCGCTTCCAGCTTGCCACATGTCTTACTCTTCCTAAAGCTATCCTTTGTCCTGACCTTGGCCATCCTCTTCCTCAGCCCGTTCCTGTTCACACAGGCCATTTGTCACCCCTCCTTCCTTCCTACCCTGCCCCACACCGCTTCTTAATTCTGTCATTCACCTTGCACGGTCTCCCTATCAGATTCCCTCCTGTGCCCATGCCACCCAGCTCTCAGCTTCAAGAACATACCCCACCTTCTTGGTCTCTGCAGACCAGCTTGTCTCCCCATTGACTGTGATAACACAGATGTATATTTCACTGCACTTTTCTTCAACTCAAACTCCCTTTATCTTTTTCCATTTTTTCCCTTCAAATGGGATACAAGTGTTTCCCAGTCTTCCCTGCTCTCAGAAAAGCTGGAATGAAGAAGAATGTTCCTCAGCCATGCCACTCCCTGATCTACCCGAAGCTTGCGTTCTCAACCCCATCAAAAAAATAACGCCTACATTCATTGTTCCCGATTTTTCAAGACCCCACTCGCTGTTTACGGTTACCCCCACCTGCTTGTCTCTTAAAATTGTTCTCATCGAAGGTTGCAACACCCTAAATACAAAATCCAGTGGGCTCTTCTCAGTCTGCATTCTCCTGAATCCGTCTTTAAAGCATCATCTTTTGGAGCTCCCCTTCCATGCTAGGCACTAACTTCTTCCCACGTGGCGATTATGTGGCAAACACTGTGCCATACATTTACATTCTCTTGTACTTTAATCTTCATGATGATCCAGAGAAGAAGCTATCATTTCCCTATTTTATAAGAGAGGAAACAGGCTTGGAGAGATGAGGTAACTTGCCTAAACATACACCTCTATCTATAGAACTCCAGTGCCATGCTTTGAACCATCAGACAAGGGCACCCCAAGTCAAGTTGCTGCTTTGTCCTGGCTCTCCTCTCCTGCTGCCTCACTGACTCCTCCTTCTAGCTGCCCCCCTCTCCCTGCCCCCAAGTGCAGAAGGTTTCTGTTTTTATAATGGTTCTCTGGCCCCCTGACTCAACACATTGGAACTCTCCCCCTTTTCCTTCATGTTCAACTAGGTGCCAAACCTTATTGATTCTAACAACACGGAATCTTTTTCATAAGACCTCTTACCTTCTGCTGCCAGCATCTGTCCAGGCACTCATCACCCATAACCTGCAGCATTTCTGGGGCCTTCGCTCGTTTCCTGTGTACCCTGTGCTAAGCTGACTCATTTTTCCAATACAGTCATTCTTTTTTTTTTTTTTAATGTGTATCTATTTTTAAGAGACAGAACATGAGCAGGGGAGAGTCAGAGATAAAGAGGGTGACAGAGGATCTAAAGCAGGCTCTGAGCTGACAGCAGAGAACCTAAGTGAGGCTCAAATTCATAAACAATGAGAGCATGACCTGAGCCGAAGTCAGGCACTCAAGAAAGTGAGCCACCCAGGCACCCTTCCAATACATTCATTCTGTGGAACAGCAAAGACAAAAGACAAAAATGAGTGGAGGACCCCCAATCTGAAGTCAACATAAGGTTTACTGGTGTTTAAGATATATTGAAAATAATGTGGGACGCCTGGGTGGCTCAGGCGGTTAAGCGTCTGACTTCGGCTCAGGTCATAATCTCCCAGTCTGTGGATTGGAGCCCTACATCAGGCTTTGTGATGACAGTGCAGAGTCTGGAGCCTCCTTTGGACTCTGTGTCTCCTTCTGTCTTCCCCTCCCCCGCTAGTGCTCTGTCTCTCCCTCCCTCACTCTCAAAAATAAATAAACATTAAAAAAAGAAAATAATTTAAAAATAAATAGTAGGACACCTTTTTAAAAATTATTTTTGAATTTTAAAAATATTTTTTAATGTTTATTTATTTTTGAGAGAGAGAGAGAGTGTGGGGCTTGAACTTGGGAACAGCGAGATCATGACCTGAGCTGAAGTCAGACACTCAACCGACTGAGCCACCCACATGCCCCAGTAGTAGGACATCTTCTAACAAGCCAATCTGGAAATCATATTATCTCGAAAAATGCAATTTTGACTCAAAATTGGTTAGAGCTCAGCTCTCATGCAACTCTGTAAAGTTAGAGATTACTTTGCAGTAAACTGATCAGTGGGGTGAGTTTTTTTGTTCCCTGTCTGGTATGTAAGATAACACAATGGAAATGGCTTAAGCAATTTGGTATCCACCTTCACAATATTGTCTCAACAGTCCCTTCCCCAACTTCTTATATAAACTCCAGTTTCTCATAACCCTATGAAATTAGTTCCGATGTTCTGCTGTTCCCCCCATGAATTAAACTTTGACAGATACTATCTACGCATATGAGGATTACGATTTTAACAATTTTGCAATTAGAGAATCATGCCTTCATATATGGAACCTATTTTCAGAAACAATCTCACCACCCAAACTGCCAGCAATAGAATAGAATTGAAGAGTCTGCCCATATATTACAAAGTATGGCATAAACCATGAGAAGCAATGGTATATACTACTCAGGTGTCCCTATTAACTGCTAACAGGTTCATTTAGAATCACATCTTCCCAGGCCCATGCCCAAGTGTTGGATACTTACATAAAAATCTCTCAACTACATTTTTTGAGAAGCCATTCACACATTGTTCTGGAAAATTTCTGAAACGTGCCAAGCTTTATACAAATTCATCTCTAAAAAGCCATTTTCACTTCTTCGTGTACTCTTTCACTGCTGAAACTAAGTGTTTTTATATACAGAATATGTTTTCTGAGTTCCAATTTACATACATTCATGGGTGTTAATGTTCAGCACTATGATTTTTTTGACAAATACATAAACCTGAATAGCCGATGCCTTGGTCGAGATATAGAACATTTCTGCTACCCCTCAAAGCTCCCCTACGCCCACCTGTACTAGACACATCTTGCTAAATAGCAAGTTACCCCCAAACTTAGCAATGTAAAGCAACAAGCTTTCTGTTTTATTACCTCACATGATTTCTGAGGGCGAGGAGTCTAGGAGTGACTTAGCTGGGTGGTTCTGGCTCAGCATCTATCATAAAGCTTCAGTCAGGTGGCCAGGACCACAGTCCCTATGGACTTGACTGGAACTGGAAGATTCATTTCCAAGCTCGCTCAGTTGTTGGCAAGAGGTTTGGTTCCTTACCAATGCTGGCCTCTCCACAGGGATGTTCACAACACGATGCAGAGTCCCAGAGTAGTGGAGAGAATGAGAGAGAGGGAGAAGGAGAAAGAGGAAGAGAGGGAGGGAGGGAGGGAGAGAGAGGGAAAAAGAGAGAGAGAGAGAGAGAGAGAAAAAGAGAGAGAGAGAGAGAGAGAGAGAGAGAGAGAGAGAGACATTATAAGACTCAAGCTATAACCTTAACTCAGAAGAAGCATTCCACGCCTTCACTTTTGCCTTATTCTTTTGGTCACACAGACCAAACCTGGTACAACATGGGAGGGAACCAAGGGGAGAAATCATGGAGGGCCATCTTGGAGGCTGGTTACCATACCACTTCAGTCAATTTCGACTACTCCCAACCCCTTGCCCTCTGATGGAAATCACTGCTCAGGTTTCTTGCATCATAGACTCAACTTGCTCTAGAATTTCATATAAATAAAACAGACATTCCTTACTCTCTTGTGCATGGCTTCTTTTGCTCACCATAATGTTTCTGAGATTTATTCACGTTGTTATGGGTTTCTAGTAGTTCATTCCTATTTATCGCTGAGTAATATCCTATTATATCGATGTATATCAGTTTATTTGTTCTCCTATGGATAAACTTCGAATTGTTCATAATTTAGGGCTATTCTGAAAAAAATCAGCTAAAAATATTCTTGTACAAGTCTATTTGTGAATACATGTTCTCATTTCTCTTAAATATATACCTAGAAATGGGACTGTGGAGTCAAAGGGAACATGTATATATTCTGGATGGATATAGATATAGATATAGATATAGATATAGATATAGATAAAAAAACCATCAAATATGAATTTTTGTGAGTAATTATCCTGTTCTCTGGTTTGCTTATTCATTTTCTTAACACTCACTGTCTTCCAATATGAGAAGTTTTGATTGATTGATTGATTGATTGATTGATTATCTACTGGATCCTAATGGTTCTCTAGGAGTGGCCATAACTAAGCTGGATCTATGATTTCAGCTCTGTGAACTGGGCTCTGAAAGGGTACAGAAAAGGCAAAGTTGGCTGCCCCAATGAGGGATTAAGGTGTTTGGGCAGCACCTTCCAGATCCCAGGATCATTGGGCTAGGACTTTAGCATTCCTGGGAAAAGACCCAGAGATCCAAATACCTCCCAGAGACTCTGGATGCAGGTAAAGGCTGTCAACACAACCCGCCCATTCCCCTGCCAGGTGGTCCCCACCTCATCCCTCGTTTTGGCCCTTTCAGAGCCTGGATGTGAGAAGTGGGACACCTGGACAAGGCTGGCAGAGACATCGCTGTACTCAGGGGCAACCCAGTGTGACACGAAAGTAGGCATGAGGGTTAGAAGTGTGCCGCATCCTCTCTCTTCTTTGTATACTTAACCTTGAATCTGTGCTTTAAACTTGTTTTTACTGGTCTGGCAGTAAAATCAAATTCAATAACGAGCCCTCCTCCTCACTTGTTCCAATTTTTGAACTTGTTTCCAGACGCAAGTCTTCTTATGGAAATGTTTTCCCATTGTTCTATTTGTCAATTACCAGAGCAGTGGCTGTCTATTTAGTCCATGCGCGTATTTGATAGGGAGAGATGAATTTTAGAGTCAAGATTCTTGGTTTCATTTCTTAAAGTCCTCAGAATTTTGATTTTGTTTATAAATTGATTTAGTGAGAATGGATATCTTTACAACGATGAGCTCTTTTGCTGACACGCAGCATGCCATTCCAGGGATTTAAGTCCACTTTCATGCTTTTTAAAGAGATTTTATACCTTTAGAGATTTAATCACAGAAGTCTGTCAGATCTTGTTCAAGCATTTGATGTGCATTTATATTTCATGCCATCGGTAATATCATTTTTTATTTATCCCCAAAGCCATTGCATTTTTTAAATGTGTTTAATTTTTAAATGGGTTATACATGCGCAGTAGAAACATTTTTAAACGTGCTTTCATTTATATCTTCTGTCCTGTCCTCTCATTTAATTCTTCTAACTCATTGTACGATTTCTAATGATTTTTAACAACTGTATTGAGGTGTAATTTAATTCTACAGAATTCACTTATTTTAAGTGTATAATCATTTTTTTGAGAGAGAGACAGACAGAGAGAGAGAGAGAGAGAGAGAGCAGGGGAGGGACAGGGCAGGGAGAGAGAGAAAATTTTAGGCAGGCTCCCCACCCAGCGTGGAGCTGACCTCACAACTGTATGATCACAACCTGAGCCAAAATTGAGAGTCAGACACTAAACGAACTGAGCCACCCAGGCACCCCTAGAATCAAATGATTTTCAATGAAATTAGCAAATTGTGCAACCACCATCATAATCCAATTTTAGAACATGGCCCTCACTCTAACAAGACAGTTGAGGCCCGTTTACAATGAACCACCCCCTGGCCCACTCCTAGTGCCTGGCAACCACATCGGCCTTCTGTCTCTCTAGATTTGCCTTCCATGCACATGGAAACACACTATGTGGTCTTTGTGCCTGACTTCTTCCACTTAGTAGGATGTCTGGGAGGTTCTTCCATGTTTACTATGGATCAGGACTTCGCTTCTTTTTATCGCTGAGTAGTATTCCATGCAGGGATGCACATTTTGTTTTTCCATTCACCAGTTGATGGACATTTGGGTTGTTTCCACTTTGGGCTATTATAAATTAATAATGCTTCTGTGAATATTTATGTGCAGAAGTTTTTAATTTTGATGAAGCCTAATATATATATTTTTTTCTTTTCAAGTTAATGCTTTTTGGGTCCTCGCTAAGAAATTTTTGCTTACTCCAAGGTTGTGGAGTGAAATTTTTCCCTTTGTTCTTACAGGAGTATTATATTTTTAATTTTTACCTTTAATCTCCAATCCATTTTATCTTTTTAAATTTTTTTAAAGTTTTTTTTAATGTTTATTTATTTTTGAGAGAGGAAGGGAGAAAGAGAGAGAGAGAGAAAGTTGGGGAGGAGCAGAGAGAGAGAGAGGGAGACACAGAATTCAAAGCAGGCTCCAGGCTCTGAGCTGTCAGACTCAAACTCATGGACTTTGAGATCGTGACCTGAGCTGAAGTCAGACGCTTAACCCACTGAACCACCCAGGTGCCCCTCCAATCCATTTTAAATTATAATGTAAAATATGAATCTAGGTAGATTTTTGTAGAGATATTTAGCTCTTATATTCCTATTTGTTAAATCTTTTTCTCAATAAAGTATTTTGGTGTCTTAGTCAAAACTATATACATGTGGATCTAATACTAAAATCAGGTATTATGACTTTTCCAACTTTTTTTTCTTCAAAGTTATTTTGGCTTATTCTAGATTTTTTATGGTTTTATATAAGTTATAGAATCACGTTGCCAATTTCTGCAAAAAAAAATCTTCAGGAATTTTGATTGGAATTGCATTAAATCAGTAGATAAATTTGAAGGGAGCTACATTTTGTAATTTTATATTTTCAATGCATAAACATGTTATATATCTCTTCATTTTTTATATCTACTTTAATGTCTCTCAACAGTGTTTTGTAATCTGAAATGTAAAGATTTTACACATACTGTAAACAATTTTTTTTTTAAGTTTAGTTATCTTGAGAGAGAGAGAGAGAGCAGGGGAAGGGTATAGAGAAAGAGGGAGAGAGAGAGAGAATCCCAAGCAGGCTTTCCACTATCAGTGGGAAGCCCAACACAGGGCTCGAACTCATGAACCATGAGACCATGACCTAAGTAGAAACCAGGACCCCTCTGCTTAACCAACTGAGTCACCCAGGCACCCCATATTCTTTAAAAAAAGAATTATTTTCTAACTGTTCACTGTCAGTATAGGAAAACAATTATACCCATATATTGATCTTATATCTTATGACCTTGTAAATTCACTTATTAGCCTTAGAAGATTTTATGTTTTAGATTCCTTTGAGTGATTTTTGTTTTACATACACACTTATTTCTTTGGAAAACAAAGATAATTTTACTTTTCCTTTCCAATATTTATGTCTTTTATCTCTTGTCTTATTATACAAACTAGGGCCTCTAGTATAATATTGAATAGAAATGGGAAGAGCAGGTATCTTGCTTGTTCTTAATTTTAAGGAGAAAATATTTACCTTTTTACCATTAAGTGTAAGTTTGGGTTTGATCACAGTTGACCTTTGAACAATGCAGGGTTAGAGAAAATATATTTACAGTACTACACTGTATTTGTATACAGGGAAAAAGTGTGTATAAATGGACCCAGGCAGTTCGAACCCATGTTGTTCAAGGGTCAACTATAGTTCTTTTTCTATCTTCTTAAATTAGATGTTTAGGTCACTGATTATAATCCTTTCCTTTTCTAGCATAACTTATGAGTACTATAAATCAGAACTATGTATTTCTTTCTATGCACTGCTTTAATTTTGTCATACAAATATATAAATATAAACACACACACATTCTGTTCCCTGTATTGTCTAATTTCTCTTATAATTTTTTCTTGGACCCCCTGATTATACAAAAATGCATTGCTAAAAATCCAAATAATTTAGGAATTTTCCAGATATCTTTTTGTTATTCTAATTTAATTCTCTCTTGGCCAGATAACTCACTCTGTATAGTTTTAATACTTTTAAAGTGTTGAGACTTGTTTTATGATGCAGAATATAGTTTTATCTTGGTAAATGGTCCACGTGCACTTGAAAAGAATATTTATCCTATGGTTACTGGGTGAAGTGTTTGTAAAGGTCATTTGGGTCAATCGTTTGTTGTTATCAACCTTTTTATACCATGAAGAGGTTGGGTGTTTTGGGTGTATTTTATGATTAGGAGTACATTACTGAAAGAGAATTAAAATAATTTCCAATTGTGATGGTGGATTTGGTAATTTCTCAATTCTGCTCTGGAAATTTTTGTTCACTGTGTTCTGAAACTCTGCTTTAGGTGCATATACTTTTACAATTGTTCCTTTTCTTTTCTTTTCTTTTCTTTTTTTTTTTTTGATGAATCGCCTCTTTAACATTATGAAATGTCTCTTTCTTTGGTAGTATTCCCTGTCCTAAAATCTACATTGTCTGACATTACAATAGCCACTCCAGCTTTCTGATAGAGTTCACGTGGTATAATTCTTCCATTTTTCCACTTTCATTTTACTTGTGTCTTTTTACTAAATTTGTGCCTTTCAAATAGCATATACTTGGGCTTTGCTGTTATTACCCAGAGTGACAATTTCTCTCTTTAATTGCAGGATTTAGTGCATTTATTTTCTTTCTTTTTTTTTAATCACTCTAAAATTCTATGATTCTGTAGTATAATTACGTTATCTTGAGTAGATTGGGATCCTACTCATTGGTAATGTTATGGATAGCCTAGACACTCACATGTCTTTCTTCTATTTGCTTCATGCACACAGTGAACTGAATTCCCATTAGTTTCCCCCCATCTTCATAAGCCTATTTTTTTAATCCAGTTACTAGCTCCATATTACCGAATCAACTGTGAATATTTATTCAGGTCGCACTCAAAATGATTATCTTTATCGGGTAAAGAGCCAGAATTTACAACATCCTTTAAATGTGTTTGTTATCCCAATGTTTCCATAGCCAAATGCTTTGTTTTAGACATTCTCATTACTTTGAAAACTTATTTCAAGACAGATGTGGTAGCTACATGGAATTATACACATTCCTAATATATTTTTTTCAAATACGTGCAGAATTGAATTACTGAAGATTAGTTTTGAATTTGCAAGTTCGTTTTGCAGTACAAGAAATCAAAAGCATTGTTAGCACAGATATTCTCATTCAAGAGAAGCACCGTGCAAGATGATATGTGCCACCACGACTTCATTTACTTAGTAACTACACGAGTATTATCTGAACGACGCCAGAAATAGGTATTATTGGTATTGGTATTATTTATTACCCAGTCTAACAATTTCTGTCTTTAACTGGAAAAGTGAATATTTTAATGTAAATATCAATCTTGTTGGGCTTGTGTCTATCATCTTGCTATTTTTTGTTATTTGTCTCCTATTTATTGTTCTTTATTCATCATTTTCTAGCAGCCTTTGGATTAAGTATTTGAATATTGTGTCTTTCCCTATTGGCTTGTGATCTCAACTTCTTTGTTTTATTTTTATTGGTGCTGTGGGTTCCTAGGGTTTACAATATGCATTGTAACTCTTCATAGTCTACCTTCAAGTAGTTTATGCCATGTAGATAAAATGAAAGAACACTAACGTGATATATTTTATCTCCCCCTTTATGCTATTGTTGTAATACACATTACTTGTACATGAATTGAGGCCCTACAATACATGGTCAGTTACTTTTCCCTTAAAAAGCAAACTATGCTGGGGCGCCTGGGTGGCGCAGTCGGTTAAGCGTCCGACTTCAGCCAGGTCACGATCTCGCGGTCCGTGAGTTCGAGCCCCATGTCGGGCTCTGGGCTGATGGCTCAGAGCCTGGAGCCTGTTTCCGATTCTGTGTCTCCCTCTCTCTCTGCCCCTCCCCCGTTCATGCTATGTCTCTCTCTGTCCCAAAAATAAATAAAAAACGTTGAAAAAAAAAAATTTAAAAAAAAAAAAAAAAAAAGCAAACTATGCTTTAAATCCACTATCAAACAAAAATGATTTTGTATTTACCCCCATGTTTACCATTTTCTACACTCTTCATTCCTTCATGCAGATCTGAGTTTCCACCTGCCATCATTTTCCTTTACCCTGAAGAACTTCCTTTAAACCGCCTTTTCACAAAGGTTTGCTGGTAATACATTTTCTCAGTTTTGCTTTGCATACAAATATTTTTTTATTTCACATTCCTTTTTAAAAGATATTTTCCACGTACATAAGATTCTAGGTTAGCTGTTTGTTTTTTTCTTTTGGCATTTTACAGATGTTGTTTCATTATTTTCTGGCTGGCACTGCTTCTGACAATAACACAGCAATCATTTTTACCATTCTTTTATAAGTAATATATTTTCCTGCCCTCTGGCTTAAATTTTCTCTGTATCAGTGGTTT
The DNA here is from genome assembly GCF_028018385.1 of Neofelis nebulosa. NCBI lineage: Eukaryota > Metazoa > Chordata > Mammalia > Carnivora > Felidae > Neofelis > Neofelis nebulosa. The sequence goes on along the minus strand of NC_080790.1, from coordinate 82,972,111 downwards.
TCAACAAGTTGATGCATTGCCATTGTTTTGTATTGCTGAGCTTCTGAGAATTGTGGATTTATTTTTTACATCACATATTAACATTTTATCATGCTTATTTCATTAAATATGTTTGTACTTAAACCTCTTTCCTCCTTCTGAGACTCTTGATATTGTGTTAGACTTTCCATATTGTCCCACAAATCCCTGAATACCTTTTCTTTCTTTTCCACCATTTCTCCTCCTTTACATACATACTACAGTCTCTACCCTGTCTTCAAGTTCCCTGATTTTTGTTTTCTTCTGCATGATTCAATCTACTGTTAACCCCGTTGAATGACTTATTCATTGCAGATATTATATTTTGTTAGTACAAAATTTCCATTTGGTTCATTTTTTTTTTCTTTTTCATTGCTGTCTCCCTATTTAGATGTCCTATTTGATCCTTACTATGGTCACATTTTCCTTAAAGCTCGGAAAGTAATTAAAATAGATATTTTGAACATCTTTGCTTATTCTATCATCTCTCTCAGATCTGTTTCTATTTCTCTTGGTTTGGGGATCACATTTTCCTGCTTTTCCAAATGTCTTATAATTTTTTATTATGTTTTGAGAATTTGGAATGCTATGCTGTTATGTGTCTTACTATTTTCCTTGAATTGTGAAACTTATTCTAGGAAGAAGTAATTTACTTGTAGATTTGCTTAATCCTCTGAAAATTTATCATAAATCTTTACTCAGGTGGGTCTAGAGTAGACTTTGCTCAGGGTGGGTTACCTCTGCTTCCTACTCAGAATTTCAATAAGGTCTCTCCTCTTTGGCTCAAGTAATGTGCCTGCTATCCAAAGTCTGACAAAAATTTTTTTCATAAGTATTCTCCACTTCTCTAATTATTCATGGTAAGAAGGCTAGTCCAACACCAGATACTCTGTCACGGCACTGAAAAATCAATTTTGATTACAGCAGTCTCCTGCTCAAAATCTTTTAGATCACGACTATTTACAGAATAAACTCAAAATTCCTTAGCCTGAAAATCTGATTCAGTATGCTTTATTTCCCACATCTGTCCTTAAAATATTTTCTACCAGGAAAAAAATTCATCTTTTCAGCCTCATTTTTGGATCAAAGTCTTGGGTTCAAATCCTGATTGAACTTTGGTTCTCCAGTCTGTAAAATAAGGATAAGAACCGGGGCACCTGGATGGCTCAGTCGGTTGAGCGTCCACCTTTGGCTCAGGTCATGATCTCACAGTCTGTGGGTTCGAGCCCCACACTAGGCTCTGTGTTGACAGCTCAGAGCCTGGAGCCTGCTTCGGATTCTGTATTTCCCTCTCTCTCTGCCCCTCTCCTGCTTTCTCTCTCTCTCTCTTTCTCAAAACTAAAGATGTTTTTTAAAAATTTGAAAAAAGAATAAGCACCATACCTACCTCACAGGAGTTGTGAAGAATAAATACCATAGTTGACAGAAAGCACCTAGTATAGTGTCTGTCTTATCAGAGACACTTAACCATAAGAAGTATTGATGCACCTGCCCTCTGATGTGCCCCCAAGTAGACTGCAATTTCCTAAAGAATAGACGTAACTATTTCATCTATTTACCCCTCCCATAGCCTAAATCCATGCAATAAATCATAATGGTTAAAAACATTGGCCTTGTAACTAAACCTCCCAAGTTTATTCCTTTATCCTACAAGGATATACTGATGTCATATGAGTCAAAAAACAAAGATCCATGCGAAGCAGCAAGAATACTATTGGGAGCAAAAACAGACATGGTCTCTGCCCCAGTAGAGCTGACAGTCTATTGTAAGAAACAGACACCAATGAGACATTTACCAAAAATAAAAACAAACAACAACAAATAGAGCAGGCAACGGAAATCGTGCAAAGCACCATGGCAGGAAGGAGGATGCAGGACGCAGAGAACTGAAATCAGAGGGCAAAGGCTGTGTGTGTGCTACAAGACGAGGGTGGAGAAGCCTGGTTCAATCCTTGAGGTCACGTTAAGAATTTCCATCTTTAGCTTAAGAGCAGTGGGACACAGCTGAACGGTTTTAAGTAGGGAGATTACTCTGCCTCTGCAGCGTGAAGAACAATGTAGAAATGTACAGACGTAGCTGGGATATATCAGCGTTTCAGTTACTATTGCTGCTCAACAAATCACCCCCAAACTTCTCAGCTTCTTTTTTTTATCAAGTATAGTTGACATGCAATGCTACCTTAGTTTCAGGTGTACAACATAGTGATTGGACAAGTCTATATGTTAGGCTACACTCACCACACCTGTCACCATAAAATGCTATTGTGATGCCATTGACTATATTCCCCGTGCTGTAACTTTCATCCCCTAGAACAATCATTTTATTATGTTGATTGATTTAGTATTTCTGAAACTTGGGCAGACAGGGGTGGGGCTGAAGGTGGAGAGAGTAGAAGGTGGAGGGAGAAGGGGCATAACTTGCCACTGTTCCATGATGCCTGGGAACTTTACCTTGAAGACTTTTTAAACTGGGAGGGCACTGGTGGCTAGGGTCTGGAATCATCTAAAAGACTTGATCACTCACTTGTCTGGGCTTTGGCTGAGATAGTGCAAAAATTATAACTGACGACCAAAATGCCCACATGTGACCTCCCCATGTGGCTTGGCTTCCTGAGAGCATGGCCATCTAAACTTCTCAGGGCTCCAACATCAGTGTTATAGCAAGCAAGATAACGTTGCATTGCCTTTTATGACCCGGCTCTGAAGTGACACAATCCTACTTTAATGAGACTTTGTTGGTCAGTGCAGCCCCAAGTGCAGCCAATTTCAAGGGCATAGAACCTACACTTCACTTCTCAATGGGAGATGTTATCAAAGAACTTCAGGGCAATGTTTAAAATACCAAAATCAGTAATAATGTTATTTCAATAGAGATGGTGATAGATGAGGGTAGCTTAAACCAAAGTGGTGATAGCAGAGGTGGAGTACAGTATTTAAGATGTAACATTAGCAGGACTTGGTGATACAACAGATATGAGGAAAGAGCCGAGGCTTTCAAATTGCACAGCAGAAGGGATGGTGGTGCCACTTACTAGACTATGGAACAGAGGAAGAAGACTGGAGCTTGCACATTCCGGTCTGCGGGAAGGATAACTTGAATTGGCTTGGGAAATGATGAGTTGGGAGAGACTTTGAGACATCGCAGTGAAAGTCAGGTAAGCACCTGAATGTATGGACTCCAAAGAGACATTAGGGCGGGCTAGGGGAATTATTATTTTGGTGGTCTTTGACATCAAAGATGCAGGTGAGATCAGAGAGGGAATACAAAGCAAAAAGTAATGAGGGACAAGCATAAATCTTTGAGCAACTTTAACATCAACGACTTTGGAGGAGACAGAGGCTAGAGGTGCCTAGAAGAGCAGTCAAGGAGTTAATAGAAAATGAAGAGTCGCCTGCACCTCAAAATCCCAGAAAAGAGAGGAGCGAAGGAAAGGAGAGTGGTCAAGTGTCATATGCCGAGGAGAGTCTAGATGAGAAGAGGTCTGAGGATCTAGTGCAGGGAGTTGATTACTGTGGATGCTGAGATTTTTTTTCATACAGTTATGAGTGCACAATGGAAAATGAGAAGAAACCTGTCTGAAATGGAGGCAGAAAAAGACCCAGGGCTTTCATTCCACAGTCACCACTGAACCCAGCGTGCTCAAAGCCAATGAGTGATTTTGCCACCATTGGCACTTCTAATCACCCTGCCTCTATAATCTCTCTTCACTGAAAAAAGCCCCTCTTTGTTTACACTTTATATTTCTCAGCAAACATACACTTCTTAGAAAACCCTCTTCTGTGTTTCATTTAGCTGTCCTCTTTCACCCACCATTTACCTGCAGGCATCCTCCTGACTCAGTCCGGGTCCCATACCCCCTTTCCCCACATCCACTCTCCCCCCCATAGCCTCGCTTACCTTGAGATGCACACCTGCCCACAAGGTGGCTGCCTAGACACACATCTCCATCCCAGATGTTTCTTCCTCTGCCCAAGCTTTTTCTGGCTGTTTTGAAGGCCAAATGCAGATGATTTTGTTGCTGAAGCCAACAATGTACCCTACCCAAAGTTAAATCAAATGAGTCCTATAAACTCTTCTTGCCATTGGTTCTTCCCTATTTCTAGTTCCCCGTATCTCAAATTCTGATGCCACCTTCTGCTTTTTGCTACCTTCTGGCTTCCTGAGCTCATCTCTGCCTTTTTGCCTCTCATGTGCACATATATCCAGGGCAGTCTCCTGCATTCTCCTGGATTCCCACGAATTTCTATCTTCACAATAACCCAGACCCAGTGTTAACACATACGTGGCTCTAAGAGCCACCTATCAGGCTCCCTGATAACAGTTGGTCAAAGTCATCTTCTTGACATGTTACTATCCTGTATGTGACGGGGTGATTAAAATAGAAAGGGGAAGTTCCAACTGGTTGTCAACGCTGACCCTTTTGCGCGGTTCCCTGGAACACTATGTTTAGAATTCTGAATCCCCATCCAGATTCTTGCAAGAATTCCAAAGTTGGCTGGTGCTATTTGGTATTTTGTTATTCGTTTTGCTCTTTGTAAGAATTAACAGCCCCCGTTGCAGGTCAAATGCAATCCTCGGTAAGAACATTGGATGAAATAAAAGTAGGCCTATATTGTAATCTCCATAAAAGGGTTAGGATCTTGCCTACAAATTCCAAAAATTCTATAAAATATGACTTATTAATGCGTGTTAGGAGGTGATATGGCTCAACATTGGCTCTTTTGTTTCTTTTACATTATTCGTCTCCTTTATATAGCTACAGTTATCTTAGAGACCTACTGGTTACAAAGAGCTCTCAAAAGGAATGCCTGATCCAGAAAATTTTAATCTATGGATCAGCTATAACCCACCAGCTCCTCCTCAGGTTGTGACAAGCTGTCCTCGTGTTTTGCCTGTGCGCTAAACGATATGGAAACGTAGAATCTGTCAAAAGAAGGACCACCTTGAGAAAACACATCCCTGGAGATCCAGCAACGCTCTTTACAGCTCTTTACGCTTTCACCAGGTGAAATTTCATCACGTTCGTGTGCAAAACAGGCAGGGCCAGGACTTGGGTACCAGAGTTAGACAATTCTGAGAAGGGTGTCTCTGGCGACTGTCATATTTGCAATATCAGTGTGAATGCATCACAGATGCTACTGCACAGCCATATTATAGACCCAAATTTGGTTATAAAAACATGGCACACAAATTTTCAAAGATTTATAGTTAAGGTTGATGATAGTAATGTGCAGTTGTTTGTTGTACAACTCAATTGCTGTTGCTGGTGGAACAACTTTGGAAAAACACATGTGATATTAATGAAAGCATAGAGTGACCTCTTGGTTTGACCCACCAGCCCTTGGTGTTACTGGAATAATTTATCCCTGGACACTTCCAATAGATTTTCCAAAGTGTTATATGAAGACTCTATTAAGCACATGTTGTCTGGCACAGGGTAGGTGCCCAAAATAGTTGTGCAGAAAAATAAACGCGCTTTTTCAAAAATATCTTTGCCATTTACTAAAGACAGAACCATTCATTGATTGCTTGCCTCTGATGAGAAGCCCTCAAGAAGAGTTACCTATTCTGCTTAAACACGTTAGTAAGAGCTAACACTTAGGATCACTTGCTATAGGGCAGACACTTTGCTGAGCACCTTATCAGTATTATACGCTTCCTTCAAACCAGCCTATGAAGCAGGTACTGCAGGTGCTTTCTAGGATGAGGGATCTGAAACAGAGAACGTTAAATAATTTCCCCCAAATAACAAAGTTAGTAAAAACTGAAGCTGGGGGGCACCTGGGTGGTTCAGTGGGTTGAGCATCCGACTTCGGCTCAGGTCATGATCTCACAGTTCATGAGTTCAAGCCCCACATCGGACTCTGTGCTGACAGCTCAGAGCCTGGAGGCTGCTTTGGATTCGGTGTGTGTGTCTCTCTCTCTCTGCTTCTCCCCTATTCACGCTCTGCTCTGTCTCTCTCTCTCAAAAATAGATAAACATTAACAAATATAAAAAAACAAAGAAACAAAAACATCCAAAAAAAAAAAAAACTGGAGCTGGGATATGAACCCAGGCAGCCTGCTCCTGAGCTTAATTTATCCAGTGGTTTGCAGTTTGTCTCAGCTAAGCACTGAAAGTAAGTAGAACCAGACCGAAACCAAAGGTTGAGGATGACACAGAGGAGGCAGATGTTAGGTTAAGAAAGAAAAGAGGGATCTTCAGAATTGCACTCCTTCCATTTGAAGAGGGCTGAGGCCAGATGTGACTGTAAAAAGCGGTCAAGGCCAGATATGACAGGAACAAAGGGATAGCTTACAAATAGGAGTGAACCAGAGGCGTCTGGAATATTCTGGAAAAAAATTTTCCAGTTTTATTGAGATATAATTGACATAAAACATTGTGTAAGCTTAGGGTATACAACCTGCTGATTTGATATACATGTCTATTGCTCAATGATTATCACAATAAGGTTACCATAATAACACATCCATCACCTCACATAATTACCTTCTTCTTTTGTGTGTGTATAGTGAGAACAACTGAGATTTACTCTTTTAGCCACTTTCAGTTATACAATAGAGTATTGTTAACTATAGTCACCATATTGTATGTTAACTCTCCAAAACGTATTCATCTTATATCTGGATGTTTGTACCTTTGACCAACATCTTCCCGTTTCCCTAGGACCCCAGGCTCTGGAAACTACCATTCTACTTTCTGTTTCTATGATTTTAACACTTTAGATTCTACATATAAGTGATACCGTATAGTATTTATCTTTCTCTGTTTGATTTATTTCACTAAGCATAATGCCTCAAGGTCCATCCATGTTGTCACAAATGGCAACATTTCCTTCTTTTTATGGCTGAAATAGATTGTGTATATAGAGGTGTGTGTGTGTGTGTGTGTGTGTGTATGCCTCATTTTCTTTATCCATTCATCTACAGATGAATCCTTAAGTTATTTCCATTTCTTGGCTATTGGTTATTGTGATTAATGCTATAATGAATATGAGGGTGCAGGTATCTCTTCAGGGTAGTGACCTCATTTCCCTTAAATATATACCCAGATGTGAGATTTCGAGATCATATGGTACTGCTGTTCTTAATTTTTTTGAGGACCCTCCATACCGTTTTCCACAGTGACTGCACCAATTTACATTTCCCACCAATAGTGCACAAGGATTCCCTTGTCTCCAGAACCTCACCAGCATTTGTTCTCTCTTATCCCTTTGATAATAGACATGCTTCCAGGTATAAGGTGATATCTCACTGTGGTTTTGGTTTGCATTTCCTTGATGATTAGTGATACTGAGCACACTTTCATGTACCTATTGCCTATTTGTATGTCTTCTTTAGGAAAAAAAATCTGTTCAGATCCTCTATTTTTAATTGATTTTTTTTTTTTACTATATCTCTTCTGTAACAAAGAGGATCTGAAAATCTCCTCTGCCCTTGTGCACAGTAAGCATACCAGTGGGAGAAGTTCATGTATGCATATTTTAGGCTGAGGTCTGACAAGACCACACCCCTCACTGCACCTGCACCTGACCTCCTCAGGTCTCCACTTCAGATGAACCCTCAACCGTGCCAATGACTAAGGAGTCTGAGTCTCCCTTCATTGCTGACTTCCTTCTTCTCCCATGTTGGGTCCAAGTTCTCAGATACCTATAAATCACTGAACCAGATGCCCACTTGAAGGAGATAAAGCAGCAAGCAGAAGCTTTGAAACTGTTCCACCTCCTCTGCAGGTCAGATTCTTTGCGAATTAAATCATGTGCAGACTGAACTTGAGTTTGCCCTTTTGACTCCTCGGGACTCCTCAGAACACCTTTGGAGTCATTCCCCGACATCACCATTCTGGCTCAACCCTATGCCCCTTCTTTTTTTTTTTTTTAATTTTTCAAAAAATGTGTATTCTTGAGAGATAGAGACAGACAGAGCACTAGTGGGGGAGGGGCAGAGAGAGAGAGAGCAAGACAGAGAGACACAGAGTGGGAGACACAGAATCCAAAGCAGGCTCCAGGCTCCAGACTATCAGCACAGAGCCTGACGTGGGGCTCAAACTCACAAACCACAAGATCATGACCTGAGCCGAAGTCAGACACTTAACCAACTGAGTTACCCAAGTGCCCCAACCCTGTGTTCCTTCTTGATTGGGTTTTGAGGGTACTAATCCTCTCTAGGTCCTAGTTATTGATGAACACATATAAGACATCTGCTAGAAATCTAGATCTAGAGATATAGCTAATGTTAATAGTAAATCTAGATTAGGGAAAACAAGTAGAGCCTCTTGCCTCCTTCCTCAGCACAAACCTTGGAACCATAAGACCCTAATTTACCTTCCTGACTCCATGGGCAAGGTAAGCCTGTGCCTGCTATATAAAGAGAGGGAAGAGTTAGGACAGGAAGAAGGGAACAGAAGGGAGATAAAGAGTGACCCACTGGGGCGCCGGGGTGGCTCAGTTGAGCGTCCAGCTTCGGCTCAGGTCATGATCTCACGATTCATGAGTTTGAACCCCACGTTGGGCTCTGTGCTGACAGCTCAGAGCCTGGAGCCTGCTTCAGATTCTGTGTCCCCCTCTCTCTCCGCCCCACCTCTGCGTGTGCTCTGTCTTTCTCTGTCTTTCAAAAATGAATAAACATTAAAAAAATTTATTTTTAATTAAAAAAAAAAAGAGTGACCCACCCTGAGAGAATTTTAGGGCCACAGATCCATCGTCTCAATAAGGTGCTGCTTGAAGGTTAGCCCCCAGTCCCATCAGTAACAGAAGCCCTTGAAGGGAAACATGAGGAAGGGTGGATAAGGCACTTTCTAACATTCTTAGCTGTTAGTTCTCTTAACTCCTCAGGCTTAGCAATCAAGCTTGTGACTCACGCCTTTGATATCTTCTTTGGGAGAAGAGATTCGTGGTTGATTGGAGAAGTCTTGCTTCCTGTTTTGAGGCTGTTTCACTACTCTGCTGTTCCTAGGAGAAAGAAGTTCAGTTTGGGTACCCAGATAGCTCTGCAGGGTTCAACACTGGGCATTAAATGTATTTCCCAACTAAGGACAAAAACCCATGGCTTTATCTCCTTCTAGTGTTAAATTATGCCAAAGGCAATATCCATGTAGACCAGAGGACATAAGCGATAAACCAGAATGACAATACAATAATATCCCAATTCCAGGAACCACAAAAGTCCCAAATTTAAATTATCTTCCATTATTAAGGTCTTGAGAAGAAATTGACCTTCGATCAATGTGCCCTGAATTAAAGACCAAAAATCCAAATCATTTTCTACTTACTTTTCTATTCTGACATTCAACCAGGAGAGTTCTGGGATCCTTTAGCATCTGTTTGGTCCTTTTCTACTAGAAACCCCTTCAAAGTTTATCTCATCCAATGATATCCTTCACGGTATCTTATTTTCCCAAAATGCTCCATGGCCATAGCATTTTCACATCACCAACCCCACTGATACTTACAAAATTTCAAAAACAAACCTCAGCCATTACAAGTCATATCCCAAACAAATACAATTGATTCTCATTATTCACAGTGACTTTATAGAACATAATCACTGATTTTCAAATACTGATTTTCAAATACTTCTTGTGCATAGAAACACTAGACAACTTCAGCATCAGGCTTGGGGTCCAAGTTAAGCAGTGAAATCACCAACAGAAAGCACAAAAAAATGCAAAAATATTGGCACTAACTGGACCACAAAAAGGACCCTTGTTTGCAATGTGAAAGTTGAATCAAGAAGGCAGAGCATTGCCTTGTTCCACATCAACTGGGAGCATGCACATTGGGTGAGTTGAATTTGTGCTTCTGTGTGTGTCCATAAATACTGCAACAGCACCATAAGTATTGATTTCAGCGTCACAAATAAATTTTAGCAAATAGGGAAATTCACAAGTATGGAATCAGTGAATAAGGAGGATGAAGTGCATGTTCTCACAGCCCAGGACACAGTGCATTCCAGACCCACGTTGTGTCACCCTGCAAAAACCACAAAAGATATCTCAATTGCCTGGAGGAAGGAATGTAGGCAAGGAAATCAAGAAGAGCCAAAATATGGAAAGACCCCAGATGCCCATCAACTGACGAATAAATAAAGAAGATGTGGTATGTTACTTGGCAATGAAAAAGAATGAAATTCTGCCATTTGCAACAACATGGATGGAACTAGAGTGGATTATGCTTAAGTGAAATAAGTCAGTCAGAGAAAGGCAAATAACATATTATTTCATTCATATGCAGAGTTTAAGAAACAAAACAGATGAACATAGGGGAAGGGAAGGAAAAATAAGGTAAAAACAGGGAGGGAGGTAAACCATAAGAGACTCTTGAATACAGATTACAAACTGAGGGCTGCTGGAGGGATATTGGGTGGGGGCAGGGGCTAAATGGGTGATGGGCCTCAGGGAGGGCACTTGTGATGAGGACTAGGTGATGTATGTAAGTGATGGATCACTAAATTCTGCTCCTGAAATCATTATTACACTACATGTTAACTAACTTGGATTTAAATTTTTAAAAAAGAAAAGAAAGAGAGAATATCTTTTGCTAGCCTTACCAAGATGCTTATTCATCCGTGACTCTTTCTCAGTACCTCTGCCTCTGAATGTCCTCACGTGTGGAGGGAACCTTTCCTCTAAATGGTAATTGTGGCACGATGCTCACCATGTCCTGAAGGAAAAGAAATCCTCGTCTGTACCCAACCTTCTTTCTCACTGACGGAGCTTTGGGTCTTGTTATGAACCACACAGAACCTCCCTTGGAGGAGGTCTGACAGCGACATCTGAGAGACGAAATCCAACACCAAGAACGCAAACCACGTGGCTTCAACACTTCAGCACTCAGCACTCAGAGCACTCAGTTCACCAGCACTCTGGTGTACTTCAGAGATCACCAAGGGGTGAGCAGAGCAACCAGCCAAGAGGTCCCAGCTTGCCATGCAGATGTCATTGTTGTCCTAGAAAGTGTCTACAAGGGAACTCCAAGAAGGCTGGTCTGTTTTAGCCCAATACGTACTTGCATAAAGGAGAAATTCCTAGGGCACCTGAGTGGCTCAGTCAGTTAAGCGTCCAATTCTTGATCTCAGCTGAGGTCATGATCTCATGGCTCATGAGTTCAAGCCCCACATTGGGCTCTGTGCTGATGGCGTGAAGCCTGCTTGGGATCCTGTCTCTCCTTCTCTCTGCCCCTCCCCTGCTTGTGCTCTCTCTCTCAAAATAAATAAATAAACTTAAAGAAAAAAGAAGAAGAAGAAATTCCTTAGGCTAACCATCAGCCCCTTCAGATAAAGGAATTCTGTGATGCATTCACTCCAAAAATAAAACAAGAACTTTAAACCTCATTGGGGTTATTTGACTACATGTATAACACCTTTCCTTTCCTACTAGGGAAGGGTCCTTTTAGGAGTTGACCTCATCAAAGAGTGATTTAAACTCTGTCACCAAAGGGTGCCTGGGTGGCTCAGTGGGTTAAGCCTCCAGCTTCTGCTCAGGTCATGATCTCATGGCTTGTGAGTTCGAGCCCTGCATCGGGCTTTCGGTTCTCGGGTCAGAGCCTCCTTCAGAATTTCTTTCCCTCTCTCTCTCTGCCCCTCCCCAGCTCATGCACGTACGCTCTCTTTCTCTCTCTCAGAAATAAATAAACATTAATAAAACCAAAAAGTAAATAAAGGCTGCCGCTGAACTTAGGAAAGGATATAAAGCACTCTCAAAGCGCTTGTGTCCTCTTGCGGGGCTGGAGCCGCCTTTAATCTTCAAATGCCAAGACACTAGATATAGGGCCGCCTACATGAGCCAGTAATAGTATTTTTGTTATTGATTAGGGACCAAGAAGTTCCATGATAGTTGTTTTACTTGTATGGATCAAAGCTGCTTTTAGAAGGTTTTTTTTTTTTTTTTGGTGGGGGGGGGGAGCGCTTTTCTGTTCCCTTTTCAGATTTTTTTTAAAAATGTCCCCACCATCTATGCAAATTATATTACATCACATTCCCTGATCACATCATATCAGCAAGCTGCCCAATTCCTTGTTACCTCAAGTGACAGAGTACCCTGCAGAATCTAACAGGAAATGTCTGAAGGAATTCAAGCCACTGGGTAATCACATAAGGCTGCGGAAAGCCGACAAGCACAGAGGTCAGGAACAGACTTTGAGGCCAGACCAGCAATGTAATCTTGGGCAAGTTATTTAGCATTTCCAAACCTCAGTTTCCTTATCTGTAAAATGGAGGTAACTATTACAACTTCTTAAGATTATTGCCATGATGCATGAGAAAATGTAAATGTAAAACGCTTGGCCCATAATAAAATCTCCACAAATAGTAGCCACTCTTTTTTATGCAATAATGTATGGCTTTTTCTTTTTTCTTTCTGTCCTTCTTTCCTTCTTTCTTTTCTTTCTTTTTTTCTTTCTTTCTTTTCTTTTTTTTTTTAAATTCCAGAGAAGTTTCCAGCCCCACCTCTTTTGAAAGACAAATGGTTATCTTGGAACGGATTTTTTTTTCTCTTGAATGAGGTCACTTGAGTGCCCTCTTAGGTATGAAATATAGGTGAGTTGGCAATCTAATTGAAACTTCTTTTTAATGGGCCCTGAGTAGCTGCATCTGTGGGGGAATAGACCTTGCTACAGAGAAACCTAAGGGTTTCTGGAAGGAAAGAGACTGTTCCCAGGGATTCCAGGGTAGAGAGGCATAGTGGTGGGCAGTACGGTGACCCTACATGAGGCCCTCAAGTTGTGAGCACAGACTGGTGACCAGAGCTCTCAACACATTGGTTGTCCATTGGAAAACAATGAGTGCAAACCAAATAAAGTGCATCTCCGAGGCCAGCAAGTACATCCTGGCAAGTAAATACTGAGTGCATCACGGCCACCTCAAATGATGACTGTGTGGAAAGGACCACTGTGGCATCAGATTCCATATCCCCTTTAAATGATGAAGCAGATACTATCTGCAATAACGGAAGGGATTTTTTAAATGAAGAAAAGCATGCTATTATTTAAGGATGTAATTTTGACCAAGAAGCAAAAATCCATATTGATTTTGCACGGCCATTGAATACGAAGTCCACTGGGGAGAATTCCCTTCCAGAATGACTCATTGTACTCGCAGAATCTTTACGCAACAAAGTCTTGCATCTGTTGTCAGATTACTGGAGCAAGAACTGCTGACAAAGACCATTCATTTGCGTATAGAGTATGCAGACAGGCATCTGACTTAAGCCAAGCTACTCTTCCTCGTCAGCCTCGGAGAGACTCATCAGTCTGAAAACATCAGGCAAACCACTCCAGAAGCCCTGAGCCAGAAAGCTACTGGGGAATGAACAGAAAGCTTCTCCCATTTCTTAATTTTCAACCGGTCACCTCATGTTCGACTAGAGGAGTCGGTTCTAGGGATTTACTACTAGGTCAATCTTTCCACAGACTGAAACTCAGGTGACAACTTATGAAGAAGAAAGGTCAGAGTGTAGATGTCTCTCATGTCCACGGTCCAATCACCACACCCAGGGAAGTAGTCTTTCTAGGGACTGGGGAATTGGATTAGTGGCTTCCTGCTACGTTCCTAATTTAGGGTCAGAAAGTCAATGATAGGGCAGGTGTTCAGCTGATACACTATGCCATCAGCACATTGACAACCATGACATGTACCTTCATGGTTAAAAGGTAAAGTTGAGAAGATCCGTAGTCATTGGGAACATTTTCTATAGGACCAGCGATATTGCCTCTTAAGCTACATCTGAGTATTCAACAGAGCCCCAAGGGAGGAACTAATATTTCTTCTGTGATCACAGCAGCTGCTGAAATCAATACACTCAATATGTCCACATGCACTAGTTAAACACAAAGATAGCTCCTCAGCCCCTTACAAAAGAAATCAATGGAGAAGAAGGGTGTTAACACTTTCCAGGGAATGCTGTGGTTTTAAGTCATAGTAGCTGCCATTTTTTTGGAGACCTTTCTATACGCCAGGCCCTGAGCTAAACTCTTCACATATATTAGCCCATTTGTATGCTAAAGACAACTCTGAGATTAAGGTATCATTAACACCATTGTGGTATGGGAAACTGAGGCACAGAGAGGTATCAGTCATATCCTTAATAAGTGGGAAAGCTAGGATCCAAGGTTCAATCAAGTGGACTCCAACACCTGACCTTATGATTGACACTGTCTCCAAAATCTTTGTACTTATTGTCCACTTCTCACTGTCTTTTAGGTGAGTGTCTTTGGTGCCAGAGTAAGGAAGTAGAGCATTGTTTAATTAGTAACATAGCCATCACAAAATTATTGCTGTACCTTGTTGGCCTTATGTTTGTAACTGATGCTCAGTAGCCCTGAATAGATCACTGATCTAGACATGTTATGAGAATAGACACAGAAGCTTCCTGCTATCTAGAACTTTCTGTGGCAAGACAGATGTATTGGCAGCATTTGCAGAGACAGATAAGATATCTCAAGAGAAACGCAGTTGCTTAGAGATGTATAAATATCATGTGTCCCACAGAGTAGACTATTCAAGAAGTGCATTTGGAAGCCAAACGTTAAAATGTTTCTGGAAATGACAGAGCATCTCAGAATTCTCTAAGTCAACATTTTCTGAGCTTTCTTAAACACAGAACACTTGAAGATAATAACACATTGACCCAATGCTGTAAGAGAATACAAGATATTTCACATGCTTAAAGTACAAAGCAAAGAACATGTTACAGATGAATTACGGTTAGCATGTTCACCTATGGCTCACCATTCTTTAAAGGTGTAGGTTATCTAAAACTAAGAGAAGTACAAAAATGAAATGGAAGCTTTTTCCCTTTAATTTGATTTTAAATGTATTTCACAGGGCACATATCTATGGCATTATTTGTGTGTTTATGCAGGACTTAGTAGAATATTTGAGGGATAATAGTGATCCAAGGAATTATGGCTGAAGAGAAGGAGCTATGCAGAGAGAAGAAATGTAGATGAATAAAGGAGAAATAGGAAAGGGTTCTCACTTTAGCCTATAGCACTAGGAAACTCAATCTTCACTGTGATTAAATATCAGACTCAGTTTAGGTTCTAAATTTTTAGGGTAACAGTATAGAGAATCAGAGGTAACCAATGAGAAGGTGAGATACCAGTTGGAAGTCTCCTGCAATAATCATTCTGACCAAGAAGGGATAAGGGATTAAATTTAGAAAATGGATTTTAGAATGGAGTAGCAAGGAAGAACAAATTGTGTTTCTTTGTTTAAGAGTAGAGTCAGTTTTATTAAGTTATTTTGCACCAGAAGGGAAAGAGAGATGGGAGTTTGGGGGACACCCTTCAAACAAGATGGGTTGGTGCAGAACAGAGATACCAGATATTGGAGGAGGACCAGTTAGTGGGAAAGGAATGGTGGGTTCGCCTTTGGATACGCTAATTTTGAGGTGCTGTCTTGACGTGGAGATGTTGGAAATATAAGTCAGCAAGATTATGGGCTAGACTTATTAAGTCTCAGGATTTCTCCATGTATGAATTGCAGTCACGTCATGGAGATGATCGAGGTCACTCAGGAAGAGGGCAGAGCAAGGACTGCAAGGGACAAGGATGGAGCCCTGGGGCGCATGGAACTCTTGTTGGGCAAGAGGGCGAATGGCACCCGCACAGGGAAGGGAAAGACAGAGAAGGATAGAGACATTTCCATCAGCAGCTGGTGCAGTCACTAATGACAGTATTGAAAGTGATTTCGGAGATGTTGAGGATGGCATGGACAGGACAGACACAGTGGGTGGGAAGGAAATGCTAGAAGTGAGAACATTAAGTTCAACGTGTGGCTGTTTGCAAATGGCAATAAGTGCAAAAGACCACCAGCTTCTCTTCTCAGAGACACGAAAAGGGGGAGATGGAGAAGCCCCCCCCAGGAAACAGAATGCACTCAGGAGAATCAGCTAAGCCCAGGTGCCAGAAAGAATATTTTCTGAAGAATTTATGGGTGAAGGCAGTCTACCAAGAGTGGACCATGCTATCTGTCCTCTCTCCCACTCTTCCAGCACCCCACACCGAGCTACTTCCTCGCATCTTCAGCGTTCAGCTTAGATGACTTCCTGAGGAATCCTAGACTCCAACTGTCTCCGTTTTTTAATACAGCCTTATTTTCCCTATTGTGCTACTTTTCAGATACGTAATTTGTTCAAAATCTCTTTTCTTCTAGACTGAGAGCTCCAAGAGGCTACGAAACATATTTAGTGTCTTCACTATTGTATCCCCACGTAATAGAAGTTCAATAAATAATGTGTGGAATGGATGAATGAATCAATCAGTCTCTAGGGATCCAAGTTCACAGTGGAAAGGGTTGGTCTGGGAGGCAGCACTGGGAGAAAAAGTGAGCAGGGAGGTAAAGTAAGAAAGCATTAGAATGAGCTGCAGAAAGCAGTGACTCAGAAGTACATGGATGTTGGTTTGTGAAGAAGGACTTGAATGAGAGGCAACTAGTTTCTAGTGCCTGTGATTCCGGTCTAAAGAAAGGTTTGCTTTGATAATTAGTAGCATCCAAGGTAGGATGACACTCACTGATCATGGTGCAGGCAGGAGGAACAGGGTATGAAAAAAGCCTTGATGCTAGAGGACACAATGGGGAGGTCTTGCTGGCTCCTATAAGGACTTTATTTAGCTTTTACTCTGGTTGGGACAGCGAACCTTTGGGAGCTTGAGGAGTATGATCTAAAATCTTAAACCGGTATTAAAATTTCTACTCTGGCTGATACACTGGGGAGGGTGTCAAAAGAGGAAACAGGAAGAGCAGCAGCTGGGGACTACAGTCATCTAGATGGCAGTTTGGGATCAAGATGTATGATGGGGTCATGAGAAGTGGTTCCATTCTGCATATAATTTGGAAGTAAGCCAACCAGACATGCCCTTGGTTTGAGTTTGGGTGTAAGGGCAAGAAAGAAGGAAAGGGAGACCCCACGTTCTCAGCCTGAGCACTTGGAAAGATACAAAAGGCACTGGGGTTCCTGGGTGGCTCCATTGGTTGAGCGTCCTACTTCAGCTCAGGTCATGATCGCACAGTTCGTGGGTTCGAGCCCCGTGTCAGGCTCTGTGCTGACAGCTCAGAGCCTGGACCCTGCTTCAGATTCTGTGTCTCTCTCTGCTCTTCCCCTGCTCATGCTCTGTGTCTCTCTTTCTCTCAAAAATAAAAAAAAAAAACATAAAAAAAATGTTTAAAAAAAAAGATACAACAGGCACCAATAAGAGAGGATAAGAGATAAGAGAGGCTGTCGGTAGGGCAGGCTGGGGGAGGGGCTGTTGTAAATATATTAAGTGTGAAATGTTTATTAAATATCCAAGTGGCAAGGTTGAGTAGACAGTTTGGAGCTCAGGGGAGAGCTCCAGGCCAGCGATATAAATTTGGGACTTTATCACCCCACTGATTTTATTTAAAGTCATGAAACTATTTGGGGCGCTTGGGTGGCTGAGTTGGTTAAGCGTCCAACTCTTAATTTCGGCTCAGGTCATGATCTCACGGTTTGTGAGTTCCAACGGTGTCCGTGCTGTCGGCGCAGAGCTTGCTTCGGACCCTCTCTCTTCCTCTCTCTCTGCCTCTCTCTCTCTCTCTCCCTCTCAAAATAAATACATAAACATTAAAAAAAATAAAGTCGTGAAACTATTTTTAATTTTAAAACTTTCGTACTCTTTTCCACAATGGCTCTCCTACTTTACGTCCCCACAACAGCGCACGGGGTTGCCATCTCTGCGCATCTTTGCCAGCACATATTATCTTTGTTGTTGTTGTTGTTGTTGTTGTTGTTGTGATTGCTGTTAGTAATGGCAGCCATAACAGGAGTGAGACAGTAGCTGTATGCAGTTTTGATTGGCATTTCCCCGAGGATTAGTGGGATTTTTTTTTTATATACCTGTTACCCTTGTGTATGTATTCTTTGGAGAAGTGTTTATTCAAGTCCTTTGCTGGTTTTTAGTTAGGTTATTGATTTGTCTGTGTTGCTATTGAGTTGTGGAAGTTCCTTATATATTTTGGATAGTAATTCCTGATCAGGCATATGGTTTGCAAATATCTTCTCCCTTTTCACAGATTGCCTTTAGCGCTGCTGATTGTTTCTTTGCACAGAAGGTTTTAACTTGATGCGGTCTCACTTGCCTGTCATGTGATCCAGCAACCACAATTTTGGATACATATCCAAAAGCATTGGAATCAGAATCTTGAGCAGACCCTTGCAACTCCCATGTCCATTGCAGCACTATTCATAATAGCCATCACCTGGAAACAACCTTAATACCCAGCAACCAATGAAGAGATAAATAAATTGGGGCTTATACATACAATGGAATATTATTTAGCTTCAAAAAGAAGAAATCCTGCTATCTGTGACAACTCGGATGGACCTGGAGGACATTACACTGAGTGAAATCAGCCAGGCACAGAAGGACAAATACCGCCGCCCCCCACTGACATGAAATATCTAAAATTGTCAGACTCACAGAAACAGAAAATAGAATGGTGCTATCGGGAGCTGGGGGGAGGGGGAAGTGAGGAGTTATTTTCAATGGGTATAAAGTTTCAGTTATACAAGATGAACAGGTTCTGGAGATCTGCTTTACAACAGTGTGCCTGTAGTAAGCATACTGTATTGTGCACTTAAAAATGTATGAAGAAGGTAGATCTCATGTTAACTGTTCTTGCCACAAGATGGAAGGAAGGAAGGAAGGAAGGAAGGAAGGAAGGAAGGAAGGAAAGAAGGAAGGAAAGACGGAAGGAAGGAAGGAAGGAAGGAAGGAAGGAAGGAAGGAAGGAAAGAAGGAAGGAAAGACTGAAGGAAGGAAGGAAGGAAGGGGAGAAGGAAGGAGGGAAGGAGGAAGGAGAGAGGGAAAAAAGAAAGTTACAAAATTAGATGAGATAGAGAAGGCAGAACGAGCCTATGGCAAAAGCCTATGGCAACGAGCCTATGGCCTCAGGCTTTGGCCATGAGAAGGCAGCAGGGGAAAGAGTGTCCCAGGGGAGACCCAGTGAAGAGGTAATGGGGGTTCAACAGAGGAGCGTCCTCTGATCCAGGGGACATCATTGAGGATGAGAAAGCGTCTTTGCTTGATCCAAATTTAGGCTCCTGAACCTTCTCTTAGGCCTGTCTGTACACTTCCCTGTAAAAACCAGTTTTAGCCAGAACCTGGCTTCATCAGTTTAGCTGGAAACCCCCACCCTCAATATTTGATGACCTCATGTCTGATCAAGGTTCTTCACCCTTCGCCCTTCCCCAAATGATGTCTGATCTCCCCAACCTGCCTTCAGCAAGATTCTCGTCGGGTAGGCTTAGCCAGAACCTCCCTTAGCCCTGATGTTTCCCCTCATGAATGTTCCACCCACTGATCCCCACCCTTCTCCCTGGCTACAAGTTCCCCCTTGTCCTTGTTGTGTGAGAGGCTGAGTGCCATCTCTCTCCCCGACTGCAAAACCCCCCTTGGATTGGACCCCACGTTACCATCTTGAACTGGTGCCATTCAATATATATATATTTTTTACTTTAACAAAGATGGGGGATGAGTTTCAGAGAAAACAGAAAGGGTCTTCAAGGGTTAAGGAGGGCCAAGAGATGGAAACAGAATTGGAGATCTCTGGGGAGCATGGGTAATGCAGCCTGTCGGAGACAGTGTGATCTGGGAGACATGGCTTTCTGGCAACTGACTCAAGTGGGGGTAAAGGGGTGAGAAGCTGAGACCTGAGGTCCCAAGGCAGATGATGGAGGTGAGGCCTTGAGACTAGGGAGATGGAAAGCAGGGGAGCCAGACCGCATAGGAGGCATGGAGGAGGGGGAGATACAGTCTGTCTCTGAACACATGGGTCCCCTCTGCACCCCTGGCGGTGGAGGTCAGTGGCCCTAGGAAGGTACTCCTACCCCGAGGTACCGGGGCCACTCCTGACCCAGAGAGGTCAGGAGGCTAGGAGGCTCACAGGAGCTGCCCAGTAATGCTGGGAAGAAACTTTCAGGTGAGTCATTTGGGACTCCTCCATCCCCAATGCAGCCTCCTGTAACATCCCCCAAAATAGTCATGTTGTCAGTCCCAACTGGGTTACCCAGTCCAAAAGGATAATAAGGAAAATGTGAATGAAGTTGTGAAGCCAGCAGCATCGGGAAGCATAAAGAAGTTGACACTTGATAGAAGGTGGGGTGAGCAGGCGGGAAGGAGAAAACTGGAGATTCCCCCGGACCAACCAATGTGCAGCTTGTGGGCTGGACTCAGCAAGCCCTGAATGGGGATCGGAAATTTAGAAGGGCAGGAGCACTGGGTTGGGGGATGATGCTCAGCAGGGCTGTGGCCCCCTGCAAGGCTGAGTGTGGTCTGCAGGGGGAGTGGGGGTGGCTCCCCCTGCCGGGGGAGTGGGGGGCGGCTGAGAGCTGAAGGACCAGTGACCGGCGCTCCCCTGGATTTCTCACGGCGGTGCCACAACTAAGAAAGACAATAGCGAGACCCATCTCAGGACAGCCCATCTCTGCGACCCAGCCACCATCCCCCAGGAAGGTCTACCTCTGTAGCAACCACCCTCCAGCTTTGGTACAGATGTCCTGTGCCCGTGTTTGGAAGCCGCTCCTCTACCACCAAGTGGAAGCTCTGGGTTGTATTCTTCTTACGAGCAATGAAATGTCGTTGTATCCCAATAAATGTTCTAAGAGTGAATTGTGTCTAGGCCCTGGGCTCGCTTTTAGGAAACTGTGGGCGAGGTGACAGGAACAGGCATCATCAGCCAAGGCCTGGGCCCATGAAGCAATCCAGGGTTCACGAAGTGGGCCACCATGGAGCAGGGGAGTGGGAGAGCCAGTGGGCCTGGGTCTGGGGTGGCAAGAACACCTGAAGGCCCATGTGTGCTGGCAGGACTCTGTATATGGGCATGAGGCCAAGATCTCCATGTACTGCCGGCCTCAGGACTGGCCTGGAAGCCAGCAGCCAGGCCAGGGCTTTCAAAGATCTACCCGAGCCGTGACAGAAGCGAGAAGCTAAGAAACAAGGGTGGTGCTGACTGTTCTTGTGATTCTGACATGTTCTTCCTTATCTGTTTGACTTGGCCGTCTGTGTGGTGAAGTATCGAGAATGCTAAAAATATGACTCCCTTGAAACTTTTTGGGGAACCTTCCAAGTCCAGATACTTCACATATTATGACACGAAAAGATAGGATTCAGTAGGGAGACAGGGGAAGATTAGGACCTGAGGTCCCTGGGTGGGGAAAAAACTAGTATTTTGGAACAATGTTGGGAGCATCTGACCACAGCAAATCCCCTTGGACGTAAGGTCTCTCTTAAGAACATAACAGACACCCCCTCAGGTTCGCCTCAGGAATTTGACAATCAAAACACCTAACTAAAATAAGTCAACCGTAAAACTTACGTTATACACGGGACAGTATGACCAGTCTGACCCCTCACACAATGGAGTCGAGTCAGTCAGGAATGAACAACCCAGCACCTAGAGCTATCCAGCCAGTAGGGGTAGAACCTGAGAAGGAAAAAGGGGGAAGGGAAAGGAGGGCTGACCAGAACCTTATAGAACAAGACCTTTAGTCGGGGGCATTCACTTTCAAACGTCCCCTCTCTGGAAAGAGAGCTTTCCTACTATTCTTTCTAATCTTATATCTAATAAACTTTGGACCTGCTGCTCATTCTGTGTCCACCCCCTCCTTCTTTGAAGCGGTGAGACAATGAACCCCGGGTACTGAGGTGAAAAAATCCTGCGACGATATGATAAGAAGCTGCCTCCGTCTCAGAGCCCAGGTGGGGTGCTTGCTTACTGTGACCCCATCTGGAAACAAATCACTCAAAAGTAAATGCCACCCTCCACTCGAACACTGCATTTTCTGTCCTATTATTGTAACTATCGGTAGCCATCGTTGGCTGAATGCTCGTTGTACGACAAAGGCTTTGCTAAACCCCTAAGCTTCACTATCTCCTTTATCACACGGTAGGAAACGCTATCCTGATTTTGCAAGTCAAAAACCTGCAGCTTAATAAAGTAAATTAAGGGTGGGGGTGGTGGGAGGCGGTGCGGGGTGGGGAACGGGGGCTGAAATTCTGGTGTCCTCAGCTCATACCCTTTTTTTAGTATTGTGATAAAATATACATAATGTAAAATGTACCATGTCAGCCAGGTTCAAGTGTCCAAGTTCATTTGTGTTAAAGTACTTTCAGACTGTAGTACAAGCATCACCACCATCCATCCCCCAAATTATTTAACCTCCAAACTCTACCCATTAGATAACACCTTTCCATTCCCCTCCCTCGCCCCCAGCTACCACTGTTCTACTCTCCATCTCTATGAATCTGACACATCTACGTCCCTCACATAAGTGGGGTCATACAGTTTTAATCCTGTGACTGGCTTATTTTACCTAGCGTAAGGTCCTCAACGTAAGGCAGAGCCATAGGAGAGGGTGGCTTCAATCCCACAACCCCTGGGTGAGGGGCCCGCATTTTTCCACTGTGCCACTCTGATACTTAGGCCCGCGTTCTTGATTTTGCGATGGACGGTATCCTGCCTGAATTGTGTCCCCACACCCCCCAATTATAGGTTGAAACCCTAACCCCCGTACTACCTTGGAATGTGACTGTATTGGGAAATGGGACCTTCAAAGGGGGTAATTAAGCTTAAGCGAGATCATGTGGTGGGGCCCTAAGCCATTGTGACAGGTGTCCCTAGTAGAAGAGGGACATCAGGGATAGGGTACTCCTGGAGGACAGGCCATGTGAGGACCCGGCGGGAAGGCGGCTGTCTGCAAGTCAAGGACAGAGGCTCTGGAGAAACCAAACGTGCCAGCATCTTGATCCTGGACTTGCGGCCCCCGGGACCATAAGAAAATAAATGTCTGTTCTTTAGGCCACCCAGGCTGCGGGACTTTGTTATGGCGGCTGGAGCTGACTTCTATAGACACGGCTCTCTGTGTTCACAGATACGAAGGCCAGTGTCACACTGCGGCCTCCTTGACCTGGCGGCAGTCCTTCCCCTGTCTGATCTGTGGGCATGGACCACGGGGGTTACCTGATTCTACGTATCCCGCCCAAAGGGATGTGGTTTCTGAGCCTTTCCGGGGGCTGGCACTGGATGACTTTTCAACGTTGTATGTTTCCAGCACTGCACCTGGCCTCCATGAAGGTGGTTTCACTGGCCCCAGTAGCCTTATTTTCACAGAGGGGACCTGTTCCCATGGCCTGCAGCACCACAGAGACGTCATGGCTTCACCAACTCTGTGAATCATTCCTCTCTCCAGCCTGCTGCTTTGGGGCACTAGAGGGGGAAAAACACCTCACAGAGAAAGTCACGCGGCCCGAGAAATGAGCCTCTACCTTCTGAAGGGAAAGTTACCAGTCTCCCTAATAAAAGTACAAGACTCTTTGACCTCAAATTCAGAGTAATTCTTCTATACTTTTCAATGCTCTGTGTTTAAATTTGCCACTCAGAGGTGCCACAATCTGTGTCTCATCTTGCTTTTCGGCAAAACAAATAGAATTTTTTTTTTTTTTTTTTTTTTTGGTTCTAAGACATATAAATTCTAAAACAGAGCCTCCACTTGGTCCAGAGAAACTGGAGGCCCTGAGAGACGTTTCAAAGCGTAGAGCGAGCTGGGGGGTGGAAAGTGTGTTCCGTGAGGGGGAGAGAAGGTGCTAGAAGAACCAAACAATTGCTAGAAGAGTGTCATCGGGGGCCACCCAGGAAACTCACTGAGGAAGATTAGGCCCCACGAGTGGCCTT
Source organism: Neofelis nebulosa (assembly GCF_028018385.1). Taxonomy (NCBI): domain Eukaryota; kingdom Metazoa; phylum Chordata; class Mammalia; order Carnivora; family Felidae; genus Neofelis; species Neofelis nebulosa. Next base: position 82,948,404 of record NC_080790.1, on the reverse strand, counting down.
GGAAATGTGTGGCCCAACACAGGGAAACTGAGTAAGAGTGAGAACACCCATTACTGAAAACGCGATTCATGAATTTTCATTTAAGAAGAGCTCAGGAGAACATCAGCCACGTCGATGAGGCATGGGTTCCCAGACAGATGTTTCGGCCAGAAGCCAAAGAGGGTAAAGACAGAGATTCCAGGCAGGCGAAAAGTCTTCATGCTTCAAAGAGGAGAAGAGAAATGGGTACAGGGTTCAGGGAGTAGTGACGAGGCTGAAGGGAATAGACGGGTGTGCAGTTGGAGGGTAGAAATTAAAGGTGAACTGAAAATCAAAAGGGGAAATCTTAGTGCAAAGAGGTCAAGGCAGGGGCAGCAGCCACAGCCTCTAACGCAGAACAATCACAGAAGTGAGGCGACAGAGGGCGTCACTTGTTGGCCGAGGTGCAGGAGGCCCCGTGGCCAGGATCAATGACAGCCCAATGTCATCTGTACTGGTTAGGCACTCGCCAGCCAAGTAACAGGAGTTACCTGTGCCTATCATGGACCGGTTCGAGAAGAGGAAACCAATGAAAAGGAGAAAGCGAAAATTTTCTGTGTACCCTGGGCAAGATACATCCCTCTTTGATCACTTGAGAATGATAAAGGGGAAGTTCACGGGCATCAGCAGCACAAGGACCTTGCATTTGGCAGTGGACCCAGGATGGGCTTCCCGTCTGGTCATGCCTCTTCCCATTGCCCAATCCTGGTTTCTCCCCCCGCTTGCGGAATAAGTGCTGATGGACCTCCCTTCATTTGCTGACCAACACATTTACAGAATGTAGTCAGTAGGCGGGTATCAACCCGACATCTGCTCTGGCCAGGCCCTGTGTTATATGACAGATACTCACTGGAGATGGGATGGCAAGATCAACAGAGGTTTCTCTCCACAAGCAGGGTAACACGTTCATGTGAACCCAGCTGCAGTGAGAGGGCCTGCCGTAGGGCTGACGAACCCTTCTCTTCCCCCCTGGCTTGTTTCCCTTTCGTTCCCACAGCATCTTCCCAGACTTTTGGTTTGTTTGGCTTGCACCTCTATCTTGAATCTCTGGCTGTGAGTCACTGGTCCCACTTCCTAGCCACTGAGGAAATGGACACCATCTGATGGGTCCCCACCTGCCTTTCCCAATGCAAAATTTCTGGGATTTTCAACCGTAGTCTCCCTCCCCTCCCCCCGCAACTCCTCCTCCCAGAGAAAAGTGCCTGTTTTTCTAGAGTTAGCCCCTCCCCTTGCGTGCCGGGTGTGATCTCTCAATCCCACCAGCCCTGAGTGCAGTCTTACCTCTTAAAGGGTTCCTCCCTGTCTCATCCTTATGTCTCTATGGGCTTTCCCACCCGTCTCTACAGTTGGTGCAGGCTCCTCGCCCTAAGGAAAGACTTCCTTTACATTCACTTTCCCATGCGACTGCCGCCCTCCCTCCACCTCTCCTTCCTTCCCGCCCAAGCGCTTGCCCAAGGCCCTACCCCAGCCTCCGCCACCCCCATTGCACACCCACTCCTTGGACCCTTAGGGTCTGATTTCCGGAGTCCTACTTGAACTGCTCGCTAAAAGGTAACTGAAGACCTTTCGAGTGACATGCAAATCTCAATTCTCATCTAGCCCCCACTGGGACCATTTGACGCTGTGACCACTTCCCCTTTGAAACTCCAACCCACACCCCACCCCCTTCTTGCTCTCCTTCCCACCACTGATCGTTCTTTCTGGATTCCCACTCTGATCCCTCTCTCCCCCTACAGCTCAAACGCAGGTGTGCTTGATCTTCCATTACTTCTCTCTCCAGGGACGCTCATGGATTCCCACACCTGCAACCATCAGCACATGCAGGTGGTTTTAAGACCCACATCCAGGTGGACCTTCTTCTTAGCACCCCTTGCTTCACCTTACTTGCAACTTCTTGCATGCTACCTACACAATATGCATTGTGTTCACCCACTTATTTTATGACTCCCTGACATTGACCCAATTCAGGCCTTTATCTTCTCACCAGGACTACTGCAATGGCTTCCTAATTTTTCTCCACATCTGCCATAGTCCTCATGCACTCAATTTCGTTTCCTTCTCGAAAACCAGCGATGGTTCACACAGCCCATAGACTAATGTCCAAATTCATTGCTTAAGAGTCTTCGCTCTGGATGCATGAGTTGCAGACTATGGAGAAATTATTTTGCCTTCTTTGAGTCTTGATGTGGTTGTAAGAGCAGTCGTTCAGGTTGTACACTGCACAAGTATGCCCAGATGACGGAATCCGTTAACACTAAAATCAAACTCATGCTCCAGCCACCAAATCAGTGGCCTAGGCCGAGTCTCAGTCTGGTCAGAGTAGGAAGAAGTCTTTCCCTAGTTTCCCCCAAAGGTTCAGGAAGGGCTGGGACTTCCCAGATTTCTTCCACAATACATCCATATTCCTGCTGCTACCTGACACTCAGACTCAAATCTTTTATTTTTCCCAAGTGTACCAGGTACTTGAATAGCCAAGGGTGAGTTTCCATCATCTCTGCAGCAGTTTGTTCCTTTATTCTGCACTTGGGGAAAGCCTCGTCCTCCAATGCTCCTTGGTCTGGGAAGGCTCTGTGCATCCCCCCAAATTGGAACTTCCTCTTTAGTCCACATCTTGGTTGCACATTGATTGAGGACTGTGCCACTCTGGCTTGGACTGTGCTTTTGGTTGGGAATCCATCTCCTGCACTTGGTTTTGGGTGATGTGATAGCAAACCCAGAGTGGAGCCCACTCATGTTTGCTCTTTTGAGCTTAGTATTCCCAGAAGACCTGAACTTGTCACTAAGCACTATGGGGGTTACAATCTGGAAGACAAAGGGATAGAGCAGAGTTTAAGGAGCAAACATGTATATTTTGAAGGAGGCAGATTAGAGAATGATTTTAAAATAGCTGTCTGAATTAAAGCGATAGTACAAAATAGCCCTGGGTATACTGGAAAAACACAGATGAGTAAAAGAAAACCAAAATGACTCCTAATCCCTCCAGCCAGAGAGAACCGTTATCATCATTTTGCTCTATAACCTTATAGATGTTATTATATATTGATGATCTACCAAAAATAAAATGAGATTTATGTGTTACTTACTACTTTACTTGGTGTATCATGAGTACTTTCTTTTTTAAATTCTTTTAATGTTTATTTTTTTATTTTTGAGACAGTGAGAGAGAGAGAGAGAGACGGAGCACAAGAGGGGAAGGGGCAGAGAGAGAGGGAAACATAGAAACTGAAGCAGCTCCAGGCTTTGAGCCATCAGTACAGGGTCCAACGCAGGTGGGGCTCAGACCCACGAACTGTGAAGTCATGACCTGAGCCAAAGTTGGACGCTTAACCAACTAAGCCACCCAGACGCCCCTATCATGAGTATTTTCTGACGATATAAAATATTTTCTATGGGATTAATATTTTTAATGTCTGCATAGTATTCCACTGGGTCATTGTACCATGATTTATTTAAACATTCCCCAAATAGGGAGATTTTCATTTTGTCTCCATTTTATGTAATGCTGTAGTCAACATCCTTGTAACTATCTGATACAACATAACTTTTCTCTTAAGAATAAATGCCTTAGTGGGGCGCCTGGGTGGCGCAGTCGGTTAAACGTCCGACTTCAGCCAGGTCACGATCTCGCGGTCCGTGAGTTCGAGCCCCGCGTCGGGCTCTGGGCTGATGGCTCAGAGCCTGGAGCCTGTTTCCGATTCTGTGTCTCCCTCTCTCTCTGCCCCCCCCCCCCCGTTCATGCTCTGTCTCTCTCTGTCCCAAAAATAAATAAAAAACGTTGAAAAAAAAAATTTAAAAAAAAAAAAAAAAAAGAATAAATGCCTTAGAAAGACAAGCGCTGGATCACAGGCCAGGTACATTTTTAAGACTTTTGATATCTGTAACTAAACTGGCCCTGGAATCTCCACACCAACCTAACCTTCCCATTGGAGACCAGCGACTTGCCAATTCCACCACCCTCACCAAAACAGGTGTTTCAGATCACAGATGTTTAAACCTGAATGTAGTCTAAGAGATGACCCACAGCAAGGGTCTCATACCTGTCTGCCACTGGACCCACGGGGACCCGGACAGGGCATTGTGTATCTATCAAGCTCTGCAGGTGACGCTTCTGCACAGCCAGGTTGGAGAACCACTGATGAAGTCCAAACCTCACGCTCCCTGTTTGAGGAAACTAAGGGCCAGAGACCCTTCTGGGGGTCTTGTTTAAGTTGGCCCATTGGTGGAACAAAAATTAAAATGTATCCAAAAGACAAAGGAAAGGATGCTGTTAGATGGGGAATGAAATGATAATCATTTTGCAGTGAATTATGGATAAGAGAGGCAGTCATCCCTAGGTGTTTATAGTAGAAACTTCATTCTGGGTCTGCAGACGATCTAAGAACATAGAGAAGGAATGCTACTCTTTCCTCCATTTCATGGAGGAAACATCCCCAGAAAATTGGCTTATCACCATTTGTTCATCTTAAACTTGCATTTTTAAAAAGTTTTTTAAGTTTATTTACTTATTTTGAGAAGAAAGAGAGTGAGCGCATGAGCAGGGGGGAGCAAAGGGAGAGAGACAGAGAGAGAGAGAGAGAGAGAGAGAGAAAGAATCTCAAGCAGGCTCCTCACTGTCAGCAGAGCCTGACACATGGCTCGAATTCACAAACTGCAAGATCATGACCTGAACTGAAACTAAGAGTCAGACACTTAACCAACCGAACCACCCAGATGCCCCCAAACTTGTATTTTTTTAAGTCTATCCTTTTAAAGATATTTTTATGTTTATTTATTTTTGAAAGAGAGACAGAGCACAAGTGGGGGAGGGGCAAAGAGAGAGAGGGAGACACAGAATCTGAAGCAGGCTCCAGGCTCTGAGCTGTCAGCACAGAGCCCGATGCGGGGGTCGAACTCATGAACGGTGAGATCATGACCTGAGCCAAAATCGGGTGCTTAACTGACTGAGCCACCCAGGTGCCCCTTTAAAGTCTATCCTTAAAGGAAAGGGAGGAAAGGAACATACAGATAAACTCCTACAGATAAACTATGTGTGAATTTATTTTTTTTAAATAAAGAAAAGTTATTTTTACAAAAGCTGCAACAAATAAATTTGTGTCAACCCAAAGAAAAAAAGACAGAAAAATTCATTTTTAAACAAAAATCAATCCTGATGACATAAGTCAAGTAACCGTTTCTTGGTTGGGGGAAAAGCCGTGCATTTGCAGATGAAAACATTTCCCAGGAGGAGAAAAATACTGTAGCTTTGTGGCTTTAAGAGTCTTGAGTGAGCGGCATTAGGGCACAATTGGATTTTGTGTCTATTTTAGGGTACATCTAACTCAAGTGTAAGAAGCCTAGACCCTGTGACCCGTCATCGCTGCAGGCGTGAGCACACAGAGAAGAATCATGAATCCGTGTGTGTGTGTGTGTGTGTGTGTGTGTGTGCGTGTGCGCGCGCGCGTGCGTGCAGTGGGCAGGAAAAGCTGAGGAATCTTGCCTGAGACGCGTGGTCTTTTAGAGACCAGCTGAATTAGCAATTGCAACCAATGGCTGTTCCCAGTTACCACTTTACAAGAAAAAGTGATTGCAGCACCCTTTTTTTTCTGAGAAAGGAAGCATTCTCAGAAAGGAAAGAGAAGGTTTTTTTGCTTTGTTATTTACTGCTGTCAGGAGATACACAGCTTGTGGTTTCGAAAGTCTGAATTGCCTATCACCAAATCCACCTTACCACTACCACTAGTGAAATGAAGCGTTTCTTTCTTGAGCGTTGATCGATCAATGCGCAACTTTGTAAATGAGCACCCTCCCCCTGCATTGCCCTGAGTGCCACCGGACACAGCCTGGGACCCCGAGGAGCTTAGGCTACGGAATGGGGAGTGAGAGCGGGTTCACATGTTACCCTGCAGGCAAGACTCCAACTTCCCTCAAGCTTTGCACAGGAAGACAAAGAACATTCCCAGAAGCCACTCAGCTTGCTGATGCAATCAGGCCAAAGGAAAAAGCAGCCAACGGTGTTGGGAGAAACTACAACGTCTTCATCCGGGAAATGATCTTTTCCCTGCTTTGGGAGAGTTATGATACACTTGGCACATCAGAATCCTTAGGTGACCACCAGGACGACACTCCTCAGGTGGTCCCGAGGGCTTCTCAACCTCCGTCCAGCTGACACTGGGGCCCGGTAATTCTTGGTTGGAGGGCGCTGTCCTACGTCTTGTGAGGTGTTCAGCAGCGTCTTTGACCTCTACTCACTAGACGCCAATAGCTGCCTAAATCCCCCAGTTGTGACAACAAAAAATGTCCCCAGACATTGCCAAATGTCTCCTGGGGCACAATCACACACAGACACCCCTCTCCATTCGAGGTGACACTCCCTGTTTCCCAGGAGACCACGCACAGGCAGGTGAGGAAAACATCGGAGAGGGGGACCTAAGAAAGGACAGGAGAACAGAACGATTGTCTGTCTGCCATATTAAGAGAAGAGCAAGCTGGCCGGTAACAACACCACCAGCAGCCACAGCGTGAGACACTCCAGTGTTCCAGTCTCGTGTCTTCTTCCCCAAACATATCCATGAGTAGGTGTTGGTCTATCTTAACAAAGGCTCACCAGTATTCTTCTTGGTTTTGTTTTTGTTTTTTTTGTTGTTGTTGCTATTTTGACCATTTCTTTTTTTTTTAATATATGAAATTTATTGTCAAATTGGTTTCCATACAACACCCAGTGCTCATCCCAAAAGATGCCCCCCTCAATACCCATCACCCACCCTCCCCTCCCTCCCACCCCTCATCAATCCTCAGTTTGTTCTCAGTTTTTAAGAGTCTCTTATGCTTTGGCTCTCTCCCACTCTAACCTCTTTTTTTTTTCCTTCTGCTCCCCCATGGGTTTCTGTTAAGTTTCTTAGGATCCACATAAGAGTGAAAACATATGGTATCTGTCTTTCCCTGTATGGCTTATTTCACTTAACATCACACTCTCCGGTTCCATCCACGTTGCTACACAGGGCCATATTTCATTCTTTCTCATTGCCTCGTAGTACTCCATTGTGTATGTAAACCACAGTTTCTTTATCCATTCATCAGTTGATGGACATTTAGGCTCTTTCCATAATTTGGCCATTGTTGAAAGTGCTGCTATAAACATTGGGGTACAAGTGCCCCTATGCATCAGTACTCCTGTATCCCTTGGGTAAATTCCTAGCAGTGCTACTTAAGCAGTATTCTTAAAGTCACCCAGACTCTCTGTCACCAGGTTGGGGTCTGAACCGGGTCCCCCATGCTCCTTCTATTGCTATAACAAGGTATAGAACTAATGATCGACTGTGGAATTTTGAACAAAACAACGTAAAATGGTGTCACACTAGAAAGGTCCTAGATCACCAAAAGGAGCAGTTGACTTTTTTAGATGCGGGTCACATCCTTCTCACTGATTTTGGAAACTTTTTCAGAGGCAATGGATATTAGCTTTGAGCAACAATATAAATTTTAGGGGGGAAATGATTAAGAAGGCACAGACAATATGGAAGGAAATAGAGTAATAACAAAACAACTAGTTATGGCCTAGTAAGAAGCTTAAAGATATAAATGTGACATTTTTAGAAGAAAGAAAATAGAAATTCAGGGGAAACTTCTTTTTCTTATGTAATAAGTGGCGCTTCCAGAGGCACACCCAACCAGAAATTAAACTTGGGTGTATGTGCAAGGAATAATCCTCTTAACTGAGGGACTTTTCCACCCTGTCATAAGGTAAGTGAGGATAAGAAATCACTTGGGATTCCCTGTGAGACCATACTCATTTGGAAAGTCATATCACCTTTCACTCACGGACAGTGTCTTCCCTTAGAAGAGTAGGACCCAGGAAAAGAGGAAGAGGGGAAGGACTTTCTTGGGGGGAAACGTTGATCCCACTTGGGAGAATGAGTTATGGCCAAAGAGACAGAGCACATGGTGGCCCTGGTCCGTAGGGTGCCTGGGTGGCGCAGTCGGTTAGGCGTCCGACTTCAGCCAGGTCACGATCTCGCGGTCCGTGAGTTCGAGCCCCGCGTCAGGCTCTGGGCTGATGGCTCGGAGCCTGGAGCCTGTTTCCGATTCTGTGTCTCCCTCTCTCTCTGCCCCTCCCCCGTTCATGCTATGTCTCTCTCTGTCCCAAAAATAAATAAAAAACGTTGAAAAAAAATTTAAAAAAAAAAAAAAAGAGCCCTATGTCTAGCTCGGATTACTCTCAAAGGGAGAATCCTGCTTTGAAAAAAAAAAAAAAAAAAAGGGGCGCCTGGGTGGTGCAGTCGGTTAAGCGTCCGACTTCAGCCAGGTCACGATCTCGCGGTCCGTGAGTTCGAGCCCCGCGTCAGGCTCTGGGCTGATGGCTCGGAGCCTGGAGCCTGTTTCCGATTCTGTGTCTCCCTCTCTGTCTGCCCCTCCCCTGTTCATGCTCTGTCTCTCTCTGTCCCAAAAAAAAAAAAAAAAAAAAAAAAAAAAAGTTGAAAAAAAAAAAAATTATGCACGAGAAGGACACCTGATGCAGCATCCACTGGAGCTGCCAAGGCAATAATCACAACCTCCGCCATGGTGTTCTGGATGCATCCTACAGGGACAGCTTTGTTAGTGTGGGTAGAACCTCACCTCCCTGCAAGGCTATCCCTGTGTCTTCCACCAGCCCATCATCATAGCCACCTGGTAACTTATTACAGACCTCAAAATATTGGTTTTCTGTAGCCCAAACCTTCATCATCTCATGCCCTCGCGGTGACAGCACACTCACCAGTCCCTGAGCAGTGAGGAGCATGGGTAACAGACATTAAAGGTGAGGGTCCCTTTCACATTTGCCCTCTGGAAAAAGGCATGCTGAACGACCTTTGACCCGTGACCCAATGATGTTTGACTGGACATAGTACTGTAGACCTAACAATTGTAAGGAAAGTGATTTGAGAATGTGCAAATCAGGCGCTAAAGTAGTCATAGAAAAATTATCATCTTGCTTCTCATGCCAATGGAATTGTAACAACAAGTACCAAGAGATTATTTAACAGGATATTAACAAATTCTCTGGCCAGGATGCAATAAAACTAGAAATAATTAACAATGTTACTGCAAAGGCAGCCATATTGGTCCAAATGAAAATCAAAACTCAAATATCCCCAAGTTAATAAAATCATAACCAGAAGAATGTCACATATTAAATTTCTGGAAACCAGCCAATGAAGAAAAACAAACAGAAGTTTGGTAACATACATACCTCTTGTATACACAGAAGATACCAGGAAACTGAGTAAGACTCCTTGAAATGGCCCAAGCCACCACATTAAATACCAACTCCATCTAAAGACAAAAGAAAGATGTTGGGGGCTGGAGGAGGGGCACCAAGGGGGGTGTAGTTATGGAAAGTTATGAGAGAAAGTGCAGTAAACAAAAGTAGGTTGCTATGCAGACTTAAATAGGGTGCATTCTCCACCGATGAGAGATTCTGGTGATTTAGAGTCATACCTCTCTTCCTGGTACAGAGTGGGAAACGTACAAATAGAGAGTCCCCTTAGAAATGCGAATATTCCTTACAAAAGGGTAATTTCTACTGTGTTCAGGGCTTCTCTCATTTCTTAAAAATAATCAGCTCAAAATAATCCATGGGCCCAAGGCGGCACATTCTATAATTCTATCCTTAGACGTTAAACCTGTTTATTGAACTCAACTCAAAATACCTTTGAAACACAAATTGGTTCTATTACTAAGGATGTTTCATGCTTATAGTTTTGGTCTTCAGTCAATTCTAACAGTCTGCTTGAAAATGGGCACAAAGAAGCTTAAAACACAGAGATTTTCGAAAGTCTTTATTGGTCGGTCCTCTGTTGAGATCTCTAAGACACAGTGGGTTCGCTATAGTGGCCTGCACTAAATTTTCTTGTTTTATTGTTCAAAGTACTCTGTGGCCTCTGCCCTTCTGCTTATCTCTAGCATCAATGATCCAAATCTCTTTCTGACCTTTCTCCTCTTCAACGGTTTCCTCTGAACTCCCTGCAAAGGGGTGCCTCGTGATTCTTTTTTCTCTTCTACGGCATTTGCTTGTTGGCTTTATTTTTTGTTTTCCTTTTTTAAAAGAGAGGCATCTTATTAGTGAGCCCGGTGGTTTATAACCACTGGGGGAAAAAATCAACCCTCTTGTTCAAGAACAATCAGGAGTAAACAAACTTACCTCTTTACATGTGAGTTCACACATGGTCGTGGTGGTAAGGTGATAAGCAAATCAGGGCTTCCTGGCCAGAACAAACAAGTGCATATCATCAGTAGAATTTTCTCGTTATGTGTTTACCGTCTATCCTACATGTCTTAGGCAGCAATATCAAACAACTTGAAAGAAAGAAAGAAAGAAAGAAAGAAAGAAAGAAAGAAAGAAAGAGAGAAAGAAAGAAGATAGAGAATGAGAGAGAGAGGGGAGGGGAGGGAAGGAGGAAGAAAGGCTCAATTACGTGCCAAAAATTCTAGTTCATGATTCTAGTTAAAATAAAAGACACAACTCTGACAACCATCCGAGAAGGCCACTCCCATAGTCTCCCTTCTTTCAGACAACCAAAGCAAAACCCAACACATCAAGCCACCATCACAATCAAGAATTGGCCTCGTTGTGGAGAGCTGCTCTGGCACAATGCCACGTTTAAACCATCTCTGTGGTATGATTGAAGCAGCATAGGGGCAGCAGAAAACATTTCCCTCCTTCTCTTCTAAGTTCTTTGGCTGATCTAATAATTACATTGACATAAGACAGATAACAGGAGAAAAAGAAATTAATTTCATATGTGCAGGAGCCCCATAAAAGTAGGAGAACCAAAGAAGTGATCAAAGCAAGCAACTTATATACCTTTTAGATAAGCAGTAAGTCTGTGATGAACTCACAAGGCCGAGAAGTTTGGGCTTGAAGTAACAAAGCAGTGAAGAAGTAAATTTTGTCCATGCAGCTTTCTCAGCCGTAAATTCCTGATCTCTGGTGAGAAAGATCCTTCTACCCTCCTTGTACAGAGAGGGTACCTTTCACATGGGAAATGTATCTCCTGCTTTCAGGGGGACAAAGGAGGGTACGAGTGACCTTCTTGCACTGGCTGTTTCCCAAGTGTCTTTAGCTCAAGATAATATGCCAAAAATGGCACTTCAGGGGATGGTATATTCTTCTCTCCTTCAGGAGTGTTTAAACTAGCTGTTGAGGAGAGAGAGAGAGAGAGAGAGAGAGAGAGAGAGAGAGAGAGAGACTTCTCTTTATTTGGATGTGTCAGATATAAAAAGGAAAACTTTTAAGTGTCCCCGGTGGTCCCAGTCGGTACTGAGATGGGCTGTGAGCACAGTCTGGACACTCCACTTTGGGACAGGTGACGGTGGAGAGGCACATCATGGCAATCCCCCCTGACACCAACGTGTGCCTGTGCTCAGCCTGCATTGTTGTGATGGCTCAGCTTGCTCCTAGTAGAAAGTTGTTGTGATTTGAAGCATCATTTCAACAACCCCAAATGTGCCCTTCCCCACTCTCCCTCACCAGCCCACTGATTCCCAGAAGAGAGCCGTTGACAAAGAACGGAACTACTCCAAGCTGTTCCATCGGAAGCAGATCAGCTCTCATTCATTTATTTACTCCCATGATTTGTGGAGGGAGGGGGCAGTGAAGGACGGGCAGGGAAGCATGACATTGTTGCTTCAACTTGAATTTCATTTTACTGATTATTAAAAGCATTTATTTGGCTAGGTTACACCAAAAAGATACATAAAAGTTGCTTCTGAGCCATTAAGTCATTTTATAATTTAAACCAAAACATCCTCATCATAGAAGCCCCAAACTTAGTATGTTTCTTTTATCTCTTTTCCAAGGGGAGAAGCTCACAACATTATTCTGGAGAAAAATCTGCATTGTTTATGGTTGGTATTGATCAGAAAGAAAGTCTAATGGGAAAGACGGAACTATGGAGGAGGATTACATTTGTCAGAATTCTTTCAACTGCAAGAAACAGCGACCCAACTTACACAGAAATGAGGAAGAGTTAACTCCTGAACTTGAGAATTCTGAGGGAGTTTAAGCACAGCAGGATCCAGGATCTCCAACAACGTCATAGGACTTTCTTATTCTTTCTCGCTCTCCCTCCCCTTCTCTGATTGTGCTCATCTGTCTAGCTCTTCATTTTTGGCATGACTCTTTCTTGATTCTGACAAATTCTATGCTTATGGAAAGAAAAATTGCCACTGGCACATCTACTTCTGAGAGAGGTGCTGCAGGGGGTCGGGGGGACAGAGAAGGAGAGACAAACATACAATTTTCCCCACTTAGTCCAGCTAAAACGAAATTCTGAACGCTTCTGGCTTACCCATCCTGGGGCACAAAGCTATTGTTGAACTATCTGCAGACCATGCAGTGTCAGGACTGACCAAGACTGGATCATGGACCATGGGATCCATATGTATACAGGTGGTAGTTTCCTAATGGAATCAAAAGAAGGGTAGGGAAATTTATGGATCATACCCAAAGTAGAGTCCACCACAAACCTAGACCCCGTCTAGAAGTAAGCAAAAATAGGAAGAAAACCATTACTCAGGGCCATCATGGCATATTGGATTTTGGAGTCAGCTAACCCTGCGTTCCAATAGTATTGTATACTTGGGAAAGGTATTTGAGCTTCAGAAGCTCAACACATGCATCCTCAAAATGTAGCTCAGAAGGGTGGTGTAAGGGTTTGTATGCTAAGTGCCTGAAACACGGTAAATGCTCTCAGCGAAATATTAATCCCTACAGCCATCACACGTACCATTGAGATACCAGGTGTGGTTCCCCTGTGACAGGTTTACATGTTTGTGCAAAACACCTACATTCATTCAACCTTGTCCTGCGTTCTCCTGGTTTCAGAGAGTAAATGCACCGCCTCCAGTGTCGTACCTGCTGTCACCCTCGCCCCACAGCAGCCCATATTAAATGTCAGCTCTCTGCTCTTTTCCTGTAACAGAGCTTCCGTATCTCCATTCCGCCTCAGCTTCCGTATCTCCATTCCGCCTCAGCTAGCCATCACATTGTAACAAAATCAACTGAGTTTATCCCCGCAACTGTGTGGGTGTAGTTGTTGGAGACATTTTCATTTAAAAACAAAAAACAAACAAACAAACAAAAACCCTACTCATGCTGATATTGCATACACCTACTTTTTTTTTTTTTTTCATTTAATTCTAGAAAGGTATGTGGTGGTGGACTGATGGAGATGTTTTTGGGAAAACATAGCATTCTACAATCCCTAAATGTTACTAAGTAGCTGATCACTTAAGCAGAAAGCCAGAACTAATTGAGACACAGAACCAAGTAACAGGCCTCAAAGATCATTCAAGTCAATACCTAATGTAGAACCAAAGGTTTTGGTGTCCAGTGACATGCTGCTCTCAAAAGCTTGAGCCAAAGTGACGCGTGACCATCAACAGATTCTGCATTAGAGGGGTGTCTGGGTGGCTTGGTTGGTTAAACGTCCGACTTTGGCTCAGGTCATGATCTTGCGGTCTGTGAGTTCAAGCCCCACATCAGGCTCTGTGCTGACAGCTCAGAGCCTGGAGCTACTTTGGATCCTGTGTCTCCCTCTCTCTCTCTGCCCCTCCCCCACTTGTGCTCTGTCTCTGTCTCTCTTTCTCTCTCAAAAATAAATAAACATTTAAGAAAAAAAAGGTCCTGCATCAGAGCTCGAGGTGAATAAAAGTTTGATAAACTCAAAACTAAGATTACCCTTTGTTTTGTTTCATCAACGTACTATAGGAATTCAAGAACCACACAGAGTCAGACCAACTTCAAGCTTCTCCTTATGGTGAAATGTGCATACAGAACTTACCATGCTTGAGTGTGCCGTTTTGTGACACTAAATATATTTGCCTTGGGGCGCCTGGGTGTCTCAGTCGGTTGAACGTCCGACTTTGGCTCAGGTCACAATCTCGCGGTCCGTGAGTTCGAGCCCTGCGTCGGGCTCTGTGCTGACCGCTCAGAGCCTGGAGCCTGTTTCAGATTCTGTGTCTCCCTCTCTCTCTGACCCTCCCCCGTTCATGCTCTGTCTCTCTCTGTCTCAAAAATAAATAAACGTTAAAAAACAATTTATAAATACATTTGCCTTGTTGTGCAACCCATCACCACCATCCATCTTGAGAACTCGTTCACCTTCCCCAGCTGAAACTCTGCACCCATTCAAATCTAGTTTAATAATAAATGTTTCATGCATGTCAAAAATACATAGAATGATATCATGAACACACAGGCACCTGCCAGGCAGCTTTCCCAAATTATAGTTTGTAACATTTCATCCGGATCTCCTCCTCCTCCTATTTTCTTCTTTTTTTTAAGAGATGGAACATTTGTCCATACAACTAGAAACCCCCACGTGGTCCACTCAGGCCCATTTCACTCTCCTTCACCCTCAAGGTGGCCACTATGTTCATAATTTTATAACATTTGTGCATATCCACAAATAACACATAGTACTGGGTTTTTTTAATGTTTATTTTTTTGAGAGAGAGAGAGAGTGTGTGTGCACACAAGTGGGGGAAAGGCAGAGAGAGGGGGAGAGAGAGAATCCTAAGCCAGCTCCATGTTGTCAGTGGAGAGCCTGGCACAGGGCTCGATCTCACGAATCATGAGATTCTGACCTGAGCTGGAATCAAGAGTCGGGCGCTTAACTGATGAGCCGCCTAGGCACCCCAACATAGTACTGTTTTTTGTTTTATTGTATCTTTACTATATATAATGACTGTAACTATTGTGTGTATTCTTCTGAAACTCTTGATCAACATTGCTTTGAGTTTTACCGGTATCAGGACCCTCCCCCAAATCTGGCTTCAACTCTCATGTCCTTTCTCTCCATCCTTTCCATCTCTTTCCCTTTCCTGATACTGATTCATAGGGGTTTAGAGCCAGAGTCCAGTGAACAGTAGAAGAAGAGAAGCCATGGTATCCCTGGGCGATACCATGAAGAACCCTGGATCAAGGGACCTACCTCTTATATCATGGAGTGCCAACCACGTGACCTAAAATCTGTTTTTCCTCATCTGAAGATCTGTGAACAAGGAACCCACGCAAGACTTTTTGTCTTGTTCCTGATTTTCAGCTGGGTGTGACACTGAGATTAAGCTTAGTTCCCCATAACCTAAGTACAAACAGCTCCAACCAAAGGCCCACTGAGAGGGACACTGCAGAGGAATTGGTCCTACCGCCCTCACCAGCCCCGGGCCCCACCCCTCACCAAAGAACAACACTCCACATCCGGAGAGAGGTCAAGGGACGGGATTTCAACTCCTACTGTGTCGGCTTGACTGGTAGATTTGCCCAACTGTCCCTGTGCCTCTGAACTAGAGGAACGTGGACTGGAGAAGAGGTGGGGGCACGGATGCTCACTGCCACGCCCACGTGGGCACACGCCACCAGAGGCTCTGGCTTCTAAGAAGTAAGAACGATGGGTCCTCACGCGCCTGCAGTCCTGATGGTAGACCGCGGCAGAAGGTGAGCTGGGAGCTTCAGGTGAGGGGAACACAAGCATCACAGGTCCATGGTACCAGGCCACCGCTGGTCATCAGCAGGAAAGAATAGCCGGATGAGAGCTCCCGGTAAGTGGGACACGGAGGTGTCACCACCCACCTACCTGAAAACCTTGGACAACAAGCTAAGAGAGCAGCGGAGATGCCCCAGGGAGGCAGCTGCCACCATGTGCAAAGACGGAGACATCTCTCTTTCTGTCTCTCACTGCTCCAACTAGGGCATGAGACACAGAGCAAGAGGACAGGTGCCTGATAGCACATGACGCCCACCTTCACACCAGTCCCGAGACTCATCTCCCCTCTCCGCTGAGAGAGCAAAAGAAAAAGAAAGGCTTTGAATCAAATGACTGATGTTTGGGGGCGCCTGGGTGGCTCAGTCAGTTCAGCATGATTTCGGCTCAGGTCATGATCTCATGGTTCATGAGATCGGGCCCTGCATGGGTTCTGCACTGGCAGCACAGAGCCGGCCTGAGGTTGTCTCTCTCCCTCTCTGTCTACTCCTCCCCCGCTTGCTCTCTATCAAAGTAAATAAACGTTAAAAAAACAATGCCTGAGGGGCACCTGGTTGGCTCAGTTGGTGACGTGTCCAACTTGATCTCACCGCTCGTGAGTTCAAGCCCCATGTTGGGATCTTTGCTGACAACTCAGAGCCTGGAGCCTGCTTCAGATTGTCTCCCTCTCTGTCTGCTCCTCCCCAGCTTGCTCTCTGTCTCCCTCAAAAATAAATAAACGTTAAAATTTTTTTAAAAAATGGCCAACATTTTAATATGGACTAGAGCTGCATCCTATAAATCCCAAATAATTCTCCAAAATACCCAAAATGACTAGCAATGTATAAAATTAGCTAGATCATAATTAAAGGACCTGATGGGAAAGGGGACTCAGCACTGGGGGGGGAATATATTTGTACCACACTCATTGAGCTCAGTTACCTGGCTACCCCCCATCGTCCACCTGCTGCAACAGTATTACAGAGTGCTTGTGGTGATAAGGTGAGATTTCATTTTGCACTTTTCCTTCCTTGATGAGACATCTCTAGAAAAGTCTTACAGCAAAACACTTACGCATTCAATCATGTAAGAAGCCCAAGGCTGCATGTTATGCCTTTAAGGGATCTTTTTTGTGTGTTTCTGAAGCAAGAAGGGGTTTAGGATCAGCGTGCTCATCTACTCTCCACGGTGTATAATTCACCAGTATAGATTTGTATTGCTTTGTGTCAAATCAATTCTAATGAGAAGCCCTTTGAGATAGAAAGGGGGAAAAAATCCCAGGGCGCCCTCTGCAGGACACTTGGAGCAATCATGGGCACCACTCAGGTGGCCTCAGACCTCACGAGGTTTATGGGTTTGGGGGATATCCTCGCGGCTCATCCGCAAGGAGTTTTAAAGAACTTTCAGGAAGCCAGGCAAAGCACATCTTTTGGATTCTCTGTCTCAGGTCCCACCCTTGAGATGTGGGACAGGCACAGCCCACTTGGAGCGTCACTGGGCAAAGTCCTGGAGGAATGGACGCTGCAACAGAGGAACAGAAATCTGCTTCCCGTTTGCTATTCGTCCTTCAAACTCCATCTCAAAATATGATACAAATAAAACCAGGCCAGATTATCCTTATTTTGCTTGGAAGCCATTATGTAGAGTCACAAAAAACAAACAAACAAACAAACAAAAAACCCAACAACAACAACAACAAAAAACTTGGACAGGAAGGAGCCCGCGAGCCAATGTCACTGATGCTCCTGGGCCCCAAGTTGGCTCCCGTTATTCATCATTTGGCAGACACCTGCGAAGGCGCCAGGACAAGGCAATGTCTGTACCTGTTGGCGCACAAACTGGCTACTGTCACAGTTGAGACGTACTACGGCTATTTTCCCCTTGTGTAAGAGAGACAAAGCCTGTCTAACATGCATAAGGTCATTTGTGGGGATTTTCAAAGCTAGCTTGCACTGCTGAAGAAAAAAGTTGGAAAACTGAGAAGGGAATCTGTTTTCAAGCACGAAGGTTAGGGGTGAATTTCCAGCCCTTGTCCACCCGCCCTCAATGAGATATTTGGTTTTGTTGATTTATTCCAACAGACATGGAGTGCCTACTAAGAATACCCTCTCAAGGCCTCAAGCATCTCTTCCCAAGAATGTCTCAAGAAATTTCTCAAGAATATCTGTGTCCTGGGGCACTTGGCTGGTTTCGTCGGAAGAGCGTGAGACTTTTGATCTCAGAGTCATGAGCTCAAGCCCCGTGTTGGGTGTAGAGATTACTAAAAAATAAATAAATAAACCTAAAAAGAAAAAAAAAAAAAGAATATCTGTGCCGTCAACTGTGGTATAGGAAATGAAATAAAGAGGATGACATCAGAGCAGGGCCAGAAACATCCTAAAATCCCAAACCTTCTTTTAGTTTTAGGGGAGCTCAACCTCCCCATAGGAGGTCAGCCCTCCACTGCAGCCTGCCTGACTCAGTCAGGCTCTGTCCTCTTCCTGTCTGGGGAGAGCAGTCTTCCCCACTGGGCCCTTAATACAAAAGACCCCCAAACACACCATCAGCCTCTTCTGCCCTTGGCGGGTTTTGTCATCACTGTTGTTGAAGTAATTTACTCTACCAGCATGGTTAGTGGGAGGCTAGAAGTTTCTCTCTTTCCGTGTGGAGCCTTGGGCTTTTCCTCACCTCTGTAGTATGACCCATCAAGTTTTTAAGATGCCCCCAACTGGACGGAGCAGTAGTGCCCCAGACACCATGACCCTGCTGGAGAAGCGCCCTGATAGGAGTCACCAGGAACGTGGCATGCACTTCCAACAGGTGCACTAGACAGGCCTGGGAATTACACAGCCTCACCCCAGAACGGAGACGTGTGCTACTGGGTCCTGCCAGATCAAAAACTTCCCACCCTAGAAGGAAAAAAAAAAAAAAAAAAAAAGAGAGAGAGAGGGAGGGAGCCAAACCATAAGAGACTCTTGAAAACTGAGAATAAACTGAAGGTCGATGGGGGTGAGAGGGAGGGGAAAGTGGGTGAGGAGGGCACCTGTTGGGAGGAGCAGTGGGTGTTGGATGGAAACCAATGTGACAATAAATTTCATATTTAATAAATAAATAAATAAACATTAAAAAATAAGAATAAAAAAAAACATCCCACCCTATCTTGTCGATCATTTCTTTTGAAACGTACAAAAATGTATAAAACAAGAAGTTTCCCATTGTCATTACCAAAATAGGAACTCAAATACGAGCCTAAAATTCTCCACTGAGACACCTTAGACTATTTCACTTTCTGGCATCTTTGGTCAACATGGTGTGAGTCACCACTTGTACAAGCTCTCTGGAGGGGAATTTGGAAGGATGTACCAGATGTCTTCATCTGGAAATCCTATTTCCAGTAATTTACCCAAGGCAAATCATCAGGTGAATGAGCCGTGTTTGCCAAAGTTACAGACTGGAAACAACCTAAACATCCATAAGTCAAGGGGTTAAATAAAGTATAATACCTCTATCCAATGGAATGCTATGCTACCGTTAAAAGCGATGCACGGTGACTATAGTTAATAATACTGTATTGCATATTCGAAACTTGCTAAGAGAGTAGATCCTAAAAGTTCTCATCACAAGATGTTGGCTTATTGTGGTGACCATTTTACAATACATACAAATATCAAATCATTATGTTGTACACCTAAAACTAATATCATGTTGTATGTCAATTATACCTGAATAAAAATGGAGCTTTGTGTTTATTGGCTCGTAACTATGTCCATGTGCTATTGCTATATTGGTATATTAGTATTTTACTAGAGAACATTTAGGTATGTATTTCAAGATCAAATCTTTGTAAATATCCATATGTAGGCTAAAATGCTAATAAATATTGGTTTTAAATAACTTCCCGTTTTATGAGTTTTTCTAGTGGGCAGAAAGTCGAGAAAAGCAAGAGCTGTCTACATTGTCCGAACAAAACAAAGCGAAATGCCTCCTTCTCTAGCTTCATCCTACCCTATAGAACACAGTCTTTGTTGTTTTCACAGGCAAACTGGCTTAAATGTCTGAGAATTGGGTGGGGTTTTTAAAAATTTTCTTTTAATTACTCTGGTTTTCAAACTTTTCTTGAGAAAATTTTAAACATAAAAAAGTTGAGAAAATAGCATGCTGGACCCCCATGAACCTCATTCATAGCCATCGATTCTTCCATGGTCTCCACCTCTCCCTGCACTGGATTATTTTGGGACAAATCTCAGACATCACAATGCTTAACTCATAAGCGTTTCAACATACCACTTCTGAAACACAAGGACTGTTTCGGAAACATACCAATACTACCATTATCATAAAAAAAAATTAACAGTAATGCTCCAATGTCATAAAACACCCAATCAGTGATAAATTTCCCTAAGGCCATTTCTTATAACTGTGTTACCTCGTGGATAGGTTACCTAATCTTTTATATCTTTAGTTTCTTTCTTTTTTTTTTTTTAAAGAGAATATATAGGATAATTGAAAGTATTAAATGAGATAATGTATTTAAAGAGGTTAGCATGGTATCTGGCACAGATGATTTGTGACATTATACACTTTCTCACTCCCTGGGTATTTATATGAATTTGCCCTTATACTGTAAATTACCTGTTCATTTCCTTTGGCCCTTTTTCTAGGGTGCATTATGGATATCAACCCTTAACTTCATACTTTTGCCCACAGTTTTTTGGTTTATTCTATGCTTTTTAAAAAAATTTTCTAATGTTTATTTATTTTTGAGAGAGAGACAGAGTGTCTGCAGGGGAGGGAAAGAGAGAGAGAGAGAGAGAGAGAGAGAGAGAGAGAATGCAAAGCAGGCCCCAGGCTCTGAGCTGTCAGCACAGAACCCGACATGGGACTCGAACTCACGAGCCATGAGTTCATGACCTGAGCTAAGGTTGGACACTTAACAGACTGAGCCACCCGGCCACCCCTACTTTTTTATGTCACTTATGATTATGTAGTAAAATATGTCAGTCTTTCTTTTCCTTTGTTTTGACCCAGTATGATATACATCTGCATTTTCTAATATTTTGTGTTTTCCTGTTTTTTTTATTTAGCACATATTAACTTTGAGAAATACTCTTTAAATGAGCCCTATAATCTATTCTTTCATTTAAAATGCAAAACAATGTAATCATTCTCTAATCCATGAGTTTATATATTTTATAGAATCAGGTTTTTCTTAAAGTGGAACAACTCTATAAATTATGTAAGATAATTTGGGTTTCCCCATATTTATGGTGATACCAACAACCAGTTTTTCTCTAGGGTCTAAAGTGCTTTTCACATATATAATACTCAAAAACAACCTATCAAGGAAGTACTATCCTCACCCGGGTTCTGGAAATGAGACCTGTGGCTGATGGAACAAAGAGATTAGAAAGCTTGAACCCATATTCTGCCTCTCTTTCTTCCTCAAAGCGGACTTCCTTAGCATGCCTGCCCCACAGCGCCGAAAATGAAGTAATGCATATAAAGCATGTAGGAGAATATCTGGAGTGTTGTAAGTGCTCTGTAAACGTTAACTATCATTATCATCATGAGCACTAACGCAGGAGTAAAAATCATGAGTGCAAAAGAATAATAATTTTGGTAAAAATGACAATATAATAAAAAATAATATTGTTAATACAATGTAGTAAGAGCCAATGTCCACTGAGGTCTTACTAGGTGCCAATAGGCATTATATTTACTTGCTGGTCATCCTACAGCATAGGTGCTTTTATTGTCCTCTTTTTATACCTAAAGCAACTGAGGCACAGAGTTTGTGACTTGCCTGAGAAAATCACCAGTTGTGCAGACGTACTCAGTTAGCAGGCGGTGGGGTTGTAACTGCAGTCTGAAGTCAGGGACACCCTTCTGGAGCCATTACGCTTAGAGCTCTGTCTTGTGGACACAGGAGGAGGACCTTCTGGCCCCCATCACAACTCTTGGGCTCAGTACTGCCATCTCTGAAGCGCAAGGGTTAAGAACATAGTGACAGACTTAGAAAAATGGCACTGAATACTTCAACCTTTGCCACGGCCTAAGAAAAGGAAAGCTATTCTTGGCCTTAAGTTAAAGACCCTCCGAAAGCTTACACGCACCGGTGAACATCCATCTCTTGAGCAAGGTGCCAGATGGAGAGCATTCCCTCAGCCGCCAGCAGAGGGCGCAGTGGAGCCGTGGGGAGGCACCGGCGTCCTTTCTTTTTTGCCAGGTTAAGGCGTGAACGTCATTTTCTCCTGTGTCTCTTGAGAAGAAATGCTTCTCTCTTTCTCAAAGGCCTTCACCCGCTTTCTTTTCCTCTTGTCATCCTTTTACTCAGGCAGGAGATTATGTTCATTTAAAACTGCCGTGGGAGAGACTTCTGCCGGTCCTGGGGTCATTTAAAATAACAAACAAAGCTAATTGACCCCGAAGTTAGATAAAGAAGAACCATAATAAGTTCTTGATAAAGCCTTGCTGATTGAAGAAAGAAGAATGTCATGATTGGCTGGGTCACCAGTAGGCTGGGAAGCTGGTGCTGTGTTTTTCAAATTGTTTTGGAAAACCAGAAGTTGGTCCTTAAGTCGGTGGGCCTTGACCTCGCATTTTGAAAAACTGAACGAGAGGAGAACAAAACAGAATCGAACATATAACAAAAAACGGAATTGTTTTTTTCATTCTCTCCGCGCGCGCGCGTGTGTGTGTGTGTACGGAGTTGCAATGTAAAATGTAGTTAATCCTGCAGTTTGCCGTTTACAAAACATGAACACCTTTGGTAGCAGAGGCCAGCACTTCATGTACGACCTAAGCTGCGTGTCTCTAAGGTCTGCACCCCTGGTTTGTCCTGCATGTGGCTCCATCTGGGATGGGGAGACAATAAATCATGGCTCTCTGGGCTGACCACATTCGACGGATGTATTGAAAACTCATCCAGCCCCTGTCCAACAACCTTCACTCCTTATGTTTTTCTTTTCTAGAAAGATGCTAAGCAGAGTGCTGGTGGTGGTGAAGAGCGAAGAGCGGGAGGGCTGATAACACACAGAGCAGGAGGGAAATAGGGAGAAAGGAGGTGTGACCACAAAACCATCACTGTGTAAACCTTTGGTCTCCAGAGCTTCTCTGGGTAAGTTAAGGGACAACATGAATAAATCAAATAGAACAGTAGGTATCGGTGACTCAGATTAAGAAGTAATACAGCCATTGAGTAGGAGGGGAAAAAAAGCCACTCTGCATTATTCTCACATTTTTCTGTAACTATAATCGCAGTTTGGGTTTTGCCCAGTTTTTCAGTGGACACAGTCACCCGGGTCGTGTCGTCAAGTTATAAATATTAGAATGGCGACACACTGGTAACCTGGTTGTAGTAGAAAAGGGTTTTTAATTTCTAGATTGATAAAATTGTCCTTTTCATATGAGCTCTGAACAAACAAAAGCGAGATTTAGGTTTCAGAATTGAGAGTTCTGAATTTACTTGATGGACTTCTGATCGTTGCAAGACTTGCAGCTTCATGTTTTCCCGTGGCCAGAAGGGGGAAGGGGCGTGTGCTGTTCAGGGACGGGCCTCTGTGTCCGATTCAGCCGGCTGCGGCCCACAGGGATGCCCCACCTGCTCTCGCCACGTCCAGCTCTCTTTGGCAGAGCTGCTAGAATCCCAATACCAGCCTCACCGCACAGCCAGAGATTGCAAAACACAGCACACTCCGGCCAAGCATTTGGTGCGAGGTCTCTCCGGGGGTGTGAGTGCACCTGTGTCTCCCTTGAGCGCATTCGGGGCCCGAATCAGAAACGATGTGCCTGGTCCTCTTCTGAGATGGTGGGAGGTGAGGGAAAAGCATTCTGATGAGGACAAGAAAAACTCCATCCTGTAGTCGGACCATCTGATGGTATATCCCTGTGGATTTCATTCTCTCTCTCTCTTTTTAAATATCTATTTATTTTGAGAGAGAGAGAGAGAGCAGGGGAGGGGCAGAGACAGAGGGAGAGAAAGAATCCCAAGCAGGCCCTGCACCACAAGTGCAGTTGCCGGAGCCAGATGCAGGGCTCGAACCAACGAAGCCGTGAGATCGTGACCTGCGCCCAGATCAAGAGTCAGACGCTAACCGACAGAGCCACCCAGGAGACTTTCACTCTCTTTTGTTATCCCTTCCCGTCCTGTAAAATCTTTTTTGGTCCTTGCAGGTGTCAGCTGCGCTTCTAGGAATTAGTCAAGGGTGGACAGGCCAGAGCATCCGCGGTGGGCAGTGGCAACTGTTGTTAATATAAGAACCTCTGAGGAAAGGTGACTCTGGAGAGCAGGGCCAGAGCCACAAGCACCGATTTCCCTTCTCAAGGGAAGAATCTCTCTCTCTCTCAGAGGTCTGGGGTTTGATTTTGATTAAAGCAAATGGCAGCATCCCTTCGAAGCTACCTGGGGAGGGAGGGGAGAGGGAGACAGATGTGTACAGAGCCCCATCCACGAAGGCCCCAGAGGAATCCATCTGAGATCTGAGAAGAGTGGCCTTTAGCCGTCACAACAGATGTGCTGCCGCTATGAGGGCCACCATCGCCCCCATCACTTCTTCTAGACATTGCGGATTCGTCATCTATAGAACAGTCTTTATTCAAAGAAGGAAACCAGGGAGGAATTTTCCACTTTAACTTTCCAGACGCGGCCCTGGATAAATCAACCAAACAAAACATCTGTTGGAGGAAAGTTTATTAAAAAATGAGTCAGGATCAAGAGCCAAAGAAAGGTCAACCGACTGGGCCAGAGCAGGCAGACCTCTGAGTCACCGCAGTTTGGCAGGGGCAGAAGGCGCTGGGGGATTGTGCCCCCCAGCCCCAGGTAGGTCAGACGACTCCTCGTGACTCTATGGCCTGTGCCAGGCACTTTCGCATATGTGTCTTTATCTCGGTTGACCTTCTGGGAAAAGACCAGACCTTCCTGGACCCTCTATTTAATGTGACTCAGTCTTTACCCAGGACTTTCTCACAGGCAGACTCACAGTATTTGAGGGGAGAAACCAAAGGAAGTGGGTCCTGTGGTTGATTCAGTCATTATAGGAAGGCGGACCAAAAGGTAACGGAGGGGTTCAACACATGTGTTTCATCTTTTCTTTGAACTATTCACCTCTCACCCCTGCCCCCAGGTGAGTCCTGTCCCCTCAGGTTATCTGGAGCCCCATTTACCTCACCATGCCCCACTGGGGAAAACAGGAGAGAATCAGTGGTGGCCCTCAGCTTTCATATAATCTGCCTTTCTATCCACTCTCCGGTGACACCTAAACCTTCCTAGTTGTGCAAACTTAGACATGAGTCCACAGCTGACAACTGAATATTTTTTGCTTTTACCTTCTAATCTATGTTTCAGTGGCAAAGCCAGGCTAATTCAATCACTTACATTTTTACCACATTGTATCCCTTTATTCCACTAAAAACTGGTAGAAATTAAAAATGGAACTGCTGGAACCAGGAAACTAGTAATAATAAAATTGAGAATGAGATGGGCGAGTACTCAGTATGAAGCTTACACTTCATGATCGCGAGCAACTTAATTACGGGTCCAAGTGCTGAGATGTAATGTTAAAGAACACCTACAAAACAGTGGAAATGCACATTTTGGGGGCTGCATTGTGGATAAAATTGAGGATCCTCAGTGGAATCCCAGCACCCCTTCCCTGAAATCTCTGTTAGGGACCAGCCCATTCTCTGACCCGCGGAATTAATGGTCTCTCCATCCTCAGCCAAGGACTATCTGCACAAACGCTACTTCAAGCCCTTCTCTCCCACCACCACTACCCCAACCAAACAATGCCTCTGAACTCCTGTTACAGAAATTCTGGAAGGCTCTGAGGCAAGTAGAGTCTTCAGGACATATTGTCGAGTTTCATTTCAGGGGCGTTCCGATGAAATAATGGCAAGAAGTGAGCGACTTCCGGTACCATACCAGGGTGCTTGGACTCACAGCCACTGAGTGTCTCAGGGAGAATGGAACATGATCTGAGAGGTAGTAGGACTGGCTTGAGGCTGGAGGAGGGGTGACAGCACGGTCCTCCGGAGGCCCAGGATAGGCCTCAGCTGGGTCTCCCCAGTTCAGGTACTTCCTTCAAACACTCTTCCGGCCTGGGATACTGCGTGGTAGAATGAGCCCGGCGGAAGGTTATTCCTGGCACCTACCTCCCAGGATTAGGCTTCGAAACTCCCTGAGCTCCTCATAATCAAGACCAAACTGCAAGCGGGGACAATATTCAAAGCCCCCATGGGAGCCGGTAGCCCTGTGTGGATACTCAGGGGATCAGGAAGTCTCGGGGTCCTTGCCTAAAGAAGAGGACACCAGCCAGCAGGCAGGGCAGTACGGTTTGGAAAGTTACTCCAGTTGAGCGCTCACAGCATGGGCCCCAGTCGTGGATGCCGTGGGTCTCAATAGGAGCGCCTGTGTCCAAGGGCATTCTTTGTGTGACTTTAAGAAGGTAGTCGAAAGCTTAGGATTCTCCAAAAACTGTGAGCTGCCTACTGCAAAACGTTCAATGCTGATTGATTTTTTTTCCCCCCTTCAGTTAAAATTTTTTTCCCTGAATATCATGACCAGAGTTCTTTCAAGTGTATCCTGACTCTTGGGGCTTCTCTGTCTCTCTTCATCCCCTGGAAAGAAAGGGCTTGGAAGGAAGGGGGAGGCTTTGGGGCATGGACTCCACATAAGCCAAAGTGAAGGACAAAATGCCTGTCTGACCCCCGCAGCCAACAAGCCTTCTCCAGCATCGATAGCAATCTCCAGGTACAAAGCAGAGAAGAGAAAACTGAGGCAGCGAGGGGAACAGAATGAGGAACACATCAGTGGCCATTGCTTTGCTCCTGGGTACCTCCAGAGAAATAGCTTCTTTTCCTTAAACTGGCAAATCCTCCATGAGGAATTCGGACTCCCGTGTTCTACAGAAACCAAGAAGCCAAGAGTTTACAAACACCTGATTAGAAGGACCCTAATAAGCTTATTACTTCTGGTGGTTGTCCCTAGTCCCCGTAATAAAATAGACACATGCTACTCTTCAAGCAGATAAGAAATAAAGAAGGGAGGGAGGGACTAAATAAGAATAATGAAACAAAAAGCAAATATTACACATGAATCTTAGTGACATGTGGCTAAGTGAAATAAGCCAGTCACAAAAGGCCAAATCCTGTGTGATTCCACTCATATGCGGGACCTAGCATAGCCAAAATCATAGACATAGAAAGCAGAACATTGAAGGGGCTGTGACAGCGGGGAGGGAGAGTTAGTGTTTAATGGGGACAGAGTTCCAGTTGGGGAAGATGATAAAGTTCTGGAACCAGACGGTTCTAATGGTTGTACAAGGTGAATGTATTTGCTGCCACTAAAGTATACAGCTAAAAATGGTTGAGATGGTAAATTTCACATTATATATACTTCAGCACAATGAAAAAAATCTTCAAAGAGCAAACATTAAGTAAAATAAAGAGGGGCTTGACGCTAAGTGAGAACTGGCATATGATGGCAAAGAAATGTGTCACCTTAGGTCACCTGGGAACCTAAATTCTAAAAGACTTCAGGGGGCTCCTCGTGACGTAAGATCCCACCAGACACTTTATGCTGTCTGCAGCCTGTCAAGAAGGTCACACAGCCACCTATTCCTGTCCCCCATCCCCCAGACTCCGTCCACTCTGCTCATTCCTGCACGCTTCTTTTCCTTAAATTGGGTCTTTGTTCTCCCAATTCACCCCTCCTGCTCCTCCTCCCCCTCCCCAGCCCCTGTCCTGCCCATTGGCTGATTCCCTTCCAGTCCCCATGACCCTTCATTTGGGCCATGCCTTAGTCTGTCTGGGCTGCTATAATGAAGCACAATACACTGGGTGGCTTATTAACACTGGGTGCCCTCATGGTCAGGTGAGGGCTTTCTTTCAGATCACAGACTTCTAGCTGTGTCCTCACATAGCCAAAGGGGCAAGGGACCTCTTGGGGTATCTTTTACGAGAGTACTAATCCTATTCGTGAGGTCTCCACCGTTACGACCCATCACCTCACCTCCTCCTCAAAGGCCTCACCTCCCAATACCATGACATTGGGTATTAGGGTTGCAACATGTAAATTTGGGAGATACAACATTCTGACCATAGCAGGTCACTTGTTTGGGTTTGATGTCATCAAAACCACAGAACTTGGACGCTATCTAAGCCTCAGGTCAGGTCTTTGAAAGTAGTTTACAGATGAGTTTACAGCTAATTTTTAGCATCAAAAATCCTCATGCCTTGTTCAAACACAGATTGACCTGTGATGAGGGGACACCGGCTGACAGATGGCTTTGTTTGACGTGGACTAGAATTGCCTCATCTTGGTGTGCCAGCTGTGTCTCTCACATGCTTCTAAGAATTCTGGCCTTCATAGGCCAGCTGGAAAAACAAGCGAATTGTTACTTATTTTTGATTTGGTGGGTAAAGTCTTTCAAGACTGGAGTCCAGCAGGAGGGTAACTAATGTGCAATCCCAGTGGCGCCACACTTGGTCCCCACTAGTCTGTGTGACTTTTAGGTGGCTTCCAGTATCAATGTGCTAAGACCGTGGTCATGAAAAAAGTGCCATTATCCTCGCCTGCCCTCCCCGCCATTCCCTGACTTCCATCTCTGGCCCCACGGATGCTACACCACATGCCAAACTTCCTGACATCTTAACCGCCACTCTACAACTCTCGCGCCCCATTACCCCAGGGCTCACGTGCTACATCTCTGCATTCAGGGAGTGTTCATGAGAGTCTGTAAGTGAAGGAGGGCCTTCTGGAGAGGTGACGTCTTTCCCTTAAGAAGTAGCTCTGATCAAAACAAGCAACAGACACAGGCCCTCTCACAACAAGTATATACGGTAGCAAGCTTCAAGCAGATGGTCCAAGTGTGATGCATCGTTGTCCCTCTGTAAGCCACCCCGTGCCAACAATGCCATCACTGGTGATGAACCCACCTTGGCCCCCCACTTGCCGGCTATGAGGTCTCAGTACATGTGCTTCAGCATCTGGGCGGAAGAAGACGGTGGAGGCCTTTTGGGTGGCATGTGATATCTCACCTTTTTCCAGAACTTGGTCTTTGCACACTGTGACTGCTCTGTGAAGTCCCCACTCCACTGGATGGCCCCGTGCTTCTGCTTGATGTACTGAATTGACTCTGGCATGGCCGTGTAGTCCTTGACCTTCTCCAGTTCAATCAGAATGACCTTCATCCCATCCTGGATGAGTGCATTATAGACTGCGATTTGTTCTTCGGACATGTTCTTTAACAGGTCAAAGCTCAGGAATTCAGGAACTATGATGATGATCAGCCTCCTGCACAGCTTGATGTTTTCATCAATGACATTGGCCACAGCTGGAAATAAAGAAAGAAGAGGTGGATTATCTCATGAGTGAAACAGCCCAGACCTCAGTGCTATTGAGAATATTAGAAAGGGGACCCAGAAAGACAGTGTGGGCTTTAAAATAAAGGTGACTTAGGAATGGATTAATAAACTTGTTTTAAGTTTATTTCTTTATTTTGAAAGAGAGAAAGCGAGCGGGGAAGGGACAGAGAGACAGGGAAAGAGAGAGAATCCTAAGCTGGCTCCATTCTTGATCTCATGGGGATCTCATGGGGCTCGATCTCACAACTGTGAGATCATGACCTGAGCTGAAATCAAGAGTCAGACACTTAACTGACTGAGCCACCCAGGCTCCTCAGTGAAAGTTTTTTGTTTTTTTTTTCAAACATTTATCACATCCTCTGTGAAACCTTCCTGACTTTCCCTGAAAAATTGGTCCTTGGTATTCATAAGTCTTATTTTTTGGTGGTTAGCTGTCACTTTCCTCAGGCTCCACCTTGTGAACTACTCCGAACAAGGGCTTTATCATCCCCAAGTTGATATCTCCAACTTAGCCGAAGGGCTGGTATATATTAGATGATTAACACATTTTTTTACATAAATAGATTTTAAAAGGATAGGGAAAATGTAGATAGCTCAAACACTGTATTAATCTTTATCAGTGTTTTCCTTTTGTGCTTCACAGCTACTTAAAGGCCCAGGACTTATAGAACTAATGTGAAAATGAATAACATCCCCTGATGATTTCTTGGGGAGAGTTCTTGAAATATCCAGCTATGGATGCAACTTGGCCTTTTTTAGCAATAAAGATTAATTTTTATATCCTCCTTATGCCTAGAATATACAAACAGATTGTGGCCTTCCCAAGGTCATGTTCTTCTTCCCTTTGGTTTATTTTTATATTTCTAGTGCCTAGAATATTAACTGGCACATAGTAGGCGCTCAATAAATATTTTGCCGAGTAAGTAAGCGACAGAATGTGCTTACGAAATCTTAGCTCTCCCACACGTTTATGGCAAGCGTTAAATCAAATTTCCATTTCCTCATGGAGGATGATTTTATGACTTGAGAAGATGAGGGCTGAGATATAGTTGTAGCTCACCATGGATATGAGCAGCCTACAAATCCAAAGTACTTAGCAACCTTTGCAAACGACTCAGAACAGGCCACTAGCAGATGTTGTAAAGTAATTTTGGTTTCCTTTTGACCAGTAAAGGATGTTTATTTCAAAATTCAGCCATTTATTGTATAGAGTTCCGGGAAGGAAAATTTGTAGGTCAAAAGGGAAACTTTTATCTGCTGAATGTCTCATATGTGCTAAGCTCCATACTCGTCTCCGCTCAGGTTTTGCCTCATTTCATTCTCTTGGCCAAGTCAGGGAAGCATTCTCATCCCCATTTGACAGATGAGACGACTGAGGTTCAGATAGGTTGCCTGCATAGCCCAAAGCTTCACTCCTGTCCAATGGGAGACATAAATAAATGAATTCTATTTTACTTATGCAGGAAAAGCCTGGGGGGTTGAGGTTTACAAGATCAGCTTTAAACATGAGCGGATTGATAAATTCAAGCTGAGGGAATACGTTCAGCAGTTAGTCTCAAGGGCTTGAGGGCAAACGAGCCCTTGTCTCCTTTCAGTCTCTTGGCCAAGGCTGCCAAGAGTCACATTATTTCTTTTTTTTATTTTTTTAACGTTTATTTATTTTTTGAGACAGAGAGAGACAGTGCATGAACGGGGGAGGGGCAGAGAGAGAGGGAGACACAGAATTGGAAGCATGTTCCAGGCTCTGAGCCATCAGCCCAGAGCCCAACGCGGGGCTCGAACTCACGGAGCGCGAGATCGTGACCTGAGCTGAAGTCGGACGCTTAACCGACTGAGCCACCCAGGCGCCCCAGAGTCACATTATTTCAACCAGGCATCCCAGTCACCCTCCTGCAGGAATGGGCCCCAGAGTTAAGAGGCTCGGTCCTAACTTGGCCCAGGGGCTGTGGGTTGGGGAGGTAAAGGACTCTCCATGTTTCCATGGAGAAGGAAAGGAGAGTCCCCCACCCCACCATTTGTAAAGTGAAGGCACAGAGACCTCCCTCTCCCTCTTTATCTGCTGCTTTTATACCTTTGATACTCAAAACTTACCTTGTCCAGGAAATTCATCCCTACCAAATATAAATAATTTGTATCCACACTGCCTCTCCAGCACCTCGGGCAGAATCTTCAACACCAGTGTGTCCACCTCAGGACTCTGGATTTCTCTTTGGGGCTTGGGGTACAAGACATAGGCATCATACAGCTTCCCATCTGAAAAGGAAATGGGATACAGTTGTGGGATTATTCCTACCACATTCTTTTATGCTAACACGGCGAAACTCTGAGCTGCTACCCTGACATCCTTCCCTTGGGCTCATTGACTTTGGAGTGCCAACTGGCTGGCTCAGTGCCAAGCACTGCCACACCAGGCAACTCTCATTCTTTCAGGGCTTGAAACATTCCTCTTCACTGTCTTTTGCTTGTGTCGTTTCTGAGGGCAGGTTGAATGAAGCACACATCTTTGTTTCTTGACAGGTGAGGTGTTTTTTCGTCTGGCTTCTTTTAGGGTGTTTGGATTTTCTTGTCTTTGATCTTCTACAGTTTGAAAATGATAGGTCTAGGTGTTTGTTTGTTTCTTTGTTTGTTTATTCTGCTTGGTACTCTCAGAAGTGTCTGACATTAATTCGGGGAAATTCTCAGTCGTGTTTCAGATATTTATGTTCCTTTCTTTCTCCTCCTTTGGTATTCCCATTACACTTATGTTACACCTTCTGTGGTAGTCCCACACTCGTTGGCTATCTTCTTCTTCTTTTTTTTTTTCAGTCTTTGTTCTCTAGCTTTTCAGTTTCAGAGGTTTCTAGAGTGATATCCTCAAGCTCAGAGATTCTCTGATCAGCCATATCCACTCCACTAAGAAGCCCATCAGATGCACTCTTCATTTTTGTTACAGCTGTTTGTTTGTTTGTTTTTAATTGCTAGCTTTCTTTTTGGTTCTTTTTAGGATTTTCTTCTCTCTGCTTACATCACCTGTCTGTTGTTACATGCTGTCTGGTTTTATCCATGAGATCCCTTGGCATACTAATCAGGAATATTTTATTTTATTTTTTAATTTTTATTGTTTTCAATATATGAAGCTAATTGTCAAATTGGTTTCCATACAACACCCAGTGCTCATCCCAAAAGGTGCCCCCAATACCCATCACCCACCCTCCCCTCCCTCCCACCCCCCATCAACCCTCAGGTTGTTCTCAGTTTTTAAGAGTCTCTTATGCTTTGGCTCTCTCCCACTCTAACCTCTTTTTTTTTTCCTTCCCCTCCCCCATGGGTTTCTGTTAAGTTTCTCAGGATCCACATAAGAGTGAAACTATATGGTATCTGTCTTTCTCTGTATGGCTTATTTCACTTAACATCACACTCTCCAGTTCCATCCATGTTGCTACAAAGGGCCATATTTCATTCTTTCTCATTGCCATGTAGTACTCCATTGTGTATGTAAACCACAATCTCTTTATCCATTCATCAGTTGATGGACATTTAGGCTCTTTCCATAATTTGGCTATTGTAGAGAGTGCTGCTATAAACATTGGGGTACATGTGCCCCAATGCATCAACACTCCTGTATTCCTTGGATAAATTCCTAGCAGTGCTATTGCTGGGTCATAGAGTAGTTCTATTTTTAATTTTTTGAGGAACTTCCACACTGTTTTCCAGAATGGCTGCACCAATTTGCATTCCCACCAATAGTGCAAGAGGGTTCCCATTTCTCCACATCCTCTCCAGCATCTATAGTCTAATCAGGAATATTTTAAATTCCCAGTCTGATAATGCCAACATTCCTGCCATATCTGGCTCTGATGTTTGCTGTCTCTTTGAATTGTGTTTTTGCCTTTTAATATGACTCATACTTTTTCCTGATAGCTGGATAGAATGTGCCAGGTAAAAGAAAGAGCTAAAAAACAAACAAAACAAAAAAAAAACGCCCTTTAGTAACAGGGTAGTGAGGTGTGCAGTCTATGGTCCCTATGATTAGATCTCAGTCTTTCAGTGACTCTGGATTATGAACTTCACAAGCATTGCTCAGTTTTTTATCCCCACTTAGGTGGGGCAGGATGGCTAGATTGGGCTGGAGTTGGGTATTTCTCTCTGCACAGGTCAGTTAGGCTCTGATAACACCCTAGCAGGTAAGGCTTTCATTAACTAGTTTATCCTGAGGGCAGGCATTGTTAATAAGAACACAGTGCTCTAGGATATTTCAGAATGATTTTTCTCCTCCCCCTTCTGGGGGCAGGATATTTACTGTGAGCCAGGTCAGGCTTCCAGGAGGTAACACTCACAAAAGTGTGGGTTTTGACCCCTTCTGACTAGGTCCTTGTGAAGATTTTAAGTCTCAGATTTGTCCATATTGAGCCTCCAGTGATTTGTCAATTACAGTTCAGAGTTTCCTACCCCATGGACATTGATCTATGAGGAGGATGGTCTTTTCACCATTACATAAGCATCACTTCTCCAAGATGACACAGCCCCAATTACAACCTGACTCCTTTGACTCTAAGTCCACCACTCCCTGTGGTGAAAATGAGAACTGAAGGCAGGAGTTTCCATGGGTCCTGTGCAATGGCGGACTTTCGTAACTGTACCTGGCAAAACCGACCAAGTCTCTCACAATTCAGACCCATTAGTGAATTCCATCACTGCAATTGCGCATAGCACTCTAGAGACCAAGCCTCTGAGCAGACTCTAGGAACTTCCTGTGTGAAACTGAGAAGCCAAACACGGCAGCACATTTCGTCATCACCAGGATGAGCCAAGCATTTATTGAGCAACTAACCACATGTAACAGTCACTGTGCTCACCTGCTTAAAGATGAACAAGACACATCTAACTGGAAAGACCATTCACAGACTTGGAAATAGAAACACGAGGCACTGCAAGATAACAAATGGCCTCATGAACTGGAGAAACAGAAAGAAAAGAAACTTCCCCACGGCCTGGAGCTCTTGAGAAAAATTCACAAAGGATGTAGGGCAGCTCCTGGATATTAACGGACTTAAGGAAAAAAATGGGCTGGTAGCGGAGGGTAAAGAGATCAAGGAGAGAAAGAGTTTGAGAAGGGCATGGAAGGGGAATGTTTATGCTCTACTCAGGGGTCATATGAACAAGTAAGAAGCTTTAGCATGCTAGAAGGCTTGAGTGACCATCTCATTAGAAAAATGTGATTTTTGAGGGGTGCCTGGGTGGTTCATTTGGTTAAGCATCCGACTCTTGGTTTCGGCTCAGGTCATTATCTTGAGGTTTCCTGAGTTTGAGCCCCACATCGGGCTCTGGCGCTGGAGCTCGGAGCCTGCTTGGGATTTTCTGTCTCCTCTCTCTCTCTCAAGGCCCCTCCCCCATTCGCATTGTCTCTGTCTCTCTCAAAATAAATGAAAATAAACTCAAAAAAAAAAAAAGAAAATGTGATTTTTGACCTTCGGGCTATTAAGAAATTCATAGCCAACCTAACAGGAACCGAAGAGAGAGCCATCCCTTTCTATTCCTCTTTTATGGAAGTTTGTTGGATTGAACAGACTTGAAAAGAGGGTTGGCTCTAAGCCCAACAAAAGAAGGTAGAATTTTGTATTCGTCTAGTATTTGTCTAAAGACTGTCCCCAACTTAGGATGGTTCGATTGATGATTTTTTGACTTTATGATGGTCTGAAAGCTATACACATTCAGGAGAAACCATACTTCACATTTTGAATTTTGATCTTTTCTAGACTAGTGATATGTATTCCTCTCCTCTCTCTGATGCTGGGCAGACCCAAAAGCCACAGGTCCCAGTCAGCCACGTGATCTGGAGGGTCAACAATCCATATACAGACAACCATGCGGTACCCATACACCTGCTGTTTTCCACTTTCAGGGCCATATCCAGTCAATCACATGAGACAGTCGATACTTTATTATAAAATAGGTGTTGTGTTAGATGATTCTGCCCAACCGTAGGCTAATGTAAGAGCTCTGAGAACGTCTAAGGTAGGCTGAGCTAAGCTATCATGTTCTGCAGGTCAAGTGCATTGAATGTATTTTCAGCTTATGATATTTTTTTAATGTTTATTTTTGAGACAGGGAGAGACAGAGCATGAATGGAGGAGGGGCAGAGAGAGAGGGAGACACAGAATCGGAAGCAGGCTCCAGGCTCTGAGCCATCAGGCCAGAGCCCGACGCGGGGCTCGAACTCAGGACCGCAAGATCGTGACCTGAGGTGAAGTCGGACGCTTAACCGACTGAGCCACCCAGGCGCCCCAGCTTATGATATTTTTAATTCATGATGGGTTTATTGGGATGCAACCCCATCATAAATCAAGGAAGATCTGTAGTGAAAATGTGCACAGAACTTTAGAGTTTACATGTAGCCTTTTCTCATTTTCCATAAAGTCTCACCCCAACCACTGACAACCTTCTGGTCTCTGCCTACCCTCCCTGGTCATCCTGTGGAAAATGGTAATATACACACATGTGCACACAGGCACACTCTTCCTCAATCTCTCTACCCCCTGTAGTAAAAGGACACTGTGTGAAAATGGGGGCTTCTTTTGGTGTGATTCTATCTTCAGTGTCTGGAGCAAGAAACGGGACAGAGGAGGTCTCTATCAGTCACTGCCAAATATCTGCATGGGGCTTGATTTTGCAGAGGCTCTAAGGAGGTTACATCTATGTAGGAGAGAGAGAAGTTTTAGATCATGAGCAGATTTTGCTTTTTAATAAATCAGGGTCATAAGTCACATGCCAAAGGGATGATTAATTTGTGTCTAGAGTTGGCAAAAACCCAACCGAGCTAAAACTCCTTGTGCAATGTCTTCAATGTTACTAGTCTATACCGCTACTCCATAAGTGGATATTTTTCTGTATTAAATTTAATGTCATACACTTGATTTTCTAAAGCTGGGGGACATGTGAATTCTTTTTTTAAGATTTCATAAAGGCTTTATGCTTTTAACCACTTTAGAAAGGAATTAAATCTTCTCACTTAAAAATATGATAATATTTATCCTTTTTATGGTAAAGGGGTGGTTGGCTTGGTACTTTCTTTGCCACATAACAGAGCCTCCCCAGTGAATACAGTATTTCCTGGTCTAGAAACTACAACGAACATCCATGTTCATCACCACCTCTGTTGGAACCCCTGCCACCAGTGTCTCTCTTCCCTCAGGCTGTTTCTCTTTCTTCCTTCTCATTCAAACAATAAAATAAAATAAAATAAAATAAAACAAAATAAAATAAAACAAAATAAAACAAAGTAACAAAATGAAAAACTATGTTTGTTAAGTGAACTCTCTCCTCTTTTTTTAATGTTTATTTATTTATTTATTTATTTTGAGAGAGAGAGAGTATGTGTGAAAGGGAGAAGAGCAGAGAGGGAGACAGAGAACCCGAAGCAGGCTCTGTGCTGACAGTGGAGAGGCCGATGCAGGGCTCAAACGCACGAACCACAAGATCATGACCTGAGCCAAAGTCAGACGCTTAACCGAGTCACCCAGGCGCCCCCTGAATTCTCTCTTTTGACAGTGTTCCAATTCCGTGTTTTTATGTGAGGAGTCTGAACATACAGCTGCTCTGTGCTGTGCAACGTGCAGACTTCGGGACAGAAGAGACGGGCAGTGAAGGACTCACACCTTTTAAAAACTCAAAATATAAAATGCCCCCAATTTTTCAGTCATCTTTTTTTTCTTTCGAAGCTTTTGAGTAGAAATGTTTATGTTCACGACTTGTTCTCAAAACGTAGTGGGCTCTTGTCACTTCCAAATGATCAACTCATAACTGATTGACCCGATATAGCAAAAAACCAAGCTGACGCCATTTTGCTTTTCGCATCCGCCTGCAGTTTTGAAGGGCCGTCTTAGCCGACTGCCTGCCAGCACTGCACGGTTGTGTCTCTCACAGTCACAGTAAGGGTCACGTTTATACCTTCAGATTGCAGGTAAGGAAGCTGAGACAGACAAGGCTGAATTATTTGTCCAGTCTTCCAGCTGCCAAGTGCACAGCTTTGAGTCAAACCCAAGCCCACCGCCCCTCTGGTGTGGCCGAGATGAGAACTGGGAGGAGGAAACTTCACAAAGTTTCTCCCTGATTAGTCTCGAGCAAGTGTGGCAGACAGCATTTTTTGCAAAAATAGCCCTAGCAGTATTTCCAGTTCAACATGCTCTTTCAGAACTGACCACACCCCCCACAAAGAGGTGGAATCTACTTCCACTCCCTTAAAATTGGCTAGGACTCTATAGCTGCCTTGGCAAATAGAATGTGGTAGAATTGACACTAGAAATTTCGGGTCTGAGTCCTAAGAGAAAATATGGCTTTTCCTGGCTCTCTTGTTCTTGAAACACTAGCCCTTGGAAGCCAATCACCACGCTGTGTGGGCTCCTGTGGGCTTCAGGAGCCCACACCGAGAGACCACAAGGAGAGGCTGTTGAGAGAGAAACCGAGGCCACCAGCTGATGGCCAGAATCAACTGCCAGTCCTCCAGCTGGGTCCCCAGACATCATGGAGCTGGGACAGGCCATCCCCACTGTGTCTGTTCACATCCTGACCCACAGAACCCATTAGCAATACAAATGGCTGCCCTGTGCCACAAAGTTTTGAGGCAATTTGCTTCCTAGCCATAGTAAATGGAACAGCAATTGGGAAAGTGACAATGAATGGCAATAGATAATGATGAGTTGGACACTCCCCTCAACTGTCTATTTCATTCAAAAATTGTGGAAATGTAGACCTACTGGTAAGTTTTTTGAGAAAATGGCCTGCTGGCAGATACCCCCATAGCCTGCCTCTATATAGTGGTGGGGTAACAGTTCATGTAGATTCTGGCCACACTTTTTTAATTTCCTGAGGAGGCTCAGCCCTACTCTCAATGTTAAAGCATCTGCATAAGACTTTATTGGCTCTCGGCAAAAAATACAAAGTTTGTTTGCATAAATTAATATTTATGACAGATCGCTTAAAGATTATTCAAGCCCTTACTTTCTTTTCTTATATTATTGCTAAATCTCCAACCTGATCAAACTGGACCAATGGAGAAATCAGATAGAATCCATCTGGCCTTCAGGTGCTTTTACTAAATTGCATGAGGTTTGGCATTTTAGCCTTAACATGGAAGACACTAGAAGAAAAGCCACATTAAGCATGCTATTACATTTACCATGGGAAGGCTGTTGCAGACAAGGTTCCTTATATTACACCCTTTAAAAATAAGGCCTCCCTACAAAAACTTTTCCTTGGAAAATTGTCCCAGACAAAGCCATGTGCTGTCACGAGCAACTGAAGGGTATTTGTGAGAAGCACATGATGAATCTTGTCATTGCTTTGCCTTTACTTCTAAAGCAAGCTCATCTTTAAAAAGTGTCCAAGATTTGCCATTGATTCTACCCCCAAGCTTTATTTTATCGTTCTACCCTCTGTTCACTGTACCTGCTTTGTTTGTTTTTCATTGTTGTATTCTCTACAAACCTATTT
Source organism: Neofelis nebulosa (assembly GCF_028018385.1). Lineage (NCBI taxonomy): Eukaryota > Metazoa > Chordata > Mammalia > Carnivora > Felidae > Neofelis > Neofelis nebulosa. Next base: position 82,910,098 of record NC_080790.1, on the reverse strand, counting down.
GGAAGCAGGTGAGGCACACACAAATCTCTCTAGGAGATGTGTAAGATCACTCTTATATTCTTACACACGCTTGCACAGCCTGGAAGGAGAATTTTTAAAGCAACTCCTATAATTTAATAGAGAACATACAGAACTCGTGGATATTAGGGCTGTCGATGACTCAATAAAACTGAGTTATACACACCTATTACTCATGTTATAAAGCGTAACTAATCTCATTGGAGTAAATAACTTATCATAAGAAAGACACATTTCATCTATTTCCTCATTTGTATTTGCCACCCATTACTCCACAGTTCCCAAATAACTCAGGAAATATCCCTAAGGGATACAATACTTGGAAATAACATCTGGGACAAATCGTAAGTCTCATCGCTAACTCATTGTCAAAGCCAACGCTCAGAGAGGAATTACAGGGGTAGTTCTCATAGACGGAGCTGTAGAGATTAATCATAAAGTACGCAAGTACTCCTCGGAATTAAGAAAAAAATAGAACCCTGGCTTGACTGTGAGCCCCGATGTCCAAATTCTCAGCCTGAATTTGGGCTGTAGCCTGCTCCCTGCAGAGGGTGGGGCTCCCTGAGTCTGTCATCTGCTCAGCTACCGCCCCCCCACCCCCACCCCCCCGCTCTGGGTGAGTCACTATTCCTTTTATCTCTTCCTGCTAAACTCCACCTCACCAGCCCACAGCTGCACAGGCCCTCAGCTCTCAGACTCCTGGGAGTCCCAGTGAGTCCGGGAGTGAGCCACACACCAGGGCCAGAGATCTGGAAACACCACTGAAGTCTCTGCAGTTCCCTGCCAGGCAGTAAACAGAGGGCAGCTGGACCACTCACGTGTGGGTGTCAGAAAAGACAAGTGGTGATGCACTGGTCCCCTGCCCCACAGGCAGGCAGGAGCGCGGCCAACAGGGAGACTCTGCAGGGACTGCGGCCCCAAAGACAAACCCCACGTTCAGCTGACTGTCCGCAACCTAGAGGCGCTTCAGGCTGCGCTGGACACACAGAGTCAGGTTTCCGCGACTGAGCTGTGCCATCAAAAGAGAATGCAGGGGCGCCTGGGTGGCTCAGTCGGTCGAGCATCCAACTTCAGCTCGTGAGCTCAAGTCCCACGTCAGACTCTGTGCTGACACCTCAGAGCCTGGGACCTGCTTCAGATTCTATGTCTCCCTCTCTCCGCTCCTCCCCTGCTCGCTCTCTAGCTCTTTCTCAAAATAAATAAATAAGCTTTATTAAAAAAAAAAAAAAAAAAAAAACCATGATGGTGGGAAATGCCTTCTCCTCAGAGTTTCAGGATCTCACAGGCATTTGTGTGTTGAGTAGTGCTGGCAGGACAGACGCTTCGCAGACCAAACTGAAACCCAGGGCAGAGTGGCAGGGGCAGCTGAAGGCTTTGGCCTTCAGACAACAAGATGCCCCTTGTGCCCCAGGTCCTTGCTCAGTGCTTTCCTGGACTTGAACTCAGTTGTTCCTACAATACTCTGTAAGGCAGGCTCTGATCATTTTCTCTCCCTCCCTCCCTCCTTCCTCCCTTCCCTCTCTCCTTCTTTCCTTCCTCCCTTCTCTCCTTCCTTCCTTCATGTTTCTTTCCATTCTATAGCCCAGAGAGAGAAGAACTTAAATACTTTCTAAGATCACACGGGAGTAAGTAGAGAGCCAAATGCAAACTCAGGTCTCTCTCCAGCCTTGAGAGTCCTCTGACTCTTAAATCTTTCAGGTACCAAGCACAGGGCCTAGAATGAGCTCCAGCTGCAGGCAGCTCATCACTCCTCAGGATGTAAATTCTGTTCATGTGCCGACCATGTTGAAGATGCATCGCAGATGGGGAGCCCTTTGTCGCTCCAGGAGAAATTGTCTTCTTTTGGAAACACCAGAAGATGTGAGAACCGCTCTAAAATGGTCACAGTGGGACCCGGAAGATGATTTGCTCCTGTTGCTTTGCAAATATTTGCTCAGTCACCACTAGCCTGCAAGCCTTATTTAACTGAACAACACTGGTGACCACAGACCAATTGTTTCCCTGAAGCATGAGAAGTTCCAGGAAGATTCCTTCCTTCCAATTTGCCAACAACATGAAAGGCAAGCTAGTAAAATATGTGAAAGTATATTTACAATGGGTATATGGATGAGCAACAACCAAGTATGAGGCATTTTTCACTGGTTACCCACACTTACCTTCTTTGATCTCAGTAGAAAGGAAGGCACTTCGATACCAGAGTACAATGTCAATCTTAAAAATGTTGTAGATGTATGTGACAGACACTGCTGCGCCTATCAGGGTGACAAGCCCTCCTATCAAGTAAGCTTGAACATCCGGGGCTACAAACGACAGCAAATAAATACATAAATAATCAAATAATCATAATACAAAGACTCAATTATACACTTTACTTATACAGATCACATTACAAATACCAAGTGGAAATGTGTGAGAGGTCAATGAGGATACTGCTTAAATATTTTTTTTTACAGTTACATAACAGGTATATGGGAGTAGAATAATCTAGCGTGGACCATGAATTTCAGGAAGCAAATGTACTCTTGGGAACCTGGGGAAGGAAATCCTGCAGAACTCTCACTTCTGATGGTGGATACAGCATGGTTCCTATGCATGAGAACTGCTCCCAAAACACACACAACCAGGTCTTACTTAGTCAACACGAGACTCTCCAGAGGTAGAGCCTAAGCGTGTGTATTGGAAGACCTGGTGGTTCTCTTGAACATTCCTGATTACTCCTGTTATAACTGCTTCCACAGGCACCAAAAATTGAGCAGCAGGATGTCTGTCATAAATAAAGAGCCGTCAACGGCCTCCCCTGAAAGCCAACTCTGTTGTCTCCATAAGGCTGGCAGAGAGCCAGACTGCCCCCCTTGTGCCGGCAAGGTCTGGGCTGGGGGCCTGCCTGCAAGGCACGATCTCAGAAAGGGCGTCTACCCCTGCTCTGCTTGTGAACACCACTGCGGAGCAATTATGGCAAAAGCAGTGGGTGGGAGATGACCAAGAAGCAGAACCAGTTCCTCTGGAATGTCAAGTCCCTAAAGACATGCTCCCACATCACCGCGCCACCACCACCACCACCACTGAGAAGAGGAACACAGCCTTCTCCCTTACCACAGCCCAAATCAGTGCTGCCACGGAAGGAAGGAGGCTCTAGGAAGGAGAGAATTCGAAAAGTGGAAGAAGGACAGAGGAAGAGAAAGTCTCTCCGTTCTTAGAACCCACCGCATACACCACTTCCTTCATCAGCCCCTTCCTGATGCTCTAGTCCCCACTAGAAGGTGTGTGTGTGTAGGGGATGGCCTGGCCCGGGAGGTGGGGGGGGGGGGTAGGTATGGGGGGGGACTCTCTTTTCTTTGAACTCCCAGAGCACATTCCTTTTTTTAAATACTCCTTAAAGATCTTATCACAACCTGCCCGAAGTCACACCATACTGCAAACAGTCTGAGGTGGAAGACATCTCCATGCACTACTGCATGTCTTTAAATAAATGGCACAACAAAGCATCGTGACTAAAACACATTCTGGGTCAACAGAAATAGCAACCCGTTGATTAAATCCCAGCACAACCAAGTGGATCTGCTCTGCACGCTGGTTCCCAATCTCATCCTGACCATCTGTTTGAACCTCTAGCTTCTGTTAGAGAGATCCGCCCTTCCCATCCATCCTCCACTTCTCTTTGTCCTTCCCCAACTCTTGGAACAACAACGCCACCCCTCCCTTTGGGAGGACCCATGTCTGGGAACCTGTAATGTATAGACTTCATGGATCTTGGTACTGTAATGGTCATGATAAGAAGACCATGTCGTGCAATATTTATGAGATTCATAAAGCCCCTGGTAAGTAGACAGGAGTGATGGCCAGAAATTCTTGAGTTGGTCATTCAGGAGTGTTGATATTCTCTGCTCTGGAAATGAGTTTAAAACCGTCACCTTTCCAAACAGGAAATGAATGCTGAGTTCTTCTACTGACTATCACCCTGCTGCCTCATGCCAAGTGCTTAATGCCATTGCTGTTTTCATATGTGTCTCCTTGTCATTGTTTTGAGCCCTCCAAACAGCATGTACCCCACCGAACAACTACCTGGGAGTTTTAAAATAAAGTAGGCTGCCGACACCCCAGCATGGCAAATGAAAGGATGGCCATAATCTTCCATTTTCACTTCTGAGAAGGTTATGTTCACTGTGTAAAAAATATGTTTCTGGAAAGAAATGTGAGATCTGTAAAAGAAAAGAACCACCCAGTTATACAGGAGTCATATTTACCCAGCCATCCTGTTACCCTAAGAAGGCTTCACGGAGTGGCTCAGTGAGGTGTGTGGAGATTTTTCATTTTCTTCTGGAAGGTGACAAGGAAGTGTGGCTCTGTTCATTACAGATAGCATCGTCAGCCCTCCAGAGCCTTGGCCTGGTCCTCTCCACTTATCCTAACTTATCAGCCCTGAAGGGTTCAACACAATTTCTCCTGCCCTCTGCCTTCCGTAGTCTTGATTTATACCACCCAATGTAAACAATCACAAATTGGGTTTATACCACTCAATTAGCTAATGATTAAGCCCTATATCCCCTGAGAGTCCCTATGTTGCTGCCTGTTTTGCTACTGAAGCCTAGAAGGTCTATAGCTCATGATATAACTAAACAGGAATGAGGCTGGTTTTAAGTTGGGAGAAATTGATCTTGTTGCATGAAGGCCATACTTGATGCTTTGCCTCATGTGTCTGACTAGGGTGTAAGCAGGACTGATAACATGAACACCTCACACCCCCCTGATTCAAGAAGGTTTGGCCGTGCATAGCACTAGCAAGATCTTTGAGAGACAAAGCCAAAAGGAGTAACGAGGGATCAGTGAGAAGCATCTAAAAAAAGCAGTACTAGCATCAAAACACTTCATGTTTATTTTTGAGAGAGAGAGAGAGAAAGAGAGAGAGCATGAGTTGGGGAGGGGCAGAGAGAGGAGGGAGACAAGGAATCTGAAGCAGGCTCCAGGCTCTGAGCCGTCAGCACAGAACCTGACATGGGGCTCGAACCTACGGACTGCGAGATCATGACGTGAGCCAAAGTCAGCACTCAACCAACTGAGCCACCCAGGCGCCCCCAAAATAATTTAAATGAAGAAATTCTTGCCAACTTTTAGGGAAGTCAGAAAAACACAACACCTACTCAAATCCTTCTCTGATTCGTTTGGATTCATTGTAGTAATCATCCACCAAGGTGTCATTGACTCTCCAGGATCGGAGATTTGTATTATCCCTTGTGTCTGTTATATTGCAGTCTACAGTAAGGGTAGTGCCTGTAAAAAACAAATTCATAAATATTACATGAAAAGTCTATAAAAAATGATCAGCTAAACAAAACCTCTTGCTTCTGAGCCTGGAATATGTTTTGATTACCAAAAATACCCCTTGGAGGTCAACGTTAATCTACTTTATTCTCTCCTTGGACAGAAATAATAGGGGACAAGTGGCCTTCCAGGGTGTCTAAACAGCCGAATATCTGGCCAGTGTCTTCCACAGTATTAGGGACACAAATACTAGTTCTAGTCTTAGGAAACTTAGCAAAGAACTTTAAAGTTGACAAAGTATTTCACACACATTGTCTCCTTAGGTCTTTATATCCTCAAAACTATACTACAATAAAAAAAAAAAGGAGGTGCTATAAGGTCCATATTACAGATGAGAATACTGAGGTTCAGATAGATTAGTGACCTGCCCCCAAGGTCACACATTAGAGAAAGAAATGAGACATGAACTCTGGTTTTCTAGTTCCAAATCTTCCAAATACTTTACCAATCGTGACCCCTATCCTGACTCCACACATGTTCACAAATTATATTTAACAATTTTATATTTTTATTTTATTTTTATATGTATTTATTTTATATTTTTCTTTTGTTTGGTTCCATGAGCCTAATAAATTCCATCTATTTACACGACATAAAAAGTTACTCTATTTCTAAATAGTCTACTTCATGTTTCTTTATTCCGGCTGGAATTAAGGTTTTTAAAAAAAAAAAAATTCTCAACTATAACACATGTATAGTAAAAAGTATAGAATATACATGTAAAGCGCATATCCATACCACCTTCACCCCATCAAGAAAATAGTATGGGGGGTGCCCGGGTGGCTCAGTCGGTTGAGCATCCGACTCTTGATTTCAGCTCAGGTCATGATCCCAAGGTCATGGGATTGAGCCCCACATCTGGCTCTGTGCTGGGAGTGGAGCCTGCTTGGGACAAGAGTGTCTTAACTATTAGTCAGTCTTTACATTTCCCTACCAACATTATAAATAGATTCAGCAAAAATGAAACTCTATTGAGATTTTGGCTCTCCCTCAAAACCAAGGAAACGGGTTTAAGAGTTCAGTCTTGAGTGTGTTATTTCTTCTACAGGTTTCTAAAGATAGATTTTTAAAAATCAGATTAAGGGTGTTCCCTTACATTTGTAGTTTTAAAGGAAGTTTAAAAAAAAAAATTCTGGGGCACCTGGGTGGCTCAGTCGGTTAAGCGTCTGACTTCAGCTCAGGTCATGATTTCACAGTCCGTGAGTTCGAGCCCCGCGTCGGGCTCTGTGCTGACAGCTCAGAGCCTGGAGCCTGCTTTGGATTCTGTGTCTCCCTGTCTCTCTGACCCTCCCCCATTCATGCTCTGTCTCTCTCTGTCTCAAAAATAAATAAACATTAAACAAATTTTTTAAAAAATTCTAATTTAGGTGTTCATGGTTTTTGGTGTCTATGAGGTGAATATATTATTTTTTCTCCTTTGGTTTGTTAATGCAAAATAAAAGAATGAATTACCTAATAGGAAGCAGCTTGGCATTGTTTCATGTAAACCCAACTTAGGCCACAAGGTAACATTCTTTATGTATGCTGTTAAAATAAATTTGCTAAAAATGTGCTTAGAGTGTTTCATCTGTGTTGATGAATGAGATTGGCCTGAAGTTTGCTTTGTAACAACGTTCATTTTGGGTTTGAGGGTTAAGAGTTTCCTGACCTAATATAACGAGTTAATGACTGTTTCCTCTTTTTCTGCTCTGTGAAACATTTTGTTTAAATTTGCTAAATTTCTTTACTAACTGCTTTGTAGAGCTCACGGGAAAAGCCAACTAGATACAGAATTTTGTTTGTAGCAAGATTTTTAAATTTATAGTCTTATTCCTATTCTGAAATCTTGTGCCAGGTCCTCTGTGCTGATTTTTATATAAAATGCCCATTTCTTTTTAGATTTTCAAATTGTTTGGCACTAAGTTGTTCAGAATATCCTTTTGTGATCTTTTTCATGTGTATATGATCTATGGTGATAGCCTCTTTTTCCTTCAGATTGTCCCTTCCCTCGTTTCTTAATCATCCAGGGGGCTACCAATCACATCCCACTTTCAAAAAAACAACTTTTCTTTGTTAATCACTCAATTGCACGTTCATTTACTATTTCACTATTTTCTGCTATTACTTTTCACCTCATCTCTTCCACTTCTTTTTTTTTAATTTTTAAAAAATGTTTATTTATTTTTGGGAGAGAGAGACAGCATGAGTGAGGGAGGAGCAGAGAGGGAGGGAGACACAGAATCCGAAACAGGTTCCAGGCTCTGAGCTGTCAGCACAGAGCCTGATGCGAGGCTCAAACTCACAAACTGCGAGATCATGACCTGAGTCAAAGTTGGACGCTTAACCGACTGAACCACCCAGGTGCCCTGATCTCTTCCATTTCTGTTGGATTTATTTTGTTTCTCCTTTTCTGTCTTCGGGGGTGAGCGTGCTGCTCATAGATATTGCAACCATCTTCTTTTCCTAACTCAGGTTAACAAGCGTGCTCTGATCAAATCTTTGTATCTCATCAACCTCACTGTAATCTTTTTATTAGTATTCACTGTCAAATAATTTTCTCATTTCTATTTTTATCCATGAGCTATTGAGAAGAGTTGTTTTTTTTTTAATTTTTTTTTTAAGTTTATTTATTTTTGAGACAGAGAGAGACAGAGCATGAACGGGGGAGGGTCAGAGAGAGAGGGAGACACAGAATCGGAAGCAGGCTCCAGGCTCTGAGCCATCAGCCCAGAGCCCGACGCGGGGCTCAAACTCACGGACCGTGAGATCGTGACCTGAGCTGAAGTCGGACGCTTAACCGACTGAGCCACCCAGGTGCCCCGAGAGGAGTTGTTTTTATTTGATTGTTTATTTGATTTGATTTGATACGGTTATTCTAATTGTCTTTTTATTACTTATTTCTAACTTCTGACAATATGTAGTTGCAATGATTTCAATCTGTTGTTATAGGCCAATATATGGTCTATTTTATCAAACATTTCATTGTGCTTAGAAAGAATGTGTAATCTGTAATAGCTGGGCACAGGGCTCTGTAATATAAACATCAGGCCATTCGTTGGACACATTTTGTTTGTCATGACAGAGTGTTCTGTTTGCCTGTTCTATCAGCTATTGTGAAAACCGTGGCTGGTATTATCCCATTATTATTCCATTATTAGTGTAAATTGGTCCATTTCTCCCTGTAATCCTGAACTTTCTCTCTTTCTGTATGTACACACACACACACACACACACACACACACACACACCTTTAAGGCCATGTTATTATGTATCTAATAGCTTCAAAAATGAACTTTCAATCATTATGAAGTATCCCTGTTTATCTCTAATAATGCATTCTGCCTTCGTATCTACTTTGATATTAGTATAATTAAACCAACATCACTTTGGTTAGTGTTTATATCATATATCATTTTCCAGTCTTTTCCAGCATCTTGTAGACAGTCCAGAGTTTTAATTTCTTGTTCAAACCCAGTGTGACAATCTTAATTTGGAGCATTTAGTCCATCATATAATTGGTGATATATGTGTATTTAAATCGACTAACTTATATAGATATTTTATTTGTAGCATCTGTCCTATATCTGTCTTTTCCTCCTTGCTTTCTTTTGATTCCTTCTTTTGGATCACTTCTTACCTTGCTCTTGATTATTTTTTTATTACTCCATATAACCCTATATTTTAAAAATTATTATTATCTTAGGGCTGCCTTAAATATTAAAACATAGATCCTCAAACTTATCAAAGTCTGATATTACTGATATCTCCACTCTCTTCTAAGAGAATGTAACGTCTTAGAATGTAATTACATTTGACCTTCTCCTAGCATACAGGCAAATGCTGTTGGGAATTCTAACATCATGTATATTTTAAATTCCATGAACAATCGTCATTATTATTGCCTTATGCAGTCAAGATTCATTTAGATCTGCTCACATATTTACATCAACATTGCTCTTTCATTCCCTCCTACATAGCTGATTCACAATCTGGAAACATTTCCTTCTGCTTAAAGAGCATTGCAGTAGTTCCTTTTAAGACTGTGCTTGGCAAAGTTTGTCATTTTTAGTTTGCCATATTTTCACTGATTATAAAATTAGCAGCATTTTTTTTTCAGCATACAACCTCTGTTATTTCCATTGAAGTTTCAAACAGTGGTTTTACTGTTGCACACAGAGCGTGTCTTTTTTTTTTTTTCTTTTTTCCCTAACTTTTAAGATACTTTTCCTTTGGTTTTGGTTTTCTGCAGTTTCACTGTGGTATTTTAAGGTGCAGGTTTGGTTTTATTTATCCTGCTGAGTCTCCTTAGCTTCCAGGGTCTTTTAATTGATCTGTCTATCAGTTTGGAACATTCTCAGATTATCATTTAAATAATATTGCCTCTGCTCTCATTTTTCTCTTTTCTCTTTCTTCTAGGACTGTAGTTACATACAGGTTAGCTCTGTAGATCCTCTTCCTCTAGCCTCTATATTTCTTATTCTTTTGTCTCTCTGTGCTTAATCATGGACATTTTCTCCTGACTTATATTTTAGTTCAGTAGTTCTTTTTTCAAATATCTCATAGGCTATTAAACTCTGTATTGAATTTTTTGTTTTGGTATTGTCTTTGTCAGTCCTGATGTTTCGTTTGTTCTTTTTCAAATCTGATATGCTACTCTTTTTAAAAGTTTTCAATTGTCTTTTGAAAATTTCAATCATGTCTTTTCCTTCCTTGAACATAGTAAGCACAATTTATATATATATATATATATCATTGTTTTGGTGTATGTTTTTTATTGCAGATGTGTATATTTTCATATTTTCTTAGTCTTTTTTTTTCTTCTGTGGATTATTCATTTGCCCCATTTGGATTATTCACATTCCTTGATTTGTTGGTATTTTCCATAGAAATTATATTACCTGTTTTTTAATACCTCTGTTCCAAACATTCTCTCTTAGTTCGTCATTCACATTTTGATTTTACCATTTTTCACATATACATACACTTAAATTTTTTATGATAGTCTAATTTTTAAGATATACACACACATATGTATACATACATATAGATACATATATACATACATATGTGTGTGTGTGTGTGTGTGTGTGTGTGTGTGTGTGTGTATCTGGGACGCTGGGGATCTGTGTCTGCTGTATGTGGTCTACCATCTAGAATTTACTGAGTCAAAAGTTATACATATTTGTGAAGGGTCTGAACACATACTAGAATTTCCCTCTGCAGAGTCTATACCAGTCCATTGGCTTATTTATCTATTTAGCAACTATTTCTTGAGCACCATCTTTTTTAAAAAATGTTTATTTATTTACTTCGAAGAAGAGACAGAGAGAGAGCAAGTGGGGAGGAGGCAGAGAGGGAGAGAATCCCAGGCAGGCTCCACGCTGTCAGCACAGACCCCAACACAGGGCTCGATCTCACAAACTGTGAGATGATGACCTGAGCTGAAATCAGGAGTCAGGTGCCTAATCGATGGAGCCACCCTGCCACCATAAGCACCTTCTGTGTTCTAGAAATTGTTCCGAGCACTGGTGATATCAGAGGGAACAAACCAGATGCAAAGCTTTCTCCTAAGAAGCATAGATTCAAATAGAATTAGAGATAACAAGACAAGTTCAAAATATGTGAGGTGGTGATAAGTACTTTATGAAAACATAGAGAAAGCTCAACGGCTAGAGCATGGTGGTGAGTGAGGTGTGCTATTTCAACACGGTGGTCAGGTGAGATGACATTCAGTGGAGACCCGATGGAAGTGAAGAAACAGACCATGGGGATGTGTGTGGAAGAGCGTTTCAAGTAGAGGAAACAGCAAGTGCAAAGTCCCTGAGGTAGAAGTGTGCTTGACTGTTCAAGGAACAGCAGGTATACCAGTGTGGTCAAAACAGAAGGACTGAATGGAGAGCTGCAATAAATGAGGTCCAAGCACATGTGAAGTGCTAACAAGGGGAAGTCGACCGTGGAGGGCCCCACTGGAGGGCCCCACTTTTTCACGCTCTTTATTTCTTCTATTTGAATTTTAGTCTGAGATGGGAAACCTTTGGAGAGTTTTAAACCTAAACATTTTTAAATGATTGCTCATATTCATGGCTGGTCATGTATCAGAACACTCCCCATAGTATCCTTGCTAATATTTGGTATTATATATGTTTTAATCCTTACCAATTTCATGGATAGATATCATTGTTTTTGTGTATATTTTTTATCGCAGGTGAATATATTTTCATATTTTCTTAGTCTTTTATTCTTCTGTGAATTATTCATTTGCCCCATTTGGATTATTCATATTCTTTGATTTCTTGGAATTTTCTACAGAAATTATATTAGCTGTTTTTTAATACCTCTGTTCAAAACATTCTTAGTTTGTCTTTCACATTTTGATTTTACCGTTTTTTTACATATACATACATTTAAATTTTTTATGATAGTCTAATTTTTAATCTTCTGTGATTTCTTCCACTGGTTCTATGTGTAGAAAATACATCCTTCTGAGGTTGGACATAAATTTATCTTTTGTTATTATCATTATTATTTTATTTGAGAGACAGTAAGTGCTTGTGAGCAGGAGAGGGGCAAAGAGAATCCAGAGCAGGTTCTATGCTTAGCATGGAGCCTGATTTGGGCCTCAATCTCATGATCCTGGGACCATAACCTGAGCTGAAACCAAGAGTTGGACACTCAACCAACTGAGCCACCCAGGTGCCCTGATTTATCTTTATGTTCTTTTTTTTTTTTTTTAATGTTTACTTATTTTTGAGACAGAGAGAGATAGAGCATGAACGGGGGAGGGTCAGAAAGAGAGGGAGACACAGAATCTGAAACAGGCTCCAGGCTCTGAGCTGTCAGCACAGAGCCTGACGCAGGGCTCGAACTCACGGACCGCGAGATCGTGACCTGAGCCGAAGTTGGACAGTTAACTGACTGAGCCACTCAGGCACCCCTATCTTTATTTTCAATGGTACTTTTGAGGACTTATTTTTATATGTAGTTCTTTAATTCATCAAAACTGTATTTTTGTGTCTGATATGAGATAAAGAATGAACTACATATTCTTCACATTTAACAAGTTTTACTAATATTGCACATACACTATATCTCTTTCTCTACATATCTCCTTTACTAAATTTCTGTGTATTCCAACATATGCTTATTGTTTTCTGTTATGTTATCTAATCTTCGTGTTTGCATACAAATAGCAGTATCTATTTATTATAGCTTTATAATTAAACATACTTTAATATTTACTAGAAAAGATCTCTATTTCTTCTTTTTCGCGCTCTTTATTTCTTCTATTCAATTGTTTTCCTAACTTCTTCCAACATTTTTGACATGAATTTTTAACAAATGCCTTGTCAAATTTCAGGACAGTCAATGAAATTTAATTGGTTTTATATTAAACATGTATATTAATCTCCCCTTATGATTTCAATGGCTTCAATAATTTTACTCACCAGGTTGTACTTCAATTGAATTGTTTTTTGGGTAAATGATTTTAGGAATTCTTCCTGCATATCCATGTGTTTCTGCTAAGAAATCAAACCCACGTGAAATTGCATTAGAATCATGTATGATACCTTCCCAACTACTTATCCAATGCTAGTGTAAAGAAAACACGGTACTAAGCAGATCTTCAGTTAATACTAGTCAAGGAAAACACAAAGCTCATGGCATGATGAAATGCCATCCCATAAATACCTATTTTGAAACCAGAAATAACTGAATTGCTAAGGAAGAGCCCTAAGCACTGGGCTACCACGAGAGCTCCCTTCGCCATTCTGTGTTTGGTATAAATTTAAACTGATGAGATTGTGTACTAAAATCTCATTACCTAATAATCCAGATGCAGTTTGTAAGCAGTGGCTTTAAGCAAAGCTCTGGCCTGGGTCCTACAGTGAGATAATGATCCTAATGTCTCACTGCTCCATCCTCTCTCCCTGCTTTTCCACATTCTTTATATCCCATCCTCTTCCATTATACTTCCACTGTATCACTGTCTTCCCTTGTGTTGACTTGTCAGCCCTTCAATTTTCTCCACTTCTTCTCTTCCCAATTTGTCCACCAACATTTAGCAATCACCTGCCTAGCCCCACATGCCTCCTCTAGATTTGGGGTGGGACACAGAGAAGCTATAAGAGGGAAGCTAGGAAAATGCAAAAACATATATCCTTTATAATGACAATAATATTTGCACATTCTACATACAAAGCATCCAAATTCAGTGTGTTCCAGACAGAAATCATCACCGGCCAGTTAATATACCACCTTGCTCTGGATCGCACAAAGCTAAAATCTAGAAGTCATTCTAGGCAGCAGCCCTTCTCTTACTTCTTCAAATTACCAACCTCCAAGTCAAACTAATTTCACCTCCTAACATTTCTTCATGTGTGCCTCCTTCTTCACAGCTAACCCCTCTATTTTCCACTCTCTACTCTTTCCTAGGTACTCTTATTCATATCCACCCTTCTATTACCATCTAAAGGCCAAGGACTTTGAAAGTTGCATCTCCAGACTTTTCTCTAGACTATAGCCTTGGCCTACTTGACATCTCCACGTGGGCACCTCCAAGTACTCAACTTACCCATGACCAAACTCATGATCTCTTTCCTAAATCCAGTTTTCCTTCAGAGTTCTATTATTTCATTGAATAATGTCACCAACCAGCCCATTGCATATGCCAAAAGGCCTAACTCCCTTGACCTTGCCATATCCCTTACCCCATATTCAATCCAACACTAACACCTGTGGGTTTTACCTCTTAAAATTCCTTGAACCCAGCCACATCTCTCCATCTTCAATGCCACCATGTTGCCTGTACCTACCTGATATCTCACCTGCATTTCTGTACCTGCCTCCTACATGCCACTCCTACCTCTGTAGGGATCATTCTGTGCACAGCAGGCACACTCAGCTTTCAGAAATGTAAGTCACATCATGCGACTCTCCTGCTCTCCACCCGTCTGGCTGCTTACCATTGTTCTTGGAATAAACTCCACACTCTCTGCTTTGGATTGCATGTTCCCACCAATTCCTGGCCCCTGATTACTTCTCCAACCTCATTACCTAGCGTGACCTCCCTCACTCAGCATTGCTCCAGCCAACCTGCCTACTTCCCATTATTCAGACATACCATGGTCTGTTTTGTTACAAGGCCTTTATTTTGTCTGCTCCCTCAGTCTGGAAAAATCTCACCCACTCCATCATTCAGTTTATGCTTCCTGACTATCAGTGTCACTATTATCAAGAAGCTTTCCCTGACCCACAGACTTCTCAACAGGTCCTTGTCTGTTTGATCTCACATTTTCCATTCTCTCATTGCATTGAATCTCCTTGGTAATTACACATCTCACTAGCAACTTATCTGATATAGCTCTGCCTCCCCTCCCTGCTCAGACTTCAAAGTTCCATCAGAGCAGCACTCATGGCTGTTTTCCTCCTTATCATGCTCTCTCTACTAAGCACAGGACCTGGCCTTGTTAGGCACTTAGTAAAGAGCCACTAAATTACCACCTGAAGAAGAATCTCCTGCCAATTCCACTCAAGTTCTGATTATCAGCCCTCTTCTGGGTATTGCAGCAGCTGCCAAAGGGGTCTGCAGGCTCCAAGACCCTCTTCAACTCTTGCTCAGCCATCTCAAGACTGGTCTTGTCCATCACAAATGCAGCCTCATCCCTCTGCATCCAAAGGCTCTGCAGTGGCTCCATGGGAAAGCCTGCATGTAACTGGCCCCTTAACCTTGACCCTGTTTCACTCCATGGCCTCAGCAATCTCCGCTCCTTACCGCATGCTTATGTATGCTCCAACAAAATTAGTTTTAGATCCAACACAAACTATACTGGTGGACACTTTTATGTTTTATCTTAGACCATTCTCTCTGCCCTGTCTCACTCTTTACATCTATAAATCTAACTCATCCTTCAAAATTCAGCTGAGAAGACATTTCCTCTTGGAAGCCTTCCAAGGCCACTTACTTGCCACTCTCGTGGCTACTTCCGATTCTTTTACTGTTCCTCAGGCACTATCTATAACTCTATCCTTATCACGTAATGTTAAAATGATTCATTTACATCTCCATCTCTCCACTACCACCAGGTTGAGAGCTTCTCAACAGAAGAAACAATGGGTTTATGTTTTTTTTTTAATTTGTTAATGATCAGGTTCTAACAATTTGGGAGATATAATAGATCATAAATAAGTGTTTGTTGCAATGGCATGAAATATAGACTACTGAGCTCAATGACCTCTTGAGGTAGTCTTCATTTCACCTTTGAAATGTTGTGTTTCAAAGAATCCCTTGGCTACCCATGTAAAACTAAAGCATGACAGTTGCCAATCATGCTGTTAATAAATAGGTCTGTGCCTAGTCTAGGCCAGGCACTGGGCTAGGTGTGGGGGATTGAGCAAGACAACTTTCGCCTACCTTTGGAGAGATAACAGGTGACGTAAAACCCAAAAGCATAAAAATCATCAGATGTAATACAATTATTTTTCTTAATTAAAGGGTTCTAGGTGGGAAGCAGGAAGCCATCCATGCTAAATACGTGCCTAAGAGAACCACACCATTAAGAAATTGCTAGGTACCACCCAGCGTTTTGAAGTCTGATAGAAATTAGTGACACATATAATGGTCCAAATCAAAGAAATATTCAGTCTTCAGTTCTTCCCATTTAGATGAATAAACATAGAAAACAACTACCTCCTGACAAGAGAGCAAAAGGCAATAGCAAGAACTCCTTGATGAAGGTGTTGAAAAGAAGGAATGCTCATCTGGCCACTGAAAGCCTTAGTCCTGGACCTGTTTCTGTCACCAACCATCTCTGTAAGTTTCATAAGTTACTCCTCCCGGGTCTCTATAAAATTAACGGCTTAAGCTGAATTATCTTTAGGGTTTCTTCAACCCCAAATATTCTGCTTTCAGGTCTCCAGGTCATATGTTCAAGCCAACTGGCTGCTTTGGGTTGAGAACTGATGCCCCATGAGCATCAAGTCCAGAGACCTTGAACTCCGCATGCATGGGCAGAGGAGGCCAAAGCTGGAGTGGCCCAGCAAAGTAGTCACAGTAGTGATGGCTGAGGGAAATAAGAGTAACGATAATATCTACCACGTCCTGAATACCTATACTTTGCCAGGTACCCCAGTACCTGCTTTACATACGTGCTCTCATTTCATTTTCACACCAAGCGTGTTGAGTATTCTGTTTTCCCAGATGAGAAACTGAACTCCTCCTGCCCTTTGACCACCCCCTCTTTCTCCCCTCTGCTTCTAACAATGGCAACTTTGAGAGTCTGCTAACCCTCAAGAAAATCAAGATTGAGAATCACTGCTTCCCAAAGCCAGCCATCTCACGCAGAGCCAAGAGGAAGCCAAGGCAATGGATATGAGCATATTTACTGATATTCACAGTGATGCTGTTTAAAATAGTGTACCGCTTCCCTGTGTGTGTCAGTTGGGCTTGACACGCGTAGTCCCCTCCGTCCTCTGCTGAAACGTTGCTCACTGAGAGCTTAACTCTCCAACGAGTAAACCGTCCTCCTTTAATCTCTTTACAGTCCTAAATACAAAAATATATATACATATATATTTTATTTAGTTATTTACTTATTTAATTTGAGAAAGAGAATGAGTACAAGGAAGGGAGAGGGACAGAGAGAATCCCAAGCAGGCTCTGCGCTCAGTGCAGAACCTGATGTGGGGCTCGATTCCCATGACCCTGGGATCACAACCTGAAGCAAAACCAAGATTCGGACGCTCAACCGACTGAGCCACCGGGGGGCCCTTATACATACACGTTTTAATTCAAAGAGTATTTTGGTGCATCAGTTACATTCCTAGTTAGCACCTCCTATGAACTGTGGGGAGATGCAAGAAACATGTGATCCCTAGACCATGGGTAATGTATAATCTAACTGAAGATGATTATCTGTCTATCTATCTACTATCTATCCATCCATATCCATCTATATCTGTAGATAGATAGAAAGATGGATAAATATCTACAGAAGATCTGACAAAGAATATGTTGCAAGCTACAGTGAGTGCTGTAAATATTAAGTCTAACAGAGGTTGAGAAGAGAGAGGCCTAAGTGGGCTAGAAGGAAGACTATATGGAGGAGGACTGGGTAGGGTCCGCAGAGGAATACAGTAGGAGGATGTGAACAGGCAGGAATGCCTTCCACTCACAGGGGACCATATCTCCCAGTGGACCACCATCTCATGGCACCATGACCCTTTGCTAAAACTGCAAGCCCAGGTGATTAATGAATGCTTCCACTGTGTTCCAGGCCCAAATACACCTTCTCAACCTGCTGGGGGTTGGACTTTACAGAGGTCCAAAATAACTCTTCAAGAACATTCTGCTTGGTGGTCTGAGCAATAGTCAAAGTATGATGGCTTGGCTTATGGGCAGATGTCACATAACTTGTTACGTCGCCCACGCTGCCACTGCATCGACAAGAACAACCTCACACCAAACCAGCTTGAGGTTTGGTTGGTCTCAGGAATGCCTTTCTTGCTTGTCATCCTCAGCAACCACCCACAGGGCAGGCCTCAGCCTCCATCTGTCTGTCAGAAGCTCACATTCTCATGCTAACTGCCACTTCTTCCACCTCACAGACCCCCTTCTGAACATTTCCTCAAAACTTTGCCCCTTTCTTTGGGAAGTGCCACTCAACAGAGTAACTTCTTGAATTATTGAGCCCATTTATTCATTAAAGCATTCAAGTTCCTGCTCTTTGCTAGTCTGTGAGAGG
Organism: Neofelis nebulosa; assembly: GCF_028018385.1. Taxonomy (NCBI): domain Eukaryota; kingdom Metazoa; phylum Chordata; class Mammalia; order Carnivora; family Felidae; genus Neofelis; species Neofelis nebulosa. The sequence continues at coordinate 82,892,042 of NC_080790.1, read as the reverse complement.
TTGTGTCATGCAGGAATAAGATGCAGTCCCTGTCTTCAGAAAGCTCACAACCATGTAATATAGAGGACAAACTTTAGGGTTTACCCTGATAAAGATTTAATTGCCTGCGTTTGGAGCTCTCTTCTCACGGAGTCAGCTGTAGCTAGCTCAGGAGCAGACTCCATTCTTCATGGGAACAGTGTGAATGGATCCACCTTGGAAGCTAAAACTCAATAACTCCAGAACGAGCATTTCTTTATTTATCATGTGAATTTCTAAAAGTTTTACCTTATTGCCCATATGGGAAACCCAATTATAATTGGATAGTTACTTAACAAACAGAATGGGAATTATTAGTAAGGGTCAGATGGGTGAAGGCATCAGACCCCATAATGTGATGCCACCTTCTTTGGAGCAGGGACAAACAAAAAGCATTGAGTCCTTGGACTATGAAAACTTTCTTCCTTGGATAGGGCTTCGATAGGGGCAATCTCTGGAGCCCCAGAATACGTGGATCCATATATCCCTTTCTACATTTCCGTCATTGACCAGTCCCTTTCTGATCGACTCGTCCTTTCTTTTAAGATGTACAAATACTTAATCATATGGAAATCCAATCTTGATAATTTAAGAAGCAATCTTGATAGCTCCTGTCCCTTTACAGTAACTGGGACTGCTTCTACCACAGTCCACTAGGGCATCGTTGTAGAGTTTAAATTCTCAGAAGGCCTTGACTGTTACTTAAAAATCTGTAAGTGACATCTCACTGACAAGATCTAAACTTAAAATATTAGTAGTGAGAGCAGGCAACAGTTGAATGCATTTTGTCTCCCAAGCACCAAGAACACTTTGAGCCCAGCATGTACAGTGGTTGGAGGAATAGAATGGCCCAGAGTGTCTGGCTAAGATGCAGAACCTACAGGAGAATGACAGAGATAGAACTGGTCAGGCACCCAGGAGCCCAATCATAGAAAACCATGAAAATGGGACGAACATTGCAGCTTTTCCAGCAAGGGAATGAGATGATCATATTTGCCTTTGAGAATGATCTCAGGAAGTACAGACACAGCCTAATAGTGGAGCAGAAATCATTGTATTGAGAAGTAGTTTGGAATTGAAAAAAAAAATGGAGACATCACCGCTTTTCCAATGTGAATACTTCATTGTCTACGAGAATGCATATTTTATTTTTTTAATTTTTTTATGTCTATTTTTGAGAGAGAGAGAGAAAGAGAGAGAATGCAAGTGGGGGAGGAGCAGAGAGAGAGGGAAACACAGAATCTGAAGCGGGCTCCAGGCTCTGAGCTGTCAGCACAGAGCCCAATGCGGGGCTCAAACCCATGAACCGCGAGATCGTGACCTGAGCCAAAGTCAGACGCTTAACCAACTGAGCCACCCAGGTACCCCAAGAATGGATATGTTAATACCTGAACCTTTTCCTCCATAACCCTTCAATTTCAAGGACCATCTCTATTCCTCTTGGTCTTCAATTATCCCAGCCACAAGCTGGGCTTTGTCATTATCCAGAACCGCTATGTTTCTAAATTCCTCAAAACAAATATACCATTCTGATTATCATTTTTTATTATTCCATCTCTTCCATTCCTTTATTTTAACCAAATAATAGCATGTGATATTTATTTATTAAATAATTGCTATGTACCTACACTGAACTAAGGGCTTACCAGATAGATGATTTCATTCACTCTTCAAAACAAATCTGTGAGGCCTTATCTCTTGGACGGGTTTTAGTTGCATAAAGCAAAAAGCATCCCAGCTATTTTAGGGGGAAAAGGATTTAACACAGGTATTAGGCGCTTACAAAATTTTAAGAAGCACTCAGGCAGTGAGATCTAAACCAGACCATGCTGGTGAACGAGCTCACAGGATCCCTGCTACCTCTGACATAACTGTGAGGTGGGAGTCAAGACTTTGAAACACCCCACCTGAAAGTCAGACACCAGGAGTTGCCACGATGCAACTCTAGCGTGCGAAGTCATGCCACATCTAGTAAAGCCACACCAACAAATACATCATCAGAGGGCCTATGCACTGCTTCTCAGCTCCCACAAAGCCGAGGTCTGGGCCCTGCAACACCGCTGCAGAAAAATCCCCATGTCCATGCTGTCCAGCAGAAAAAGCAGGACAATCTAGACAATTTCTTATTTCAGCCCTTCAGGGAAGCCAGCTGAAGAAGCTTAGTCACATCCAGAACATTAGCTGCAGGAAACCCTGGAAAACTGTAGGGTGTGTATTTGGTTGCTTTGTTTGTTTGTTTGTTTGTTTGTTCATTTGTTTCTTTTTAGCTTTAGAGCCTCTCTAGTGTTTAAAGAGGCTCACCATGGACAGTGAACATCTATCCACCATGTTCATTATAGTCTTCTACCTGAAATTTCTATCCATCACACCCATTTTTCTGTCTTCGCTGGAAGCAGTCTTCTTGACCCCTCCATTTGGTATTAATTACCACTTTCCTTCAGGTATCATTTCCTTTCCCATCATGTGGCCGTCACTTTACTGACCCCCTTTCAATTCCTCCACACTGTTGCCCTTTATCCTTGCAGCATATTCAGCCTGCAAAACCCACCCTGGGTTGGTCCCATTGTCTCTCTCCTACATGCCTACAACCCGATGAACATTATGAGAGAAAATCACATCAACATGAGTCTTGGCATCACTACTGATTCATGGTCTTCACCTTAGAAATTCTTTGCTTTCGACTCCCTCATTCACCTACTCACCTACACTGTTCTTTCTAAATTTCCACCTAACATCTCCCTCCCATTAATGGAGAAAAGAGGGGCCACTGGGAATGAGTTCCCTCCACTCACTCTCCTCTCCTTTCCCCTCATTCTGTCAGTTCTACCTCATACACTCTCCTCAATGGTCCTCGTTTAATCACTGAATTTCTGAAATAGCGTCAATGATCCGCACGCCACCATCCGCAAGCGCTTCCAATTTATTCCCTGCAGTGCCTCCACGAGGACTTCACTAACGCATAAAGAAGTGGAGTATGTCATTCTCCTAATAGGGTGATTGGCCGTTGACATACTTTAAGTGGGGAAAAGGCTATGTGCTGGTTAGCAAACAAGATCTTCTACTTCCTAGCATCACCTTACCCCACTCTGACATGGACCCCAGACTCTATCTAATGCCCCCAAACACCATTCTCTTTCTTACCTGATCCCTTTGCACCTGCTAGGGTTTTTTCTAATTGTCATCATTTTCGCCCCCCACCCCGCCTTCCCCACCAGCTTCATTGCTATGCATTCTTTACGCAGTGCAATGCTCACCTCCTACACAAAGCATTTCCTGGTATGGCCCCAGGCAGATAATAGGCTCTAAGTGCTTGGAGAATTGATTCCAATGTTCTCATTTGACAGAAGAAGACACTGAGGCCCAAAAAGTAACTCAAGGTCTGAACTGGAGAGTAGCAAAAACAGAGCCATAACTGAGGTCACTGGTGGGAACAGTTTCAGAACAATCCCTCTTCTTCATATTGCTTGACTCCTAGCCTCCTATCTGCTCAAGCTGAGCAGATAGTTTAAAAATAAAGATGCCTGAACCTCACCCATGGATAATCTGATTCAGGAAGTAGAAGATAAGTCCGAGCAAGTGCTTTAAAAAAAAAAAACAAAAACAAAACAAACCCATCCTCTTAACACTGAGGTAGTGACAAAGTTGATTCTAAAAACCTACCTCTCTACAAATGTCAAGTGCTTTCAAATCTATGACCACAACAGGCCCAGGCCGAGAGGAAAAAATTTCGAGAAGAGTTCTACTGATAAGACTCTAAAGGGGCATAATGCTGGTGCCAAGAGGTAATTGTTGCAAGGCTGCAAGGTGGGAGACAGAATGCTGGAGGAAGAGTCTACAAGAAGCCACGGAGAAGAACGTGTGACCCCGTATCCTGAGAAGGCCAAAGTTGGACTCGGAAAGTGGGTAATGCCACAGTCCAAGCCACCTGAGGCTGAGGGGACGGTGGCCTGGCAATCAGTACCCTCTGAGCAGAACAGGAATACTGTTAGGGAATTTTTTATTTCCAAGTAGGCTCCACGCCCAACATGGGCTGGAACTCATGACCCTGAGATCAAGAGTTGCATGTTCCACTGACTTAGCCAGCCAGGCCTCCCTTGGAACAGGATTGTTGTTAGTTTTTAAATTGTAGTCAGAGCCAATGCTAACAAGGGGATAATGAGAAAGAGTATGCAAACTGTTTATTATATGTCCCGACACATATTAAATGAATACTTGTCACGTAATTTTTTTCCACTGGCCCAATAGTTAATAAGAAAAACAAAAAATATTGGAGATAGAAAGAACTCAGAAGCTATCCACCTATTCAGTAGAAACTTACTGAACATTTCCTCAGGGCCAGGTATTAGTATTGTAAGTGGAGAAGGCACAGGCAGTAGCTATAAAGTCTGTAAAGATGAACTTCTCATTAAAGGAAAACTGGGTGTTTAGAACTAACTGTCCCAAATACTTCTTTTTTTTTACATGTTTATTTATTTCTGAGACAGAAACAGAGCATGAGTGGGGGAGGGGCAGAGAGAGAGGGAGCCACAGAATCCGAAGCAGGCTCCAGGCTCTGAGCTGGCAGCACAGAGCCCGACGTGGGGCTCGAACTCACGGACTGTGAGATCATGACCTGAGCCGAAATCGGATGCTCAACCTCAACCGACTGAGTCACCTGGGCGCCCCACCCCCCAAATTATCCTGAAGGTGACAGCCAGTAGACTGATAAGACAGTGCTTTGACAGATACAGGTGTAGGAGACAAAAGCTAGAGTCAGGGCCTGACGTCCTGCCAAACTCTTAAGTCATCAGCTGGGATCGAAATGACCACACAGTTTGGTTAAACCGCTAAAAGCATGGCCCTAAAAGAAGACCGCGTCAATCCCAACTTCAAATGATGATTCTCACAAGTTCACTATTGCGCCAAGCAAGCCAGGTTTGTGCCTATATGTACTACATACAATATGATTAAATTTCAGCGAAATTCATAAGCTGGCAACACTAATCTATGCTATTATAAGTCAGGGGATTAGGGAAGTACAGTTCTTTGGAAGATGGCAGAAGGGGGTCTTCTGAGGTGCTGGTGGTGTTTTAGTTCTTGACCTTGATCACTGGAAGGGGTAACCAAAGGGTATGTTCACTTTCTGATAATCCATCAAGCTTGTCCCCTTAAGCTTCATGTATTTTCTATACATACACTGAACCTCGATGGAAATTGTTCACGCATTCCAAACATTGGTACCCAGAATATATAAATATATAAAGTCTCTTGTAAGTCAGTAACAAAATGGTAAGAAAAATGAAAAAAATAAAAATAGGGCAAAAGGTAGGAGTCACCAGTTCAGAGCATTCAAAAATGGTCAGTAAATGTATGCAAAAGTTGTTCAATCTCACTAACACTAATAATTAAGGAAAAGCAACCAAAACAACAATACAGTAACATTTACACCCATTAAGCTGATAAAAAAATATATAAGTCTTATAATACAAAGTCCCAGATAAGGTTTTAGGGAGTCCGGGATATTGCAGGGGGTGAGTATAAGCCGATAAAAAATTTTGTCAAGGAACTTGGCATCATCAATGAAATTGAATACTTTATACATAGCCTACAATCTAACAATTATAAGGTTAATGAGAATGTAGCCTACAAAACTTGCACACTGGCAAATGCGCCTTAAAACACGGGGATAAGGCCATTCATTGCCTTGTGAGAGCAGAAAATGGAAACAAAGTAAATGAACACAAAACATGTAATAGGATCAACAAGGCCAAAACTGGATTCTTGGAAAAAAGTAATAAAACTGACACCTCTCTTATGAGAGACTAATCCAGTGAGACAGTGAGAGAGAAATACATTGTAACAGGGATTAAAAGAAGAACCTTCTGGCAGAAACAGACATCAAAAGAGCAAAGATGGTAAACCGTTGCATGCTAGAGTATCTGAAATGTTAAATGAAATGAGCAATTTCCTACAAAAAAAGAAATCTTACCAAAACTCTTTCAGGAAGAAATGAGAAATTGGTATAAGCGTCTCTCCATTAATGAAATTGAATCAGGTGATAAAAAGGTTTCCACAGAGAAAAATAACGCCCCAGATGGCTGTACCGACAGGTGCTAACAAGCAGAATTACAGGAAAACTAATCCTATCTTAAATAACCAGCCTGTTCTCCTCCCTGCCTAGGATTATGTCTTAGACATTAATATCTGCTGGGACAGCCAAGAAAAGAGAATGCTCCAAGGTGAAAACACAAGGTGCAGAAAGGTGAGTCAAGGATTTCGTGTTTTCATAAAAAGTGAAGGACAAAGAAATAGTTTTATTTGCTTGGATAGCATGATATAAAAATAATGCAAAAGATAGAAGAAACCAATAAAAGCAGCCATGTGCTATGAAAGGTGTGACAGGCCCAGGGCAAATACAGCTCAGGAGAGCAGAGGATACTTTCCAGGGGTGACTTTTTATACTTTGTGATTATTGAATCATGTGCATGTAGTGCCCACTCAAACAAATTTATTAATCTGTTAGAATAAAAGAATAACCAAGGATAGTTCTCAAAAAATATAATAGCAGGGAGGTGGTGAATACAAGGAATAAAATATTACAAAGTTATAAGAACCATAAATTTTAAAATCAATAATCAGCGGGTAAAATTATCAGTATCAATTAGCTAACAATTAGCTAGGTACTCAAATCTCTTTACCAACTCTGCCTTAAAAGATACAACTTAAACTAAAAACAAGTTTAAAAAAATTTTATGCTTATTTATTTTTGAGACAGAGAAAGAGTGAGAACAGGGAAGGGGCAGAAAAAGGGAGACACAGAATCTGAAGCCGACTCTAGACTGAGCTGTCAGCACAGAGCCCGTCGTGGGTCTCGAACTCATGAACTGTGAGATCATGACCTGAGCTAAAGTTGGATGCTTAACCAACTGAGCCACCCAGGCCCCCCCAAAACGAGTAAGTTTTAAAGAAGAAGAAAAATATCATAGGAAAATTATTTTTTTTACCTTGTACCACGTTATTGAATCCAAAACACAACTCTGTGGGAAGTTCAGATGACAGGTAAGACTGTCGTCTTTTCCGGCATGTAATATTTGTTTGTATTCATCTGATAAAATCAGTTGACTGTTTCCAGAAAAACAATACCAATATTTTCTTAACACAGTTAGGTTTACATGGATTCTGTGACAGGTGTTTGTATAGCTGTAAGAAAATGGCAAATTGAAACCTCGTAAACTCCAACAGTCACAAAATCAAATGAATCTACTCATCTCCAGATTGCCAAATCATCTTCAAGATATTGTGCAAGCCCTCTGCCTCAAGCGAGGTGGGATGCATCTCACAAATTATTACTTACAAAAAGGAAAAAAAAATATTTATATTGTGGAAACCCTGGACAGCACCTTAACCACGTGATCCAACCGATTACCACCACCAAGGGGCAAATGGACACCATGAGCTGCTGAGTGTGTTGTCTGAAGAGGGTACAGACTACATGCTATTCCAGCCAAGAAGGCTCAGCCTCATCCTACTCAGGAGAAAATGTCTGGCAAACCCGAATGAAGGGATAGTATACAAAATAATTGTACTCCTTAAAAATGTCAATGTCGTGAAGCACAGAGGACCTGTTCCAGATGAAAAGAGACTGAAAATACGTGACAGTCCCATGCAATACATGATCCCAGATTGGATGCTCTACCAGAAAGGAAAGGAACAAAATGTGTCAAGAAAAATCGAGATGATTGACAAAATTATAGTGTGAATTGGGAGTTAGATAAAAATGTTATATGATGGTTCCTGAATATGATAACTAAGAAAATATTCTTGGCAGCAAACACACATGGAACTACTCAAGGCTAAAGGAACACGACGCATACAACTCAAGTGTTTTAGAAGAAATGGCTTAGAAAAAAAATATTGCGTGTAATATACATATACAGCTGACCCTTGAACAACCAGGGGGTTAGGGGCACTGGACCCCGTGCACTGTTGAAAATCCACATAGAACTTTTGACTCCCCCAAACCTGAACTACTAATAGCCACTGTTGACTGGAAGCCTTACTGATAACATAAACAATGGATTAACACATATTTTGTATGTTATGTGCACTATATATTGTGTTCTTACAGTAAAGTAAGCTAGAGGGGCACCTGGGTGGCTCAGTCAGGTGAGCGACTGACTCTTGATTTCAGCTCAAGTCATGAGCCCAAGGTCGTGAGATCAAACTCCCTGTTGAGCTCCACGTTGAGTGTGGAGACTGTTTAGGATTCTCTCTCTCTCTCCCTCTGCCCCTCTCCCCTGCTCATGCTCTCTCTTTCTCTCTTTAAAATGAAAAAATAAAAAAAATAATAAAGTTAGAGGGAAAATGTTAAGGAAATAATAAGGAAGAGAAAATACATTTACAGTAATGTACTATATTTATCAAAAAAATATCCATGTATAAGTGGGCCTATGCAATTCAAACCCATGTTGTTCAGGGATCAGTCATATATGGAGAGAGGGCAAGAGAGAGAGACAGAGAGGGAGACAGAATTATAAGGTAAATGTGGCAAATGTTAAAATAATGAGGAATCTAGATAAAGGATAGGTGGGGTTCTTTATACTATTCTTGCAAATTTTGCAGGAATTTGAAATTACTTCAGCATAAAAACATACAGTTTACTAAGTATGTCTCATATCTGTATGTTAATGATTTGTGAGAATTCACACTTATTTTTTTCCATGACAGCAGCATCTGTGTCTACTTTCTAGGAAAGATGATCTTTCCCTGTTTCACAGCAACCAGATTTAAGTATTTTAAATCCAGCCCAGACATCCAGATGAATTTGTGTACCACACAATCTCCAGCTCTATTATGTCATAACCCAGAGTCAAACAGGACAGGAGACTCCACGAGACACCTTGTCAGCACCTTAATCTATACAGTGAGTGAAATTGTGGAAAGGAGCCATGAAACAGGGGCTCACAGCCACTCCCACTTGTGTACCACTGGGCAAATGCAATCACCTTTCTCTGGTACCAATTTCACATATAATCTCAGCTAATTGTCCCTTCAACCCTATCAGGCTGGCGTTACTTCCATTTTACAGACAGGAAAATCAAGGCTCAGAGAGATCAAATCATTTGTTAAAGACATGCATGCCAGTAAGGAAAGGTAACAAAATTGAGGCCGTTGGGCAAAATTTGTCCACAAATGTGTTTTATTTAAGCCATACTCACAAAGCTTATTGAAAACTCACACACACACACACACACACACACACACACATACATACAATTTCCAGGTTCCCTGAAAACTTAGAAAATGGGCTTGAGTTGTAGAGATTGCTGCCTTTGGTGGGACATATGCTTTCTGGTTCCCCACAGCCCCCACCAGGCTCAACTGTCTCCCTGCCATGAGCCCTGGGTCACTCATTTACATTACGTCCTAACATGAGGCTTACTTAGCACAGGGCCTGAAACATATCTGTCAGTCACTGTTAAATTCCTATTGTAGTGCCATTACAAAAAGGTGCTCAAAGGAGGTTTATCCCCATCTGGTTGTGCCACCTGTCATGAAAACTTCTGGCATTCTAAGAAAGAAGGCAGCAATAACAATGGGAGAAACAGATTTTTAAGCTGGTCTGGCCTGTGGCCTTAGATCAATGGGAAAAGACGCATTTCATGTTCCAACAACTGATTTATAAACCTGTTCTGTCTTAAAATGTGTTCACTGGATCGCTTCTCGGCATTTTGGCTGATATCAAGTGTAAAATGTGTTCACTGGAAACCGTCTGGTAACAAACTGTTATAAAACTGTATTTTATTCTTCTCACTGAGCTTTCTATGTTTATTAAGAGTTTATAAAGAATTTTCCTAAAACCATATATATATATATATATATATATATATATGGTTATAACATTCCTAAAACCATATATATATATATGGTTATAACATTATACACACACGTGTGTGTGTGTGAAAAAGAGACAGAGAGAAAGAAGGACTTAGTTCTATTTTAAATGAGCAACTTACTTTATGACACATTGGTAGATCCCAGTGTCCTCCTGTGTCAGGGGGAGAAACAAAATCCAGTTTTGCTCCTGGTGAATTCTGGACTGTGCATTTGTGGATATTGGGCTTTTGCCAGGATATTTATACCATGTTACATGTACTTTCCCAGATGTTGGTGACAGGTTTATACAATTAAAAGCAAAAGGCTGGCCGGCAGAAGGTGTCTCCTTGTACATTCTAATATCCTTGCATGCATCTAGGGAAAGAAAGGGGTGGGGGAATCATGAAAGAGAACTCTGGTGCTATTTATTATCAGTTTTAACAAATGCCTCTTCAATTTTCTAGCCAATTTGAAATTGTATTGGAGAGTTTTCTCAGCGTGGGAGTTCCCTCAAATGGTCTGCTGATTTGATTTATGGACAAAAATGTGTCCATAAAAGACATTGACTCATCCTCTCTGTCTGGGATGATTTTGTTCTGTCCCTTCTTTCCTAAGACCCTGAGTCCTTATCTGCCTGAGTACACGTTCCTATTCTGAGCCCCCTTGTCCTGTTTCTTTGTGCTCTGCCACCCAGTTATTTCACTCCGTCTTGAATAAAAGGTGCAAGTATTTCATCCCAAAGAGGATTGTTTAAAAATCCGCTCATGTTAAAGTTCGCTTCTACTGAACCACATAGCATGGCACTGCACTGCGTGTCTTCTAGGGAGAAGTCTGTTCTGCTGCTGGGTTTTGAGCCTTTGGACTCAAGACTTCCAAATTTGCCTATCCACACCTCCTCACCCCACCCACCTTCCCCCTCCCAAAGGTGCCTCAAAACCCAAAGGGGACATTTGGGGCTGAGCGTCAGATGCTGGGAACTTGTTGTTTCCCCACTCAGCGTTAACTTCACTTGGTCCCCTGGGGTGGAAGTAGCAGAAAGGCTGGGGGCTCTTGTGAGCCCCCAGATGGGCCGCGCAGGCGCTCCCACAGAGCCGCAAGGAGGCAGGTGGGTGAGGGTGGCCTAGACCCGAGGACGGCCCAACGTACCTGCTCTGACAAAGGGTGGAAGCGCGATGGACACGCCGCAGAACAACAGGGCCAACATCCCCCCGTTGGGCTACAAGGAAGACACAAGGTGGGAGCGGATGAGGCTCGGCGGGGACGGCGACCACGAATCTCAGAGGTCCTAGCCCAGGCCTACCTGTCTTCGCGGGGTGCCCACATTTACCCGACGTGCCGCCAAAGACTCCCCGCTCCCGACCCCACCTCCAGAATCCTGCAGGCTGGAGAGGGATCAGCGGGAGGAGCTGGGAGGCGCGGTGCCGGGAAGTGATCATCGTAGGGAGGGAGGTTCCCAGCTCCGGGGTGCGCCCTAGCCCCTCCTGCGGCCGCGGTGGCGTGACCTCTGCTAACCCGCAGCGAGGCGGGTGTGCGCCCTGCGCCGGGTGAGCGGCACGCCACCCACCTGGGCTCCCCACCTGTGCGTCCCGCGTAGCCTCTCCCCTGCGCGCCTTAGCCTCGGGGTCCGCCTGGGCCTGGCGGTCCAAACGGAGCCCTCACCACCAGCTCACCTGGGAGAAGCCAGCTTAGGCCGACCTGGCAAAGGGCCGCCGGAAAAGGGAGAGGAAGCCAGAGCGCCGCCGGACCGGCAGGTAGCGGGAACTGCACACCTTCGCCCAGAGACGGAGCCCGCTCCCCCAAGGTCGCCCGGCGGGCCAGGGGCCGCCCTCCCGGTCGTGCACATGTTAGCCAGCCACCTCTTTCCCTCCACACCTTTCCGACGGCCGGCGCTGCACCCGCTTGGCTCAACCGCAGACTCCCGGCCCGTGTCCACCTGCCAGACCGGCGGGAGCAGGCAGGATCCCGTGGAGAGAGGAGAATGGGAGACAGGCACTGAACCCAGGCGTGGCATTTCCATACCGCGCTACTTCCTTGCCACCGTGGGCAGGGCAGGCCTACCTTCCCCAAGGGGAGCGTAGGAAGGAATAGTGCCATCACAGGAAGAAGTGGGTTTAAAGGCGTTGTTACCTGATTTTCTGGCGGCTGACAAATCTTTCACCGGCAGTCATGTCTGCTTAGATCTATTCCGAATCGTCCCCGTAAAGGAACTCTTGCCTTTCCAGACCCGTCTGAGCAGTTATTACATGCCCTGCTTGGTCTATACAGAATACCCCAATGTAGAAGGTGTCCCAAATGGCTTCTGAGGAATAGCATTTCCCTGCCCCAGTCAGGCTGTTAACTTCTGTAAAGCAGACCTCCCAGGGCGATCCTGAAATACCTGAGCACAAAGTCGGCTCCTGTGTGAAATTTCCAAAGATGATATCAACCAGGACAGGTTGCCCTGGCCTTCAGGAGACACCCAGAGATAGGCCTGCAGGGCACTGGGACTCAGAAAAGAAGAAGAAGGAGAAGAAGAAGAAAGAGAAAAAAAATACATACATATATATATATATATATATACACACACACACACACACACACACACACACACACACATATACATAATGTAATCTCCATTTAGCAGGTTCCTGACCAAGCTATCTCTGGCGGGTTTTGTGGTTTTAGAGAGAGCGAGACAGAAGCAGCTGCAGGAACAGGACAGGAGTTCGGCAATTTCATTACCAGCACAGCTTTCTGTGATGAGCTGGGGGCCAGGGGTTTGCAAGTTGCTATACTCTTAAACATCATTGAGGATTCTAAAGTGCTTGTTTATGTGGGTTACTGCTGTCAATATTTACTATATCAGAAATTAAGATGGAGAGCATTTAAAACGCTTATTTTCTTGTTTATTTTAAATACAAACAATAGACTTTAACATAAGTGTTAACATAAACGTCATGCATCTTATGAAAAATAACAACTTTCCAGAACAAATTTATTGAGGTAAGTCATACTGTTCTACATACTACTACATACCCCTGCTTAATGTTCCCAAGTCTCTTTGATGTCTGACTTAACAGAAGACAGCTGGATTCTCACAGCTGCTTCGGCATCAAACCTCTTAGGATGTAACATGTCAGGTAGCCTCTGAAAAAATCCACTTTCAAGCAAAAGACTGGAGAGAATGAGAATTAAAAAGATAAATGTTATGCCCAGGATTCGTGATCCCCAAAGACCACCAGGGAGCCGAGTCCGATGCAAAAGCAAAGAGCCTTTATTCGAGCTAGCTCCAGCTCCATCCCCTACCTGCACCGACGCAGCGGTGAGATACCGGGAAAGAGAGAGCAAGTTTCAAAAGCACAAAGATTTTATTGGGGTCTAGGGGCAGTTGGTGAGGTAATGGCTGTGGCCTCAGCCGATTGGCTGGGGAAGGGTCGGAGTCCTGTTACGCAGGTCACCGGGTGTGTTTTGATCGGGAAGTTTGAACGGGTGAGCGGGAGGTTACTCAAGGGGAGGAGGCGTGGTCAAGGTGAAGGACACAGAACAAGATGGAGTCGACCGGCGTAGGCCCGCCCTTTCAATAAATAGGGTCTGAATACTATTATGAAAATGGTTTTGATTTCACACACCTTGGGAACCCTTAGGCCTCTCACACTTGGAGGACCCCTTTGGTAAGCTGCAAATGGAGATCTTTATTCCTTTCCCCTAGCATCAGCATTAAATGAGGTTCTTCAGTACATGTACATTCAGCAAGGTCTAGACACCCACCCAAAACAAAACAAAGGTGTTACTACAAAAACTGTCAAGTGACATACATACAGAACCATTGTTGTAAGCAGTGTTAAAAGTTATTTCCATTTTTTTCTTAACTCTCATTGTCTTGTTCAGCTTCTGCCTTATAAAAAAAGTTTGTGTCGTATCTTACTTTTTTTATAGCTGGACAGTAGTCACAAGTGCCAAATCCAATCAGCATAGTTGCCCCAAAGCTTAAAAGTTCCAACGTGCCTTCCCAGCCGCCCCCCTCCCCCCCCCCCCCCCCCCCCCCGCAGTGCCTTGAAGGGACATTTCTGGTATTTCCTTTTTCTGGTGAGGCTCTGGATCGGCCACTTTACACTTTCAAGGATGGTTTCTAGGTGGAGGGGGAACCACGTGGCTCTGAAGGCAGAACCTATCAGGAGGATGGAAATGTTGTTTTTAAGGAGGATGTAAACGTTGCAATTAAAAACAACAGAAAGCCAAAACATCTAGGGCAGGCCCTTAATTACCTTGAAAGATTGGAGAAACCGGAGAACATTGTTTGCTAATGAGAAAAGGGGAGGTAGGAATTCAAACAATGTAGTTATGGAGCTTCTCTAGTGGCTCAGCTCAGGCTTGCTTTAGGATGGCCCTGAGAAAATTGCTGTTTTGTGCGGGAACTTCCTGAGTTCAGTCACTTTATTCTTCTTCTCTGATTTTCACATTAAAAATTCTCCTTTTAGAGGTGCAACATGCAATGGTTAACAGCTAACGAATTCAAAACAAATCATAAGTCATGGAAGCAAGACCCAGACTCAGAAATCACAATGACCAAGTTTCTGTATACCTTCCCCCCACACCCCCACCCCCAAACACACTATCCTGTTTAGTGCTTATCGTTCCGGTATGTGTGTGTGTGTGTGTGTGTTCCTTAAGCAACATAAATGCAAACATTTTGAAGAGTGTAGTTCTAGTTCTAGATCATTCAAGGTCACTACTGTATGATATTCCATTGTTCGACTGTACTCCAATTTATGTATCCCTCTCCTCTAGACATACAGGTTGTTTCCAATTTATATTTGCTCTTAAAAATAGTGCTGTGGTGGACATTTCTGTAATGTTCTCTTGTGTGGCTTTTTTTGAGAGGTTGTCTAGTGAGTGAAATTGAGGCATCACTGGGTAGATGCATCTGTGACTGTATTAGAAAATCCCTCATTTTCTCCACATTAGGCACCCTTTAGAGCATAAGGTTTGCATTGCTTCACGTTCTTGGCAATATTTGATAATGTCAGACTTTTACATTTTGCCAGTATCGCAAGTCTAGTGATGTAAAAGCTATCTTGTGATTTTATTTTATATTTCTCGAATTCCTAGTAAGATGGGACATCTTTGCCTATGTGCATTGGCCATTTATGTGTCCCCTGGGAAATGTTTTCTCACGTGCTTTGCCCTTTTACCCACCTGGTTATTTGCCTTCGTTTTATTGATCTACAGAGAACTCATTAAATTCTGCCTCTGATGTCTCATGTAGCTGCTTTCAAAGGGAGGCATAGAGGTACCTCACTGTCCTCTCCCTGCCAGGGAGTTCAAACCCCAGCAACAGCCCTTATGTATGACAGAGGGATGATTAGACCCACTTTTCAGAGGTAGCATTTGTGAAACGCTCCTTGCAGGGTGCCCAACAGCAAGAGATACTTGATGAGCCTGGAGTTTATTCTCACTCTCCCACTGACTCCCCCTTGTCAGTCTTCCCTAATTGCAGATATTTTTGCAATGGCAAGATTCTTAGAAGTTAATGTCATTGGGCACAAGCCATGGTTAATGGCCTCTTTCTAATGGTTTATTTATTCATTAATTTATTTTTATGAAGTGAAACCATTTCTCCACAGATCCTTTACATCATTCTGAGAGCAGGTGTAAAACAGCAATCTTTGTAATGGAGGCATCACTGAGTTCAGCCTGGTTGACTTTTACCTTCAGTCTATTTGCTCCTTAGACGAGATTGTATTGTGTATTCATATACACGAATGTGTGTTTTATACCATACACAGTGGCTTTTATTTGTTCTAGCTAAATATCCGATGATTTCCCACTGAACCCAACCCGCACGTCAAGTTCCCCAGTGAGGATGAAGCAGAGATATGTTCACATGTAATGGTCAAATGCTCTGAAATGCCGGATTAGGCTGCGGTTGGGAGGGCGGGGGTGGAAGTTCTACCTCGATCTTCATGCCTTTCAGGTTCTTCAGTTCTCACATTTGTAGTCTCTGGGAGACTTGAAATGTACAGCAGCAATTCTGTGCCAGGCTTTTGTTGCTGGAATGAAATGAGCTTCCAGAGAAGGAAGAAGCAGCAGCTTGGGTTTCCTGAGGTCCTAGGCCTGCCCCTCCCCCAGGCTCGGTGATCCCTTCATTCACTCATTCACTGAGCATTCATAGATATCTGAGGAAAGAGTTCTCCTTCTAGAAGGAACAGCTAGTACAAAATTTCTGAAGGAGGAGAGAGTTTGCATGTTTCAAAATAGCATAAAGGAAGCCAGGCCAGTGTGAATTGAACAGAGTGAATAAGCAGAAATGCTGGATAAAAGAAGTCACAGAGTAGGCTGGAGCTAGACCACCCAAGGGGCCCGTAGGCAATAAAAAGAAGGTTGGATCTGATTCTAGGTAAAATGAAAAGCTATTTGAAGATTTAAAGCAGAAAAGAAATATAACCTTATTTGCATTTTTAAATGTCACATTGAGCATTAAAAACTCATAAAAATGGCTAAAATTCTAAAAACTGTTAATACTAAATGTTGAGAAGGATGTGGGACAAATGGAGCTATCATATACTGTTAGTGGGAACACAAATTGGCACGACTACGTAGGAAATCTATTTGGTAGTATCTTCGGAAGCTAACTCAGCAAATCCACTCTGAGGGATACACCAAGTAGAAATGTATGCATATGTTCACAAAAGAGACATTTGCTAGAATATTCACAGCAGTGGTGTTTATAACTGTAAAAAACTAGAAATTACCCAAATGTCCATCAACAATCGCATAGATAAAACAGGTATGGTTGATTTCATGCTATGGGATCCCATAGAGCCATGAATAAAAACCACGCCCAAGTGTAGGCAACAATACGGACAGATCTCACAGATGAGTCTCACATCCATATAACGTCAAGCAAAAGAAAATGGATTTTAAAACAGACATCATACTATTTGATTCCATTTACATAAATTTCAAAATTTCAAAAACAGGAAAAATTAATCTCTGCTGTCAAAAGTCAGAATGGCGGTTTCCATTGGGCCAGGGGCTGTCAGTATCTTGGGGGACACATAACAGGGATGCTCCCATGCTGATCACCTTCTTTTCTTGATTTGGATGCTGGCAGTATGGACAAAACGTGTCTGTGAAACTTCATGGACCTGTTTCTGTATGTGTTCCTTTCCAGATTGTAGGTTATACTTCAGTTAAAAAAAAAAAAAAATCAGGGACGCCTGGGTGGTTCAGTCGGTTGAGCGTCCGACTTCGGCTCAGGTCATGATCTCACAGTTTGTGGGTTCGAGCCCCGCATCAGGCTCTGTGCTGACAGCTCGGAGGCTGGGGTCTACTTCAGATTCTGTGTCTCCCTCTCTCTCTGCCCCTCCCCTGCTCCCGCTCTCTCTCTGTCTCTCAAAAATAAATAAATGTAAAAAAAAAAATTATAAATAAATAAATAGATAAAATCAAAGGCAATTTACTCTCGATACAGCATGAAAAATTGGTTATGAGGAATCAGGTAGCAAGTAGAGAAACGTGGCCCCAGGTAGGAGGCTACTGGAGTAGATCAAGGAATATCCAATCAAAGCAGAAAAGCTAAATTACGGACCATTCACCTGATAGGCTTAATCATCACTCAGAAATCACATTTCCAATAATAGTAATATAGGCAAATGTTTTTACAAAGTAAGGGTGTTAAACTGCTCATATTATATGATCCCAGCTTTATCAATAGAAAGACAATAAAATGTTAGTAATAATTTTTAAGTTTGTAAGATAATGGGTGAATTTTTCTTACTTGTATTGTTTAGAAATTTCTGCATTCTCTCAAACCAATACTGTTTCCATAATACAAAAAGGTTGGTTTTTTTTTTAAACTCATTTAAGAAAAATGGTTCTCATACAATCAACTCATAGAGGCATTACTGTCCCCACTTGCCAACAGCCTCCCTAAACTTTTACTCCCTAATTCCCCTGCATCATTATGCCCACCCCCGGCCAACTTTATTTATGCCTTATGTTCTCCCATCCAAAATCTCCAATAGCTCCCTTATACCAACTCTTAATCAAAAAAGGCAGATATTTTAGTCAGGGATTTAAGACCCTCTACCATACGAATTCATTTCCCGAAGTGCTTTCTCCTTTCACACTATTCTCTGTGACAAGGTTTAAGTGTTTTCTGACTTTAGAATTTTCCCAGTGTCTGGCATAACATGAGGCACATCATTAACACTTTAAAATAATCCAAAAGTAAACTTGAGAGCAAAAATATCTCCCCTATATTTGAGAATCTAAGGGAAGACGTGGGGTCCAGGTTTTAGAAATAAGAACTCAGAAGAAGGCAGAATTGTACATTTCCTCTTAACAGTAGTGTTCAAACAGATGGCCACTGTGCACAGCTGTGAAGGCGACCGAGCAGCTGAGTGTGTCTCAGGCTAAGCAGGATGAGTGATGTAAGATGGCAGAGGAGAGAAACAGGAGTGGCAGCCAGGCAGGATTAACCACTTGGGCGAAGCAGAAGGGGGTTCCCACGGAAGATGTTAAACATGCAATCCCCTCTCACTAAAGAAGTCCCAGGAGTCTCTCTCTCTCTCAGGATATCTTTAGTGAAAGGAAAACCAGGGAACCTTGAGAAATGGTATTCCTGCAGCTCATCTCAGACCCAGAAGTATGAACTAAGCTACACTTGGGATCACTTCCAGGTCAAAGGTTCTGAGAAAAACAAGTTTCGCTGACTTTCACTCTGAGCAAATTAATCTCCCAACTCCCAGCACAAGCCTGGAGGAGTCTCAACAGTATCCTGTGGGGCTAGATTCAAGTGGGACAGGCTCAACTGGTCTAACAACTACACATGTTCCTGACTACAGTGTTAATATTTGGGCTGCAGATTTAAGGTGAGCACACAGGGTTTATGTACTTTAATCAGCCAAAACCTGACCAACATGTGTTTAGATGAGGATGTTTTTGTTTTGAAAGGCTAATAGTCACTTTAAATAGTGTCTTCTATTTCCTGTAATTCTCCTCCCTAAAACTAATATTTGCATAAAATTAATATTTGCATAAACACACACACACACACACACACACACAAAGTCATATTTTGGTTGCAAAATAAATGTTGGCATACCAAAAAGAGGTCCCTCCCACCTGTCTCCCCATGTACATTTTTATGTGTAATCTATTTTTCGTATTTTATGAATTTTGACTACTGTCCTGATCCATTTGTGCATCTAAAAAAGTAAAAAAGGAACAACTTTCCCCATTCCAACTCCAGAACATTCTCTTCCCACCTGCTACTCCCTCTGTGACTTTCACATCAAGCCCAACTTACCACACTAACAGATTCTCATCTCAAAGGTGAAAAGATTTTCTTCTGACAAACTAGCTTGAGGAGATCTGATTTTATGACCATATGATACTTATAAGTCCCCCAATTAATATTTGGGAAACCTACTACAGGTGACCCTGGAACCATGAGCAGTTCAAACCTGTGTTGTCCCAGGGTCAAGTGTACATTAAAAATAACTAGTCAGATCCTGACTTGCTAAAACTGGATTAAGTAAAAGTTATTATCATTTTTAGAAGTTAACACCAAGATAATATGCCCTCCTCTCCCTCCATACCCAAAACTTCATAATCTGAAAAAGCTATGTTGTGGCTAAATGAATTGGGGGGCGCCTGGGTGGCTCAGTCCCTGTCTCTTGATTTCAGCTCAGGTCATGATCCCAGTGTTGTGGATCAAGCCCTAGCTTGCGTTCCATGCTGAGTGTAGAGCCTGCCTGAGATTCTTTCTCTCCCCCCATGTGCTCTCTGCCCCCCACTCTCTGAAATAAAAAATCCAAAAAATTAAAACTAAGTTTGTTTTATATGTATTGAACAAAAGGCAAAATTTTTTAAAAAATGTATCTTGGGATTCTTGCTCAGACACCATACAGGGTCTTTCCACGTATAAAAACCTTGAAACACAGGTTTCCTAGGTTGTCCTATTTCACAAATGAGCAAACAGGAGGCACAAAACAACCAAGTGCTTTGCTCTAGTTTCAAAACTGCGACAGTGCAGGAATTTATATTCATGTTTTTTCCACCAGATGGCACCCTTACTGAGAAACATGTCTAGAGACAAAAACAAAACAAAACAAAACAAAAACAAAAACAAAAAAAACCCCAACCAAACAAAAACACCCAGAAAACAGAAAAACAAAAACCCTATTCTAAGGAAGTTATTTAGTAAAGAGAATAAAAATCCTCATGACCAAAAACACAAAAACAAAAACAAAACACTTCTAAATGATTTTTTTGAATGGTTGTTAGCCTTGACTTTGTGTTGTTTGCTAAAAAATACATTAACTGGTAAAATAACCAAAATATGCTAAAAAGCCTTCTGAATTTTTCCAGTGAGAAATTCTGTATAAGCAAGTTTTCTGGATAGCTGATCCTGAAGTTTTCTGAAGTTCTTGCATTTTTTTTTCATTTTTATTGAAAAATCCTTCAGGAATGTGTTAAATCCCTTTACTTTTTAAAAAATTTTTAATTAAAAATAATGTTTTTTATTTGAGAGAGAGCATGGGGCAGGGGGTCAGAGGGGGAGGGAGGGAGGGGGAGAGAGAGAGAGAGAGGGAGAGAGAGAGAGAGAGAGAGAGAGAGAATCCCAAGAAGCTTCCATGCTGGCAGCGCAGAGCCCAACACGGGGGCTTGAACTCAAGAACTGTGAGATTACGACCTGAGCCAAAATTAAGAGTCAGACGCTCAACCGACCGAGCCACCCCGGCGCCCCTGACTCCCTTTCTTTAGACATTAGACATCCATTAAAGCCCACTGTCAGCAGAGGGTCAGCTTGGATGAACACCGGTCCCCACCCCTCGGTGATACAGAGATGCCATGGCTGAGGGGAGCGGGGCTCCTGGCCTCGGTGTCACGCAGCTCCATCTGGCCACTTGTACTTTATTTTTCTGATTGCTTTACTTCCTCCTTGGTGTCAGTTGCCACTTCTGGGTTATTACTCTTCTCTCTCCACTCTATTTGCAGATTCCCATATGACGTGAGGTAACCAGGTGTATTCACAGAATGACTGCCAAGCAAACTCCCATTTTCTGAGGGCCCGCTGCACGCTAGGCACTTTGCCTGTCAGAATGTACTTCATCTTTCTAATCCTTACACAACTCAGTGAATTAGATATTATACCCATTTTATAGGTGAGGAAACTGGGGCTCAAATAATTTGTCCAAATTTGCACAGCGAGTCCAAGGCAGGATGTAAGATGGGTCCTCAGACCCCAGGCTGACCTGCCTCCCCCCCGCCGGCTCCCCAGGTGCCACCAGAGCCTGCCTGCTTGCTGAGAATCTCTCTGAAGCGAGAACAGAACAGCACCGACCATGCAGAGGGCTCTCTGATCTTTAGAGTTTGTGAGCACGGTGAGCTTGCATTGTGGACACATCGGCCAATTGTGTTCACCTCCTGGGTCAAAGGAGGAAATCAACGAAACCTTTTGCAAAATGTGAAACAGTCCATACAGATGTTGCCCTTGTCTTTTTTGGACTCATAAGTGTTAACAGTAATAAAACTCACATTTTAATCCATCTTAGAAGCAAGCAAACAAATGGAGTAGAGTTGAGGCTAGAGATGGGATCCAGAGCTCATTGGCTGGCTCGTGGACCCTGAATTCCCCAGACAGAAGGTGTCCTCACCCTACATCAGACCTGGGAGTGTGACCCAGCAAGCCCAGGGCAGGGACGGCATGGAAACAGATTTCAATGAGGATTCTCAATACCAGCTTTTGCCAATTTTATTGGAAAACAAGTACAGTCCATCGATCAGTGATACATGCTGTACATGAATCTGGTGTTTTACTATGTAAAAATACTTGGTATCTGCTTAGAATTGTACAAACAAGTTTTTAAAAACCCTTCATCATTAAGCAATAAAAATATAATTTATCAAAAATACCACTGAGAAAAATGGCTCACTACCTTTTCTGTTATTGCAAATAAACAAAGGGAGGTGGAAGAAGGAAGATATAAATTCTGCTAAGCCAGTTTTTGACAACTGGAAGCAAAATGCTTTATGGCAAACTCTCCTTTAAACACTCACACAAACAAAAAAAAATTACCATCAGATAATGCAGTAAAATCTAATTAATGGGAAAGGCCTGAAAGGAAGAGCTTAAAAGAGGTTTTCAGGGAAAACAATAAAACAAAGGAAGTTCCCAGGGAACTAGGAGTGTAGCGCCTTCCCCCGGAATCCCCCCTGGAAGGACTGGGAGTGACAGGCGACATGCACTTTCCTGTTGGGGCTCCTCCTGGTCCCAGGGCACATCCCCTGATTCTTGTCCCTCCAGAAATTCCAGGTGCAAATGCCACTGGTAATTCTTGGTGGTTCTCCCCGCTCCTTACTTTCTGGCCAACTTTGCTGCTAAGTCTAATGTTCGGAATTGGCTTTCGTGACACTACATAGCAAGTGTATTTTACAGATGACGGACTAAAAATGATCAGCAACATAATTTTTAAGCATCTGATAGGTCTTTTGGGGGCATAACAGCCCCCCCGCCCGAGCCCCACAGACTTCTGGCTACAGTTCGTGTATATGCTGGCAAATAAAGATAAGGCAGTTTTTTAAAAACAACAACAACAACAACAACAACAGTCTCAAAACAGCACTATTACGCAATGCTGTCAGATTGGATCTAAGAAAAAGCAGGTAGAAAGAGAAGAGGCAAAGCATTCAACTCTGTTTCTGTCTGGCTCTAACTGCTTTCAGGGGGAAAAAATATGCTATATAAGACTGTGTTCACCCATAGCACTAAGCATAAAAAATAAAAAAAACATAGGGCCTGTCCATGTTCACGCAACTTCTAAAAATGGTGCCCGTGCCCCTCAGCAAATGGCACATGAACTTGGCTTTGCAGTTTTCCAGGGTTTCTCTAAGGACTATCATCACGTTTTAAAAAACCGTGTCCTAGACCAAAACAGCAACTTGCTTTCATTTTTAATTCACTAAGAAATATCTACCTTTTGGGAAAGACTATATGACAGCAGAAATGTTTTCCGTAAACTCGAAACAATTTTTGTAAATTCCAACACTCAAAAGTTTAGAATTTGGTTTCTTAAAGAAAGCATCTCTAGACTCAGCCACCATCTCAGAAAACAGTCATTTCTTCTCACAAAAGTGCCAGGGTAGGGGCGAAGGGGACACTCAATGACCTGAAGTCAAGCGTTCAGGACACTGCACTAAGAAGCCAGCGACGGAGCTAGAAGCCCTACGTCTGACAGCACTAAGCGTGACTTAAAAAACAAAAAACAAACAAAAACAAAACAAAACAAAAAACAGGTCACTTCTTTTCTCTATAAAATTAGGATGATTGTAAAACTTAAATATGAGAATCTGTGGACAGTTTTCAACAAGAAAGCCCCACACAAATCTATGTCACATGTGCTAATTACTGGTGAAGCCACCGCAGACTACAAGAGACAGCCCCTCCTGCAGAGAGCAGGGTCTCTCTAGTTGGGACACAGAACCACCTTCTCATAAAGTGACGGCCAGCAGACTAAGTGCTATCAGACTGAGAGCAGAGAGCAGGTGTCTCAGGGCAGTTTCTTGGGGAAGTCTCTTAGAGAAACAGAGTTGGGGTAAATTTTGAATTTCATACAACTCTGGGGGGTTGGAGAAAATTCCAGAAGACATTCTGGTCAGAGGAGACTGGAAGGAGAAGCAGAGATGAAGGAACACTAGGGGCAGGTGTGGAAGTGCGCAAAGGCCGACCTGGGAGTTCACAGAGCTGGACAGTGAGGGGCACAGCTGTGCGGACAGACTGGGGGTTTGGGGGCAGCAGTGGTGAAATGCAAATGCGTAATTGGGCTTTAGGTCCTAAACCGGGAGAGGTGTTTTCAGTAGGAACAGGAGGAGCTTGGAGCAGCATTTTATGAAGGAAGGGTAATCCGTGGACCAGGTGTGTGACAGAGAGGGAGGAGGAAGGGATTGGGAAGCTGTCCTTCCAAAGACATGATGAGTCAAGTGGAATGCACAAGAGGAAGGTGCTACAGAAGGGTCACTCCAGGGGGGAAGGCGTCCAGAGTGGATCTATTCTCTGCTACTCCTGCTTTTGAAATGCCCTCTCTCCAGCAGAAAGCTAAGGTGATTTCAAAAACATGCAATCCTTTTTTCACTGAAATGAGAATTTTAAAGGGCTGTGAAATGAAATTCAGTCTCTGGAAACAGACTGCTGGCTGTTGATGGGTAGGGAAAGTGCGAAGCAAATGGAAAGTTCTCCAAGCATACTTCTTCCCTCCTCTGTGAAATACCAGTCTCACTTTGCCTGCAGCACTGCCAAGGAAAGCCTCTGGGGGGGCCAGTGACCATGCTATCCCCGGGGGCTGGGTCATAGCCGCCCTCCTTGGACTGTGGACAGCTCCATAAAAACATTTATAGATGATAAATATTTCCTGATTGTTCTTTCCTCTCATTTGCTGTCCTGGTGCCTGTTCTCAGCAGTTCAAACATTTGGACAGGGCATTTGTTGCCTTTTAAAAGGGACTGCCAAGCTCTCAGTTCTGAATTGCCCTGACCTGCTTTTGTCACCACATCCTGCTCCCTGAGCAATCCGATTCCAGGTGACCTCAAGGATAAGAGACTCTACACGTGCATTTTATGACTGTACAGTCAGTGAGGGCACAGCCTGGCCTGCAATGCCAGAAGACAGGAGTCACCCAAGGAACTCTTGGCCAAGCTTCTCCCTGCTACCCGAGAGGCACATGCACCTCCCTCTGAAGCTTTTTCTTCGAGTCTGGTCTCATGGCCAAGGACAGTAACTGGTGTTTGGATGAAGGTGGCTGCCGCTGGACGGGCATGTGGTACCTGACATTCTTCCAGAACCTTGTCTTTGCAGACTGCACGCCCTCTCTAAAGTCCCCTGACCAGCGTATGGCCCCATGTTTCCGCTTAATGAATTTAATGGTTTCTGGCATTTTCTCATAGTCTTGGATCGTCTCCAGTTCAAGCAGGACAACTTTAATCCCATCCTGAATGAAAGCATTGTACATTGCTATCTGCTCTTCAGATGAATTCTCCAGCCAGCCCAATCCTGATGCCTCTGGGACCAAAACGATGATCAGTCTTCTGCTTTTCTTTATGTTTTCATTAGTGACATCAACAATGTCTGAAAACAGGAAGCCCAGCAGAGTAAGTAAAATTTCAATTTATAATCATTCTCTCCCAAACCAAGACCAGACCCTCATCCCCTCTGTCGTACAATGTTTTTTTTCTCATCCTAATTAAGATTAAAGAAGCTTCTGATTTTATAGGCCAGCTTAACACCTAGCCCACAAAAGCTGAATATTTCACTTAGAACTCAGAATACTCCTGGTATAAACTTTAAAGCCTTAAACCATTTGATCTATTCCACTCTTATTTTACTGTCTCAGTTGTAAAGTAACCAGTGGATCTAACTAGTTCTGAAGTTTTCCAAAACTAAATAAAACTTCGTCAATTCTTGTGCCAACAAAATACAAGAAAAGTAAGTACTTTTTGCAGTTAATAGATGCGGAAATCATCACTACCAACCACTGAGGCGTTCTTAAAACTGTCAAATATATACACCTATGCCACAGTTCTTCTAAAAAGATGAAACCTAGCTTTAGCAATTATTTTTACAATCAGACTGTTTTTTTTTTCCGTGACACACATACCTTCCCCAACATAGGCGTCCCTTCCATAAATGAACAGCTTATATCCACACTGTTTTTCCAAGACCTCAGGCAAGACTTTAAACACAAAGATATCTGAGTTCGAGGTGGACCCTTCCCCAAGGGTCTTTGGATATAGTATATATGCATCATAGGTCTTTCCATCTGAAGCTAGAGGGGAAAGTAGAATATTTAGATGGATTTGGATCCAATCTATCTGGACCAAAAGACTTGGTAAAGTCAATACCCCAAACATGCATTTTGGAATGAATTATTAATTTTGTGTGGGGGATGGTATGAACGAAGCAGCAATGCCAAAGTACAACAACTTTTTAAAGTGTTCATCGACAAGTTTCTATTTATTGTGCTTTACACTATGAAGGTGTTCTTATGTTACTGAATGGCCACCTCAGGTGCAGAGATTGTCTATCTCTTGGTCTGGGAACTATCCTTACCTCACTGGTCTTATCTTCTTCCCCAGTGTCTTGGCCCTGAATTCTATCATTCTTCCTTTTATGTATTATTGCAGTCTTGGGTTGTTTTTTTTTTTTTTTTTTTTTTGCAAGATTTAAACAAAAGAGAAAGCGAGAGGTTCCCTGACACATGAAAATATTTCTTTCTTTCTTTTGAAGACAGATCATGGGGTCATCTATGTCCTAACCAGCATGGAGCAGGCCCTCAACAATGCATATTGGATTTACAAACAGATGCTCTCAATGCCTGTCCACCCCACCATTATGAACACTAAAGCAGTAACCTGGAAAACAATGCTATTTAGTCTATTCAGTTCCAAAACTATAATTATGTACACGAATAGCTACTATTCTTGCATATGCCACATTTCATTTTAAAATTTAAGTAAACACCCTCTCAGCCATCTTCTACATCGCTTGACCACCCCTTATCTCCAACAAGGAAATATTGCATAGAATACAAAGTTGTACCTTTTGGAGGGAGAAAATCATAGCAAGAATCCCTGTACCAAAGCACAATGTCAACCTTGAAGATTTTGTAGATGAAAACAGAGCATGTAATTACTAGAGTTAACATGACAAACACACCAATTGTGTGCTTCTTGAAATCAGGGACTATGGCAGAAAAGAGGGAAAAAATATATTAGAATCAAAAGAATTAAAAACTTGAGCATACCAAATTAAATATCATCATCCCAGAGAAACCATTTTTGGGATTGGCCTGCAATCCCAAATCCCAGGTAATATTAACCTATTCATTATCACAACTTAGTAACGCATACTAATGTACAAAGCCATCTAGAATTGATACTGTATAAAACTGAGATGCATTGTATTAAATTTCCACCTAAATCTTATAATACAGTTGACCCTTGAACAATACAGGTTTGAACTATGTGAGTCCATTTATATGCATTTTGGTTTTTTTTTTTACAATACCATACTGTAAATGTATTTTCCTTATGATTTTCTTAATAGCACTTTCTTTTTCCTAGCTTACTTTATTATAAGAATACAGTATGTAATACATACAACATACAAAGTATGTGTTAATCAACGGTTCATGTTATCCATCACGTTTCCGGTCAACAGTAGACTATTAGTAGTTAAGTTTGGGGAAGTCAAATTTATACTCAAATTTTTGACTGGGAATGGGGGTGTTGGTGCTCCTAATTCCCATGTTGTTCAAGGGTGCACTGTATACAATAACACAGAAAAAAATGCCAAAGACCATAGGATAGAGCACTTCAGAGTAAAACAAGTCAAAGTCACACAAAAGCCTACAAAAGTTTCTGGAGGTGCAAGAGTTAGCTGGGGAAAGCTGAAGTTTGGGGGTAAGGAAAGAAAGGGCTTAGGGATGCCATACAGTATGTTTCACTCTTCCACACTCTCTCAGCTTCACTCTCTAATTATTCATCCAAAGATTACAGTGGAGGAGGGACAGAGAAGTAAGGTGAAGGAGGGGTAATGGGGTGCAGTGTAGAGAAGAAAGAAGACAGTGGCTTCTAAATGTCAGGGGCCATGAGGAAAAGAGAAATCTAACAGTTACATCACTCTACTTTCCCAGTTTGGGTCTTTGATCCATCCATAGCTGATTCGGGTATGAAACAGAAATCAGGATTGCACATTTTCCAGACCAATATCCAGTTGGCCCAATGAACAGTTCACATTTACAGCCTTAATTAGTGTAGCTTCACACAAGATCATGATACCTGTAGTGTAAATCTTCCAGATTTCTTGTTTTTATTCCAGGCCACCTTGATTATTCTTGTTCTGTTGCATTTCCATGTGACTTTTATTTTTTATTTTTATTTTTTTTTATTTTTTTTTTTTAACATTTATTTATTTTTGAGACAGGGAGAGACAGAGCATGAACAGGGGAGGGTCAGAGAGAGGGAGACACAGAATCTGAAGCAGGCTCCAGGCTCTGAGCTGTCAGCACAGAGCCCGAAGAGGGGCTAGAACCCACGGACCGCGAGATCATGGCCTGAGCTGAAGTTGGCCGCTTAACCAACTGAGCCACCCAGGCGCCCCTCCATGTGACTTTTAGAATAAAACTGCCCACAACAACACACCCACCCGAACACATACCCACACTTGCACAAATACTGTTGAAATCTGGATTGGAATTTTTTTGAATCCATAGATTCATTTGGGGAGAACTGATATCTTTATAATACTGAGTCTTACAATCTATGAACATTGTATAACCTTAGGTCTTCTCTAATTTATCTCAATAATGTTTTGTTTCTTTTTTAGTTTGTATCACACTTTTGAACAGACTTTGCTAGACTTATTCCTCAGTATTTGATAATTGTTGAAACTATTGTAAATGTAATCTTCTAAATTTAGTTTGTTTGTTGTTGGTATTTATAGACATACATAGAAATACCATATATATGCACATATATGCATATGTTTACATACAGACGGAAAGACCAGTGAGTGATCTTGCTAAATTCATTTACTAATTCTAATAATTTGTCTATAGGTTTTTAAATTTTCCTCCATGTACACATTTATAAATACCCTATTTTTAATTCAACTACAAACAACCAAAATATTGCACAAAGATTTTCAGTACTGTGTTTGATTACACAGTTGAAGAGAACTAGTGATTTCTGACTTCCTTTCTGGAAAGTGGATATTTAGGCTTCCCCTGTTCATCCATTATTCTGTCATTTACCTAAAAATATTCATCAGATACCTATGATATGCCAGATTTAAGTCACTACTAGCTCTGGATATAGAATGAATGGTAAGATAAATGGTCAGCACCATCACACAATTTAAGTCAAGGAAAGAAAACTAAGTATGACAGATACTGTGACAGGGACATAGGGTTCTCTGAAGTATGTAACAGAGACACTAACCTCGTCTCTTTGGGCAGAGAGCTTGTTAAGAGCAGGCAGCAAGACAGAAAGCTTCCTAGAGGTAGTTCAGCTGACAAGTGAAAGAATAGAAATTTGCCAGGTTAAGAGGAATCCAAGAGCTTCTAGGCAGAGGAAATAGCATTGCAAATCTCAAAGTCATGGAATCTTGCAACAGGAAACCAAAACTTCATTTCAAATATTTTGCTGTTTACCTGGATGTATCAATTGGATATATGCTGAATTTATACCATCTGTATTCTTGGCTACACAGGTAAATGGATATAGATAAAATCTACTTTCCACTTCTGAAATATTAAGTACTGTGATGATTGTGTTCTTTCTTTTGGTTGAAGGATTTTCCACTCTGTTCAAAAGAAAGAGAATACATGAAGTTGTTTGAGTAAAACTACTACAACTGAGACATATACACATGGTTTATCTCTTTATTTGCCACATGAATTACAGCAGAAGTTATCACCAGCCCTAAGCACAGGGATAATAATCAGGCTGTTGGCAACACTGATCTGAGATTTTATAGCCCAAAGACCACAGTCAGTGAAAGATTCAGTAGCAGAGATCATGTTAAAATTATCAGCTTCCAAGAAGAAAAAAATGGACGCACATGCTAGTCACCATGGGGCACTGAGAAGAACGCACGAAACAGGAGATTGGGACAGATGACCAAGGAGAATGCTAAGGAGTCAGGAGCTGATCCCTAGAGAGGAATCAGAGAGCCACTAGAGACTTGAGAGGTAGAGTGCCAGGCTCTTGGCCTACCTAATGAGTCTTTCCTAAACTGCTTTTAAAAACCCAGAATATCATGAAGGGTAATTCAGGAAAGTTGCTTCATTAGAATTCTGTAACACATCTACCTATGGTCAAGAGAAAGGCTTCCAAGTGGTTCGGAATTTACACCACGAGGACATGTATTTTTACCTTAAGTGTGTAAGTTCTTATAAATCCTGTTTAGCTCAGCAAAATTCAATAGGGGCAGCAAAGGGTCAAGGGCCAGTCAACTGCCAACTAACTCTTGCTATTCAATGAAACCATCAAGGTTGTATAAAGCATGATATGAAGTGTAATACCAAAACTTCTCAGTTGCACGATAGGCTTTTAGCATACTTACGGCAAATAATCCTCCACCAACACTGGGTCGTCTTCATCAATTAATGACCCATTCCACTTCCAGTAGACAAAGTCACTCAACTGGCCACTGACATTGCAGATCAACTGTAGCCTGGATCCTGCAAAGCAATGTATTTTTAATCAGAGCTATTGATTTTTATCTGATCTATCTAGATTAGTAAATGGCTATTGATTAAAAATTTTAAATTATAGAAAAGTACAAACAGAGGGGCGCCTGGGTGGCTCAGTCGGTTAAGCGTCCGACTTCAGCTCAGGTCACGATCTCACAGTCTGTGAGTTCGAGCCCCGCGTCGGGCTCTGGGCTGATGGCTCAGAGCCTGGAGCCTGCTTCCGATTCTGTGTCTCCCTCTCTCTCTGCCCCTCCCCCATTCATGCTCTGTCTCTCTTTGTCTCAAAAATAAATAAAAACGTTAAAAAAAATTAAAAAAAAAAAAAAAGAAAAGTACAAACAGAAAGAAACATTGCCCTTAAACCTACCACTTGGAGAGAATTGTGATTAGTAACTTCATGTATCTCATTCTTTGTGTATACGTGAAATTTTTTAAATGAAACATTATTGTCTACTATTTATAAATATTGTATACTGGGAACTTCAGCTCACATGATCAGCCTTCCAAAAGAGGCCGTTTCATGGCTGCTTAGTATTCTGTAATACAGATCTACTATGATTAATGGCTTTTCTATTGCTAAACACAATTTTCTTCTAATTTTTCATTATTAGGATTAATACCCTAATGAACACCCTTGTGCATCAATATTGTACATATCCTGAAGTATTACTTTGAATCTGGAAGTAGAATTAAGAGATAAACATGTTTAAAAACTCATCCTCCCTCTTCCAAATGAGACTGTACATATCTACACTCTGTCCAGCAGGGTATGTGAATGCTATCTCACCCCCAAGCCCCCAGATTCCAAATATATTTGCTTAGTCATTGTCCAATGAGAGAATTAAAAACGCCATTTAAATTTTTGTGTGAATTTCTTGGGATACCTGGGTGGCTCAGACAGTTAAGCGTCTGACTTTTCATGTTGGCTCAGGCCATGATCTCACGCTTTGTGAGTTGAGCCCCACATCAGGCTCTGCACAGACAGTGTGGAGCCTGCTTGGGATTCTTTCTCTCTGCCCTTCCCTGCCTCTCTCTCTCTCTTTCTCTCTCTCTCAAAATAATAAAGAAAGAAACTTAAAAAAACAAAAACAAAAACGTTTCTGCATTTCTTGAAATCATGGTGAATGGACATCTTTTATAAGTTCAGTATCAGTTTGCTTTTAAGAACTGTTTGTTATGCTTACTGTCCATTATTTAATTGCTTCTCATATTAACTCCACTGCTGTATGGGAGCTCTTTATTCACTGAGGATATTAATGTTTTATCATACATGAAAACTCGTCCAAATAACTTTCAGAGTTCGTTGCTTTTGTTTTATTTCTGTCTATGGAAATTCTTTGATATTTCTCTCTCTCTCTCTCTCTCTCTCTCTCTCTCTCTCCCTCCCTCCCTCCCTCCCCTTTTTTGGTCAAATTTCTGTTTTATATGTTTTCACAATTTTTTTCTAAAAGCTTTACCACCAAATCAGGAAAATACCCAAGTACATTTTCATTGAGGTATATAATGTTTTCATTGTTCTGTTTTAGTTCTTTACTCTGTCTAGAATGTAATTGGGTATGGTGTGAGGGAGAGATTTAACTTCATGTTTTTATCCAAATAGCTCATTTATAATTTCAGAACCCCTTATTGGTAATAATTTGTAATGCCACTTTTGTCATAAAATAAATTATTTGGGACTTTCTTGGTTGAACTAAATGTGTATACTGATGTCAAGTGTACCACAATCTTAATTACTATAGTTTTAGGTAAACATTGGTATTATTTAGAGCTCTTCTTGTCAATACTATTTTAATAATCTCATCATTTTAATATTATGGGTGAATTTAAGAATCACTTGCAAACTTTTGAGCCCATTCGTATTTTTGTCAGAATTCCATTAAAACTATAATTTTAGGGGACCCTGGGTGGCCCAGTTGGATAAGCATCCACCTTCAACTCAGGTCATGATCTCACAGCTCTGGGTTCGAGCCCTACATGGGGCTCTGTGCTGACAGCTCAGAGCCTGGAGCCTGCTTCAGATTCTCTGTCTCCCTCTCTCTCTGCCCCTCCCATGCTCACACTCTATGTGTCCCTCTCTCTCTCAAAAATAAATAACCACTTAAAAAATTAAAAAAAAAATAAAACTACAATTTTAAGAGTTGATATCTTTACAATCTCTAGTTTTCCATACAGGAAAAACATACATTTCTATTAAAGTTTTCCTTAAATTGGTGTTTCTCAAGACTGTTTCCATTATTGCTCCCTTTTGAGTCTTTTTAGACATTTTTACCCTAATTGACTACCTCCCCATGAATTTTTAATACCACAGACATACAGTATATCTGTTGATTGAGATTTTTTTCCTCTAAATACCAAATTTATCCCCACTGGAAACAACATAGCTCCCACTCCTTGTCAATATCCATGCTTTAAATCTCAATTTTCCTGATATTTATATGTCAGAATTTTTTTCTCCCCTCTAAATCCTATTTATTTTTAAAAGATTTTGCCAAGAAACTATAGACATCTCTATGACATGTTGCAAACAGGATCTCTTTCCCCATTATGTTTTCTAGTTGGTTACTGCCAAACAAGTTCACCATTTTTAGAATATTGATTTTGTTACAAGCATTTTATGTATTTTAATGAAGTTGTTATAGACAATGTCCATTTAAAACCCATATCCCCAGGCCAAAAAGTACAAATACAATTAAAAAGTGCAGTGTTCTGTGGTATACACTTGTGTATGAATAACTTTACTGACTGCTTATGAAAAGCAGAACTTTTCGGGGATCTTCTGACAAGATTTTTCTTTAATCTTAAAATGCTTTCTCTTCAGTGACACCATCTTTGGAGTCAGTCACTATTCTCACCATCTCTATGCCACCTCGACTCCAACCTGCTATTCCTCTTCTTTGGGGTCAGACCCCCAGATTTTAAAAGCAGTTTTAAATTAAGGAAAGGCCATTTTGCCACAGCTCAGTTCTCTGAGAAACTTCCATCTCCCACTGAAAGCCACAAGTCAGGAGGGAAACAATCACGTGCTGGAGCTTCAGGGCCAACCGGAAAGCCAGTATGAACACTCACGTCAGTCTTATTCACCACAAGCCTGAAGAAGCATGGTCCTGGAAAAGATGGCCCCTCTGTGCACACACGTAATTTGTAAAAAGGAGAGGGCAAAGGAAGGAGACTGAGGCTCGATTACTAAAAACCAGCACCATGAAAACAAATGATAATGACTAATGGACACCAGAACTCAAATTACCAGAGGTTTTAACGAGGTGAGGTGAGTCTTCAGTTCCACCTTGAACGCCACAAAAGAACTGTTTTTAAAAGTAAAAAGGGACTGACGGGAAAGAAGGAAAGATAAAAAGAATATCTAAACTGCTGAAGGACCCTATTTGCTCCTGATATCCTGATAAACCTCCATCACTTCTTCTTCCTCCATTCCCAACTCCTTCCGACTGTGATTATCAGCAATTCTCTGACCTTTGAAGAGAAGCCTGAGTGAATTCACTGGAACTCCCAGTCTTTGACAGTATGGTTCTTGGCGTTTCTTGAGACACGTTGTCTGTCCTCTTCACTTCAAAGTGAATCTCACTGCGATCCTGGCCAACCACTCTGAGTTTAATGTATGCTCTTTCCTTCTTATCCCGCAAGTCCCCACTTGAAGGCTTTGACTCCTGGTCAGACATGGTGATGATGGCTTCACCCAGGGTCTCCTCCTCACAACAGTGGCCTCGGAGAAGTAGGCCTTCGCTCTGGGATTCACAAATCTATCTCTTCCCCACAGTACACCACCACAGCTGGAGGGACTTCTGCTATACCTAGAATATTAATTTTATATCTGGCCAATTAGTAATATATTAATTCTAATTTTAATAATAAAGTCATTCTCTCCCTTACAGTAAGCATGACTTGGTTCCTTTACTTATGGTTGTATCGGTGGGCACTTCTGAAATATGTTAAGTAATGCTGGTTATGTGGGCATCTTTGTCTTGCTCTTGACTTCAGTGAGGGGGTCTATACCTGTAGAAGGTCTAACACAACAGTGGCTCACCATGAAGAATGTTAGTGACTATTGGTTTAAACTGATGTTATTTATTAAGTTAAGGAAGTATCCCTCAGTTCCTAAGTTATTTTACTGGTAATTTGTATTGAATCTTATCAAATGCCTGTTAGACCTACAGGGTAATCATAGGACAGGGTGATGGGTGCATCGGACCAACATGATACATTAAAATATAATAACATATGATATATTAAAATATGTTTCTGAATATGAAGCTATTTTTAGATTTGGAGATCAATGTCACCTAAACTATAGAGCTCTAAAGTGTACACATCTAGAACAAGAATTCTTAACAGAGGCTATGGCCACCAGGGCAAAAAGTGGATCTTGGGCAAGAAAATCCTTAGATATTGCAATGGTTTGTGACCCTGCAAAGTGCACGGTACATCAATAGATATACAATATATCTGTGGCATTAGAAAACTGAAGAAGGGAAGAAGACAGGGTGAGGGTAGGGTGAGTGCCTTTTTAGGCTCTACAGGGGAGCAGTAATGAGGAGAAACAAAAAAGCATTGCTCTAGATTACTAGAATACTGCTCTAGATTCTATATTGGCTTATATGTAATTGTGAGTTTTCACATCTTTGTTTTTTTATATCTGTGAATGCCTTTATATTACCTCCCACCATTAATAACTGCTTGGACACATACAGCATCCATTGGTCCCAAACTTTTACCTTCTAATCTCTGTACAACTATTCACGGTCTTCATGCAGTTACTTTCACAGAAGAGAACTTTATATGCCAGCCTGGTGTTTGATCCTCTGATATAAAAATCTGTTTTTATGTTTGGGCCAGTGGTTTTCCATAAAATTTTCGGTGACAGCCGAAATGTTCTATATTTGTGCTAATGCGGTAATCAGTTGTCACATATGGTTATTAAGCCCTTGAAATATGGCTACCACGACTGAAGAACTAATTTTTAATTGAACTAAATTAACTAATTTACTGAATTTAAATTTACATGTACATAGTCACATAACGCTGGTGGCTATCGCATTGTATAGTTTAGGTCTGGATGCTTATAGGATTATGTCTTTGTTCCTGAAATAAAAAATTTTCACTGACTTGATGGTCATCCTAGAAAAAAAAAACTTATCCTTTTTGGTCTCTTATCTTATTCTTCTGCCTGAAAACTTAGCTCTGGTCATAAGAAATCCATCCTGTACCAGTCAGATAAATTACACTTCTCATTTCTAGTCCTTTTGAACTTGGCCTCTGGCTAGTGTTTCCATGGGTAATATCCACAGGATATCCACAGGAGAGTGGGGGTGGACAAATCAGACAAGGCTAGATTTTTGTCCTGAGAGGCAGGAAATCCAAAGAAACATTTAAAGACATAATCTGTGCCACTTTCCCACTAATGGTAGGTGTATTCAGTAAATGATTTAGGTTATGTGTAGTGAAGGCAGAGTTTATCTTAATCTTGAGTTCAAAATAATGATTTCAGCATATTCTGATTGGAGCCCACTTACCCAGACTTGCTTCTATTGTCTCATTAGTTGGACTCACAATTATAGGCTTCACAGGCTTGTCTTCCTCTGAAAGACAAACATCAGCAGGGGTTCTTAGTCTCTTACAGAGCAGAATCTCAGCGGATGACAACAGTTAGCAAAATATACCAAAATATATCACATGGAGTCTGGCCAGATATTCCCCTGAGAGCCCAGTGCATATATGGCAGGAGAGAGAGGGCAAGAAGTGAAAGAAGGAGGCCACCACAGAGGCCACGGCAAAACCATGAACGCCTGCCAGAAAGCCTGGGCCCTGCTGAGTCCATCAAATTTGGTGCTACAAACACACAGATCACCAGGACTCCAGACAAGTGCCTCTTCCTAAAGCAAATCAGGAAAAGCGAGTAGCTGTGGCAAGGTACTTCTGTGGATGAAGCATTATTAACCAGAAGGACCGTCCAGTGCTAGACCTGTTTGTATTTCGTAATTTTAGTAATGACCCATGAGTGGAGTGCCAAGAAATTTGGCATCATTTATTAAAAAGGGTGGAAAAGTATTAAGGAGCTCCAGAAATCCATCTGAGTTTTATTTACAAGAAGACGGACTTCAAAGGTTGATCTGTAGCCAAGCCTGAGAAACTATGAGCTGGAATGGCCAGGATTCCACCACAGTCAAAACAAAACAAAACACAAAAGGCAAAAAAACAAAAACAACAACAACAACAACAACAAAGCAAACTCCATCAGAGCAGGATATTGTCTCTTTTGTCCCCTGACGTATACCTAGAACAGTGTGCCTGGCATAGAGTAGATGCTCAATTAATATTTTTGAATCTGCCTTTATGAAAACAAAATATGACCTCATTTCTGATGAAGTATATTATTTCTATAGAAGGGATCAGAAAATGAGACAGAGGGTATTTAAAACATATTTGACCTATCTAAAAAATTCCCTAGTTCTCTCTAAAATTTTGTCTGCCGCTCTGGTTGCCGTATGTCAAGAAAGACAAGCCAGAGCTACACAACGGCCAGAGAGAAGCTGCTAAAATCTCAGGATGGTAGTGATATAAAGACTGCTGGAAATTATAATGCACTGGTGCTTGTAGGATGTGGGCAAGGAATTAATTTTGATTCAATAAAATTAACGTTTAAAAAATATAAATTATTAGATGATTGAGAACACCTAGCTATAGGTAGGGTGATCATATTTTGGAATTACCTGAGATAGTCCCCATTTTTTCCTCTTGTCCCAGCATAATTACTAATAAGACTCCTTTAACTTTTAAAGTCCTGGTTAAAGTAACTCTTCTATTACTGAAAGCTTACGAAATCTGACATAGAAAGGTTGAACATTCTGCCCATCCCCAGGTAATGTAGGAGTGCATTTTCTTGTAAAATAGCTTCTAGGGGAAACATAGTTAATAGAGAATTGAAAGCCTCGAGAAGATTTACTAGAAAAATCATCATACACCTTTTTACTTCTCCTCTGTTCTGCACCAGGCACATGACCACACGTTGAGCATACCTGATTGCTGATCTCCCCAACAGTCTTGGAAGGTTGTATCCCATTACAGAGGAGGAAACAGGCTTAGAGAGGTCAGGCAAGCTAACAAGAAACTAACAAGAGGTAGAGCGTGCTCTGGGAGTGCAACGTGTTCCAAAGCCCATCAGCGTCCACCCCATCACACCAACAACCCTCACTGCTACACACTCAGACTCCCCAAGC
Organism: Neofelis nebulosa; assembly: GCF_028018385.1. Lineage (NCBI taxonomy): Eukaryota > Metazoa > Chordata > Mammalia > Carnivora > Felidae > Neofelis > Neofelis nebulosa. Next base: position 82,854,703 of record NC_080790.1, on the reverse strand, counting down.
GAAAGACCTTGGAACTACTCTTCCTCATACACCAGCCACAGGGAACTCCAGAGCTCTCTGGAAGAACCATCTTTAGCCATGCCAAAGAACAAGCCTCTTGCTTCCATTGGAAAACAGCTCTTAACTGTTGGTCGAATTAGCCCTGCATCTGAGGCAGGAATGCAAAATACAGACGCAGTATTAGCAACAAAGACTAAACTAACAGCCACGTGACATTTGGCAAGTCGCCAAGCTGCTCTTGGGTTTAGCTCTTCCATTAACAACGAAGGGAATACTAGAATCATGATTTCTGGGCCTTCCCAGGTTCAAACTCCTAGGACTGGAGCTATGACTCACCTAGAGTGAGAAGTTCTATAACCCGGGTAATACGATACTGCTTTCCCAAGTATGTATAGGATGCTTGACAAGTATAGTTCCCCTTATGTGCTGCAGTCACATTCGTCATGATGAGTCTATTTGTCAGTCCAGTAAAGTTCACATTGTCAAGTAGTAGAGGTTTGCAATCCTAGACAGAGGGAGAGGAAGGGAGTATTGAAAACCAATTAATGAATTCCCCCTGCCTACCAGCAAAAGAAACTCTGTTTTTTCACATTGGTAAATGTTTTACAAATGTGTCTATTTATGTGTATGTATGTGTATACACACGCACACACATATGTATACATGCATATTTATGTTCATATATATTCATACATATGTGAATTGAAAACCTCAGGAGAATTTACAAAAATAATCTCACATGCCTATTTATTTCTCTTCTGTTTTGCGCCAGGCACATGATCACAAGCTGAGCACATGTATGAATACATATATGACCATGTTCCTTACGTACAAGTTTTAATATAGTATGTTTTTGGCAATACTCACAATTACATTTCCAGGATATTAAATGCTTATGCCTATGAGCCTTGCACTTTGAAGACAAGTGAAGACAAATTTATTTGCAAGAAAAACATGTTTGAGGAAAGAATGCTAACACCATATTTTCTTAGTAATGCTGTACTTCCTTTCTTCATTGACATTATTTATTTTGTATTTCTTCACCCCTATAAGATGATTCCCCACATAAGCTCCAACCAACTAGGTAGAGTGAAAGTACCAAAAAACGTGATGTGTTCCATGGAGTGCTAGCCAATCCACTTTCAAGATAGTCACAGAAACCACTAAGTTATTTCAGGATCACTTAATATTTTTAATAAGGCAAAAATACATATGTTTTATGATAAATAGGGATCTCTTAAAAACCTTAAATTTATAATCAGTCTTATCTTTAAATATCTTTTATTTCTACTATACTTTTCTCAATCTTATTAAATCAAATAAAATTAAGAGAAAGTAAGATTTTTATTAAGCTGCAAATTAAATGTATGTAGTCTTACAACTTTTTTAAAAATTTATAATAGGTTTCACACACAAAAGCAAACAACATGTCACATGAAAAAGTCCTCTGCAGATTCACCCTATGGTCCAAGACAGAAAACTGATTTTATCTGACAGAAAAGTAAAATACCATATGTAATATAAAATTACCTTATGCCACTGTATTTTGGGTAACTCATGTTTTTCGTCTCTAAAAAAATCCAAATAAGGACACACAAGTTGTCCATCTCTTGCAATGGGTAGTTTCTGTGTAAATATAGCTTCTGCATTGTAACACAAGTTAGGTTCATGCTGCACAAACTTAATAGCTATTTTAATTTTGAGGCAGTAAGTTGAATTTCTAAAACAAATCAAAATAGATGAATTAAGCACCATTAAAGATGTTTCCATCCTTAACGACTGCAGCCACACAGAACGCATGTTTGTAACATTATTAATCCCTTTCTTACCTTACTGCACAATAGTAATGTCCCGAATCCTCTACCTTAGCGGGAACAAACCAAAGTTTATCTTTGTGCTGATGAATCCTGGAGTCTACTTCCATAGATATAGGTGTCTTGCTGTCATTTTTATACCAAATTATAGTGCCTTTCTTTTCGTTCGGGTTAAGAAGACATGAACGAACATCAATTTCATACGCAGATGAAACTAAAACTACTTTTTCTTCACGTTCCTCACAAGTATCTTTAAAAGGGAAAAAGGGAAAGCAATTTCCATGAGAAATTCGTCAGTGATTTTTAATGTAATATCTACATATAAACACGTCAATTATAAAATACATCAATTCATATTATATATGAGTTTTAACGGCTTTATGATTAAAAGTATAATCTTGGGGGCACCTGAGTGACTCAGCTGGTTAAGTGTCCAACTCTTGGTTTCGGCTCAGGTCATGATCTCACGATTTGTGGGTCTGAGGCCTGCTAGGCTCTGTACTGACAGTGCAGAGCCTGCTTGGAATTCTCTCTCTCCCCCTCTCTCTCTGCTCCCCTTTGCTCGTGCTCTTTCTCTCTCAAAATAAATCAATAAACTTAAAAAAACTTTTAAAAAAAACTTAAAACTTAAAAAAAACTTAAAAACTTAAAAAAAATTTTTTAAATAAAAATATCATCTTGGAAGTCTGAAAGATTTATGTACAAATCCAGTTGTGTCACTGACTAGCTGTGTGTCCTTGGGAAAGCTATTTAACCTCTCTTATCCCTTCCTGTCCATCTAAAATTTGGTGCTAATGTAGCAGGAGAGATATCTACTTCAGTACAAAATGGACTGGATTTGGTCTCGCACATAAACAATTTTAAAAATGGAACATCAGGGAACAAAAGACAGAAATACTAGAAAGATGGAAAACAAAACAGGTGAGCCCTACAATTTTCCCAAGTTACTGCCTAGAGAAAGATTCTAGGTCATGACATTGCAAGGAGGAAACACAGGCAAAGCCCAGTGTTCTCTCTGAATGGAGAAAATAGAGCTGGAAATCCAGGTAAACCATAAGTTTGCAGGACAGAATACCAAAGGGATTATAACTGTATAGATAGATAGAGCTTTGGAGATAAGTCTCCCTCAAGCTTTCAGCTGAGTACCAATTAGCATAAGCACATTAGAAGTGCCAAGGCCAGAGTGAAAACTGCCAAAAGGATTAGAGTGAATATCCACTGGAGCACACACTTGCTAGTAACATTTGATGTTTTCAACAGGCAGAATGAAAAGCCTCCTTAATCATGGGGCATCAGGTAAAGTACCCAGATGATTCCGACCCACCAGATGGGACGTATTAGGCCCCATACAAAACCTCGTTCTGATCATGACTAATAAAGCTTAAAATCAAAACTTGAAAAGACCAACTACTTCCAAGTCATAACCTTGTGGCCGAACAGTTCAAGAACATTGTTAACAATACAAAAATATCCAGCACCCAAAATGGTAAAATTTACAATGACCACCATTCAATCAAAAATTATCAGGTGTGCAAAGAAGTGGGACAATACAATCAATAAGAAGAAGAAAATAATCAGTCAATCAAAACTGACCCAGAACTGACACAGATGATAGAATGGATTGAAAAATTAAAATAGTTATTACTACTCAGTTCCATTTGTCCAAGATACTAGATCAAGCATGTTGAGTAGAGACATGAAAGAGATGTTTTAATGAAATTTAAATCAAATTTCTAGTAATGAAAACTACAATGTTGACTTAAAAAAACACTGGATATGATTAATGGCAGATTTGACAATACAGAAAAAAAGATTAGTGAACCTAAAGGCACAGCATTAGAAACTATCCAGAATTAAACACAGAAAGAAAAATAACAGAAATTTTACAAAATAAAATTAGTTAGCTGCAGGACAACTTCAATACATGTAATATAAATTCCTGAAGAAAAAGGAGAAGAGAGGTGGGTGAAACATAAAAAGTACTTGAAGAAATACAGGCTTTCAAGATTTTATTAAAATAATGTACACACAGATCCCAAAATCACAATAAACCCTAAGGAAAAAAAAATCATGACAAAAACTACACGAAACACAAAAATGATGCAGCCTTCTTGTCAAAAACAATACAAACCAGAAAAGAGTAAAATAACGATAAGTACTGAAAGAAAAAATTACCAACCTAGAATTCATGATCTAGTAAAAATATCTTTCAAAAACAGGAGCAAAATAAACACTTTTTTTTCAAATTTATAAAAGCTGTAAAAATTCACCACCAGTACATCTATGCTAAAAAAATATATATATATATGTAAGGAAGTTCTTCATAAAGAAGGAAAATAGTATCAGATGAAAAATGAATCTATATAAAGGAATAAATTCTCAGAAATGTTTCTTACATGGGTAGTTATAAAATAATTTTTATTATTTAAATATCTTTAAAGATAACTGAATGTTTAAAGCAAAAATTTTTTAAAAAGCATTGTGAGATTTATAACACGTAAAGAAGTAAAATGTATGGGAACAATAAGGCAAAGTTCAATAAAGGAGAAGTGGATGTATATTGTTCTAAATTTTTTATACTATAATTGAAATAGTATAGTATCACTTAAAAGTGGATAGCAGTAAGTTAAAGATGGATACCATAATCCTGAGAGCAGTTATTTTAAAAACAAACAAGTTATTAGTATAAGCCAGACATAGGAGATAAATATGAATTATGAAAATTCTCAATCCAAAAGGCAGCAAAAAAGTGAAACAAAAATGAAAAGAATTTATAGGACAAAGAGAAAATAAAATATGATCCTAAATTAAACCCAAATGTATTAATAATCATATTAAAATATTTTAATGGTCTAAATACCCCAACCAAAAGGCAAAGATAGTTAGACTGGATAAAGAAAGAAGGACCCAACTCTATTCTGCCTATTATACACACACTCTCACATACACACACTTTAAGTATAAAGACACAAATACATTAAAAGTAAAAAAGAGAAAATATCTACCATAATACTAATCAAAGGAAAGTATGAATGATTATTATATTATCCAATTTTACAGTAAAGAACATTACCAGGATAAAAATGGCCACTTCATTACAATAAAGGAGTCATTTATCAAGAGGTACACAGTAATCCTAAATGTTTATTCACTTACTAACAATGCTTCAAAATACATAAAGCAAAACCTGATAGAACTTCAAGGAGAAATAAAGAAACTCACAATTACAGTCAAAGATTTCAACACCATACTCACAATAATTGATAGAACAAGTAAAACAGCCATATAATGATAATGATATAAAAGATGTGAGCACTGTCAATGAATTTGGTATAATCAATTTTTTTAACTTGTTTTTAATGTTTATTTTTGAGAGAGAGACTGACAGAGCAGGAGTCAGGGAAGAACAAAGAGAGAGAGGGAGACATAGAATCCGAAGCAGGCTTCAGGCTCCAAGCGGTCAGCACAAAACCCGACGCGGGGCTTGAACTCACAAACTGTGATATAACGACCTGAGTTGAATTCTGATGCTTAACCAACTGAGCCACTTAGGCACCCCTGGTGCAATCAATATTTCTAGATAATTCTACCCAACAGAGCAGTAGACACATTTTTTTGAGAGCACACAAAAAATTTTATCATATTCTTGTTCATAATCTAGTATTCAATAAATTCAAAAGGATTCAAATTAGACAAAGTATGTTCCCTGGTGACAACGGGACTAAGCTAGAAATCAATAATAGAAAGAAATCTAGAAATTCCCCATATATTTGAAGGATGTAAACCCCTTCTAGATAACCCATGAGTTAAAAAGAAAGAAAAAGGGAAATTAGAAAGTAATTTAACCTGAATAAGGAAAACAAAACATATCAAAACTTGTGGCATGCACTGGCAGCAGTACCTAGAGGAAAGAAGACAGCACTAAATGTCTACAGAAGAAAAAAGATCTCAGATTACTAACTTCAGTTTCCACTTAAGAAACTAGAAAAAATATATATACCCAAAAGATCTGAGAGAAAAACTGATGAAATAAAAAACAGAAAAATAATAAAGTCAAAGATACCAAAAACTAGTTCTTACAGAAAATCCATCAAATTGATATATGTCTAGCCACTGATCAGGAAAAAAGAGGGTGATACCTCTTATTACAAATATTTTAAAGGGATAGTAAGAAAATCTTATGAAAAATTTTATACCAGTAAATTTAAGAATTTGAATAAAATGAGCAAATTCCTTGACTATAAACTTCTCAGAAGAAAAAGATAACCCGAAGAGACTTGTAAATACTAAATAAAGTAAATCTGTACTCGAAAAACTTCCAAAGAGAAAACTTCAGGCCCACATGGCTTCACTAGGAGAAATAACACCAATTTTATACAGTCTTCCAGAAAATTGAAGAGTCAATAACACTTCCTGGTTTACTTTGAGCTCGGCAGTATTCAAATGTCAAAAACAAAGACACGACCAAAAAAGAAGCCCACAAGCCACTCCTCATCGTGAACATAGATGTAAACGGTTTTTAAAATATTTTAGCAAACTGAATCCTACAATAATATCAAAAAAGGATAATGCATTATAATGTACATAAAATCAAAGGAATACAAAGTTGGATCCACCTCTTTTAAAAACTCTATGAAATTCCATATTTGAACACCTTTTAAAAGAAAAATTATATGATCATCTCAACAGTGCAGAAAAAGCACTTGACAAAATCCAACATCCATTCCTGATAAAGACTCTCAGCAAACTAGAAATGGAGGGGAACTTTCTGAACCTGATAAAAGACAGGTATGAAAAACCTACACCTAATCATATAGTAAGATTAGGAACAAAGCAAGGATGTCCACTGTAACCACTTCAATATTATCCTGGAAGATCCAATTAGTACATTAAGGCAACAAAAAGAAATAAATGGCATCCAGATTGAAGGGGAAAGAAAAATGTCTTTATTTGCAGACAACATGACCATCTGTGTAGACTATGCTATGAAATCTACATAAGACCTGGAAGGATTAATAAATTGTAGGATATGAATATGCAAAATTAAACGTGTTTGTATACACAAGCAAAAAATAAATGAAAACTGAATTTTTAAAATATCACTTCTAATAGCATCAAAAGATATGACTAAAGAATAAAGCTGACAAAAGATGCTTCAGACCTATCCAATGAAAATTACAAAATGTTGCTTAAATAAAGTTCTAAATAAATGAAGAAATGTATAATCTGTTCATGGGTCAGAAGAATCAATTTTGTCAAGATGTCACTTCCCTCCAAATCGATTTATATTCAATTCCATTTCATTCCAAATATGAGCAGGATTTTTTTTGTATAAATTGGCAAGCTGATTCTAAAATTCATACAGAATGAGTCAACAGTTTTGATTTTTTAAAAATGTTTTAAGAAGTTACACTGCTTTATTTCAGCTTTTATTATAAAGCCACAGGAATTAAGACAGTGCAGTATTGGTATACAGATAAACAGGTCACTGGAATAGAAGTCTCAGAAATAAGACTGGAAATTTTTCTCCATCAAAGGCTTCCAATAATCAAAACATTTATTTAAGGGCGCCTGGGTGATTCAGTTAGCTAAGCATCCTGATTCTTGCTTGATCTCGGCTCAGAACATGATCTCAGGGTCATAGGATCAAGTTCTGCTTTAGACTCCATGCTGAGTGTGGAGCCAGCTTAAGATTCTCTCTCTCTCTCTCTCTCTCTCTCTCTCTCTCTCTGCCTTTCCCCCACTCCCTCTCTCTCTCTTAAAAAAAATACAAAAACAAAAAAAACCAAACACATTTATTTAATAACAAACCAGCTAAATCTCAGTGGAACAGAACAGTTTGTGTCTTTGTAACTTAAAATACTGTCATCCCCTTTTCCCAGCTCCACTCTAGCCTTGAAAACAGAAGCCTGAAAAACACAACAGCTGTGAAAAACAGCAGGCTTTCAAGAGGAGACCAGGTTTGGAGCTCCTCAGAAAGCCCTATTCTTAGAGCACTGCCATGAATTTACCTGACTGGAAGCTCCTTGGAAAAGTCACAGAGAGTGGTGTTGTACCAAAAAATAAATCCAATTAAAAAATGGGCAGAAGACATGAATAGATATTTTTCCAAAGAAGACATACAGATGGTCAACAGATACATGAAAAAAATGCTCAACGTCATTCATCATCAGGGAAATGTAAATCAAAACTACAATGAGATGTCACCTCACACCTGTCAGGGTGGCTAAACTCAACAACACAAGAAACAACAGGTGTTGATGAGGATGTGGAGACAAAGGAACCCTCTTGCACTGTTGGTGGGAATGCAAACTGGTGCAGCCACTCTGGAAAACAGTATGGAGGTTCCTCAAAAAGTTAAAAATAGAACTACCCTAAGATCTAGGAATTGCACTGCTAGGTATTTACCCAAAGAATACAAAAATACGAATTCAAAGGAATATGGGCACCCCAACAGTGCAGAGCCTGCTTGGGATTCTCTCCCTCTCTCTCTGACCCTTCCCTGCTCACACTCTCTGCCTCTCAAAGTAAATAACTAAACATTAGGGAAAAAAACATAAAATTGAGATAAAAGTGGACAGGGGCGCCTGGGTGGCTCAGTCGGTTAAGCGTCCGACTTCAGCTCAGGTCACGATCTCGCGGTCCGTGAGTTCGAGCCCCGCGTCGGGCTCTGGGCTGATGGCTCAGAGCCTGGAGCCTGCTTCCGATTCTGTGTCTCCCTCTCTCTCTGCCCCTCCCCCGTTCATGCTCTGTCTCTCCCTGTCTCAAAAATAAATAAACGTTAAAAAAATAAAAAAAAAAAAAAAGAGGGATAAAAGTGGACAGGTTAGCATGGTACCCTGTGAGGACTTCTAAATATTTAGCTACTAGGAATGGCGGTAGCAAAAACAGTGTATGATAAAAAGAGTAAACTTTAAGACGGTCTCAGCTAGACACCCTGTTCTGTTTATCTGGGATCTGCCCCACCACTCTACTGACATTGTTCTGATCTATAAGTTTTAAGCTGACACATCAAATAAACAACTCTAAGATATCATCTTACTTAACTTATTTAAGTATCTGCATTTGACACATATGATCCACTCATCCTTGAAACGCTTTCTTCACTTGGATCTCAGGACACTTGTCTGCTTCTCTTCTACATTTCAGGTCTGTCTTTCACTGAGTCTCTGATGAGTAGAAATTTGACCACCAACCTTGGAGATCTACAGTGTTGAGTCCTTGAAGGTCTTATCTTTTCCAACCACATTCAGGTGACCCCATCTCGTCTCATGGTTCTAGTACCAGCTGCTTTCTGAGGTCTCCAATTTTATATCCAGCCCAGAACTCTCCCCTGGGCTCCGGACTGCTTAGTCAACATCACTATTTCCACACGGAATGGAGCTAAACTTAACACGTGTGGTCTGAACATGGATCTTCCCCTGCCCCGTCAAGGGCAACTCCACCTTGCACTTGGCTCAGGCCAAAACCCTTAGAGTCAGCCGTGATTCTCTTTCTCTCATACCCACATCCAATTTATCTTAAAATCCTGTTGGCTCTATCATCAAAATATACCCAAATTTTGAGTACTTCTCACTTCTCCTTGCCACCCTTGAACATGCTCCCATCAATCCTTGCCTAGATCACTGCAACAGCTCTTAAATGGTCTGTTTCTGCCTTTGCCTCCCCACGATCTATTCACCATGTAAGAACCGGAATGATCCTGTTAAAATAGAAGTCAGATCATCTCTCTGGTTTTGAACACAGAACCCTGCAGTTTTCTATCTCACACAGAGTATAAGCCAAGATCCTTAGAAAGGTCTATGGGTTCTACACAAACAACCCTCCACCATCCTCCCCCCACCACCATTATCCACATGACCTCGGCCTTTATCACATCCCTCACCTTTCACTCTGCTCCAACCACACTGGTATTTTAGTTCCTAGAACATGCAAGTACTCCTGGCCTCAGGGCCTTGGCACATGCTGTCTGAAATGTTTCTCCACTCCCAACCTGATATCTATATAGCTCCTGCCTCCCCCCACTTCAGGTTTGACTCAAAGGTCAACTTCTCAGTGAGGCCTTTTCTGGCCACACTATCAAAATCTTTAACCTTCTGCCCACCCCAGTCTCCAAACTTTATATATCCTTTTCCTGATTTTTTTTCTATGTATGCTTCTTAGCATATGACATAATATATACTTACTTATCTAATGCATTGTATCTCTTCCCTAGTGGAATGCAAACCCCATGCAGGCAGATATTTCTATTGGGGTTATTCACTGTGTCCTCAGCACCTAGAGCCTAGCACACAGTAAGGGCTAAATGCATTTGCAGTATGGTAAGAAGAGGGAAAAGGGGAAAAAAAAAATGAAGAAATCAAGAAAAAGAACTGTCTTATGATAGTTTTCAGTTCAGTTGTGGGTTCATAGTGAATTTTGATACTTCTTGTGAATGAGAGCCAGGATTTCCCTTATCACACTCTTCAATCAGCAACAAAGTCGGAGAAGGCTTGGCCCTAACATTGGACACCTGGACTTTAGCTCCTGCTCTGACACTAGCTATGGGAGCTTGGGCTTGTAAGCTCACTGTGCCCTAGTCTACCATTCCATAAGTGAGAGAATGAGGAAGGAACATCCAGCAGTACGGTTTTGCGACCAGGAGGTCACAGATTCAATAGAACAGGAGAGAAAAAAATGACTCCATCACAGAAGGTACTTCATGAATTCTAAATAACAGAGTTTCTCAGCAAACAGGAACACAAGGAAATGCTTACTTACCGGCTTCCAGAGAAGAAATCAGTACAGCTATGAAACAAAGCCTGAGTAACACTTTCATATTCTCCTGGAAAAGACAGAAATGGAAGAAAAACCAAAATAAAAATGTTACTATTCCAGAAAAATCTCTAAAACCACACACGCTAACTCCCACCTGCCTCCACCCTCCTCCCCAAGTCACACTGATGGGTTAGTGCCCTGCATCAATGTGATCATGCTTCTGGACAGAAGTGGGGACAAATTCAAACAACTTAAGGTTAAGAAAGCATCCATCATCTGTCCCAACATTCATTTCCCACCTTGTTTCCCATTCAAATTTCCCCCCAAGCTAATCTATGCTATATCCAAAGTGACTAGGCCCTAAACCAGCTTGCTTCTACTTGTGTGGATTTGTTCCCCACCCAGAATGTACCCTATTGCTAGGACCCACTTGCAAAAGTCTTCCCATACTCCCAGGTCCAGCTGAAAGGCCACACCTTCATTCTATAAGGTAAGATACTAAATCGTTGGTACCAAATGGTATACCTACGTAGAGATGCCCCAAAGAAGACTTTAAAAAAATAGTAACAACATATATAGAAAATAAATGGTTTTCGCTTCTCTGAAGCTATTTAAAATTTCTACAGTGAGCATGTATTTGTCTTGTCACAAAGGAAAAACAAAACAAAACAAAATAAAACAAAAAAAGACTCCACAGGCCCTGGGTGATTTAGAAGACCACACCAACATAGCATCGGCCTCAACAGGTATCTGTCAGCCATAGGGTTACATGTGGGATGCAACCACATCAGGTACTTGATTGATACTGGAAAGAAAACGTGCCCACTGCCTCATCAATAAAACAATGTCACTAAAATCATATCAATTGGATGTAAAAAGAAGAAAAACCAATTTTTCCTACTCTTCCAAACTTCTCAAACCCCGATGAAGTTAATTTTCAGGATAGCCTCATTTTCCTTCTGAATGTTCCTTGTGGGTGCTCCTGAACAGGGCATACAGTAAGTTCTAGTCTCACACCTCCAGTGAACTTCCGCACAAATCGAGGGCCCGTGAATACCTCAGACTCAGTAGGCCTCCACCCAAACTCATCTTCTCCCCACCTCAATGACAGGCACAGCACTGCCCTGCACAGGCCACACATACTCCCACCCAACAAGAGATCTAGGCCAATGACCTTGAATCTACCACCGCCCCCCCCCAGAGCTGCTCTCTTAACCACCCTAACCATTATCAAGTGGCCCCGTTCACTCACACCCACTGCCGATGCCTCTAGCTCAGGCGATCACCAGCTCCTGCCTGGATCAATTATGGCCACAGACTTCTCATCAGTCTCTTTGCCTGTGGACATACCATTTCCCCCTCATCCAGAGAGCCCACAGACCCACAGTTACCAAATGATCTTTTCAAAATACCTCCACTGGCCCCCCAGTGCACACAACAAAGTCCAAACTTCTTAGTAAGTGCATACAGGTTCTTTGTGCCAAGGCTCTGACTTTCTTTTTCAGACTCAATGCCCCGCCTCCTTGTCCCCCACCGTGGTCCATGGCCTGTTCTTCACCTCAGAGACTTTGCCTTCCCTAGTCCCTCCTCCCTTCACCTGGCTACCTCCCTCATCTATCAGGTCTCAATGTCATCACCATCATCCCCGACAGACCCCCAGGCCGGCTGGGCCTTCCTCCTCTGTGCTCATGCAGGCCATAGCCCCCGCCCGGCACATCTTACTGTGGTTATCCCAGGACAGGAAGCATCATGAGGGCAGGCACCATGACAGGCCCCTCACTGCCCCCACAGAATGCCACTACACTTGGAGCTCAAGCCCTTAATAAATTTGCATGGAACAATGAAAAAATTAACAAAAGAAATAGCTCCCCCCTCTAACCCAATTTCAGGGGCAATGTCCAGAGTAAACCATGCAATTTCACATTTTAACAACACCTGTCTGTTAATTTTTACAGGAGATGAAATCTGTCTATATTATCTGAGGCTACAAGTTAATTGCAAGCACAAAACATATTGTAACTAAGACATCACTAATTCAGACACTAATGACGTGCAATCATTTAAATATTATCTGAAAAATGTTCTATTTAAGAAGTGGTATTAAAACCCATAAAAAATGTCACAACGTGCTTTTTCATAAATGCTGAGAGAAAAAAAAGAAAGACTTTCTCAGTATGATAGATGCTCCCATTTATAGTCTCCCCACTTTACCCCCAGCATGAAGACTATGATCCTTAAGCCTGGTTCAAGCCTTGAAACCTACCTCAGAGCAGTAAGACTGCATTCCTTAAATATCCTGTAATTCTGACATTTCATTCACGTAAACTGGCCTTCTCCCAAGTTAGCTGAGGTTAATCGCGCTATTATCATTATATATTGCCTTTAAACTATATTCAGATTATCAGCAGCCTGGCTTATTAGCTCTTTCTGTAGCTCTGTGGAAGTGTTTTAAGTCTCCCTGATAGAGAGGCAGAAAAATAAAGGTTTACATGATTTCCCAATGACCAGGTCCAGGCCAATCAACTACTCACGTTACTTTCTCTGAAACAATATAAAGGCACTATGAACCAACTGAACAGTGCCAGCTATTACTTCATGCAGTTACAAGATCTGACTTGTGTGATTACGGAACAGGGAAGAAAAGGAAGATGCCCAGGTGAATTTTATGTATAGACTGTATCTCAGGATCTAATTCCAAATTACTCGTAGGGTTGTAAGGGTTGTAGAGAATTACTTGGAGAGAGCTACATGATGACGCAGGGGTGTCCACCCCCAGGGCCCTAACTCAGCCTGGAGGAGGGCTCTTGGATGAGGTGTTACCTGAACCTCAGGAGGTGGTGGGGAGCCCGTGGAAGAGATCAGCCCCATCCTGTTTCAGAGTATAAACCAAAGGTGGGAAGTTGAGAGGCAAAGCTGGGGAGGCCCAAAGTGCCCAGAACACGGAGTCTCGCTGTGGAGATGACTGCAATTTGTAGGTGGCAAAAAAGAAAATCACTTAAGCCACAGGGTGGTGTGCGATCAGATTTTCATGTTTTATAGAAATCTTGGCACCCACGTGGAATACAAAGCAGAGATAAGAGGGTTGGCGGGGAGAGCAGGCTGCTGTGAAAGGGAGTCCAGACGAGAGGGCATGGGGCCATGAGCCAGCGGCAGTGATGGGGTGTATCTGAGACCCAGTCAGAGGCAAGCGAGAAGAAGGGTGACAGAGGGGGTCTGGAATGCACCAGCCCCTGTTCATTCAGGTGGAGACCAGCAAGGGGCAGGCCAGAAAAGGGGGACAGGCTCCAGAACCCACAGACAACCCGAGGAGATGCCCAAAGGGTGTCACTCACAGCACGACTGGGCCTGGGTCTCCTGTGGCTAGCTAGCAGTGTGGCCTCCAACAGAGACCGAGAACCCCAGTGTCAGCTGAAAGCTGAGTGACATGGACACAAGGCCTGGAATGTGCCAGAACTGGAGAGCATACAGAGCACTGGGAGCCATCATCACACAGGTCGTAATCGTAGTGACAGGTAAGTGACCTGGTCACTGGGAAAGTGACTGAGCGGTGACCCTCAGAGGGGCCACAGACCCCTTCAGAAATCAGATAAAACCATGGAGCTGACCCAAAGGAAAATGTCCAGACAGCTGTCCAATATTCGGTATACAATGAGAGATATGCCAGGATCACCTGAAGCTGAGGCTGAAGACTGCAGCTGTCTGTGAGAAAAGGCCGGTGAGCCCCTCGCCCCTCGAGAGGTGTGAACTGGTGTGTGAGGTGCTCCTGCTTCTCAGGATAGAGTCAGCATCTTTAAGGGGCGAGTCTACCTGGGGAAGGAAGCACACACACCAGTGTAAGCTCGACTGAGGAAGCTTAGTCACCGACCGACCACTGCACAGATCTCAAGAGGTGTCCAAAAAACCCTCAACAAGCTGGAAAAATGTGCCATATGTTTAAAGAGCAAGATGTCCCACGGTCCTCTGAGACGATGGTTTCAGAAGATCGAATCGGGGGCGTGAGAGATGCCAAGAGGTGAACAACCACCATCCCTTCTGGGAAAAAAAAAAACCACATACAACCTGGCTCTTTGCCAGCCTCAGGGATGCAGAAAAATGGAGCCACCTGTGGGGATCTCACCGCTTTCTGCACTTGGAGAAGAAAGCTCAGAGAAAGACCCAGATGCCAGGAAGAAATGAACAGGTCCCTTGTAAGAACAGGCACACTGGGAGTCCTTCCTTACATCAAGTGTATTGATACACCTGCATTCCAAATTACAGAATTTGAAACAACTTCCAAAAAGCTGAGCTGTTATGTCCTGTAGACATTCCACAATCCTTTCCCTGGTTTTACGGTTTACTTTCAATATGTTGGAGTCTGACATTTTCTTCAGGTCTGATTCATTTCCTTAGGCCTTGGAAATGCTGGTAAGACTGAGGCATAAGGCCTTTTAATGTCCAATCAATAAAACAGCCTAATGCAACACCAAACACGTTGCTTAGGTTAAATAGACTAACTACTGCCTGATTATTCACATTAGATTTATGAGAAGATACAGCATAACGTGAAGGGGTCAGAGGCACAGTGGCTTGTCCACATGAATCACACAGAACACAAAATCAAAGACTCCCTGATCTTCCTGCCCCCTGTCCTAAGCACAGTGCCCTCTCGGTCTCCAGGAGTATGGCCCAGAAATGAGTGCAGCGGGGGGCAATTACCTGGGGAATGTCAGAGAAATTAATAGAGGCGGGGGGGGGGGGGCGGCGGGGGGGCGGGGAGAGGATGGGCAAGAGGAATGAATCTACTTGGAAAGTCCAGGAAACCTTTTGCAGAATTGACTTCCCACCTCCCCTAAACCACTTCACTTTCCCTCTTCCTCTTTGCCCCAGAAAGTTGTTTAAAAGAACTTTTATATTCTGTCTCCACTTCCCATCCTCTGCTGTTTGGGTTATAGGGTCTTCTCCTTGCCCATCTGCAAGCACGCTGCCTTCGGCTTCCACCACGCCTCTCCAGTGCTTCTCAGGGCTGTCACTTCGTTCTACTGCTCCCAGTCCACCTGCTTCTTCTGTGATGTCCAACCAGCTCTGAGCCGATTCTGATCTCAGGCCTTTCCCAGGGGCCCTGTAGAGGCCCCTGCCCTCAATGGCCAGGACCACAAGTCACATAGGGCACAGGGCACCGCATGCCTCAGACCTCTGGCTCTGGGACCCAGGGCTTGGGCAGCAGTGGTGGCTCGCCCCAGTTGCTGGCCTTCCCTACCTGGGCCGGGAGAGAAAGGTACAGAGAGGACCCTCTACCTCTCCTATGCTCCTGTGAGGGGGGGCCCATCCTACTCACCTTGCATGTGGTAAGAGCTCAGGAAGGAAGGGAGGGAGGGAGGGAGAGAGGAAGGGATTCACCCACCATCTTCACATTAGACTACACGAAATCTGGCCTTGAAGCAAGGGGGAGAAAGGATAGAATATAGGTACTCAGTGTGAGTCGGAGAAGAGAAATGCAAGGGAACCACCCTGGACAAGGAAGACTACCTCTTCAGGGGTTACACAAAGGACGCACAGCCAGGAAGCCACGCAGGACGCTGGGGGACAGCAGACAGAGCAGGACCAGACACTGGGAGCGATTCCTGCCAGAAGGGATACTGGCCAAGTCACCCTCCCTTGTTCAGAGGCAACTGAGCAAAGCCTGCAGTGATTTTTGAAATTGGTTTATAAGTAAAATTCAAAATATTTTTAGAAAGTATTGACAATAAAAACCGTCATGTATTTATTCCACTGTGTTATTTTTCAGATGTGTTTTTCACATAAAAAAAATGACTAAGGAAGGGGAAAGGATTAATGCTCCCAATAAATTAACAAGCCCTAACACAATGCTCCCGTCCTGCCCGCAGGTGCCGTGATGTCTGTGTTCCATAGGAAATTTCCCACCCTGCCTACCCTCCTCTCCATGGCAGCTTCCAGCTGGTGTGCAGAGACCCAGCCGTGCACTGAGGTGCTGATGCCCAACCAGGGTAGTCAGCCAGGGCCTGGCATGACAGGAGGCCTCGGCTGGTCAGCCCCCTGCCCCCAGCAACCTGGTCTATTCACTGCAGTGCCCCGGGGTGGGAAAACAGGAAACACAGCTTTCTATGACAGTTACATGAAATGTATAGTTCCCCTTGCATTTTGGTGATTATAACGTATCTGGAAACTGGAAACTGGTACATCACACCACGATTATGTGTCATATGAAAAATATGTATGAAGCTACTTGTTTATTGACAATAAAATGGAGGGACTCCTGGGTGGCTTGGTAGGCTGAGCATCTGACTCTTGATTTTGTCTCAGGTCAGGATCCCAGGGTCAGGGGATCGAGCCTTGCATGGGGCTCCGAGCTGAGTGTGGAACCTGCTTAAGATTCTCTCTCTCCTCCTCCTCTGCCCTTCTCCCCTGCTTGCACATGTGTACTGTCTCTCTCTCCCTCTAAAATTAAAAAAAAAAAAAAAGATAAAATGGAAATGTGAATTTGAGGCATAAAGCAATGTCCTACCAGACCTAGAAGGACAAACTTCAACGTGAACTAAATTACAAAAGCAGAGATCAAGTACAAGAATTAACAATGAACATACAGGCCCCCAGCAGAAGCATCCCACTTCACCACACAGTGCTGTCCTGTCAGTCTGCAAGGAACTCCATATCCAGCACTGACACAGGAAGGGTGACAGCTGGGGGACAGAGTGACTGTCACCAGAACCCAAGTGGTTTCCACGAGGCCCAGGGCCCCAGTGCAGAGGGAAGGGGCATTTATTCCTACTTTGTGGCCACACTGCATCTATTAATGCCTTCTTGTTCTGGAAGAATTTCCCACAACCTCGAGGAATTTCCTTCCTATTGCTGAGGAATCCCCCCACATTGTGAACCTGGCTTTCCAGGACAGAAGCCAGGCACAGGACAGAGGTGGCATGCACCAGACATCATGAAGAGGCAGGTGCTGTGTGGGCCCACTTCTGGGAGAGGGGCAGCGGAGGCACCAGGCTCTGAGAGCAGCGTCTGAGCCCAGGCTGTATTGCTCCTCAAAGGACCTGTGGGGAGCAGACCCTGGGATGGTTCACGCCCTCCCTGCCTACGTTAACCTCCGAGATGGATTCCCTGATTGCCCCCAGCTTGGTCACATATCATGAGGGGCCCTGCACGTGCACACAGGTAGACATTCCAATCCACATATCCAAGTTCACCCCCGCCATACAGCCTTGGCCACTCAGCAGACCAAGGAGGCATACCGGCAGCAGAGTCCATAGGGGAACGACCTAAGAAAGAGACCTGTTATACTCTGTCCAGGCTGTCTGGACAAGGCATTTAGGGGGGCCCGGGTACCTGGGTCATGGCCATGCTGCTGTTCCATTACATGTTCCAAGTAGGCACATCCTTTTGGTTCTACAGACTCCTGGCCATGCTAAGGCACACAGCTGGCTGAGAAGCAGAGCAGAACCCTCCAAAGTACAGGACCTCGGAGGGACCACTTTTGCCTGCCTCTAAGGGAAGTTCGGCAGCAGCCAAACCTCCACAGAAACCCAGGAAAAGAGAGAAGACAGCAGCAGATGCCCCCTCCTTCCTCCAGGGACCTGAAGAGCCCCACATCTGAAATTTAAGTGGAAATCCTAACGGTACTTTCACATTTCCACCTCATACCAGCTCACTGTTCACAATGAGTGCCTTACAAATACATATGCAGCATCATCTAATAAAACTTCTCATCCCAAACATTATTCAACGTGTGTATACATGTATATTTGACCTAAGAGAAATATTCAGAGAATTAGGCTTCAACTAAGTGACTGTAACTAAGAAGCGACTGTGGATAGCCCCTGGAAGAAACAAGGACTAAATCAGGTTCTTCAGCTCAGGAATCACCACAACCTCCATGCTCTATTGAAAACCATCATGTTGTGGCACCTGGGTGGCTCAGTCAGTTGGGCATCTGACTCATGACTGCTCAGGTCATGATCTCACGGTTTGTGGGTTCGAGCCCCGCATCAGACTCTGTGCTGGCAGTGGGGAGCCTGCTTGGGACTCTGTCTCCCTCTCTATGCCCCTCCCCTACTCACTATCTCTCAAAATAAATAAACATCAAAAAAAAAACCCATTGTGAACACATATGGGGAATGGAATATGGCATTAAAATCAGGTCCATAATTTTGACCTTTACCTGTTACAAGGACTCAAACAGCAATTAAACAGGCTCCAATAATGTTAGGACCCAAAACGTTAGGTTTAAAGACAAGGCATAAAGAAACTTGCTCATAAAGCCATAGAACCACAAAACTGTGGAAAATACTTTAGAATTCTGGACTTACACAAATCCCTCTTTCATAATCTAGAATCTGCAAATCCCCAAGGAGAAGCTGTAGACAGCCAGGGAACTTGGAGTCTAACTTCTTAGGGTACTGATTTTACTCAAGGATTCTCTGGGCAGAGTTATATTTCTATTAGAGAAAACATGGCTATATTATGAAATGGAAAGAAAGATCTCCAAAAGGTAACGCATGAGTCATCAAAGAAGCCCTGAAGGTGAGTCACTTTGGAGTGCTAGGTTGAGCATTTACTCCTTTGGTGGTAAAATCTGAGAGGCATTGCCCTCTATAAATACCCGCAGTCATCTCTGTTCGGCCCCAGTCATGAGAAAGGGAACAACGAGGGCCACACAAAGTCACATGCGTGGGGCCAGACTGTCAGAGCAACCGAACCCTAACACTGAGACACCTCCCCAGGAAGGTTCCATGCCCGAGACAGGGAAGGAGAACAAGGATGTGAACACAAAGGGGGTCACCACAGTGTGATACAATGATTTCCGTTCTGCAGAGAGGAGAACCATGTACCCCACCACACACAGGGCTCCTAAAACCCAACTGTGTGTTCAGCATGGCTATCACTGATTTTCCCCCAGAGACAAAGTTATATAAAACTATGAGCTAACAAAACCACTCCCACAACAGAGGCCACAGAAACACGCATCATCTCAGAAAGTCTGAGAAACACTGAAACTTTGGCGACTTTCCTTTCAGATGATCCAAAAGCCCGGCTCACAGCAGATTCATCCGGCGTATTTACCCACACGAATGAGGCAAGGAAAGTTTTTTTAATCACCAAAGGCTATCACGCACAGGGATATGGAGATAAAGTAAACACAGTCACAGAGGTTTTAGATGTTGCTGTACAGTCTAAGTTGTTCCGCTATTACAAGGCACAAAGCCACCGGATTGGTGGTTTCGTGTGGGTTTCAGGGACAACGGGGAAAATAAAGCAGAAGGACGGGACTGCCATCACTAGAGGGCTACAAACAGGAATCGGCCAGACCTATCTCTTGGTTGGACTTGAATTTTAACACAGTCCAATTTCTCCCCAGTGAACCCTCTAGGGCTCCTGGACCACAGCAACCAGACCCAGTGACAGGAAGGGCTCTGCTCTCCTGTCCCTTGTCCCCCTTTCAAATGCTCTGCCTGGCCCTGTCAGCCCTCCAGCACAGCTCCAATGCAGTGCTTGCTAGGGGCCTGATACTGAGTCTGGCCTCACACAGCTTGCCCTTAAGCACTGCCTTCCAGTTGTGAGAAAGGTTCTGTTGCTCTAAGTGGCAGCTACAGGTAGCCTCAGGGGACTAGACATTCTCCATACGAATTTTTCTTTGTTTTCACTCCTGTGTTTTTTTTACCGAGATGAAATATGCATACAGTGAAAACACACAGTAAATCTTAAGTGTATAATTCCATTAACTATGATAACTGTATACACCAGAATACCCCATCAAGATACAGACCGTCTCCATCCTCCCCTAAAGTTCTTTTGTGTCCCTTACTAGCCACCCCTCACTGCACAGGACTCCACGTTCTGATTTCTATCATCACCAATATGACCTTTTAACAGTGAACTTTGGACGGCTGGCTTGCACCCAATCAGTGCCCTGCTATGTTAGGGCACACAGGGGCATGAAGGCTTCAGTCACTCACTACCAAGTGATGCAAGGGAAGCACTAGTTCTCAAAGGGGCCAGTGTGGCTGCTAAGGTAGCACTTTTGAAAGTGTGGAGAAGGGGACACCTTGGGTGATCACAACGAAGCATTTAGTGGTAGAGGCCCTTCCGCAACAACTCGAGGCAGTTCCACAAAGTAAAGATGGACTCTTGTCCTGCATGACTTCCAAGCATCTCATGTCATTTATCATCTGGGGAGGCTAGTGCCTAGTTCCGTCCTACACTTACAGACTGTTGGCACGCTTTTCGTACATACTAAATTTTCCAGGAATGCAAATATGGTGAAAACAGAGAGGACTGGCTTTGACAACCACTTAGACCTTGAGCGAGAGTCACTCATCATTCAGTGGTACTTGGATCCCCCACCAGGATGTCTCTGATCCGGACCAAACTTGGAGTTGTCCTCTGTGATCCTACAGTCCAGCCTACATAACCCATTTGGCAGCCTCATTGGGTTCTAGTTTGGTTCTGCCCAAGCATCCATCCACACAGTGATCCTTTACATCTAGCTATTATAGTGACTATTTGGAAATTACATTGTCGGTAAGTTTTATTATATTATTTCAGAATTGCAAATATTTGCATTAGTAAGGGGTAAGTGATGAATCACAGGAATCTACTCCCAAAGCCAAGAGCACACTGCATACACTGTATGTTAGCTAACTTGACAATAAACTATATATTTAAAAAGAGGGGTAAGGGGTTCTGAATGAGCCAAGAAGCACTGCTCCAAGTGACAGAATTTAACTCTGGATTGAACTCAGGGGCAGGAGTCATGGGCTGTATTTGCTGGTGGCCTTCAGTGCTCTGGTTTGCCAGGCCACACGTGCAGAGCTCACAATGCATAGGCCACCTCCCCCACCTCCTACTAGCACCCTAAGTCCAGCTGAAACTTAGCTACCAAACCGCACTGTCGATGGGGAATTGTTTCAAGAGACAGCCTAAAAGTTGCTCTTTGTACCTCTTCAACGGGGACCCTGGGGGGGGGGGGGAGGTCCCACTTTTCTCTGTTACCAGGCATCCTTTTACTTCTCCTAAGCACTTCATTTACAGCTTGAAGACACAGACAATTGTGTCCCACCAGGTTTCCTCTCTCCCACTGCCTGCAGGAAGGTACACTGGGGTTGTCAACCTTGGTCACACGTTTAGAATGCCCTGGGGGCTTTAAAAACACCAGTGCTTGGGCGCACCCCCAGAGACGCTGGTTTGTTTGCTCTGGAGTCCTGGCATTTCTCATCAGAGTACCTCAGGCAATGTTAAGTAAGGTACAGGCAAGGCCGGGGCACCCAGCTTACCTCCAGATTTATAGCCCCACTTGGCAACTTTGCAAATAGTTCACGAAGGTTTACGTTTGACACTTTTCTAGACTCACTGCAGGCTCCACTTCCTCTCCACTCTTGTTTTTCTTTCATCCTATTTTTCATTTATGGCATCTTGTAAATCCTTTCTGGAACAGGTAGGAATGGGGAAAGCCTCCATCACCCTGCCACGTGTATTAGAAGCGCAGAGTTCAGGCGTTCAAACCTTCAGGAACCCCAGCCCCTTTCAACACTTGGTGAGCTCACTCTGGTTCCAGGGCTCCCCCACAGGCTCCCCAGTGCTGAGCATGGCCAGGAGGCTGCAGCAGCATTTCCTGGGGTCACAGCCGGCAAGGGCAGGGTGGAAGGAGCAGGCGAACAAAGCTGCTGACAGCACAAATCCTGTAAGCTGGCCCGACAAACTCGAAACCTCAAGGGAAAACACAAACCCAAATACAAATGGCAGCAGATGGAGAACATCATGAGGCTGGGCGGTGGCCAGTGAGTCTCAGTGCCTTCTGATGACAGCTGTCTTTCAAAGTGGCAAGTTCACAGTGAGTCCGTCATGTAGCATAATCTCTGTACTTCCCTCCTCCCTATGCTGGGGTAGTTGCAACTGTCCGGCTTTGCCACTTTGACTAATAAAACACTCTGTTTACAACATCATCTCTTCCTGCTTCCAGGAGGACACCCATCTCCCACTGGTGCATCCCAGCCACACGGTTTCCATTTTCCATGATCCAAGTGCACGGCCAAGCCCTAGAGTATATCTCAGCATCCTTGGGAACCACCCATATAAGTTGTATCTGTATCCATTACCTTCTTGCCCTCTCCAGTGGAGACACTGAACGGTGTCCTACCTGTGGGTGGCCAGCGTGCCCACTCTCCATTCAAAGAGGCAAAGTTCAAAGAACCCCCTTAGGCAGAGAGACTGCAGTTGCCCTGTGACTTCACCAAGAGGACTCACATCCATTAGAGGGCAGAGATTTTCATCTATCCCATTCACTGCTCTGTCCTCAGTACTCGGAACAGTGTCTGGCACAAAGTAGGTATTCAATAAACATTTGTTAAATAAATAAGTGAATCTAATATTAAGTAGTATTTCACCAACAGTAAAAGAATTACTGACAAGATGCTATTTTAAAAAGCCATAAAGAAAGCCTTTCCGCATTATGCCACACAGAGCTGAGTAGAGCCTGTTTAAAAAGGAGGGTTTAGGGGCACCTGGGTGGCTCAGTCGGTTAAGTGTCTGGCTTGATTTCAGTTCAGGTCATGATCTCATGGTTTGTGAGTTCGAGCCCCCCCTCCGGCACTGACAGCTCAGAGGCTGCTTGGGATTCTCTCTGCCTCTCTCTCTCTCTTTCTCTCTCTCTCTCTCAAAACAAATAAATAAACTTAAAAAAAAAAAAAAAAGAAAGAAAAAGGAGAATTTAGTTTTGCCCTGCCAAGATCATGTGAAAATTCAGGTCAAACATCCTTTCTGGAACTACATGGAGGCCACCCAAATGTAGACAGGGCCAGGTGATGCTCCACATGCCACAAAGTGGCAGCTTGCCAAATAAGACTAAAAATACATAAAGGGTTCCACGTCCCTTCTCGCATCAAATCCCATCCCGGAGGCCCCACATTTTCATCTAGCACAAAACATAATACAGGATGTGAACACAGAATATTAAATGCAATAACAAGGATATGAAATAAGAAATTAAAAGCAGTCAAGAGAAACAAAGGTGGCCACAAATGCACAGTAAACTGGGTGCGGAAAGGGGCAGCAAACCCCCCAGCACTCCCCCCACCCTACATCCCTGGCTCTCCTCAGTTCGCCAATAGTCCTGGAGTTCAATGTTATACATTCACCTTCCAGAAGCTTGGTACCAAACCAGGGTGACCCAGACAGCACCTTCCAATAACAGACGGATCTCAGCTCACCTTTTTTCTCCAAGGCATCAGTGGCCCAGAGATGTCCCTTACTTGGTTCCTACGCTGTGGCGCTAAAAGCCCTAGAACATGCCCATCTGATAAGCATCTCCTGCCACCAGAAATCACTGGGGACATCTGCCCTGGCAGGAATCCACACACCCTCAGCAGCACAGAGGAGAAAGCCTGGGCAGGCACGGACCATGGAAGCCATCGGGCGGTAAAGCAGAAGGCATAGCTTTGGAGTCCCGAGGGCTCACTCTCCTTCTGGGTGCCAGTCCCCCAAGTTAGTCACCTTGTCTAAGCCTCCACTTTCCCTGCTGTGAAAGGAAGGTGGTAATAGCGTGTCTCTCACAAGACTTTGGGGAAGATAAAAGAGAAGCTTAAAGAGCCTTATAAACTGTGAAGTACTGGACCTGCCTGTTGTGAATGAGTCTTCTTCATGTCTGTTTGTAGCTACACCCAGCATCAGCCTCTCCCTGGGGTCGCGGGAGCACAAATTTCTCTCCCCCACTGTAGGGCTTTCGCATTCGTCCTTATCTTGTTGACCAGACTGACAGCTCTGAGCCTAAACCCCGGAGAGGGACACTCCTGAACCAGCCATACTTGGCTGCATTCAAATTCCTGGAAGCAGTTTACATACATACATACACACACACACACACACACACACACACACACACCCCACAACAACCCGCCAGGACCATCGTCAAGTCCCCCCCACCCCCACCCCGCAAAGGGATTTGAACAATCCTTATTCCGGTTTCACACAAAAATAAAAACAAGCAAAACCCCCACAGATTTCACCGCCATCACCTTCTTCCACAACAAACTGACAACCAAGTTCAGTCTAACTGACTTAAGAAGGACGCTTTCCGCGCGGTCTGTGCGGAAGGGAAAGGTGTCAAAGCCACGGTGGGTACCCACCCCACCCCCCACCCCCGCTCCCGCCCGCCCGCCTACCCGCCAACACTCCAACCCCGCAGGCTGCAGCTTCCTCCTACCTGGGCGAGCCCCGGGCCGCCCCGGGCCCAGCGCGGCGGGGCGGGCGCCCTGGGAGCCGGGCGAGGGGCTCCGGGGCGCGGGCGCGCGGTTAGTCACATGCCCGCCGGCTCCTGGGGGCGCCGGGCCGCCGCCGCCGCCGCCGCCGCGCGCTCCGGGTCGGCTCCGGGCGCGGACACGAGCAGGAGCCGCGCCGCCCTTGCTCCCGGGAACAGCCGGGCGCGGCTCCTGCTGCGCTGAGGCTCCGGCTCCGGCTTGGACGCCTCGGGCGGAGACGGACGGGGGTGGGTGGGCGGAGAAGGCGGGGCGGGCCGGGCTCAGCAGGGAGAGAGCTGGCCCGGTGCCCCCGCGCCCTACCCCCGGGAAGCCCGGGACTCCGGCCTGCCCCGCTCATCCCCCTCATCCCCGGGGGCCCCGGGCTCCCGCACCCTGGAGGGGCAGTGACCGTGGTCCCACCCGAAGTGACTTGGGACGACTCACCTGGACAGCGTAACCTGGCTACCACCCAACTGCGGGGTCCCTGGGCATGACTGCAGCGAATGGAGCTTGGGACTTTCAGGTCCCAGAAACACACACTTTCCAGCCTAAGAGACCAGATAGGGTCAGTCACTGGAGCCTGAGGCCTGGCCCCTGCTCTCTCACACTGGCCCTGGGAACTTTCACAACTCACCAACCTCTTGGTACCTCCTTTCCTCTTCACTGGAAAGGGATCACAGCAGCACCCACCTCATGGAGTGGTTGGGGAGATTACATAAATTAACACTGTAAACCAGCGCCAAGCCCAGGGTTGACACAAGAGTCACTTGCTGCTTGTTATTGTTTTGCGCCCGGATGAAAGAGCAGCTTATCGGTGGTACAGTCTTGATACCAGACTTCTTGGCCTGACCAGGTATTCTTTTAAGCTTAAAACCCACTTACTCCCATCCACTCATTTTGCACATGAGAACTGGTAGTCCTAGAAATGCAGTGAATGGCCGGGGTCAGGCGTAGACTTTGGTGCGGGGAGGGAAAGATGCTGGGGTATCAGCAGAGGCTGGCTTGGGCTCCAAGCCCCACAGCCAGGGGCTTGGAAGCTGCTCTTCCCTTTCCAAAACTCCGTACCTCCAGCAAGTGCCTGGACCCTGACTTGTTTTGAGGACCTAATGAGCCATCCTCTGGGGAGACATTGAGTAAATGATGATTGCTTCCTTCCTAACAGAACACACACACACACACACACACACACACACACACACCCTTCCTGTATCCCTTCCAGGCTGGGCAGGTGCTGGTTTCCATAGTCCTTCCCTTGACATCTCTGTCGGAAACCCAAGAATTGAGATAACCCTGGCCTCAGCTGGCCCAGATAATTCTGGGCTGGAGGAAAGCATAAAGAAGCCAACAGCAATAATTCATCAACCCTAATGCTGACTTGTGGCCTGCTGTGATGATAATTTCTTATTTTTTAAAAAATTTTATCTGGTTCCAGCCCTTGCATCTGGTTCCTCTTTCTCCAAGGAACAGGCTTAACTCTGGGGCCAGTGACATGGTATTATGAGAATTCACCAGGCGTGCCTGGGTGGCTCAGCGCCTGGGGTCATAATCTCACAGGTTGATGAGATCGAGCCCCACATCGGGCTCTGCGCTGACAGCGCTGAGCCCGCTGGGGATTCTCTCTCTCCCTCTCTCTCTGCCCATCCCCCTGCTCACTCTTTCTCTCTCAAAATAAATAAATAAAATTTTAAAAATAGCTTAAAAAAAAAAAGAATTCACCAGATGTCCCCATCTCTTTAGTATTCCTTTTTAGAGTGGTGGTTCTCAAAACATTGATTATACATCAGAATCATCAGGAGAGAGAGCTGGACCACTGTTGCCCAGATCTGTCACATGAAAATCTCTGGGACTGAGGCCCAAATCTCAGTGTTATTAAAGCTCCTAGGTGATTCCAACATGCAGCCAGGGGTGGGAACAACTGTTCCTCTGAGCCCCCCTAGTGATGGCCTTACTGTGAACCCTCCGCTTGAAGCTGCTTCAGCACGTGTCCCAGGGGCACTTAATGAAAGCTAGCGTGAGCAGGTCAGGCTCAGTGCTGCAGAACTAGTGTTGTTAGTGAGCATAAACATATCTCACAGTTCGTATAGTGAAGGTTTTTAAACAGTTTACGAGTAGAAAACATGATGAGTCTGTGTAGTAATGTAGAATTTAAAATTACATTTTAATCTAAATTTCAAAATTAAAATTTAATTTTAATTTAAAATTACATTAAAATTAAAATTTAATCCTAATTTAAAATTACACTTAAAATTAAACTAAATTAAATTTAAATTAATAAAGTTAAATGTAATTAAATTTTTAAATTGGAATTAAAATTACACTTCTCCTTGTTTTTTTCATTGTATTCTGATGCCTCCCACCCACCCCTACCCCAACCATCCTGCTAGACACGTGAGCCCTTAGACCCAGATAAAACACGCATACACCCGTCTATTATGAGGATGGGATTTGAAGACCTTCCCTTCTTACCTATAGCCACTGTTCTCTCTGGCACTTTGAATGTATCTCCTCCCTCACTCAGCCATGCTAACCACGTTTCCGAACTCTCCCTTCCCTTTGTTTCCTTTCCTAGGTGGCTCGTGTGTCCACCTGTCTTGCTTCACCCCTGAGTTGAAAGCTCATGGTGCGGAGATTGTCACTCCTGTATGCTCTGGTCTCAGCACCACACAAATGCTCTGAATGCGAATGTGTAAGACATATGCCTCCGCGGAGGTGATGATATTTGTGTGTTTCACAAAAACTTACGAGAAACGGAAATAACATCCAGGGTCTGGATGGCACCTTCTGGAGTGTTATCTCCCTCACTACCTTCCCATCTCTGAGACTCCTGTCTCAGACTCGACTTCTTCAGTCGAAGACTCGACTGTCTGCCATCGCCAGACCACCTTTCTTGAGAGAGACCGTATTCTCTGAGGATTTTCGGTGTATGACCCGCCTAGCAAGCTGCCCAAATCATGGGACTGTATTTGATAAGAGTGTCTAGTAATACACAAGAAACAGAATCCTGGAAACCACCAGTGTCATAGCAAAGCCCTGTGTCCAGGGTGGTCTGTGCCAAGGGACAGCTGTGACAGTGGAACTGCCTGGGCCTGAGAACAGGCTGTTTCACAAATGGTGACACAACACTCCTAGAGTGTTCAGAGTCCCCAGACCCTCAGAGGGGGATGCCAAGGGGTAAGAAAGCCGACACTGACCACCCCTGGCAGCTGGGGACACCAAGGCACGCATGATCCCAGCTGGGGTCGGTAAGTCCAGAGGACGACGTATGGAGAGAACTCCAGTCAGTGTCCACAAGGACAAGGGGTTTAGAAAGAGAAGGATTCTAAACAGAGGAGGCTGAGTCTTGCAGCAGTAGAGACTAAGCAACTCTGAAGTGGCAAGCTTTTTTTCTAGCGCTAGAGATGGAAATGAGGATCCATGAACTAAGCTGACTTCAGTTGTGGAAAATAAAATGACATCTTTGCACACAGGGCCTCTGTGATTCTTGCTACGCCTGTTTTTCGTTATTTATAGAACTGCCAGTAACTGCTCACAGAACCACAGTGTTCCCTGAGATAGGTTTAAAAACCACTGTCCTACATGGACTTCCTTCTACAGCCTAGTTTTTCGTTCCTTTCACACATTTTCCATCTCCTGACCTCCAAATAACCACCTTTTCAATCTGTGTCTCATATTACCTCCCATTACTGCCACTTGTCCGTTTTCATTGGCTCAGGACTGTCCCTTTCTCTAAGCAGTTCTTTGTGGGTTTCTCTGATCGTTTTGCTGTTCAGATTCCTCTGATTTTGCAAGACCTTTACCAAGCAGAAAGCCGCATGTGAACCAGAGATGAGAGTTGATGAGAAACTGTAGAATATCATAAAATTGCCAATGACGGTAAACTATTTCTTAACTTCCTTTATAAGACGAGGACAAAAAGATGGACATGGCAGGCAGCCCGGCAAACTTTTTATTCTAATTGCGGCTTTAATCTTGCTCAATGAAAGCAACTGAGGGGCTCCTGGGTGGCTCAGGCAGTTAAGCGTCTGACTTCAGCTCAGGTCATGATCTCACGGTTCCTGGGTTCGAGCCCCACATCAGGCTCTGTGCTGACAGCTCGGAGCCTGAAGCCTGCTTCAGACTCTGTGTCTCTTTCGCTCTCTCTGCCCCTCTCACGCTCACATTCTGTCTTCTTCTCTCAAAAATAAATAAACATTAAAATAAAATTAAGAACAAAAAGCAACTGAGTGCAAGTGGCTTCTTACACACAGCACAGAAGTTCTGTGAAACAGCACAGAAGTTCCAGAGACCGATAGAGGGGGTGGCTTCCAAGAACTCCTGCACCGAACAGAACCAGACTAGTGGCCTCTTACTCTCTTATGCCAGATCTTTATCCGATCATTGGTTGAACACATGAAACTCAAAGCACCAATAGTCAAGCCAGCCATCATCACCACCCAAAAGGCAGCCATTACCAGCTTCCCTCATCATCCAAGAAGGGCTTTTTCTTTTTAATGTTTAGTATTTATTTTGAGAGAAAAAATAGAGAGCAAGGAGGGGAGGAGCAGAGAGAGAAGGAGACAGAGAATCCCAAGCAGGCTCTGCACTGACAGTGCAGAGCCCCTCATGGGGTTTGAACTCATGAACTGCGAGATTGTGCGAGTTACAGACTTCCTGAAGATGATTATTATGATTATCTCACCAGCAAATAAAGGGAAAAGGAGAATTATGAGATAGTGAAAAAGGTTTAGCTTGAAATATACTATTTTGAGTAAAAGAAGTAGTTATTTCCTTGTACGTTTCAGCAAGTGCTAACTGCAAGAATGATTTAGTTTCTAGTATTGTTATTTTTTTAAGTTTATTTATTTATTTTTGAGAGAGAGCGAAAAAGAGAGAAAGAGAGAGATAATCCCAAGCAAGCTCCATGCTGTCAGTGCAAAGCTGGATGTGGGGCTCAAACCCATGAACCTGAGATCATGACCTGAGACAAAATCAAGAATCAGACACTTAACTGACTGAGCCACCCAGGTGCCCCTCTAGTGTTGTTATTTGATGGTTTGCCAAGAAGTAGTGCAACCATCAGAAGTAAGCCTCTACAGACAAAGATACTTAGAAAGGTAAGGAGCAAGCTACTACCCCTGACAATAGAAGCAGAAGAAAAATCTGGCCAGACTCAGGAGTGCCATATTTGTTGAATCATTTTGCTAATTTCCAAAGACTATGTTAACACCTGTTCCATTCTTTTGTGTCCTCACAACAAACAATTTGGCAATAGTCAGCAGCAGGTGGACTACTGTCCAACAATAATTACTATTATCCACGACTTCCCTGAGAGAGGATGGGAGCTGGGAAAGTTCTCTGTCCTGGGTCCAAAGGTTGAGAGAAGAGGCCTTAATACCACTGATTCCTTTTTTACCTCTTGCAACCTTATAAGAAAATTGCTGAATTAAGAGCCTGGGTGATGAGTGCTGAGCTCTTCGTACCCTGGGATAGTTAGATCTGCTGAGGAGCTCAGCTGACAGTCTAGAACATAGTTGGTATTGTCCTCACAGGAGGTGAGTGATACTGGGCTTCAGGTCCTCCTGAGAGTGACAACAATAGAAGCCTATAATATAATTTCCCCCGAAAATGGCATAAAAGATTTAGGATCCAGTCTAGAACAGACTCTGGGCAGGAGACACAGAAGGTCCCCTGACTGTGACTTATGCACAGCTCTCAGGAGGTGACTCCAAGGACTCCCTCTTGTATTCTTCTCCATCTGTGGTGTGCTATTTAATACCTCAGCCTCTAGAATCATGACACTATTTAAATTATTTAAAATTAAATAAAATTTAAAATTCAGTTGCACTAGTTACACTTTAGGAACTTAATAGCCATCACATGTCATGAGTGGCTACCATATTGGATAGCACACCCATAGAACATTTCCATTACTGCAGAATGTTCTATTGGACATTGCTACTCTAGAGTCTAGACAATTCAAGGCCTCTGGAAAAGAGGTCTTTCCCTAGCAAACTAGTCTTCATCCAGAATAAATAATCTGCTCATTTTAAATCTATACTTAAGTGAAAATATTTACACCTTCCCCTTTCCTTCTCATCAACCTTGTCATTGTTTAATCTGTCTTCCATTTCTCAGCTAAAACATACCAGGTCACATGTTTTCTCTATATTTTATGAGCTCATTTTTTATTGTTATTTTTTGTTATTATTGTTATTTATTGTTATTATTGTAATTACCTTACATTCATCAATATGATTCTTTGTCCATAATTGTTTCATGTCTATATTTTTATTTTTCTAATAAAAATATATGTAAGATCTTCAAGGATAGGAATAATGAAGGGGGGGGGGAGGTGGATCTCTCCAATGCCTGTCCCAGAATACTCATTTACAACCTTGAATGTGAGAAGTAGTCAACCAGGAGCGCCTGGGTGGCTCAGTTGGTTCAACTTCCGACTTCAGCTCAGGTCATGATCTCACGGTTTGTGAATTTGAACCACGCATCGGGCTCTGTGCTAACAGCTCAGAACTTGGAGCCTGCTTTGGATTCTGTGTCTCCTTCTCTCTCTGCCCCTCTCCTGCTTGTGCTCTGTCTCTCTCTCTCTCAAAAATAAAAATAAATAAAAATAATTTTTAAAAAAAGAAGTAATCACCCAACCAGCTAAGGAAGAGGGTATAGGGAGGTTTTTCATAAGTATCACCGCAAACTTGTGCTGTGCCCATAGTGATTTCTAGCAGAGGCAACAATCTAGTCCCCAGTCACAAGATCATGAAATCAGCAATAGAATATTTATTACTTTTCAATTAAAAACAAAAAAGACTGAAGGTTTTAAATACAATATGTTAGCACTGTAAAATCTTACCACAGTACATTTTCATCACTCCTTTTTTTATTCTCTAAGAAAAAAAAAATCATTTACAGTGCTGCTTTGCCCTGCTGCTTTGACATATTGTGTGCTTGTCAAGGAACTTGGCGATTTCCCAATCTGGACGTGAAAATAATAACACAGAGAAACAATCTCAGAGAAGGAGCCCAAGGAGAAAAAAATGTAGGTGACACCCAGAGCCCAGGCTTTCTCAAGAGTGTGAGGACTGGTCCCTGTGCATAAGAGTTGAGATGCAGATGATGGGGCGCCTGGGTGGATCAGTTGGTTAAGCGTCCAACTTCAGCTCAGGTCATGATCTCATAGCCCATGAGTTTTAGCCCGCATCAGGCTTTGTGCTGACAGCTCAGAGCCTGGAGCCTGCTTCCGATTCTGTGTCTCCCCCTCTCTGCCCCTCCCCACTCACGCTCTGTCTCTATCTCTCAAAAATAAATAAACATTAAAAAATAATAATAATAATAATAAAAAGCTTAAATGTAGAGGAAAGCCCTATGTGTCCTAGACTCTGAAATAACATCTGCGGAGAGAGAAACCCAAGCCAGACATGGCAGGGAGCAGAGACCATGGACAAGAACAGGGCCAAGCACACTGTGGGCTCAGGGGCACAACAGAGCCCCCATAACTACCACCTCACACACTGATCTCATACATCTTCTTTCCAATGGATCCCAAAGTTTTTCATATTATTCATATGAAAATGATATCAATAATATTGATACGATATTACTGATTGTAAAGGGCATTGCTTTTTTTAAGATTTTATTTTTATTTTATTTTTAATTTTTTTAACCTTTATTTATTTTTGAGACAGAGAGAGACAGAGCATGAATGGGGGAGGGCCAGAGAGAGGGAGACACAGAATCGGAAGCAGGCTCCAGGCTCTGAGCCACCAGCCCAGAGCCCGACACGGGGCTCGAACTCACGGACCGCGAGATCGTGACCTGAGCGGAAGTCGGACGCTTAACCGACTGAGCCACCCAGGCGCCCCAAGATTTTATTTTTTAAGTGATCACTACACCCAACTTGAGGCTCAAACTCACAACCCCAAGATCAAGAGTTGCACACTCCATGGACTGAGTCAGCCAGGCACCTCAAGGGTATTGCTTTTAAATTTAGATTCCTGACTGTTCATTACTAGTATGCAGAAATACAACCAATATTTATATATTTACCTTGTGATCACAAAACTCACTTATTGGTTCTAGTAGCTTTTTTATTGAGTTCATAGGATTTTCTATGTAAACCACCATGTTGTCTACAAACAGAGTTTTACTTCTTCTCTTCCAATCTGGATGGCTTTTATCTTTTCCTGACTTTTTACACCAGCCAGATCTAGTACCATGCTGAACAGAAGTGAGGAAAGTAGACATTCTTGCCTTGTTCCTAATCTTAGGGGAAACTTTCAGTCTATGATATTAGATGTAGGTCTTTCACAGATGCCCTTTATCAGGTTGAGGAAGTGCGCTTCTATTCTTAATTTTCTGAGAATTTTTATCAGGAATAGATGTTGGATTTTGTCAAATGCCTTTTCTGCATCTTTTGAGATGATCATATGGTTTTTCTTTTTTGGTTTTATTAATATGGTGAATTACATTTATCAACTTTCCATTGCTAAGCCAGAATTACATTTATCAACTTTCCATTGCTAAGCCAGAATTACATTTATCAACTTTCCATTGCTAAGCCAACTTGGCATTCCTGGCATAAAGCCCTCTTGGCCATGATGTATTTGTGTTTTTACACATTGTTGGAATGGACTTACTAATATTTTGTTTATAATTTGTATGTCTTTCTTCATGAGGAATACTGGCCTACAGTTATTTTTTTTCTTGTAATGTCTTATCTGGTTTTGATATCCAAGTAATACTAACGTCAAAAAGTTGGGGAGAACTCATGACTTGGGAAGTATGTATTCCTCTTCAATTTTCTGGAAAATTCTGTACATAATTGATACTATTTCTTCTTTAAGTGTTTGGCAGAATTCACCAGGAAAGTTATTTGGGCCTAGAGGTTTTTTTGCAGGAAAATTTTCCATACAAATTCAATTTCTTTAATAGACAGAAGACTATCCAAGTCATCTATTTCTTCTTGAATGAGGTTGGTAGTTTGTGTCTTTGAAAGAAATTATCCAGTTCATTTAAGTATCAAAATTTTTTGCATAATTTTATTCCTAATATTCTGTCATTATCCTTTTAATAGTTGTAGTGTGGTGCAGTGATATTACCTAAGCCCTGATATTGATATTTCTGTCTTCTCTCTTTTATTCTTGATCATGCTACCCAGGGCTGTATCAATTTACTGCTCTCCTCAAGCATCAGCTTTTGGTGTCATTAATTTCTCTAGTATGTTTCTGTTTTCTATGTAATTGTTCTCTGCTTTGATCTTTGTTACTTCTTATCTTCTGCTTGCTTTGGGTGTAATTTGTTTCTCTTTTCCTAGTTGTAGTTGAGGCTGAGGCCATGGATTTAACACTTTTCTGCTTTTTTAAATAGGCATTTCATGCTGAAAATTTCTCCATAAGTGATGTATATCATTCCACATCTAAGAACCTTACTTAAAAATAGAACTATCATATGATCCAGCAATCCCACTTCTGGGTATTTATCTAAAGAAAATGAAAACACTGATTTGGAAAGGCACATGTACCCCTATGTTCATTGCAGCATTATTTACAACAGCCAAGATATGGAAGCAGCCCAAGTGTCCACTGATAGAAGAATGGGTAAAGAAGATGTGGTATATATACACGAGGGAATATTACTCAGCCATAAAAATGAATACAATCCTGCCATTTGCAGCAACATGGATGGACCTAGAAGGTATTATGCTAAGTGAAATAAGTCAGACAAAGACAAATACCATATGATTTCATTTATATGTGGAATCTAAAAAACAAAATGAAATGGAAACAGACTCATAGATGTGGAGAACAGACTGGTGGTTGTCACAGGGGTGTGGGGTGGGGGGGACAGGTAAATCAGGTGAAGATAATTAAGAGGTACAAACTTCTCAGTTATAAAACAAATACGTCACAACTTACTGAAAAGTATCACATAGGGAACATAGTCGATAATATTGGAATTATTGGAATATTGGCGTTATTGGAATAACTTTGTATGGTGCCAGAGGATAAAGGTGATTATGTTTTAATGTATAAAATCATCACACTATGTTGTACACCTGAAACTAATATGATATTGTATATCCATTATAATTCAATATAAAAAAAAGAAACTTACAACACCATAGCCCCATCTTTTCCTGCCTGGCTTTTGTGCTATGTGTGTCATTCATTTTGCTTTTACGTATGTTAAAAACCTCACACTGCACTATCACTCCTTCTGTTTGAACAGTCCATTTTCTTTTAAAGAAATTTATGCCATAATTTCACCTCCATCTGTCATCATTTTCCTTCTGCCTAAAGGATTACCTTTAATATTTGGTAGTGTAGGTCTGCCGGTGATGAATTCAGGTTTTGTACGTTTAAAAGAGTTTAATTTTGCTTTGTTTTTGGAAAGCATTTTCACTGTATATAGAATTCTAGGTCGTCAGCATTTTTTCCCCAGTACTGTAGAGACAATGCTTCAAAGCCTTTTGGCTTACGTTGTTTCTGTGAGAAATCTGTCTTCTTGTCATCCTTGTTCCTCGGCATGTTCTTTCACTTACTGCTTTTAAGATTTTACTCTTTACCACTGGTTTTAAGCAATGTGATTATCACAGAACATAATGTATCGATCTCTGTTTCTCAGGGTTCACTGAACTTCTTGGATGGATGGGCTTGTAATTTTCATCCAATTTGTAAAAGTTCTGGCCATTGTTTTCAAATATTCCTTCTGTGACCCCTCCTGCTTTTTGGAGACTTTGATAACGTGTATTTGGCTGCTTGAAATTGCCCTACAGTTCACTGATGCTCTGTTCTTTTTTTATTTGTTTTTCTCCTCTGTGTTTCATTTTGATAGTTTCTACTGTTGTGTCTTTAAATTCATTATTCTACATCGTCTAATCTGATGTGAATCTCATTTAGTATACTTTGATCTCAGACTTTGTAGTTTTCATCTCTAGAAGTTATAGGTGGGCCTTTTTTTTTTTCTTTTTTTAACATCTTCCATTCCTCTACTTACTGCTTTGAGCATATGGAATATAGTTGTAATAACTGTTTGAATGTCTTGGTCTGTGTTGGTTTTAGTTGGTTTTGATTGATTGATTTTTCTCCTCCTTATTTGTCTACTTCTTTGCATTGCACAGTGATTTCTTATTAGATGCCAAACACTGAAGTTTAACTTGCTTGATGCTTGGTATGTTTGAGTTCAAGGATGCATTCTAGCTCTTGGAAGTGCTTCCATTATTTGGGGTGTTGCCCTTATGATTCATCAGGCAGGGCCATGGCAGCATTCAGTGTGGGACTCATTTCACCCCACTGCTCAAACACAATCCTAGTTCTCTATCAAATGCCTGCAGGTTGTGAGGTTCTCCATTCTGACAGGCGGGAACAGAAATTATGCCTGGCCTTGCTGTCTACTACTTCATCTAATCCCATGGGTGGTTAATTTCTGGCCTCAGGTAGTTCCCTCACACGTGGGCTGACCCATACTCTGCTGAATTCTCAAGGGAGACCCCCCCCACCCCCTGCAGACTTGACGTTCTTCCTCATTAAGGTTTCTCCTCTCTGGCATCCATTCTTGTGAACTACAGCAACCTGGGTCTCCCTTGGCCCTCAGCTCCATCTCAATTCAGCAAGTTTGCTGAGTTCTGCCAAGACCTCCCTTCCCTGTGGAAATGGCTAGACACCCTTCCACAGCCTGGGAATTCTCTCATGTCAGTAAGTGGGGGCAACCATAGGGCTCACCTCATTTTTCTCCCAGTCTCTCAAGGGTCCCTGTCCTTCAATGGCTGATGTCCAGTATCTTAAATGCCCTGGTTTCATGTATTTTATACAGCTCTTTTGTTGTCTGTCATGAGAAAGTAAATCCAGACCCTACTAGTCAATCTTGGCTGACAGCAGAACTTGGCTACACAGTTCTCAGTGTTCATAAATATGACAGTTGGCCAGGAACATGTCTAACATTCTTTACACATCTCAAAACTTTTTCCTTTTAATTTTGTTTGGAAAAGTTTTTGAAATATTTCTAAATCACAACCCAGAATTAATAAATGTTAGCCAAAACCAAGACTTTTGAGGAAGGAAGGAAATTGTGAATGATGTCAGATAAAGGGCAGTCTGGCAACCGCTGGGTCCCAGAGGCAGAGAGACGAAGGTTGTGCCAGGGGGAGGGGAGAGGAAAAATAGTGAAGGAGGAGGAGGGGAAGGAAGGAAAGGGAAGAGGAAGGAAAAAAGACATATAAAGTCCAAAGAACCTAATTATCTATCCCCAGGGTTGCCAAACCCAAGAATTTTAAAGGAAGCATTATTAGCAATTGTGATTGTTTGAATACAGGCATCGGGAGGGAAAAGTTGAGAGGAATTCTATGAGGGCCCCAAAATATTGTTAAAGAGAACAAATAGTTTACATTAGTGGCTCTCAAAGTTCCCTGAGATCCTTTTAGAGGTCCACAAGGTCCAAACTACTTTGATTTAATTCAAAGACGGTGTTACGTGTATTCTTCACACACATTCTCTTGCAAGCACACAGTGGATTTTCCAGAAGCTACATGATGTGTATCTCAAAGATTGAATGCAGAAGCAGATATAAGATTCATCTGTACTCTGTTGAGCCAAACATTCAAGAGATTTCCAGAACAATGTAAAACAATGCTACTTTTTCCATTTGTTTTCAAAATACATTTTTGTAAGAGAAATGTTATGTTAACTGCTAATGGATTTATTTTTCTTTTAACATGATCAATAAAATTTTTAATTGTTTTTTTTTCAATATATGAAATTTATTGTCAAATTGGTTTCCATACAACACCCAGTGCTCATCCCAAAAGGTGCCCTCCTCAATATCCATCACCCACCCTCCCCTCCCTCCCACCCCCCACCAACCCTCAGTTTGTTCTCAGTAATTCGTTTTAATGTCTAATATGTGTAATATCAGTAGAGTTAATCAGGTAAACAAATCTCTTTAAAGTTTTCAATAATTTTTCAGAGTGTGAAGGGGTCCTTAGCCCACAAGCCTAAGAACTTCTGTTCTAAAGCTTTTGCAGCCTTACAGAGACCACTGAGTACTTCATGGAAGTATCTTCCCCAGAACAAGGATCAAGAAGATCCTTGAAGATCAAGGAGTCACAAGGGAGAATCACCCCCAACACCGGCTGCTTTACCTTTTATCCAGACTTTGAAATGATGACTCCTAGAACAGCAGCCCCTGTAAGCCTCATCCACAAGGAACTGAGTCTTAACTCATTATTGAGATCTGAATTGCTCTTTTCAGTGCTACAAGTCCCACCCCGAATTTCTCGAAAGGGTTGCGAAATTGCCAGTGTCCTCTCCAGTCTACTTCACCATAATTTTTCCACTATTCATCTGACCCATGCCTAATAATTGATCATTTATGAAGGAAGGAAATGTATAATCAAGCACCTATTACATGTCTGACAGTGAGTTCAGTGCTTTCATAGGACATCACATTTGTGCTCACCACCCTATGAAAAATATCATTATCTCCTTGTTTTATAGATGGAAACATAAAAGTTAAGGATCTTGCCTCAGATTATCCAGTGAGTGAAATAAACCAACGGGGACTCAGCTCACTCTCCAAAGCTCATGGTCTTTGCCATTCATACTGGTACCTTTCACTGCTCTGCCATTATCACTATTGTGTTGCTATTGTTTGTAAAGTAAAAAAACACCCTGAAATATCGGAACTCTGCTTTCTATAACCAGAGGGAGAATAGCCTAGTGGCTATAAGTGTAGACAAAGGAGCTGGACAGCTGTAGGTTGGATCCCAGATCTATCATGTACTAGCTGTGTGGTGCTGAGCAAGTCACTAAACTTCTTTGTTTCCTTGATGGTAAAAAATGTTCTTAATTACACCTGCTTTACATATCAACTGAAAAAGTTGATATATAAAGAGCATTTAAACATTGTCTGATACATAGTCAATGATAGAGATGAGTGTTATTTGCCATACGTTAATTATATTTGGGTAAATTACTCAGGATCTATGAACCTAAAAAAACAGGTATAAAAATACCTGCCTGGGGCACCTGGGAGGCTCAGTTGGTTAAGCACCTGAGTCTTGATATTGGCTCAGGTCATGATCTCATGGTTCATCAGATCGAGCCCTGCATCAGGCTCTGCAGTGATCCCGTGGAGCCTGCTTGGGATTCTCTCTCTCCCTGTCTCTCTGCCCCTCCCCTCCTTGCTCTCTCTCTCTCTCAGAATAAATGAATATTAAAAAAAAATAACTGTCCAGTTACACCAGAGAGTTATTGAGAAAGTCACAGATAATGAATGTACTAGACAGTATTTTTAACTTCATAATATGCAAATAAGCAAACAATATAGAAGCTTTATTTGCCAAAAACTCCCAATATGATGTCATTTTTGAATAGGGAGTTTTCTGGTAAAGAGGAGATCAGTATTTCTGGCTAAAAGAGTATGTACTTGTCACCACAGCTAATAAATCCCTTATTCCAAAAACACTAACCGAAACCACAGTTAAAAAGCAGGATATTTCTGCACAAACACTCAAGTCTAAAGTAACCAAGTGTGAAATGTAAAATGACTCAGTCTCTCTCTGTGTGATCGAACAGTGAATTTTGTTAATATCATGAGGAACTATCGGGAGCTGAAATTTATACAGTCCTCAGAGATAATGAAGGACTTAAAACAAACAAAAGGTCAGTTTGCAACCAGAAGTTTCTCAACATTCCTTACGTAAACTCAGAAATTCAATTATTGCCATGCCAAAGTTGTTCTGCTGCCCTTCATTTTTCATTGTTAAAAAGTTTTACCAAAACTTGAATCATTTCCTGTCCTGACAACCGCAATATCTTTTTCCCATTCTTTCTACACTACTAAACTCCAAATTACTATTGCCAAAGAAATTCCCTTCTGCATTGCCAAATGGTATCTCAAGCCATTAGATGTCACATGCACATGAGCACACACGGGAGCATGCACGCACACCGCTACTCTATCTGAGGTCCCTACCAGTGCCTCATAGCACGTTTCACATCTAACTCACTGTCTCTATTATTTGTGACCTTGTTTCTTAACCAGCTATGCCTACTAGAATGTAAGCACCCTGAGGGTAGGATTTTGTTCTGTTTTGTTCACTGTTGTACTTTCATTGTCTACAAGAAAGCCTGACATGTGGTAGATTCATTTTCACTTATATTGATGAATGAATGAAAGAATGAATGAATGACTTAGCTCTGCACATTGACGGTCCTTATACTTGATTTCAGTATTCTTCATCCCTTCCATTTGACAATGTTTTATCTTACTTGCCCCACCTCTTATGCAACCGGTTATAGTTTTCTCAACCATCTGTGTTTTGTCTCATCAGGCCCTAGCCATGAATATGTAGGTTGTTGACATTAAGACAACTTACCTGTCCTGGATCTTTCTAAGGGTACGTGGGGAGCTGACTCAGCCAATAGGACTTCACAATATGGAGACCTGAAGCAAAGTGTTTCTCACCCTTGATGAAGTGAGGGTTCGGAACATAGGAATGAGCACATCAGAGAAAGCTGAAGTCTAAATCACGAATCAACCACCCCCTGGGCTGCTGCACACAAGGAAGGACCCAAAAAAGGGATTTACAAAGAAGCTTAGACGACTGCTCCAATTCATGGCTTGCATTTGGGCTAATAAGTGGGCTGGAAAGAGCGTTGATATTATAACCCTTCTCCTTCAAACACAGACGAAATAGCCACTGGCCCTAGATATGAGAAAGGGGCCTCATGAATCAGATCGAGAGATGGCTGGGTCAGTGGACTGCATACCCGGCTATGCACCAGAGTCCCATGGGCATTCTAGAGCCCTCCTTTCTGAGCAGAATCTCCACAGATGATGCCTGGAAATCTGTATGTTTAAAGAGCTACCAACTGCTCCTCAGAATAACAGCCACTAACCAACAAGCCCAGAATTTTCCCAGAGCAGTTTTAAGTGGAAGTACTCTGGGTTGTCTGTTTGGGAGGGTGCATTATTTACTGGACAGAAATTGGGAATACTAGAGGTTCTGCAATACCCAGGGCCGCACTAAACGACAAAATGTCCTCCATCCTACAAAACTTGAAAATATCCCACCAGACAAGAAAGTAGGTAAAATCTAAGCCCAGAGCCTAATTCTGTTTTTCATAGAAACACATAGCATTTTTTGTGTCATTTTCATATGTGTTGAATTTTTTGGAAATGCAGCTACCACAAAAGTTGAGGTGAAGTAGAACTTTATGTTGGGGGGAACTTTAAAAAAGATTTTTCACCGCTGGGGAAAATCACATCATCGAAGGCAATGCCACTAATGATATTGGAATCTCCAGGGAGACACAGACTGCTTCCATCTACATTTGCACCTGCCACTTTACAGACATGTCTGTGTGTTACTGCAAGCACCTGTTTCTTTGTGTCTTCCAGCTCAGTCATACTCATGTACATACACATTGAATTGAATGTGGAATCACTTTTATTTCTCCCTCACATCATGGTTAGGGTAGCATAGTTCAATTTTTAATACCACGCGCAGGTAGGATATGTTCTCGGTAAATTTCGTTATAGAATAGTAAAGGGGATTTATAAAATATTTTTTAAGAAAGAGAGCATTAAGTCCTTGGAAGGTAAGAACCACTGATCTACTTCTGTCCCCCTCGCTCTGACGCTCCCCTACTCTCTCTCTCTTTCTCTCTCAAAAAAAAAATTAATAAATGTTAAAAAAAAATAAAGCCACTGATCTAAATCATCTAATTCATGTCTCAAAACAAAGCTAACAGTTGGAGATGACAACACCATTGTCTTTGACTTGTCCTCATTGTCTATGTGTTCACCCTTGACTTTATCCCATTCCTTGTCCACAGTTGGTGACCTATTCAATGGCAAGTCTTCTAGGAAAACCATTTCTAATTCCAAGTTTTGCAGCATCCAGAGCATCACAAAAGAGGTCTTTTTTCATGCGCATCCCCGCCCCTCCAGAGATCTTTTCAGCTTTCCTCAGCTTTCCTTTTGAAACACGGATAATTTGAGTTTTGTCTTTAGAACTTGTTTTTTTTATTAACACAAGCCCTGCTTTGAAATATTACACCCAAGACTGTGACAAAGGCTTGACCCAACCAGCTTGGCTGACACTCCTGAACCATAAGTACTACAGTGGGGCTGAGAGTTCTTAAAGTTTTGTGCTTCCCTTTTTAAACATCTCCCTTATTCTCATGTCTCACCTGTGTGTCACATTGTCATTTCAGGCTGCTAAATGTGACTTAATTCTAACTCACCTTTGTGACTGCCCTCAACCCATGTCAGAAACTCTTCCCTTCACTTTCTCCGGAAGCCCTCAGTCCAAGAAACTATATGGTTACAAAGACTTGTGATCAAGGGGAAAGAAAAACATTGTTTGTGCCAAACTAAATCCTAGTACAGAATTAGTCTTCATGGAGAGACGATGAAGTCACAAGAGTAAATCCTCTACTGTGGTTTTCCTACCAAGTTGTTCTTCAGGGAGAACACAGCACATGCTAAGTGATCAATGGGTTCTAGATAGTTGGGTAGTAGCTGAGAAAGAGCCTCCAGGAGATCCCCTTAGCCAATAGTCTACAGAGCTATGAGGGTGGCCACTCTGCTGTCTCTTGCATTATCCTTGTCAAACCCTTCCTTGGCTCAAATAGTGCAGGCAGCATCTGAGGGCTCTACTGAGATGACCTCACTCAAAAACCTTCCCTTCTTCTCCCTCCCCTTTTGCAACCTCTCCCCCAATTTCCTCTCCCTGTTATTCTCCATCTTCCACTACAGTTTCTTCCAAATCCCCTTCCTTGCTCTCCATCAACCAAGAAGGATCCACCTAAGACACTCTACTCATTTCTCTATTTCCTTGGAATTGTATTAGTGTACACTATTTTAAACCATAACATTTTATTATTGCATGTGTGTAAAGCATATATGTGAAGTATTTCCCCTGATCCTTTCATTGACCACTGATTCTGGTAAATGTACTTTTGCTGTAGTCAAATTTTCTTTGAGCATGGAACTCTGGGAATACTTCATTCCAAAGAAGCTAAATGTATTTATAAGAAAACTCAGCTTGCTTCTCAAAGTTGGCTTCATAATGCTGTTTCCAAAAAGATAAAAAAAAATACAACTTCCCATGAAATAAGGGTAGCATGGTACATCTGTGGTTAAATGTCTTTGACCAATCTTTGACATTATATTATATCATCCTTTGAATCAACCCACCTTGGATTGGGACCCAATGTCACCTTAAGGAAATAGACTAAATATATTTGTATATTTAACTCAAGGCTGCATTTGATCTTTATCCATTTATATAGATGCCTTTGGGTTGGTATCTACTCAGTACATAGTATACCCCTATTTCTTAGGAAAATAAGCCAAACTCCCTGACCCCCACTTCCAGTCCATAGGTGTGGGTCTAGGGACACTTGGATGGTTGGGCTGAGAATATTCACTAGACCCAAAGTTGGGACATTTACATGCTCTCTCCCAAGAACTTTGCATCAAGCCTGAAATACATGGAGCTAATTCCTACATGTCATGGATGGAGTCAAAATGAAAGTATTGTTCTTCTTTGGACTCCATTTGGGAGGGTGGCCATGTTTTCTTCCATGTGAAGCAGAGAAGAAAAGAAAGCCAGTTTTCAGAGAAAGAGAGAAGCAAGAAGTGGAGACAAAAAATGAAAAGAGATTCAGATTCTGACAGACAACCCCCTAGGCTGATTCAGCCCTTCTGGGAGCCAGGCTGCTTCCTTGTCCTTGTTCCCAGAGGCACTTCTGAACGGTGACTAAATTTCTTCCTTTCTGCTTGAGCAGGTTTATCTCCTTTAAACATGCCCTTGACTCTTGCCATTGCCAATTCTTATTGCTTACAATCATCAAAATCTAGCTGAGAGCCCTCATTCTTATCAGATTTTTTTCATAGATCCTTAGATTCCATTGTTTTTCCAAGAGTTAGCTCTTCTCTATTTCATGTCCACTCATTCATTATTGTGTGCACGCACGCATGCGCACACGTGTGTGTGTGTGTGTGTGTGTGTGTCAAACACACACACAGATTGCCAAAGGGATAAAGTATTATTATTTACTGATAGCACATTTTCTTCTTCCAGGAAGTACACACTGAGAAACCAAGATATCATCAGAAGTGTTCTGATCAGAAGTGATCATCAGAATGATCAAGGAATCAGACAGGAGGGTTACTCCAGTGTTTAATGGCATCACTTTTGGGGGCCTTCATCTTCACCCTGCACCAGGACCTACCAAGGGCTGTGACTTACCCAAAACCTGGGTGGGCATTGTCTCATTTGTCTGGGAGTCCTTATGTCTTTGCTATATGACAAGCTGGACTTCTTTGAAATGGACAAAGAAGAAAGAAATGGACACATCTTTTCTTTAGCTGTATAACATGAAAGCCAATCTATTGCACTAAATTGC
Organism: Neofelis nebulosa; assembly: GCF_028018385.1. Lineage (NCBI taxonomy): Eukaryota > Metazoa > Chordata > Mammalia > Carnivora > Felidae > Neofelis > Neofelis nebulosa. Next base: position 82,810,501 of record NC_080790.1, on the reverse strand, counting down.
TCCAATACCACTTATATTAATTCAGAGAGTAATCCTATGTACGGGGATTTCTATTTCTTGAATATATAACAATGTATACTCTTCCAGGATCACCCTTTGTGTCTGGTTGCCCAGTGGTTTCATACCTTTGAAGAAGAGGCATCTATTACCTTGGGAAGAGGAAGATGGAGGCTAGAACAAAGAAGGCATTGCTCATCTTTGAACTCCAGAATACAGTCTAAGGCCATGGCCAAAAAAAAAGCCTAAGTTAAAATGTCATTAATTGTAAGATGTGTAATAGAAAAGAAGAAAATGCTGCCAATTAACTATGACCTATCATCTATTGCAAGATGTATCTTAAAATATGCTGGGGAAATGGCAAGGCTTTGTTGAGAAACAAAAGGTATTTGTTTGGAACTCCTCAAGTGGACTTTGCATCTTAAGAGTCAGGGAGGAAGACTGGACCCATGAACCAAAGACTAAGCAGGGCTAGACTAAAGCAGTGGAGACCCTCTACCACACAGATGGTTAGGGAATGTCCTGAAGCTGATGGAAAGAGCCCACAGAAAGAGAAAAAGGAGAAAGCAAGAGCTTAACTCCTACAGTCACAACTGAAAGGGGGAATAGAAATCTGCGGTGAAAGGGCTGGTGGCTTCCTCCCCACTGAGGTCGCCTGGGGAGACAGCAATTCCCTCAGAGAAGGTGGGTGCAGACTGAGACCTGGTTTCCAGCTGGGCAAGGAGAATTGCAGAGCTGAGAGAGGTGCCACCAGCAGATGGAGAGAAGCTGCTGAGAGTTTCTGGCACCAGAAGACTGGAGTCCAGAAGCCTCACATCTACACCAATACCCAGAGTCATCAGTACTGGGTGACTTGATGGCCTACACCCAGGTGAGACCTGTCACACCACAATAGACACGTGGTAGACAAAACACAGCAGGGACCCAAGGACAGGGCTACCACCATTGACAAAACAGAATGAGACATCTCACCAGGGCCAGATTGGGTTGGGCCCCCTCCACAATGCTGGCATGGGAACCAATCCCTAGAGGATGCTAGATCTACCTTAGGGAGAGGACCAGAGAAAAGCAAGAGGGAGAGACCCTGAAAGGCTATTTACGAAGAGTTACTGAGATTGAACACAAACTATGACAGAGATAATAACATCTGTATTTGGCTAAAAACCTTGACTTGTACTGAACATACTAGAACTCCTCTTACATTTAGTCATTCAATAAACAGTGACTGAGCACATACTATATACCAGGCAGTGTTCTAGGTACTTGGGATGTATCTGGGAACAAATCACACAAAATCCCTACCCACATGGAGCTTACATTCTACATGGTGTAGACAGACAATAAAGAGTAAACATAATAAAGAAGGAAATAATATAGTACGTGAGAAAGTGAATGTGGAAAATGTCTGCCTCAAGAAGACTGAGCCTGAGAGCAAGACTGTGGTTTGCTACATGATATATATTTCCCATCTGAGCCCCTATACTTATCGTATGCCAGTGGTGTCATAACACAAGTTAGACCCTACTCTCAAGAAATTGACAATCCAACCTGTGAGTTTATACAGTGAGCTTCATGGGAGCAGGAATTATGCCCTTTCCTCATTTAATGAATATTTACCAAGCACCCAGTAAAATATATGCTAAGTTCTGGGCACTCCCACAACACAAATACAACACACAGATATGCACAACACACAAAATACAAAACGCACACAGCAAACACAATACACATGTAACATACACACTCACACACAACACTCACCAACACACACAGCACACGAAAAACAGGCACATGACACAGCCATACCACATACACACAACACATAAAAACACACATCCATACAACACACATACACAAAAGCATACAACAAACATAACACACACTCACATAACACCCACATCAAAGTCTCTGTGCTGAAGTATTTTAACATGAAGGACCCCATGACAGAGATGAAGGCTGATCTAATCAAATTAAGCACGTGAAAGTCAGTGAGACCTGAAAGCATTGAGACCTCAGAGGGAAACTCCAATTGAGCTAGTTCAAGACAAAACTATTTGTCCACCTGAGTTCCCGAAACAGCCATTACAGAGTCCCATGAAGGGATTTCTGGCCATGAGAATGAGTTATAACTAAAATCCACCTGCATAGCTAAGAGCTAATGGTCTGCACTTGTTATGTAATGCCCATTAAGACTCCAAACTCTGCCCCTGCCAGGCTGAGAAGGCCATTGGCACCAGATGTACCTTACATCTTTCTCAACACCTGGAGCTTACACAAACATTACAATCGCACTGTGAAATTGTGTCATTGGGATTTCAGTTCCAGAAGTTAATCTGATGCAGTTAAGTTCAGAACAATAACTCACCGACTACACACAATTTATTTTCTAATTTTCAACAGAAAATTAGAAAAGGGAAACCCTCCTTAGACAAAGGCATGTTTTTAAAATACAGTAAGGAGTTTGTTTCAAGGTATGCTTGAGTTATTGGAAACAAGGTTCAACCTAACTTGAGCATAAGGTTACTGTTTTTACCATTACCCTCTGACAAATGTTTTCTTTGCTTCCAGAATTGTATGTTTATTTGGAGCAATATTCATTTATATATCTTTTCTTGATACTTTGCAAAACATTCTTTACCATGCCAGAGGACTGATTTTGGTGGAAAACTCTCAGGAGGTAGCAGCTTTAGCACTCCTCCAAAGTCTTAATAAGTGAGGATATAACTTTTGAAACTCAAGTGCTCGGAACAAAATAAATATTTTCTGCCCAGCAGTGTCCCCCACCCACAAACGCCATTTCTGAGAAGCCCATATGACACATCCCCAAGGGGCCATACAGACTTGGACACACATTTAAATAAGCAATAAGCTGTCTTGAGTCCTTGAGTTACAAGGTGAGATTAACCTACTGATAAAAATAACATGCCAGAAGAAACATGCCAGGAACGTGCCAGAAGAAAGATAGGATAGAGACCCAAAGGCAGCAATCTGAGTACAGAAGTAACTGAAGAGAGATGTTGGAGGCTGTTTAATGATCTGAGAAGTCAGAGATAACTAACAGTAATATACGCAATCACTTGATTTTGTGATGTCAACAAGAGAGCTAAGCAAGAAACGTCCATGCACGACAATGCCACAAACAGCATTAACTCACAGGAGAGGCCAAGGTGCCTCCAGCTCTATTTCCAAATATTCTTCATCAGTCTCATGCCCCCTCTGTCACCTTTCCAGAATGGCAAACACACAGATAAAAGTGTTTATTGTGATACTTGGCATATGGTAGGTGCTTGGCATTGTTATTTGTGGTCCCCCAAAGGTGGGCAGAGAAAGTATTAGGATTTCAAGTGTAGAGTAAGGACCTCTTCCCCATCCCAAATTGGACATGTGGTGTGATGAGAAAACATGTGGATATGGGACGACACTGCCCAACATTTAAAACCAAGATGTTAAAACTAAGACTTGTTAACATTTACTTTGTCACGCTCCTAAGATTCATAGGGAAAGAAGCATAACCTTTTTAAAGACTTTTTAAAGATTTTTTAAGCCATTTTGAGGGTGTTTTTTTTTAAACCTTTTTAAAGGTTTAAACCTTTTTTTAAAGGTTTTTTTTTTCCTTCCCCACTTATCACTAGATTCTTTCAAACTGGGTCAAACACATATTGCAGTGGGATAATAAATTAACATGAGAACAGTAAGAAGCAGAACTAAGAAACTATAGATGTGCAAATTTTATTTAGAAAAATGTAGCCTGATCGTGAGCACATTAGGATCAAGTGTCGGAAGTCTGCTGCCATGATTTCCCGATTTGCCCGATTTGTTTCTTCCACTGTGCAAAAGGGACAAAAAAAGCAAACCCAGAGGTTTTGGGGACAATGTCCTTCCTCCTCATTTTATTTTATTTATTTTATTTTATTTTTATTTTTATTTTCATTTTATCTTTTTGTATCCTCCAATGCGCCGAACCCAGTGCAGAGAACTCATTAAATACTTTTTGATGCTTTAAAGTCAGACTCACACAAAGTGATCTCAACTATAGGAGTACTGATGTCTCAGAGGCTGACTCACTAGCAGCACTTAGACTTTCTTATTAATAAAATTCCCCAAATACACTAAAGAGCATTCGGATGCAGTAAAATTAATCCAGAAACATCATTTGCAGAAGTATGTTGCCCATTTATTCCAAAATCTGCCTTACTTTTAAAGTTTGTTTTTGTATTTTGAAAAGAAGAACAAAAAGAAAAGCAGTTGCCATATTTACTTAAGAGTCAATATGGCCCCAAATTGTTAAGTAAAGACTGTGCAAACCATCAAACCTCTTAATGGCTGCACCTAATCTTCTCATATTCAGAGTTTCACTGTTACTACTTTAGACAAGATCCTGTGTGTGGGGGAGGAGGGGGAAGTTCTTAAGTGTTTTCCTCAGGAGAACTGGGGAAGAACAAAGGAAGCTTTAGCAGTTCGAGAAAAGGCAATTAGAAGAGTCTGAACCACCAAATGCAATACACTTACCTTGCCAGTGCAAAACTGGGTAACCTATGTGGGCTTCTTTTCCACCTTATCAAAAAGGATGGTTAGACCAAAACACACTTTTCTTCTGAACCATCCACGTTAGCTGAATAAATAGTACTAGGCAAGTCCCTACTCACTCTTTGCTTCAACGTTGGCAGTCAAAGTCTGCCACACAGGGGCCCCCACTGCGGCTGGGATGAGGCCAGACCACTCCATTGGGATCCTACACCCGCCCGGGTCTCCCTGGACTCTAGCTTTTGCAAGTGTTTGCCTCCTCGCCAACTTCCCCAGTCGCTACCTCTTTCCTTCCACAGAGAAAGTCACTCTTCCTCCTCCAGCTCATGCCTTCCTCCCCACTCCTCCAGCCAGGGGGGATTCTCTCCCCTCCTCTGAACCCTTGGCCTCACCTCCCCCTCTCTGATGGCACTGGCAACCCCAACTTCATTCTGGACGAGTTCTTCACTGCCCTGATACTCAAGTTCTTAAAAGTAGGCTCTTTCTCTGACTATAGCTTGAACAGAGCAGACATGTGAATCTTTGCCAAATAAGTACACAGTGGCTACATTTACACGACTAATGCCCACCATGCCTTAGAAAATTCCACCCACACTGATGGGATGGAGAGCCTTTGGTAACTTCTAAGGACAAGGTTTTCTGGGAAATGGATGTAAATTCCCCCAGCAGGCAGGATGTGGCAATCGCTCTGGACAGCCTTGCTCCAGCCAGCTTCTTGTTTGCTCAGGTAATTTACTGAATTTATGGCTGTCTACATCCCAGATCACTGGTTCTCAACCCACATTATACCAGTGGCATGGTATAATCACCTCTCAAGCTTTTAAAAATCCCTGTGCTGATGCTGTGTCCCAGACCAATCACATGAGAACTTCTGATGGTGGGACCCAGGCATCAGCATGTTTTAAAGCTTCCCAGGTGATTCAGATACACAGCCAGGATTGACGACCACTGGCCTAGACCATAGAGGATGATCCTATTCAGCAGACATATATCCAATTTGTACAGAACTGCATGGTTTGCTAACACAGCAAAACCTGTTTTCTACATGGACCCAGCCTACTGTGGCCAGGCAAAGAAAGAGAGTTGAGCCTCAGGGACTTAGTCACACACAGCAGGTTTCCCTAGAACAGTAATTTATAATCTGGACATCAATACATCAGTTCCAGACCAAAGGAAGTACCTGTCTCCACCACCCCTCCCCGTAGCATTTTTCACTTTCCTGTGGATGTAGTTTCTGTACACTTGTCACACTGTCATACCAAAGTTACTAAAGGTTTCAACTGGGAAAAAGAAGTTTAGAACTCTAATCTTGCTGTTAAATAAAACTCAGAATTTGAGGTTGATGATAAATATTCGAGCATGGTGAATGATGTTGGGTGTAATTTCCCACGTTATTACAATAGCAAAAATGGAACCGCCCCTTCTCCTTACGAGTCAGCTCAGTAACCCACCATATTAATCTAGAGAAATGCTTAAATCTTGAGGGAAACTTATTAAAAAGAGGTAGTCGTGGTAAGTTCACATGAGATTTTTCAAGTCAACTAAGTCTAAGTACACGTTCTATCACCAGTGATTATAACCACGTATTTTCCTTCTAGGAAAGAAATCCCTCGAATCTTTGCATTGCCAGCTACATTATATGTATAGGTACATGAATATCAATATGATTGGCGTATAACATTGTGTAAGTTTAAGGTGCACAAGGTGTGGATCTGATGCATTTATATATTGCAAAATGACTACCACCATAGCATAAGCTAACACCCCCAACCCATCACATAATTACCACTTCTTTTTTTATGGTTAGAACATTTAAGATCTGCTCTTAGCAAATTTCAAATGCATGATATTAGCTCTAATAGCCATGCTGTACATTAGATCCCAATGTGTTAATCTCACAACCGGAAGTTTTTATCCTTTGATCAAAATCTATTTCCCTTTAAGAACAACACTCCTCCACTCTGTTGATCTGAGTTTAGCTTTTGTAGACTTCACATGTAAGTGATGTCATATAGCATTTCTCTTTCTCTGTCTGGCTTATTTCACTTAGCCTAATGCCCTAAAGCTTCATCCATGTTGTTGCAAAAGGCAAGATTTCCTTCTTTTCTCGTGGCTGAATATTATCTCATTGCATATATATACCACATATTCTTTATCCATTCACCTGCTGACAAATATTTAGGTTGTGCCCGTATCTTGGCTATTGTGAATAATGCTGTAGTAAACATGGGGGTGCAGATATCTCCTCAAGATCCTGTTTCTACTTCCTTCAGATATACACCCAGATGTGGGATGACTCAATCACATGGTAGTTCTCCTTTAAATTTTTGAGGAACCTCCATACCGTGTTCAGTAGTAACCATAACCAATTTACATTCCCTCCAACAGTACACAAGTCTTCCCTTTTCTCTACAATCTTGCCAACACTTGTTATCAGTTGTTGTTTTTTTGATATACAGATTATTCTTTAATGGACAGATGATACTATTTGTGAAATCAGGTTTTTCCCACCTACTTCAGGCAGGGTCTGTTTAATCATTCCAGATAAATATCTATCAAGTTAATTTGTACCTTATTATTATGTATATTTCATCTAGATTGATTTTAGTTTAAAAATTTTCTACTGACTATTTCAGAGTGTGGAAAATAACCCTTGCACATGATACCTTTTTAAAAAACTAGCTTACAGATAACATGTGCCAATTTGGGTGATAAATCCATATCAGAGGAGGAAAGAGGGAACCTTAATCATGTGCTTCATGTGAACAAACTTTGAAAAACATCAACACTCATAAAAATGTGACTACTTCAACTATACCTTAAGAAGAATGATTCCAGGGGCGCCTGGGTGGCTTAGTTGGTTGAGCGTCCGACTTCAGCTCAGGTCACGATCTCGCAGTTTGTGAGTTTGAGCCCCGCGTCAGGCTCTGTGCTGACAGCTCGGAGCCTGGAGCCTGCTTCAGTTTCTGTGTCTCCCTCTCTCTGCCCCTTCCCCACTCATACTCTGTCTCTCTCTGTCTCTCAAAAACATTAAAAAAATTTTTAAAAAAATAAGAAGAAGAATATTCCATAAACCAGTGCTTCCCTTCTTCAAGTTCTCTTACCATTTCAGTACAACAAAATACAAAGAATGTTGGGATTCCAGCAGACATGTGTTTATATCTGGACTCCTGTTAATCATTCACTACATCTTGAGAAACTACTTGCTGTCTCTGGGTCTCTGTCTCCTTCAGGAAAAATTAAAAATAATAAAATCCATGTAAGGAACACAAGTAATATCTGAGAAGCACCCAGAAATCATGGGAGGAGACCGACAGGGGCAGGGGAGGAGGGTGCTACATTGTTGGTATTTCCAGAAGAGTGTGGCGGCTAGTCAGCCTACAACAAAGAGATCAAGAGGTGGGCAAATGAAATCACAGACAACAAAAGACCTAACAAAAGATAACAAAAGAAAAGTTGCCTGAGGATTTCCAGTCAAGTTCTACCCTCTCACTAACTCCGGGAATAGAGTTAGGGTAACCACATCAGTTTTTTGGGGGGGGTGCACTCATGGCTTTGGAATGTGTTGGTTTTGTGACCCATGTTGGAATATGCTGTCGGCAAAATTGACTGAGTGGCTACGGTCATCAAAAGTAACACTGCTTACCTCAACCAAGAAAGGGCTCACTGTCAAGAGGTTTGGTATCTTTAGAAACAAGACGGGATAATTTATAAGCATGGCTGTGTCCAATAATACCCCTTCAAACTATAAAAAGAGGCAGACATCCACAAAAGACGCACACATGCCATCACCTAGTTAATGCTAGAACAATGTCATTATTCATTCATTGAGCCCGAGAATGTCTGAAGGCTTCAGACATCAAACTTGCTAAATTCCTTTCTGAAATTTCAGTCTTTAAAGCAAATAATGCCATTGTTATGGACTGATTGAACATAGATATAAGAAAACTAAAAAGCCTAAAAATCTAGGAATCCTAAGATATTTATTTCAACTATGTTTAACAAGTATGTTTAGACACATTTCAAATTTTACAAATAATGTTTCTGGACTTTTTTTGTTTTGCTTTTTGGTATATATCCCTTTTGCTGCCTTTTTTACCCATCATTATCACTTGATAGTCCCTTCCCCAAGTTGCTTTCAACTGGACAGTTCTGTCTGGGTTGGTTGAGCACCTAGAATTCACCTGAGGAGTCCCTTCCTCTCAGAAGGAAACCCTGCCCTCTTTTCCCAGGACCAGGAGGAGAAGCTTCCTGAGCTTATGAAACTGACCTACAGCCTTCCAATTTCCTATCCAGATGTTCTATGTCCATGGAAGCCTGCATCCCTTAACACCTTTTCAGGGCCAAAGTTCATGGAGTCTTCATTCCAGGTGCCCCTCCATGCACATACATTAATCCCCACTCTGCTCTGGCCACAAATGACCAGTTGTGCCATGCAGACAGGCCTGAGTGCCCCCCCCCTCCAATCATCAATACTTTGTCTTGTTCTCTTATGTTTCTTTACAAGATGGAGGCTCTTCTCAACTTGGAGCCTTATCATCAGGTACCCAAGGGCACGGTCCATCCATACCCCTTCTGCAGAGCCCTCCCAGCATCGCAAACTCATGAGCAAAGTAGCCCCATAAGAATGGAACCGAAGGACCAGGGTGGAAAAGCAGGCATAGTAGAGGGAAAACCTCTCTTCAGGGTCTTCCCCAGATAATAAAACTTAGGTATTTGCTTTATTATGGAGTACAGAAAGCCATGGTCTCAGTGCTCAGGGGACAGTCCCAGCTCCACCCCTTACTCACTCAGTGGTCTTAAGGAAAGCTCTCTATTCTTCACCTCTAAAGTTAGAATGATAACCCTACCTGCACCTCCAGAGAAGGATGTGGGAGAAGCAGATACATGGCCCACACCATGAGGTCAGAGTTTTTATCTGGAAGCTGAAAGGTGCAGGGCCTTTTTGCTGTTCCTTTCCTGCCTTCCTTTTGGTTATTGACATTTGATTCTCTAGAAGCCAGACTGTAAACTGCTGCACATTTTCTAAAGCTTTCTATTTTCCCTCCCACTTCCTCTTCCTTTTCCTCCTGGGGGCACCCAGTACAGTGGTTGGCCCAGACTGGAAATGCAACAGTGATTTGTGAAAACAACCAGTTAATTCAGCGAGGTGTGAGATAATGAAGGAGAAAGTCCTTATAAGCTGAGTTTTACTTCTGGGAGAGGTAGAATGTATTTTTGTGGAACATCTCCATGGCATTGTTTGGGCAAAGCTTTTGTCACTTGTCACACACACGGGAATTCAGGGCTGGGCAAAAGAGTGAAGTATCTTGGGTGCCAACGCTCTCCACATGTCAGCCATGTCACTGTCTCTTGTGGCAAATGCAACGACTTCTGCCCATGACATCCACTATCCAGATGAGCTATTATGGTCTACAGCGTAAGACTTTATAGACTCTGTCACCATCTTTCCAGCCCATGACTGAAGGCTACCTGAAATCCAATCGTCCAATTCCTTGGGGGTCGCAACAGAACAAAGAGGCAGAGAAAAGTTGAATCAGCTCTACTTGAGCTGAGACATCTGTTTTCTCTTGCCCTCCATGCTTTTTGTTCGCAGGCCTTCAGACCTGGGCTAGAATCTACACCTTTGGCTCTACAGCTCTTAGGCCTTAAAACTATGCCACCTGCTTTCCTGGGCCTACAGCTTGTTGACGGCAGATGACAGTACTTCTCAGCCTCCATAACCATGTGAGCCAATACTTTATAACCTCTCTCGCTCTCGCTCTCTCAGGATCCCAATTACATGCCCAATTTTATATATAAAACCAATAGGAGATTGATATACGTATCTCCTGCTGGCCCTGTTTCTCTAAAGAACCCTGACTAATACAGTGTGGGAAAGGTGGAAAAAAACTATTAACCCTCGTTTAGCTACTTGTTGGTGAGAGTGAGGGAAAGAGGTGTCCGAGAAAAGGAAAGAGAGGAAAGACTTCACTTCACTAGATACCCCTTTTAAATTGTGTGTTATCTATTCAAAAGTACACAAACTATATGTTATTTGTTGAAAAAAAATCTAATTCCAAAATCTTACTGAAAAGTTCAACAGAAAATTGTATAAAATACTATTTTAAATTATATTCTTATCCCCATCTTATAACTGGAACAACTAAACGAAGAGAAGATAGGTCAGTTGCCAGGAGAAAACAAAGCCGGGCCTCCTCTCCCAAGCTAGTACTTGCCTTACTTCATTCCAGCTTCCTTGGAGACATTTCTTGGACATTCCTGGTGCAGAACTAGGGGCCCAATGGATAGAACGTTTAGGGAAAGTGTCCCCACATATTAAACACTCAATGTGTCTAGGCCGAGATGATAAATTGGATGATCCTGCTAGGGAATGTCAGCCTGAAAATCAACTCCAGGTACCATTTCACAATGGCCCACATAGAATCAGAGAGAACAGGGCAGAGCACCCCACCTCCCCACAATCCCCAAGTGAGGGGATGAACTGGCTGAGTTTCCAGGCCCGACACCTTCAAATGTAGCACGGGACTCATAGCACTTTTGGACAAGGAATCCATCACATCAGCACTCAACTGTCCAGACCACTGTAGCATGGAGGCTAGGAAGTTCAATGGACTTGATATAGATTGATGGGGATCTCCCATCACTAGCTCATCTCATCACCTTTGAGCCACTTGCCGAACTTCTCAGAGTCTGAGTTGGTTTGGTCCCTGAGCATGTATAATGATGCCAATTTTGCAATGTTATGAAAAAGATGAGATATAATGATGTAAGAATGCAGATCAGTGTGTGTTCCTTAGTGGGAACTCAGTAAACGGTGGCTATGTAGCCAACTGGACAGCACAAACATCATCGGTGGGTCAGCAGTCCCAAATCCACGTGCCATTCATCGTCTCTAGGGTTCAGTCAATCCTACCCTCACCAACCTGTGGGTTCTAAGTAAGACTGCATCATGAATCCCAGCTGTGCACTGACTTTGAGCAAATCACTTCTCTGTCCTTCAGCTTCTTAATCTGCAGAATAAGATCATAACAGTGACTACCTTATACACAAAGCACTTAGAACTAGATCTCACGTATAGTTAAGTGCTTTATGAAGTATTAGCCCTCATTATTATTTATTTGGCACCGAGTTCAGAGCGTTGCTAAGCATCAGTTTGGTTCTGATGTTGATAGCCTAGCACCGAGCTGAGGATCAGAGTGAAACTCTGTACCCCCTGTAAAGCTTCTTATACTCACACCAAGCCCATTTGTGAGACTTACTCTTACAAATCTATGATCTCCATTTTCCTGGTTCTACCCTTGGCTTGTATTCATTTGCTTAATACCCATTAAGAGCTTTAAAGGTTTACTCAATAACAATGGAAACCAACCCAAATGAAATTAAACCATTTCCAAACTCTTCTGTGATTCCTTTCCTGGCAGAGTTGGGTAAAAATGTTCCTGGCTACCTTCTGTTGACTCGTTCAAGAAACATTTGTGGAGCCTGATACCGCGAGGTATCAGACCCCCAGACCAGGTGCTAGAGAGAGAAACGCACATAAAACAAGCCCCGCCTTTGAGAAGGGGGAAATGAGCAAAGCAAATGGACAATGACAATGCAATATAAGAAGGATGGTGCATTGTCCTACATTCAAGTGAGATAAGTAAGCAACAAAATAGAAACCATCTTCGATCTAAAGTATGTCCATATGCTGCTAGAACATACCAAATGCTAGGACTGAATCCAAGAACCAAGAAATATGTTGCAACACACACACACACACACACACACACATACACATACACACAGGCACACACGCACGTGTGCACACTCTCAACACACACACTTTCCAAGTCTAGAATTAGAACGCATTGCCAAAATTTCAGCATGCTGCTCTCCAAAAACAACATACTTTATAAGGCAAGAATATAAATAAACAAAACAGCCATCATAATAGTACCATTTTGTATTTCTTCCTTTTTTTCTAGTCAAAAAACTTTCCTCTGTCTCATCTCTCCATGTTCCCAATACAATCATATGGTGGGATGAAAAGTCAGTCCTTACTTTTGAACTTTATAGACAAAACGGAGGGGCTGCTGGGTGACTCAATCGGTTGAGCGTCTGATTTCAGCTTAGGCCATGAACTCGCGTTTCACATGTTCAAGCCCCCGCATTGGGGTCTGTGCTGACAGCTCAGAGCCCAGAGTCTGCTTTGGATTCTGTGTCTCCTTCTCTCTCTGTCCCTCCCCTGCTTGCACTCTGTCTCTTTCTCCCTCTCAAAAATAAATAAAGATTAAAAAAAAATTTTTTAATTTATAGACAAAAAGGAAGTAAAATCATAAAGACTGAGTTTTGCCCTGGGTTGTTCAAATGGTGGCAATTCAGAGCAAAAGCCTCTGATTCCCCACATCTCAGTCTACCTTCTGAGTGACATCAAATGAGGTCAAAGTCCCCAGAAATTAGGTTGGCATAAGTTACTGTAAGAAATGATTGCTTTGATAACCAAAAAGACAAGAAGAGACTGAACCCAAAGGGGCAGAATAGGAAGCCAAAAGGACTTACAAAGGGTTTTCTTAAAGCAAATCAAGACCACAAAATAGCCTTTGCCAGTTATTAGATTAGCAAGTGCATTTAAAAAAAAAAAAAAAAGGCAAACCCCAGTGTTAGTGAAAGTGTGGGGGAAATGGTATCTGTACAGAACTGGAGGGCATATACATGAATAGCACCTTCCTAGATTAATTTCGTAGCAAGGACCAAGAGCTTCAAAAATGCTCATGCCCTTTGACCCCATGGTGTTCCCTCTGGGGAAGACAGTCCAAGGAAACAATCAGGAAGAGATAGAAAGGTTAGTGAGTACATCAGTCTTGTAAGGTTAATAATAAAAAAGAAAACAATCAAATATCTACCAACATGATTTCTAAATTCTGTATATAATGTGATCAAACAGCTTTTGTAGAAAGAAATTCATTAGCATGGCGAGATGATCACAATATATTCCCAAAAGGGAAAAGCAGGTAATAAACCAGCAGGTACAGTACAAGGATGTTTTTCTTTTAAATGCAAATGCAATCGGGGAAAAAACATATGCACCAAAATGTTAACAGCATTATTCACACAGTGACAGGTTTTTATCTTTCATCTTTTTTCTTGATCTATGTCCTTTATTCTGTATCTGACAGTGAGCATGGGCGATGCGTGTCGATTTGCCAATTTTGCAAGGGCACATTTTAGAAGTGAATCTCAGCCATTCCTCAACCATGCCTGGCAAGGTTTTCTCCTAAGTAAGCAAACAGGCATGTGCCCAGAAGGGGTTGAGGGATAGAAGACTAACCCCTGCATGTGGCCTTGAGAAAGGCCCTAAGTATCTCTTGAAGTTCATCACCAGGATCAAGAAGGTTTAAATCACCTCAAGAAGCACTCCCTGCTCTTTCTAGGAAGCATTATCTCCTTCCTGTCCCCAGCAGATTCACACGTTTCCAGCAAGCACAGATCCTTCCTTGGCCTCCAGCACATTTAGTGGTCTCCAGCCACCCGTGAGTGGGTCGCCTGATTCACAAACCAGCTGGTCATCAGCTGCACCTTCTGACAACATCCTTCCTCACCACAGTACCTACTAGCAGTTTGCTTAAGAGCAAAGAGTCGTGAATTGAATTGAATTGGATTGAATTGAATTGAATTGAACGGTAAACCTCATTTTGCTCTCCTCCTGGTGTTCTCATTTCTCTTTAATCTTCCAGATTCTATCCCATTTTCTTATTCTTTCCCACAACAATGCTACTGCTAGTATTATGGAAGTCAAGGACGTCCAATGAAGAAATACCGAGGGATGTTTCTAATCTCTGAGAGTGTAAGGTCTTCCTTACAGCTGTGGGTGTAACATTCGTAAGGCCTCTGAAAAAAATGGTTGCGCTTTTAAGATTACATTTTGAGCCCTTACTGGAGGAAGCTCCTGCAAGTGTTGCTAATACAATACATTATAACATTAAATGCAACCAAAGGATGTCTGTTAATAGTAATGCAAGGCCTTCAGTCAAACACTGGCCCAGGTTGTGCCCCTCTAAAACTGACAAAACTTAATGGAAAGTGATAAAACAAGTCTTAATTCTAACATCAACAACAATGTTTTTTAAAGCTTCTCATTTATAATACCCGTCCCTTAAACCTCACAATTTACCCAAACTCATGCAACTATTTACGGTTTATAAGTAGCATATATTTCCCATATCACTCATCGTTAATCTTCCAGACAGTAAAACATACCTTATCATAGGTGACCTCTTCATATGACTCACAGACACATCTCTAGGTCAAATATGGCTACAACAGAGCCATATAACTCCAAGAAATCCTTAAAAATCCTGTTTTCAACAAACAGCATAACATTATCAGTTTTATCAAATTCCATTTGCTCCTCCCAAATACTTTCTCAATGTATAAGTAAGCAAAAAGAAAAAGAGGAAAAAATACGGGAACAAAAACCAGAAGTGCAATTAATCATCTTACCATGTCCTTTCTTCATCGTAAGGACATTTGGGGATGGCTGGCCTCACAGGAGGTGGTGACTCCAAGGGTAAGCCCACAGGGCTTCTTCCCCCAAATAAGTCAGCTGAGTCGCAGTTGGTTATTAAAAACAAAAGTGCATTTTGATGTCAGCCCTGGATAGACTTGCTAATTCCTCTTTTCTCTCTCTGAAGAGCTTTGGATCTGGTTCGTGCAGCACCAGAGGGTACCTCACATCTTGTCGGCCGACCCAGTGGTACTGAGGCTAAAAGAAAGGAGAAATACTCTGAGTGATGTGTGTGTCAGAGCCTACAGGGGCTTTAATCCTCGGCAGTGACACATTTGGGGAGCTACGAACAGGAAACTCAGAGCCGGGCAGACTGCCAGAATCATTCCGAAAACGTGCCAAACCCTTACGAAATACCCACACACTTTATTTCACATTCACCTCGAACACTTCACAAGCCTGTGTCTCTGTCCTCATGTGACTTTGCGTTAGACCTAGACAAGCCTTGCCTGCATGTCCAGCCTACCACAGGTCCCGTCATGCCCTGAGTCAAGACGGGGACTGGGGTGTCCTACCCTCTCCCTTGGTTGCTGTCCTCCCAATCCTTCTTAGAACAATATCCACAAACGTGAGCCTGAAGGACCTTTCATTCAGTTCTCTTTATCTTTCAGCCCCAGCCTCTCTTTGTGCCTCTGCCACATGCCCTGGGAACACCGCCAGCCTCTCTCCTCAGCGTCCTAGAGGTGGGAGGCCCACTGATCACCCTCCAGCACAGGGTGTCTGGATGCTGGGACAGTGGCAGGCAGGGAGGGTGAGGGGAGATGAGGGCTGTGTGTAGCCAGAATCTCTGCCTTCCTCCAAAAGCGGTCGCGTCTATCCAGGAGAGATGGTGCTGTCTGTCCAGTTACCTCTTTCCTCCCTCTCTCCTTTGACCCCTTCTACACCCGGCATTCATGTTCTCAACATGACATAGGGTCCGGCTTTTCACAGTGCTGCTCACGTATCTGCAGCAAAGGGGCACCTGGGTGGCTCAGCTGGTTGAGCGTCTGACTCTCGGTTTTGGCTCCAGTCATGATCTCACAGTTTCATGAGTTCCAGCCCTGTGTTGGGCTCTGTGCTGCCAGCACCGGGCCTGCTTGGGAGTCTCTCTCTCCCTCTCTCTCTGCCCCTCCCCCCTCAAGATACATAAACAAAGAAACAAATAAATAAATAAACTTGAAAAGTAAAGTCTGCGGCATAGCCAAACCTCTCCTTCTGGCCATCAGCTGGCCTCAACACATCTTTCTGCCTCATTCCCACTGCCCTCACAAGAACGCCTCGTGCCCATCTGGATGGCCACCCACTGACTCGAGAAGACACTGTTCAAAGCCTGGCTTGCCCATGCTGGGCAGCCACCACCCTACCACCATCTCTTATCTTTGCGAATGTGATGAGACCCACATGCACGTTTCCAACCCTCCTCATTGCCCCACCCCCAGACTTCTGATCTTTGCCACCATTCACTCAGGCATACCCCCCCCCCCGCCGCCACTGCATCCTGGGGTGATTCTTCTTGCTCTGAACCTGTGTCTTGCCTGCATGACTAACAACAGACAGCAAGAGTAGCCACTTATTAGGTTTCAGGCACTTTTCTAGGAAATTTAACATTTTTAGACCCGTGTTACAGATGAGGAGACTGAGGTGTAGAAAAAGCAAATCCCTTCCCCAAGATCCCTCCCCCAGGCAGGGTGGAGCCCAGATTGAGGCCATCTGGCGTTGTTCTTCAAGTCTTACCTGGAATCAGTGCTATTTGGGGGTGGGGGTGGGGGGAATATATGTACTCAGGGACAATGCAATTTCCTCACACTATTGGTATCCTTTTCAGAGGGTATCCCAGAATGCCTTCCCATTCTAGGTAATTACCAAATAACCACAATTAATTGGTATATTAATGAAATTTAAATGAGATACCAAATGTTTTGCTTTAACCATGGGCAGGAATTTCAACAACATTAAGAATAGGCAGGATGCGGGGCGCCTGGGTGGCGCAGTCGGTTAAGCGTCCGACTTCAGCCAGGTCACGATCTCGCGGTCCGCGAGTTCGAGCCCCGCGTCGGGCTCTGGGCTGATGGCTCGGAGCCTGGAGCCTGTTTCCGATTCTGTGTCTCCCTCTCTCTCTGCCCCTCCCCCGTTCACGCTCTGTCTCTCTCTGTCCCAAAAATAAATAAAAAAAAAAAAAAAAAAAAAAAAAAAAAAAAAAAAACGTTGAAAAAAAAAATTAAAAAAAAAAAAAAAAAAAGAATAGGCAGGATGGTCTTGAGGTTTAAGGCTCCTGCAATAGTTTCGCTGACATTTCTAACCTATCTATAATGTGAGTGTTCAGGTCTAGGCCACCTGGTAAATCAACAGACTGCTTAAGACATAATCCCACTGAAACAGCTGAGAAGTCCCTGAAAGGTCTGAATGAACTTTCTACCCTTTCTCCAACGAGGAGTAGCCATGAGCCTTGAGGGGCTAACTCCATCCCTAACTCTAGGGTTGGCCCCACTGGTCTGAGCCAACCAGGGTCTACTATTCCTTCCAAAGAGATTGCAGGATGGGCATAGCAGGGCAAAGCCAAGTGCCACACAGCATCCTCCTGGCCATAGCAAGCACTTAGGGTTGGTCCAGTCAGAGCAAGTCTTAGGGCTTCTACCTGACAATGGTAGGCAGCACCCACTTAGGGCTGCTATGTGAACCTTTCTTAAGACAAAGAGAGAAACAAGCTTGAGAATGAAGCCCACACACAAGGGAGGGGTTTCCAGAGAACTACAGAGAAAGTGCTAGAAACTCATCCAACCCATATTATCTCTGGAATGTTCACTGATGAGAGACATCTACTTTTTGGCATTGCCAGGTCAGTTGAATCGGGTTTTCAAACTATACTGACTAATACAGACTCCCAGAGCAGAGATGAGTGGTGGCTGGGGAACCAGAAGGAGGGGCATCTCAGGGGAAAGAGTCTGACCCCAGTTCCTCTGCACAAGCAGCTTGCCATCTTTCTTTCTCCAGTTCCTCCCTGTTCCTCATCTCCTCCCCTCCTCCCCTCCCCTCCTCTCCTTCCTTCTCCTTGGCCTCCTTCTTCCCCCTCTTTCGTTTCCTCCGTTTCTTCCTTCTCCTCCCACTCTTTCCTCCCATAAAGAGAAGGAAAACATCATCAGAGAGATTCCGAGTGGTAAGAAGAGGCCGATAAGGAGAGAGGAGACAGTCAGCAGTGGCTTGCAGCTTCAGATGAACACCAACTCATAAGCTCTCAGACTTGGCTCTTACGCTCTTTGAAACATACCAGCAGCTTCCAGGGTTGCTAGCCAGGAGCGATTGATGCTGGAAGATGAACAATATTTCATTCCAGAGATGCTTCTGTCCTTCTACTGGGTGCAAGACCCTCTTCTAAGCATTTTGGAAGGAGAAAAAAAAAAAAAGGCCTGGAAGACCCAGCCTTGGCCTCAAGAAGCTTACCCTACAGTAGATAGGCAAGCTGCAGATGCATAAATGGGCTTAGCCCACCATTAGTATTTGCCTCCCAAAACAGGAGTTTGTGACCTCAATTTTTCCCTCCTTGTTTAGCTTATCATCTTATCTAAGCCTTTAGTGGAGGAAAGAGATTTCATTTCAAGGATTTTTCTGGTCCTCTTTTCCATTCCAGAGAATTTTCTCTCCCTTCCCCTTTCCTGCTTCTCAACAAGGAGAAAAAAATGTCAGGAATCTAGAGTGTTTAGTTAACATGTGTGAACACACACACACATACACACACTTCTGCGTGGGATTTCTCAGTTGCTTAGTCCCTCCACAGAGTTCAGGGGAAACAAATAGTCATGGCTGGCAACAAAAATGCAATACCAGAAGTTAATGGAAAATCTCCAAACTCTAGGGTTCTTTATAAATGCTGGAGCACAGAACCTACTGAGTCAAGCCCAGAGCTTTTACTATTCAAACTATAGAAAACATCATTATGACACAGTTTTATCAGTAACGGTCTTTGTAGAACCCCAGAACATTCTGTATTTACGCATAAGCGGTCAGAAACAACTCATGTATTTTCCCAGAATATTTTTATGGAAAAGTTTACACATTCAGAATTGACTTGCATTTAACAATATCTTTAATGTGTTTGTGATTCATGTGTTTCCTACATATCACAACTGATGAGAAAGGAGAATATGAAGAAGCACATACAATATATGTGTCCATGACCACGTGTGTGTGTGCCAGTGCGTGTGCCTGCGTGCAAGCATGGACATACCTAGAATCGAACCTTGGCTGCCCGCCCTATGCTATGAGTCCTTAAGAAAGAGTAAACCTCTGTTTTACTAGGTCCAGCAATTTTGCAATTAAACAAACACTGACCGGAAACCCCAGGAGACCTGAGTATGGCTTTGGGGAAATCACTTCACTGCTCTGGACCTCAGTTTCTACATATGAAAAAAAAAATGCAGGATAGTCTAAATCCTTGTTATATAAAGCGTGGCCATAGGCCGAGAGCATCACCAGAGAGCATGTCAGAAATACAGAATCTCAGGTCCTACCCCAGAACTACTGAATCAGAATCTATATTTGAATAAAATTGCCCAGGTGACTTGTGTGCACATTTAGTTTTGAGGAGCACTGGTCTACATGATCTCTGAAGTACCTTCTAGCGACACATTCTGTTAGTTTAACCTTTGTTCCTTTAAACTGGAAAATTAACACACTATGCCAAATGGCCTCCTTGTAACCTTTGTGGTTAAGCCCTGGGAGAATCTGGCTCGATATTTGCCTACTGATTTCACTCCTGTCCCAGGCAATGACAAATAAACAAATCGGATTGTCTCCATGACCCTTCCAGACCACTAAGCCACACGGGGTCTTCCAGCTTCCCTACCAAACCTCTTAATACTTCATACCTCCAGAGAGCTCTTTCATCCATCACAGGGTTGGAGGGATTTTGCAAGTACAGATTAGTGAGCAGGAAAGATTTTAGATAATTATTACAGAGCTAGCCTTTTAGCACTTAATGAAACCATGATCACTAAGAGAAAACATGAATTGACTAAGGACAAGCCAAGTCTGGTGAAGCTCATTCAATGTTTGGTGGCATTATAGATGGGAAGATTACACAGAATACTTCAGGCTCAATGAATCAAGAGTTCATGAAAGCATTTACAAACTTCTTTCTTGTGAGCAAAATGAATAATACAATTAGTAGACCTGGAAATCTTCATAAACGCCCATACTCCATGACGAATGCGTCAATCTGAAGGGTGGTCTCCACCAGAAAACCTCAGGTGCCATACCTGCTCCCTACCAGGAAACTGACAGCCAGGATGGGGATACACATGGTCATGGGTGACCCTCCAGTTGTGATGAGTCAAGAGTGGAGGAGTGTGGTGGGGAGGAGTACTGAAAGGAATACATTTCCCCCCACAAGAGCAAATTCAAGGTTAGAATGCAAAACTTGAATCTGAAACCAAAAAAGTTATCAAGTGAGCATTGCCAAAAAGATCCAGAGAGTGTAGAGATGGATCCTGGTAATATTTCCAGAGGCCATGAATGAGGGAGAGGAGAGGGCCACAAAGCCAGGTTAGAGGCTAGAGATGGAGCTGGTAGGCCCAGGGCAAGTTCCTGAAGCCTAAGGGCAAGGCTGGTATGCTTACACAGTGGGGGGCCCCCGAGTTTAAATGGACTGCAAATTCACTGAGTAAGCAAATCAGGATCCCAAAAACCCCATTAGGAGGGAGCCATAGACCCCAATGAATAAAACAAAATTTAACAGAGACAAATGTGAAACCCTATTCTTTCTTCCCAAACCTAATTTTGTAAGTATAGGATAGGGCAAAGAGAAAGCAGAAGCATTGGTGGAAAACAAAACCAAACAAATGTAGGGGTTCTTGACATCCTCGATGAATCCTAAGTGTGATCAGAGACTGCATGCTTAGCTTCCCTGGTAGAAAAATGACTTCTAGTAAAAGGGAGGGTGGTCATTCTCATCAATCTCCAGAACAGTGTTTCCTAAACATTTTCCCATCATGGCACTCAGAGGAAATGATAACAAGGGCTTTCCTGGCCAGAGAAGATGAGCCAGGCTCTCCTGTTGACCCATAAACCAAGGGGATTGATATCTGCACACCTGGAAGCCACCAGGTATCCTACTCCATAGATGGAGCTAGGACAATGGAATAGAAAGTTCTAGAGGCCGATTGAAGAGAGACCTTTGTAACAATAGAACTTCCAGCAATGAAATGGGCCAAATCCAAAGGTGATATGTTTGACAGATCCCTGAACTATTCAAACAAAGGCCACTTGGGATGGACATGAACGTCTAACAGGAATCCCTTCCACCATCTCTTACTGGCCCTCTGATTTTTCATGAAGTTTGTGGGGTTTTTTTTTTGTTGTTGTTCATTTGTTTTGTTTTGTTTTACCCTCATGGCGAATCACTGTGCTAGGCAGGTGCATTTTCTTATCATTCACAAACTGAAATAGGAAACCAGAGCTAGTATGAGAAAATCCACAAATAGAATTTAGATCTACCAACTTCAACTCCTTTCCTCGTTTTCTCTATCGCAGTGACTAGCTGTACATTTCTGTAAACTTTGGATGTGGTTTTCAGTTCTTCCAGTGAATAAGGAATTCAGTGTCTCTAATAAGGTAAGATGATATATTGTTTGTACCCATTATATTTCAAGTTCTAAGTGAGTCCCAGCCCAATAAATGTGTCCGATTGACTGTGCCATTAAACTTTACATGAAACTATTTTGTCTTCAGTTGTTCTTTGACAAAAGTTACTATTGTCTTTTTAGTAATAGTATAATAGTCTTTTTAGTAATAGTAAAACTATTACTAAATCTGTGGGAAGGTTCAAAGGTTTTGAGTAGTACAGACTTTTTAAATGGTTTTCTTATTTAAAAAAATATAACCACAATATAGAAGATAGGGAAAATAAAGTTTAAAAAGTCCTTCATGATCTTGCCATCTATTTCCTAATTATTGTCAGCATTTGGAATACTTCCATCTATTCCTTTTTTTCTATGCCCATATATGTTTGTAATCTCTCTCCTTTTTTTTTTAAGTAACCTCTACACCCAACGTAGGCTTGAACTCACGACCTTGAGAACAAGAGTCACATGTTCTACTGACTGAACCAGCCAGGCACCCCTCTTTGTAATCTCTTTTGATTTAACATTTCATTACAAGCAGTTTTTTGTGCTATGACATGGCTTTCATAATTATCATTTTTAGTACTAAATTATCACATAATGCATATCACCTCCTATTCTGACACATTTCCCCTTCTTTGAAGTCTTTGTTCCCTTTATGGCTTTTGTTTTATATTTAGAAATTAAACAGATTTTTTTTACACACTACATTTTAAAAGTCTGGATGGATGGACATCTTCATGTCATTCACATGTCATTTGAAAAGGACAGGATTGTCCATGATACAGAGTTCTTTTCCTCTTCATATGTTTTCTGTATGTTGTAGATATCTTACCAAGCAAGGAACCTCACCAAGATTTCTAATAGAAACCTTAAAAATCTATAAGATATGACATCAAAGGCTCAGTCATTACAAATTAAACACATGTGCTCCTGCCCCTTCTGTAGCTGATGCTCAAAAGGATCACAAACACGATCACATTCAATACAAGGAAATCAACAGATCATGTGTCAGCTTGATTTGCTTAACATCAAGAGCCATTATGAAGTACCTTGGGAGGGGTGTGTGTGTGTGGCTGGAAAATATCGCTTTCCATGTTTATTATTCCTATCTCCTCATAGATGAAGATTTTATGAGCAAAGACACATTAATTATGTGGTTTCAGTCATAGAAATCACAAAAACAGAAGTATCCAAATGTACCTATTGGTTAACAAAATGCTGTGAAACTATACTCAGTTCTTGACTCAATTTCAAACCCTGTTCTTTGTAACAAGCAGTTCTCCTTAAAAACTCAGTTCAATTTCATTACTTCATCTCCAATTCCCTCAAGGTGGAGGAATCCTAATTAATCATGTTCCCTAAAGTTATTGTAAGTAATTCTTCCTTTAGAGGGGTTATTTCTACTTCCTCTCAAACTTCCTCTCTAAGAAATCTGAGTGCTTTTTGTCTAAAGGGATAATTCTTAACAAGGTATTCTCATGATAACCGCTGTGAATGTATGGGGTAAAATGATGCCTAAGAGAGAGGTTCAGCCAAATTCAGATGCCATGATTCATTTACTTCTCAGGCCTGTCCTTAGGACTTGAGCTCATTGTTCTGTGGCCAGTCTCTACAGAACAGCTCAGCTCTACCTGTTACCAGCTCTGTAACCCTGAGCAAGTTTCATAACCTCTCTGTGCCTTGGTTTTTCATCTATAAAATGGCAACAACATTTATATGTACTTCATTGTGTTATGGAGAATTTTAAGGGAGATCATATATATAAAGCACTTAGAATGGTGCCCAGCATATACATTTTTTTTCTTTTTAAAAAGTAGCATACCACATAAATACAATTAAAACAAAATTTTCCTTTGGGGGCACTTGACTCAATGAACAGTCTCCTTCTCTAAGCACTTCTTCTGTACTCTGAATCCTCTTCTTCCTCCTAACTTCTAGCTACCAAGACTCCCCAAGGATCACAGCTGCCAAATGAGTCTCTTCACCTACCTCCTTGCCTCAACCCTTACCTTCTGGGAGGAGAGCTTAAAATAGTACCTCGAGCCCAGGCTGCTGTTCTACTTCAGGACGAATACCAGTCTCTGGGCACTTCCCCTTGTGGTCGCTCAACACTCAACCGTTGCAAACTATGTCGAGTGCTGCGCCAGCCTGAGAATACAGCTCGGAAAGGACTGCTCTCAGGAACCCTGCCAGTAGGATGTGAGCCCAAAGTTGTATCCCGCGGGTGTGAGAGATGTTTGGACGGCATTAGCAGGAGGTTGGCGGGATCCACATAAGATCAGCTTGGCTCACCAAGCCCCTCCTGCCAGTTCCCCCACAACTTGACCCCACACCCAGACTTGCCCTTCCAACTCTCTTCCCTGGACACGACTACCAACTCCCCTTTAGCTAACCTTGTCCCATTCCCCCATCCATCCAGTTACTAGAATCCCTTTACTTTCATTTTTTCTTTACATTTGGTTCTTTAAATAGCCAGTAAGCTTGATTTTATCTTAAAAACCTTTCTTCTAGAAGGGTGGGGAAAATATTAGACTATTTGTTCGGTCATCATTAACATTTTATGACACAAGGTTGAAATGGTACACGTATATAAAATTATATATAATATATAATATAAATTGCATATACATGTATATATGTGCATATATATATAATTATTTATGTAGTTATTGGTTTATATGAAAAATCAATGACTAGGGATTTCCATCGGATGGACTCAAGAAACCCTCTGATAATAAACTGAGGATAAACATTTAAACCACACAGGATAAAGAGTGAGAGTAAAAACACTTCACACATAAAAGTAGAACTTAGAGGGGCTCCTGGGTGGCTCAGTCGGTTAAGAGTCCAACTTCAACTCAAGTCATGATCTCAGGACTCAGTGGGTTCCAGCCCATGTCCGGTCTGTGCTGACAGCTCAGAGCCTGGAACCTGCTTCAAATTCTGCCTCCCTCTCTCTGCCCTTCCCCCACTCATGCTCTGTCTCTCTGTCTCAAAACTAAAATAAAAACATTTTTAAAAAATTAAAAAGTAGAACTTAGAAACCGTTAAAAGCTTTCAGAAGGAGGTTCCTGGGTGGCTCAGTTGGTTAAGTGTCCCACCTTGGCTGAGGTCATGATCTCACCATTCCTGAGTTCAAGCTTCCATCGGGCACCCTGCTGTCAGCACAGAGCCTATTTCAGACCCTCTGTCCCCCTTTCTCTCTATCCCTCCCCCTCCCCCTTCAAAAATAAACATTACAAAAAAAAAGCTTTCAGAAAGACAAACTATAAAAAAAATAATAAATCACCAGAGGCAAATAGCATAGAAAAATGGTTATCTCAGCCTTATCTCCAGTTGAGGACTGATAAAGAAGTCTCCCATGATAATATGTGGCTCCTGGCACCCCTTTCAATGGGTTTGGAACTTGATTTTACACAAGTCTGTATGTTCAGAAAAGCCATAAGCCAACTTAAAGTACACCTAAGGCCCCTGGCCAAGGGAATGTAAATACTCCCTGGAGGAATGTACTCTCAAAATGAGCCTCAAGCTTTTTTCGCAGATAGATTTTAAGCAAACATGACTTCACAATGAAAAATAAAACACACACACACACACACACACACGGATATAAACTACTAAATATTCACATAAAAATCCAAGAGAACCAGCCTGGTTAGAAAAAAACAAAAAACAAAAAACTATTAAGTGTCCTGATCAGATGTGGGGTGGGGGGGAGGTCACAAATGTGGGGCACTCCAACCAGGTGGAGGCTGGTAACCTAGGCAGGGAAAGAATTCACCCAAGGCAGGGCAAAAGAGGTAGACGTTTATTGAATGCAAGGCAAGGGAGCCTCTGGCAGGACAGCAAAGGAGAGACTGTCTTCTGTGAGGCGGTGGGGAGGGGCTGCTTTGTAGGGCAGACTGAGGGAGTATGGGGACTTAGGGAATTTTCCCTGTTTTGGTAATCCTACGAACTGTGCCTGGTTGTAACTGGTCAGTGAGAGCCTATGGCTATTTCATGGTAAGTTGCTCAATGAGCCTATTTGCATTCAGCTCAGTAGGGCCCTTACACCTTGCTCGGGTTTCCATTCCTCAAGCCTGTTGCCTAAAAGTGGCCTCTACAAACACCTCTTGAAATATTAAATGATCAAACATAGGATATAAAGCAAATATGTATACATTTTAAAATTTTGAAAAGGAATCAAGAAACATAGTAAGAAACAAAAAATATACAAAATATTCAGGCAAATATTTTTTAAGATTTTTTTTTTTTTTTAGTGTGTCCTTATTTTTGAGACAGAGACAGAGTGTGAGCAGGAGAGGGGCAGAGAGAGAGGGAGACACAGAATTGGAAGGAGGCTCTAGGCTCTGAGCTGTCAGCACAGAGCCCAACACAGGGCTCAAACTCACAGACCATGAAATCATTACCTGAGCCAAAGTCAGACGCTCAACCACCTGAGCCACCCAGGCACCCCAGGCAGATATTTTTTAAAAATACATATGTACTATACTATTAATTAAAATTGAGCATACAATTAAGCCATAAGTTTAGAACAAATTTCAAGCCATTGATATACATACAGATCCTATTTTTTTACTACAGTGCAATTAAGTTACAAAGAAAAACTAAGACACATATATATTTGGAAATGTAAACATACATGTCTGCTTAACTTATGATAATAACAGAAATTAGAAAACACTTAAAATTAAATAATACTTTTTAAAACTTATGTTTCAAAGCTAAAAGTATATGGCTATGGAGGGGACATTTTTACCCTTAAGTGTGTATATTGGAAAAGAGGCTAAAAATTAATGAGTTCAGTGCTTTCCTTAAGAAATTAGGAAAAGAAGACAGAAAATTCAAGGACTTCTACAAGCAGACATCAAAACTTATTATAAAGCCATAGCAATTAAAGTATTGGTCTGAGAATATGCAAACAGACCAGGAACACAATAAAGAGCTCAGAAAGAGGGTCATATTGAGAAAATTAATGTCCATTAAATACATATGTAATCCCTAAATTTCACAGGCTCCCTTGCAGTATGGCCAGAACTAAGTAAATAGTTCTGGATAAATTGCTGCAAGCGGAATTGACCTGTTTCACTTAATGAGCCAAGACAGTTATGAGCAAACGTGAAACTACACTGAAGTGGTGAGCACAGTTTAATGTAAAGAATTATTGAATCACTATGTTGTACACCTGAAACTAATATAACATTGTATGTCAGCTAAATACTTCAATTAAAAAAAGAAAGAAAATAAGAGCAAGTGTGAGTTCTCCATCATCCTCTTTCTCCCATATGTGAAGCTGGAAAGAAAGAGTTCCAAGATTGTAGGATGGCAGAAAGGTAGCAGCCTAGATGGAGCTGCCGTTAAAAGACAGCCACTGGGGTGCCTGGGTGGCTCAGTTGGTCGAGCATCCGACTTGGGCTCAGGTCATGATCTCGCAGTTCATGTGTTCGAGCCCCACATCCGGCTCTGTGCTGACAGCTCAGAACCTGGAGCCTGCTTCAGATTTGGGGTCTCCCTCTCTCTCTGCCCCTCCCCCCACTTGCACTCTGTCTCCCTCTCTTTCTCAAAAATAAATAAATACTAAAAAAAATTTTTTTAAATAAATTCATTCATTGTTGGTTTTTTTTTTAAAGAAGAGCCAATTACCAATACCAGACTTACAAGTGAGAAATGAACTTTCATTGTGCTAAGTCAGTGAGATTTCAGGCTTTGTCACTGCATTGTATTGTTTCCTATCCTGACAAATATTTGTGGAAGGTTAGTACATGACAGAGGTGACAATGCAGACAGCTCAATAAAACATTCCGGGACAAGCGGTAAAACACATGCAGAAAAAATGGAACTAGCTGCTGATCTCGTACTATCCTAAAAGAAAGTCTTTCAGCTGGATCTAAGATTGATGATGAAAGGCAAAAATCTTCATTTATTTTTTACAATAAAATATAAAAATATATATTTATTCTAAAATAAAAGAATTTCGGAGTAGTAAAAAAAAAACTTTAAGAGGACTCAATGTCTTTAAAAATATATGAAGATTGATAAATTTACCTATGTCGTAATGAAGAACTTCCCATCACCAAAAGACATCATAAAAAAATAAAGGATAAGCCAAAAGTGGGAGATATTTGCAATGCAAATGACCTATAGAGAATTAGGATCCAAAACATACAAAGAATTCCTAGAATCAGTACAGAGGGAGAAACAGACAAATGTTAAAATGCACAAAAAAGATAAAATAGACATTTCATACAAGGGGAAACTCAAAGACGAATAAAGTAAATGAAAAGATGCCTCAGTTAAAAATCCAGGAAAATTAGAAACACAATGAAATACTACTCTACATTTGCTAGATGGAGACAAAAAATTTAAGTCTAAGAAACCAAATGTGGACAATAAATAGTAATTCTATTTGATGTGCTATAAATCATTACAACCACCTGGGAAACAATTTGAACATATACTTACCCTCAGATTCAGTTTATGCTTTGTCTAGAGCATATCGTGAAATATATACTGTATGAGATGAGTACCAAAATGCTCATAGAAACATTTTTTATAATAGCAAAAAACAATGAAATCCCCAAAATCCAGTGGTAAATTAATGGATAAATTAATTACAGTATTAATTATAATATATTTACACCATTCAATACTATACAGCTGTGAAAACTAAGTTTAGATACATGTATTGACATGATTATAGCTTAATTCTTTTTTAACATTTATTTATTTTTGAGACAGAGAGAGACAGAGTATGAATGGGGGAGGGTCAGAGAGAGAGGGAGACACAGAATCTGAAGCAGGCTCCAGGCTCTGAGCTGTCAGCACAGAGCCCGACGTGGGGCTCGAACTCACGGACTGTGAGATCATGACCTGAGCCCAAGTCGGACGCTCAACCGACTGAGCCACCCAGGGGCCCCGACATGGTTATAGCTTAAAAACAAAATGCTAAATTAAAAAAAGAAGCAAGTCACAGAAGAATAAGGCAATATTTTTTTACAATATAAAAAAAGAAACAAAATAATATATTTTTCCCTTTATTTTTTAAATTTATTTAATTTCAAGTGAGTTAACATACAGTGTAATGTTGGTTTCAGGAGTAGAACCCAGTGATTCATCATTTACATATGACTCAGTGCTCACCCCAACAATTGTTCTCCTTAATACCCGTCACACATTTAGCCCATCCCCCTCCAACTCCCCTCCAGCAACCCTGTTTGTTCTCTGTATTTAAGAGTCTCTTATGGTTTGTCTCCCTCTCTGTTTTTTATCTTACTTTTCCTTCCCTTCCCTATGTTCATCTGTTTTGCTTATTAAATTCCACATATGAATGAAGTCATATGGTATTTGTCACTCTTTAACTTATTTTACTTAGCATAATACACTCCAGTTCCATACTAGAGTTCCACATTGTTGCAAATAGCAAGATTTCATTCTCTTTGGTCACAGAGTAATATTCCATTGTATATGTATATACCACAAATATTACATATACATATATTATATGTGTATACCACACACAATACCGTATTCTTTATCGAATACGGTCCATCAGTTGATGGACATTTGGGCTCTTTCCATAATTTAGCTATTGTTGACAGCACTGCGATACATATTGGGGTGCATGTGCCCCTACAAATTAGCATTTTTTGTATCCTTTGGATAAATACCTGGTAGCATAATTGCTGGGTCGTAGGGTAGTTCTATTTTTAATTTTTTGAGGAACCTCCATTCTGTTTACCAGAGTGGCTGCACCAGTTTTCATTCCCACCAGCAATGCAAAAAGATTCCCCTTTCTCTGCAGAAACACGACAGGGATGTCCACTCTCACCACTGCTGTTCAACATAGTACCAGAAGTCCAAACCTCAGCAATCAGACAACAAAAAGAAATAAAAGGCATCCAAATCGGCAAAGAAGTCAAACTTTTCACTCTTCACAGATGAAATGATACTGTACATGGAAAAACCCAAAAGACTCCACCAAAAAGCTGCTAGAACTGATATGTGAATTCAGCAAAGTCACAGGATATAAAATCAACATACAGAAATCAGTTGCATTTCTATACACCAATAATGAAGCAACAGAAAGAGAAATCAAGGAATCGACCCCATTCACAATTGCACCAAAACCATAAGATACCTAGGAATAAATCTAACCAAAAAGGTAAAAGATCTGCATGCTGAAAACTATAGAAAGCGTATAAAAGAAATTGAAGAAGGCACAAAGAAATGGGAAAATATTCCATGCTCATGGATTGGAAGAACAAATATTGTTAAAATGTCTATACTGCCCAAGGTAATCTACACATTCAATGCAGTCCCTCTCAAAATAACATCAGCGTTCTTCACAGAGCTAGAAAAAACAATCCTAAAATTTGTATGGAACCAGAAAAGACCCCGAATAGCCAAAGTAATGTTGAAAAAGAAAACCAAAACCGGAGGCATCACAATCCCAGACTGTAGCCTCTACTACAAAGCTGTAATCATCAAGACGGCATGGTACTGGCACAAAAACAGACACATAAATCAATGGAATAGAGTAGAGAACCCAGAAATAGACCCACAAATATAAGGCCAGCTAATCTTTAACAAAGCAGGAAAGAGTATCCAGTGGAAACAAAGGCAGTCTTTCCCAACTGGTGCTGGGGAAACCGGACAGGAACATGCCGAAGAATGAACCTGGACCACTTTCTAACACCAAACACAAAAATAAATTCAAAATGAATGAAAGACCTAAATGTGAGACAGAAAACCATCAAAATCATAGAGGAGAACACAGGCAGCAACCTCTTTGATCTCAGCTGCAGCAAATTCTTACTAAACCTATCTCCAGAGGCAAGGAAAATAAAAACAAAAATAAACTATTGGGACCACATCAAGATAAAAAGCTCTGCACAGCAAAGGGAACAATCATCAAAACTAAAAGGCAACTGATGGAATGGGAGAAGATATTTACAAATGATATATCAGATAAAGGGTTAGTATACAAAATCTATAAGGAATTTATCAAACTTGACATCCAAACAACAAATAATCCAGTGAAGAAATGGGCAGAAGACACAAATAGACACTTTTCCAAAAAAGACATCCAGATGGCTAACAGACACATGCAAAGATGTCAACATCACTCATCAGAGAAATACAAATCAAAACCACAATGAGATACCACCTCACACCTGTCAGAATGGCTAAAATTAACTCAGGAAACAATAGATGTTGGCAAATATATTGTTTTGATACGCAAACATAAATGCTAAAATTATAGAAATGCTAAATTCAAGAGAGTGATTCTATCTAGGGGGAAGTGGGAAGGGGCAAGGGCACACAGAAAACCTTAAGGATACTGATAATGTTCTATTTCTCAGATTACTTGGTGGGTTTGTAAGGACAGGTTTTTTGATTTAAGGCCTATAAATTATATCTATCCCCTTGTAAACTCTGAGTGTTTTATAATTTAAAAATAATCAATGCCCTTCTCTTGTCTTCTTGCTTTTAAAGAAAAAGAAAACAATGTTGTAGTGAAAACTTCATCAGATAAAACGGAATTTATAAACAAGGAGAATTTTTCTTCCTAGTAGATACATTGCTGTCCATTCCCACATTCTTTATCATCTCTGCAACCTCTTTTTTAAAAAAAAAATTTTTTTAACGTTTATTTATTTTTGAGACAGAGAGAGACAGAGCGTGAACAGGGGAGGGGCAGAGAGAGAGGGAGACACAGAATCTGAAACAGGCTCCAGGCTCTGAGCTGTCAGCACAGAGCCTGACACGGGGCTCGAACTCACAGACCGTGAGATTATGACCTGAGCCGAAGTCGGACGCTTAACCGACTGAGCCACCCAGGCACCCCTGCAACCTCTTTTTACCATGACAGAAACTGTATTTTCCCCCAGTTTTACTACCAAAAGAAAATGGCATCATCACTGCTTGCCATGCACGAATTGTATGTATGTGACTCTCGGAGGAAATTTCTGGTTCATGATTTGGCAATAAGAAAGGACACTATAGTGGAGCAGGCAGGGAAATCCAAGGTTAAACTCTTGGGAAATGCTGTGAAGTGGACATTTGTTAGGTTTTGACATATGTATAAAGCTGTGAAATCATCACTACAATCAAGATCATGAATGTATCCATCACCCCTAAAATTTCCTAAAATCCCTTTGTAAATTCATCACTCTTGCCCCTCCCCAGGCTGCTGCTGATCTGCCTTTCTGCTTTTATTGATTAGCTGGCATTTCCTAGAATTTTATATGAATTGAATCATACAGTATATGCTCTTTTTGTCTGTCTCTCTTCACTCTGCATAATTATTTTAAGATTCACCTATATTGTAGTATGTATCAATAGTTGGTTCATTTTTATTGTTGCATAGTATTCCATTATATGGATACACCACTGCTTTCATTCATTTAATTATTGGTGGACATTTCGGTGGTTTCTGGTTTGGGGCTCTTATAGGTAAAACTGCTATGAAATTTGTGTACAAGTCTTTGTGGGCTTTCATTTTCTTGGGTAAATACTTTGGAATGAAATGTCTGAATCAGATAGTAGGTACATTTTGAAATTCGGGGGAAACTATCAAATTGTTTCCCAAAGTGGTTGTACCATTTCACATGCTCACCAGTGGTGTTCGGTGTATTAAATATCCTCAATATGGCTAGTATTTTTCATTTTATACATTCTAACAGATATTTCCCTGAGAACTAATGATGTTGAGCATCTTTTCAGGTGCTTTTTTTCCAGCCACATAACTTCTCTGATGAAGCATCTGTTGAGATCTCTTGCCTATTTTTAAATCGGATTATTTGTTTTCTTACTATTGCATCTTGAGGGTTCTTTATATATTCTAGATACAAGTCCTTTCTCAGGTATAAGATTTGCAAATGTTTTCTCTTGAATGACTTTAAAAGAAAATGTTTAATTATGGTGACAGCCAACTTATCAATTTTTTCTTTTACAGATTGTGCTTCAGTCATAAATATCTTTGCCTAACCCAAGATCACCTATGTTGTCTCATATTTTCTTCTAGAAGTTTTATCATTTTAGGTTTTATATTCAGTCCTATAATCCATTTTGAGATCATTTTTGTAGTGGTGTCAAGTGTGAATCAATGTTTCTTTGTTTTTTGGCATGTGGGCTTTCATTTCACATAAGGGTGTCCGATCATTCCAGCACCAATTGTTGACAAAACAATCCTGTCTCCAATGCCTTTTTAAGCTTTGTTGAAAATTAGTTGCCCATATGTGTGGACTCTCTTTTCTGTTCCATTGGTCTATTTGTCAGTCTTATATAATATCATACTGTCCTGATTATTGTAGCTTCATGATAAATCTTAAAAATGGGTAGTTCATGATATGGGCTCTGGTGTGGGGAGAGAAGGTGAAGTTCAAGGGTTAAGCTCTTAGGAAATGGCTGCCTTTGTTCCTCTTCCTAGCTTGTGTGTGTGTGTGTGTGTGTGTGTGTGTGTGTACATGCCTGTGTATCAGGATATCAGAGAACTGACCGCTTTTTCACTGCTAAATAAAAATTTCTCCTAGGAAGTTTCCTTCTATATATATCCACTCCTAGGCTTTATTAGCTGTTTCTAAAAAATCAATCAAGTATAAAAACTCACCTTCAGCACTCTGTTAAGTATAAATGCAGCATCTCCTCACATACATATACTGACCTGCCTTCATGTGGCCTAGGTTCTTATCTCTGAATATAGTAATGCATGCAGCCATTTCCTAGATTCAATATCCAGCAACAATGAATGTTCAAAAGTTTGGTAAGAATGGGTTAATAGCTTTTCTGGGGTAATCATGTGGCAAACCTGGAGACCTAGTTGACCCATTGCTCTAACCATACTGTATAGATTCTCTTACATAAGGGTTTTTGTTTGTTTGCAAATGAAATACCTGATAGAGTGTTAGTATCCAAAATATATAACGAATTTACAAAACTCAATACCCAAAAACCAAACAATCCAGTTAAAAAAATGGGCAGAAGACATGAGTAGATCTTTTTCCAAAGAAGACCTACAGATGGCCAACAGATACATGAAAAGATGTTCAACATCTTAATCACTCATCATCAGGGAAATCAAATCTACAATGACATGTCACCTCGCACCAGTCACAATGCCTAAAATCAACACAAGAAACAACAGGTGTTGGCAAGGAAGTGGAGAAAAAGGAACTCTCTTACACCGTTGGTGGGAATTCAAACTGGTGCAGCCACTCTGGAAAACAGTCTGGAGGTTCCTCAAAAAGTTAAAAATAGAACTACCCTATGATCCAGCAATTGCACTACTAGGTATTTGCCCAAAGGATACAAAAATACTAATTCAAAGGGATGCTCCAATGTTAACAGCAGCATTATCAACAATAGCCAAATTATGGAAAGAGCACAAATGTCCATCGACTGATGAATGGACAAAGAAGATGTGAGATATATATATATATATATATATATATATATATATACACACACATACATATATATATATGTATATACGTATATATAGCTATATATACGTATATATATGCTATATATACGTATATACATATATATAATGGAATATTACTCAGCCATCAAAAAGAAAGAAATCTTGCCATTTGCAATGACATGGATGGAGCTAGAGAATATTATGCTAAGCCAAATAAGTTAGAGAAAGACAAATGCCATATGATTTCACTCATATGTGGAACTTAAGAAACAAAACAAACAAGCAAAGGGAATAAGAGAGGAAAACCAAGAAACAGGTTCTTAACCATGGAGAACAAATGATAGTTGCCAGAGGGAGGTGGGTGGGGAATAGATTAAATAGGTGGTGGGGATGAAGGAGGGCATTTGTGATGAGCACCAGGTGTTGTAAGGAAGTGTTGAATCACTAAATTTGACACCCAAAACTAATATTACACTGTTTGTTAACTAACTGGAATTTAAACAAAAACTTTGGAAGAAAAAGAAAAAGGAGGGGGTTTGTTTGCTTCCTTGCTTTATTCTGTTATTTTATTGTGGTTTGGTTTTTGCACAAGGGTTTTTACAGAGTTTTGCTAGCTTTCTCAAAAAAAAAAAATGAGTTAGATTAGGGGCAATTTCTTGTCCTTTAAAATAGCTGCTCTCTTTTTTTTTTTTTTCTCATTTGGTGTTCAACTCATTCTTCCCTTCCCTGAGCACCATTAACCACCACCTACCTCAAGCAGTTGGGGCCATAGAAGCCTAAATCCTCATACCAGTTCCATGTTGCATTACTGGAATCACAAACAAGTCCTTCACACTGAATATTATTTTCTCATGTAAATGGTGGAAACCAATTACTATTCAGCCTCTCATTCCAAAAGCTCTCCTAAGATGTATCACAGAGAGACATCTACAGATGTACCTTTGGTTTAGGGGTAAAGTTATCTCCCTTTCTGGACTCTGAGTTTTCTAAGAGCATGTTAGCAAAATTTTTACTTGATCCTAATACATTCATATTAACAAGATATTCTACTCTTTTTAAGTTTATTTATTTATTTTGAGAGAGAGAGAAAGAGCGCATACATGAGTGAGGGAGAGGAAGAGAAAGAGGGAGAGAGAGAATCCCAAGGAGGCTCTGCATTGTCAGCACAGAGCCCAATGCAGGGGCTCAAACTCATGAACTATGAGATCATGACCTGAGCCAAAATCAAGAGTCAGACACTTAACCAACTGAACCACCCAGGTGCCCCAATGATATACTCTACACTTGACCTGCAAAAATCCTAGTCCTGGAACTAGAAAGCCGAAACACATTTTGCCTTGGACACCCCATTCCCTCAGGCATCAGTTTTGACTTCACCTTCCTCTTGCTTCTCTCCTGTGTGCCCCATTACGCAGATAAACCTCAGACCTATTGATCGAGAGCTCCATTTCTAGAGGAACTAGCCTACAAGTGTGCTTCTCTGTGCTCTGTTCTGCAAGTTCATATGTAGTGTGCAAAGTAGAATTTCCAATGTCATTGTTAGCACAAGCCAAAATGCTAATTAACTCATGAGTGAGGAAATAAACAAGGAAAACCAAAAAAAGTTGGTTTAGAGAATGCTGAGAAACATGGGGCTTATATAATCAGTTGGGAAATGAATGTGAAGATAACATTGTCAAGAACTGCTTCTGGGAAGGATGTGCTAGATAAAAGATACACTGGACCTTGCCACAGTAATTGGGCAAATATGGATATACTTAAGAAGCTGTATTTTCAAACACGTCAGAGAGCTGTGAAAGCAATAAGGAATCGGAAAAAAAAAGTTTTCAGGGAATAGAGAACAATTAGAATATGAGCTTATGATTGCCAACCTTTGCTCGTGCTCTCTCTCTCTCTCTCTCTCTCTCGACATTTACCCATTCTATCTGCAAGCAGAGATAGAGCTTGGCCCAGGAAGAGGACCCTGCTGGGGCAAAAAACCAGCAAAGCTTTTAGTGACTGTGTGGAACAATTATGACAGTGTAGAAAACAGGGATCTCAAACACATGACTAATCTGCAAAATGGGACGTTTGCAGAGGCCTGAGTAGGGCAGGTAGCTAGGCACAGGGTCTGAAAATTTTTCAAGTGCAGAGTGAAATCTACTGGAGTTTTGAAGTAATTACAAATCAATACCTCCAAGAGCCTGCCTCAAACACATACCCTGTTTTCCCCTCCAGACATTCGCCAGTTTTCATCTATAGGGGACTGAACACTGGAGATCGGGGCGGTGAATCTCTGGAGAGCATGCCTGCATCTCACAATTTTTCAGGACTAAGGAAACACAGACTCACAAGGCTCTTTATGAAAGCCCAGAAAAGCCTCAGTCATGACACAGGGGTAAACCAGGGTCTCATGTGTCTTTCTAAAGTTGCAAATCCTGATTGGATTGAGTTTACCAAGATCTCATTTCAACTGTCTAACAAAAAAGAGGAAACTGTCTGATAAATAATGACATCTGAAGCATCTATGATCCTCTAATGCACATTTTCTGGAAAAATTAAAAACTTACTGATGAATCAAGAAAAGATGACCAATAATCAAGAGAGAAAAAAAAAACAGGCAATAGAATTATACACAGATGACCAAGAAATTATGGTTAACAGATGAGGACTGTATAATAACTACAGTTAGTACATTCAAGAAGATAGAGAAAAACATGAGCTAAATAAGTAAAAGGATAATACTATTAACAAAAGGAAATCTATGAAAAGTAGTCCAATAGACAGTCTGAGACTAAAAACTCTAACATTTGAAATAAAAAGGCAATTGATGGGTTAACAGCGAATCACACACAGAGCCAGGGTTAGTGAATCAAGAGACAGTTTAACAGAAATTGTCTAAACTAATGCATGAATAGAAAAAAGAATCGTTTTAAAAAGAACACAAGAGGGGCGCCTGGGTGGCGCAGTCGGTTAAGCGTCCGACTTCAGCCAGGTCACGATCTCGCGGTCCGCGAGTTCGAGCCCCGCGTCGGGCTCTGGGCTGATGGCTCAGAGCCTGGAGCCTGTTTCCGATTCTGTGTCTCCCTCTCTCTCTGCCCCTCCCCCGTTCATGCTCTGTCTCTCTCTGTCCCAAAAATAAATAAAAAACGTTGAAAAAAAAAATTAAAAAAAAAAAAAAAAAGAACACAAGAGATTTGTGAGACATAGTTAAAAAGTCTAACATACAATTAATCTTAGAAGGGGCAGAGAGAAAGAGCAAGTCAGAAGCCATCGTTGAAGAGGTAGTGTTAGCTAAAATGCGACAAGAAGTTACTCAAATAAGAATGCTGCCAGCAGAAGGGAGGAGGGGAAGGGACAAAGCAGGGAATGGATGTGTTTTGTTTTGCAGAACCAACTGCTCCAGCCAGAGTAGCTCAGCTAGGTGTTTCGCCTGATAGTCCCTTACCTGAGCCAGTTTGAGCCGGATTGGAGCTGAGGACTGCACAGAAGCCCCCCTGAGTTGTCCTGAAGTTACCTTTAGCTCATTCTAATACTAACGTCTCCTACAGACGGAGCTTTCCACCATTTTTTGAACACACGATATGTGCACTAGCATGTTGACGTGGGAGACCCTCGCAACTGAACCAAAAGTGCCCAGCCAAGGGCCCTGCCCCCACCCCCTAAAACACTGAATACGGCTACCTGTGCTAACCCCACAGGGACAAGTGCTTTGAGAGCAATCCCCGGATCTCCTTACTTGTGTGACAAGCAATAAAAAGGTGATTTTTTTTTTTGCTTTCAGCATTTCCTTGGGTTCAATTCGATGCACCCTGAGTGGTGAACCCCTTGGGATCGGTTATAGCCATGGCCAAAAATTTTCTGAAGGTGCTGAACCTCATATTCAGGCAGCTGAGCAAGTTCACTTTGCTGTTACTGCCACTTTCCTGTAACATCAATGGGCTGGGTTTGATTTAACTGGTCTTCACTTAAACAGGTTTTCCTGGTTTTTACATGGCCTTTCTCTTTTGAGCCTCATGTTGTAGCTGCCGAATGTCAGTTGTGCCAAAAAGGAAACAGACTCAGGGAGACCTTGGTCAAAGCCACACAGCTAAGTAGCAAGGCCACAACAAAAATTAATATTTGGCTACATATTGATATTTCCATTTTTACAAAGGACTGGCGTACATTACAGTTGTTTTGAAATAACTGGTAACTATGGTTTTTAGGTACTTGAGGAAAACGCTTTACAAATGAATCATCAGAAGTGTTCAGACTTATTCAACCGTTCTAATATCTCCATCAGACCTTGAATCAGAGTAGCCTGAGATAGAAAAGCCCATATGCTTGTATCAAGACTGGCTCAGGGATTACCCTTGACCACTCAGAACTTCCAGCTCTTTGATCAAGAAGGCATCAACAGGATTACACGCGAGATGATATCACTCCATACCGCAGCACGTTGGGGCACAAAACAACTGGGGAGAAGGTGGCTACCCGAAAGAAAAAAAAGATTCTATTCTAGACACCCTCAGTATAAGTCAGCAGCTGACAGGTAGGAAAGTTCTATCTATTTTGCATTTTCTTTCCGAACACCCACTCAAAGAAAGTGTTCTCTAAAGTGTGGAAATGAGTCAGCACATGAAGCTTACTCTCCTGATCAGCAGCAGAATTTCTTGGAGTCCAGGGCAGGACTGGATGTACTTAGAAACCAGTCAGCATTTACCGCTGTAAATGTCATGCGTCTGTCCCACAGAAGCCTCCAGTCCCCCTGGAGTTGCCCCTGCTAAGCCTCATGATGTTTCTGACATCATTCCTGTTCTCTCATGAAACTGGCATGGGTCCAAACCCCACCCCTGACTATGGCTCCCAGGAGGAAGTCATTCTTCACATGCAAAGCTCCATGTTGGTCACAGAGTTAGTTATTAGAAGACATTGGAGGGGCACCTGGGTGGCTCAATTGGTTAAGCATCTGACTTAGGTTCAAGTCATGATCTCACAGTTTATGAGTTCAAGCCCTGCATCAGGCTCTGTGCTGACAGCTCAGAGCCTGGAGCCTGCTTCGGATTCTGGGTCTCCCTCTCTCTCTGCCCCTCCCCAACTCACATTCTGTCTCTCTCTCTCTGTCTCTCTCTTTCAAAAAAAAATAAACATTAAAAAAAAAGAAGAAGAAGAAGAAGAAGAAGAAGACATTGACAAACTCTAACAATCTCTAAAAGCCAGACAGTTTTAGAGGCTGAACCATTGGCTTTCACTTGCGCTGACCAAACATCTCCCGGCACTGAATCTCTCTGAGACAGCCTGACGGATGGCATGCTCACTCAAAGCATTTAAAGAGAGAGAGAGAGAGAAGTGGTATTGTCTCCAGAGGCTGTTTGTTAGAGCAGGTTGAATAGGAAAAAGCAGGACAACGAACACCACTGTTGCCACTGCTTATTGCTGAGCGTGTGGAATAATCATGGCACCATTTCCAAGAAACTGCTCTTAGTCTGCCCTGATTCCAAAGTTTTATACCAAGTAAATCAGTGGTGTCTGAGAACTTAAAGTATGTGCTTTGATCCAAAGCATTCCAACACGCACTACACATCCTTGGCTCCAGGACAAACAAGGCAACCATTTTTTAGAAGACAATTAGTACTTGCTTCTCGTGTGGTTTCTACCAGGAATACACCACGTGAAAAGAAATTTTCCAGAAATAACATTCAAATTAAGGGATTAGACATAAAGTGTCATGGAAGCAATACATAGGATAAGGAAACAAAGATAATTATAATACCAAAAAAGAAACAGGAGAAAACTTGAAGAAGGAAGAGGAAAAGAAGAAAACGTGGGCGTGAATGACAGAGTGTTGGGCTGTCTGGCCCACATCTACTGACTGAGAAACTCCGGAGAGGGGGTACCTAGCAACCTGTACTTTCCAGTAATTCTGAGACAGGCTGAAGTGTGCAAAAACACTGAACTGGAACATTCTGTGACCCACATTTTAGCTTCTTTAAAGGTGGGACTACCTCTTTTCTGTTTCACGTATTCCTGTGTATTTCGTGTATTCTGTTTCATGTGGGAATTAATGGGCCATTAATAACGATGGGTGACTGGCTGGGCAGTTCCTATTACAGTCACTGAGATAACCAAGAGAGGAGCCCCTGGAACTGCCCTGGTCCAGTAAACCCAAGTCCACTAGGAACCTGAGGCTACTACAACTTCCGGGGTAGCAGCAACCCACAACACAAGTGTTCCAGTACATCCGCTGCGGTTTCCACAGGACAATCAAGGTGTCGTTCACATCTAATTAGTCCTGGGCTTGTAATCAGGGGTGGCAAGATCCCTGGCTTTCTTCCTTAGCAGGAAGCTGGATTACTCACTGGCAGCTGAGGTGCTTCCCAAACCTCTGACCCATGACTGGAGACAGAGCTGTTATTTCCTGTCTCTGGGTACAATTAGTCTAACTCAATCCTCATTTTTATTCTACTGTTAAACTTGATCACTTGTAGAGCAATGGCTGAAACCATTGTGGAGCCAGACCAACTGATAGATGCCCTGCTATGTTGCAAGTTTAGATTTTATTTTTGGTTCTTGGGAGAGTGCCAGATAGGCCATTTGGGTGTGGTTCCAATTCTCCCAACGCATTACAATTAACTCAGTATATCTCTATAGGATTTTTTTTAAAAACTTCTGCATTTAGAAATAGGTATTCTCATATACTCATATGTTCAACAAAGCTTTATTGAGATATAATTCAGACACTA
The DNA here is from genome assembly GCF_028018385.1 of Neofelis nebulosa. Lineage (NCBI taxonomy): Eukaryota > Metazoa > Chordata > Mammalia > Carnivora > Felidae > Neofelis > Neofelis nebulosa. The sequence continues at coordinate 82,769,707 of NC_080790.1, read as the reverse complement.
TAAAATTATCCATTTTAAAAGTGTGTCATCCTGTGGGTTTTCGTATATTCGTAGAGTTGTGCATCCATCGGCACGAATTTCTAATCATTTTCATCACCCCAAAAACAAATCTCATGTGCACTCTCCATTCACTTTGTACCAACCCACTCCTGGCAACCACCAAACAACTTTGTTCCTATTGATTTGCTTATTCCAGACATTCCCTATAAACAGAACCAAACAATATGTGGCCTTTTGTGACTGGCTTCTTTCACTTAGCATAATGATTTCAAAGATCGTCCACGAAGTAGTATGTACTGTAGTACAAATTTCCGTTGCTATATGAAAGTTTGCTTTACACTTGGCTTTTACGAAAGACCTATATTAGTACCTGTTTTCACTCACTGAAAGATATCTGATGAGATTCTTCACTTTTACAAAATGGTAATTGCTTCTTTGCCTTACAGTGCTTCAGATTACAAAAGGTTTCTTAGGAACACTCTGCGTTTGAAGTGTGGAGGACATCTTTATTTCATTCCTTTTCATGGCCAAGTAATACTCCCCTGCGTGGATATACCACAAGTGTTTGCCCATTCATCAGTTAATGGACATTTGGATTGTTTCCACTTCCTAGCTATAATGAAAAATGTTGCTATGAACATTGGTGAACAGGTTTTGTGTTGTTAATCATGTGAGGTATATATCTAGGAGTAGAATTACTGAGTCATGTGGTAACTCTATGTTGAACATTTTGGAGAGCTGCCAAGCCATTTTAGGCTTGCCAGCAATAAATGAATGTCCCAATTTCTCCATATCCTTTATCACTTATTATTACCTGTCTTTTTAAATGTAGTCATCCTAGTGGGATTTACATTCCCTAATGACTAATGTTGAGCATCTTTTCAAGAGCTTATTGGCCACGCGTCTATCTTCTTTTTAAAAATGGTTGTTCAGGGTGCCTGGGTGGCTCAGTCGGCTAAGCGTCCAACTTCAGCTCAGGTCATGATCTCGCAGTTCGTGGGTTCGAGCCCCGCATCGGGCTTTGTGCTGACAGCTCAGAGCCTGGAGCCTGTTTCAGATTCTGTGTCTCCCTCTCTCTCTGACCCTCCCCAATTCATGCTCTATCTCTCTCTGTCTCAAAAATAAGTAAACGTACAAAATAAATAAATAAATAAATAAATAAATAAATAATAAAAATGGTTGTTCAAATCCCATGTCCTTTGTTTAACTGGGTTATTTGTCTTTCTGTGTTAACTTGTAAGAGCTTTTTTATATGTAGGGATACAAGTTCCTTATCAGATATATAATTTGCAAACATTTTATTCCATTCCATGGGTTACACTTTCGGTTTCTCAAAACATGATAGGTTTTATTTATGATGAAATGCAATTTGTCTATTTTTCTTTTGTTGTTTGTGCTTTTGGTGTCATAGCTTAGAAACTATTGCCTATTCCAACACCATAAGATTTACGCCTGTTGTTTTTAAGAGTTTGATAACTCTAGCTCATACAGTTCAGTCTATGATCCCTTTTAGGTTAATTTTTATATATGATGTAAGGTACAGGTACAAACTCCTTTATTTACCTATGGATATCTATGTGTCCCAGGACCATTTTTTGAGAAGACTGTTCTTTCCCCACTGATTTGTCATGATTCTCTTGCTGATATCAGTTGCTCACAAATGTAAGTGATTTCTGGACTCTAGATTCTCTTTCACTGATGTTTGTTTTTATGTTTAGACTTATGACAGCACCACACTGAAAACTGTAACTTTGCACCAACTTTAGAAATTGGGAAGTATAAGGCAATGAACTTTATTTTTGTTTATTTTCAAGATTATTTTTGATATTCTGAATCCCTTGCATTTCCATATGGATTTTATGATCAGCTTCTCAATTTCTGCGATAAAGGCAACTAGGATTTTCATACAGATTGTAATAACTCTGCAGATCAATTTAGGGATTATTGCCACCTTAAAAATGTTCAGTCTTCTGATCCATGAATGTAAGATGTCTTTTGATTTATTTACGTCTCCTTTAATTTCTTGAATTTTTCTTTCTTGAATTTCTTGAATTTCTTGAATTCCTTTCTTCCTTGAATTTTTAATTCAAAAATACAAGGTTTTGTATTTTTGGTATACAAGTCTTGTACTTCTTTTAACTGTTACTATTTTATTCCTTTTTAGACTATTATAAATGGAATCGTTTTCTTATTTCGTTTTCAGAGTTTTCAGTACTATTGTATAAAATACAATTATTTTTGTAAACTTAATTGGTTTACTAATAAACTAATTGGTTTATTAGTTCTAACAGTTTTCTGTAGATTCTTTAAAATTTTCTATGCAAAAAATCATGTTATCTGCAAGTAGGGGTACTTCTTCCTTTCCAATATGTATGCCTTTTTTCCCTCTGACCTAACTGGTCTGGCCAGCACCTCCAGTACAATGTTGAATAGAAGCCATAAAAACAGATATCCTTCTGTTGTTCCTGATCTTATCTTTCTCTCACCATTAAGTATAATGTCTGTTGTGAGTTTTTCAGGGATACACATTATCAATTTAAGGACATTCCTTTCTATTCCTACCTAGTCTGTTGATTTTTCTTTTTATCATGAAAGGGTGTTGCATTTTGTCAAATGCTTTGTCTGTATCTCTTGAGATGATCATGTGGTTTTATCTTTTATTCCATTAATATGTTATATTATATTGATTGATTTCTGGATGTTGAAAAAACCTTGCATTCTTAGGATAAGTCTCCCTTGGTCATGGTGTATGATCCTTTTATATGTTGCTCTATTTGGTTTTCTGGTATCTGATATTTTGCTGAGGATTGTGCTATCTATATGTATAAGTGATATTACCTTCATTTTACTTTTCTTATCATGTCTTTGTCTGTTTTCGTATCAGGATAATATTGGCTTCATAAAATGAATTGTCAAGCATGCCTTCCTCATCTGTTCTTTGGAAGACATTTTTGAAGGATTAGTATTAATTCTTTATTTTTTTTTATAAATTTTTTTAACGTTTATTTATTATTGAGAGACAGAGAGACATAGAACGTGAGCAGGGGAGGGGCAGAGAGAGGGGGAGACACAGAATCCGAAGCATGCTCCAGGCTCTGAGCTGTCAGCACAGAGCCGGACGCGGGGCTCGAACTCACGAACCGCGAGATCATGACCTGAGCTGAAGTTGGACACTTAACTGACTGAGCCACCCAGGCGCCCCAGTATTAATTCTTCTTTAAATATTTGGTAGACGGGCGCCTGGGTGGCTCAGTCGGTTAAGTGGCCGACTTCGGCTCAGGTCATGATCTCACGGTTCGTGAGTTCGAGCCCCGCGTCGGGCTCTGTGCTGACGGCTGAGAGCCTGGAGCCTGTTTCAGATTCTGTGTCTCCCTCTCTCTGACCCTCCCCTGTTCATGCTCTGTCTCTCCCTGTCTCAAAAATAAATAAAGTGTTAAAAATTTTAAAAAATAAATAAATATTTGGTAGAAATGAATATTCTTTGGAACTCCAGTAAACCATCTGAGCCAGGAATTTTCTTTGTAGGAAGGGTTTATTATTATTATTATTACTACTAATTGAATTTTTTTTACTTTTTATAAGCCTATTCATATTATCTTTCTTGTTGAGTCAGTTTTGGCAATGCCTTCCTAGGAATTTTTTCCATTGAATCTAGGCTATTCAACTTATTCACATACAATTGTTAAAAGTATTCCCTTATAATACCTTTTATGTCTCTGAGGTCACTAGTTAAGTCTCCTCTTTCATTCATGATTTTAATAATTTAAGCCCGTCTCTTTTTTTTCTTGGTCAACCTAACCAAAGTTTTGCCCATTTTTCAGGAAACCAACTTTTGGTCTTGCTGATATTCCTTATTTTATTTTCAGTTTTCTATTCCATCTGCTTCCATTCTAATCTTTACTATACATTTCCTTCTACTTGCTTTGGATTCGGTTTTATCTTCATTTTCTGGTTTCTTAGAGTGGAAAAATATGTTATTTATTTGAGATCTTTTAAAATATAGTCATTTACATTCCTATATTTCTCTCTATGTATTGCTTTAGTTTTCTCTCATAAGTGTGGTGTATTGCATTTTCAGTTTCTTTGATCTTAAAGGATTTCTAATTTCTCTTTTGATTTCTTCTTTGATTCATTATTTAGGATTGTGTTGTTTAATTTCCACACATTTGTGAATTTCCTAAATTTCTTTCTCCTATTGGTTTTCAATTTTATCCTATTGCAGTTGGAGAACATACTTTGCATGATTTCGATCCTTTTAAATGTATTGAAGATTATTTTATGACCTAAAGTATGGTCTATCCTGGAGGATGTTCCGTGTGCAGTTGAGAAGAATGTGTATTTTGTTGTTGTTGGGTAGAATACTTTGTATATGTCTGTTAGGTCTAGCCCAGCAGTGTAAAATTCACAATGTCTACCATCCAATCAAAAACTACTAAGCATAGGGGATATAGTCAATGATATTTTAATAGCATTGCATGCTGACAGATGATAACTACACTTGTGGTGAGCATAGCATCTGTATAGAGAAGTTGAATCACTATTTTATATACTTGAAACTAATGTAACATCATGTGCCAGTTATCTCAAATTTTAAAAATTAAGTTTATTTTATTTGGGGGAGGGAGTAACGGGGGGGTGGAGAGAGAGAGAGAGAGAGGGAGAGAGAGAGAGAATCCCAAGCAGGCTCTGCACTGTCAGCATGGAGCCGGACAAAGGGCTTGAACTCATGACCCAAGCCAAAATCAAGGGTTAGATGCTTTCCTGACTGAGTGACCCAGGCACCCCTAAAATAAAAAATAAAAAAAACCTTAAACTACTAAGCATTCCAAGAAGCAGGAGAATATAACACGCAATGAGAAGAAAAATCAATCAAAACTAATCCAGAAATAACACCAATTATAGAATTAATAAACAAGGACAATAAAACATCATTTGAATGTACTCCACATGTTCAAGATGCTAAAGTATCTTGAAGTTTGATCTCAAACATGTTGAGTAGAGACATGAAAGAGATTTTTAAAGATCCAAATCATGTTTAATGAAATGAAAACCACCATATCTGAATTTTTTAAGCTTGTTTATGCATTTTGAGACAGAGAGAGAGAGAGAGAGAGAGAGAGAAAACAAGTGGGGGAGGGGCGGAGAGAGAGGGGGACAGAGGATCTGAAGCAGGCCCTGTGCTGACAGCAGGGAACCCAACGTGGGACTTGAACCCACTAACTGTGAGATCATGACCTGGGCTGAAGTCAGATGCTTAACTGACCGAGCCACCCAGTCACCCCCATATCTGAATTTTTTTAATGAATGGGATTAATGACAGATTCGATACTGCAAAAGAAATTATTAATAAACTTCAAGACATGGGAATAGAAATTATCCAAAATAAAACAGGGAGAAAACAATTGGATTGAAATGAATAGAGCATTGATGAATTGTGGAACAACTTAAGGTATCCAAATATACATGTGATTGTAGAGTGTGGGGGGTGGGGAGGAATGAGGTAGGGTGTGGTGATAGAAAAAAATATTTGAATAAATAATGGCCAAAAGTTTTCCAAATATGATGGAAACTATAAACCCACAGACTCAAGAAATGCAATAAACCCCTAGCACAAGAAGCCTAAAAAAGACTACACCAAGGCACATCATAATCAAATTGTTTAAAATCTGAGAGAGAACTTTAAAAGTTGCCAAAAGAACAAAGATAAAAATGACAGCAGATTTCTTATCAAAAATGATACAAAGCAGAAGATCTTGGATGAATATCTTTAAAGCACTAAAAGAAACAACTGTCAGCTTACAATTTTTTAGGCCATGAAAATATCTTTTGAAAATGAAAGGGAAATGAAGCTTTCAGACACATGAAAGCTGACAGAATTCATCACCAGTGGACCTACAGTACATGAAATGTTAAAGTGGGTCCTCCAGGCAACAGGAAAATTATAGCAAATAGGAACCTGGGTCTATAGAGAGGAATGAAAAGCAACGGAAGTGATAATTCCATGGGAATATATATAAGATTTTTTTTTATTATTTAAAATCTCTTTAAAATATCATTGTTTAGGGATGATTGGCCAGCAACCCTACCTGATAGCTCCTTCCTCCGAACCCATCTCCCTTGAGAATTGTTTACACAACTCATAATCATGAGTTCAAGCCCCACATTGGGCATGGAGCCTACTTAAAAAATAAAACAAAACTATTTGAACCAAAATAACAAAAATGTATTGTGGGGCTTGTAACATGAGGAAGAAAAATCTGTAATACTAATAGTACAAAAGCTGGGTGGAGAGAAATGGAAGTGCTATAATGTTCTTACACTATACATGAAGTAGTATAACATCTCTTGAAATTAGGCTGTAGTAAGTTGAAGGCATGCTTAATAAATCCCTTAATGGCACAGACTGCAGTTGACATGATTGGGCGTCTGGCCAACAGTGCCAGTAGATTGATCTTCTTAAAGCTAGCTGTGTCACCCCTTTGCCTGTAAAAGATTAAATGGCTCTGATAATCTCCCCCAATAAATTCTGAAGGCTTTAACCTATCTTTCCATTCTTGTCTGTCAAGATACCCCTTACATGCCCATTGAAGAAACAGACCTAGTCATCTGGGCCTCCTTGGGACACGTCTGGAAACGTGAGTAGACAATTAGGATGTGTGGGGTGGTGTTACACCGCAAATTTGCACCTGGTGAGTGGGTAGACCTGTAGCAAGTCTCAACAGTCATGTGGAAGGAGATCCAGGAAGGTAAAAACCATTGTCCAGATGGCAAAGAGCTTCTCATGTGTGGCAGAACCCTCACATTACCCTTGAACTAACTAACACCCATAGCTGCACACCTTCTTGGGTAAATAGAGGAATGGAGACCCATACCTGGAGTCATCTGTTTAGTTCCTGCTTTATAGAATGTCTCCTTCAATTTCCATATCCGTTTCCATTGGAAGAACTTTATAGACTCTGAGCTATTGAACGCCATTGTGAAAAATATTCCCACTTTTTCCCTTAGCAGAATGTCAGTGAGAAAATGAGCATTCCTTATTAGACATTGCAGTGGATTGAGGGAGGCTGCAAATCTTTGTCTCTCTGTCCTTTGAGAGGGGTGGTTTGTGTTCCTTCCACTTGAATCTGGTGTGAATGCCTTACCCGTGAGAGGCAGGGAAAGTGATATGCCAGGTGCAGACCAACACCTCACAAATACCCAGCAGCTTCCAGTTTTATACGTTTGAGACTTCGGAATTACTGTGTAAGAAATAGGCTACCCTGAAGGAGCAAACACGTGGGAAGACCATGCAGGGAGCCCCTTAGGCTACATGGAGAAGAGAGGCCTGGTCAACAGCTGTCCTCACCAAGATGCCCACAGTGTGAGGGAACCACATTGAACCCCATCGGCCCAAGTAAGCCCCCCCATGACTGCAGCCCCAGCTGACATCGTGTGAAGCAGAACTGCCTGACTGACCCCAGCCCGCCCACAAAATCATGGGAGGAAACAAAATGGTTGCTGTCTTACTGGATTTGGCAGGGGGTGTGATTGCACAGCAATGGATAATTAAGACAGCTGCGAAAATCTTAACATTTGAGCTTCTCTCAGAATTACCAAAACTAAACTCAAAAACTAAATGTCAAGTCTTATTGTGAAGCTAGAAACCATGTGCTGGTCATCACTGGTGACATAAAAAGAGGGTGGGGCTGGAAGTGGTACTAACCGGGTTGAGAACGGACTGAGCTACTTATGAGCTGTTTGACCTCGATAAGTCACTTGACCTTTGGCTCCTCCATCTTCTCAGCACACAGTTAACATCAGTTTTAAGAAGTTCCGAAGAAGGCCAAATGCAACCATATGAAACGCAGCTTTTTACTGGGTGAGGTAGGATCGCATTTTGCCTCTTCTCTTTGAGCTTAGAGATTGGTTGACCACACGCCATGACTTTCCAAAAGCAAGTACTGTTGTCTCCTGCCTTGGGAAGGCAAGAGGATGTGAGATCTCGGCTATTAAAAAGGCAGTATGTTGTCCATTTGACGTCCAAGAAAAAGTCCTGAGGGTGGTTCTTACCTGCTCAAAGTTTTAAGGCATTTCAGAGGTTCTGCAAAATTTCTGAGTAAGTGGTGACAAGAACAGTGGAGGAGTCACACGGTGAACTTCTGAGAAATCCACCACACTTCATCTTTTCATCACTACCAGTCTGCACTAAGCTGTCAATCCCTGGGGGCGGAAAGTGCAAGGAAGGGAAGGAACTAAGAGCGGAGACTTTTTTTTTCCAGTGATTGAATCTTTGTTTCTGTTCCAGTTTGTGGAGCCCATGGCCCCTTCCTCCACCCCAACATTTTTTGCAGAATCATCCTGTTGCCTAATGGATTCTTTCAGTACTCAGTTGAGTTTTTGTTTATTGGTTTTCTTATTATCTCTCTCCCCGACCAGGATGTCAGCTACATGAAAAGAGAAACCTGTCTGCTATGCTCGCCATGTTTTAACCGTGGTCCCCGGCACAGCACTCTGAACACTCACGAGATACCTGTGCAATGAATGTCTTAGTGTGTCCACACTGTTACAACAAAATGCCGCAAACTGGGGGGCTTATGAACAACAGACATTTATCTCTCACTGTTCCAGAGGCTGAAAGGCTGAGGTCAGAGTGCCCACGGTCAGGTGAAGGCTCTCTTCTGGATTGCAGACTTCTCATTTCCTCACACAGCAGAAGCAGGGAGTTTTCTGGGGGTCTCCCATGGGCACTAATCCCATTCATGAGGGCTGTACTCTCACAACTAATCATCTTTCAGAGGCCCCACCTGCTAATATAATCATCTTTGGGGGGGCGCCTGGGTGGCTCAGTCAGTTGGGTGTCTGACTTCAGCCCAGGTCATGATCCTGCGCTTGGTCGGTTTGAGCTCCCGTGTCGGGCTGTGCTGACAGCTCAGAGCCTGGAGCCTGTTTCAGATTCTGTGTCTCCCTCTCTCTCTGACCTTCCCCCATTCATGCTCTGTCTCTCTCTGTCTCAAAAATGAATAAACGTTAAAAAAAAATTTTTAAAAATCATCCTTGGGAGTCAGGATTTGAGCATAAGAATTTTTGGAAGACACAAACATTCAGGCCATAGCAATGAAGAAATACATAGTCTCTCACACTCTGGCCCCATATCTACCTCTTACTGAGTTTTCTAAGTGGTTAATCCTCTCATACACCCTTTTTTAAAGTTATTTATTTATTTATTTATTTATTTACTTATTTACTTATTTACTTATTTATTTAGAGAGGCAGTGAGAAAGCAAGAGTGAGCATGAGCAGGGAAGGGGTAGAGAAAGAGAATCTCAAGCAGACTCCACACTGTCAGCCCAGAGCCTGATGTGGGCTCAGACCCACAAACTGTGACACCATGACCCGAGCTGAAATCAAGAGTCGGTCATTCAATGGACTGAGCCACCCAGGTACCCCAATCCTCACACACTCTTAAGTTTGAGAACCACCAGACCTAATGCCTGGATCAAACAAGAATGTTTAGGAAAAAACAAGGAGACTGAGAAGGTTTCATGATATTCCAGACCCAAGAAGAAAAAAGGAAATTTTATGCCTACTGGCCCAGGGCTGTTTCCAAACAGACCAACCAGCCCATTGTACTTAGTACAAGCTCAAAACTGGCTAGGAAGGGTACTCCCTCAGTCCCTGCACTGTGAGAACATCCTCCTGAAAGCTCTTTGACACTATTTCTAGGCACATCCAGGGCTATATGACAAACCCTGATCTTGTCCTAACATGTGAGTGCGTGTGTGGCTCTGAGGCTAACCTATTGGATGGCAGAGCCGGCCAGGAGACTGAAGACCGGCTTGTCTGAGGGAGGCGGGCAGTACAGAGGGCCTGGCTTGAGGGCCAGACAGAAAAAGATTCAAATCCAACTTCTAATCACACTCTTTACAACAAGCATATTTTAGAGAGATGAGAGATTGAAATTAAAAAAGAAAGGAGAGGGGCACCTGGGTGGCTCAGCTCATTAAGTGTCTGACTCTTGATTTCGGCCCAGGTCATTATCTCATGGTTCGTGAGTTCAAGCCCCGCCTTGGGCTCTGTGCTGACAGCAAGGGGCCTGCTTGGAATTGTTTCTCTCCCTCTCTCTCTGCCTCTCTCTTTCTCTCAAAAAAATAAATAAACTAAAAAAATAAAAATAAGCAAGATATAAAAAATAAAGGAGAAAATATAGGAGAATTTCTTATAATCCTCAACAGAGGAAGGACTTTTCAGCATGGCCTAAAACTCAGAGGCTGTGAAGGAAAATGACATGTAATTTCAGCCACGTAAAAGAGAAATACTTTCATATAGAAAAGACAGTGTTGGGGGGCGCCTGGTTGGCGCAGTCGGTTAAGCGTCCGACTTCAGCCAGGTCACAATCTCACGGTCCGTGAGTTCGAGCCCCGCGTCAGGCTCTGGGCTGATGGCTCGGAGCCTGGAGCCTGTTTCCGATTCTGTGTCTCCCTCTCTCTCTACCCCTCCCCCGTTCATGCTCTGTCTCTCTCTGTCCCAAAAATAAATTAAAAATGTTGAAAAAAAAAATTTTAAAAAAATAAAAAAAAAAAAAGAAAAGACAGTGTTGGGAAAACACTAGGTTTGCCAAATGAAAACTTAGGGAAAATGTTGGCAATGTGTGTTACCAACAAAGGGTTAATGCTTGTGAGAACAATTCCCACAAATTCAAGACAAAACTGGGCAAAGCAGATTCATAAACAGTCTGCAGAAGGAAATAAGCAGCCCATAGACATGAAAAATATGTTTGAGATTACTAAAAATGAAAGAAATATAAATTAACATAGCCGGAAAACAACTTGTTTTGGCAAACACTAAAAGATTTCTAAGACCCAAGAGAGTGAGATAAAAGGAACCAGGCACAGCTATCATGATCATAAATTGTTAAAACCTTTTTTGGAGGATGAAGCGTCACCATCACGCAAAAATTTGAAGTTGCATTCTGCTTCACCCAGCCATTTTATTTCTAGAAGTTTATCTAAACTGATTGTGGCACAAGTAAACAGCTCTATGTGTATAGTACAAAGCTATTGCTTTTTAACAGCATTTGCAACTCCGAAAACTTTGGACTGATGCTACGAGTCTGTTGTGGGGAAGGCATGGCCCACTTCTTCCATGGAAGAAGAGTCTCGGCCAGTCATTGGCCATTGGCCATTGGCCAGGGGACACATGCATTGAGGAGTCCAACTGGGGTAAATCACAAAACTCGTTGCCTGGCATGTAAGGGAACAGCTTCTCTCTCTCCCTCATAACCCTGATGTGAGACTGTCAAGCCGGGTGCTGCTACAACAGTCATTTCCCACCAGGAGGGGAAGCAAGCTTCCAGAAAAAACAACTTGCAGAGGAGGGCACATCAGAGGAAATGCCGAAGATAACAAGATAACCAGTGAAGCTGGAACCACTGGATTAACATCTGGAAGCTACTTTTTCCATGAACTTCAATTACGTAGGCCAAGAAATCTCTTCACTGTCTACGCCAGTTTGAGTCACTTTCCGATACTTTCTGAAAACCTCACGACATAGCTATTGGTAGGGAAGTAGTTGAGTAAATCATGGCACAGGGGCCTCTGGGTGGCTCAGTCGGTTAAGAGTCCAGCTCTTGATCTCACCTCAGGTTGTGATCTCATGGCGGTAGGATTGAGCCCTGCATCTGGCTCTGTGCTGATAGTGCAGATCCTGCTTGGGATTCTCTCCCCTCCTCTCTCTCTGCCCCTCCCCTGCGCACACACATGCTCTCTCTCCCTCAAAATAAATCAATAAATAATTTTAAATAAATAAATAAATAAATAAAGGCACTGCCATATAATAAAATACTGTGCTCAGGATAAGAAGCATAGGGAACTGTATCACCACTGTTGTGCACAGACTTCCATTAATAAGGAAAATGCTGGGGCACCCGGGTGGCTCAGTCGGTTAAGCCCCCGACTTCGGCTCAGGTCATGATCTCATGGTTCGTGAGTTCGAGCCCCGCATTGGGCTCTGTGCTGACAGCTCAGATCCTGGAGCCTGCTTACGATTCTGTGTCTCCCTCTCTCTCTGCCCCTCCCCCATTCATGCTCTGTCTCTCTCTGTCTCAAAAATAAATAAACATTAAAAACAAAAAGAATAATGTTAAAAAAATAAAAATAAAAAAATAAGGAAAATGCTAGGGAATCTTATGCATGGTATCACCCATTTAGTTAAAAAGATAATCTGTAGAGAGATAGATTAGAATCGTAAGGGTATCATATGCATGGTATCACCCATGTAGTTAAAAAAATAAATTAATCTATATAGAGAGTGATAGATTAGAATCATAAAGGAAGAGAAAGCTTTTATTTCTACCTATATAAACTGGTTTTTTAAGGCTTTAGCAATAAATACCTGTTACTTTAATGTGTGTATATATGTCTGAACATATATTTCAGCTTTAGAGCTCTGAAGTGTTCTGGATACCATCATTTAAAAAGTTAAGGTGTAACAGATGCTAAGGGCATAGTCTCCACATATCTTAGTTTTCACATAAGATCAATTTGCATAACCTTATGCTTATTTAGCTTTTGATCACTTTCTCCAGTTCCTTGTCTGCCTTGAAATAGAACATGTGTCTTGATCTCCAGAAATCTATTTAAAAATAAATAGAAATCCCCTCACAGAGCCTGGCACAAAATGTCCAATCTTGTTACTTCATTTTTCTTGGAGTAAAGGGAGCCCTTCCTGAAATTTATTTTTGCTTGGAGCTCAATGAAACTCCAGTGAGCTCTGACATTATATAGCTTCAAACACCCTAGAAGCAGCAATAGCTCCCTGAGCCCAGCTCAGGAGCTGTGCTGGGGCTCCTGACCCTGGAAATAACACGGTTACAAACACAGCCCCAGGGAAACAGGAGGGGCCCTTTAAGGGAATCTTGGACTCATTCACCCAACCAGCTGTAAAGGAGCCTCGGAAAAATCATTTGGCTGCCCCGCTCATTTTTCAGAGGATTAGTCAAGACAAATCCCTTGGAATTTTCCTTAACTGGATGTTACCTCCTGTTTTCAATATGAAAAAAATAAAAGTGAAGAGCTGCCAATGAGTGGAGTCTTGGGCCACATCCCCGGGATTACTCCAGGCCAAGTTTTCCTTCTTCAGGGGTGGGAGAACTGAGAAGCAGGTCAGTCAGGGCTTCAGTGTCCCCAGAAACCAACAGCCTGGGGCTCTGAGTGGGCTTCAAGGCCTCTTTCCATCCCAGCTCACACCTCTGTTTCATTTTACAATGATGAATGTTACACACACACACACACACACACACACACTTTGATCTTTTTTAAGTTTATTTATTTATTTTGAGAGAGACAGAGACAGTGTGAGTTGGTGAGGGGGAGGGGGGGCAGAGAGAGAGGGAGACAGAGGATCCCAAGCAGGCTCTGCTCTGCACTGTCCTTGCAAAGCATGACACAGGGCTCAAACTCAAGAACTGTGAGGTCACGACCTGAGCCAAAATCAAGAGTCAGACACTTAACCCACTGAGCCACCCAGGAGCCCCAACTTTGATGTTTTTGACGGGCCTTCAATAAAGCTTTAAATTGTTGTCAGTTATTATTGGTTTTCAGGGTAGCAGCTCATCTAAATGAAACGCTGAACAAGGCTTGGCTTTGAAGCTGTCTTACCCAGATGTATGCACATCTATGTATGCGTAGGTAATTTCAGAAATATTCCCATGCATATCATGTGTGCTACAGAGACTCAGGGAAGACATCCAAGTCCATGAATTTTCACACAAGGGGGCAATGTTCTATTGGGTTTTTTGAAATGTTTATGAAGCACGAAAGAAACAAAATGTCATGGTGCTCACGTCTGGCACACAGGAGCACTCAACAAATATTTGTGGGATGACCGAATGACTTTGCTCTGGGACTCACGCAGATGACTTGGGCCCTGGTTTCCTCTCTACCAATAGAGACAATCACACCCACTCTGTGGGATGGTGGTCAAGGCTGAGGTGAAATGCTTTGTCAAGGAAAGGCATGCTGTGAATATAAGACACTGGGAATGGAGGGGTAGCCAACCTTGGTGTCCCGCTCTGCCTACTGGAAACCAGCAGATGATCTGAGGTGAACTTTCCAAGGAACTGCACAACCACCCTCCACTCTTATCTCCCCTAGAAGCACATCTCCCCTGTAGTCAGGCTGCCTTATCAGTGTCTCCACATGGCAGGCTCAGCCAGCTTTGTGCTTGTGTTCATGCCGGGATCCTTTGCCAAAATGAGTTTCCTGGCCCTCTGCCTGCTTAGCAGAGTTTACCCTCCCTTTAAAGTCCAATCGTCAGTTCATCTTTCCAAGAAGCCTTCAAACCATCTCTCTCTCCTGTCCTCACCTGTGCCCGCCACCCTCCCTGTGAGCAGGCAACTTTCCCTGGTTGCCACCCGAACAGAAGGCAGGTGCCAATGTAGCCACCAGGTTGATTGTCAAAGCGCGCATCCTAGAAGCCTTGACTTTTAAGTCTGGCCCTGGAGTGAGAACAGAGTTTTGTTTTTATTTTTGCTTTTATTTGTTGTAATTCAAGAAACATATCCTAATAAATCAAAAGCCCAAAGCCTAGAAGCCCGGGGCATTGAGTTTATGTCATAAACCAGACAGGGAGTACACATCTGAACCAGCACATAACACAAGAAGTATGAGGACATATGACTGGGTTTGGGACTGCAGTGGAAATGGCATGGGAGGGATGCCAGGAGGAATCTGCATCTTGATGCCCAGACAAATCTCGCGTTGAAGCCCTACCTCCAACATGGAACCTGTGGACGGGGAGCAAGGGGGCTGGGGTAAAGGAGGCCTGAGGGAAGCCTCAGAGTTCCAGTAGCTTCAGTGGGCTCGGATAAGTTCCTTGGCTACCCACCCTTCCCCACAAAGCACCTGCCTCATGAGACCAGGGACAAAGCAGGACACCCAATGACCAGGTCGACGGGCATCACAGGCCAGCATCCACTGTGGGCAGCACTGGGACAACAGGGGAGAAGAGGCAGGTGGAGAATCTTGAACTGGTCTAAATACTTGAGGAAACATGTGAGACTGAGAGGGCCTGAGTTCTCTCCAATTAGAAAGACTGGATTTTTCCAACATCTGCACAAGTAGGGATTCATGAACTAAGATTAGTTACAGAGAAAGAAAGTTCCATTTGGGTGTAATGTCACCCTCCTATCCAGTAGCTACCCACATCCCCTGGGTGACCAGCCATCCCAGTTTGCTCAGGACTGACCCAGAATTAACACTGAAAGTCCCTTGGCCCAAGAACTTCTTCAGTCCCAGGCAAGCCGGGACAGCTGGTCACCCTGCCTGGTGCTAATGTAGCCTCTTCTCAGGATGTCCCAGCTTGAATGAGAAGCAGAGACTCTGTCGATATTCAGAATATGTTCACTGGACCAGCAAAGGTGACTGTAGCTATCCCTACACTGAAGTCTGATGGGGGTTGGAGTGGGGGGGCGTGGAAACTACTGTTAAACAAATAATTAAAATACGGTGTGATAAGGGGAAACACAAATTAGCACAATGAGCTAGAACTGCACATCATGGCTAAAATCGAAGATTGACAACTGGAACCTCATACGCACTCATGGGAACATACGGGAAGCAACCGCTTTGGGAAAAGTGATACTTTTTTTATAAAACTATAAACTATACAATTATAAACTACCCTTTAACCCAACGAGTCTAATCTTAGATATTTTCTCAAGAGAAATAAAGCCATGTGCCCACAAAGGACCTGTACTTTATAGCAGCCTTAGTCACAACAGGCAAAAACTGGGGAAAGCTCAGGTGTGGGAAAGCTGGCAAACAAAGTAGGGCATATTTGTACAATGGAAAAGTGCTCTTGAAAAAGGAGGGACCTACACACACGTGGATGGATCCCCACAACCTTATGCTGAGTGTATATGACACGCCAGGAGAGACAAAGCTAATCAGAAATCATAGAAATCAGATCAGTGGTTTTACAGGGCTGGGCTGGGCAGTGGTGGCCAGGCAGGGGCACAGTGGAACCTCTCCACATGTTGGAAATCCTATATCTTGCCTGTGGTGGTTGTTACATGGGTTTTTATATTCGTCGGAGCTTATCAAACTGCACGCTTAAAATGGATGCATTTTCCTGTTTGTAGATTATACCTTAAACGAGTTGATTTTTACAAAATCAGAATGAGAAAATAGAACATGATGCCATAAAACACTGTAACAAGCATGCACACCAAGGGGGTGAAAGGAGCCTTGGTCACTGGGCTGGGCCAGAAAAGTCAAGGAACCGTGCCGACCGGGAAAGAGGAGGAAGCACACTCCTGCAGAGACCATCCATACGTGCAAGGAAGCACAGGAAGAATGGTGGGCTGCAGAATGGCACAGAAGGGGTTGGGAGGAGCCCACTGTGAGAAAAACGAGATCTGAAAGGTAGGTCCGGAAGAGTTTGGGAAAAGTCTCACGGGCGCTGCCTCTAGACTAATGTTGCTCAATCATGATGTTCTGATTCACGGACAGAGCAGCTGGGTAGTGTTACTGTGGCATACAAGTGGCATGTTACTAATCGGGACTCAGTCAAGGAGATCCCTGCAATGTCTCGTTCCTCATGTGCAGGCTGCTGTGTTTTCTTAAGGGAGAGAGAGAGAGGGCACTCCCTCTGAGTGGGACCTTCCCCGTGCTGCAGGGTAATGCACAGTCAGGGGCCACTGCTGTTGGCAATGGCTGGGAAGAGATCCATGCTTCAGAAAGACCAGTGAGTAGGCTGGTACGATGGTCCCCCAACCCCAAGGTATGATGGGGTTCGGGTTAAGGCAGTGGAGGCATAGGGAAAAACACACATGTATGTTTTGGCAGCAGATACAGCAGCATTTTGTAAGATTAAGAGCACTAGGAAGTTGGGTAAACCATGAAGCGCTGACTTGGTGAGTAACCAGGCCATCCATCACTCGGGACAAGATGGAGAAGAGGGAGGGCGGTCCAGGAGCCAGTGGTCTTGCGTCCTGTGACACTACTGACAGTAGCCCGTGTTCGTGATCTCTGCTCTTAACCGAAGTCAGGACAAAACTGTCCTTGGGGCTGTCTGCAGGACATATTTGCTCCCTATCAGGCAGGCTTCCTGGAAGCATAACCCCCAGTGTACCCCATGACCCACTTCAGACCAGGGACGAGAGCACCAGTCCGGGTGAGAGAGGTGCCCACAGGCTCTCACGGTCCAATACTCACATCGCTCCGCAAACATGCGTGGCCCTGATTACTCCATTCACTCTGTGCTGTGCAGATCTAGCCTAATGCCCCTTCAGAAGTTCAATACGAAGTCCCACCCTCAGTGACAGGCAATGGGTCCTAACAATTAGAAACAAGCTATTCTGTAGGATAGGACACCGTAGGGTTCTTGCTTCCGGGTGTGTATCAATAAAACCTGGCACGCTGGGGAGTTATGTAATCAGATTCTCCCAGGGCAGAGTTTTCTGGAAGCGAGTTCAGAGTCCAAACAGTCTTGCCCCTGTCTCTATATCATTACTCACCAAACTTCCTTGTGGAGATGGAAAGAACAGGCACAAAATTCTGAGGTACAGATCACGTATGATTCTTTGCAACAAAACTAGGCAGGAGCAGAAACCCACAATTCAAAATCACAGTCCAGAGAAGTCTAAGGCGAGAGTATTGTTTTTAGTTGGGGAAGGGATGCCCACCCATGCATCCGGTAAACAATTCCCAAGGGACATGGGTTCGGAGGAAGGAGCTACCAGGTAGGGTTGCTTCCCTAAGCCCTGAAACCTAGCGTGGCGGTAAGTCTGTCACACAAGATCAGAGTGTGCCATGACTCAGAATTTACTTGGTTTCTCAGAAAGAAGGAGCTCTTTGTCCCCTTGACTCAGCCTTCCCTTCTGGGAGCAGTCCTCCGCCTCAGATGCACTGAGCTCCTTACCCCACTGTCCTCGCAGTCCCTCCTCTGGCCCTGCCCACCTGACCTGGAGCCCCCGTCCCTGCTCTGTGTGTGCACGTGCACGTGCATCAGGACCCCCACCCTGGCCGGATGCCTCAAGGGGCAGCCACCCCTCTCGGGGGCCCTAACTCTCCCTCTGAGATGTTTGTGTTTCCTGCCACCTTTCCCTGTGGCAGGATCAGAAGCAGCTGGAGAGAGCAGGTGTGGACTCCCAGCACCCCCAGGGTCTGCCGCCCCTGCTGTGGACAGCAGCGGGCCTGGGATTTGGGCTGTGACCAGAGAAGGAAAGGACACTTCAAGACTCTTCTGGGCTATCAGTTTTATCTGTCGAAAAATAATAGCTGGGCTTATACTGTCAGGAAGAGGAGAGGAAATAACATTTGTTAGGTATTCAGGGCTTAGTTACTTATCAGCCAATTCTTTTTTAAAACGTGATTACTGGTTTCCTGGACCAGACAAGCTTTGGAGCCGAGCTTCTCCCGGCAGTGGGAGGGATAGAATCAGGAAGCCATGTGCGAGTGACAAGACTTCAGGCCCAGGCTGAAGCTGCCACTTCCTGGGGACCTTGGGCAAATTGTCTAGCCTTTCTGTGCCTCAGTTTCCCTATCGGTAAAAGAGGAATGATGGATAGTGATGGAAACTAAGGCACAGGGTTCCTGTGGGTACCACTCGCTCGCTTGTGTATGGATGAGCACCTATTGTGTTCGGTCACAGTTCTAGAGGATTGTTCTGTATCAGGGAATAAAACAGACAGAGATTCCAGTCCCTACAGAGAAGGAGGGGGGCGGGAAATAGAGTGGTTGGCGGGGTGGGGCAGGGACTTGGGAGAGGCAAACAGGTACCCAAGGCCCAAAACTGATGGTGGCATTGCACACGGCCGGCACTTGCAAGGCCTTGACAGTGAGTGCCTCCTTCAGGGGTGCTCCCTGGGTGCCTGCAACTAGGTCAGGTGCAGGGAAGGGTTGATCAAGGCAAGCAGAGTACCTCATAAAGCCCTTAATAACTGTTAGCTGCTCTTAAGAGAAGCAGAAAAGCTCTGAAATAAAAACATAAATTCTCTGGGGTGCCTGGGTGGCTCAGTCAGTTGAGCATCCAACTTTTGGTTTTAGCTCAGGTCATGATCTCATGGTTTGCGAGTTGGAGCCCCGTGTGGGGCCCTGCGCTGGCAGCACAGAGCCTGCTTGGGATCCTCTCTCTCCCTCTCTCTCCCTGCCTCTCTGTCTCTCTCTCTCAAAATAAATAAATACACTTTAAAAATACATACAAATTCTCAAACGTTTCAATAGGAGCAAGCTATTTAGTGTTGGAGCAAATAGCTGGACACATCTCAAAGCGTGGGTCCCCAGCTCCGGCTGCATCTGAGAGAGGCCAGGGGGGAAGCAGGCATAGATGCGAACATATCCAAAGGAAAGCATTAATGCTGGAGCACAAGCAACCCCCGAGATTTTGATTCCATTGGTGTGGGGCGGGGCCTCAGCGTCCTGCTTGAAAAACTCGCCCAGGGGACTCTAGTGCAGGATCAGGGTTGAGAACTACTCCCCAGGATGAGGTGACGTTTGAAATCATAACAGCAATCACCCCATGGGAGCACACTATGTGCCGATCACTTTGCCAAAGGCTTTACGAGAATCATCTCATTCCGCCCCGCCTCACCTGGTTCTACCGGGTCAGTCGTAGTATCATCCCCATTTCACAGAGAAGGAAACAGAAACTTCAAGATTTTATGTAACTCTCTCAAAGTCAGGCAATTCACCACCTTCTGCTGCCTCTCCGCCACAGCCCAGACAATAACTCATGCTTTTAATGGGTCTACTAAGTTTTCAGGGAACGATCAAATGTGCACGATGAGTTCTGCTTAAGAACACAAGACACCGCTCTGGAAAGCAGTGTGGAGGTTCCTCAGAAAATTAAAAATAGACCTACCCTATGACCCAGCAATAGCACTGCTAGGAATTTATCCAAGGGATACAGGAGTACTGATGCATAGGGGCACTTGTACCCCAATGTTTATAGCAGCACTCTCAACAATAGCCAAATTATGGAAAGAGCCTAAATGTCCATCAACTGATGAATGGATAAAGAAATTGTGGTTTATATACACAATGGAATACTACATGGCAATGAGAAAAAATGAAATATGGCCTTTTGTAGCAACGTGGATGGAACTGGAGAGTGTGATGCTAAGTGAAATAAGCCATACAGAGAAAGACAGATACCATATGGTTTCACTCTTATGTGGATCCTGAGAAACGTAACAGAAACCCATGGGGGAGGGGAAGGGAAAAAAAAAAAAAAAAAAAAAAGAGGTTAGAGTGGGAGAGAGCCAAAGCATAAGAGACTGTTAAAAACTGAGAACAAACTGAGGGTTGATGGGGGGTGGGAGGGAGGGCAGGGTGGGTGATGGGTATTGAGGGGGGCACCTTTTGGGATGAGCACTGGGTGTTGTATGGAAACCAATTTGACAGTAAATTTCATATATTAAAAAATAAATAAATAAATAAATAAATAAATAAATAAATAAAAAGAACACAAGACACCGTGTAATTTATTTTACAAAGATAGACATGCAAAATAGTTACAAATTTCCAAAACTGGGTGTTCAGAGCAGTGAGCTCTGATTCCTGGAAAATGCACTTAAGAGCACATTCCTGGATGATGCCCAGTAAGTGAGATGTGCTTGCTCCGGAAGGATGAGTCAGGGTAGACAAGAGGCAGGGGGCTTGTCAAGTCTGACGCACCAGAGATTGAGCAGGGCGCCGCTTTAGAAACAGTGGTCTCCTCCCTGAACCACAAGGTGATGTTTAAGAGGAAACCTAAGTTTCCGGAGGGGAGTTAGCCAAGTCACAGAGGAACCCCCGAATCTGGGAAGCCACACAGGAAAGAAAATGTTGAACGGAAAGGAGGCTCTGGCCACAGTGTCCTGATGCAGGACCATGATAATTAAAAAGAAGCATTGGCAGCCACCCCAGAGCGAGGCTCCTGAGGAGAGGCAGAAGACAGCTCCCCTGCAGTTCTGGGGCGAGGGTGGTCCCTGAAGATCTGAAGCTGGGGTGCCAACACGCTGTCAGCATGGCAGAGGATCAGTTCCATGGTTCACTCTCTTCTCCTGCCAAACCATCACTGCAGAGTCCCCGTCTGCCACTTACTAGCTGTGTGACCTTTGGCAAGTTACTTAACCTTTCTGAGCCTCAATAGGCGATAGCTAATACTACCGCTTCCTGTTATTAAAAGTGGATGAGTTTTTATAGGATTGTGTCATGCGCAGCCAATCACCAGATAGCACTGTGTTGGGCAAACTTTTCCTATTAAATACCAGATGGTAAGTATTTTAGACGTTGTGGGCCAGGAAGCAAATATATATTTGCTTCGGAAGGCAGGCACGTGTTTGGGCCCAAATGCGTCTGTTGGAGACAGTCTTGGGAAGAAGAGCAACCTGTGCGTCAGATCAGTGCGGTGGGGGAGTTGAAGGAGACTGAGACCCTTCTGAGACCCCACACCCTCTCCTCCTGCACTCAGGCAGCCCCCTAGAAGAGAGGTCACTGAGGCTCCAGCTCCCAGACTGGGCAGTGCCCAACCACATTGGGAGTAGAGTGGGGAACAGGGTAGGGGAGGACACATCACCTTGGCTTCACAGTGCTCACCAGTTACCCCCAGAGCCATACAAATACAGGTGATAGGTGGCCCTTGGCCTGAGGGCCGCAGTTTGCCGACCCTTGACGCAGCAGGAGAAGCCTAAATGTAACCCAGTTGTGAGTTGTGGGGTGTGATCAGTGAGCACACCCTCACCGGCATTCTCCAGAGCAGGACCCCGTTAATGGGTTATGAAAACACTTTAGTGGATCACTCCTGGCACTTTTTTTTTAATACAAGAAAGAGAATGGAATATACCCAGGTTTTCAGTGGCATCCCTCTATATGGACGTGTGTTCTGGGTGCAATGTCAAATGTGTCTCTTACTGAGGATTGGACTCTCGGCATACTTTTTGGCTTCTGTATCCCTCAAGAAGGGAAGTTCTCCCATCTATTCATCAAATATGCATGGAACGCTATGATAAGTTCTTTGAGGAAAGGGGTCAAGTCATAATCTTCTGATTACCCTGACACCTACCATGTTAGCTGGTGGGGAGAAAGTGATGGGAGGAAAGGGAATCTGCTGGCATGTGCAGCCAATGCATATTCCTGGAAGGACCCTGGCGAGGGGCAGATCTTTGCTGGTAACCCCCCCACCATGGGCCTTACGGGCTTTTACAAGCAGAACTTCTTACAGAGACTCCTCTGTGTTCAGAGGAACCCTAGGGTTCCTTGATGTGCTTTGGAGGCACACAGGCTCTTGCCTTCCCTCCCTGACTTCAGCCAGAGTAGCATTGCGTTTTCCTTCCATGTTTTGAGATGTCCTGTACATTTTCTTCTGACCCCAGGGCTCCAGTTCCCGAACATTAAACACCAAGCTGCTCATAGATGCACATTTATGTATACACGAAGCCAAGAACCCCCTCCCACCAACCTTCCAGTAATTGCTCTTGACCCACAGGGGAGGGAAGGCCTTGCCCTCATAAGCAAACAAACTTCAAAGAGCTGTTTGAGAAGGAAAACAGGTCATGTGTACTTGAAAAAAGGTCAAAGGACATTTGATAACAGGGGGAGTGATTATTTTTTCTGGAGTACACAAGGGAACGTGGCATAGAAGATCTATGGAGAGGTTATGAGGTCTGTGCAAGCAAGGAAAACTGCAACTCCTTTTGGTCAGGTGAGTTTATGGTGGGGGGATGGGGGGAGTCTGGTTTCCTAAGCAGGATATGAAATAAGTTACCCCAAATTTACAACTGAAGCAACTCTGTCTGAGGTTGGGAGATGCAGAGAAGGAGTCAGGGTTCCAGCGGGGCCCCAGCCAGCATGTGACACTGGACAAGAGGGTCAGGTGACACCTCGGCCTCTCCACCTACAAACCCAGCGTAAGCTCATCTATCTGTCTCTCAAAGTGAAGCAGTGCATGTGGGATCATTTGAAGCCTTTCGATAGCTATGGTATCATGTTATTCATTTTCTCCCAGTCATTTGTTTCCGGGTCTGGAAGGAAAACCTCACAAAAAAAGGGGAATTTTGATTAATACCAATTCACTGAGTTCTCCGCATAGCCCTGAGAAAGTGGTAACTCATTTCAGTTCTCAAGGGGCTTTCCTAGCAAGGGAGGTGTCCCTGGTGATTCCACACCCTCATTTCTGAAGAGGAAAAAGAATCACTTTCTACCACAGCCGCTGTATCGGACAAACCATTCATCTGAACAGTATGATGCCCAACAGAAGTTAAATGATGTAAATGACCACCACGTTTCATAGGAACACACCAGCCCGTGATTTGGGCCAATAAGAGACACACTGTAAGGCTTTGTGAGTCTTCAAGAATCAAGTCCAAGCTGGGGCGCCTGGGTGGCGCAGTCGGTTAAGCGTCGGACTTCAGCCAGGTCACGATCTCGCGGTCCGTGAGTTCGAGCCCCGCGTCAGGCTCTGGGCTGATGGCTCGGAGCCTGGAGCCTGTTTCCGATTCTGTGTCTCCCTCTCTCTCTGCCCCTCCCCCGTTCATGCTCTGTCTCTCTCTGTCCCAAAAATAAATTAAAAACGTTGAAAAAAAAAAATTAAAAAAAAAAGAATCAAGTCCAAGCTTTTCATTTTGACCTAACTTTCTACTTTGGGCTCTGGATGCAATTCACCATAGGGACTAAAAATCTCAGGAAGGGAGAAAGCTCTCCAGATATCCTTAGAGGAGGAGGAAGTGGGGACCAGATTCAGGGCCTGCCTGAGTTTATGACCAGCCAAACATCTTATTGACCCCACATGTGTCTATACCCACCTGTAATCGTAGCACAATGCTACAGTCCCAGGGAAACAAGTACATGATGGAAAGCAATCACCAAACAATGTACCTACATGACAGGCTTCGGAAACAAACCAGAAGAATATTCTTCTCACTATGTTAAGAAATAAGGAAGCTGATACAAAGAAGAACACTTTATGAGCTGTGGAAAGAATGAGGACATGTGACTCAGGCCTGATCAATCAGATTGTATCATGCTCATGACCACAGTGACTAGCCCAGAGAGGATCATAGGACATAGTTGAACAGAAATATCATACAAAATGATCTTTTCTCATGTGAATTGCTGTCCAAATATAACGTACACCTTGAGCTACCCGTGGCTGATATGCCTACATGCAGGGAACACATTCAAGAGACAAAGATAAGGCATCCTGATGGCCCCTGGATTCAGCCATGCCTGATGCTATTCTGTTCCTGGGTTTTACTTAACTTCACTATCTTTTGAACCAATAGACTCTCTCTCTCTTCTCTTCCTCTCTCCCCCTCCCTCTCTCATATGCTACTTTGAGATAAGTTGTCACTTGCAAATAAAACAAACAAACAAACAAACAAACTACTGATAGATCTTTCTCAAGAGAAGTTTGGGGCATTTCCAGAGGCATTGGGCATACTTGTATCGCTACCCAATAAAAGCTGTTCATATAAAAAAAAATTACTAATAAAAGAACTTAGTTATGAGTGAGATTATATGTAAAAGCTTTATATTTTTATTCATGTGTATATTTTGACTATGATTCAAAAAGAAAACAAAAATGACCTAAGTGAAAAACATGTAACTTAGAAATCTTGAAATATTATCTTTATAAACATGTCAGTGAGAGAAGTTGCCGGCTCATTCAATACAAATGCAAAGTTAATCCTTGGTCAAAAGTAGTCAAACAGGGGCTTTCCAAATTGGGATGTATAATAGGATTTTGCTGCTCTGAATGCCATCCAAAGGAAACATTTCCAAAACACAGAATGCTCAGTGGACCCACTCAACCGTTCAATTCAAGAAGAGAAAAATGTTTATTGCTGTTAAGCTATAAAAACACGTCCAAGAAACTAAAATCAAATGTTTTCTGGAAAATCAATTTGCTACTTTGCTCTCACTAAGATGTTTTAATAATAGAACGCCTGTGAAACCATGGCTCTGAATTCTAGTCTACTGTTGCCGGTGGGCCGGGATTCTTCTGTCACCCTCGTTCACTATGGGGTCCTTGAGATCTGTCACCATCACAAGCATGAACGATGCCACGAGGCAGACGCTGCCACAGGCACCGTCCAGACTCTGACCCAGCGAGAGACATATTCTGCTAGAGAAACCCCAGAGGGCAAACGTAATCATTCTTGCCCAAGGTCAGAGAACTATTCAAGGGAGAAGCTGGAATGATAGACCCCAGTGGGGTGTCCCCAGCCCCATTCGCCACGGGTCTCATTTAGAAATGATGAAGAAAATCCACTTGGTAAGTGTATCAGCCCCGAATCATTGTCATCCTCACCTTGGCATGTCAGAATAGAGCCAAGGCCACATGATCATCCTCCCCGGTGCTGTGACACTTGGGCCACTGGGATGACCCATGACCCATGACAAGAGTCTGCAGATCCTATTGCTCTGTAACTGTAAGTCAAGGAATGTTCTGCAAGGATCTCGTGGGTCACTAAGGGACGCTTATTTTACAGAGGGGAAAATTGAGACCCAGAGAGGGGAAGTGATTGTTCAAGGTCACACAGCCACGCCTGGTCACAAAGCTCAGACCCAAACCCAGATCTCACTCACCTTGCCAGAGCACTCTGCCTCTTGAACTTTTCTACCTTCCCACATGTTTGCCTTCCACCTGGTGCCCAATGGCAGGACCTCCCGTTCATGGTTAATCCTGCAGGGTGATAGATGTGCAGACTCGCAGGGGCTCTTCCTGACCCCAGCTCCCCCAGACTCTGGAGACATTTGCTGTACCTGTAACATAGGGATATTTTTTTCATTTTTTACATTTACATCTACATAAATACCTATAGGGAAAGGCAAAAGAGATCATATCCCATAAAATGGTAGCCCAAACTCTGTCCCTCTCTCCACCCCCATCCCTGATCAAGCTTTTAGCATTGCTCACATCCCTGTCTGTGACTCATACTGAAGATGTGGTGTCCTTTGCCCAGTGCAACTGCCCCGAAGTACCTCCAGAAGTGGGAGGTGGTGATAGCTCACAGCAGCTAAGCCCAAACCAGCCAAACTGATAGAATTCCCTTCAGGTGGTGCTCTGCCTGAATTAGCTGCCGTCTCTCAAATGATTCCAAGCTGAGAACAATCGAGAAGCAAACCAGAAAGAAAAGCAGCGATTACATCATGGCTTTGGGTACAAAGTTACCGAGGTTGGGCTTGTCGAATCCAAGTAGCAAAAAGGGACTCATCACCGCAGGACCAGAAGGCAAGCGCCCTGCAAAATGGCTGTCCTCTGGAGTACTGGGAGAAAGAACAACTGAAGTCTCCGATGGCCAGGGGTCAGGGGGTGTGAGGCAGGGGGAAAGGAGACAAACCGTCCTGAAGTGGTTTGGGGCCGCACGTATGCTTCAAGCGCACAAGAGTAGGGGAATGATTCCTCACCTCGCTGTCCAGATTAACAGAAGACTCTCACCGAGCCCCTAAGTCAAGCCGGCTGCTTGTCTATGACTGAGCGTTGACACCGAGTGTGTGAGGCGGTCAGAGGACATGATCCTGTGAAGAGTGTTTGCCTAGATGCCTGATCAGAGTGGGCAGCCAAAAAATGTCAGGTCTGTCTGTGCCCATCATATGTGGCTGGGTAGCCAACTGCCTGTTAGGTTGACAGCAGGTTCTCTGATCTGAAAGCCTGAAAGGGTTACGGGGAGCCGTGTGCTGTAAAGGCCAGATGCACGGAGCCTCCCAGTAGCAGGGAAACCTGTGGCCTGTGCTGATCATGCCATCACTTCCCCTTCCCCATGCACCTACGGTGAACATGGAATTAAATGTATGAATTGAGTAGTTCATTTGTTTTCCCCCTTGAAAGAGCCTTCTTTGGGTAATTAGATACTTAAAAAACTGTTCTGGGGCGTGGCATAAAGACGGTCTTGCGTGCTGGCAGGGAGGGCCTAGAAAACCCTCCTTCCGTTGGCAGACGGGGAGCAAGGTCGGCGCTCAGATATTCTCATGTCTTCATAGGGTTCACACTGGGGAGGAAGCTAATGATTCTGGACCAACAGGTCACCACCACCCTCACACACACACACACACACACACATACCATCCCCTCCCAGGAGAAGCCTACACAACTGACCTGTCAGTTCATCAAAGCAGACCCTGATAGCCACCCCAGAGATGATGGCCTTGATGAAATGACAAATCTGAATGGGACTGGAGGCTCATCTTATCCCACTAGAAGCTGAGCTGGGAGCTGATTCTGCAGGTCTGAGTTAGCTGAAGGCAAGAACAAGCTACCATCACCCCCTGAGTTCTAGAGGCCTCCCCTGTCCATCCAGGTCACTTAGCAGGGAGCATCCATTTTCACATAGTTGCCTAGTCCCTGTCCCTTGACCCCATGTACAGCTTTATGAGTGGTGGGGCTCCTCCAGTAGACCAGATGTTCTGTGCCCTGCCCCCAGTGCAGGGTGAGGAACACGCCAGAGCTTGTGTGGGCTCTTAACCAAGACGTGTGTGGCAGCTTGCCCCGCCTCTGAATGTCCCCAGAGGCACACTCTTTCTGAGTATTTACTTCTGCTTTGTGTCATTTTTCTGTTTCCTCAATCTCTTTCTTTTTTGTTTTAATTTTTTTAAGTTTATTTATTTATTTTGAGAGAGAGAGAGAGGGAGAGAGTGCATATGCAAATGCAAGCAGGGAGGGGGCAGAGAAAGTAGAGAGAGAGAATTCCAAGCCATTTCTGCGTGCTGTCAGTGCAAAGCCTGATGCGGGCCTTAAACTCACGAACTGTGAGATCATGACCTGAGCTGAAATCAAGAGTCAGGCCCTTAACTGACTGAGCCACCCAGGTGCCCCTCCTTAATCTCTTCCAGCGGACTCTTCACATTACAGTCAATGCTACCTGCTTCAGGCAGCCACTCCCCTTTTTAAAAGAGCAGATTTGGGGCGCCTGGGTGGCTCAGTCGGTTAACCGGCCGACTTTGGCTCAGGTCATGATCTCACGGTTTGTGAGTTCGGGCCCCGCATCGGGCTCTGTGCTGACAGCCTGGAGCCTGTTTCAGATTCTGTGTCTCCCTCTCTCTGACCCTCCCCTGTTCATGCTCTGTTTCTCCCTGTCTCAAAGATAAATAAAACGTTAAAAAAAATTTAAAAAAAAAAAAAGAGCAGATTTGAATCCTCTCTCTACTGAGAGGCCAGATAAACAAGTATCAGAGGGCAAATATACTCTTGAGAAGACCAGAGAACTCTCCTTTGTGGAAGAGATCAAAAATCCAGAAAGGAGCAAAGTTCCACAAAGACCACAAACCTTTTGAGCATCTGTAACTAGGATGTTAGAACATCAGAAACAATGGAGGAGACAGCCATGCAACAATACGAAGGGCCCTTCCAAGAGTCCACTCAATAGAGTCAGCCCAGAAAACATTGTTCTCCACCTACGTGAGAGCCCTCTCAAATCTGGTCCCCCTGTGCTGCAGGCAGCTTTCGCTGGCCCTTTGTAGAAGGATGCTTTGCAGAAGCCACTAGAAGAGCCTCCCCTCATGAAGGAGCACCCAGCTTGAGCCTACAGTATTTGACCTTTCATGCAAAAGCCAACAAGAGAGCAAAGGTCTCCACACCAGCCCCAGCACACAGTGTGCACACAGTCACAGTTAAATAAATAAAATGAGTGAGTGAGTGCATGAGAACAGAAGGATCTAGAACACTAGAAACACAGTTAGTGGAGCCCATAGGATTCTGTTGGTAGGACCCAGTCCTTTAAAGATGATCCTTAGCAATACAGAGAATCTCTGTAACTGCTGTGTCAGATGAATTAAAATTGAGAAATGGAGTGGATCGTGCGGAATGCAGAAGCTGTCGAAGGTTAACCAGTGAAGAGGACCAGGGGTAGGACAGACACATCACCATCGCTCTCTAGGGCAGAGACTGTGGCCAGTTCTTCCATGGGGAAGTATCAGTGGTTAATGTCAGGATGATACTGTGCATACATTTTGGCGCTATTCATATTCATGTGGACTTTTGAGGCTCTGGATGTGGTTATCAAATACTTTTTGTGTTTCTTATGAAGTCCTGAGCCCAAGGACTTCTTTAGGCATCAGTGAGGAGGTATAGCTGAACCAGGTGATGGCAACATCTGTAGGCCCAGGGCATAGAGAGGACAGAGAGAGCAATGTTTGCAAAAATAGGGCTGGGATAGGGCCAATTCAGTAAGGTGCTGCATCTTACACAGGGATGTTATAGCATCAGCAGGAGCCAGCCTCCAATATGACCCTCCCCAGATGATCCTCACTTTAACTAGTATCTATGCCCTTCTACCTTAACTATTAAATCAGGACTGGCCTACAGAAATAACAGTAGGTGACCCCTAAGCTAGGTCATAAAAGGCATGTAGCTTCCACCATGGTGTTTAGGATCACACATTCCAGAGGAAGCCAGCTGTATGTTATGAAGACACTCAAGCTGCCCTGTGGGACATGTAGATGGTGAGGAACTGAGATCCCCTGCCAACCACCAGCATCGACTGATCAGCCATGAGTTATCTTGGAAGCGGAACTTCCAGTCCCAGTCAAGCCTTCAGATGACGGCACCCCTGGCCAGCATCTTGACTGCAACTTCATGAAAGGCCTGAGCCAGAAAGCAGCCAAGCCAACACTCCCGAATTCCTGGCCCTCAGAGACAGTGGGCTAATAAATAGTTGTCATTGTTCAAACAAGGAAAACTTATTAAACAGCAGTGAATAACTAATGCAGTGTCTCTTTTAGCCGTGGAGAAGGTATTTTTCATTCCATTCCAAACTCTTAACTCTATTAACTGAATAGTTGAGAGTGGCAAATAAATGGCCCATGTACGCACTACCCCAGCCCCCCTCATATTCAGACAATACAGGAGACAATTTTGGAAGACAAAATGAAAAAACTAAACAATATATGTGTGTGTGCATATTATGTGTATACATGTATTATACATGTATATGTACACATTTATATATATATATGTATACACACACACACATATGTGTATTCTCTCTTTCTCCTACACACACACATAATAACGGTACAGTAAAACTTTGGATTGCAAGTAACTTGTTCTGTGAGCGTTCTGCAAGACAAGCAACATTTCTAATAAATTTTAACTTAATAAGCGAGCGATGTTTTGCAAAACAAGTAGTATGTGACATTGAATGTCACAGGATCACAAGTGAGCCAAAGGTGCTTGAAATTTGCTTTCATGTATGAATGCTTTGAATTACAAGCACTGTTTCGGTTTCCAGAACGAATTATGCTCGCAAACCAAGGTTTTACTGTACTGAACTAGAACTCTGGTGATTTGGGGTTTACTTTGATCTGCATAAAATGGGTAAAATTTGATGCATGAAAGGTACTTTAAGGGAAAGGAGTGTATGCCATCCAGGAGAGCTTTGACTAAAGTTAAGTGTGTGTTGATTACATATCTAGAAGGGACGTGTTCAGGAGCCAAACCAGGAAAACCAGGTGACCCAGGAACACAAGGTGCTGTGAATTTGGCTAGGCTCGCTCCTAACATTTCTGAGCTTTAAAATGAGACTACAAACAGGGACCACATACTATGTGTCTGGACATTTCTATGGTATTTAATATACACCTAGAAATGTTATGTCTGAATTTCTACCTACTTGTGTCCCAGGCCTATGGCCAGCAACCAGTTGGTCCCCTGACCCTAAAACTATAGGGGATTCCCCACCATCCCGACCACACCACACCTTACTTTTCTGACTCAGGATTTCTAGGCAGTTCCAAAACCACATCCTCCCAGCCAAAGGGAGGAAGAAAATATAATTATTCAGGGAACCCAGCTCCTGCCTAGACATCTACTTTTAGCGATTGGTGGCAGCCAACTGTAAACAAAAGCAGCAGCTTTCTCCTGGTCTTCAGAGCAGACCTGTGATTTTCTCCTATTCCCACACAAACTCAGTGCTCCCGCCCTGCCACCTCAGGCTCAGAAGAGTCCTCAAGCAACTTTCTTCCATAATCCCTTTTTGCTCAGGTCTTGGCCAAACTTACAAAAAAATTTCTTAGGAGACTGAAATTAAATTTAAAAGGAAGACTTGAGGATTTGTTGCTTATTTCTCTAAAGTGTGGGGCCCAGGGCAGGGACCTCTTACAAATCTGAGGGCAGTTCTGACCTCAGCCATTATGGATGCTATTGCTGGAGGATGCTCTTGGTCAATGCCAGCTGAGGATTTACTCCACACTTCTCCTTGGACAGGATGTAGTTGAGGGAATAGAAGCATCTGATGGTTGACCACTAAGGCCCCTTTTAGTGGAGATTCCATTTTTCATGATCCTTCAATATCCCCCACTGGAAGCTGGTCCTTGGGTAGGATTTTATGTCCCTCATCCCTTCGCAAACAAACATGATGGATTCTTGCCATCCATGTGAGCACTGGGCTGCTCAGGGTTGGGGGAAAGCACTGAAGTCATGGTTAAGGGAATCCGATTTTGCTAACTTCACACTACGAGAATGAATGCCTCGGTCTCCCTATCTACCTCTTCCAACCTCCCAAAGGGTTGGAGAGTTATTACTTTAAGGATAAAGGCTAAACAATCCTCTTCTTGGTCCCTTGCCCACATTCAGTAATCACATGGTGCTCCAGTATCACAGGAATTCTATTGATGAGAGGTCAGTAGACCCCAGCCCAAGGACAAAATCCTGCCCACTCCATGTTTTCATAAATAAAGTTTTACTGGAACACAACCATGTCCACTTTTTTACATACTGTCTATGGCTGCTTTTGTGCTATAATAGCAGAATTGAGTGGTTGAGATAGACACTGTGTGGCCAGCAAAGCCTGAAATATTTACTATCTGACTCTTCACAGAAAGAATTTGCTGACCCCTGCTCTAGATGATGACGGCTATTAACACTCCTCTGCCTCCTATGTGCCGGGCATTGTTCTAGGTGCCATATCTCATCGTCACACCAAACTTTGAAATTAGCTGATGAAATGATACCAATTTCATAGGTAGGGAAACAGAAGCAGAGAAAGTGCTTAAGGAAACCTCTCCAACGTCACCAATGTAATAGGGGCTGAGACTCAGTTCTGGCCAGTCTGGGTCTAGAAACCATGCTCTTAATGGCAGTACTATACGGCTTGAAAATTCCATCAGAAAAATTCTACCTGTATTACTGGTGGCATTGATTTTATGAGGCCTTCAGATCCCAAAATCAGACCCCCAGTTACCTCCATAAATCACTGGGAAGGGAGGTGCCAGTTATAGTGGACAAATGGACATTCAGGAATGCAATAGCTTTTTAAATTTGGTTAGAATGAATCTATCCCTGGGAGCCTGAATGCCGCTGGGCACCAACAAGACGAAGTTTCTGGCTCCAGTGTGAACCCTCCTGAAGACCTCAGTGGCCTCACTCACATAAGGGCAGTGGCCCTAAGTAAAGTCTTTCCTGAGCCACCAGCCAGGTCCTTCAATGTACACCAAATCAGTCACCCAGGGACACACTCCTAGAAAGACCAAACTTTGCCTTAATCAGAGCACCTTTCCTGTAAGTGACCCCATTTTATCAGTTTGCCTCAAATAAATGTTAATGGTAACCTTCAGCCTATTAAAGGCCCCCACTGAAGGAAGAAATCACTATTTAAGCTCCTTGGCTTTAGCAAAGCATGAATACTTCCATTCTGGAAGCGTTTTTTAGACAATGCCAGCCAGCTATCGTTCAACCATGGCTTTCAAAGCGCTCGTTGGTATCAATGAACAGCAAAAGGAAAGCTTCTGAAAACAAGGCCATTTGATGGAAGATCCCAGAAGACTTCACACATCCCGATCAAATAGGCTACTGGCTTCCTCAGGCTGTTGGCCTGAATCCCAGTTTTTGGCTTGACTTAAAAGGATTCAAATAGTCCCACCCATCCACACACACAGGAAGATCTGTTGCATCTATTGGATCTACTGGAAGTGATACACACTCTCCCTTTCTGGTCACGTTAGGAGACAGAGAGCATGTGCGATTGATCTTAAACATCTCCATTGTCCTGGCTCTCTGTGGAGCAAGGTTGGCCGGGTTTCAAAGCACGGTGCAGGCGTCGTGGCCAACTTAAACATCTCAGATGGAAAGTTGCTTCTAGGTACAACCTACTTCCTAAAGTACTTCAGACTTAAAATTAACCCTCAGAAGGAGATAGAAAAGATGTTAAAAGGCCTCTCACTCAAATCCTTTGTTTTTCAAATAAGAAACGTGAAATTCAGCAATGTTTGGTGATATGTGGCTAAGATCACACAGTTAGCCCTAGTAGCTCGAGAGAGTCAGTTTGGTAAATGAAATGGAAAAGGAATATGTGCCTTGGGTCAAACAATGCTTCAAAAAGTAGCAGCCTTCCCATCCCAAAACGTCTGGCCTTCCCAGAGAAACTACACTTACCATTCTTTAATGCATCCTTTCAGAAACATTCCAGACTGAGACAGCCTCGGTATATATGCCGATACACTTCTCTTCCACAAATCAGCAAGTACATGTTCACTCTGGTCCTTGCCCCCAAATAATCTCCACCTGTAAAAGTTGTCACAGGCACAGCCAGGACTGTTTGTATTGGTCAGCCTCTACCAGGCCCACACGCCTTTCATACAGTCATCACCTGCCAAGTTCTTCAGGGACACCTTCCATGTTCATTCACGTCTGCAGAACACAGTCCCAGCTGGCAGTGCCTAAACTTGGACTAAACGGGCCTAAATACGAACTCCCTGAACCCTGGCTGTGACAAAGGGCATTTAGATGTTACCTGCATAGGCGGGTGTCATGGCACTGGGTATTTCACCAGATGGGGAAAAATCTATTTTGGCTTGGACACTATTCAGGAAGTTACTTCTCCTACCAAGAGGATTTGGAAACACCCCTCCATCAAGTGCAGCAGGGCCACAGAGGCAGGACACAGAGCCCCGGACTAGAGGCAGCGGTCACCACCAGATCACCTCCTGATCACACTAATTGACAAAGCAGTAGCCGAAGTTCTGCAGAGCTGGCCAAAACACCCTCCTCAGCCACACCACTGGCAAACGCTGCTAGCAACCGCCTCCTCACCATTTCATTGGCTTCCCGAACAATGACCGAAAATTGAGCCATCTTAAGTCAAACCCCTTTTTCCATGGGGAAATGTCACGGGAGTTCTGCTCTTGGAAACCTACATCATGCAATAAAACAATGCCCAAACTAATAACTAAAATAAACACGCACATCTGTGCCTTTACTACTATTAAAATCAAACCAGTTTCAAAGCAGCCTAGCGGCCCCTGGCTGGCTCAGTAGGAAAAGCGTGCAACTCTTGATCTTGGGGTTGTGAGTGCGAGCCCCACAATGGGTGTAGAGATCACTTAAATAAATAAAAACTTATAATAAATAAATAAATAAATAAATAAATAAAGCAAGCAAGCAACCTCATAAGAGTGTCTTTGGCAGAATTCTCCTGCCAGGTAGACATACTGCAGTTTCCTTTAAGTCCAATGACTTAAGTGCAAAGAAATGCACGGAAACCACTTTCTTCAGCATCTTCATTTTCTCTCCCTAGAGTAAGCAGATCAGTTTTCACTACTTCAAGAACCTGGAATTCTCATTCAGAATGTAGTCCAGCTGTCTCAAACATTTTATTCCTATTTGATGCTACCAAAAAACAAAACAACAACAACAAAAAAACCTTTTAATAATATATGGTGGGCGGGGGGCACCTGGGTGGCTCAGTCAGTTCAGCATCCAGCTCTTGATTTCGGTTCAGGTCATGATCTCACAGTTTGTGAGTTTGAGACCCACATCAGGCTCTACACTGTCAATCAAAGACTGCTTGGAATTCTCTCTCTCCCTCTCTCTCTTGCCCCTCCCCCACACTCTCTCAAAATAAATAAATAAACTTAAAATAATAATAATAATAATAATATGTAGGAGGATGTGGAAATTTCCATGGTAACGTCTACTTTCACTTGACCTACCCCATGACCTGCCATTGCAATTTATCACCTAAACCACCTACAAGGTGAGTAAACAGTCTTGTGATCTGAGGGGCTTAAGAAAATTCCCCCATCTCTCTCTCTCATGACCACATCATGTTGTCAAAAACTCGACCAGCAGCGGTCAGTGAAGACACCTGTTTGAAGGTAAATGCTCTGTACAATGGAGAACTATGAACCTCATCAGTTAGTAAAATCTCAGTACACCTCAAGATAAAACTCATGGTGAAATGAGAAGAAACTGAGGAGTTGGGGACATAAGTCCACTGATGTAGTCAAACCTCAATTAAATGGGTGCATAAGAGCTTCCCTGCCCATCCCATGTTGGAAGAATGAATTGGGTTCAGTATAAACTATATAAAAGTATGAGCTCATGATTTTCTTGCCCATAGCCAGACTCTAGGAAAGAAGAGAAAACCAAAAATGAGGGAGTTCACCACCTGGGACCAAGGTTCTAAGAGGAAGGAGATGCTTAGGGACAAGGTGAAGTGGCCTGAGGAGGGCTTGTCTGCAGAGCACAAGGCTGAGACACTGGGGTGACTGTTTTCCCTGAGGCCAACCTCAAAAGGTTCAGGATGTTCCCACTGATTTCTGGGCACACGTTGCTATGACACTCTCTCTACGACTTCTAGATCTTTGGCAAAACCCCCTCTTCAGTTTGTGCCACCTCTGGGGACAACATGTTCCATGAGGTTACTCCCTGCTCTGTGGGGTCATGTATTATTTTCTTGTAAATTTCCATGCATCCCTGGGCATGCCCTGCTTCTCTTGTTCCAGAAACAGGTGGACAAAGCCCATTTTCAATCTAAAGGTATCTTGTTTTGGGGTGCCTGGATGGCTCAGTTAAGTGTGCAACTTCGGCTCAGGTCATGAACTCACAGTTTGTGATTTCAAGCCCCTCCTCGGGCTCTGTGCTGACAGCTCAGAGCCTGGAGCCTGCTTCAGATTCTGTGTCTCCCTCTCTCTCTGCCCCTCCCCTGCTCACACTCTGTCTCTCTCTCAAAAATAAACATTTAAAAAAATTTTAATAAAAAATAGAGGTATCTTGTTTTCATAGTTTTACAGATTTGTATTCTCAAGGCTGTTCAGTCTCAACCACTGAGCCTGCCCTCATACACCCTCCCTGATTTGTTCAGCCTGTAAATACCACTCTCAGTTTGCAATGAGTTGCTGGGATTATCACAAGCAAGGTTTGGGTCTGGGTGGCACATATCAGTGCCTCCTGTGATGGTCCTGTGCCCGGAAGGAGACTTCAGGCCAGGCAGCACGTGGGGAGAGACAAAGGGAATTAGAACTCCCCAGTAATCTAGGAAATCAACCAACAAACAGAGAAACCCCCGTAATCCAATAACCTCTAAAACCTAGGCTCAGAGAGACTGGGAATTGGAAATCATCATCAATGTCATCTGATGATAATGACAATTTAAGCAGTATTTATTCTGTGACAGACAGCCAATATTATTTTACCCCGTTCAATTCAATCTCTAAAGTCACTTTATGAGATAGGCATTATCTTCCTAGCTTATAGAGATTTTAAGGAGTCTGTCCAATGTCACACAGTGAGCAATTAGCTGTGCTAGGATTTGAACCCAGGCTAGCCTGGTGCTTAATTAGCCACCACATGATCTCCCTGATCTGATACATTCTGGAAAGGTCTGGGAAGGAGATGGGACAGCCAGAGGTGAAGGACAATTCTGAGGCTACAATTTGTGGCCAGATCTTTTTTAAATATAAAATTAATTAGGGTACAAGGAAGAGATCATAGGAAAAACAGATCTCAGAGCAAAGAGTGTTGTAGAAAGGCAAAAACAAATAAAATCTTTCATCTCTGGTATCTCTAATACTTCATCTTACAGACATCTGGTCAACCACTCTCGGTAAATGTGTGCTATAGAAATTGCTACCAGAAATAATTTTTAAATTAGTGTTTCAATTAAAATCAATAATCTGCACTTGGGTTCTTCCAAGATTTGAGAGCTGTCCCTGGTCAGGTGTTGCTTAACTGCCTCTTTGTTGCTAAGATCCTGAAAAGTTGACTCTAGAATGACCTGTCTGCCCAAGCCCTGACCATCTGGGCAGGCAAGGCTCACAGAAACCCACGACAGCATCCCCTCAGAGCCATGTTCCAAGCACCCCCTCCCCCCTACTCAGTCAAGTGGATCCTGGTTCTAAACTCATAGGCTGAGGATTCTCTGGGGGTTGGCAGCACCAAATGACATCATAGCCACAGCCATTAAATAGCTGATTCCAAACTTTGGGCACATTCCACCCACACACTTGATGTGAAAAAGAAAACACCAGAAATTGAGGGAAATAAGAATGTTATCTACTTCTCTGTTCAAAGTGTGCATTGTGAAAAGCACTTATTCAGTGAATTCTGCTTCCTGGGCTTAGTGGTTCATTGGCCTTGAATTTCTCCAGAAGAAAAATATATTCCTGGCAATGTCAAGAACAGAGACACCCAGGCATCTCCATCACTGCTGGTGAAAATGTAGGCATGCAGTACCTTTCTGAGGGTATTTTACTTAAATCCCTTGAAATGCACATCTCTTGGACTCAGCAGGTTCATTCTTGGGAATTTACCATAAGGAGATAATTAGATAAGTGTCAGCAGAGTCAAGGATGTTTATTGTAGCAGTGTTTATAATAATTAAAAACTAGAAGCAACTTAATGCCCTACGGTAGAGATTTGTTAAATAATTTTTATGATGTTGACACAAAAGAATATAATTCATACCATTAAAAACTATCTTGTAGATATGCAGTTATTGTTGTGGAAAGATTAACCCCAACCCTACTTGAACCTTTTGGGATTTTAGTGTGTGCCTCCTCTTTATGAATGACTTCTCTGCATTTCTTTAATTATATTTAAATAGCCATTTCATTGTCCTTGCCCCACTCAAACATCAAGTGACTAGTATGTTATAGTATGTTCAGTAAGTATGATTTAAATTACCTTATGGTAATGTAAGGTACAAGCTTATGGTGCCCATTCTTGACTTGCCCGAGTGGAAATCCCAGGTTTGATAAATTATCTTCTCCGGAAGTTAGCATCTCACCTGGTTTCTGGTCACACTTCAGACCTGCCCCAAATCTAACCTAATGACTTCAAAATACAGCCAGTAGAAAAGGAGGCACTTATCAAGCTAAACAGGAAACCCAGTGACCAAAACCAACTTTCAAGATAAATGAATACTTCAATGTGATCCAAAATGAGGGAGTACACAAAGAAATCTCTAACTTTGCAGATGACTCACTTCTTCCAGATAATAAAATGGCAAGCTGCTGAACTTCAAGAAGGTCCGACAAAGGAATAAGTAGTAGACAGGAATCTACAGCTCTAATTCTCTGGGAGTATTTGTGGTTATACTTTTCCTTAAAATGACTTCCAGAAATGTTACCTCTACTATTTTTATAAAATAAAGATGTCAACCTATCGATTATAACCCTAAGAAGAAACGTGGCCATTCACTGCGTCCAGTTCTTGGCAACATTTACCCATTGTCCCACTGAGTCAAAGGGTAGCAAGACCACCAATGTTGGAAACAGTCATTCTGTGTTTGCCTAAAACTGACTTTGAGCTGTATTTGGAAAACTATGTGAACTCTGGGTCACCACAGCTTTAAAAAGAGGCTCAAGGAAGCTCTCAGAGCACAAGTGATGGTTGCAGAGATGTGTACAAGGTCTACATACACTAGACAAGAAAACAGAGAGCTGGATAAAAATCCCAGTGGGTGTGGCTTGAGCAGACTTCCCCTTCTCAGTCTCTGTTCTCTCTGGACTTGAGAGAGGATTTGATCAGGTAACATTTGTGAAAGTTCCTTTCAGGATGGCTGGAATTGACTAAGGGCTCAGAAAAACCCCGATTTGCCTTTTCATGGGAAGCATGCTATGGGAAGATCCCACCATGCTGAGGATCTTCAACCAGAACAGATCAAGGCACTGAGGATACTAACATTATTACAAAAAACCAGGAGAATGTGTAGAATGAGACCATCCTCCCCAGGACCCTCAGGAAACCAACCAGTGTACCTTCCTACCTCCAGATAGCCAGCATTTAGTGGAAAGCACCACAAGGACCCCAGGCCAGTTCAAGACAAGATCTAAAAGCAGTGACAGCCAGCAGAAAAAAGAGAGCAGCCTGGCCAGGGGCAGGCATCCATGGAATCTTCGAGGGCTTTCTCTGTCCCCCTGCCAGCCCCAACCAACCCAGAGGTGTGCATTCAGGGGAAACAAAGAGGGTGTAAGATAACAGACCTCACTATATACACCAGTACACAACACACACACACACACACACACACACACCACACAGCAGTGGGTAAATGGAAGAAATATATCATGAGATTAATTTTTTTTAATGAACAATACTAAGTATGAACAATCAGAACCAGACTGTTCCAATAACCCAACATTATTGAAAAGTTATGAAAATGGACCAATGAGTCATTCGGGGGATCCACGGCCAGAGAAAAATGGGTATGTCAGGACACAACTGGCTATAGTTATTGAAAAAATTTCAAAACCATGTCATGCCTTTGCCCCCAAAGAGGTGAGACACCTGAATAAATTAGTTCCACAATTAGTAAAAGAAGTCTTTTTTCCAACAGTACCTGTGTGACATAAGGAACCGTGATGAGGGTGCCTATAAGGTGGAGAAGATGATAGCCTTATCTGAATGGCCAGTCTCCTGGACCTCACTGTGGCATGGGACACCACTGCTTCCTGCTGGACGTCCTCCTCAAGCCTGGACGTGAGCTCAGCAAACCAGCCCTCTCATCTTCTGAGCACCCGGCTAGTCACCTCAGACTTCTGGCTTCTTCAGCTGCAGGCATTCCCCCAAATTTTGTTGTACTTTCTGCTTTACTTTCTCTCAGGAAGCTCATCCATAATCATCGCTGTACCTACTAACCGCTCATGGAAACCTCCTCAGATGGCCTCTGATACATCTGACTTATGTTTGCAGGTTGACTCAGAAGACTTAGGTCCACCCCTTAAAATTCAACGCTGAGAATGGAGCATGCTTTCCCCTCTTGGGGACAGTTTCTTCCGATTCTGATCCCAAATCCCAGATGTGGATCACAGAGGAAAAGAGAGAGGTGCCCAAATTTTCCCCATGATTTCCTAATATGTGTACTTGGAACTTAGTCGAAACAGCTGTATTTGGGCCTAAATGTAAAGATGGTACATGTCCTTCTAAAAAGGGTAAGGCTTCGGTGACTACAGGAAACAGAAAGTTGTGGCGAGTTTCCAGTTATCTACTACTGAGGAACAAATTACTTCAAAACTTAGAAACTTAAAATAACAAGTATATTACTTCATCTTACAATTTTGTAGGTCAAGAAGATGGGCGGTTGGGTGACTCATCTGTTCCATGTGGCACCTAAAGAGGTTACTTGGTGGCACTCTGTTGGAAGGGGCCTGGTCTGGTGGGTATCTGCTACATCTGGCACCTTGGCAGGGGCAGTTGGGAGGCCAGACTCAGATAATAATCTCATCTAGAGCGCTTTCCTGGGCCTCTCCAGCATGGCAACCTCAGCGAGGTTAGGCATCTAATATGGCAGCTCGGCACCAAGAGCAAGCGTTCCAGTCAAGACGCCCAGCTGTAAGCTGTAGAGATACCTGAGAACAAACTTTGAGAGGCCCAGGAAGTTGCCTCTGCCTCATCCTATGGGTCAAGCAAGTCACTAAGATAAGACCGAATTTAGAAGGAGGGGATTTAAATGCCACTTTTGCTGGGCGAAATTGCAAAGAATTTTCGACCATCTTTTTTTTTTTTTTTTCTTCCCTGACCATCTTTAATGCACCACAGACCCTATTATTGTCCTTTTCACTATTTTATGCTTGGGTTAGGCCAACTAGTTTTCTCTGTAGATTCTTTTTTTAGAGTTTATTTATTTATTTTGAGAGAGAGAGAGAGAGCAAGGAGGGGCAGAGAGAGAGAGGGAGAAAGAGAGAGAATCCCAAGCAGGCTCAGCACTGTCAGCACGAAGCCAGACGTGAGGTTCAGACTCATGAACCATGAGATCATGACCTGTAGTGTGCTCTGTAGATTACACCATGTCATCCCTCGCTAGCTCCCGGTGATGTGACTCCCCTTATGCAGGTACTATGGTGGCAGCAAGCTTAGCATTACTTCTAGGCCTAGAGGAATTAGTGACTGTTAGAAAAATATCATACCGACACTGATGCTAACATCCATTTTAGCAGATGATGGAGGTAAGAGTGTGAGTTTTGCAGGCATAGACTACCTTGGTTCAAATCCTTGCTCTGTCATTTACTGGCAATAAAAAAAAGGGGGGGACAAGAGGCTAAAATTTTCTGACCCTCACCTTTTGAATGAATATAATACCTGAGCAGGTGTCTCAGGGACCCCTCACTCCTGATCTGTGTCCATTCCTTCAAGTAAAACATTATGGGGGAACTTCTATGTGCCTTTCAGGAGATCCTGGGGACAAGAGCCCCAGTGGCCACAGTAGGTGAGCTCCATAAATCACCCTTTGCATGTTTTTCCCTTACTCCCTGCCTCCCTCTCCAGGCTCCCTCCCTCCTGCTTCCTGGTATCACCTCCCCCATAAACTACCTGCATCCAAGTCTTTGTCCCAGAATTCACCTTCAGGGGAGCCAAACTAAGGGAATTCTCACCTAACAGGTTATTCTAGCATAACTTAGCCTCAGAACATGAGAAATGTCCGGCACAAAACTGGGATATAGTTCTCCCAATCCTTGCTTATTCTCTGCCTTTCTGGGATGTCAGGACCACTCACCTTTCCCCAAACTCGGCCATCCCTTTCCAGATCCACTCACTGCTCAGCCTTCCCTCCCTCCACTTGGCAAGACCCCACTCACTCCTCCCTAAGCAAGGGAACAGCCCTAACTCTGTCCCTTCCCAATAGCACGACTCTCTCCTTCCTGCACCTTCCACAGTCTCACACTTCATAACACTCATTACATTATCTTCGTCTGTTTTCATCATGAGACAAGCTCTCACACAGCAGTGGACAAGTCTGTTCTTGCTGGCTAAGGTAGGAAACATCAGTATTTGTTGAATGAATGAATGAATGAATGAACTAAATCCGCTTTCTTCTGTGATGCAAGCACTATCCTCATCCCCTTCCTACTTGCCCTCCACCGACCTGCACACACAACCACCCTGCAAGCCTTTCGCCTGCTGCATTCCCACAGCACACTGGTGTGTCAGGCATGTACCACGCTATTCTCCACAGTACAAACTAGTGGGTTTTGCTTGTATGTTTCTCTCCTTCCTTCTTTCCTTTCTTTCTTTTCTTTTTCTTTTTTCCTTTTCCTTCCTTCCTTTTCTTTTTTTTTTCTTCCTTTTTTCCTTTTTCTTGCTTCCTGCCTTTTTTCTTTCTTCCTTTCTTCATTTCCCTTCCTTCTTTCCTTGCTTCCCTCCTTTCGTGAGAGTCCCAGCATCATGGCCTAAATCATGTGCTCACCAGAACGTCATGCATGTTGGTGTCAGTCCCACCTGGGTCTCCCTTACATGAGCTCCCTGGGATTACTGCACTGCACATAGAGGCTAATATTTGGCCTTACCCCAGATCCACCCTCTTGCAAATCAAGGACAACTGGCTGCCCCTCCAAAATAATATTCTCACTTGGAAAATGAGCTGCCCCAAAGGAAGGGAGGTTGGGCACGGGATCCAGGTGTGGGAATACCTGCTGAGGGCTGAGAGCAGAGAAACATGCTGTGTTACCGCACCAGCCTTCTTCCAATCCAGCCCACAGAAACATGTTGCCAGGTTGCTAGGACACTGGGCTGTAATCAGTGAGAAAAGAAAGGCTGCTAACACGGCTGTACTATACAGTAGAAAACTGAGTGCACAAGGCTGGGATTGGCTTTCTCAGGAAAAGGGAAGCCCGTGTGACCGTTTTGTTCCATGAGACGTAGCAGGAAGCTCAGGAAAGGGTTTCCAGATGAAGGTAAAGACAGAACAGAGGCTCCCCTTCTCCTCCCTGCCTTGAATGTGGGAACTACGTCTGGCACTCCAACTGTCATCTTGTGACCATGAGAAAAGGTCAAAAATTCAAACGTCACTGATCCTGACATCTTTGAGCTGCCAAACCTCTCTACTTCCCATAATGTGAGAAAAAATAAACACCCGTTTTGGTTCAAACCGCCCTGTATTGGTTTTTCTGCTCCTTGAGGACACATGTATCCCATCTGATACAGGTCTGGACTACAGAAGGCTTTTAGCTGCCATCGTGGCCCCTTCGCCGGTGGCACCCACAAGCTGGTTTGGCCTGGAGAAGCAGGTGCAGTCTGTGAAATGTCATGCCCACTCTTGTTCCATGAGCTCCTGGAGAGCAAGGAAATGCTGCAGAATGTGTCAGTGTGTCTTCTTTCAAACCCCCACCAAGCCTAGCACCTCATTCATGGTAGTTGTTTAATAGGTTTTGTTTGTTTGTTTACATACTTTGCTTCTAAGCAGGAGAAAACAGAGAATCTGCTTTGGGCTATTGCAGAACAATTGTAATTTAGGAAATATTAGAGTCAGTGTTGTCAGTGAGCATGGGGAGGTCAAGAGGCTCATGGTCCCCCAACTTCCCTGAAATCACCCCCACTCTACCACCACATTCTCTGGCTTGAGGGGATGGTGGAATAGCAAAGGGGAGACTGAGGACGACCTCTTCGTAAATTTTCTCTCCAGGCAGATTGTAATGTCAAGTGCATTACAGGAATTTGTCTTTAAAAGATGACGGGGGTGGGGCTGGGGTGGGGGTGAGGGGGGCAATGATGCGCTAAAACACAAAGGACTGCCCATGAGATATCATCAGATGCCATTCTCTCCAGGAGACTCCTGAAGTCAACCTGGGCTTATGACCTTAAAGATAAGTCTTCTGAATTTCCTCAGGATGAACATTGCTGCGTAAAAGCTGACTCAAAAAGTCATGGCAGACTCAAATGTTTACCAAGAAAAGTGTGCTCAGCACTTGACATAACTCCCAAAGGACTTTATTCTAAAAATATTTTTATTGGAGTCTGAAATAACTTAATCACAGGCTCCGATTAGTCAGAGCTCAGCAAGCACCCTGTGCCCAGACTCTCAGACATTTAAACAGGAAAGTCTAAGTCCAAAGAACAGAAAACATTCTGAACCACGCCAGGGACTCGGAAAGTGACCCTCCCTGTTCATACCAAGCTGTCAGGCCCTACTTTGTTTTTGGAAGATAATGTTAAATCTAAATCTCAAAGCGGGGCTGGGAGGGTTCTTTTCACAAGGGGATGAAGGAGTGAGGGCAGACAGAGCCTGGCGACACTAGATCTTCGAGAAAGGGAACTCCAATCTCTGGGTGTAGGAGGGAGTAATTCCTGCAGTAGGACTCTAGTGTCCTCCTTTGGCTGCAGAGAAAAACCTCCTTATTCGCCTCAGAACATCTCGCTTCCTATGAACACATAGCCTGTTCACTCATTCATCTG
This sequence comes from Neofelis nebulosa, assembly GCF_028018385.1. Lineage (NCBI taxonomy): Eukaryota > Metazoa > Chordata > Mammalia > Carnivora > Felidae > Neofelis > Neofelis nebulosa. The sequence goes on along the minus strand of NC_080790.1, from coordinate 82,725,364 downwards.
ATATCCTTGACATTGGGAAATCTATAGATCTCTGCTTTCCAAATAATATTTGTAAGGATGGATTCCTTTGAGGCATCCAAGTACACACATGGGTAGATAAACGGGGCCTTAAGGGAAAAGCCCATATAGACACTCCAGGAATAGGTAATGAGCTTTCTGGTTGGATGTGGAGGTAGGGGACAGGGACTCTGTTTTCCTGGTCTGTGTGTGCTCCAAACCTTAACACTGTCCCTTGCTCATTCATTCACCAAGTGCCTACTGGGTGCTTAACATGTATTAAGTCAGTTAACCCGTGCTAAGCATGTCACTGGGACAAAGCCAAAGGGTATAAAGTAGAGACCCTACCCTTAAGGAGCCTATAATCCACTAGAAAAGACAGGTAAGGATACAAGCAACTTCAGTGCCCTCAGAAAAGCGATTTCGGGGCCAAGAGTGTGGCATCCAGAGCTAGATAATAGGGTTCAAACCCTGCCTCTACCCCCCTTACTACCTTTGTAACCAAGACAAGTAACTGAACCTGCTCAAGCCTCAGTTTCTCCATATGTCAAGTTGGGAGGGGTATTATTACTAGCTGTCTTATAAGTTTGGGAAAGCGAAGGAGACAGTGTCTGAAAAAATATATAGAAAAAGCCTAGGCCATCGGCTCAATAAATGACAAGTATTCTATCTGTGTTGGCTGCCTGGTGCCCTGCGGGCACATAAGAGAAGTGTCTTTGCCAGCTTTGGTGGGTTGGGAAAGGCTTTCCAGGAAAGATCTGAACAGAAAGGAGGAGTCAGCCAACTGAACACGAGGGGAAGGAGTTTTCCAGGCCCAGGAAATAGCACAGGCCAAGGCCCCGAGAGACCAGAGAGAATAGAGACCTGGCAGAAATGCAAGCGGTTCAGTGTGGCCAGCACTGCGTAAGAAGACAGGCAGAGACTGGCAGCAGGTGAAGCCAGAGGCTAAGCATTCACCTATTCATTCAAAAAGTATTTGCTGGGCACCTGCCTCTGCTAGAAGCTGCAAACGCGACAGTGAACAGATACAACCCACTGCCCTCATGGAGCTTACAATCTAGCAAAAGGGGACAGAAGTAGACAAAATAAATGAGACAAGTAAGCTGACTGGAAAAGGCCTCTGGGTTTAGACTCCAGAAGGTGGGCAATAGGTAGCCATTAAAAAGTTTGAAGCAGAGCAGCGACACCATCACGTTTGAGTTTCAGAAAGATGACTCTGGCTGCCCCGGGGGGAGGTGGGCTGGAGCTGGAGGCCGGCCTGAACTCAGGGGATCGAGTCCCAGCTTGAGCAAAGTATAAGCCTAGGATGGAACTGTCTGTGGCCTGAAGAAACCGTGAGGCTGTGGCACACGCGAGAGCTGCAGGTGCACGTGTTCCTGCCCGCGGGCCCTCATCACACACCCCTTGGCTTTTGAGCTCCCCCTCCAGCGCCCCCTCGTGGCTGGCTCTCTGCGTGTTGGGGGGGGTCAGGCTCTCCGGAGAGAATCTGATTGGCTCTGAGATCTGAGCTGTATCACGCGGCCCCTCTGGGGCCTCTTAGAGCTCAGCCTTTTTTTTTTTTTTTTTTGCTTTTATTGCCTTTTTAATTTTTTTTAATATGAAATTTATTGTCAAATTGGTTTCCATACAACACCCAGTGTTTATCCCAATGGGAAACAATCCCACTGCCCTCCTCAACGCCCATCACCCACCTTCCCCTCCCTCCCACCCCCCATCAACCCTCAGTTTATTCTCAGTTTTCAAGAGCCTCTTATGGTTTGCCTCCCTCCCTCCCAGCCTGTCCTAAGCTTTCCTCCTCAAAGCCCTTGCGCGGGTCTACCAATGCTTTTTGCTCTGTGACCCTCTGCAGTCTGCTTTGGAGGAACAAAAAGTCAGACCCTGAACCCTCACTCAAATCACTCATAGGCGAGAAAAGAGAAACATGTGATTAACAGCATAGAAAGTTGAAAGCACTAAATGCTATAATAAAGATCCACATAGGATTCAGGGCTGGGAGGGATTATCCCTGTGTTTGGGAAGGCTTTGTGGTGGAAGCAGCATTTGAAAAGAGCCCTAAAGTGGGAGTAGGGTTTGGAGAGAAAGGAAATGCATGGACAAAGCCAGTTGCAGGAAAGCCAATGGTAAATGGGCAAGCTCCTCCTCTGGCCCTATCCATTCAGTGCAGAAGCCATTCGTTGATTCATCCATTTATCCATTAAATCATTCGTTCATTTGTTTGTCCATTCATCCATTCATTTGTTCATTCATCCATTCGTTCATTCACTTATTTATCTATCCATTCATTCATTTATTCATCCATTCATTCAACAAGCAAATTGATCACCTACCGAGTACCAAGCTATAAGGACCTCTTGGCTTCTGAATGTCTCTTGAACAATTGCTGGACTTTTTTTTTTTTTCTTTTCTTTTTGGTACAAAGGTGAGGCCATATTGCACAGGAAACAAAGGCTTGGACAATGGCCTTAGAAAGGTTCTGCCCCACTCTCTGGGTCTGGCCTCCATGAAGAGAGCCCAGTGGTACTCGAACTTTTTGACCACAGCCCAGCGATTCTGCCTGTTCTTTCTTCCAAAAAGAAGTTTTTGATAATGAAGAGTTGGGCAGGAACAACAACAAAAGTTGCAGTACAGTTGCCAGAAATAACCAAGAATTGCTTATTTTTAGGAGGCAATATTTGGTCCCCACTCCTAATGTTTCCTTCGATTTGGACACTCCTGGACCCTGGTCCCCTCAATGTCCACCCTGAGGGAGGAGGTGTGAGGGACCTTCCATGAGTTTCAGAGAGGGGCCAAGCATGCCTTGCTCAGTCACATGCTCCTGTTCCACCTTTTAGGGGGCAAGGCTATCGACAGGGAACAAACTTCTGCTGGGCTCCTCCCTGTCCTAAATTCTTCTGGGACTGAGTGCTGGGACCTGTCCAGCTCAGGCATTCAGAATCAGGAAGCTCCTAGGCCACATATCTACGACATACCCTCCAGCACCAGCTCCGTCCGTGATGTGGGTAATGCTCAGGTTCCCCTTCTTCTGCCTACTTTTCTGTCCTTCCTCTGAATTGCTTCAGAACTCAGCTGGGGAAAACAGAAGTGATAAGGAGTGGGATTTGTGGGTAAAATATACACCACGATGGAAACATCTGATGTGGCCCAGGGGACGCCTTTAAGTTGTGGTGGCCCTGCTGGCTCTTCCCTTGGAGGCTTGCAGCAGCCCACATGGGACCATGTGCTGCCTAGGTTGTTTTACAGAGAGTGGCGGGCAATTTCCAATCCGCATTATGCTTTGCCCCATGGAAACTTCTTCTGGCAGCCATTGCAGCTCCTGGGTGATTGGTTTGCTTGCTTGTTTGTTAGCATGTAGTTTCATATTAAGGCTGTTCGAAGTAGGTTGGGGGTGAAACAGGGGGGCAGGCCCTGTAGTGACCAAAGCAAAGACAGGAGCCTTTGGAGGCAGACTGCTCCAGCCGGACCTTGAACTACATTAGCTACAGGCGTGTGTGGCATGATTTCAGGCAAAGCTGAATGAAAAGTGGACTATGCCTTTTCAGTGGTGGTGGTACTGCATCTAAACTGCAAAGCTACTGAGTGTCTGTGCTGCCCATGGGCACTGAGACATTCTAGCCCTGCAGTCAGTCCCAGGCCCAAGCAGGCAGAGCCAGATTACGTGCCCCAGCTGCCTTCTCCACTTAGGCCAAGGACAATACTGTGGAGGGACGTATTTTAAATCCATGTGCCTTGTCCATAATCTAAGAATCTTAAAATGCTCAAATAATTGCTGAGTGAGTTTCAATGTGACATGATTCTTGCTAGATGGGGTGGCAAGAATTGTTTGTTGAGGGAATGTGGCTAAAACCGTATTTCAGGCAGTTTATTAGGACAGTAATAAAGGAAGGTACAGCACAGATAAGGCAGAGTAAAGGGGCCATTAGGACAATGGCATTGAGTCTGGCCTGGGGTAGATGTTGAACCAATAGCATATAGTGGGATTATCCAGCTTGAGAGAGAAGATGAGCAGGGGGCTCTGGCAAGCCCAAGCTTATAGAGTTTATAGTGTTCACATGGAAGAGCCAAATGAGACAAAAACCTAGAAGAATGTGCCAGGATGAATGAATGGATGAATGAATGAATAATGCTTGGTCCAGAAAGCAAAGGAAACTAAATGAAGGAAGGCTTTCAGACCCACAGGTGCTAGAAAACTAAACAGGACAAGCCAAGGTTCCAGTCCAGCTGCTCTGGGAACCACCTGCAGGGCATGGAAATTCCTGGCACCCTGACCACTGACAGCAGAATCTGTGCAGGTGAGGCCAGACTTCAGCAACATTGCTTCAGGCACTCCACATGATTCCAGTATGTGGCCAAGGCTGGGAACCCTCCTGCTTACCTGGTGCACACAGGATTGGAGCACATCCCTCTGCTTCAGAAACATATTTAAGTGAGTGGGAAGTGGACTAAATGAGGGATGGGCATTATGGGGGGCATTTGTTGGGATGAGCACTGGGTGTCATGTATGTAAGTGGTGAATCACTGGGTTCTTCTCCTGAAATCAGTACTACACGGCATGCTAACTAACTTGAATTTAAGTTAAAAAATAATAAAGATAAAGAAAGATTTATGTAGGGGAAATGCTGCAGAGGGTCTTGATCATTCAAAAGCTGAGGGAAAATCAGGAACAGAGAGGCATGTGGTGAGGGGATCACTCTCAGGGGACCTCAGGGGCACAGGCAGGGTCTGCGATCTGCTGAGGGTGATTTTTCAGCCAAAGTGGGGCTGGAAGAGACACCTGCCCTTGGGAAAGGCGCAGAGGCCTAGAAATTTCCACAGCAGGAGGCTATAGTCACTGGTGCTCTGGCCCAGGACCACATGGCCTGCTGACAACATATCGGGGAAGCTCTGTCACCAGGCAGGGCCTAAAACGCAGGACTCATCAGAACAGGCCATGTAAGAAGTTCTGAGTGGGGAGCTGGGTGGGGAAGAAAGACCCCAGGAAAGACCCAGAACCTGGGATAGGAGCTTCCCCTGGAGACACATACATTACTCAAGAAAACATCAGAGATCCAAATGCTAAGATAAGATGCACAGGTGGAATTTTCCAAATGAGGTCCCCACGGTGCTGTCACTAAGGCCTGTGGGAGTAGTTGGCCCAACAGACTTGACATTCCCACATCGTGGATTCTGGACAAACCACATGGGACTCAGACTGTAGGCATGCCTCACAACCCCCCGGGGGCACCACTGCAAGCTTCCCATCAGCGGCTCTGTCATTTCCAGTGAGTCCCCTGGGATGCCAATGCTGCTGGTCTGGGGCCAGCACTCCAAGAACCAGCTGCCTGCACCAGCACCCATCTGCCCTTCTCCCCAGCACCCCTGGGACTGCTGTGGCCACTGCTGACACCCAGTGCCAGGTGGGAACAACCATGGTCTGAGAAATCAGCTCCAGAAGCCAGGAAACAGCTTATTTTAAAATTTGGCATGAGTGGAGTCAGGGCTGTGCTAATATTGCATTAACACCTGGGACTTTTTAAAGGGGACATGTGAGAGGCCAATTCGATGCCCAAGGCCTCGGCACCACACCCTTCCCTGCAAGAGACAGAAGACAGCCTAGACCGCAGTCCCCTGTCCCTGGACAGAGAAGCCATCCTGCTGGGACCAAGCAAGGTAGAATTGGGGAGGAGGAAACTCAGACTTTTATTTCAACATTTTTGAGATTTGGTTCCTTTACACTAGCATTTACAAGGGCAGGATAATTTGCTCTTTGAACTTTAATGTCTCCTTGGGAACCTGATAGTGCAAAAAGAATTTAAAATCAAACCTGGGCTACAGAATATTATTTTACAACCTTTTCGTGCTAACCCTTGACAGGTTTATGGAGTATGCTTTACCAGCTTGAGTTTGCTTGATAAAGGATGTTTGATATTCTTGCAAAAAAATAAAACTGGGGCATAGGTATTTTGTTGGCTCTTTACTTTTGGCCATTTATTTCCTTGCTGAACTTCTGGCGAGCTGTCAGATGAAGCTGGGCATAACTGTATTAACCCTGTGTTTCTGACACCTGAGCTTTGCTGACCCTGAAGGGACTGCCCTTCCCTAGTTAGCCCATTCAGGGAGCATACTTTTCAAATGCACACCAACCAACCCAGAGTCCACAACCCAACTACCTCCTTTATCAGTCTCTCACACTCTCAGGGCCACTATCCACCTGCCCTAAGCCAGGTACCAGTGAATGAAATTACTCAGTGAAATTAGTCAAACTGGCCAACCTGAAGCTTGCCTCCACTGTCCTGTCCATTCCTTCCTCAGAAACCATACTTGGGTCGCTTGGGTGGCTCAGTCAGTTAAGCTTCTGACTTTGGCTCAGGTCATGATCTCCTGGTCCTTGAGTTTGAGCCCCACGTCGGGCTCTGTGCTGACAGCTCAGAGCCTGGAGCCTGTTCGAATTGTGTCTCCCTCTCTTTCTGCCCCTCCCCCACTCACACTGTCTCTCTCAAACATAAATAAACATTAAAAAAAAAGAAGCCATAGTAAAGGCCATGCTTTCCCTTCCCTCCCTCTGCCTCCTGACCCACCCTGGTGCTTCCCCATGTGGCCCTGCGTGGCATGGGCTGCCCTCTTCAGGGATCTATAACAAACCATCTTTTTAATGACAATTATTGCCTGATTTGTTGGTCTCACCACACCTGAACAATAATAAAACTGACATTTTATTTTATTTTTTATTATTTTTTTTTTTTAAACATTTTTTATTTATTTTTGGGACAGAGAGAGACAGAGCATGAACGGGGGAGGGGCAGAGAGAGAGGGAGACACAGAATCGGAAACAGGCTCCAGGCTCCGAGCCATCAGCCCAGAGCCCGACGCGGGGCTCGAACTCACGGACCGCGAGATCGTGACCTGGCTGAAGTCGGACGCTTAACCGACTGCGCCACCCAGGCGCCCCTAAAACTGACATTTTAAAACAGTAATTTGGAACAGGAAATTTAATTTTTTTTAAGTTTATTTTTGAGAGAGAGAGAGAGAGAGAGAGAGAGTGTGTGTGTGTGAGAGAGAGAGAGAGAGAGAGAGAGAGCAGGGAAGGAGTAGAGAGAGGGAAACAGAGGATCCAAATCAGGCTCTGCACTAGGAGGACAGAGCCCAATGCAGGGCTCGAACTCATTACCGTGAAACCATGACCTGAGCCGGAATTAAGAGATGGCTGCTTAACTGACTGAGCCACCCAGGCACCCCTGGAACAGGAAATTTAATTCCCATGCTGTCCTGACCATTTCTGAGCCTTCAGGGGGCCAAATCTACATTGCCCACCACCAGGTCCAGAAAAAGTTCATGTGTTTCCAGGACAAGCAGCCTCGGAAAGGCCAACTGGGACTGTGTGGGTGGGCTGTCCACCTTCACCCTGCGGGATTCAGGCTGGTTGGAGTCCCACAAGACAAGAGAACTAAAACCCTGAGGAATTCTGTAGGGGAGAGGGACACTTGGGTCCCATTCCTGGTGCTTCCTTCCCCATGGTGGGACCCCCACTAGAATCACTCTTGTCCCCTCATGGATTCCAGATGTACCTCTGGTGAGTTTGGAGAGGAACCAGACACATGCATCTCAGCTCTTGTCAGTGGCCGGGTCACCCCCAGGAAAGCAAATATTTGCTCTGCTCCTTCTTTTCTGTATTCTTGCAAAGGACTCGCCCCCACTTGGGGCCAGCTGTTCTCCAGCTGTGTTGAGGCCTGGGAGTCAGTATCAGTTGTTTGCTGCCATACATCTAAGCCACTTTATGATGTAATATTTAAACTTAGCCTCCATGCCCTTGTCTCCAAAACATGGGTTACAGTATTCGCCCACAGATATTTTGAGGATTAAATTGAGTAAAACATATAAAATCTTGCACATTGTAAGCAATTAAATGTTGGTTTCCTCTTCTTCCTTGCTTTTTTCTCCCTCATCTAAAGCTTTCTCTGGCTTGGTCCTTGCAGCTGGCAAAGCAGCTCTTGGCCCCCTGTGACCCAAATCCTTGACCTCCCTCAGGAGCCTGGTAACTGCAGACAGGCCATTTGTGAAGAACCAGTAAGCAGCACCTCTGGGAGTTTCTTTGCAGGAGACTTTGTTTTGCTTCGCTTCATCTGAACAAGAATGAGGAAGAATTTTCTGCAGTCATGCCAGGGAGAAGAGGCATACTCCATGGCTGAGCCATGTGGGAGAAGGGCTGCAGGCCCCCACTGCCACTGCGGTTGTCTGGCTGGCCACATGAGCCATGAAAGGAGAGCTTCTGGCTCCTGGCACCACAGCTGACAGAAACTGCAGCCCAGGGTGGCGGTTGGACAGCTTGTCCTCTGGACACACTGGAACACTGCCTTCTGGGGGGGGACAGTGCTCCATTGGAGGCCAGATACAGTACTGAGGAGGCTTGAAGAGATGGCATGTTTAGCAGATGTTTGTAGATGGGGACAAGAGCAGGAAAACAACCACCAAACACGAGGCCCATTTATGTGGCCAAGTGAGCTATTGGCAGGAGTCGTGCAAATAACCAGTGCAGATTTGGGAATAGGGGCAGGAGCCGGGAAACTTGGAAGAGTCCTACTGGTGGGATTCTATTTGTCCACACAGGCTGGCGAGTCCTGGGAAAACCCAAGCAGCACACAATTTCTCTATCCACCCAGCGGGCGCTTCTTAAGTACCTACTAGGTGGCAAGGCACCATGTCAGGTGCTGGGGATGTGGGGATGTGTCAATGAGCAGAAGCGATCCTGTCCCTAGAAGATCTTACTGTAGACATACGACCCTACCCACTCTGAAAAGCCCCTATATTTTACCACAGCACATGAAATACTTGAGACATCAAATTTAATTTGAGTGCATAAATGTTCATTCGTACCTGTTACTGGCATCCACTGTCACCCGCAGTTAGTTCTTGGGGAAGTGATATTTCATTACATAGGGCTTGTTTTCCTACAGGTAGCATGCCAAAATGTGAGGTTGTCAAATGCTATTTACTCCCCCATCCCCCCAATTTTGTGGAGGGAGGTGAAAAAAATCCAAATTGGAAGGTTCAACCAACAGAAAGAACATAAAACAGATGAAAACATTAAGAAAACACCTTGTTTCTTTTGTTTGTTTAATTTGGACTTAGATGTCAGAATTAATCAGAATCCTAAGTTGAAGACGCACACTCTTCATTGGTCCATGAGTGGCCTGTGTCTTAATCTGTTTGATCCAGACATGATGAAACTTACATCTTCCTAACCCATCCCAGCCCTGGTCACCTGATGTGTTCACTATCGTGAGCCTTGGGTTTCTCATGCTCTTGCTTTCTTAAATTTTAGACAATTGTAAACCCTTAAAATCACATATGTACTCTTTAAATATAGATACATACACATCCAAATATAGTTAAAATGTAGTTTTATCACATATGTGCTCTTAAATATAAATATATAAAAATACATGTATGTATTGCATATATGCATACAGAAGAGAGCTTTTAATTTTAGTTGTTTTTCATTTTATATAAAAAGGCATCATGCCGGGGGCACCAGGGTGGCTCAGTTGGTTGAGCATACAACTTTGGCTCAGGTCATGATCTCGCGGTCTAGTCCATGAGTTCAAGTCCTGCGTCTGGCTCTGTGCTGACAGCTCAGAGCCTGGAGCTTGCTTCAGATTCTGTGTCTCCCTCTCTCTCTGCCCCTCCCCCTCTTGCACTCTGTCCCTCTCTCAAAAATAAATAAGCATTTTAAAAAAGGCATCATGCTATAAATAGATGTTTCTGGACTTGTTTTTTGCTTAAGATTTCTAAGGTTCATCCATATTGTTGCATGTAGCTGTATTTTATTCACTGTCACCACTGTAGAAGATTCCACTGTGCCCAGCTTATGGATTCATTTTATTGTCTGGTGGGTATTTAGTTACTTCTATATTGTTGGTTTTTTCCTCTGTATTTTGGAAATTTCTAGACATGCAAAAAGAGAGAGAGTTGCATAAGGAACCCCTAGGCACCCGTCACTAGTGTTAACAATCGTTAACACACAGCCAATCATATTTCATCTATATTCCCTGCCCCTGCCATGGTACTGGACCTTTTTGAAGCAAATCTCAACTATCATCCATAAATATTCCTGTATGTCTCTTAGAAATATAATGACTCTTCTTTTGGGGTGCCTGAGTGGCTCAGTCGGTTAAGCTCCAACTATTGATTTCAGCTCAGGTCATGATCTCATGGTTGTGGGGTCGAGCCCTGCGTCTGGGTCCACACTGACAGCACAGAGCCTGCTTGGGATTCTCTCTCTCCCTCTCTGCCCATCGCCCCCCTCAAAATAAACAAACCTTAAAATAGAAAAAAAAAACAAGGGGCGCCTGGGTGGCGCAGTCGGTTAAGCATCCGACTTCAGCCAGGTCACGATCTCGCGGTCCGTGGGTTCGAGCCCCGCGTCAGGCTCTGGGCTGATGGCTCGGAGCCTGGAGCCTGTTTCTGATTCTGTGTCTCCCTCTCTCTCTGCCCCTCCCCCGTTCATGCTCTGTCTCTCTCTGTCCCAAAAATAAATAAAAAACGTTGAAAAAAAAAAAAAAAGAAAAAAAAACAAATATAATGACTCTCCTTTCAAAATATAACAATTCCAATATCATACTTATACCTTGATATTATCATAAATGTGGTGTCCAAAATTGCCTCCTATTCTTTCTAAGAGCATGACCCCCAACTTGTGAACTGTGGACAGGAGGAAGTGCATAAGCTGTGCAGTCAAGGTGGAGTCTAAAAAGTTGTTTTCTGGCTGCAGTCAGCTTCTTTTCCAGGTCATTGTTGAAGCTGCCAGAATCTGAAGGTAGGGCACTCTGGAGAGCACTAGAGGAGGAGTCCCAGGAAGGAAGAGGGATGAGAGTGGGGTGGTGCCCAAGCCTGAGGAGCCAGAAAGGCAGAAGCACCCAGAGAAGCTCCTTGCAAAGTCCTCACCCCTTCTTCATTCCAAACCTGCCTCCACCTCCTTCACGGTGAAAGTTCTGATTCGATACTAAAAGGCTCTGCCTTCTCCTTTCCTTCTCCTTCCTTACACACTTACAAAACAGGAAAGGAAGGACAGAGAAGATGATAGCAGGGAAATATATAAGTAAGGCTCGAAAACTGCCTACACATTTCCTCAGTCTAAACCAGTGGTCAGAGAACTTTTTCTGTATGGGACGAGATAGCAAACAGTTCAGACTTTGTTGTCTCAACGACTCTGCCTTCAAAGAGCCAATGCAGCCATAGACAGACAATACATAAACAAAATGGCATGGCTGTGTTCTAATAAAACTTAATTTGCATGGGCGCCTGGGTGGCTCAGTCAGTTCAGCAACTGACTTCGGCTCAGGTCATGATCTCATGGTTCGTGAGTTCCAGCCCCACATCGGGCTCTGTGCTGACAGCTCAGAGACTGGAGCCTGCTTTGGATTCTGTGTCTTTCTCTCACTCTGCCCCTCCCCCACTTGTGCTCTGTCTCTCTCAAAAATAAACAAACATTAAAAAAGTTTTTTTAACTTAATTTACAGAAACACAAGGCCAGGCTACATTTGTCCAGAAGGCTGACGTTTGCCAACCTTTGGCCTAAACAATACAACTATTTTTATTCCTGTCTATTCCTCCTATGATTTTGATTATTAAACACTGCACTCTAGTCCCTGTTATCAACCCCATTTTCCAGATCAGAAGACTGACAGGGAGAGACTAATGAATGGCCTTGCCTAGGATCAGAGGCACCACATGGTACACCTTGAATTAAACCTAAGAAATCGGTCTTCAAAATCCTTTGGTTTTTTTCCACCCTTTTCTAGCTGGATATGAATTTTAATATTGTCATAATCGCATAAATCGCATAAAATATACAATTTTTCCATAACATTACAAGTATTTCAGTCTCGCATTCTTGTTAATTATAATTTATAATTGATGCGTAATTGTTCATCATCACGGTGATGAGTTTCACTGAAATATTTCATACATCTGTTTATCTTCTTTTGTTCAATTACTGTCTAAGATTAATTCCCAAGAGCAGCATCCCCAGGCATCTGCAGGGCCCTGGAGTGGCGTACCCGGGAGGGGGGCACTGGCCTGTGGCATTTGCGAGTTTCTATGGTCAGTACTCCCAGGGTGGTGGATTTTAAGCTACCAACATGACATCACTGAACAGAGCTCAGAAGAGACACTACACTTAGCTCTTGCAAGAAGATACAAGCTGTTCCCAGCACCCCACTGGCTTGATACAAATTCCCTTTCTACTTCCCAGTACCAAGTTATAAATGGAATTACAAGAAATGGGAGTTACCATTTGGAAATGACCTTGAGTTTGCCTTTTTTTTTTTTTAAATTTTTTTTTTCAACGTTTTTAGTTTATTTTTGGGACAGAGAGAGACAGAGCATGAACGGGGGAGGGGCAGAGAGAGAGGGAGACACAGAATCGGAAACAGGCTCCAGGCTCCGAGCCATCAGCCCGGAGCCTGACGCGGGGCTCGAACTCACGGACCGCGAGATCGTGACCTGGCTGAAGTCGGACGCTTAACCGACTGCGCCACCCAGGCGCCCCGAGTTTGCCTTTAAAACTTGATAGTGTGTGTGAGTGCTTTGTTATCTCAATGTCACTTTAATTTACATCTCTGATTATTACTGAAACAGATCACTTTTCTATGGTTTCATTATGTGTTTCTTCCATAAATTCCCTATTCATGTTCCCCCATCTATGAGGGTCATGACACCTTTCTTTAAACCCTGAATTAACTGTATAGGCTATCATTAATTCCTTGAACTCGCCTGACATAATATCTTTTACCTTTTGCTTTCATTCTTCTATTAGGCACGAATTGTAACATAATTAAGTCCATCCATCTGTACCCTGCCCATTCTTGTATTTTATTGGTAGTGAACAAAAGAAAATACATCCTAGTTTCATTTATTCTACAAACGTTTATTAAATGTTCAGTGTATGGCAGGCACGATTCCAGGTACTGGGGATACAGCCGTGACCAAAATAACATCTCTGCTCTCATGCAAATCCGCTGGGAAAACCCACAAATAAATAAGTAAATATGTAATGGAAGGTTTGGTGATGATAAGATCTATCACACACAAAGCAGAGGGAGGGGACAGAGAGGGATGGAAAAGAGGTGCTATTCAGAAGTGCCTCTGGGAAGGACTCTTGAACAAAGACTCAAATAAATGAAGGAGTGAGTCATGCTAATTTTTCTACAATTTGATTTATTTAAATTTAATTTATCAATTCAACTGGGATTCTTTGGGAGGAGTAACATGATATAAAAGGGGTCCTAGTTTTGTTCTTTTTTTTTTTTTCCAGTGTGTATGCAATCATCCCAATACCTTTCTTTCCTCCTTACTTTCAGAACCTTTGTTGTAAAGTTGAGTCTGTTTCTCAGTTCACTAATATGTCCTAATAACATGTATTTTTCTCACAGTCTACTCTATTTTAATTGCTACTTTTTGGCTCGTCCTTTTGAAAAAATTCAGCCATTCTTGCTGATTCTCCTTCTGTAGCATTTCTAAAGCACTCTTTCTGGTCTCAAAATGAAATTCCATCTTCCCCAAGATGCAGCCTACATCTTAACTATTTTTGTATCTATAACACCTTCCACGGAGCATAGCCAAGGCAGACTTCTAATACGCTTTTGTTAAATGACGAATGAATGAATTATAAAACTCACTTAGATGTTTTTGACTCTAATTCAGGCCTGGGGGCACCTCACTCTTTTAAATGGTCACAAGTGGCAGGGAGCTACTCACCCGCCCACATGCACACTTCCTCCTGTCATTCAGCTTCAGGATAAACATCACATTCTTTCTTTAGGGCTTCACCATAAACACAGCAGCTCTGTTAAACTGAGGAAGAGCACTATCTTCGAAAAGGTCAAGCCACTTCCATGAAAAAGGATATCGCTTGGATTTGAATTGTTTTATTGCCTTTATTTCACTCGCGTAAGATTGAAAATCTTAAGGGCCAGTCTTTAACGTGGTCAAACCATATGTTTTTCCAGTTCTGTGTTTATACCGTCTGTGCATCCATATTCCCACCAAAACCAAGAAGACCAAGGAGAGGGGGGCCAGCGCAATCCCCCAGGAGAATGTGGCAGCTGTAGGAAGAACAGAGTCACATGGTGGGTGGATGGAACATTCTCTCACTGCCAGGGCAGGATAGTGCAGGGCAGGTTTACGGAGAAGACAGGAAGTGGGGTTTGTTTTTTCTAATAATAGTGCACTGATTTTTTAGAAAGCATGTCCCTTACATCAGGTCAAAGATATTTGAGAATGATATCTGTGGCATTAGGGAAACAAGGAAGGTAGAACAAAAATCCATTAAAGAGAAACAGCAGAGAGTGGGGTGACGGGTCACGGATCCTTGTTCCGCCCGTTGAATAGCGTGCAATAAGATGGTATCTGTTTAGCGGCACCTGGGAGGCTTAGTCAGTGAAGCGTCCGACTTCGGCTCAGGTCATGAGCTCACAGTTTGTGAGTTCGAGCCCCCATGGGGCTCTGTGCTGACAGCTCAGAGCCTGGAGCCTGCTTGAGGTTCTGTGTCTCCCTCTCTCTCTTTCTCTCTCTGCCCCTTCCCCGCTCACGCGCTGTCTCTGTCTCTCAAAAATGAATGAACATTTTAAAAAAATAAAAAAAAATTTAAAAAGATGGTATCTGTTTAGGCCTCACCAGCCAACTATTACTTGGCCAGGGTACAGTCTGCCCCTTTCCAATGAGTGTGGCTGTCAGGAAGATTAAGTAAAGTAGCAAAGGAAGAGAAAACAAACTTCAAATAAAGGAGCCTTAGGTGTCAAGATTATTGCTTGGACCCAGCTATTTTACATTCTACTCCTTGGTATCCCTGTGTTATGAAAATAGAGAGAGTACAAATAAAAACATAACAAGTACACACAAGTACATAAGTGTTACTGGACTCGACGATGAAGCCAGAGCTCTACATTTTAAAGCTATTTATCATAGTCTGTCTAGGCCTCCAGGAATCAACACAATCTCAGACCATTTCTCCAGATGATTCTTCTCTCTTAAAATCCCACAAGGTTTAGAAATGAGAAAAGTTTTAATTTTCCAAGCAGCCGCCCAGATGCACCTCTCAATGCTGGTGACAGGCTTTCGGCTATGCCTGCTGCCATGAGGCATGGCCAATCCAGCACAGGACATGCAGGGAGTGGGCTCACATTACAGAAATGTTTAAAGGGTCCCAGCTTCAGGACCAGACAAACCATAGGTTCCTTTGGGTCACAGTCTGAACCCCAGAAGTGAACTCTGCTTTCCGTGGGACCCTTCCTTTCCAAATCTCTACAACTACTGACCCTTTCATGTAAATGATCTAGAACAACGGTTCTCAAACTTGAGTATGAAAGGAGTACTGCCCAACTGCAGTCTTTTGCCTTACCCTGGAAGAAGCTGGGTAGATGTGGGGTGAGCCAAGGGTTTTGTGTTTCCAACTAGTGGCTTGAGACGTCCGGGTGTTGTCATGCTCTGCCCTGAGGCTTAACCAAATCCTCAGCTTTTCAATTACAAGTCTGTCTGCAGCTGCCTTCCCAGCAAACACAGAGAATGTGGAGCGATTTCTTTGATTGCTACAGACTGCCCAGAAGGCATAATGAGACTGCAGCTGGAGATCACTTCCGGCTTGTCGGCTTGTCGCCTGTTGACCTCTCTGGATGCCAAGGGTCTCTGCACTACCTCTATTTCCCTTTCCCACTCAGTGCTTAAACACTGGGAAGAAATCAACTTGGTCAAAACGATAGCATGGGCTTTTCTTCTTTCTTAAAGGTCCATTAAATGGGCACTGGGTTGACTGGACTATAGTCTTGTGCTTTCTCTCCTCTCGACTGATGACTTTAACCCTGAAGCTGCCCTGAGCCCCACATATCTCTCAGCCCCCACCTCTCGGGGAAGGGAGTTTCTCAATTTCGGGATAAAGAATGTCCCACCCTGCCGCTAGAGGCGTCAGGAAGAAACAGGTGGTCTTGCTGATCCAGGGCAGAACCAGATGAGGACACAAGGATTTTTTTTTTTTAAGTTTATCACAGAACCACTTTGTCTTTTTTCCAAAAATCAGTTTGCTGTTTAAATTTTGATTTGAATATACTCTCCCAAAGCCAGCCTCCACCCGACAAAAAATAAATCAGAAAAAAATGAGAGATCTGCTTTCGGTGGCCTAAGCAATCACGTGGAAATCACTTTGTCTAGCAGCCACAGAACATCAAACACGCTGCTTGATACATACCTTCTTTGACCGTGGTACGTAGCATCTGAGTACTCAGTGTGTTGCGCACAACGCATTTAAAATCTGTGTTCAAATCCTCTCTTATGACTGGATCAAAAATCAGTGGCACTTCAATGTAGTTCTCGTTATTTTCCGAGTATTCCCTGAGGGAGGAAATAATCACTCAAACATGATGTATCTAATGCAAGTTCGTCTTTACAATGGAGACATCCAAACACTCTCAATGAGAAGGATCTATTGTGCTTAAATTGGTCTCAACTCATAAAGTCAAGGGCACTTGTCATTCATTATATTTGTTCCTTATCTGGGAGAATTTCTAAGCCTGTGCCTGAAGGTGAGAGTGACACTGAAGCTGTTGGGAGTGACACTAAAGATGTTGGTGCCTGTAACAGGATGCTTGTCACAAGGAGAACTTAACAGGAGCCAGTTTTGTTTGGATAATGGAAGAATCCATTTTTTAAGGCCATTGATGAACAAAGAGGCGGCAGTGGGAATAGAAATGTCTGGTTTGGGGAAACTTAACTGTAACACCAATAAATCATTTGCATATTGAGGAGGAGGGAGTTTCCAGGAATCCTGGCCTCCTTGGTGTTTCCTCCTCTCTGCTCCTTTGCCAGCTGTCATTCTGGAAACTCAAGTTGGGAGCAGAGAGCCGCAGATGGGCCAGGGAATGGCTCAAGTCAGCCATTCGTAGTGATGGTAATCTGAAGATGCTTCACTGCTACTGATGAGCATGAATAAAAACACCATGTATGTGGATCTACTAGGACTATCTTTTTTTTTCTCCTTGGGAGAAAATAGGCTCCTTTAAGTGAGTGGACAGTGTGAGTAAGCCCACATGAGGCATGTTAGCAATGCCAAGCTTTTCTCAACAACGACTGTGCAAGCAAGCAGCTGTGCTAACCACATATAATTCTGACCTGCTAAACTGCATCCAGAAAGGTATTTTTTGATAGGTCTTTCAAAAAAAAAAAAAGATAAAAAATTGGCAGTTGAAAGTTCAGGCTAATTCAGAGTACCAAAACTACAGTTTTAAAAATCTTTGATAATTGGGGACACTGAATGGTCTCCTTCCTCAAACAAATGGTTCACAATTACAAGGTCTGACTGTTCTACTTTCAGAGTGAGAAAACATATTCCAGAGAGTAATGCTTATGAGAACAGAATTCTTCCTTTCTTTTAGTATTAACCTTCCTTAGTGCCTGCGGCAGTCCCCTGTTCCTGGAGAAACAAAGGAGGCCCTTGGATACTGGGGCTAACTTTTAGTCTTTCGAGGGGTTTGTGAAAATGTTTGACACTCAGGTTGCCGAGTGCATATTGGAAATGTATTAACTCCAAAGTTTTTTGGGTTCCTTTTTTTTTTTTTTCTGAAAACTGCAAAAATCGACACACAAATGTTTTTGAAAAAGCTGCAAAAATCGACACACAAATGAAACAGCTAGAAAATGCAACATCAGCTCCTAGAGTCAGCAGCAACTCAGCTCCTAGAGAAAGTTTGATTCTCAAGAGCAATTGGTAATGCTTAGCAAAACTCAGTGTATAAAATCCTAAAACTCCAACAGTTTAGAATCAAAAAGATTATTTTTAATGTAGAATGTGTGTCATTACGAATAGGTTCAGTATGACCTTGTCTCTAAAAGGAAGAGCAAAGCCCACACCAGTCCCCTAACAGCTATGCCTAGAAGATGCTTCTCAGCTGACAAAGATCTTCACACACTTACTGGCGCTGCCCCTCGGTCACGCGGCCTCCCTGGTACGCGCTCTCTATGCTGGTGGTGTTGGCCATCCACCACAGCATGGTGGTCGAATGTGTGCCAGCTCCCAGAAACACCTTACATGGGATTGTCAATCTTGACCCTGCATATAGCAAGACAGCACACATCATACGTCAGAACCCAGCCAGGAAACAGGGGTCACACCAGTCCTTGCGTCCATCAGCAAATCTGAGTGGTGGACCCTTCCCCATCTTTTCAAACACAGGCACAGGCCTGTCTGAACCCCAGCCTGACTTGAGTGTGGCTTTTGACCTTCATTGAGCCACCGGGACCCCTGAGCAGCTTTTCCTTCTGGAAAACAGGAGAAATGAGGCCCTCCTACACGGTCAATGCTGGCATCGAGTGGCATCCCGTTAGACATAGTGACGTTCAACAGTGAAGTGTGTGTGAGCCAGAGTGAAAAATGGAGACCCTGTCAGTCACTTTCCTCACCCCAGTCAACCAGCTAGCTATTTCGGCGACAAGAGACTGTCTCTTGGGGCCAGTAGTGGCAGGATCAGCCTCACTTTACAAATGGACTCTTACGGAGGGGCGCCTGGGTGGCTCAGTCGATTAAGCATCTGACTTCGGCTCAGGTCATGATCTCCCAGTTCACGGGTTCGAGCCCCGCAGCGGGCTCTGTGCTGACAGCTCAGAGCCTGGAGCCTGCTTCGGATTCTGTGTCTCCCTCTCTCTCTGCCCCTCCCCTGCTTGTGCTCTCTCTCTCTCTCTCTCTCTCAAAAATAAATTAAAACATTACAAAAAAAAATTTTTTTAATGGACTCTTATGGAAAAAGCTTAGCATCAGCCAAGTTTTGGTAAAGTGAATGATTTAAAATATACTACAGGTGCTGGCTACATGAGGGAATCATGCTGTTAATCCTCTCATACAGTTAAGAACTGTCACCAGAATGTTCGGATTTTTACATGCAGATTTTTGTAGGTACGGTTTTCATGTAACAAAATAGACCTAATTTCAATCAATGCCACTTCTACCATCTCACAGAAGGAAATGTTCCCTCATATCTGTCATTTCTGCCTCTCACGCTGGGGTCCTGGGGTCCCACCCAGGGGGGTCACAAGGGTCTGGGACACTGCGCTTAGGGACTGTAGGCACCCCTGTGGGTTACACGGTCCTTGCGGGCCTTACCCAGCGAAGCTAAGATGGTCTGGTGGGGGGAGATAATCACAGGAATTGTCTCCTCTTCTTTTTCTGAGAATGATAGGAGGAAAAAAAGATTCAATTAGGAAAGCCTTCATTTCGAGCTGAGAGTCAAGTTCCATTGTTTAGCTAATTAACAAAGTTCTCCTCGACAGTATGGCCAGCCATTGTAAGATTCGACCTTTGTCTAGCAAAGGAAACAGGCTCTCCACAAAAGTGAGCATCTCTGGCCAATGCCTTTCCCAGAAGAGATATTACTGGAAGAGGCCACACTTAAATACACATTCCACTAACAGATGTTCTTTGCTCTGTGATAAATAATTAACCATTCCCCTCCCTGGCTTCCTGAATAAATCCTTAATAGCAATGTTCACAATGTCCACAAGACAGGCTTTACCCCAACATCTATTTGCCCTAAAATATCTCCATCCTTTCCATTCCTGCCTCTGAAGAGTCACTCGAAAAAAATTTAAAAAGGCACAAGTATTTGGGAACCACCTGTTTATACTGTTAATCCCACACTGAGTGACAAAGAGCACAACCCAGCATTGGCTACTATGTCTTGTTCATTGAAGACATAAACTCTTTTGGGAAACAGAGGTGGACTTCTGAATAGCAACCCAACTTCCCAAGAGGAAGGTCTCCCAACCACTTGAAGAAACTGGGCACCTGAACCAGAGCAAAGAGTGTGACTGGGGGTGGGTGAAGGGCTGCCCATCTCCATAACTGCTCACTCCATCCTTACACCTTTCCTGCAGAGCCTCTTGAAATCCTAACGTGAGTAAGCATTAGGCAGTCTCACAGCAGAGGACCAGATGGCTTCTTGACCATGACCAGGAGTCTCCCCCTAGCCCCCCAACAAACACACATAATCACATGCCTGCTGCACAGATGCTGGGGCAACAGAGAGGCTGTGAGAAAAGAGCCTCAGGGGCTAGATACCTCAGTGCTTCTCAAATCTGAAGGTACATCAGCATCCGTGGGCTGCATGTTAAACACAGATTGCTGTGCTCCCCCCACCACATCCCTGTTTCTAATTCAGTGGGTCTGGAGTGGAGATGAGAGTTTCCAAGTCTAGTGAGCATCCAAGTGCTGCTACTTCTGGCTGGCCCAGGACCACCCTTTGAGAACCTCTGAGAAACAGTGAGATCATAACACTGGGTAATATGAAGGTTGGTCGCCCCCTAGTGTTCATATGCAGTATCACATAAACAGGATAATTAGGAGCCCCTTCAAAATCCTGGGAAGTTTCCATGATTTCCCGTGGGGGAACAAGTTGTTGGTATGAATGAATCCTCATAAGACAGTAAAATAGTCTACAGATTTCAGTTCATGACACAATTTTCTCTGTAGTAAAACTGAATCTCTGGATTCCCTGTGACAAAAACAAAAATGTCCTCTCCCTTCAATGACTAATTATTTAACCTTAATGTATTTTCAAAGCCCTCCAAAATGCCTTAAAAGACTCCAACTGTGTACTTGTTCAGTATATAACATAAAGAAAAGCAGCATACTCTTCAGGGCAGAGTCCAGGACTTAAACACTTTTATGTTCCTTACACCAAGCTTGATGACCAGCATGTAGGGGGTATGCAATAAATGTTGAACAATTTTAAATACTAATCAACACTGTTAACAACATTATTTTCAAGTAGAACTCATTTAAACCAATAAGAGCACTCACTATTTGAAATTCTAGTTTCAAGGGCCACGTGCCTTGGGGAAGACAAAAAAAAAAAGGGGGGGGGTGCATTTTCCACTGGATATGCCAATGCACAGCCTTCTAACTGAAAAGTCCAATAAAATTCTAGTATCCAAGAATTATACGTAAAGTTATGGCAGCCATGTTCTGATCACTGGCCCTGGAGCACAAGCCTTCCAAAAGGGGTTTTCCAAAGAGACCTTCCAAGTGAACCACTGTTTGGCCCCATCTGCTGGTGTGTTTTAGCCTCACACTTGGAACCCTATCAACTACCCAAGGATTCAGCTTTCCTCATGAAAACACCCTGGTTTCTATCTTTCAAAGGTTCACACATGTCTTATTAGACTGATGCTTTAGGAGAATTGATAGGTCTGTCTTCCTTTCCTGCCAAAGACATTCAAGGAATTCCACGGGGAACCCGAATTTGTTCTTTGCATGCTTGCTATTGACAGGGTGGAAAAGTACCTCAATGGCAAGTACTCACTGTTGACACGTAGTTCAATATTCCTAGTCACGTTGTACTGCATGCCTTCGTGGGCGAATGTCATGGCACAGCTGTAATAACCCGCATCCTCCACAGACACATTATGTATGAGTAAGCGAGAGGTTCCCCTCACACTTAGAAACTTCTCATTGTCTTGATCCAAAAGGACAGAATCCTTAGAGGAAAATATTTTTCAAAGTTATACTATGTACTAATTTATATCTCAAAAGCTATATGAATAGTATCAGTATTAACAATTGATGTTGAATATGCAATCCAACAATTGCCCTGGTATTTACTTTACAAATGTACTTTAGGCATACTATTAACTGTACTTCTTAGCAGAGGGAATTTGTTAACATAGAAAACATAGTTGTAGGGTGCCTGGGTGGTTCAGTTGTTAAGTATCTGACTTCAGCTCAGGTCATGATCTCAGTTAGTGAGTTCCAGTCCCACATCAGTGGTCTCAAGCCCCATTTCTCTCTCTCTCTCTCTCTCTCTCTCTCTCTCTCTCTCTCTTTTTTCCTCTGCCCCTCATGGGAATCTCTTTCTCTCTCTCCTTCTCTGCCTCTGCCCCTCAATCACTTGTGACTTGAAAAGTAATATTCAGAAGAAATGATATTGCAGTAATTACTTTAAAGATTGTTTCAATTTTAGGAGTCAGTAAAGATGGGAGAAAATTTGTGAAAAAAAGAAAAACTAAATGTGAGAAATGAGGGCACACTTCCTATATGGGTGAGAGATTCTGTGGGTCTTACACAACAGAATCCTCAAGAGCAAGGCCTCCAATAACAGAAAAAAACTGAATGTGATTCAAAAAAACATCCTAATGAGCACACAGTGTTCTCAGGAACCTATCTTTCAAAACCATGATGATCGAAACCTTGCAATAGTCAAACATAACCTTGAGCTGTTTCAGACTTGCTCTGAATGGTAGCACAGACATAACTGGAAAGGTTTGTCAGCTAATGGCTCATAAAGTATTATTTTACAATCTATCTAACCAAAAAGAGATTTTATTGTTCCTAACAGGAGGAGCCAAACATGAAAAAGCCAAACAGGGCTCAGTACCCCCATTCCTCCAAGGCCTCTAAGCCCCCAGGGGTCCCCTGCATGGCAGTGGTATGTGGAGCCTGGCCTCCTGGGCTGGAGTTCTGGCTGCACCATCTACCAGCTGCATGACCTTGGACAAGTGCCTTACACTTCTGTATCTCCATTTCTTAATCTGTAAAATGGAGATATTAACAGTCCCTACTTTGTTAGTTTATGCCAGGGAATCCAGAATAGACTTCTACCCAGTTCAGGCTAAGTAACGATTAGCATTGATATCCTATACATATCTTGTAGCTATAATACCAGTCAACTGGTTGACCTATCCTCGATTACAGAATTAATTTGTATCAAATTGTATTTTTTGTATTTTTTTAATGTTAATTTATTTTGAGAGAGAGAGACAGAGAGTGCAAGCAGGGAAGGGGCAGAGAGAGAGAGGGACAGAGAATCCCAAGCAGGCTCTGCACTGCTGGTGCAGAGCCAGACACGGGGCTCAATCCCACGCCCTGCGAGATCGTGACCTGAGCCAAAATCAAGAGTTGGATGCTTAACCGACTGATCCACCCAGGTGGCCCTATATCAAATTTTAAACAAATAACTGTACTTTTCAGCATCAGTCTATGGTCTGTCTATATCAGGGATCAGCAAATTTTCCTGTAAAGGACCAGATAGTAAATATTTCAGGCCTACATTCCACATGGCCTCTGTCCTCTGGTAAGTTGAAGAGCTATTCAGCTCTGCCCTTGGAGTATGAGACCACAGACACAGAAAGTATGGCCATGTCCCAGTAAAACTCTATTTATTGACACTGAAATTTGAATTCTATGTCATTTTCATATATCATGAAATACTAGTCTTATTTTTTTTAACCGTTTAAGAAAGTGAAAACTGGGGGCGCCTCGGTGGCTCAGTCAGTTGAGTGTCCAACTCTTGATTTCAGCTCAGGTCATGATCCCAGGGTCGTGGGATTGAGTTCCACATCAGGCTCCATGCTGAGCATGCTTAAGATTCCCTCTCTTGCTCCCTCTGCCTCTCTCCCTGCTCTCTCTCTTTCAAATAAAAGAAGAAAGAAACAAAGAAAGTAAAAACTATCCCCAGCAAATAAAAACAGGTTGCCACTCAATTTGGCCACTGGTTATAGCTATCATTCGCCCACACCTTGTCTACACAAGTGATCTGATGATAGTATTTATTCAATCAGGCAAGAAAACAAATTGTCTATATTTACTCTTTTAACACAAAAGTTAATTATCATGTGCTTTAAAAAAGCTTCATTAATATGTGTACACAGTTGTTAAATAAACAATGGGTTTTTTCCCATTGCTATAGACAAATGACAGCAAAAAGCTATTCTCTTCAACTGCCACTTACTCTGCATTCATTTTACATTCTGTCTTCTTAAATTCCTACTCTGAGGACCCTTGCCCCAGCCACATAAAGATGAACAGAACATATTAATCATTGCCCTTTTTAAACTAACTAGTTGAAAAAAAATCAGAAATATAAAAGTGAATGTGTTATCTTCAGAATGGGTATTTTATATCCTTCCTGTAGTTGGTAAGACACATTTTAATTAAATGGCAATTTAAAAAAAAATTTCTTTTAAATGGCAATTTTTAAAGATGTACCTTGTACCACTGAATCTTCATGTCCATTTTGTTACGGATGAATTCACTCAGCTCAGGGCAAACTAAGGACCCAGAGGTTGACAACGTAAGAATTTGTGGGTATGATATGAAAGGAAGGGAAGCTTCTGTCTTCTCAAAAACCCTGAGCTCAGTGGACATTTCATCACAGTAAGATGTGTTTCTGATATAAAAGAGAAAAAAGGATAATAAATCACAAGGAAAAATAACAGTAAAGCTAAATGACATTAAGAATAATTTGGGGCGCCTGGGTGGCTCAGTTGTTGAGTGTCCAACCAACTCAGGTCATGATCTCATGGTTCATGAGTTTGAGCCCTACAGTGGGCTCTGTGCTGACAGCTGGGAGCCTGAAGCCTGCTTCGGATTCTATGTCTCCCTCTCTCTGTCCATGCCCCACTTGTGTTCTGTCTCTCCCTCAAAAATAAAATAAAACATTAAAAAAAAAAAAAACGAATTTCCCCAAACCCATTAAAATCTGTGTTCTGCAGTTTCTTGATTAGTATCACAATGCTTCTCTTCCTGATCTTTTTGAGTCCTTGAGAGACAAAACAACAAAAAAGTACCACATCATAACTATTGTAAAAAACAATGATGACATGGTCTGCATTTTTCCCAAAGGACCCTCTCTGCAAGCCTGATTTCAACCCCATTGAGGGTCACTAAGAGATCCCCAAATACCCTTCAAACAGGCCTGAACCTTTCCAGGTTCTAGGGGGTCCCTGAGCACAGCCCCAACACAATTCAACTTCCTAGTGCAGAAGGCCATATCCAAAAAGAGAGATTGTTTGCAAAAAGCCACCATTTACCTAGAATAAAGTTCCCTTTACTTCTCTTAGGAATTATCTATGAGCGTAAGTCGAATTTCAGAAAACTGCTGAGAACTTTGTGTAAGATCTATAAAATATTTTTGCAATACTGCATGGGGAAATGAACTTGGCAAGTTTGTTTTGTTTTTAATTTGGGTGGTTTGTGTGTGTGTGTGTGTGTGTGTGTGTGTGTGTTCTTTTGGTTTTGTTTGTTTTTTGGTTGGCCTAACTCTAATCTCAGTATCATAATTCTATCAAGACCCTAGAGCTGGGGAAATGGCAGAGGCAAAACATTGATTGAAACATAGGAAAAAAATAGAAAAACATGAAAATACAATGGTCTCAGCTAAGCCCCTGGCTATCTAAGAAACACAACACCAACAGAGACCATGAAAATGTGTGCTGTATAAGGAAGAGGCAGAGGGGAGGGAACATGTACAGCAAAAGAAAAAACAATCTATATCTGAAGAAGGAACAAAATGTAAAAAATGTATGTGAAAGAAGTAAGTGATAAAATCTTGCTACCTGAAAGTAAAAAGAATTAATTCAAATATATAGAGCCAATATCTGTATTATATTTCATGTCTGGTTTAAAAAAGGAAAAGAATGAACAAACATTTTAGGCACAAAGAAATTCAGGAAGTTAACTATCATCTTGAAAAATATATAATCTCATTGTAAGAAATGTAAATGAGGAGGGGCACCTGGGTGGCTCAGTCCGTTGAGCAACTGACTTGAGCTCAGGTCATGATCTCATGGTCTGTGAGTTCAAGCCCTGCGTCAGGCTCTGTGCTGACAGCTCAAAGCCTGGAGCCTGCTTCAGATTCTGCGTCTCCCTCTCTCTCTGCTCCTCCCCTGCTCCCACGTTCTCTCTCTCTCAAAAATAAATAAACATTAAAAAAATTTTTTTGAATAAGAAAAAAGAAATGTAAACAAGGACAAGTCTAAAGAAGAGTGTACACCTGAAAAGAGTCATCCCAGCACCTGGAAGAGATACATGCCAGGCCCTGTGTTGGGTGCTCTCTATATATTATTTTATCTATTCTCCAACCTTATGAGGCAGAAATTATTATTATATCATTTTTAGATGAGGAAAATTAGGTATACAGAAATTAAGTACTTTCCTAAGGCTGTACAACAACTAAGAGGTCAAACCAAGGTTAGAAGCCTGGTAAGGCTTTGGGAAAACCCACAAATTAGGGTAGGATCTGTGGAAACCAAACTTACTACGCATATTGAGAGTTACAAATCTGTTCACATTTTTGATCTGGTAATTCCCCTTGGGCAAGACACTCCGTGAAAATGACGCAAAAGAAAGATGGGTGCGGAATGATTTGATCAACACTCACATTCTCCACGTGGTGTTACATCCCCACAGCAAAGGGGTGGTGGTCATTAGTGTTGTTCACCAAATGTGTCCAATTCCCCCATCCTGAGCATACAGTGGAATTAACATGTCATGGCCCCACTGTGGGTAGGTGCAGTTATGTGACTCTTTCTAGCCAATGAGATATACGTGTGTCACTTCTACACCAAAGTTTGTTTTTTTTTTTTTTTATGTGTATTTATTTTTGAGAGAGACAGGACAGAGCACAAGTTGGGAAGGGGCAGAGAAAGAGTTTGAGACACAGAATCCAAAGCAGGCTCCAGGCTCTGAGCTGCCCAATGCAGGGCTCGAACTCACAAACCATGAGATCATGACCTGAGTCAAAGTTGGACGCCAACCGAGCCACCCAGGTGTCCTTGCACCAAAGTTTTAATAGCAATCTCCTTCTGGTATGGCAGCCAACATTTGAGATAGTGACTGGCCCCTCAGTCTGGGTTCTCGATTGTCTCTGAACCCAACATGGGTTTGTTGGCTTGTTACATGTGTGATAAATAAGCATTTGTGGTTTTAAGCCACTGACTTGCCCACCCTGGTTGACAGAAAGGCCTTGTGGGTTCTGGATCAGAAGATTATAAAAATCACAGGAACAGGGCTGTTTCATGACCTGTGACTATAAATCCAAAGGGTATTATGGCAACTGCTAGTGATTCTCAATCCATTGGAAGCCCAATCTTAGAGCTGGAAGAGAGTTCTAGAGATCAGCCAGGTAGACTCTCTCACATGTTACGAAACTTTGACCCACACTGAGATTTCTACCACCCCTCTCAATCTCAGATCTCTTTTTTTCTACAAGAATAGAAAATAAAATGAGTATGAGGTATAATTTTTTAAAACAACCATAAAAACAAACTTTAAAAGACAAACATGACTCAGCTGACATCTCCCTGATTTTTGCATAGTATCACTACAAGAGTCAATAAGCATTGCCTTCAGGAAAGAAAAGGCACTTTCGTGTATATATTGACCGTCTTCTACAGTGCTCCCTATAACTAGGTGCTTCACATGCTGTGATTTCATAGAACTCTCCCAACAACTCTCTTTACAGAGGAGAAAACTGAAACCCATAAATGCCAAGTAATAAGACCAACATCCTGGGGCGCCTGGGTGGCGCAGTCGGTTAAGCGTCCGACTTCAGCCAGGTCACGATCTCGCGGTCCGTGAGTTCGAGCCCCGCGTCAGGCTCTGGGCTGATGGCTCGGAGCCTGGAGCCTGTTTCCGATTCTGTGTCTCCCTCTCTCTCTGCCCCTCCCCCGTTCATGCTCTGTCTCTCTCTGTCCCAAAAATAAATAAAAAACGTTGAAAAAAATTAAAAAAAAAAAAATAAGACCAACATCCTACCAGCTAGAAAATGAGAGAGGTAGGATTCACACCCATACTATTTTAACCCCGATTCCGTTCTTTTTCTAATGCACTGTTAAGTTTTCCTAGTAGTGCTCCTTAGGAAAACATTAGAATTCTTTTACACTAAAAGGAAAGAAAAACTATGCATTGATAGCTATTGTAAAATCAAGCATCCACATTTCCCTGATATGGAAGTAAGATATTGTTTGTCTATTTCCTAGGCAGGATTCATTGACAGGATGATTCATTGACACACTGGACTATGACTCAGCCACAAAAAAAGAATGTAATCTTGCCATTTGCAACAACATAGATGGATCTGGATGGCATGATGCTAAGTGAGATAAATCAGACAGAGGAAGATAGATACCATATAATTTCACTCATAAGTGCAATTTAAGAAACCAATGAACAACAACAACAAAAGAAACAAACAAGACTCTTAAACACAGAGAACAAAATGGTGATTGTCAGAGGGGAGGTAGGTGGGGGAATGGATGAAATAGGTGAAGGTGATTAAAAGTACACTTATAGTGCTGAGCACTGAGAAATGTACAGAACTGTTGAATACTCTACACCTGAAACTAATATAACACTGCATTTTAATTATTTTTCCATTTTTAAAAGAAATTAAAAATAAGACAACAAAAAACTTTAAAAATTAAAACTAGGCAAAGGACTTGAACAGACATTTGGCCAATAAAGGACATGGGTATACGCTTAGCATAACTAATCATTAGGGAAATGCAAATCGAAAGCCCAATAATATAACATTTCACACCCAGTAGGATGGCTATTATTCCTCTCCAAAAGAAACAAAAAAACAAACAAAAAAACAAACAAACCCCAGAAAATAATAAGTGCTAGTGAAGATGAGAAGAAACTGGAAGCCGTGTACATTGCTGGTGGGAATGTAAAATGGAGGAGGCACTGTGGCAAACAATGTGATGGTTTCTCAAAAAATTATTAAACATAGAATTACCATATGATCCACCAATTCTCTCCTGGGTATATACCCAAAAGAATTCAAAGCAGGGACTCCAACAGATTTTTTTTTTTTTTTGAGACAGAGCATGAGCAGGGGAGGGGCAGAGAGACAGGGAGACACAGAATCCAAAGCAGGCTCCAGGCTCTGAGCTGTCAGCACAGAGCCCGACATGGGGCTCGAACTCATGGACCGTGAGATCATGACCTGAGCCGAAGTCGGACGCTTAACTGACTGAGCCACCCAGGCGCCCCACTCCAACAGATCTTTGTACACCTATGTTCAGACCAGCATCACTCACAACAGCCTAAAGGCAGAAGCACCATAATTACCAAAATATGGTACATTTATGCAATGGAATACTATCCCTTTTTTTTTTTTTTTTTTTTTTTTTCATTTTTTATTTTTTTTATTTTTGGGACAGAGAGAGACAGAGCATGAACGGGGGAGGGGCAGAGAGAGAGGGAGACACAGAATCGGAAACAGGCTCCAGGCTCCGAGCCATCAGCCCAGAGCCTGACGCGGGGCTCGAACTCACGGACCGCGAGATCGTGACCTGGCTGAAGTCGGACGCTTAACCGACTGCGCCACCCAGGCGCCCCTGGAATACTATCCCATTGAATAATGTTGAAAAGGAATGAAAGTCTAATACACACTGCAGTATGGATGAACCTTGAAGACACTGTGCTGAGTGAGATAAGCCAGTCACAAAAGGACAAACACTGTAGGACTCCACTCATATGAGGTATTTAGAGCAATCAAACTCATAGAGACAAAAAGTAAGACGGGGGTTGCCAGGAGCTGGAGGGAAGAATGAGGAATTCGTGTTTAACAGGCTCAGAGTTTCAGTGTAGGACGATGAAGAATTCTGGAGATGAAGGATGCTGATGGTCGCATAACAATGTGAATGTGCTTAACGCACGGAAGTGTACCCTCAAAAAGGGATAAGATGATAACTTTTATGCTATGCATATGTTACCACAACTTTAAAAAAAAACAATAGGACAAAGAGGGAGGGGGGTAGACCCCACATCAGGAGATTTGGGTTCCAGTTTCAGCTCCACACCCACCACCTAGAAACACTTCATAAGTGAGCTTGGTCCCCTCACACGTACAATAAGCAATTGGATTAATTCACTCCTACAGTCCCATCCAGTTTCTATATCAATTTCGTTTGTCCATGTGGATGCAGGCATGAACAAAACGGCCCCAGTCCCAGTCCTCCTGGGGTTTACATTCTTACAGGGTAGGCAAACATTAAATACGTGAACACACGTGTGTCAGGTAGGAAAACTACCAGCAGGGTAAAAAGAGAGAGTGTCAGGAATGCTGTTTTAGGTAAAGTGGCTAGGGAAGCCCTCTCTAAAGAGGTGACATTTGAGCAAAGACTTAAATGGAGAGAAAGAGCCATGAGGGTATCTGGGGAAAGCTCTCGGGTAGAGGTATTTCAGGAACAGTGAAGAGGACAAAAGGTAGATTCTCATTTTGAAATCCAGGTCAACACTGAAGAACCATGCAAAAGTCCATTCTGGAAGGAGCTCCACTCCATACCCTAGTCCTGGGGGGGCCTCACCTGACAGTGCAGAGGTAGGTGCCAGAGTCCTCTTGCAAGGCTGGCAAGATCCAGAGAGCACCATCCTGGACCCACATTCGTGTCTCTTCTTCCCCTGGAATCGTTCTAGCAGAATCATTTTTATGCCATGTCACATTGACGTGGGGGCTGACAGACTCCCACAACCAATACTGCACCTGGGGGCACTTCAGGACCACAGGCTCCCCTTCCACTTTGAAGTAAGTTTTGAAATGCTTGCCAAGAAACCGGCAGTTTCCTGCAGCCACTGAAGGACAGAGAGATCATAGTCAGGCTTTGGATCTAAAACCTCCTTGGATGGGCAGCTCTGAAGAAGCCGCGTGCCCCTAACAAGTGGCCTGCACCCCGGAGGCCCCATTAAACACTCCTGTTATAATGATTTCAAAACTCCCAAAAACAACTTTTGGGTTACTGACAATTCCAATTTACATTTTGTGGGGAAAATTCAATCTGGTTCACATGGAGATGAAAAAATGATTAAAAAGTTGGGTCATATTTTTCACTTGTTGACTCCTTATCATTAAAAGTAGATTTGGGGGGAGCCTGGGTGGCTCAGTTGGTTAAGCATCCAACTTTGGCTCAGGTCATGATCTCATAGTTTGTGGATTCGAGCCCCGTGTCGGGCTCTGTGCTGACAGCTCAGAGCCTGGAGCCTGCTTCAGATTCTGTGTGTGTCTCTCTCTTCTGCCCCTTCCCTGCTCATGCTCTGTCTCTCTCTATCTCTCAAAAATAAATAAACATTAAAAAATTAAAAATAAATAAAATTAAAAAATAAAAGTGGATTTTGGCTGAATTCAGATACAAAAAGAGCTTAGTTGTGACAGGACATGTGGTTAAAATCCAAAGGCACCTTTTCCTGAGGGCAAATACACCACCTTCTTGGCTCACTCTTTGGCAGGAATGACCTATGCCCAGAGCAAGCACAGTGCAACAGAGGAGATGGGCAGGAGGAAGCATCTGTCACAACTTGCCTTTTGAAAACAATAGACTTCACTAGATAAACAACTGCTTTCCCCCAGAGAAGCTTCAGGCAAGCCCTTTCCAGCTGAAAGATTCATTTCTCACCTGTGTGTTCCTCAGGCTGAACGGTGAAGGAATAAACGCAGATTATCAACACGTACAAGACAAACATTGTTTCCAGCAACTTCTGAAGGACACGGGAAGTGATCTCAGGTTCAGCACCCCCTAATCTGTAGGAGGAGACAGAGGGGTCACCAGGAGCCACACACACACCCAGAGAGAGAACACCTTGACGATGGTCCCAGCAGGAGGCTCTGAAGGCTTCACCTGAAGATGGAAATCTTTTTGCCCAGACTTTATAACCAAGAAAACACAAAAGTTTTGGATTTTCTCCTCAACAGCTATATTCACTGAGCATACCTAACATCAACTCCCCAGAGCACTAACAAGGTGCCTTGGAAGAGGTGTCCCATATCTTAAGTGTTTCTCTCTCCTGAAGTGTGCCTTAGTGCTCCCTGCTGCAAACCGAGATGCTCTTTCCTTGGTTGTGGCCACTGCCTAGGCTCTCTCCAACCTTCAGGTCTTTACTCAAAATCATTTTAGTGAGGTCTTCCCTGACCTTCCCGTGTAAAGCTGCACCACCCTTCTGTGAATGTTGCACATTTTCCTTTCCTGCTCTATTGCTGTCTGTGGCATTCATCATCAACCACGTT
This sequence comes from Neofelis nebulosa, assembly GCF_028018385.1. Lineage (NCBI taxonomy): Eukaryota > Metazoa > Chordata > Mammalia > Carnivora > Felidae > Neofelis > Neofelis nebulosa. The sequence continues at coordinate 82,693,571 of NC_080790.1, read as the reverse complement.
CCCTCCCTATAGAATGCAAGCTCATGTACTCAAAGATCCTATTTACAACTATATCCTTAAGTTCTACTTGTTGAATGAATGAGTGGCTTAATCACTAGAAGCCAAAAGGTCTTTATATTTTACTTTTTGGAGAACTCTTCCTTCTGTCTCTATGGATTAGCTCTTATTTTACATACAATTCTGAAGTACCTGATGGATGCTATGTACCGCTAACTCTCTGGTCTAGAGCATCCCAGGAGGAAAAGCAAAATAAGTTACAAATAGTGAATAGCTTACACAAGTTCATAAAGTACTCCTCCCCACATACTTCCCCAAGACTGGAGCACCAGATGTCTCCATAATTCCCTGCAGTCCCTTTCACACCGTAGCGTAATGGTCTGTTGTATTGGCCAACCATTGCCACAACCATACTACCAACAATCCATCTCAAGACTGAAATGAATAAAACAAGCGCCATGGCGATCACGCCAATGGTGTAAAGCAATTCTATCTCACAGTCCGTGAATCAGATAGGGGTTGGCTGACCTAGATCGGGCTGTTAGGCTTGACTCCATGCTTCGGGTGGGATTTAAGTCTCCTCCATGTGTCTCTCATCTTCCTTGGACCTACAACCTCCTGGGAGATGATCTTCTGTGATGGCAAAAAAAGGACGCAATGTGGCAAGAGCACTCAAAGCCTTGCTCAGAACTAGCTTACTGCTGGTCTGCCCACATTCCATTGGCCAAACCAAGTCATGTGGCCAAAGCTGCCATCACTGGGGCGGGGAGATTACTTCCACCTCTAGTGGGAGGAGCCTCAAGTTACACTGGAAATGGAAATACCTGGGAGCAATGATGACGTCTGTCACAACCGTGTCTTGTTGGCTCCCCTGGGTGGGGACAGTCTTGAGAACCGAGGCATGGTCTAATTCACAGCCCTCAAGGCCTATAAAATACCCAGTCCCAGAGAGTACCGGAGATTATTTGTGCTCAAAAGCCTAGCAGGAAATTGGGAGTGATGAGTGAATCCAGGAAGAAAAAAAAAAAAAATTCCCTATCACCATCCCTTCCCCATTTCCTTAAAGTTTAACTTGTTCCCTGTCCCTGGAACAGATACCATTCTGAATGTCTCACAGTAAACCCAGATGGACCTTAAGTGGCCAGGGCAGGATTGGCAAACTGAGGCAGTACACTTGCATGATAGTAACCCTCCCTCATCCGAAGGCACGGGTTCAGAGTTGCAGTCTGAACTCCCCCTTGAGTGACGAGGAACTGGAATGGGCAGTGAAATGACCTGAGATCTTCCCCTTAGCTGTGTGTCTACCCCAGGGCTGTTTCCCCTAAGCTCTTCCTGCTTCTGCATGGTCCTATCCTTCACCTGTTTCTGAAACACAAATGTTTCCTGTGACTTTAACCACTAACCCCAGCTTCAGGTTAACCAGGCAACTTGATTAGCATAAGAGTCACAACAACATTGACCAAGTTGCTTTGCCCTCTTTGCACACACATTAGCTTCTCGCATCCCCAACTGTACTGATCCCAGCCAGATTCACTGGTTCTCTAGAGAGGCTTTGAAAAAAGAGGGAGCCAAATACACATGCATAACCAATACCACATATCCAAATAAGTGGATGAAGTCAAAGATGGTGACACGGGAACTGAAAAAATAGTGAGCTACTGAGCTAAACACTGAGAAAATAAGTTTTGCCATTTTACCCCCATGATGTGAATCTCATGATTCACATCAATTTGACAGATCGTATAATACAAGAGATTAAGGAGGTTATATAGCTTGACCAATATCTCACAACTAGTAAGCAGGAATTGAAGTTTAAACCCAAGACTACTGATTCCAAAGCCCTTACTCTTCAAAAATATAGTATTTATGATAGATGCTGCTAGCTTCCTCCTCTAAGATCTGTCCTCCCTGCTTTGCCAATTATAGAACCCCTGACTCTTAGTGTGACACATTACTATCCCACACAAAGTCTATATTTCCCATCCTCCCTTGCAATTAGGAGTGGCCTAGTGACAGAATTTGGGTCAATGAATGTAGGTGGAAATGTATGCTCCTCCTGGGAAGTCGACTTAAAAGCCTCCTCAAAAGACTTAAAAGTCTCCACTGGTCTTCCTTCCTGCTAGCTCAGTATGGATATGGTGGGTGGATTACAGCCACCATATTGGGTCACAAGGTGCAGACCACTTGCAGACAGTGCTGGGATAAGACAGGAACATGAGTCCTTCAGTGGTTTCATGGGGCTCCCACCCTAGACTACCTTTTTTTTTAATATGTTTAGGCTTCCTGCCATACATTGGCAAACTGAATCCCAATATGCAAACTTTTCAAACTTTATAAAAAGAACACTGGGGGAAGGAGCCCTGACAGGTCAGGTGTTGTGTTCTCACTGGTCCTCTTTCTGATACTCAACTGTTTCAAACAGTTTCCGCTGACTGACTCTTTAAGAAGTCACTTTGACTCAGCTTCCTGGCTGGTTCAGTCGGTAAAGCAAAAACTCTTGCTCTTAGAGTTATGAGTTCAAGCCCCACGCTAGGTGTAGAATTTACTTAAAAGAAAAAACTTATTTTATGGGGTTCCTGGGGCTCAGTGGGTTAAGTATCCAGCTTTTGATTTTAGCTCAGGTCACAATCTCACAGTTTGTGAGATTGAGCCCCCTAGTGGGCTCCGTTCTGAGCATGGAGCCTGCTTGGAATTCTCTTTCTCCCTCTCTCTGCCCCTTCCCCATTTGTGCATTCACGCACCCTCTCAAAATAAATAAATAAACTTAAAAAAAAATAGAAGTAATTCAACTCAAAGGCAGGAGGAGCTGAGCAGCCTCCCTTTGGATGAGAGCACCTCCCAGGACACAGGTGCAGGCTTAGTCTTGAGTTATATGGTTTGTAACCACGTTTAAAATTACTTTGACACCAAAGAGTCAGACTGTGTCCATCCAGGGGGAGTTATCAGCTGAGGCTTCACAGAACTACAGAGCTGGAAGGGTCTTAGGGAAATCTAGTCGTTTCACTTTCTTTTTCACATGTTGAAAGTGATTTGGACATTAACCTTCTTCTCAAAATCGCATGTCTGGTCAGGGTGAGAAGTAGAGATATTTCAACAAGGACCCTGTTCCAGTGGCATGAAACCCTAAAATGTTGTACTCCCCATCCCCTCTCACCCACTCACCCCCCTTCCAGGGCCCCCTCAGCCAAAGGAATTAATTGCCTTGGTTTCCCTCTGAAGACTTTGGCAAAAAACAACTGCTTTACTGTGACCTCTTCAGGAAGTGGCTTCAGACAACTAAACCACAAACATGCAGTAGTGATCATTTTTAATAATCAAAACCTCAGGAAAAGGCTGGAACCAAAATTTCCCTAGCGTGGGAAATAGTAAGTCTTTGGCAGACCTAAAGGAAAAAGAATTTGTTCTGCAGAGGTGTGCAGCAAAACATTCCTCTCCTGCCCTACTTTCTTTCAACGTGTCTTTAAATTACAGACAATTTGACATTTCTTGAATCCGAGTTGACCTTCTTACTGGAAGAAAGAAATTTTAAAGGCAACTGATTCCAAGAATTTGAATGACAATTTTTTTTTCCACACAACTATGTTTCACTACACCCAGTGTACGAAAACCGAAGAATAAGATGGAAAGCAGGGCCAGGAATAAGAAAATGACCAACAATTTGTGGAAAGTTCAAGGAAGGAGAAAGGACACAGTACGGTGGAAAGAGCTGGTGGCCCCGCACTGAGCCTAGCACCCCGCTTACCGCCTTTGACCCCTGGTGTCAGCCTCCTGCTCATGGATGGTACACATAGCCTAAGAGTATGTAGCTGTTTGCTTCACCTTTTAATTTAATTTTGAAAATCCCAACAGACTAAAAAAGTGAGGACGGCATAACACCAGTATGTATTTCACGAGACTCGCCAATTATTAACATTTTGCTTTATTCTCATTGTCTCTCTGTCTCCTTCCCTATATATACACACACATATATGTGTGTATATATACATATATAAGCATGTATATACATACGCATATATATACATATATACATGCACACACATATATACATACACACATATATACATATATACACATATATACATATACACACATACGCACACACACATATATACACATATAATATACACACATATATACACGCATGTGTACATATATACACATGTATACATATACATATATACACATATGTGTATACACATACATATACATATACTTACACATATACATACACATACACATATACATATTGTTCCCCTGAACACTGGAAAATTACAGACATCTCAAACTTCACCCCTAAATACTTTAGAATGCATATAGGAACACATGTTTTAGCAGATTGAGAACAAATAAGCAAATAAATGATAGCTCCAGAGATCTATCTTCAGGCATTTAAAAGGATTAAACATGTTACCCTCTAGTATATTTTAATATATCTCTTAATTCACTGAAAAGATTAAACTTTATTTCTATCTTCACCTTGTTCCGGAAAGATTTTAGGCAGCTGCCAATCTCTGAGTCAGGCAGTACAGTCACCCAAAAAAGTAAAACAAAGATGACAGATCTTGAATATTAATGAAGTCAAAGAGTTATCAGGCCCTACTCATACTATTTAGCCACCTCCAGTTTAAAGTAAATTCCTAAAAACTGACACATGTTGTTGCAGGCATGTGGTATGAAACCTTTTGACACCCAAAGGAAAATAAATATTTGCATCAATGTTAAGCTTGGAAATTTTTAAAATTTAAAGCTGAAGCAAAATAAGAAGTATTTTGAACTAAGTCTCTGGAAAGCACAGGATGTTAAGAGCTTAGGGAATAAGAAGATTCTTTAGTTTCAGATGCAGAGAAATACATGATCAGTTTTGAGGCAGCTTTTTTTTTCTTTTTAGTATACTGGCTTAAAGCAGAACCCTTGATGGGTTGTCTACAGAAAGGAGAGAAACTAGTTTCCCCACCACACCACACTCCCCGCACCCAACCCCAGAATTCAGGGAACTCAGTGCAGCATGGTGGGACAATTTCTGGTCTGCATGGCCATGTCAGAATGAGAGCACCTCAATGTCCTTGACTCCAGTGGGGTCTGGGGAGATGGAAATGCTTACTGGAAGCCATGGCACAGGAAGACCCATCTTTGGGCCATGATGGGCTGAATCTCAAAGGGAAAACTTAGAGAACCTAAGACTTGGCTCCACCAAGGGCTACATGCCTTCTTTATGTTTTACTTTCTGAAACCACTCTTTTTTCATCAAACCTTTTGAGCTTGGTCAACTGCCCCAACCAAGAACCATTGACAAAGAGGTTTAACAAATCAACCCAACTCATCTCCCCACTCATTTGAATCCTCTGTTCACACTTTGCATTCCCAGTAAGCCTGAGTCATTCAGAGCCCCCAGCAAGCTGGACCATCAACCAAGACACTTCCTTCACCTTCTTCCTGCATCAGGCCCTCTTACAGGCTAGCCCCTGACAAGACCCACCCTTCCAGCTCAGAATAATTGCCATCCTCCTAGAATATGACTGATGTGGAGTGGAAGCTCCACCCATGAGGCCCTCAGCACCCACAGTATGAATCCACCAGGCTTCACATTCTCCTAACCTGATATTTGTGTGAGAGGAATTTTCTGCTCTGAAAAATTCCAGAGGGCTAACTAAACTCGTGAGTCTGGTAGAGTGCATCATCTCCATTATAAACATGAAGCAATGGAAATAGACTCAGATACATTAAGTAACTTACCCAAGGCCACAGAGCTAATGGAATGATAAAGTGGAATGTAATCCTGAGTCAACACAATCCTTAGCCTTGGTATTCATCCTCTGCTCTATAGAAGCACCAGAACCTGGAGCTAGAGGGGGCTCTAGAAGCCATAAAGTTCAGCAGCCCAAACAGTCTTTCCAAACCCAGCATCCTCCATAGATTGCCAACTTTACCCCTCATTAGATGGACACTTCCAGTCTTGGAATATACACGTGATCAGAAACTTCTGTCATTTAGGGGCGTATGGGTGGCTCAGTTGGTTAAGCATCTGACTGTTGATTTCAGTTCAGGTAATGATCTAGCAGTTTATGGGATTGAACCCCACATCTGGCTCTGTACTGAGGGCACCGAGTCTGCTTGGGACTTCTCTCTCCCTGTCTCTCAAAGTAAATAAACATTAAAAAAAAAAAAAAAACAGAAACCTCTGTCATTTCAAATGTAAATTTGCCTTCCCCTAAGCTCCACTCATTGGTCAGAGTCCATCCTAGAAGGAAGCTCAGAAGAAGTCTGTCAACATTGCACAGTAGTTCTGAGAGTTAGGGAGTCTCTACGGGAAAGAACTGTGGAAAGCACATGGACTTGAGAGTCTGACAAAGCAAATGTGAGTCCTGCCTTCCTTGTGTGCCAGCGGGATGGTTTAGGGCCCGTGGCGGGGCGGGGGCTGGGGGGCGTGGGGATCATACTGCCTCTGAGAGACTCAGTCTGCTAATCTGTAAAATGGCTGTAGCTAGCATGTGGCACAGAAGGGTCAGATTCCATGTGATATGTAAAGAGGTCAACACAGAGCTGGCAAAGACAAATCACTTAAAATGTGGTGGCTCTCATCAGCACTTTACAGAAGCAGACCCAAAAACTCAGGAGGTGAGTAACTTTATCAAGAGCACACAACTGGCAGAATTGAGTTAGAAGTCAAAGTTTCCACCACCTGCATTCTTACTAACTCCTGCTAAGGGTCCCTCTCACAGCCTGAGAACTTTCTGGTACCATAGTCAATAACTTACCTAATACCAGTTGCTACATTAGAATGGTGTTCAACTTTACCTAATGGAATCAATAAACCTGATGCCTAAATCCATATTATAGAAAAATGTTTGGGGCACCTGGGTGTCTCAGTCAGTTAAGTGTCTGACTCTTGATATCACCTCAGGTTGTGATCTCCCAGTTGTGTGATTGAGCCCTGAGTTGGGCTCTGCGCTGACAGCACGAAGACTGGGATTCTCTCTCTCCCTCTCTCTCTGTCCCTCCAGTGCTTGTGTGTGCATGCATGCTCTCTCTTTTCCTCTCTCCCTCACTCAAAATTAAATAAATAAACTTTAAAAAAAGAAGTGTGTTTAACATGTAAACACACAATTGTAAATACATGCACACACACACATTGAAAGCCTACCATGGAATTCTGATGCTTTCATTCAGACCGACATCTTAGCGGTAAAGTCTTTAAGCACATTAGAGCAGGAGATTGAAGCTGGATTTCTGGAAGCTGGATTCACTCTACCATTAACTAGCTATGTGATCTTAGGCAAGCCACTAAGAGATTTACCCAATCTGGGTCACAGTTTCTTCATCTCTAAAATAAAAACAAGGACTGAGCTGCTGAAAGCTCCCAGGTCTCTTTCAGCTGTAAAACCCTAGGATTCAAAGTCAGTGTGGATTTGCACTTAGGCTCCGGCCGTGGGCACAGCTCCAGTTTCTAAAGCAGGAAGTAAGGGGCCTTAGTCAGATAACCACCAAATCTCATCAATTCACTTGCAGAAGTCCCAAAGCCAGAAAACAGCAGAGCCAGGATTCAAGACCTCTGAGTTCTCCTGAGGATGGGAGTTCTAGCTCCACTGGGCTACTCACTGGGTAATGTTTGTTGTGTATTGGCATGGGACAGGAAGCAAACCCTTTAAGCCGAATGTGGCTTTCAACCTCTTGTAATCTGAGTGTATGTAATAAACACCACACAGTCATTCAGAGAACTTATTCATCTGAAATAAGTCATTCAGAGAACTTATTCATCTGAAATAAGGTGGGCAGAGGAAACAAGGACAAAATGATCTGAACAGCTGAAAGAGAGCAATATGATCCTGGCACAAAGGCATGTATATTTTACTCACAAAAGGAGCTTTTCACCTCTCTCACAGAACCTCTTTCTGGTTGCGTATAGAGTATTATCACTTCTCAGAGTGGCAATTATATTTTCTAAAGATGGCCACAACAGTATCTCCCATCTTACGTGGTCTTCTATGATGTGATTGTGCACTCTGCCATCACAACTTGGAGTCCAACTCCCCTCCATTGAATGGGGCCAGCCTGGGACTTGTGTCTAACCAACAAAATAATGCTGGGTGAATGCTTCCACCTAGTTTCCTTGGGATGCTTACTCTGGGGAAAGTCAGCCACCATGTAAACTGTCCAACTACTCTGAGACCACCTTGCAAAGGAGGCCACATGTAGGGAATATGGTTGACAGTTCCAGCTATGTCTGGCCTCATAGGAATCCCCTCAAAGACACCATCCCTGTGAGTAAAGCCCTCTTAGACTCTCCAGAAGAGTCCTTTCACTAGCTGAGTACCACTGTTTGAACCCAATCAAATCACATGGAGCAGAAGAATTGCTTAGCTGAGTCCCTCTCAAATTCATGACCTGCAGAATATGTGAATTATAATAAAATGTTTGTTATAAGCTGCTAAATTCTGGGGCACTTTGTTACACAGCAATATGTGACCAGAACACTTCATCAAATGCAGATTCGAGGTGGCAAATTAGAAAGAGGGACTGTACTGGTAGAAGAAAATGTACAGAGAAGCGAGTGACAGCTGATGGCCCAATGACACAGGACACAGAAAAACATTAAGACAGATGCAGGAAAAAGGAAAAGAAAAATATGAAGACAGTTGCAAGAACCAGAGTACTTCAATCAAGGACCTTTAAGAGCAGACATCAATGGTCCCTCCACCTCACTATGCCTTACTGACAGTGTCAGGGTGACACATTCCAACGTATTTCTCTCCTTGCTATCTCCAATTCTTCTGCCACGATAGCCCAAAGAAAAGGGAAGAGCAAAACCCTCCCCAGAAAGGAGGGAAGGAAGTGGATGTGACATATTCCTTCCTGGTAGGAAGGGGAAGTAGAAGAAAAGGCTTTGGGGGCTGCAGGGTGAAAGGAGGAAAACCACAAGAGCAAATAGGCATATTGGCATGCTCCTGAGACACACGGTAGAAGGGATGGGGGTGGGGGAGCAACTGAGAGCAGAGAAACTTTTGTTCTGCTTTCAAATTGGGTCTCCAGAGGAACACCACCATGGTAAAGCAAGGCATCCTGACCAAGTGGGGGTGCTAAGGAAGAAGGTAAATAATGGCATGGCATGTTCAGGTAGAGGGATGCAAGGGTTAGTCCCCTGCTAGATTGAATTCTTCACTGATGGAGAAGAGATCCAGATATTCCCCTGTGCTTCCCATGGAGAACGGGAGGTAAACTGAGATCTGGGCTACTATGGGGCTGACATGATGAAAGACGAGGTGACTTGAAGCGAAGACTGCCAGATATTCAGTCCATGAGGAGCAGTGTGGCCAAATGTGGAAACATACCCCCAACAGGTGGTAAATTCCACACACTTAAGCCCTGAGCTCTCCACCCTCTACTACCATGGCTTTTCTGGGGCTCCCCTGAGATCCTCTTGGTCCAGCAACAAATACTACAGCATCCATTCCAACTGGTTGATGTTCGTTCATCCCTGCTGGTTGTTAAATATTCTGAGTATAATCTGCACAAATGGCCAGTCTAAGCCAGGAGAGAAACGTGGCTATGGCCAAGACACAGAGAACCTATGGAGCCAGTGAGGCACACAGTGGACCCAAGTTGGCCACTGTCATGGCTCTGACCCAGCTGCAAGATCAGACCATGGGTTTTCCCAGCCACAGAACTCAGCAGTAGATTCAGCAAGACACTACATGACCACCCCATCCAGAGACATCTCCATGGAAACCAGTGAAGTCCTCAGGCCATCAGGTGTGGACTGTCACCCTTCCCATCCTGCCCTGAGGACATGGCCTCCCTATTGTCAGACTCCTTCCTGGCTAGGAGGTGAGAAACTCTGAAAGCCTGAGCTCCACCCAAAAGAGACTGAATAAATCCAAGAGAGGCAAATGTGAGCCAGCAAGATGGGGATGACATTTTCCTAATGAAAAGGGGCCTCAAGACCAAATGAGATTCTTATTAAAATAGTGATTAAAGGTACAATTTTTAGCATCAATTTGTAGTGAGTATAAAGTTTCACCATGCTACATATATTTTAGAAAGAGTTCCTTCCAAAATTAAGTTGTCAAAAAAGGTGGGTTGTTCTCTTTATGCATTGAAAGATCATCTTCCACTCCCTGGAAAATGTGCCCAACCAGGATGGCTTGTCCTCTGAGGGTCACAGAAGGTGGCAGCTTTCCCTAGCCCTGTGTCCAGCATGTCCATGAGAGCAGAGAAAAGTCAAGCGAAAACAAACCATTAAAAACTCAAACGATTTTGGGGTGCCTGGGTGGCTAAGCGTCCGACTTCGGCTCAGGTCATGATCTCACGGTTTGTGAGTTCGAGCCCCGCGTCAGGCTCTGTGCTGACAGCTCAGAACCTGGAGCCTGCTTTGGATTCTGTATCTTCCTCTCTCTCTGCCCCTCCCCTGCTCACGCTTTGTCTCTCTCTGTCTCAAAAAAAAATAAAACATTTAAAAAAAAAAACTCAAATGATTGTTATCTATACCGTCTGGGGAAATCCATTGCCATGAGAAAGCCCACTAAAGCCCAGACTTACTGGGTTTTCCATAGACCCGAAAAGTCTCACCAGGAGTCCTTTGCTGTCCTCTGTGGCTGGGGTCAAGCATTCCATTCACACACTAACCCCTCTGGCTGTTTTCAGCCCTGCAATGCCCAGCCGCCTTGTCAAGAAGAGATCTGTGAAGTTGGACGGTCTGAAATCCTGCTTCCTCCCAACCTGAGCAACATGCTGTGGTAGACAGACTCACGCTGACCAATATCTGGAACTTTTCTACTTTGGATACACACAGAATTTCACTTCTCTGTACCCTTGAAGTTAGACATAGTCACATGACTGGTTATAGCCATGTAAAGTAAGTAGGAAGGATATGGATCACTAAGCATTTCATTTCTGGTGCCTACCCTTCAGCACTCTTTCTCTGAGCCCTTGTTTATTGACAGCGGCCACATAGGATGATCAGGTTATCCTGATAGGAGGCTGAGGTCTATCTACTTCCATCCATGGATCCACTCAGTTGTCTCTGCATGTCTTTCTCCTTCTGTTAAGTAGGAGAAACATCTATTTCCCACCCCAGCACTCATGTCAAAACAATCTAACAGATGTTCTTCATGAATTCTCTTTTGAAAATGTCCTCAAGTGGCTACAGCAAGCCGTCCACAGTCTCACACAGCTGACCAATGACAATGAGATAGCATGAGCAAAAGAAACTTGTGTTGTACTAAGCTACTGAGATGTTTTAGGTTTATCTCTAACTTGGAATGATATGCACAGCAACCGAAGAAAACAATTGTAATTGTTTTCTATTGTGTAGAGATACCATGAACTCGGTGACTTAAAATAACACCCATTCATTAGTCATACTGCTGTGGGTCAGATGTCTGGTCTCAGCATGGATAAAGTCTCTGCTCAGGGTCTAGCAGACTATCAAAGCTCAGGGTCCTGTTCCAAGCGGTTTTTGGTAGGAGTCAGTTCCTTTAGATTGTACAACTGGGGTCCCCACTTTGATGCCGGTTGTAAGCCAAGGCCACTCTCAGCAGCTAGAGGCCACCCACCATTTCCGGCCTCATGGCCACCTCCACAAGATGACAGTTTGTTTTCTCAAGGCCAATAGAACAATATCGAATGTTGCTTCATGTATGTCTGACCTCTTGACTCTGACCTCTAGACTTTTTTTTTTTTTTTAATACAGTCTACCTGGTTGTATCAGGCACACCCAGGAAAACTCCTTTTGATCAACTTCAAGTCAACTATTCAGGGTCTTAAATTACACCTGCAAAATTCTTTCACCTTTGTGGTACAAGGTAAACCTAATCATTACATTCTTATATTCCCTCCTCATTCAGGGGAGGGGATATACAAGGGCCTGGATCAGTGGGGGTCGTCTTAGGATTCTGCTTACCACAGACATTTAAAAAAACATTCCGATGAATATTAGCTCTAGAAAATCCAGGAACTATCCACAGCTTTGCTTTCACTTCTTCCTTGCTCCCAAGTAAGAAAACCTTGTCCCAAACGTTTTGAAGCCTTGCTATTCAAAGTGTCATCCATGACCAGCAGCATCACTTGTGAAGAGAGGTGAAATCTCAGGCCCCACCTCAGACTCAGGCGTCAGAATTATGGGCATATTAACGAGATTTCTAGGTGATTGAGAAGCAGTGATCTTTAGATTGGTTCATCCTTAAATAAAGTAGGCAGAGGTCTACATGGAGTGAGAGCACAGCTTATATCAAATTCCCATGCCCTGATCACTCCAGGCTTTCAGAGCGGTTTCTGAAATTTTGCTGTCAGAATCACATAATCTGATGATGATATAGAAGATGGTGATACTAGCTAACATTTACTGAACATCAATATACGCCAAGCAGTAGGCAAAGCTCTTTTAATTTCCCCAACGTGTAATGAGCTATATATTATTATTTTTGTTTTAGAGATGAAGACATGGAGGCTTACAAGAAGAGTTCCTTACTCCTCTATGGAAAAACAAATAAAAGTGGTGGGGCCAGGATTTGCCATAACTCAGGGTGTATGTGATCGTATTGTCAGAAGTTGTCAAAGCTAGTCCGTGAATCACAAACTAGGGTCTGGGCCAGTTCAGCTTGTGAGTAAGCATTCTTCAGCCAGAATGTTGGTATTACTTTTCACTGAATTTCTTTCCCAAGGGACAACCTTATTCCAATTGGCCACAAGCCCTATCACTCACAGACTCACAGAGTTGATTTACTGCCTGGACTGTGAATATACTCAAGCCTGAAATCCCCAATTAAGTCCACGTATTCTTGAATTTCCCCTTGACATTTCATGACAAATGTGGGTGGTATGAATACTTTCCAGAGATCCTTAACAACAGCAAAGAACCTCTGCTCCTTAACCCATCCCTGTTATCTGATGAGTGAAACTAATGTCCAGAAACTAAGGTACGTGTCTAAGTCACATAGCAAGATAATATCAAGGTTCTAAATTGGGCTCTTTTGGCCCTGCAATCAAATATCACAATCATCTGCCTCCTCATGTTTAGGAAACTATTTATGCTCAATATGAAACAGAGGTTCTTAACCAAAGTATGTTTCAGAAACATTTGGATGGAGGTTAATACAGATTCTCAGACTTCTCTCCTATTCACACCACTGGTGAGTCAAATGCCCATTAATCTGAGATTCATCAGATAAATTACAGGTTCAGAACACAGAGTTTGAAGTCGAGCTAGTCCCTGAATAGTTAATAGAGGTGGGACAGTAAGGAGTATAAGGGACAGAATAGGGCAGTGGCTCTCAGCCTTGGTTATACATTGGAACTCCCTGAAAAGTTTTAAATTTTTCTTTTAATGTCTATTTATTTTTGAGAGAGAGAGAGAGAGAGTGTGTGAGCAAGGAAGGTGAAGAAAGAGAGAGACACAGAATCCAAAGCAGTCTCCAGGTTCTGAGTATCAGCACAGAGCCCAAAGCAGGGCTCGAATTCACGGACCACAAAATCATGACCTAAGTCAAAGTCAGACACCTAACCAACTAAGCCACCCAGACACCCCTAGAAAACTTTAAACACTACTAATGCCTGGATCCCAGCGCCCGACATTAATGATGTAATTGGTCCCAGGTACAGAGATTTTTAAAAGTTCCCCAACTGATTCTAACACTTGGCCAGGGCTGAGAACCACTGGAGTAGGGTCTCTGAGATGCTAGAGTATTAACAGCACCATCACCATTTCCCTTGTGACCCCACTGGGTTTGGCCCATCACCTGGCCACAGAAACTTCCATGTTCCTTTCATCTTTTTGCTGCCCTTTGCCACCCCCTTCCTATGTTAAGCAATGTTCCTTCATTAGTGAAGAACAAAATTGATAGGAGCCTGAGGTCAAGATTCAGACACTAAGATACCTCTTGTTCCTGCTGTGATTATGTGTCCATCCGTTAAAAGAATTCTCCTATTTAAGACCTCCGGCCTCTGGTACTCATGTCAAACCCAGTGGGTCTCTGAGAGCTGTTTTGAAAATGGCCTCAAAATGTTGTTGTCCTGAAACAACTCCCTGGTCAGTTTGCACTGGGTGTAAAACTTCTTGTTGTTGCCTAAAGAAGTGGTTCTCAAAGTGTGGTCCCCGGACCCGGAGCATCAGCATCACCGGGGAACTGCTCAGAGATGCAAGTCCTCAGACATTCTGCACACAAGTACTGAATCAGAAATCTGAGCAGATCCAGCAGTCTGTGCTTACTAAACCCCAGGGGTACAGGTACACCCTCAGGTTTGAGAAGCACTGGCCAAAGGCTCTGTCTTGACCATGTGCCCCCATACGGAAAGCAGCTGATGATAACATAAAAAGGCAACCTAAACCCATACAACTGCCATTTGTCAGTTGCGTTTTTATGTGACATGGACTCTGCTAGCCTGGGAGGGAGGAGGAACAGGGCCTGAGGATCTTAATCACACAGTAGTTTGTCATGCAACAGCTGGGGTGTGAGGTCCAGTGGGAGCCAGGAGGTTGAGGGGACACCTGCTGGCAGGAGTTGGGAGGTGCTCCCTGGCAGCTGGAATCAATGGAGCAGAGACTATCCTCACAGCTCCTCTGACCCTACCCAAGTTTCCTGCTTGCCTCTTAGGGTAACCAAAGAGGCCAAAATGTGGGAAAATGCAATGGAAATGGACAAGACTGTAATGAGATGTGACTGTAAATGAGATGTCAGTTGTGTGTGTGGGAATACCACACTGAGCCGGTGGGATGGAACCCACTGCCCCCCTTGAGATGGCAGAGCTCAGAGAGATGAGCCAGGGCAAGGGTGAACTGGGTGGGATGGGGTGAGCTGAGGAGTAGGAAGCAGCATCCCATCGCAGGCCCTGAGCAGCTGGTGGGGGGGGTGGGCGGGGGCTTGACAGGTCAGGTCACTCAACTGTCTGTTTATAGAAGAGGAAACCCAGACAGAGACGAGGCTTGACCTGGACCACACCACACTAATGGCAGAGCTGGGAGCTTCTGAGGACACTGGGGTTCCATGAGGAGCCAAGGCTTCCAAAGGTGTGGGATTCAAGAGAGATAATGCCAAAGAGTGAGAGCCAACATCTCAGCAGCACACACGGTGTGCCAGGCTGCTCCAAGCACTTCCCGTGATTCAGACTCATTTACTCTTCCCACTACCTTGGGATCCTCCTCACGAAGGTCACTATTTACAGATGGGGAAACTGAGGCACTGAGAGGCTAAACATAAATTGTGCAATGTATTTCATTATAATTGGGGATAAAAAATTAACTTTGTTTTAAAAATCGTACCTAGTTTTATTATTTCACGAGAATGAAGCAAGGGATAGAGGTAAGCTTAATGCTTCCTGGCTATTGATTACTGGCCAGCTGCTGGCCACTGGATAGATGATCTCTATCAAAATTGTACTCCTTATTCACTAGAGTACAGAATGGTTTAAAGACAGTCATGTTATGGACACAGGTGTGACATCATACAGCTAGTAAGAGGCAAAGTCAAAACTCGAACACAGACCCTTTAGCCTCACAGCTCACACTTTACCACCACTATCTGCTTGCTACTCCTCCAAGACAACCCAGAGTCCTGGCATTCAGCCGGCTCTGAAAGCCCCAGTGTTAGAAGAGTGACACCCACTTTTAAAAAGGAAACATGCCCTACTAGAAAGTTCCCCAACCTTCCAAAGAAGAAAGCCTCTGAATTCAGTGTAAGCCTCGTAGGCACAGCCTCCCCCGAGGTGACCTGTCTACAACTATGAATTTCCTTTTATTGGATTCTGCACCAATTTTACCTGTTCCTTGGAAACATGGAAGATCCTCAGAGACCCTTTGATCCAGCCCTTTTTTGACAGAGAAACTGAAGCCCAAGAAGGTCAAGGTCACCTTCACACAAGTGAAGATCAAAGAGGTGAGGAATGTCACCCAGGAAGACACCCAGAGACATCAGGAAATCTGCTTGAGGTTCCATTCTGAAATGGAACCCAAGGGTCCTGACGCCGCAGATTTCCCTCTCTCTCTCTCTCTCTCTCTCTCTCTCTCCCTCTCATTCTGTCATTCCCTCTCTCTCTCATTCTCTCACTCTCTCTGTTTCTCCTTCTCTCTCATACCCTCACATTCTCAAAATCCTCTTACCTGCAGCCCTGCATTCTTTGACTTTGTTGCTTCTCGCCTGGGGAAGGCTGCCAGGCCCAACTTTTACCTTCAGTGGAAACTCAGCAGTCCAGGCAGGGATTTATATCCTCGTCCTCCAGGGATTTCCTAATAGGGCTTGTGTCACTCTCTCTGACTGAGTGGCTGTGAACACACCTTTTCCCTCCTTACCGGGGAGCACCCTCTGGCTTATGGTGCTGGGTGCATGATCACTCAGTTGGGGAAGTGGCCAAGGAAACTGTGTGTAAGTTTCCTTATTTTTTTGTGACTCGCTAAAACTTACGTACTTCCAGCTGAGAGGTGGTTTTAAAGTGATGTGTATTCTGCCTGACCATGGCTCCATCAAAGAGAAAAGGAGGTCTTCTGGACTTTAACTGGTGAGAGAGTTGATGTCTGTCCCCATGGAACCCTTCTGGGATAGAAGGAGAGTTAAGCTTTGAGTCCTCCGTGTCCCAGTCTTATATGATTTCTAATTGTTAAGTGAAGGAAGGCGGTGACTTTCCAAATCTTTATTACAATTTGTTGAATTTGTCAAACCGAATAGTTTGTCTGCTGGAAATGGAAATTCAGTCCTAAATCATGTCTGTACAAAACAAATGTCTCCTAACTCCCTCTAACAGGCCCAAAGGTTATGTTGATGGTTTCTCTATCCCCTTCATCAGCCACCAGGAGTTAGAGAGGAGGGAGTCATGTGGGGTGGGAGTGGAGGAAGAGAGGCGGTAAGCCAGACCAGTGGCTGCCACAGGAGCTTGCCCGCTCACTGGGACCTGCTGCAAATCCTCAGATGCACAGGGCCCCTGATGGATTCACTGCCTTGCTGTTGGCCCAGGTGGGCTTATGAGCATCCACCCCATCACCCTTGCCCCCTCCACATACCCCAGGGTCCAGTGCCCTCCTTGATATGAACACGAAGCCACATGGGAAAGAGTAAAAATCTGGCCGGGACCAAGGCATGGGGCCAGAACATGAACCCTCTGGGTCCCCAAGACCTCCTGTTGGGCCAAGTTGCATAGCGTAGGCAGAGGTGTAATGTGGATCCCCCTGTTGGTGAATGGAAAAGAACATTTATCCAAACGTCCTTAAAAATCCATATTACTAACCTTAATGACACATTCTGTCTAACTTACTCAGATACTCAGGTTCTTACAGGTGAAAAGGCAGATAGAGAAATGCTTTTAGAGAAGTCTTAGGGATTTCATATCCAGAACAAATGGCTGGAAGCTAAAAAGGCCCATTGGCCCTCGTTTTATCCTTTTGCTAACAAGGAAGATAACTTTCAGGGAACCACAGCTCAAACTGGGTAAATAAAATCTGAGAAAAATGCAATGTTGGACCTAGATAGAAACTTAGAGGTGGTTGCAAATTGAGGTCCAGGCACTTAAGGAGACCACAGGTGAGGAAGCTGTATTAATTTATGTAATTTCATGATGGAAGCTGTAATACCCCCAAAATGGAGTTTCTTGGGCAAAGAGTAAAGGTTACACTGTATCCATGCTTATTCTTTCTCCAATGACCAGTTGAAGGGGGAGCGTTTGGTTTTGTTCTGCAATCTTGACATGGTTAGATTGACGTGTGAGCTATACATTTTGAGTCAAGCCAAGTAATTTCAAGGGTGTAAATTCACCCTAGCAGGGAAATTTCCCCAAATACCTCATCATCCCAGGATGAAGGGTATACAAATAATTGAGTATTGTCCTCACTCTCTCTGTGGTCAACCAAACATACCAGCCTCAGCTAAACTTGCCTTGGCTGGGATCCTATTTGGTAAATAGCACAGGGAAGCCCACAGCTTAATATAGCCAAAGAGAAGAAGTGAAACCATGCAGTCTGCTTTTGGTCAAGTATAACTGCTGATCTTGTGATCCATAAAGAGGAATTTACATAACCTCACTTCTTCAATAGGAAAGTACGATCATGGAGCCACAAGAATTGCTTGAATAGCCCTTTGAGGAATTAATGCCTCAGACCCAACCGTCACTGAAAGTACTCATGGAAAAATGGCGACCCTCCCATATCCCTCCATTTCCCATCCATGGTCTACACTGTCCCCTCCTCATTATCACTAGAGTGTTTGGTTCAATTTCTCCACCAACTGATGGGAAATGGACAAGGCACAGAATGTTCTATAGTATCTCGAAATCCTCTGAGGTTTGAGGTGAAAGTCACCCAGGATGTTTATTGCAAGGATTGAAGCAATGAGTCTTCATTTTTCAAACCCAGCCCTTTCCAAAGTCTGTTTGGGGTCAGAAATTGACAGCAATCTTCTGAAAACCTCTGTGGCAAGCTTCCAACCTGCCCTGTGATGTAGAGGCCAGAGGGTACAGAGAAGTGAGGAGGGAGTTTGAGGGAGCAAAGAATCTGTGTTGGTCACTATGTCATGGATTATAGCAGAGACTATTTGTCCCTGGTTTGATGGGACGGCCTGTGTCAAATTATCCTCATAAATTCACTCATTCTTATCCTTGATTTGGATTCAAGACAATATGGTCACCAAGCCCCTAGGGTCATTGAACATTCCAAGGCCTGCTCTGGTCAGTGGACCAATAACAGAAAAATACTCTTGTGCCTTATTCACAGAGGCAAGAGAAAAGTCTTCCCGTCCCCATACATAATTAACAAACTAACAAACTAAACGATTGACTGCAAATGGGCTTCTAACTCATCTGTGAAAAGAAGTAAATGCATTCTGTGTGGGTTTCCAGTTGCTTCTGTAACAAATTACCACAATCAGTGGCTCCACACAACACCAATTAATTCTCTTACAGTTCTGGAGGTCAGACGCATGGCAGGGGTCTCGGAGGGCTAAGCTCCTTCTGAAGGCTCCTGGGGAAAATACACTTCTAGAGGTTGTCCTCATTGATTCACTGAGGCCTCCAGCACCCTCACCTTCCCCCCCGCCGTGGTCCCATCATCACATGACCTTCTTCTATGTGTTCCTTGCTCCCTCTTGTGAGTTACGCTGGTGATTATATTTGGGACCCACTCAAATACACCAGGATAATCTCCCCACCTGAAGATTATTACCTTAATCTCATCTGCAAAATCCCTTTTGCCATAGAAGGCAACATAACCATAGGTTTCAGGAATTCGGACATGGGCATGTTCAGGAGACGATTGTTCAGCCATGTATAAGCACAAAGTTTGCTCCCAGTTCTGTTTTGTTTTTTTTAATACCCACAATAAAGGCAATCTATAAAACTCATTTGGAGATAAAACTTCCAAGTCACCATCCCCGGCCTTTTATGACTGTAAGTCTCAGGTCAAATGGCCTTCCTGGCCACTGTCACTCACACCCCAACCATGGCCCACCCTAATATAGCCCCAGTTTCCATAATGGCTTCTAGTTCCCACACAGCTCTTTTTTTGAGTCATGAGAACTTTCTCTGCCTTCTAATAATCTCTTAGTAATGTATAGAAAATTTTGCTTTTTCGGCTGACACACTTCTGAAAAGCGGTGACGGGGCCTGAGTCATCCTGCAGGGCCCCAGGGGTACCATCGCCTTCTCATCTGTGTATCATGTTATATAATGCACGGCCTCACAGTGACCCCACCTGCGCAGTGACACACCTGGCCTGCGACAGGCACGCACACTTCATGCAGAGCCCCGACCCCTCCAGCACACTCATCGCCCCTGGGGCAGGTCGTCACAAGCAGGCTCAGCACTTGGGCTCAGCAGCCTTCAGCAGCTGGAAGGAGGGCCTCAACTGAAATTAATCACAAAGGAGAATCCACGCTTCTCAGCATCCTGTCATGGGCTGGCACTCCAGCTTCCCCAGGAAGTGACATCCACAGTGGTTACACATGGTGCTTCATCCAGCACTACTGAAGCAATTGCCTCTGCCCCTTCGGGCCTGTGGGTGGCCCATGACCTCATGCCACTGCAGCTAGCCTCGGTGCAACAATGCATACACTGGACAGGGAAAGGGTGGTGACAGTCACACCCCCTAACCTGGTCTGGGAGATGTTGAGCTTAGAAGCATGGGGCAGTTACATGCCAATGTGTATTTTATGGACGAGACAGTGTTTTTAGAACAACTTTAAAATGAATCCATAGGGAACTCCATTCCTATGTCTGCCAAGTCAGGGCCAACCATTCCCCTTCATTAACCATGACCTTTATTAACAACATCTGTATTGTGAGGCTCTGACATCCGGGCCTTGCTGAGCCCTCAAGGGCTAGCCAACTCCTAGAGGTGGCAAACGACTCCCCCTACAAGCACACCTCTCAGGCATGCCCCAACCAATGTGTGCCCATGCCCCAACCACTTACGAATGTGTCTACCTCCATGGACTTGGTCCCCATTTGGGGGGTCCATTTCCCCTTCAGATCAAACACCTTTTGAAGCATTCCAATCCTTTGGGTTGAGAAGAGTAGATTAAAAAAAAAAAAAAAAACAAACGTTGGGGTGCCTGGGTGGCTCAGTTGGCTAAGCATCCGACTCTTGATTTTGGCTCAGGTCATGATCTCCCGGTCTCTAAGTTCAAGCCCTGCATCTACCTCGGTGCTGACAGCTCAGAGCCTGGAGCCTGCTTCAGATTCTGTGTCTCCCTCTCTCTCTGCATACCACTCCCCCGACTCACATTCTCTTTCTGACTCTCAATCTCTCAAAAATAAATAAACATTAAAAAAAATTTTTTTAATAAAAATAAATTGTTTTCTGTACCCTGTCGGTATCCTGGGTCTCAGCAAAGGGCAGGACGGTGTAGAGGCAAAGCAAGTGCCCCAGCAGGGGAAGGAAGAGCCAGCACAGCAGGGGCAGGGAGCAGAGAGCTCTGTGCCAGCGAGAACCATGCCCGGGTCCCTAGGGCAGCAGTTCTCAAAGTATTGCCCACACCAACAGCAGTGGCACGTCCTGAGATCCCGGTAGAAATGGCATTCTGAGCCCTCATGCCAGACTATTAAATCAGAAATAGGGAGGTACCCGGCAACTGGTGCTTAACAGCCCCCCCACCCACATGATCCCCACGTGATTCTGATGCTGACAATCTCTTCTCTTTTTTTCAATTTTTCTTTTTTTTTTTAAATTTTTTAATGTTTATTCTTGAGAGAGAGAGAGACAAAGCACAAGCAGAAGGGGCAGAGAGAGAGGGTACACAGAATCTGAAGCAGGCTTCAGGCTCTGAGCTGTCAGCACAGAGTCTGACACGGGGCTCAAACCCACGAACATGAGATCATGACCTGAGTCAAAGTCAGACGCTCAACCAACTGAGGCCACCCAGGCACCCCTCTTTTTTTCAATTTTTAATTGAGGTACAGTTGACATGCAATATTATATTAGTTTCAGGTGTATGACGTAGCAATTTGATATTTACCTTATGAAATGCTCACCATAGTAAATAGAGTCACCATCTGTCACCATACAAAGTTATTACAATATTATTGACTATATTTCTTATGCTGTTTGTTTCAACTTTGTGACTTCATTTATTTTATAACTTTGTGCCTCTTAATCCCCTTCACCTATTTTGCCCGTCTCCCCTCCCCCACCCTTCAAACTATCAGTTTGTTCTCTGTTATTTATGAGTCTGTTTCTGTTTTGTTTGTTTTTTTATTTTAGATTTCACTTATGAGTGAAATCATATGGCATTTGTCTTTCTCTGTCTGACTTATTCCACTTAGCATTATACTCGCTAGGTCCACCCATGTTGTCAAAGATGGCAAGATCTCATTCTTTTTTATAGCTGACTGACATTCCAGTGTGTGTGTGTGTGTGTGTGTGTGTGTGTGTGTGTGTATACATACACACACATACATATATGTATATATGTATACATATATGTGTATATATACATACATACCACATCTTCTTTATCCATTCATCTACCAGTGGATACTTGATTTGCTTCCATACCTTTGCTATTGTAAATAATGCTGCAATAAACATGGCGGGGGACACATATCTTTTCAACGTTTTTTTTTTTTTTTTTTTTTTTTTTATTTATTTTTGGGACAGAGAGAGACAGAGCATGAACGGGGGAGGGGCAGAGAGAGAAGGAGACGCAGAATCGGAAACAGGCTCCAGGCTCCGAGCCATCAGCCCAGAGCCTGACGCGGGGCTCGAACTCACGGACCGCGAGATCGTGACCTGGCTGAAGTCGGACGCTTAACCGACTGCGCCACCCAGGCGCCCCGACACATATCTTTTCAAATGAGCATTTTTGTTTTCTTTGGGTAAATACTTAGCAGTGGAATTACTGGGTCATATGGTAGTTCTATTTTTAACTTTTTGAGGAACCTCCATACCGTTTTCCACAGTGGCTTTACCAGTTTGCATTCCCAACAGTGCACGAGGGTTCCCCTTTTTCCACATCCTCACCAACACTTACTTTTTGTCTCCTTTTTTAACGTTTATTTATTTTGAGAGAGAGAGAGAGTGCAAGTGGAGGAGGGGCAGAGAGAGAGAATCTCAAGCAAGCTCTGCACTGACAGCCCCCCATTGCAGGGCTCCATCTCACAAACCATGAGACCATGACCTGAGCCAAAATCAAGAGTTGGACACTTAACCAAATGAGCTACCCAGGCGCCCCTCCTGTCTTTTTGATACTAGCCATTGTCATTTGGTCTTGATTTGCATTGCCCTGATGATGAGTTATGTTAGTATCTTTTCATGTGTCCGTTGGCCATCTGGATGTTTGAAGTGACAAAATTTTGAGAAGCACTACTCCAGTGGTTCTCAATTCTGGCTGTACATGAGAAGCTCTTAACAAATACTGGTGCCCAGGCCCACCTTCATACCAATTTGATCTTGAAAGAGGTGGGGCTGGGCCAGTCAGTACTTTTTAAGCTCCCACAGGTATTCTAATGCGTTGCCTGCCACAGTTGAGAGCCACTGCCTGGGGAGTTGAGCTGCTCACAATCTTCAGAGCTGTGTCTTTACCTACGGTGGGAAGATAAGGTAAATAAGTGGGGGAAATTCCCACTGAGGACAGTTATTTAGAAAGACAAAGGTGAAGCTGAGCTAGATCACAAGAGCTGAACTTCCAGGCTCTACCCTGGAATCAGACCAAGCATGGGGACAGCATTCCCATTCATTCATTCATTCATTCCACTAATATGATTTTGAACACTTGCTCCAAGCCCAGCATTGTTCTAGACACTGAAAACTCACACTCTAGTAGAGGAAATGACAATAATAAAGACATAAACAAATGAATGTCAATTTATATCAAGCAAGATGCTAGTCAACCAGTAACCAATACTAAGGTAATTCAAATGTCATTTCTCATTGGGTTTGGTCTCAGCAACTGGCATCATCTGTTCTCACCCATCGAGTGTTCAGTACATCACCCCCATTACTTTTGGGACATCTATAAGCCTTGATCTGATGACAATAATCCAGTAAAAGTAAGGGCGTCAGTAATGCTGACAGTTCGGAAAAAGGTCTAGAGTGAAATTTACTCTGATTCCATCTGGATAAAAAGGGTTGCTAAGTGGGGCACCTGGGTGGCTCAGTAAGTTAAGCGTCTGACTTTGGTTCAGGTCATGATCTCATGGTTCATGAGTTGGAGCCCTGCATTGAGCTCTCTGCTGTCAGCACAGAGCCCGCATTGGATCCTCTGTTCCTCTCTCTCTCTGGCCCTCCCCAGCTTGTACTCTCTCTGTCTCTCTCAAAAATAAATAAACATTAAAAAAAAGGTTGCTAAATAAAAAATAAAACAAAAACAAAAACCAGAACTATAGTGAGTACACATTACATACTTATGATAAATAGTCACATGCCATAAAGTGATGATGTATTGATAACATATCATGATGATTTGTTCTAGGCTTCTCTATTCAGAACACTCTGTTAGCCTGGATCCATTTACAGAGTATACTTGACAGATTTCCAACTGCTTTTTAAATATATATATTCTCCAGTAATTCAAACTAATCTGCTTCTCAAAACATTGAGAGTCAAAGTAATAAATGGCCACTTTCCTGAAATCATGGGTTCATACTTTTTCTTCCAGCTTTTGCAGGCAAAAGTAAAAATCCCTACACTAATACTACAAGGAAGCACCCTGTCACCTCCATCAATGACTCAGGAAGATGAATGACCCCACAGTCATCCTGGCCACTCTCCAGGTGACTAAGGTGACCGAGAAGGCAATGTTAGGATCACACACAAGCAGACATGCCCACCTGGTTTGCCTTCCTGGGCCTGTACTCAAAGGAGTTCCATCCCCAGACTCTGTCAGAGCCCTGGTGGAGGGGTGGGGAAGAATCTGCTGGCTTCTCTAGGATTCAGTCAACCCACATATTAATCCTCTTCAGATTTAGAACCCCAGGAGCTCCCCAGCCCCAGCTCTGGTTCCTTTGGATTCTGAAAGACAGAAGGGGTCAGCTGGGCCCACTCTAACAAACCCCAAGGAGCTGTCCAAGCCTTGGGGCCATTTGGGACCAAATACTAGTAGAACTAAGCAAAATGTTACAGAGATTTGTTATGTCAGACCATCACGTGTTTTGTTCTCATACTCAGAGATCCAGAGATGCACAGATTGTCAGAGTAAGAAGAGGCTCGGGGCCACCCCGGGAACCCCCTCTCCCTTTGCACATGAGGAAGGGATTTGTGATAGGATTTCACCCAAGCTGAAGACTGAGGGATGAAGCCATCCCTTACCCCATTCCCTCTCCCCCACCCCATGAGTACTCAAGATCTACTAGAGCCCTGTTTTTCTTTGAAAAACAGGTGGCGAAAACACTTTCCAGACTAAGCTTTGTGTGCTCTGGATGCAGCCAGCTTCCTTTCTTCGGTGGCACAGGGCCAGGCCATGCAGCATAATGCTGCTCTGGGTGGGGTGGGGCAGGGGGCGGGGAAGTAGCTATCACAGAGTCATCTCCGCTTCCAAGCAGACTTAGGTTTGGAACCCAGCCTCAAACCATCCTCAAGTGTGTTAACTCCAGAGACTACACTTCTGTAACTGCAAGAAGAGGGTCCCAGTAGAAGCTGCTCTCACTCACCGAGCTAGCAGTCACTGACTTCCTGCCTCTGTCCCAAGCACTTTATTCACATATTCACTTATTTCATCATCCCAACAGCCCCACGAGGTATTATGAGGGATTGACAGCCCCATTTTGCAAATAAAGAAACTGAGGTATGCAGTCATTAGTAACTTGTCAAAGGTGACAGACACAGTGTTATGGTTGAATTGTGTCTACCCCCAGCAATAAAAGAAGGTAACCCCCAGGACATCAAAATGTTACCTTAGTCAGAACTCAGTTCTTTATAGAGGCAATCAAGTTCAAATGAAGTCATTGGAGTGGGTCTTATCCAAAATGATTGATGTCCTTATAAAAAAGGAAAAATTTCAGGTTGCCTGGGTAGCAGTGTCGGTTAAGTGTACAACTTTGGCTCAGGTCATTACCTCACGGTTCGTGAGTTCGAGCCCCGCATCAGGCTCTGCACTGACAGCTCAGAGCCTGGAGCCTGCTTCAATTCTGTGTCTCCTTCTCTCTCTGCCCCTCCCCTGCTCACATCCTGTCTCTCTCTGCCTCTCAAAAATAAAAAAATTTTTAAAATATTACATATTTTTTTAAAGGAGAAATTTGGACACAGAGACGTAAACAAGGGGAAGATAGCTGTGTGATGCATCTACAAGCCAAGCGACCCCAGTGATTTCTGGTAACACCAGAAGCTGGAAGAGGCAAGGAAGGATCCTCCCCTAGAGCCATCAGAGGGAGCATGGGCCTGCTGACACCTTGATCTGGGACTTCTAGCCCCCAGAACTGGGCCAATAAATAACTGTCGTTCTAAACATCTAGTTGGCAGTAACTGATACACAGAAGGGGTTGGTGCTGGAGCTGAGATGCCAACTCAGACCCTCCAATTCCAGAGCCCATGCTCTTCATCACCATCCTACGGGGTGGCTATGAGAGGGACAGTGGCCAGCTCAGCACCAGGACACGATGTAGCTCACCCGTGGTGGTGGCAGAAGAGGTTAGCTACGAACCCCACAAAGACGAAATAAACAACGTTTACTTGTTGGCCATCCATATTCTCAGAAAATAAATATATATGATGGAGATGGAAAATATCTCCAAGACTGAAACCATCCCCAACTCCCCAGCATGTAGCAACAGGACAGTTCAATTCAGAATGCCACGTACCTTGCAGAGTATGAGGCGGTTGTTTTCCACTTTCTTTTTCAAACTGATATTTCACTCTATCACATTCCATCAAGAAGTTAATTACTTTGCTACTCTTGCCAAGTGGGAGATTCCAGACGCAAAATGCCTTCCCAGGTGGGGCTGGTGAAAGGCCCTCTCCAGACCTGCTCCCCTCAAGCCTGGTCACACCACGGGGTCAGCAGTGGGTCCCAGACCCAGCACAGAGGGAACCTGACTCAGGGTGCTTGACAGAAGCACAGCCCTCACCCTGGCCGGGAGCCCAGTCAGCACCACTGATCTTGAACAGCCGTCCCCAAAACAATCGCTGGTGAGCAAGAGTGGGAGGGAGATCAGTCATTCATTCAGTGAAGCCCAACATTTATTAAGCACCTGCTGAGTTCAAGGACTGGATGTGCAAAGGTGAACATGACTGTCTACTAGTTAGTGGCCTTGGGCACAATTCTTAACCTCTCTGTGCCTCTGCATTGTCCTCTGTATAGTGGAGACAACAACAGTGTCTGTCTAGGGTTGTTTTACCATTAAACTACCACTTAGAAAAGTACTGTACACAAAGTAAAGCACTCAGTAAACCTCAGCAACTACTACAAAGCTAACACCAACTCGTTAATGCACTGGACATGAAGACCCCGTCTGAAGCATAATGACATGAGATGCCGAGAAAGTCTGAGGGCCGAGTAAGGGCCTGCCCTGCTCCCAGCCTCACCTGCCAGAGTTCCTGGCACCACTCGTGAGCACAGCCCCACCTTGGGCACTGGGACCAGCCTACTGCAGTCGGAAGGAATTTATGAAGCCCCAAGCTATTGCCTCAGTATCGATTCAGCCTTGCCAGGCCTCTTCTGACCTTGTTCCTGCCAGACCCCTCCCCCAGGTCAGGCCGGGACCTGCAGGAGCTGCTGTGCACAGGCATCTAGGGCCAGTCTCTGCGGGGAACGAAAGGTCAGAGGCCAGAAATTGGTCTGGGCACTTGGAAGGCAGTGACATCTGTGGAAGGCAAAGGTGGGTGAGTAAGGTGGGAAGTAGGTGGGTAGATGGGTAGGGAAAGGAGCAAAGTCCACGCTTCCAGAGATATCTCTGGATCCCTGCCAGAATGATCCTTGTGCCTGCCTGGCTCTGGGAGACAGGCCCCTAAGGAAGCAGGCAGTCTGCACAGATCGCTGGTTCTGATGGCTGAGCTCTCCACTTCCTTCTCAAGATCAGCTCCACTGTGCACCACCGTTCTCATGAAAAGAGACAAAGGGAGCTGATGTTTGTGAATCCCATCTGTGCTCCAGGCACTGGGTTCAATACACAACATGCATCATTCCACTTCAAGTACCAACCATCCAGGCACTGCATGGCATCAACTTACTTCTCCAGGGATCAGGAAACAGATCAATGGAAACAGGAAACAGGGGCAGAGAGCCCACTTCACACAGCCAGCAAGGAAGAGAGCCAGAGTTCCAACCCAGGGATGCCTCTGAACACCAAACCCTGTTCCCTGATCCTAGATCCCACATCCTGGGGACAGTATGTGCCCCTCTCTGCCAGACATGTCCCTGTAGCCCCCTGCCCCACTCTCTGGTGTGGACTGGGGTGGAGCCCATTTGCCTGGCCTCTGTCTCCTGACCACTTCTAGAATTGACTGCTCCCATTGGCCAGGGGACTACATGCAGGTCTATCAGTGACACCGCTCCCCAGTCTGGCACTTCTGCATTCCTCAGAGCCCTGGCTCTCACAAGGATGAACTTTTAATAACTGGATGCTCATACCGGGCCGACAGAATGGAGACGTCTAAGCAATGGGGCTCCTATGAAGTCATAGACTCAATGTGGCAGGTGGGAAGCAGGCCATCACTTCATACAGAAGGTGCTAACAGGCAGACCAGCAAGACTGGGTCTCTTCGTCTGTGCAGTCAGGGATTCAGAGCAGCCCTTTCTGAGGTGACGGCGCTTCTCATCTTCCCAGAGAAGGTGTTGGCTGCTTAAGGCTCCCTGAATGCACTCAGTTACCTAGCCAGTGACCAGAGTCACACCAGAACTTGGTCCCAGTCTACTTGTGAGAGAAGCCTGTGGTAGTCTCATCAGTGGCCAAATCAGGGTATGGCCTCCTAGTGACAGGACACAGACCTAGCCACAGGCCTGCCACTCTCCACCATCAGCCTGCTGGCCTCAGTCATCCTGTCCCAGACCTTCACTCAAGACCCTCTCCTGCAGACACCCATCCACCACCCCCCACCCCCGGCCAACACTAGGCCCCTTGCTCCCCACGTAGGGTTGTCCCCCTCACTGCCTCTCCCAAGTGGTAGCTTCTTCAAAGTCCCCTCCAGGTTAATCACTTGCTCTTGCAGTGGGCCTACTCTCCCACATGAGTCCCCGATAGCTTTTGTCCCTGAAGTGCAAAAGTCATTCACATTAGAGCAAGAGAGCCAGCACCTACACACCAATGCCTGCTGGCCTTCTCTTAAAAATGAAGAGAGACATTACTGTGTTTGCTCTTTCAGACCCTTCTACTGCCCTGAGAACCAGACGGGAAGCAGTATGTCAACAGCCTTTCCTAGGGATATAATTGGGCCAGCATGAAGACATTAGTTCCCCTCCCAATGCCCCTGAGGGAGGAGGGCAGGGTGTGCTGCAGCACCCCAGGTATGTGAGGACAAATTTGGCTAGCCACTACACACACCCCAAATCTCCAGCCAGGCCTTTCTAGTCAGAGCTCTTCCTCCCTCCACATTCATAACCTGGACCTTTCCAAGACACCAAGAGAAGGAAAGGAAGAGGTAACCCAAAGTGATGGGGCAGCGGGGTGGCATCCATGGCACAAAAATCCCCAGCCTGCCTGGCCTCCACCCCTAGAAAAACATTCCAGTCTCTCCTTGGCTCCCTTGTGGGCCCTGCTCTTTGAGGTGGCAGGAGGAGAGGTCCCAGCTGTCTAATCTCCTGTGGGACGGGGATCCTTCCTCCAATTTTTCTCAACCCAAACCACACCTGATCATCACCTGGGCCAGGCCCAAACACAGACATTCTGATTTCACAGGTTTGAAGTGTGGTCTGGGCATCAGGTTTTTAAACAATGCCCAAAGGAATTCCAATGGTCAGCTGACTTGGAGAATTGAAGCTCTATGCCCTGAGCAGGACCCACTTTTATATTTCTGTGTGTCCAGTTTGCCAATGCAGGATGGCATCCAAATTTCCCTCATGCCAAGCTAAAAAAGAGCTCTTGGCTTTCTTTTTTTTTTTTCTTTTTTTAAATGTATATTCATTTTGGGGATAAAAAGAGAGAGGGAGAGAGAGAGGGAGGAGCAGAGAGAGACAGAGACAGAGACAGAGAGAGGGAGGGAGGGGCAGAGAGAGAGAGGGAGACACAGAATCTGAAGCAGGCTCCAGTCTCTGAGCTGTCAGCACAGGGGGGCTCTTGGCTTTCTTAAACACTCGGTGAGACTCCGGAAGGATGTTCCCTCAGTTGCAAACTGACCTGACAGAGAACATTAGCTGGCAAAGTCTGATTGGCGATTCCACTCCACAGCCTTGCCATCATGTTACACGAAAAGTAAGTCTAAGACCAACTTTTATCTCATACATGTAGACATTTTTTTTTTAACTAAAAATGCTTACTAGCAAGAAAGGACAAAAGAAGTTCATATATCTTATTGGGTAGGCTCCAAAAGCTCCAGTTTTCCATTCTTATAAGTATTCCAACCACCACCTGGCATGAAATAGTCCTGTAAGCTAAAAGCCAAGCCAGTATGAGTTCATGAGAATCCACAAAGGACCTGTACTGAATACAGGATGACTGGACATCATCCCTAAAGGGGCTTTTCATGTCCTGTTTATGCAAGAACGGAAAAAGCTCTCTATGATATCTTAGTCACACGTCTCAAATACCTTTAACCTCGGCAATGAGAACTGGTTTCTAAATTGTACCCCGCACATTAGCAGGGTCACTCTCCTCACCAAAAACAAAACGAAAGCAAAAGCAAAACCATTCTAACCATTGTTTAGTTGTTGATTGAGATGGAGGTGACAGGAAGCCTCCTTTGGGGGACATGCTGACCTTTGGCCTAAACTCTCTTGACCCAAATGCTTACAGCACCTGGGGCATAGCTTAATCTCAGAGCCACACATGAAGGCACATGTAGATGCTTACATGGTTCCAAGGTCAGTTATCTGAAGCAGGGAAAGGAGCTTAACCTTACCTGGGCACTCCCATCAAAGGCGCACAACCTGAATCCAGTCACTAGCAAATGCCAGACAGAAAGCGAGGGACCTTCTACAGAATCCCACACCCTACTTTTCAAAAGTGTCAGTATCACGAAGTGCTAGAAGACTGGTACCTGTTCCAGATTACAGGTGAGGAGCAATAAATGATCTTGGATTCTCTTTCCTTTTAAAGGGCATTATTAGGACAAGTCAAGAAATCTATTCAAGGTCTATAGGTTAGATACCAATATCATGGGAATGACCTGATTTTGATCATTGTGCTGGGGTTATATAAAAGAATTCCTCATCTTTAGGAAATATAACCCAATGTATGTAGGAATAAATGGATATGCCTACAACTTAGTCTTTATTGATTCAGGAAACAATAATACACACACTTACGCACACATGCACACATACACATGTGGGAGACAGTGGAGAAGAACAAAGAAAATATAATATATTAACATTTGGGGAATCTGGGTGAATGACATGAAAATTCTTTTCATGTTTGCCACTTTTCTCTAAATGTAAAATACGTCAAAGTAATTTTTAAGTCAAAAAAAGCCAGCCCTGTAACACGATCCATACCTGGCTGCTTTTCTCATCTGCTCACAGACCTGGGCCTCCCCCTCCCAGGCCCAGATCTTCTGTGCACACCCAAGGCCACCTGCTGAGGGCAGCTGCACATGACTGTGTGCCACGTTTCAGGGACCCCTTGAGTCAGCGGCTGGCTTTCAGGGGGACCAGCTCTCTGAAATTCCCAGGAGCCTAACACAACAGTCACGATCCCCACTCTTGTGAAACCTCCTCCTATCTCCCCGCCATTGGGCCTAGGAGGGAGCCACTAAAATTGTCCCTCAAGCCTTATTCTCCACCCCTCTCCAACCCGAAACCTTGCTCCAGGAACTTAGGGAATTGGTTGGGGGGCGGGGAAGGGCTGGCTCAGGAGCCCTCCGAGCTGGCTCTATCTACTTTGTGTTAGGTTTCTTCATGGACAGATCCATGTTTTTGTGGAAATAAAGGAAGTCCACTCAGATGAGAACCAGTAAAGGCTATTTATTCAGAGCTGGCTATAACAAGCATGTCAGCCACCATGTCTTGGTTTTGGGAAAACTTTATGATGGAAAGAAAGGAATGCCCTGGTTGGAGGCTGTCGGCATGGAGAAGCTATAGGCCCAGTAACCAGAAGCTGGGCACCCTGTGCGATTGGTGAGGGGTGCATAGTTGGTTTTCTCTGGCTGTTACAAGGGTTAACTTGTAACTTGGCTTGGTTTCTAGGACTGGTTGCTAGAGAATTACTCTGACCTCCTACAAGGCTGCTTAGAGATAGCAGGCTTGTTTCCTGGGCTGGTTACTGCAGACTGTGGGCCAGAGTGCTGTTTTTACATATATCCTGGCCATTGTCCATTTGTATATTCCACCTCCCAGTTGTTAAGACCAAAGTCTTTCTTTCAGTACCCAGTGATCTCAAGTCCCAACTGTCAACCCAGCCCTGGGAGGTTTTTAAGGAGCTAGAACAACCATTTCTCTGATAGGTGCCCCTAAGTGTGTTTTGGTGTGTCTCTGAATCTTCACTCATCTGGCTAAAGTCACCCACACTGAGAGCATGTGCACTGAGAGCCATGGGGCATTTCCTCAGCACCATCCTGCCTGGGCCTCCCAGAGCTGCTGATGCCCCAGGCGCTCAGCTGAGCTATGGAGCCAAGGTTCCATCCCTCCTCCCCAAGGGTGGCGTGTCCTCCCAAAAAGCACCCTTGGCTTCTGGTAGCTCACTGTTATCACCATCTTCATCATCAGTACAGCTGGCCCTGTTTCCTGCCCATCACGTCTCAGGAGTCAGGCCCAAGCTCAGGCAGAACGGTATTACCACATCCTCATTCCTGACATTATCCCTGCACACCCCTCTTTCTCTGAGAAGGGTTTCTGGTATGGGGAGTTGGATTCTGTTTATTTGGGGAAGCTTTTGTGTTGTGATTGTTGTAGTGGCCATGTTTCGTCAGTCAGAGTCTGAAATAGGATCCCTAACATCACCTTCCCTGCCCCTATCTTTCTGAGCAGTAATTTGCGCATGAATTCTCCAAAATCTGCCTTTTCTCTGGTAAAAAGAAAGCCTCTAGCCCAAGGTAGAGTCACTTGCCCCCAGGACAGCAAACCAAGACTTAATTGTAGTTTCAGCCTCTCAAGGAGTGAAAGCTTACAACCAATCAATCCCGAATTTTCTGGTCTACACCAGTAAGGCAATCTGGGCCTCTGGGCCAGTCATGGGCCTCTCTGGCCCCCAAAGGAAGATGAGATGATCCATCTAATAAGACCTCCTATCCTTCCCTTAAGGGAAGGTGACCTTGCCTGAAACAATCTTCTTTTGCTAATAACTTTTTGTCCCACCCTCCTTCCTATAAAAACTTTCCATTTTGTATGCCTTGAAGCTCTGCTCCACTTGCCAGATGAGATCTTGCCCAATTCATGAATCACTTAATAGAGCCAAATTAGACCTTCAAATGTACGTGGTTGAATTGTGCTACTTAACACTCTGATCAACTGGAGCTGTAGTGAGTCTGTGGTACAGATACAAGCTGTGCAAATGTTCTCAGAAAGCCCAGACCAACCTCCAAAATCAAGCGGCCATGACATTTGCTTCATCAGTCTTAGTCACAAGAAACTTCACATTTCCTAATTTTTCCACACCAAATTAAATCTGGCTCAGACACACCCCCACCACCTCCCAAGCACACACATATACTTTAGTCAGAGCTGGTGAGAAAGCCAGTCTCGGTCAAGTCCAGGGTCAAATAAGAATCCATAGGAAGGAACTTACTACCATTATCTTCACTCTGCCCAGGAGCCACATGGAAAACCCTCTCCACAGACAAGCCCAGCACCAAAGGCCCTCATCACTCTCTCAAGGACACCCTGCTCTGTTCTCTGTGAGACAGAGAAACTGAAGGGACCCACTTAAAAAAAAAAAAAAAAAAAAAAAAAAAAAAAAATATATATATATATATATATATATATATATATATATGTGTGTGTGTATATATATATACACATATATAATAAAAATATAAATATAAAATATAAATATAAAAAATATAAATATAAAATATTATATCTATATAATAGAGGCAAATTTGGTTTTTCCAAGGAAGTAGGGGGAAGCCAATTAAATCTCTTCCAGACAGGACATGATTTACATATCTATCAGCTCCCTACAATTAACAAAGAGCTGCAGAATGGCTCCTAGGTGATGAAGAGGGTTAGACTCTGATAATCCAATGCTAAATGTCAACCTATAGATGATGCATAATTTTCCATTGAAACACACTTTTCCTTCAACACAAATCTCACTGAGCTCCACGCTTGCTCTCCCATCCCACCCTCATCTGGATCAGTCCAGGCTATTCCTGCAATGGACTCAAATCCCCTGAGGGGGAAAGGAGTGAGAGATTGAATATACAAACAATGGTCAGATGTTTAAGGCCAGGACTTGATTGGTAAATGACAGCTGTCCTAATATTTGTCCTCCTCTCCCACACACTTCTAATTTAGGACCAGCCAGAGAAAGCCAAATACACGCCCCTAAACCATCACAGAGGATGCCCAGCTTCCAGTAAATTCACCTTCAGTTTCCCCATGACAAATATCTCCAATCAGGGCACACCCAAAACCTCCCCTATTTCTACCAGAAAGCTTTCCCACTCCTCTGCCTACCTTCCAGTCTCTGCAAAAATCAAGTGATGGTGGCTAACTCCCTTGCTAGACCCAGCTCTAAATACATAGTGTTTGCTGCTCCCATTTGGATAGTTTTCCACTTATTTTCACAAGGTTATGTTCTGCACAACAGGATATAAAATATTTGTTTACCTGCCACAACAAGAGAGGCCAGAATTCAAAATCCAAAGGCTCGGCCTGCCTGCCTGTACCAGAAAGAAGAAAAATCTT
The DNA here is from genome assembly GCF_028018385.1 of Neofelis nebulosa. NCBI lineage: Eukaryota > Metazoa > Chordata > Mammalia > Carnivora > Felidae > Neofelis > Neofelis nebulosa. The sequence continues at coordinate 82,659,240 of NC_080790.1, read as the reverse complement.
ACCTTGCTCATTCTCTACAGAGGCAAGAATGAGTTATTTACACTTCATGTACCACCCTGTAGGAAGGGTGCGTGGAACATGGGTGGGTAATCAGCATTGGAAGCCCCCATCATTTTCTGATCACTGAAGGCTATGGAAGGCAAAAATTGAAAAAACACTTCTTTAAAAAGCATTTGAATACCTCAACCCCTCCCAAACCTACCTGCACCCTATGCAAAGTCCCCTCATCTAGACCTTTGCCCCTAGGGTTTCAGGCACAGGACCACCTACGCAAATCCCACCCTATCCCTGCTCTGGGTCACTGTAGCAGCTCCATCAGATGCTGATTCCCACTGCTAAACTTGCCCTTCAGGTGAGATAGCCAGCAACGGAAGCTCTATTCTGAGAAGTCTTTCTCCAGGGCGGTCCACAGAAGGCCCTCATTCCCAACACCTTGGCAGGTGGACCTAAAATGAGTCTTCCTCTGAAGTTTTCCTTGCAAGCTTGGGAGGACGGGTATAGAGGAGAGGTGGGCAAGGATGGGGAAAATAGGAATTGCAAGAGGCTCTGGAATCCTTAGGAGTTATCAGGAGAGACAGTTAATTATATTCTTATGTTCATAAGTTACCATTTACCCAGGGTATAGAGATTCTATTGTTGATCCATAAAATAAAAATTCATTGAAAGCGTTGGTGAATCCATTGTGGCTTTTGTATTTATGTCTTTTTTATCAATTAATAAATACTTCAAACACCATTACTGTTATCAAGTAGGAGACTAAAGCTTTTTGCTACCACCTCCTGAGCCCCCAATCTGAGACCTAGTGACCACAGGTCCACCCAAGCTCAACCCCAACCCTTGCAAGAGCGCCTCTGCATTATGGCTTCCTTTGTCTTTACTGGAACAGGAGTGAGCAGCAACCCGTTCCAGAGCCAACCCTGTCATTTCTCAGCCCATTGTCCTTGGGCAAATCACAGTCACTCTGAGCCTCCTTTCTCAAAGAAGATGCAGTAATACCCTACTGAATAGCTCACCAAGCTGATGTGGGGATCATATCACATGGAGTTGGTGAATGTTCTTTGAAAATGGTTTTAAAAAAATAAACCCCAAATAAAGAAAAACAAAGCCATACACAGAAGGCACTACTGCCTATGAAATGCCACCTTCCTTCTTACCATAATTCTTCTGGAAGGATTAGGAATGAGGGTAATAGCCATTAATACAGCATTTGTATTTCATAAAGGGCTATTTATTACTTCAGGGGGGGAAGAATCAGGGGAAGGGACTAACTTGCATTTGATCCTGTTGGCGGTAAGACCCCTCATAGAGAGCAAAATGGAGTCACTCATGTCAAGCAATGACTCATGTCAAGCAGTGACCTAAGCAGCCAAGCGTGTTACAGCTAAGACCAGATATCACCAAAACCAGCACAGGCTGAGGACACCCAGAACTGATAACCAGCAGAACCAAAAGAGACCTGCAAAGGCCCAAGACAGGAACTGTCAGACTCTCCGGAAGCTGACCCTTTCATGTCTGACCACAACAAAAAGGCCCTTGAAGGCTCTGCCTGACTGATCTCTGAACATAACAGATCCTCCACTGCTTGAACATGATAAGCGGTAAGCACCAAGAGCTAACCTGGACCCAACAGAGTCTTCATCTCATCTGTGTGCTCACAGACTGACTTTGCATTGGCTTTGTTAACTTCTTACCCCTTGTTGTATCTTGTTTGCTGTGTGACTTGGTATTGTGCTTCACTTTGTGTGGCATGTATGAAGCCAAGTTCAATGTGTAGTGATCCTGAACCTGCTTGACAATTGTGTTAATCTTGCTTTATGATCGAGTAAAGCTGAGGTTGTGGAAAGACACAGCTCATATGTGAGCCTTCATAGCATGCTTGCAGACACTCGTTGACCCCCTGAACTCAGGATTGACTCCTGAACTCAAGAAACTCCTAGAAGCTTCTGCCTGTCAATTTCATCTCTTAGAAACTAACTAATGAATTGCTGGAACAGGTAAAGAACCATTTGAGGACAACTGTGCTTGAACAATTAATCAGAAAATGCTGGACAGTTACCTCAGCCTCATTATAATGTTAAAATCCTTCTGGAATATCCAACCTTAGCTCTAATAAAAAGAGCCTGCTTACCAGATTTGGAAATTCTTCCCCATGATCTCCTTATTTGCTGCAAATAAAGACAACCTTGTGAGGCAACTCCACCTGGTGTAGTCTCTGTGCATAACTCATCGAGGAGCAGACCCACTTTGGTTGGGTAAAAATGTCAGCCCCTTTACCGACAGCTGTGTGACTTTGGGCACTTGATTTAGCACCTATGAGCTTCCATTTCCTCATCAGTAAATTATAAATCATTGGGAGGATTAAAGGAGATAATTAACCCACTTGGCTTTGGTATCTGACAGTAGTAAGTACTTACAGTAAATTCTCAGCAACTTTTCCACTACTATTAAAAAATTCATTTTATAGTTTCCCACAGGGCCAGATCTGAAAAACCAGAGTACTAAAAACTCTTCAACCCAACAAGAATTTATTGAGTGTCAAGTTAGCATTGCACTAAGCATTAACAGAAATGACAATATTCAACCCAGCCCACTGCCCTCAACAAGTCTAGAATCCTACTGTGAAGATCTTAAAGCAGGATCTATGAGTGCATGGTCGTGCATTTTACTTCCTCCTGTTATGTAACTTGGTCTTTTGGACATTAAATGAGACCCTGGGGCACTTAGGCAGCTGTGCGGGAGGAGCCAGGGCACTGAGGCCTCCGTGGCGCCCCTAGTGGAGGAAGCGGATGCGGCTCCCTCCTACCTGGACAAGGTGTGGATGATGCCACGGAGTAGCTCAAGGATCAGAGCATGCACAGACAAGGGGGAGGGAGAATGGTGCATTTTGCCAAGCAGAGCAGGTTGGTTCTAGAATTCCCTTTGAAATCTCCTCTGAACACTTTTAGTTTTTTAAGTTTATTTATTTATTTTGAGAGAGAGAGAGAGCGAGCATGTGAGCAGGAGAGGGGGAGAGAGAGAATCCCAAGCAGGCTGCCCGCTGTCAGCCCAGAGCTTAACAAGGGGCGCGATCTCACAAACCGTGAGATCATGACCTTAGCTGAGATCAAGAATCAGACGCTTAGCCACCCGAGCCACCCAGGCGCCCCTCCTCTGAACATCTTTAGAAGGAAGCCTTGGCAGTAGACCCAGCCAGTAGGACCACAGAGTCTGACGCTTTAGAGGACTCAATATTTTGCAAACCTGAGGATGCTTGCTTAAAGGCCAGGAAGATTCCCAGGTAGCAAGAGTACTATATTATACTGCTGCTGGTCCTTTGCAGTTTTAAGACCATTTCCACCTACGTTTTCTCACGTAACTGTCCCCACACTGCTGAGCAGTGTCATCTCTCTTTGACAGAGGGAGGTTAGGTGGTTTGGCCAAGGTCACTCACAGAGTAAGGGGCAGCACTGCCTTTCCGATTCAGAGGACGCACCCTTTCCCCAGGGCACGCTGTCTCTGGAGGAGCCCCTTTCTTAAGCACCCGCCAGTGTGGGGAGGCTAGTTGGACATGCAGATTCTGGACTGATCCCCACCCCCAGAGTTTCGAGGTCTGGAAGTGTACAAAGCCTAAGAATCTGCATTTTTACCCTGTCCAGGTGAGTCTGATGTAGCTCTTGGACCATATGTGAGAAAAAATAAACTGTCCTAGAGCCACAAGGAAAGCATTGAAGGAGTCAGTCTCATGCCACTACCCTGGTGTGTGTGTGTGTGTGTGTGTGTGTGCGCGCACACGTGTTTGTGTGTGTGTGTGTGTGTGCACGCATGTGTCCTTTTCCTCTGTCTCCTCTCTAGGGAGAAAGGACAAAAGACCCATTTGAAAGGAACAGGATGGGGGGAGGGGAGACAAATGAGTGTGTCTTTTCCAGAAGGAAGCAAAGGTGTTGCCTGAGGGCAGAGGAAGAGAATGGAAAAAGAAGGGATTGCAGACTAAAAACAGGTTTCCCTCCTCCCAGGGTTGGGCCAAACCCTACTCCAGCCACTGAGCTTCCAGTTGAACTCGCTGCACCTGCAACATTCAGGAGCATGAGGAAAGCAGGTGGTTTCAGAGGGCGGCCTGAGCTTCTGAGCTGGGACGGAGCCAGGTCCAGTGCATGCCAGTGTCCTGTAGTGGGAGACTCAAACCAGTGGGATCCAGGGTCTCGACGGCTTGCTGGGCTGTGAGCACTGTCTTCTCACCTGGATAAGAATATAACCCCCTAAGCACCTCTGTCAAACATCAGCTTGGTCCAAATCCCTCTTGCTAAGAGGGGTTTCAGCCTGTGACATGCACATTTGTAATGGAAAATGTGGGTTTTCTGAGCTCCACCAGGTTTGACTGACTTTGGAAATGTTAACCCTGAGGGGCGCCTGGGTGGCTCAGTCAGTTAAGCATCCAACAACTCTTGATTTCTGCTCAGGTCATGGTGTCCTGGTTCATGAGTTTCAGCCCTGAGTCGGGCTCTGTGTTGGTAGTGTGGAGCCTGCTTGGGATTCTTTCTCTCTCTGTCTCCCTGCCTCTCTCTCTCTCTCTCTCTCTCTCTCTCTCTCTCCATAAATACATACATACATACATACATACGTACATAAATAAATAAATAAATAAATAAATAAATAAATAAATAAATAAATAAAAGTTCTAAAATGTTAGCCCTGAGTTTTCAGAAACCGAATGTGACTATCTAATTAGTCTTAGCCCCACATCTCCCAAGCCTCAGCCACTTCATTAGGCACAAAGAACCCCATGAAAGACTGAGTCCTCCCCTGCTGCCCCTCTGCAAAGTCCTGCATTGCCCTGGCTGTCCACTTCACTGTAGTCTAAATCACATTCTGAGGTCCCCTCAGTGTGCAAGAGAAAAGGCCCGGCTGACTGGGCAGTGGGGTCCCACACCTTGGAACTCACTATTTGTTTCCCAGGAAAATACGAATCCAAAGGAAAACACAAATCCAAAAGAATTTGTATTTTTGTTGAATTCTTGTTGAAAACAAGGGAAGAGATTTTCTCCCTTCTCTTTTCTTAAAGCATTTACCTTAGAAAACATATAAGTTCTTTCTTTGAAATGTATGTAAATCTTTTTTAGAACCTAAAGAAGCCTCTTGCCAGATTTATAACCCAGGCATGTCTTTCTCCAGGACCTGAGAGCCATTTCTTTGAAATGTAAACATCAAAGGAAATACCCTCTCAGTTTCTCTGGGAGAACCAGGAGCAGAACATCAGCAGGTGCCTGGCTCCAAGCTGCAAGAGTACTTCCTGTCATAAAGCCAGGAGAAGTTTATCTTTCCTTTGTATAAAATCAGTGAACTAAGGGCACCTGGGTGGCTCTGCTGGTTGAGCGTATGACTTCAGTTCAGGTCATGATCTCACAGTTTGTGAGTTTGAGCCTCGCATCAAGCTCTCTGGTGTCAGCACAGGGCCTGTTTCGGATCCTCTGTCTCCCTTTCTCTGTCCCTGCCCCACTTATGCTCTCTCTCTGTCTCTCTCAAAATAAATAAATAAACTTAAAAAAAAAATCAGTGAACTAACACGGGCAGTGACTTTGTTTACCGGGTAAATTGAGGATGAACTATGTGTGACAAGTGGTACTGACCAGTGTATCTTGAGGACATGTATATAACAGGTTGTACCCGTTTGGCAGTGTAAGCAGTTGAGATTTCTTTCTGCTTTGCGGTCTCTTAGCAGATCACTTGTGCTGCACATCACATTGTGGTTTGATGCTTATTTACCTATAAAATTGCTTTCTTTCTCTTCTGTCTTTGTCAGTAGATCTTCAGAGTTGGGAGAGTTTCTTTTTAATTCCGTTTCCCTGGTAGGACAAACGAGCCTCACCTCCATCTTTTCCAGACAGGGTGGCATTCCCCCAAACCTTGGAGTCCAGCTCTTGCTCTCTCAGAGCTTCCCACCGCTGGGAAGTGCTTGAAGTTGACATATGTGGGCCACCTGAGCACTGTCACAGGCCTTCTAACCTTGATTAACATGGAGGAGGAGGCCTTGCCAGGTGTTCACCGATGTAACCCAGAGCAAGACACGGGTGGTTGTTCAGAGTCCCACTTTCCAGAAAGAACCAGCAGCAGGGCCCTGGGACTGTGGCTCCCTGGGTCCGGGCTGCTATACCTGGAAAAACTCTAGGTTGGGAGAGATGGGGTGTCGTGAAGCCATAAGCCAAATATGATTTATTTTCCCAGAGGGCCAAGTGTACTCAAGCAAATAATTTAAAATATCATTTGTAATGAAAACAAATGGAGATTATATTATGCTATTGGATTCAAATGTTCATACTAATTTCTAAGCTAACATGGGAGAAGACAAATGCATTTCATGCTTCATCCTTAGGGCTATATTCTCCCTATCGCTTCCCTACCCCAACTCTGGGCAGAGGTGCCCTACCTCACAAGCTTGAGAAGTTCTGCTTGGGAGCTGACAGAATCAAGCTGAGTGGTAGGCAGGGTGGGGATTGTTTCTCCATTAAAAAAAAATTTTTTTTTTAACATTTATTTATTCTTGAGAGACAGAGAGAGACAGAGCACGAGCCGGGGAGGGGCAGAGAGAGAGGGAGACACAGGATCCGAAGCAGGCTCCAGGCTCTGAACTGTCAGCACAGAGCCTGACATGGGGCTTGAACCCATGAACTGTGAGATCATGACCTGAGCTGAAGTCGGACACTTAATTGACTGAGCCACCCAGGTGCCCCCCACCCTCTGTTTTTATAGATGAAGTTCAGAGCTGTTCAGGGATGAACTTGGAACTTTCCATCATGCATGCTCACATGCACATGCACACACACACACACAGACACACGCTGTCCTGCCCCGGGCCTGGAGGCTGAGCCCCACACACCGCACCATGCAGGCCTCTCTTCAGCCCTCAGAAGGCCCTCGCAGGATATCAGAAGGTGGGAGGATGCAGAGGGCATCTCACTCTCACTTGGCTGAGGAAAAACCCTTTTCTCTCCTTGTACCTCCAAAGGATGGGCAGCTTCCACTGTGGCCAGTCCCTGGCTGCCTCAAACACCCCTGTGGCCCCCTACTCTGCCCACACCTTGGAAAAGAGCACTGTAGAGACACATGGGGTGAATCTGCTTCCTGATGCGACTCCGGCTGATACAAGAGGCCTTGCCAAGCCACAGAACTAGAAATAACCTTGTCCCTGACTTCCAGATCCAGCCTTGGGTTTTTCCACAAGGCCTCTTAACTGCCCAGGTGACTACTTTCATTCTAGAATTGTTCACAGCAGGAAGGGGAAGCAACAGCATGAACAATTCTCCTCTTTCTCCTGTGGATTAATCTCAGTTGGCTTGTAGTTGACTGGTTTGGGTGATACACCCCCTCTCCACCCTAATCCAGCATGAGACACCTTGGCTGATTCTGCTTTGTGGTAGCTTAACCTCGCACTGGGCCCCATGGGGTGGGGACCAGGAAACTCAGTTGGAAGTTAGAGCAGGCAGAGGTAGGTGCTTTGAAGATATTATTTCATTTAGTTGTCTAACATTCATCAGGTTGTGTACTTTCAGCCCCGTTTTAAAGATGTGTAAACAGACTCAGAGGGTGTGAGGTGATTTGACCAAGGTCCCTCCCCAGTAAGTGGCATCGCCTACCTATTTTCTCTACACTGACACCTCTTGGTGTTCAAACTCAGGATGGTCTGCACTGATGGCATATGAAGGGCTGAGCCTTCAGGTCAAAAGCCAGAACCCCCAGGGTTTGTTTTAGGAGCTGCACTGTGTTTCAACACAGGGTTGCCTAACACTACTTTGCTTACAAAGAAGCAATGCCAGAACTTCTCTGCCTGGTTGAGAAACAGCATGTGGTTTACTCTACACAAAACAGAAACACGTTATGAAATGCCGCTAACCAGAGTCCAGGTGGCCACGGTTAGTTCCTAGCTCCAGGGAACAGTCTGAAGGAGGAGGTCCTGGGAAATGTTGCTGAGGGCCAACCCATTGCCTGACCACTGGCTCAGAGGCCCCTAAATTCCTTAGACTCTGAAGTCAGTTCACAGACTCCCCCAGGACACTATGAAGAATGCCACTGACCCAGGCTTTCCAAAGAAAATATTGGCTATTCTTTTGGGAAGCCTTACGTCCAGAAGAGGAGTGGTCAAGTACCTGTGACCAGGGAGAGAAGGTAGAAGCTCAGAGACTGTGCACCAATCCTGCTTTGCTATATGTCCTTTGACAGATCACTTAGCCTCCCTGAATTCTTACCTTCTCACCTACAAAACACACAACCAGCAACTCTGCCTTCGAAGATACCAACATGCCAGAAACTTGGGGAGTGTCTGGGTGGATCTGTACTACCTCCAGGCATGCAAAGCCCAAGGTGACAGCATCGGCTTCTACAAATTGGCTTTATAGTAAAATAAATAAAAGCCAGTTTCCTTACTGTCTCATCAATTAAAAGCAATATACTTTTAATCCAAGCACTGGGAGGAGAAAAGAAGAAGGCAAAGCCTTGGATTCTAGCTCTTGCTCTGCAGAACGTAATAAATAACTTTGAACATAAGTCACAACCTTTCTGTGCTTCAGTTCCTCCCTCTGTCAAGTGAGGGGCATCACCTTTAAGATGACCTTGGAGATGGTTTTCCTTTATTCAGACCCTGGGTGGTCTCAGCTGCCCTGCTGGCCTGCCTGCCTAAGGAAAGCCAGCCCTCAAGCAACTTCTGAGCTGGGCTAGACCAATAGCAAAAAAGTCAGCCTGAACACCCTGGTGGTCCCTCCCATGTACTTTCCCCAGTGGCTAATCCAACTAGAGACCATCTTGGAAAGAACATCCCCCTCTGTGGGAACCCACCATTTCCCCTGGTAATACCACTTTCCAGCCCTTCAAGGAGGACAAAAGAGGAAAATAGAAAGGGGACACTGGATCAAGCAAACCCCAACCCCTGTTTGGTTTGCCAAGACTTACCTTCTCAGTGGGATGCTTGGGCTTTCCAGAGACATTGAGCTTTAAAGAGTGAAGAGTTGTGTACAGAAGGGAAGAAGCTGCTCTTCAAGGCAGAAGGAATAGCATGGCATGTTGGAGGAATCTCTGACACGTGGTTGGTTCATTCTTCTGAACAAATGCCACCAAAGCTGTATCTTGAGTATGTCTCCAACATGTGCTGCCCTCCCACCCCAAGGTTGGCACCCAATACAGTTGCCACAAATTCTAGAGGCATCGTCTCCCTGTCCCTGAGCCAAACTTTCAGAGAGGACTTTTAGTCTCTATGAACAACAAAATAATCTATTGTTCAAGACCAAACAAGTAATATGGAAAGCCTTGGCATTCTGCTTAGAGATCAGTCCAGGTAAATAACCATCATCATCATCTAGATTGTTGCCACAAATATGCTTTATAGGCTGAAGTGGATATTGCAAGAAACACTGTTAATGGAATTCCAGAGGCCCAGGGTAAATCACATTATTTTTAATATATGTGGAAGACATGATAAGATGACATTTGGTGCCCATTCCTGCCTTCCTGTACTGAAGATCTAAAAGCCCTTGCTGCTAGGGCTCTAGACACAAACCAGGTACCATCAGTTAGATGCATTTCCTCATGGTTCCAGAGGCCAAAGGATGGCAGAGCCGGTAGTTTCTGCTATTGCTACTGGCAAGCATGACCATAGAGACATTTGGGGGTTTTTTTCCCAGAAAAGCATTCCAGGGGTCACTCACCAGCTTTGTGGGTGTTGAGAGATAGCTGCAGTAGGGGTAGTTTGCAGATCAAACTACATAACAAGCCATTAACACATTGGTTACCAGGGTGTTTCTGATCAGGTGTTTCTTCTGATCAGGTGAACAGAAGACAGTTGTGTAGAATTGTTCTGGGAGTCAGTCCTGAAGGCCTCTCTTAGAGCCCCCTCCAGCCCTCATGTAAACACTCAGCATGTACCAAAGACAGAGCTGTTCACCATGGCAACAGCAACACAAAGCTGATGATCCAGGTGGTAAAATACATGGAAAGAGACTAATAGGCTTCCTTCTCCTTGCATTCCTCACTCCCTGCCTCATGCCCATCTCTGCCTATTGAAATCCAACTCACCCTTCAAAATATAGCCAGATCTTACTTCTTCCAGGAAACCTTCCTTGGTGGAATGCTGGAAGCACTCTGTCCTCTCTGTGACTCCCACAACTTCTTATTTACTTCTCCTCTATAGCATAGGACATATACCCGGTATTTTAGCTATTTGCATGCAATTATCCTTTTCCATAAGATGCTAACTTTCTTAAAGACAGGGACTTGGTCTTTTCTCTCTGACAACACTTGACCTAATGTTGATATCTAAAATAATCCCAATAAACACCATGACTGAATGAGGCTTGTTGAGGAGACAAGATACAGACAAAGCCACTGGGGAGGTATATGTAAGGGTTGAATTGAGTGCATCTTACAAAGAATGACAGACCCCTTCCTCAATTTCAAGCAACAAGGTGACTACCCTCTCTCCACATTTCTATGCCCACCTCCAACCCCACTCACAATAGAAAGAGGTATATTCTCTGAGTGAACTGAACCATGGAGGTGCCAGACTACAGGATGCTAAGAGCAGTAAAAATTTGTGGCCAAAGATAGGAAGAACGAAATGTAATCTGACCCAGGCAAAATTATGTTTCCTATATCACTTCTACCATAAGAAGTCAGGGAGCAAACTCATCTCAAATCCCCAGAAAACATATTTCCATATTTGGGGATCCTCCTATGGAAAGGCCAACTATCTGATCACCCTAATGAAGCCCCAACCCACAAGGCCTGCACAGGATATGAAACTTCTAATTGCTATTTCATGCCTCATTTTTAAACATGAATGGATAGTGATGAATCATTAGACATTTCAGGAAAGTGCTCACCATCAAAAAGAGGAACCAAAAGAGACAAACAAATTCACAGAAAATTTAAAGGAGAAGAAACAGGGAATGGAGAGAAAACAAACCAACCAACCCTAGAATGTCCTTGGAGAAATGAATCTACCCTACAAATACATATTACAAGAATAGGATATTGAGAGAAAAGAATTATCAGAGAACAAGAAGATTTCTTGAGAAACTGGAAGAATATATTCAACTACCAAATTAGTGGACACAGTCCACTCAAGACCTCCCTCACTCTAATACCAATTGCAAGTTTGAGGGATTCCTAAAACTATCCTCAGGTTTTATAATTCACTGGAAGGACTCAGAACTCACTGAAAGCTGCTATCCTCGATTACAGTTTATTACAGGGAAAGGCTACAGATTAACATCAGCCAAGGGGAAAAGTATATCAGGCAAGGTCCAGAAAAAGTACAAAACAGCATCTCCTCATGGAGTCAGGGAACATTATTCTCCCAGAGACAATGCATGATGACACACATGAAGTAAGTCTAACTAGGGGGTTCACCTGAGCCTCACTGTCCAGTTTTTACAGAGGGTCCATTACATGGGCGTATCAGTTCATATGATGGATCTTGGGCCCCTGCCTCTAGTCCTTTCAGGCATGACACAAAGCCTGTGCCCCATAGCACACTGTTGGTCTTTCTGGTATGCTCAGTCCCCACACTAAGACTTTTGAGTGTGCCAGTCCTAACACTAAACCACATTGTTAGTTTTAGATATGAAAGGACTCAAAACATTTACTTCTCATGCACCTTTCTGAAGAAACTACTGGAATTTGTGCTTCTATAGAACTAAGGAATAAATAAAGAAAAAGATGAAGATGTGCTATGGCAGATTGCAAAACAAAACAAACAAACAAAAAAACCCCACTATGAATCCTTTGTAGCCCCTTCTGTCTGTGTCCCCACTCTTGAAACCAGGCTGGCCTTGTGACTTGTTTTGACCAGTAGGATGCGGCAGAAATAACAAGTGATTTTCACACATAGTTCTCAAGAAGCCTTGCAGCTTCTGTTGTCACACTGGGAACTCTTGCACTACTATGTGAACAAGCCCAGGCTGGCCTGCTGGAGGATGTGGAGCCATGTAGAGAAAGGCACCAGCCACCACTGTCATTCCAGCTGAGGATACAGACACAGGAGCCTCAGCTGAGCCAGCCCAGACAAGAAGAACCACCCAGCTAACCCATGAAATCATCAGAAATAAACAAAATTTAGGTTGTTTGAGTCATCCAGTTTTGAGGTGGTTTGTTACCCAGTAAAAGCGAATGGATAATCATGTGAACCAGCAAATAGGGGGCTGATCTTAAGAAAGCTGCAAAGAAAAGTCTTCCCATGAAGACATCTTGGCCTACCTTTAACATTGCAGAGCCCAGGGCAAGATACAAATGGAGGCCTACATACTTTAAACTGAAGCATTTAAAGATATGACTCAAGGGGCGCCTGGGTGGCTCAGTCGGTTAAGCGTCCGACTACAGCTCAGGTCACGATCTCGCAGTCTGTGAGTTCGAGCCCCGCGTCGGGCTCTGGGCTGATGGCTCAGAGCCTGGAGCCTGTTTCAGAGTCTGTGTCTCCCTCTCTCTCTGCCCCTCCCCCGTTCATGCTCTGTCTCTCTCTGTCCCAAAAATAAATAAACGTGTTAAAAAAAAATTTTTTTTAAATATAAATAAAAAATAAAGATATGACTCAAGCAACAAATTGTTCAGTGAAATATATATACTCCTACTTTAGCAAATTCACCAGCATACCTTCTGGAAGGAGGAGGGGTGCTGAATTTCCACTTGGAGTTGTAGGCTGGAATGTGAAGACTTGAGAGGAGAGCCAGCCTCTAGCCCATCCCTTCCTTCTCTCACTGGAGGCTCTGCTGAGCACCACAAGGGACCTTGCATGCAAGGTCAACAGTCAAGTTCTGTCCACTCTCTAGGCCAGCAGCAGCACCCCCAATAGATGCCCCTAATCACATCTCTGTCTCTCTGTCTCTGGCTGGCTGGCTCTCTCTCTCTCTCTCTCTCTCTATCTCACACACACACACACACACACACACACAGAGACCAAGGTCCACATTCAGAATAGCAGACTCAGAGAAGAGGTTCCCACAGGTCCTGGAAGAAGACTTGGAGCAATCCAGGGAATTCCAGGATCCAAGGTCCCCAGGGTGTGGTCTGCAAGGAGGAACGGGTTTCTGGCTGGCCTGACGCCTTTATCTTAGAGACTCCTCACTCCATGGGAGGCAAATTCCTGGAGAAGGATCTTCAAAGCATAGGACTTGGGTCATGGGTCCCCCTTGGTCTTGGACTCAGGATGGTACTGGTAATGATGCAGTAGTCCTGGAAAGCAACCAACTCAGACTAGAGCAGGAGATTGGAGAATTCCAAGAGGGAGGTCCCAAGAAAAACAAAATGGTTTTGTAAGTCATTTCATGTTTCACCATCTGGAATATAAATTGATAGATGTAGGGGCGCCTGGGTGGCTCAGTCGGTTAAGCATCCGACTTCGGCTCAGGTCATGATCTCACGGTCCGTGAGTTCAAGCCCCGCGTCGGGCTCTGTGCTGACATCTCGGAGCCTGGAGCCTGCTTCGGATTCTGTGTCTCCCTCTCTCTCTGACCCTCCCCCGTTCATGCTCTGTCTCTCTCTGTCTCAAAAATAAATAAACATTTAAAAATAAATAAATAAATAAATAAATAAATAAATAAATAAATTGATAGATCTAAAATGGATCTTATAACAAAAGAAATATTAATGGTAAGCCCACATAAATCTAAGCAAATGAAAACATACAATTATTAACTTCAGGAAAATCAAACACCATACATGAAATAAACAATGATTGTACACTATCTGGCCCAGCCCTTGTTTCAGTTGTAAATTTCTGTGTGCCCACTTGTTGGAATGAGCACTTGTTGTGTGTAAGCAATGAATCATGGGAATCTACTCCCGAAACCAAGAGCACATGGTATACACTGTGTGTTAGCTAACTTGATGGTAAATTATATTTAGGGGAAAAAAAGTAGTCAGAGAAGTTGTTACTATTCTCTTTCGGTTAGAAGAATATTGTTTTCCAAACTTACATATTTAAATACTTAACTATTGATAATGATAATGAATGATAGTGATAGTGAAGAATGATAATAAAATTTCTATTTTTCATTGTCCCTTGATTTATGATGGAAGAAAATAAAGTTGTGTGTTCAGTATTTGGAGAGAAACAGTAAAAATGTAAGCAAAGCAAAAGTAATAAAAGAAAGTTTAAAAAGACCTGTAAATGAGGAACAAACATTTCTGAAAATAATGGGCATTTTGGACATAAAACTATATTGTTTGAAATTTTAAAAAATAAAAAAATAAAGCTAATTTCTGTGTGCCCAGAGGAAATCAGACTAGGTAAACAACCCCTTCCATGGACAGTACAACCACGTTGAAGGAAAGAAGAAACATAGATGGGGGAGGGATCCTTATAGAAGAGAAAACACTTTGTAATAAATTCTGGATACAGTAATAAGATGGAGAGGGCCAGATTTCACATTAAAGTATATCTTTGAAAGCTACATATTCATTGACAATGACCTTGGAAATGAGAAATGGAATAAAGAGCAGTATCAGCCAAAGAGTGGGGGGAAGGGCTGGGAGCGAGGACAGAAAGAAAGTGATGTGTTAGTCAGCTTGGGCCATAATAGGACCATAGACTGGGTGGCTTAAACAACAGAAATTCATTCTCTCACAGCTTTTGAGACTGGAAACTCTAAGACTGAGGCTTTATCAAGTTTAGTTTCTGGTGAGAACTCTCTTCCTGCCTTCTTGCTCTGTGCTCAAATGACCTCTTTTCTGTGCACATGCAGGGAGAGAGGGAGGGGGGAGTAGAAAGAGGGGGAGCAAAGAGAGAGAGAGAGATTTCTTCCTCTTCTTCTCGGAACACCAATTCTATTGGATTAGCTCCCTACCCCTATGACCTCTTTTAAACTTAATTACCTCCCAAAGGCCCTATTTGCAAATATAGTCACTTGGGGATTAGAGTTTCAACATACAAATTTCGAGGGACATACTTCAGTCCATAACAGTGACCCATAAAGCATCGCCTGCTACCTGAAACCAGCTCAGTTTCAGTTCAGTGCAGCCTGTTAGGAGTGGTTCCAAACCAGGCACAGCCGAAGTACAGACTTGTTGACCAAATACTGTCATTTCACACCTAGAACAGCCTGTTAATAACATTGGGTCTGTGTCAGGAATCAGGACATCCAGTGCCACAGTGCTTGTTGAGACTTTCCAAAGCATCCAGTTAAATCAAGGCAAAACAAAGGGAAAATACACTTGCTCTGCTTCCAGGACAGTAGGCCATGGCCATGCGAGACTGTAGGGACCATCCTCACCTGGTCAAAGATATCTTGCTCTCCCATCTCACATGAAATAATGTTATAAGCCCTAATTTCCAGCAAACAAGATAGTTGTGATAGAAGCTGTTGATTGCACTCAAGGCATCAGAAACATGTGGGATTGCCAACAGTCTCTGAACCACGCTGGTGTGGCAAGTGGGTTAGGGCATTGCGTATTCGGCAGTATTGGGGCATGTAGATGAAAATGCCAAATTATTGAAGGGTCTGAGACATCACCTCCATTTCTCTTAATTATTTTTACAATTAAATGTGTTTTCTTTTCATTTTTTTTTACGTTTTTATTTATTAATTTTGAGAGAGAAAGAGACAGTGTGAGCTGGGGAGAGGCAGAGAGAGAGGGAGAGAGAAAATCCCAAGCAGGCTCCATGCTGTCAGCACAGAGCCCGGCACAGGGATAGAACTTAAGAATCATGAGATCATGACCTGAGCCGAAACCAGGAGTCAGATGCTTAACTGACTGAGCCACCTAAGCGCCCCATCATTTTTTACATTATGTAAATAATATACACTCAAAACATATTTTTAATTTATAAAAAAGTTTTTAACATCACTTAAAAATTTTTAAACTCAAAAAATTAAAAGGGAGAAAGTAAAAATTTGTTATTTGCATATAAACATCATTAACTTTTTAGTAACCATCTTTTCATTATCTGTATATGAATGCACACACATACATAAAATTGTACATACGTGGAATACATACTTCTTCTCTGTAAATGCCTTTTATAAATATAGTCTTCATACTTTTTGCTTGTACGCACCCACTGCATCAACAAATGTTAGTAATTGGTATAATCCCTGCATACCTTTCTTGGAACTGGTTTATCTATAGATAAATATTTTGGTCATTGTATTATAAACGTAGGTTCATATTACACACCTTTCTCCGAAACTTGGTTTTATCACTTAGGAATACAACACTGTGATGATTAATTTTGTGTGTCAACTAGGCTGGGCCACAGGCTGCACAGATAACTCGTCAAACATTATTCAGGGTGTTTCTGGTGTTTTTAGATGAGATTAACATTAAATGGGTAAAGCAGATTATCCTACTTAATGTGGGTGGGCCTCATCCAATCAGATGAAGGCCTAAATAGAATTAAAGATCAGCCTCCCTAAGCAGGAGAGAAGTCTCCAGTTGACTGCCTTCAGACTTCATCTGCACCATTGGCTTCCTGGGTCTCTAGCCTACAGCCCACACTGTAGATTAGTGCTTGCAAGTCTCCACAATAGTAAATCTCTTTCTCTATGTATGTACATCCTATTAGTTTCTATTTCTCTGGAGACCCCTGACTAATGCAATTGTTTTAAACATCAAGTTACCTTATGACCCAGAGTGATCCACTTTTAGGTATATACCCAAGAAAAAGGAAAATACATGTCCACACAAAAACTCATACATACGTTTTTACAGCAGCATTATTGATAATAGCCAAAAAGTGGAACTCACTCAAATTTCCGTCAGTAGGCGAATAGATAAATAAAATGTGACATATCCATTCAATGCAAAAGAAGGAAGAAAGTATTGATACATACTACCAGTGGATGGTCCTTGAAAATATTATGCCAAGTAAAAGAAGCCAGACACACAAAGGACCACATGTTGTATGATTTAGTTTATGTGGAATGTCCAGAATAAGCAAATCTGTAGTGACATAAAGTAGATTAGTAGCTGCCTAGAGTTAGAGGCATGGGAGTGATTTGGGTGGTGGTTAAATAAGTACAGGGTTTCTCATTGGGTTGATGAAAATATTTCAATTTAAATAGTGATGAAAATTTTATAACTTCACGAATGTACTAAAAAAACACAATTCACACATCATGTCACTCAAAACAGTTATCACCCCATTTGTGATATTCCCACCAAAGATGCAAGACCTGTATCTTTGATGTATGAGGAAATGTCAGACAACCCAAATTGAGGACATTCCATGATATAGCTCATCTGTACTCTTCAAAAATGTTAAGATCAAGAGAGACAATGAAAGACTGAGGAAGTGTCACAGATTGGAGAAGATTAAAGAGACATGACAGGTAAATGCAATATGGATCCTAAGTTGGGTTGATTCTGGATGGTATCCTAGAAATCTTTTTCCTTTTTCCTATAAAGAGCATCAGTGGTACAGATGGTTGCAGAATAAATAATAACAATAGCAATGTTCATTTCCTAACTTTGCTACTTGTAAGAGAATGTCCCCATTTTTACAAAACACATAGTGAAATAGTTAGGCAAAAAGAAGAATCATGAAAAATTATCTATATCTACCCAGAGAAAGAAAGAGAGAAAAAACCAATGTGGTAAAAAATTAACTGGGGAATCTGAGTGAAGGGAAATATAGGAATTCTTTGTATGACTTTGCAACTTTCCAGAAAGTCTGTAAATATTTCCAAAGGAAAAAAAAGGGAAAAAAAGAATACATCATAACACTCTCTTCTGGCCACTAGTATAGTGTAACTCATGTTTTCATGGGCTGCATGATATCCTTTATTTGGAGGAACAGAGTTATTTGAGCATTCTCCAATCATGGGCATTGGTCTTGTGTCTAATTTTTGGCACAATTTTTTGTACATTAATCATTACATGTTGGTGCTTTTATATCCATAAGGTAGAGTTTTAGGAGTAAGACTGCTGGGAAGAAAGTTATGTCATATTTTTTAGCTTAGTACTTGTTGCTAGATTTGTTTTCTCAAAAGTCTGCACAATTCATTTTCCACCAATAGTATATGAGATATTTTTCCTAATATATGTCAGTAATGGATGTAACTCTTGTTAATTTTTTATAATCACATTATCCTAATTTGTATTTCCCTAACTGCTAATGAATTTTTACAATTTGCCAGCCTCTTGATTTGTTTTCTTATGAATTGCCTATTCACATATCTTGCCCATTTTCCTACTTGTTCACTGTTTTTTTCCTAAATTTAAAAAGATTTTTTTAACAATCTTTCAGGGTGCATTGAAAATATCCACCCACCCCCCAATACACATCCATTTTCTCATTATCCTGTTGACTTTACTGATAGTATAATTTGCCATTTGGAAAATTATATGTAATCAAATACATCTGTCATTTCTAATATACTTTCCAGATTTATTGTCTTGACTTAAAAATTCTCCCCCATCCCAAGGGTAAAACATAGTTGTTTAAATTTGTTTTCATAATCTTTGATTTCATTATTTTTACATTTAGCATTTAATTTATCTGGAGTTTCTATTTGAATATAGAGTAAGGAAGGAGTTGATTTTCTTTTCTTTTCCTTTCTTTTTAAAGTTTATTTATTTATTTTGAGAGAGAGAGATAGGGAAAGAGAGAACACATGAGCAGGGGAGGGGCAGAGAGAGAGGGAGAGAGAATCCCAAGCAGGCTCAGTAAATTCAACACAGAGCCCAATGTAGGGCTCAATCCCACAAACCATGAGATTATGACCTGAGTCAAAATCAAGAGTCAAATGCTTAAGTGACTGAGCCACCAAGGCACCCCAAGGAAGAGTTTTTTTTTTGTTTTTGTTTTTGTTTTGTCTTTGATGAGTGGCTAGTAGTTCCAGCAGCATATAATAAGTAAATCACAGAGAAACCATGAAGGACAGCATGGCATGGTGGTTAGAAACCAAACTGGGATCCCCACTCTGCCAAGTGCTAGCTGTATGACCTTGAGCAAATCATTGAACTTTTCTGTCCCTTACTTCCCTCCTTTGCAAAATGAAATAAATTGAACCTCTTTTATAGAGTTGTTATGACAATTACTCAGGCAATATAAGTGCTTAACATAGTTCCTATGAAATTTAGTACTGGTATTTTTCAGCTGCAAAGCCTCTTACTCTACAAGCCTCAGTGTCTCAAATGCCCAATCCACCCCAGGGCAGAACTCGGTCAGGGAGACTAAAAGGACCTCCCCAGACTCTCACTTAGCCATCATTGCCCCTAGGGAACCCAGGATCTCCACCCATCAACTCTCTCCTTGCCCAAGGCTCTTGGCCCTAGTCCCCAGACTCTTATCCTGCCCGATGAGGCAAAATCCTGAGGAACCACGGCCTTTCCCAACTTGCTAACTCCAGCTCTGTTGCTGTTTGGCTTAGAAGAGGAAGTAGGTGCTTGGTGGGAGTGTGTGGGAAAGACTTTGGAGTCATCTTCCAAATTCACCCTTCTTTCTAAACTGCTTTAGCTCTTTCCTAGTTACAAAGGCCAATTGGCCAGGCAATGAGCAAGGTGGGTAAGTCACCTGAGGCCTTAACATTTGGCACCTATTGTGATGAAGCTATATGAGTGTATATGGGATGCATGTGCTCCCACACATGTCCTCTCTTGGGTACAATAAACCTTTGAACATTCCGTGGAGACTGTCATGCCTTATGAAAAGATCAGTGTAGGAATGAGCCAAATATAGTCCTTATATGTATTTGTATGTTCATTAAAGTACAACAGTAATGCTGGGGGTGGGAGGCACAGCAGTCTCCTTTCTCCGACCTCATATTTCCAAGAAGAGGACCTCTGCTTCAAAAACAGTCCTGCCATTCACCCTCCACCTCCACAGAGGAGGCCATAAGTAACAGGGGAGGGAGGCTCCCATTGGTGCACAGCCTTCAGTGGGTAGAGAGAATTTGACAAATGACCTCAAGCATTGTAAATCTCTGTTTCCACCTTTTCTCCCTTATTTGGTGCCAGAAAGTCATCCTGGGTTCTTGTATCTGTTTTTGTTTTTTTTTTTTTTTTTTACGTTTATTTATTTTTGAGACAGAGAGAGACAGAGCATGAATGGGGGAGGGTCAGAGAGAGAGAGGGAGACACAGAATCTGAAACAGGCTCCAGGCTCTGAGCAGTCAGCACAGAGCCTGACGTGGGGCTCGAACTCACGGACCGCGAGATCATGACCTGAGCTGAAGTCGGATGCTTAACCGACTGAGCCACCCAGGCGCCTCATGTTCTGAAAGATCCTAACTTCTCTTCAAATATCTAGAGCAGGACAATGAGGATGAGGGAAGGGTGTTACTACTCTTAAAGCCACTTTGTCCATGCAGAGTTTGGGTATAAAATGAACAACAGAAAGGAAGAGGGCCAACAGCATCCACCTCTTGCCCATGTCTGGTCTTCCTACCAACAGTGCCCACTGGGCTGGAAAGACATCTTCTCTCACCATGCCTGGAGCCTGGCTGCTCTCATCTCTGACTGCACACTGGGATTACCTAACAAGTGCATTGGACTTTGACAAGTACATTTTTTAAGCCACTGAAGCATTGAATAAGCCTAGGTTTAACTAGCCTCCTGAGAGTCCAGTGCTCGAACAGCCCAGAATGGAATTCCTCTCTTCTAGCAAATGTCCAAAAAAAGGAGAAGGATTTCTTCCTATTCCCCTCCTGATACCCTGCTGCAGTTCCCATTTCTGTCACTTGGGCATATTGGGATCTGGCTACTGGGAGTTGTTGGCAGACACGTGGCTCATTGATCTTCTCTACATTTGATTCCTACTCACTGAGTTTGGACTTAAGCCTGAGAGATCCTGGTGAGGGTCAACAGATGCATCAGGCTACAGCAGCCCCCAGATGTACACACAATTCTACCTTCTTAACCACCCAAATAAACAATCCTTTGTGAGGTGCAAAGTATCCCACCAGTGGTAACAACTAAAATGGGAGAGGGCTCCACCATGACACTACCCCTGCGTCAGTTCAACAACCTGGTTTCTCCTTGCATGAGGCTGCTTTGAAGCTGTAAGCTTTTGCTCACTACACAGGGCTCATTCGGCAGAACCAGCTCCAACCAGTCAGGTCGCTGTGCCCAGTAAGTCCCCCTGGGATGGCCCTTGGAAACCTGCCTAACTTTCATAAGTCTGTGTAAAGTTTTGCCCAAGGTGGTCTAGCTGTTGCTTTCCTCAGGTACCACTTCTGGGACACTGAAGTCTGTTTAATACACAGGGAATCCCCTTCCAACTGGGAGTGGCCTGCTGGTAGAGGAATTCTGAGAAACAGTAAGGAATACAAAGGAAAAAAACACTATAAAAGTACATTTGTCAGTGAGCATGACCTCATAGTTCTAAGAAGTCTAGATATTTCAAGCCTTGACTTTCCTTTCCCAGAGAGAGTGGGAGAAATATTCCACCCCCAAATTCTATTTCCTGGATTTGGTGAACACATCCCACTCACTAGAGCATTTGTATAGCAGAAGTCACTTACTTTTAAACTCTTTATCTTTCTTCCTAGTAAGGCAGGGCACCATCTGTCAGTTTTCCTCCCCACATAAGTCTTTTGAAACCTTTCCATGAAAACTATGCAATGCAGAGGCTGACACTAGGACCCATCACCACGTGCTGCTTGAAGCCCAGAGCATGACCAGGAGTGATCCGGTCAAAAATGTTGTTAAGCACAGAGATTTTCAGAATATATTTTCTTGTTCAAATTAAACAATCAAGCACCCAGATGAGTTAAGCACTCTGCTAACCTCAGGCCCTTTCAGGATTTGGTGGCAAAATCAAATTGCCGAGGACACTAGAAGAGCTCCAGAATTGAACTCTATTACAAACCATGGTATTTAATTCACCAGCTTCAACTGAAAGCTTCCCTGCTATGGATGATTATGCCAGAAGTGAGAAGTTAAGGTGGAGAAGGAGTTAAGGAGGGCCTTCAGTAGGCAGGGCCCACAGAGGTCTGTGTATAGAATTTAAAAGGACACCAATCAGTTTGCATATGTGTTTTTCTGGATCTATGGTCAAATGCATAGGTGCAAGGGAGGAGAGTTTCATATAACCATAGTTGTGCTTTTGTGAAGCAAGTTAAAAATGAGAGGGAGCAAGGGAATGAAAGTTATATGCAAGTGTAACTCCCTATACAAGTCATGAAGCTGGGTAGGAGCTTCAAGTGGAACGAAGACAAATGAGCCCAAAGGATAATCAGGATTGTGATAGGAAGAGAATCACCTAGAAAGATGGATCTTGTGGTCATAGAGTAAGATGCACAATATTGAGATTATAAACAATCTATAGCTTTTGGCATAACAACTCCATCATTATTAAATCTATTTTACATATGGGGAAATGGAGGCACAAAAAGGTTAAGTAACTTGCCAAAGGTTGCATAGATGGTAAGAGGCTGAGCTAGAATTTGAATGCAGGCAGTTTTTCTGGCTCCAGAACCCACACTTTTAACCACTACACTATGTTACCCCTTGGACAAAAAAAGAAATGAGTGATTCAAGGTTTTCAGGAACAATGCAGGAGGAAGGAAAGGAAAGGAAAGGAAAGGAAAGGAAAGGAAAGGAAAGGAAAGGAAAGGAAAGGAAAGGAAAGGAAAGGAAAGGAAAGGAAAGGAAAGGAAAGGAAAGGAAAGGAAAGGAAAGGAAGATATCTTAGAACTTAAAAAAATATTCTCAAGCCAAAAATTGAGTAGACAATTTTCAGGAGTCACTGTTATAGCTGCTGTTGAGATATTGGGCATGTGAGCTACCAATGGTGCTGAGGAAAATCAAATAAAAGAAACAGGTCAAAAAATGGGACCCAAATACAGAAGGGTGGAAGTCAGGAAGGGAAAGAAAAGACACCTGGAGGACAGGTCTAGGATAGTAGTCCTTGAAGGGGGAAAAAAAAAAAAGAGCAGGAGAGAGAAAGACAACATATGGACAGTGGAGAATCATTTCCTTGAACTGGAAAAATATTTGAATATGTGCAATGAGAAGATTCAGTGAGTCACAGGGAAGGCTGCTTAGAAAAGATACATGTACAAGCATATCCTGGTAAAACACCTGAATACCATGGACAAAAACAACATCTTACAGGATTCCAGACAGAAAAATCAAATTGCTTAAGTAGGGGGGAAAAAGGTAAACTGGCATGAGGTCTTTTATTTCTTTTTCTTGCCTGATTGCTCTGGCTAGAACTTCCAGGACCATGTTGAATAAAAGTGTCAAAAGTGGGCATTCTTGTCTTGTTCCTGATTTTAGGAGAAAAACTTACAATCTTTCACCATTGAGTAAAGGTTAGCTGTGGGTTTTTTATAAATGCCCTGTATCATGTTAAGGTAGTTCCCTTCTATTGCTAGTTTGTTAAGCATTTTTATCATAAAAGGGTGTTGGAATCTGTCCAATTATTTTTCTGCATCAATTGAGATGATCATGTGTTTTTTCTCCCTTTATTCTATTAATGTGATGTACTACATTGATTAATTTTCATATGTTTAAAAAAATTTTTTTAGTGTTTATTTATTTTTGAGCGATATAGACAGAGTGCAAGGGGTGGGAGGGCAGAGAGAGGGAGACACAGAATCCAAAGTAAGCTCCAGGCTCTGAGCTGTCAGCACAGAGCCTGATGCAGGGCTTGAACTCACAAACCATGAGATCATGACCTGAGCCGAAGAAGTCATATGCTTAACCAACTGAGCCACCCAGGTGCCTCGATTAATTTTCATATGTTGAACCACTTGTGTTCCTAGATAAATCCCATTTTATCATGATCTATAATCCTTTTAATTTGCTGCTGGATTTGGTATGCTAGTATTTTGTTGAGGATGTTCACATCTATATTTACAATGAACATTGGCCTGGAGGCTTTTTTCTTATAATTTATATGTATTTATAGGGTTTTTGTATCAGAGTAACAGTGGCCTCATAGAATGCATTAAAAACTTTTCCCTAGTCTTCCATTTTTTGGAATAGTTTAATAAAGGTTGGTGTTAATTCCTCCTTAAATGATTTGTAGAATTCATCAAAGAAGACTTCTGGTCCTGGTCTTTTCTTTGTTGGGAGATTTTGATTACTGATTAAATCTCTTTATTTTATGTCTGCTTAGATTTTCTGTTTCTTCTTGAGCCAGTGTTGGTGGCTTGTGTGTATCTAGGAATTTGTCCATTTTGTCTAAACTATTTAATTTTTGACATACAATTGTTCATTGTACACTCTTATAATCCTTTTATTTCTATAAGGGCTGGAGTAATGTATCTACTACTTTCATTTCTGATTTTAGCAATTTGAGTCTGCTCTCTTTTCTTGGTCAGTTCAGTTAAAGAATTGTCAGTTTTGTTGATCTTTCCAAAAACCAACTTTAGATTTCATTGATTCTCCCTATTGTTTTTCTATTTATCTACACTATTTTTTTCCTTCTGCCAGCTTTGGGTTTGGATTGCTCTTCTCTTCCTACTTCCTTAAGGTGTAAAGTTAGGTAATTAATTTGGGATCTTTTTTTTTATTTAGGTATTTGTAACTATAAGTTGTAGCTGGGGAAGATATTTTACATAATTTCAATATTCATGAATTTAGTGAAACTCATTTTATGGCTTAACGTATGGTCTATCTTGGAGCATGTTCCATATACCCTGGAGAAGAATGTGTATGCTGCTGTTCTTGGGTGGAGTGTTCTGTTTATGTTCATTAGGTCTAGTTTAATAGTGTTAAGTCCTTTGTTCCCTTACTGATCTTCTATTTAGTTGTTCCATCCATTATCAAAAGTGTACTATTAAAAACTCCAACTATATTGTAAAACTACTCTTCCCTTCAATTCCATCAGTTTTTGTTGCATATGTTGTGGGACCCTCTTTTTAGGTTTGTGTGTGTTTATAATGGTTAAACCTCAATGAATTGACTCTTTTTATCAATATAGTATGTCATTCTTAACACAACTTCTTTCTTTTTCTGTTCTGTCCATGCAGGGAGATAATGGATTAAGCCTCTTATTTCTTCCTTCTGGACAAGTTAAAGAGATGAGGACCTTCTCAGGTGGATTTTTATCAACTAAACAGTGAGGAAGGGGCTTCTGCTGGTATCTCACAGAGCTCTACCCTTGACGTTCCCCTAAGCAAATTTGTTTCAGGGTCTGCCTCAAAACCAAAAGAATGTATGTATTCCTCAAACATGCAGATGACACAAAATGATAGTTAATTTAGTGGATGACAGGCTCAGAAGAAGGAAAAATTTTTATAAGTTAGGATTATGGGCCTAACCTAACAAGACGGAATTTACCAAATCCTACATTAAAGACCACCCGGGCAAACATAAAAACCTCACTATTGTGTCCATATTAAGAGTTACAAGGTGTCAGTGCCGTTAATTCAATTGTCTTTCTCTGGCACATACATCTAACACAAATTCAAAATAAGACATAATGTACGTGCATAAAAAAATTTATCATTTGAATAATCATTAAATGATTTTACTATGAAATAGGCCTGCATACAGTTAGATGTTAGAAGGGCAGTTATTTTTTTTTTTCTCTCCCTTTCTTTATGTACAGGATAGGACAGGCCATCTTGAAGGTAGCTGGAGGAAAAAAGCCTTGGGGATTTTGTCTGACCCAATCTCAGAGGCAACCCACAGAACAAGCACAGGCTGCATTAGTTTCAATGAAAGCAAGCACAAGTTTCATTATGAAAACATTATTCAGATGGAGGGGAAAAAAGAATTGTGGGGCCCTTCACTGATTGGAACACGTCTGGGGTGCCATGTCTGAACATCGGCAGGCCCAGGGCAGTCCAGAATGCCCAGCCAGGCACAACCTTGCCTGAAACGATGGGGCTGCCATCGGGCAGGAGTGCTGCCTTCTCTAGATGTTGTGCTCTCTGGGGGTGCCATGGTCCTCAGCACATCCACGCCAGCTCATTCTCACCATGAGGCCCTACCCCACCTGCCACTGGCCTCTGGGGACATGTCAGTTTGTGCTATTCTACAGCATCCAGGCTGATCCTGTTTTATTTAGGTCTCTCAACAGATAGGATCACAACTGGACTACCTGATTTTGGTATAAAGGAGAAAGTTCCGAGAGCGAAGTTTCACTCAAAGAAAGTAATTCTGGGCCTTACTCCTCTGCTCAGTGCATTAAAAATAAATACCCTTCTTCAGAAAAGAAAACACATGAAAAATATTAAGCTCCAAGTAGTGAATATATTTTCAAGAAAGGAAAGGAAAACTGGAAGCTACCACCTGCTTACTGGTCTCAAATCAACTGAACTTTGCTCGCTTGCTGGAGAGGACAGGTTGGATCGAAGAAGGAAAATGTTGTCCAATGGCCAACAGCAGTGAGGATTTCAGAAGGACCCTCTTCTGTCAGGATGCTTTAGGAATAAAGGAACAGAAATCCCAGTTAGAATTGGCTTAAACTTGATGACAGTTGTCAGGTCTCCTGCCTCTGCAGCCAGTGGCCGGGCAGCCCCATGCTGGCTGACCCTGAAGCCCTGGCCCCTTCCCTAGGATCCCCCTGCTGCTCTCCCCTGTGTGCTGGCTTCATCCTGTGGCCGCAGTCTCTCAACCTGCTGCTGACTTTGGAGGAACAGAAAGCAGTTGTCTGTTCCTGCAGCTCTTGCTCAAAAGACACCTTTTTCAGAAATTTCCGGAACACTTGCCCACCAGTCTCCTTGTCAGAGTGAGCCATATACCCCTTCCTGATCATCTACCTGCAGGCAGATGGGGCACCTTCACCCCATCAAGCCCTAGCCAGAAGTGGGTGGGAGGTGCGGGGTCACAAACCTAAACCAGATCTGTTCAGTTTAGAAGGAGACAGGGCAGGTAACCAGAAATGTCTCCTCAGATCTGTTATACCATGGAAATTTATGGACATCCTTCCATATTAAAAGTTCTATGTATGTGGACTGTAGAAAAATGTAGAAAACAGAAATGCATGAAAAAGAAAACAAACATCCCACAACAGAGAAAACAGCTTTGTAAATATGCATCCTTATAATTCTGTAGATTTTATACAGACATATTTGTTATGCTTTAGAAAATTTGAAACAACCTGTACATGATGTTAATACCCTGCACTATTCAATAAATAATACAGGGAGCATTAAAAGTCTTTTAAGCTTTAATAAAGGTAGAAGTATAAATCTACAAATTTACAAAATAGCGTCATTCATTTAACTTTCTTTTGTACTTATTTAGTGTTTTGAACTCAGAGTAAAAATTTTAACTTTTTTGTTTCATTATCTCTGACTGAACATGGCAAATGTTGACTAACACAAAAATCAAAATATTAAATATTTATTATTCTAAATTCATGAGTGCTTAAAGCTGTTAAATATTTTTTAATCCGTTTTATTGATTTTGTAGTATTCCACCATAATTTATTTAACTAGTATCATACTGCCAGATGTTTAGGTTCCCCCCCTTCCCCATACACTATGATTTAATGTTCTGGGCAAAGTGGTTTAATTATAACTCAATATAAATTCTAAATGATGTGTGTCCCTGAAGACCTCAGCTCCGAATCCTCCTCTTGGCTCCTTACTTCCCTTCCCCCATCAGCCAGGATTGTGCATTGTCATTTTAAAAAGCCAACTGAAGATATTTCCTAAGAACAGCACGCTATGTAGGCTGCATGTGGTAATATGTTCGAGAGAAGCCTAGGGAAACAGCCAACCTCCTCTGATGACGAATTTGCATTTTGAAATAAGATTTGTCTAAACTATTCTTAAATGTAGTCCACATCCTCCCATGAAATGGAAATGTAAATCTATAGTTTCCCTGGGGTTTTCTTTTTGTTATCAAATACAAGGCACAAGAACATGATAGTAATTATTTTTCAAAGCCAAATATTTTCTTGCAATTGAAATCCACCACGTAAAAATTGTTTGAAGTCATGGGGAACTTGTCACAATGTGTGATTAGACTATGACTGTATTGTTGAATCTGTATGATCATAGATATTTACATTGTCATGTATCAACACTAAATGTCACATTTTGGTCAGGTTTTCTTTCTTAGCCCTTTGAAACACATTTCGGTCTTAACTGTTCCTAAAACGCTTTTGAGAAGAGTTACCAAAGGATGTAGTAACAGGATTAAATACAATCAAAACAATAAGAATATGGAAAGAGGAAGGAAGTAAATATGCTAATCACAGAGACCCATATCTTTACTAAGAAAGAGTATCGAGTTTGACTCAGAGTTTTCTTGAGCAAAAAGGGGAACAACCACATGGCTCTGCTCTGATCAGAAAGGGTAAAGCACCCCTGTTCTCACCACCCCCCATTTCACACAAACTCAGAAAGACACTTGTTCTGTGGAGTGTTTTGGACAACAAGTATCACAAGAGATGATTTTTTCCAGCAGCATTGTGTAACAAATAGAGAAGTAAATTTCTTATGTGTGCTTCTGGTAAATCTCCTTAGTAAAGATTCCAGAATAAATACTGTGGGGTGAAGTTTGGTTTAGATGAAGTTGAACACATTGGTTCCTATGAAGCTTCCCTTTTCAGACCCTTTAATGTGCAATTGTGCATTTGGTTAATCATGGAACTTCTTTTGTGTGTGAGGACCTGCTGACATCTGGAAGGGCTAGTATTTCACACAACAGTGTTTAGGAAACACTACTTTAGATGATCTTCCTTAAAATTGTTTTTACTCAGCCTGGATTTGGAGCAGAAGTTGCATAGCTGACAGGTTGAGATTCTATTCTCTGGGGAAAATCCAATGTTCTGCTTTTCCATGTGGTAGGCTGATGGCAGAGAGGGGGATGAAGAGAAGTGATAAGCAAACAGATGAGCTGGCAATCTTTTGTGAAGTTTGTGAAGGCTTATTGCTCACCAGACTTATTGCCCTGAAGAGAATTGAGTACCAGTGGACAGGACATGGATTTTCCTTGAAACATGTTTAGATTCATTTTGCTACTTGGAAAAGTACTCAGTTGTAAGATTTCAAGCCCCAGAGCTTGTAAACACTAGGATGCCTAAGCTTTATTACTGAAACATGTTGTACAATAAAAAATTCTACAAGTGGGAATCCTGAAATGGTTTTCTTCATAAAGGACAGAAGAATTTTTATTCCTGTAGTCAGACTGATCAACCTTCCCATAATCCCCTCAAATTTATATATAACACTATTTGTAAATATATGTTTCATTTGGATGTTCGTTTATAGGATATTATGTCTGAGTAATTTTAGCAAACACTAAGTTAAGTACTTAAAAGAAGGGTGAGTTAGAAGGTTTCATTTTAAGAGGGTAGACAACATCTGTTTTTCTCCACTTACTACCATTGACTAACAACAATATTAACAAAAGACATGAATAAAGAGAGGGGTATTCAGATTTTCACATACTTCTACAAGAAAAGGAAATGAGAGCATGCATGCTGAGAGAAGTCCAGGGGAGGAAGCCATAGACAAATCTATATGCAAAAGAAGTCCACAGGGGGCCAGGGAAGAGACCTTCCTGGAGAAATTCAGGGGATTCAGACCCAGAGATGCGAAGGTTCTGAGGGCCTGGCAAAGAAGCCAGAGAGTTTCTAAAAAAATGTACCTGGTTGTGTGGGAACAGGCTAATGGTTTAGGAATCCTAGCATTTTGGAGATTCCCAGCTAAAGAGCTGTCCATCCAGCCATGTACCCAGAGCTCCCCATAAGCTTTCCTATTCAGACTTAATGAAGAAACAAACCTACTTACACAACAGCACAGGAAACTTATGTTCACCACCTATAAGCAATCTAGTCCTAGGAAAATTTAGAACCATCAGACATATGTGGACACCAGGAATGTAAAAAGTAAACAAGCAAAAAGTTGAACTTACAAAATCAAGAAATCTGTTAAAAGATTCTAATTTGTATCACCGTGGAGAAGATACTACATCCATAAAACAAAAGGATGCTATGGAAAAGAAAATCTGTGAAGAGTTCAGATTATATATATATATATATATAATGTTTTATAAAATATATATATAAAATGTTTTATGCATATTATCAAAGAAATTTTTACTTTAAACTCAAAATAAGTTCTTCCATGTTATGCTTTAGAATTATTGTTTTATCTTTATCCATGGAACAATCATCTGGAATTGATTTTGTATGTGTGAGGAATAGGTATTTTTTCACATATCACTATAAAAGTGATCCAGTTGCCTTTACTGAAG
The DNA here is from genome assembly GCF_028018385.1 of Neofelis nebulosa. Taxonomy (NCBI): domain Eukaryota; kingdom Metazoa; phylum Chordata; class Mammalia; order Carnivora; family Felidae; genus Neofelis; species Neofelis nebulosa. Next base: position 82,629,174 of record NC_080790.1, on the reverse strand, counting down.
AGAACTCTTTTTCCCCAGTACTCTGGACTTTTGTCATAAATATAAGTATCCATATATGTGTGAGTTTACTTCTGAACTTTATTTTACTTGTTTGGTTTATTTGCCTATTCTTATATCAATACCACACTGTCATTTTACAGTAAGTCTTTTTTTTTCTTTTTTAATGTTTATTTCTTGAGAGAGACAGAGCGTGAGCAAGGGAGGGGCAGAGAGAAAAGGGGAGACACAGAATCCAAAGCAGGCTCCAGGCTCTCAGCTGTTGGCATAGAGCCCAACGTAGAGCTGGAACTCACTGACCCCAAGATCATGACCTGAACCAAAGTTGGACGCTTGACCGACTGAGCCACCCAGGTGCCCCATACAGTATGTCTTGATATCTGGAGTGGAAATACTTCAACTTTTCTTCTTCTATCATTATCTTAGATATATCTACCATTTGCATTTTGGTACACATCAGTTTATTACTTTCATCAAAAAAAGAGAGAGAGAGAGAGAGAGGGAGAAAAGAATAGGAAAGAAAGAGGAAAGGGAAGGGAAGGGAAGGGAAGGGAAGGGAAGGGAAGGGAAGGGAAGGGAAGGGAAGGGAAGGGAAGGGAAGGAAAGGAAAGGAAAGGAAAGGAAAGGAAAGGAAAGGAAAGGAAAGGAAAGGAAAGGAAAGGAAAGGAAAGGAAAGGAAAGGAAAGGAAAGGAAAAGACCTGATAGGATTTTGATCAAGACTATTAAATCCACATAGCAATTTGGGGTGAACTGACATCTTTTTCATTCTTCCATCAATAAACATATCACTTTATTTGTTTGGTTCTTTTAATTCCTCATAAAGTCTTCTGTGTAGAGGACTTGCAGGTTTTTATTAGAATTATTCCTAGGACTTTGATTTTTTAAAAGCTATTGTAAATGTATATCACATTTTGTTTTTAGTTTGGAATTTTTGCTGAATAGAAATATAAGTGATCTCTAAAATCTTTTTATTTTGAAATAATTATAGATTCATGAAAAGTTGCAAAAATAGTACAGAAAGGTCCCATGTACCCTTCAAGTCAATTTCTCCCAATGGTAATACCTGGCCTAATTATAATACAATACAAGTGAGAAACACCCACAGACTCTACGCAGATGTCAGGGTTTTTCTTAATTTTTTAAATGTTTCATTATCTTAGAGAGAGAGAGAGAGAGAGAGGGAGAACGTGCCTGCACACGCGTGCACACGCACGCATAAGTGGGAGAGGGGCAGAGAGAATTGGACAAAGGATCCAAAGCCGGCTCTGCGCTCACAGCAATGAGCCCTATGTGGGGCTTAAACTCATGGACTGTGAGACCATGACGTGAACTGAAGTTGGATGTTCAACTGAGCCACCCAGGCGCCCCAGATGCAGTTTTATATGCACTTAATTGTGTAGTGTTTTCTTAGCTCTATAAATTTTATCACATGTGTAAGTTCATGTAACACCACCACAATCAACATGTAAGGACTGCGCCATCAAGGCAAAGATGTCCCTCATGCTGCCTTTTATATTCATATCCATCCACTTCCCACATCCCTAAACACTGGCAACTACTGTTCTCTCATTTCTGTAATTTTGTCATTTCATAAATGTTAAATAAATGGAATTAAACAGTATGTGATCTTTTGAGATTGCCTTTTCACTCAGTATGCCTTTGGGATCCATATAAATTGCTGCCTGAACATTTATACGTAAGGTTATCATTGATGTTAGGGCTTTGGTCTGCCCTTTTTATTTGTTTGTTTGGGTCTTCTGTTTCTTTTTTCTTGCCTACAAATGGGTTACATATTTTTAAAGTCTTTATCTTGACTTATTTATAGTGATTTTGACTAATATTACTTCATATAGTTTTCCTAGTGGTTGTTCTCGTTTGTGGGAAGCTTTTTAACTACATACTCAATTTCTTTAGTAGGTATAAGACTATTCAGGTTGTTCTATTTCTTCCTGAGTTTTAGTTATTTTTGTCTTGCGAAAAATTGTTTCTTTTCATCTAAGTTGTCAAATTTACCATCATAGAGTTAGTTATAGAACACCTGTGTTAACACCTTCTCATGTCAGTAAGGTTTTTGTGCTATACTCTATTTCATGGTATGGGTAATTTGTGTTTTCTTTTTCTTTTCTTTTTTTTTTTTTTTTGCTTGATCAGTGTGGTTAGAAGTCTATCAATTTTATTGATTTTTTTCAATAAACCAGTTTCCGTTTCATTGATTTTTTTTCTATTCTTTTCCTGTTTTCAATTTTACAGATTTGTTTCTATCCTATTTTTTTTTTCCTTGTGCATTGTTTGGATATAATTCGCTCTTATTTTTCTAGTACATCTGAGTGGAAGAAACTTCATTCTTTTCAAATATAAGCATTACCAAAATACATTTTTTCCCTCTAAACATTGTTTAGCAACAACTGTTTATGATTAAAAACTCTCAGTAAGTCAGGATAAAGAGAAACTAATTCAATGCGATGAAAAACATCTACAACCAAATCTATAGATACCATATTTGGTAAAAGGTTGAATATTTTCCAAGATTAAGGACAAAGCAAAAATGTTCACTTTACCACTAGTTATTCAATATATTACTTGAAGTTCTAACCACTGCAGTAAATCTATAAAAAGAAATGGCATAAAGATCTGAAAGGAAGAAATAAAACTGTCCTACTTGCAGATGAGACGGTTGTCTGCATAGAAATTTCAGATAATCTACACTATAACCTTCTAGAAGTTTCTAGAAGTATACAAAGGTTGAAGGATACAAGATAAACCATAAATATCAATCACATTTCCACGTACAAAAAGCAAGTATGTGGAAACCAAAATTAAAAACACAGTGCTTTAAACAACAATGAGATACTACTATGCACCTATTAGAATTGTTAATGTCCCAAACACTGACTGTCACAGACTACGAGTTTGGAGTTCTCTCTTGTCCAGCAAGAGCGGATGCAGAAAAGAAGATGAGAGAGGCTAATGTCAGGGAAGAGACAAGAGCCCCAAACAGGGGTTTTGTCTCCATATTTATTGAGCTCTCAAGATCTTATACATGTGGTAAACGTGAAGAAAATCAGATAGTAATCATTAACTTGTGTGTGTAAGAAGCAAAAGGTCTGGGGGGCAAGTGGAGTTGAAGTTGTGATCAAAGTATATTGGTGCCAGATGGAAAGTAGTTTTCTGCAGGTGATCTAACAAGTTACTTGTGATCCCACTGTAATATCTCACTAACCAACCCTGGGAGCTTTCGCCCTGTGGTGGTGGTGGCTTTCCACCCTAAGCTTTTTTCTTTTTCTTTTTTTTAACCTATTTATGTAAGTACAAGGAATTCTTGAATCCATTTCCCCACAACTGACAAGACCAAATGCTGATGAGGATGTGGAGCACCGGGAACTCTCATTCACTGCAGGTGGGAATGCAAAATTGTACAACCGCTTTGGAAAACAGTTTGGCAGGTTTTTTACAATGCGCAAATACTCTTACCATTCAATCCAGCTATCATGCTCCTTGGTATTTACTTAAATGAGTTGAAAACTTTATCTCCACACAAAACCCTGCATGCAAATGTTTATAGCAGCATTACTCATAGTAGTCAAAAAATGGAAACTCAAATGTTCTTCAAAAAGTGAATAGCTAAACAAACTGTGGTACAGCTATACTATGTAGTATTATTCAGCAATAAAAAGAAAAGAGTTATCAAGCCACAGAAACACATGGACAAATCTGAAATTAATAAGCAAAAGAATCCGGTCTTAAAAGGCTATAATATTGTATGATTCCAACTCTATGAGATTCTGGAAAAGGTAAAACTATGGTGACAGTAAAAAGATCAGTGGTTCCAAGAAGTTTAGGGCACTGGGGTGACTCAAATTTTTTGCTGGTGTATGCATGGCTGTAAAAGCAACGGGAGTATTGGCCTTTTGGTTACAAATGAATTGTAACAAGTAGGCAAATTAACAAATATGGAAACTAGAAATAATGAAGATGGACTGTAATTTATTTTTTCTTTTGGCTTTTTAAAAGATTTTCTCTGTATTTGGCTTCTGACAGAGGTTTATAATGATGTGCCCAGGTGTATTTTTCTTCCTGTGTGGGGATTACAGAGCTTCCTTCCTCAGGTTGTCTTTTAATGTCTTTTCATCAATTTGGAAATATCATTGCCTGCAATCTCTTCAAATACTGCTGCCCTATTCTCACTTTCCTCTTCTTCAGGAACTCCAGTCTCCACGTACGTTAGACTTCTACATTATGTCTGTCCCATATATCTCATATGTTCATTTCTGTATTTCCCATGCCTTTTCTCTGTAATTATGGATATTTTCTATTGACCCATCTTCCATACCACTAATCCTCTATTTTACTATATCTAACCTGCTATTAAACTCATCTGTGGAAGTTTTTATTTTTAGTATTTAAAAGATTTATTTTTATAAAACATAACAAAATTTAGCATCTTAACAAATTTTCATGTATTGTTTTTATTCAGGTATAGCTGACATACAAAGATATATTAGTTTCCGGTATACAACACAGTGATCCAACAATTCTACATGTCATGCTATGTTCACCACAACAAGTGTAGTTACTATTTGTTGCCATACAATCTTACTACAATATCACTGACTAGATTCCCTACACTGTACTTTTCATTCCTAACTTATTTTATAACTGTAAGTTTGTACCTTTAATCCCCTCTAACTCTTAACTCCCTCCCTTCTGGCAACTGCAAACTTCTCTGTATTTATAATTCTGGTTTTGCTTTTTTGGTTTGTTTTGCTTTTTAAATTCCACATATAAGCAAGATCATATGTGTCTTTCTCTTATTTCACTTAGTATAATATTGTCCAGATACATTCATGTTGTCACAAATGGCAAGATCTCATTCTTTTTATGGTTGAGCAATATTCCATTGCATATATATACCACATCTTCTTTATCCATTCATTTATTAGTGGACACTTAGGCTGCTTCCATATTTTGGTTATTGTAAATAATGCTGTAAGCATAGGGCTGTACATATATTTTCAAATTATTTTTTTTGTTTTCAGTGGGTAAGTATTCACTAGTAGAATTACTGTTTGTTTTTTTAGTGTTTATTTTTGAGAGAGAGGGACAGAGGATCCAAAGCAGGCTTTGCACTGACAGCAGCATGCATGATGTGGGGCTCAAACTCACAAACTGAGAGATCATAACCTGAGCTGAAGTTGGACCTCAACCGACTGAGCCATCCAGGCGCACCCCCAGGAGTGGAATTACTGAATCACATGGTAAGTCTATTTGTAATTTTTTTTTTTTAGGAATCTCCATACTTTTTTCCACAGTGGTTGTACCAATTTACATTCTTACCAACAGTGCATGAGGGCTCCCTTTTCTCTATCTTAACCATTTTTTAAAAATTTAACGATTTTTTTTTGAGAGAGAGATAGCACAAATGGGGGAGCAAAAGAGAGAGAGAGGGAGAGAGAGAATCCCAAGCAGGTTCAACACTGTCAGCATGGAGCCCAATGTGGGGCTTGACCCCACGAACTGTAAGATCATGACCTGAGCTGAAACCAAGCTAAGCCACCCAGGTGCCCCACCATCTTAGCCATTTTTGAGTGTACAGTTCAATAATGTAACATTCACAATGTTGTGCAACCAGTCTCCAGGACTCTTATCTTGCAAAACTGGAAGTCTATACCCACTAAACAGTAACTTCCCATTCCCTCATTCCCCCAGCTCCTGGCAACCACTATTCTACTTTCTGTCTCTGTGGACTTGACTACTTTAGGTACCTCATATAAGTGAAATCATACAGTATGTCTTTTTTTTGACTGACTTATTTCACTTAGCATAAAGTCCTAAAGATTCATCCATGTTGTAACATGTGGGAGAATTTCCTTCCATTTTAAGGTTAATTCCTTTCTGTGTTTATACATTTGTGTATCTCTTCATCCATCAATAGATACTAGGTTGCTTCTACCTTTTGACTATTGTGAATACTGCTGCTATGAACATGGGGTGTACATATATTTCTTTAAGACCTTGCTTTCAATTCTTTGGGTATATATTCAGAAATGGAATTGAGTAACAATTCAATTTTTATTCTTTGCGGGGAACTATCATACTTATACTTATGACTCAGCAGGTGTATCATTTTATATTCCCACCAATAATGCACAAAAGTTCCAGTTTCTCCACATCCTTGACAACATTTATTATTTTGTTTTTATAGCTGTCCAAATGAGTGTGAAGTGATATCTCATTGAGGTTTGACTTCCATTTCCCTGATGAATAGTGATGTTGAGCAACTTTTCATGTGCTTCTTGGCCATTTGTATATCTTCTTTGGAGAAGTATCTATTCAGACCTTTTGTACACTTAAAAAAAATACCTATCTATCTATCTATCTATCTATCTATCTATCTATTTATTTATTGAGAGCGAGAGCGAGAGCGAGAGAGAGACAGAGGATCCCAAGCAGGCTCCACACTCAGCACAGAGCCCAACATAGGGCTTGATCCATGACCATGAGATCGTGACCTGAGCTGAAATCAAGAGTCAAGATGCTCAAGCAACTGAGCCACACAGGTGCCCCTTGTACACTTTTTAGTTGAGGTTTTGTTGTTGTTGTTATTGAGTTACTAAAGTTCCTTTATATAAGGAACTTCTGGTTATTAACTCTTTATCAGATGCATGGTTTGCAAATATTTTCTCACGTTCTGTAGGTTGTTTTATTCATATTCATGGAATTTTTAACAGTAGTTTCTATTACTAAATTTCCATTTTATTCTATTTCATTAATTCCAGTTCCCTGCAGAAATTTTCAACCATTTCACCTATTTATTGAACATTTATTGAACATTTATTGAACATTTATTGACATTAAATAGTCCAGTGTAACTCCAATATTTGCCATCACCTGTGAGTTATTTCTGTAATTTTTTTCCAAGCTTATTTTTTGTTATTTCTTGAAGCAGCTGATAATTTTTTAGTGCATATTGGACATTATGTATAAAAATTTGGAGACAACATTTGAGATCCACTAATGTTATCTTCCTCCACATAGAATATAGTTTGCTTTCTGGCATACAGTTAGAGTAGAGACACATCATCTTATCCAGTTTGAAATTCGATTCACCAGTCAGGTTTTAGTCTTTTGGGAAGGGTGGTCTTTTTCTGGTTTGCACTTCATCCTGTAGTGTGGCCTTTCCATGGTGCCAATGGAAGGAAGCCCAGGATATTTACCAGGGCCTCTCCTAATTAGTGATCCATTAACTGAACTGACTCCCCAGACTCATAAAACTGTCAAAAGTTCTGCTTAATTTTCTAATTTTTTTAGATTCTTGTGCCTATGATGTTTGTGAATTAGCAAATGTCTGAGGGAAATATGGAACAAAATGTTGAGTTTATGTCAATGTAGCTTCTACTTTTCTGAGACCTTAGACTTTTAAGTTTGGCTGCCTTGGTAGCCCTGATGTCTACATTTTGTTGCTATAGTTACTAAGGGGTTGCCAAAGGCTAAACTCAACTTCCCAGCCTCCCAGCAGCAACTTCTACTCTTGGACCTATACCACTTTCAAATTAGCAAATGCCTACAGAATCCTGGGCTTACCTGTATGCAACTCCTTCTCTATAGCATCATGGCCCCTTAAGTCCTAACTGCATTAATAGCTTTCCAATGCTTTCAAACTGTGTGTGTGTGTGTGTGTTTTATAACATTTCTAGTTGTTCTCAGTGTTCTGGAACATGCTATTCCATCATTACCTGATGTCTTTACCTGTGCTTAGCAAAACAACATATGATTGCTAAAATGAAAAAAAAAAATCGGTACACAGGCTGAAAGAAAAATTAAGCAGAAAGACAATGTTACATACTTTAATTAAAAAGACAAAGAAAAAAAATGAGATAGTCAGTCTACCAGATAGAACATCCAATTAATAGCAATTCCTGTGGTGTCAGAGTTAGTGAAAGTAGAAAACAAAATAATAGGAAAAAACATTCCAGAGCCAAACAAAGTCACCAGACTTCAGATTGAAAGGGACCACTAAATGGATAATTAAAATGAAAGAAGACTTGGGGCACCTGGGTGGCTCAGTGGGTTAAGCGTCTGACTTGGGCTCAGGTCATGATCTCACAGTTCGTGAGTTTGAGCCCTGTGTTAGGTTCTGTGCTGCCAGCTCAGAGCCTGGAGCCTGCTTCGGTTTCTGTGTCTTCCTCCCTCTCTGCCCCTCTCCTGCTCTCTCTCAAAAATAAACATTAAAAAAATTTTTTTTAATGAAAGAAGACTCATGAGTACAGTAGCCACCCTCCTTTATCTGCAGGAGATACGTTCCAAGACCCCCCGTGGATGCCTGAAACTGTGGATAGTACCAAACCCTGTAAATACTGTATTTTCTTATACATACATACCTATGATAAGTTTAACTAGGCACAGAAAGATTAACAGCAATAATAATCAAACTGAACAATGATAATTATATGTTGTAATGAGAGTGATGTGATGTGATGTCTCTTAAAATCTTATTGTACTATACTCACTCTTCTTCTGGTGATAATGTGAGATAAAATATCTACGTGATAAAATGAAATGTCGTAAATGATGTAGGGGTTGTAATGTAGTATTAGGCTCCTTTGACCTTTTGGTGATAACTCAGAAGGAGGATCTTCTGCTTCTGCACAGCAGCTGACCTCCAAATCATGGAGGTGAAATCGCAGATTTGTGGTGGTGGTGGTGATGGTGGTGGTGGTGGTGGTGGGGTGGGGGGTGGATCTATTGTATTCAGAACACCAACGATAATAGAAAAATCCGATTCATTCAGATGGGGAAAATTGTGAGTACCAAGAAATCAGAATCATACTGATACAAGTCCTAACATCAGCAACAATCAAATTATAGAAGACAATGGAACAATAACTTCTCAATTCGGAGGGAAATTTCTATTACTTTAGAATCCTATTCCCAGGCAAACTATCAATCAAATATGAGATGGAATGAATATAGACATTTTCAGAAAGACAAAAACCTAAAGTTTTCTTCCCATATACCCTTCCTGAGGAAGTTACTCAAGGATATGCTTCAAGAAAATAAGGAAGGAAAACAGAAAAAGGAAATGAAATCCAGAAAGCAGTTCGTATAACCCAGGTAGGAGGAGGGTCAGTGATCAGTGAAGTCCCAAAAGAGAATTGGTTAGCAGTCCTAGATAGCAACCAGTCCAGACTAGAGCAGGGAGTTGTGATGGTCTACAAGGGATGTCTCTAAGACAAGTGGATTTCATTCTATAGGTGATACCAATGAAAACCTGGATGTTTTGGAGGATAAGATGAGGACTATTTTTTTTAAAGGTACTTCAGGATTCTAGAAAAAAAAATCTATTTAGGAAAGCCATAGTTGAAATATGAACCATGGTTTCAGCAATTAGAGGACAGAAGAAGATAATCCATTTGATCCAGATACCAGAAATATGCTGCTTTCAGTGGTATCAAGGTCATAACATTTGTAAAGAGTAAAAAGTAGTTTCTACAACCCCTTGACTAGGCAGAGAATAAGATTCTGAGTTGGAATAATGTAAATAATATATATCTATTTTCAAATTTCATGATCAACCCATAGACAAAGCATGGAATATCACACAGAGTAACAATTCGAATGTTATTTTGAGACTGTAAAAAAAATATGCAGATAAACTTCGAGAGGTAGAAGATAGGGAAAAGTGGCAAAGGACATGGCATGGGGCTAATGCCATCACCTTACTCCTTGAGGAACTGACACATACTGACTGAATTTGCTGCAACCAAAATATGTGATGTTTATGTAGTGTTTACTCTGATTGTGCTGCTGGTGGTTACATGGGTATGTAAGTTTGTCAGACTTCATCAAAATGTACACTTAAAATGTTTGCATTTCAGTGTATATAAATTATATCCAGATAAAGTTGATTTTTTTTAGAATTCACCATAAATTTAAATTTAAAATGTAAATTTAAAATTAAAATTAAAATTTAAAATTTAAAATTAAAATTTAAAATGTAGAAGAAAATATACAATTCTGAAAAGCTGGGAAGAGGACCAAGATATGAGGGATAAATTGGGCAAAGTCTTGTTTTTTTCTTAGCAAGGAATTGATATTTTAAAGTGGATAAATCAAGAAAAGAAAAGGCATTTTAACAAATTATAAAATCTCCACCATTAAAACATTGTGGGATTTGTACATGAATAGACAGACTAAGAGAACCAACCAGAAAATCCATTAATAGTCCCAATTACATATAAAAATGTAGCATATGATAAGATGAAGGGGTCATCTCAGGTCAGCAGGGATAAGCTGGGTTTTTAAATACGTGTTATGAGAGACCAAGACAACCATACAGAAAAAGATAAAAAGCAGATTTGTTCCTCACACTGCACATCAGAATAAATCCAGACAAATCAGGAAATAAAATGTTAAAGAAAAAAAAGTAAACTATACCAATACTAGAAGCATGGAGGAGCAAAGTACTCCATAGTCAGGGCAGGAGAAGCTTCTCCTGACTCAAAACCCAAAAGAAATAAGAGGAAAAATTGGCTGTTGATCACATAAAAATAAAATGTTTTACCCAGTTAGAAGAAAACTTAGGAAACAAAAGGGATAAATGAAAAAAAATATTTGCAACTTACCACATAAAAAATTATCTCTAATATATAAAGTCTCTAAAAATAATAAAGAATGGTCAATGGATAGAAGCAGACATCTCACTCACACACATACACACACATATTCAAATGGCTCTTAAACTCCTGAAAAATGTTTAACCTTCTTTAGAGGAAGAAGAATGTGTATTAACACTAAATTGAGACACAATTTCTAAGTTTATCTACTCTGTTGGTGAGGTTGTCAACATTACTGGTGGGAATGCTAAATGGTAAACCCCTTCAAAAGGGGAAACTTGGCATTATTTAGAGAAATTACATATTCACTGATACTTTGACTCAGAAAACGCTTCTAGGAGGGGCGCCTGGGTGGCTCAGTCAGTTGGGTGTCTGACTTCAGCCCAGGTCATGATCCTGCGCTTGGTCGGTTTGAGCTCCCGTGTCGGGCTGTGCTGACAGCTCAGAGCCTGGAGCCTGCTTCAGATTCTATGTCTCCCTCTCTCTCTGCCCTCTCCTGCTTGCACTCTCTCTGTCTCCCAAAAATACTTAAATATTAAAAAAATTTAAAAAAAGAAACGCTTCTAGGTATTTATTCCAAAGATAGACTGGTGAAAATTCGAACGTGCATAAGGCTATTCATTGAAGCATTGTAGGGGCTGGATGAATGAACTATGGCACATGCATACAATGGGACACTAGGCAACCATCAATAGCAATGTGAAAGTGAGAGATTATCTTTGCTAGAACCAAGGTGGGATAGCAAAGGGGCAGGAGGGGGCTTTCTGGGATAACAGACATGTTCTAAAACTAGACTGTGGTAATGGCTACATTACTGTATAAATAGAGTGCAAAATATTTTCATTACGTGGCTATAGAGTGATCTCTGGGATGATTAAATGAAAAAAGCAAGGTATAGAAATGTGAGGTGGGCACAGGGTAGACACAAATACCCAAATACATTAGATTATATATTTTTAAGTGGAAGGATAAACCAGAAACTAACCAAAATGGTTACTATAAAGGAAAGAAGGAAACTAAATGGAGGGAATTTTCTGAATACATTTTCTTTTGTAGATTTGACTTGGAAAAGGAATACTCTACATAATTATAAAACAAAATTAAAATATAAAAGCAATCCCCTACAATCCAAAGCAAAATATAAAATCAAGCTGGTGGCATAAATGCTCTCAGGCCAAATACAGAAACAAAACCTACCCCAAACAAACCTTAAATTGTTTTCATATTGTTGGTGATGGTGTTATTATTCTGAGTCTTTGCTGTATACATTGTAGCAAATGAATGATACTGTTGGTGAGGACTTGAGGATGGGAGAAGATATAGACAGTGAGATGGAGGAGATTAAAGAAATAATTTATTGTCCCGAATTTCAGTATAAATTAATGATGAATTTTCCCTCATTAAAAAAAAAAAATTGTTTCCATTGAAAAGACCTAGAAAAATGCCCAACTTTGTAGTGATGAGCAACACCAACACCATACTGTGGTTACAAAATACCATGTCCCACTAAAGGAGTTCATACGTCCTGGAGAGATGAGGGGATACCAGGGCTAAGCTACAAAATGAGCAAAATGAGCCTGAAACTTACTAATACCAGAAAGCAAAACCATCACAGACCAAATTAAGTCATGTATAAAACACCCAGGAACTAACTTAAAGAGTCATATACTGGCCAAAGCTGGAACCATTTGAGCTTTTAATAACCCTGACTAAAAGGTGCCAACCAATTACTATATATTAAATTTATATAGATCCTAATATAAATGTACTGTTAAAAATCACTGAGACAATCAGGGAAATTTGAATACTGAATGTTATTCGAAGACATTAAGAGACTTTGGTTAGTTTTTTAGGTGTGATAATGATTTAGGATACTGAAATATTTGTGAATCAAATGATACAATGCCTGAGGACCACTTCAAAATAATTCACAAGTGGAGAGAATAATTTAAAGAGATGGCTATACATGGATAATAGCTGAAGCAGGGTAATGGATACACAGGGGTCCATCTTTCTATTACTTTTGTGTATATTTAATTTTTTTCATAATAGAATAATTTTTTAAGTATTATGTTAGCTTATCACTTATTTATACATGGCATAGTAGATATGAATTTAATCCACAACATTCAGGACAGTAAGTGACACATTAAAAAAAAAAAAATTCAGATCCAATCCTAAGCCCCCACTGGTTAAAATGTTAAGAAATTCAAGCTAAATCATTCTGGGGCTGGCTTCTTCACCAATATCTTTGGGACTTAGGTGTCACCTGAAAACAGAAAATAGGTCTCGAGTCTTCAGCCCATGGAGACATTCACTGTTCAAGCATGTGGAGTCTGTCACCTAGGGATCCTTGGCTCTGCCTACTGTGACCTCAGCTTTTCATGCTCATTTCCCACAACACTTCACCTCTTGAGAGGTCCTGTCACCTGATGGGAGTTGAACCAGTCTCCACTTGCAGAGCCCCCTTCCAAGCTTCTCCTTCCCCTGCTCTAGGAAGCTCACCTTCTCACCTTGGTTGCACCCTGTATTATCTTGCTCAGGCTGCCAAAACAAAAGACCACAGACTGGGTTGCTTAAAGAGAAATTTATCTTCTCACAGTTCTGGGCGTTGGAAGTCCAAGATGAAGTATGTTTTTGTTGCTCTTGAGTTTCTCCTTGGCGTGCAGATGGCCTTTTCTCCATGTGGGCACTCTTGGGATCTCTTCCTTTTCTTACGAGGATACAAATCCTACTGGATTAGGGCCCCGTCTTTATGACTTAATCTAACATTAATTACTTCTAGAAAGACCCAATCTCCAAATACAGTCACATTGGGGGTTAGGGGTTGAACATAGGAATTTTCCAGGGGACACAATTCAGTCTGTAACAACCCCCTCTAGCCCTTCAGGCATATCAATACATGCAAATAAGACACAAGGATGATGACAACAGATTCAGGTGTCAGTCTCTGATTCCTTCTTGCTAAGGAACTTTCCAATGAGGCTTAATAAGTGCAGGCAAGTGATAGCCTGTCTCCTTTGGTCTTAACTCACTCCTCTGGGAGTTCTCTGTGCTTCTATCTGATCGTGGAATTACTGTGATCTTCTGCATTTTTCAATGTCCTTAGTTTTTATTTTTTTATTTTTTTGTTAAATTTATTATTTTTTTAAATGTTTATTTATTTTTGAGACAGAGAGAGAGCATGAACGGGGCGGGGGGGGGGGGGGTCAGAGAGAGACGGAGACACAGAATCTGAAACAGGCTCCAGGCTCTGAGCTGTCAGCACAGAGCCCGATGCGGGGCTCGAACTCACAGACTGCGAGATCATGACCTGAGCCAAAGTCGGTCGCCCAACTGACTGAGCCACCCAGGCGCCCCCAATGTCCTTAGTTTTTAATATTTTTACTAACAATTTCAATAGAACAGGGTGGTACTCAAAGTGTGGTCCCACACAGCAGCATCAGCACTGCCTGGACATTTGTTAGAAATGCAAATTATCTGGCCACACCTCACCTTTTGAATCAGAGCCTCTGGGGATAAGGCCAAGCAATCCCTGTTTTAACCCCTGTCCCGCCCACCGGATGATCTGATACACACATGCTCAAGGTTTGGAAACAACACTCTGGGTGTCTAAAGCATCCATACCTGGAAGAGGTGTGCAGCCTTGCTGGTCCTGTCTGTCTCACAAGGAGCCTGAGCCTCACTCCCTGCAGTGTGCCTCAGGGTCTCCATGCACTTTGGGAAGGCTGTCGTCTTTTTAATTCCTCATAATGAACTTCCTTTGGGAAACTGAGCTACAATTAGATCCACTTCCTTCACTTAAAAAAAAAAAAGTTTATTTATTGTGAAAGAGAATGCAAGCAGGGGAGGGGCAGAGAGAGAGGGAGAGAGAATAACAAGCAGGCTCCACCCTGTCAGTGTGGGGCCTGATGCAGGCCTTGATCTCAAGACTGTGAAATCACAGCCTGAACTGATACCAAGAATTGGGTGCTCAACCCACTGAGCCACCCAGGCACCCCTTCCTTCACTTTTTACACTAGTTTCTGTATGTAACACAGTGGTTTGTACAAAGCATGGTGCTTCATAAATATTTACTGAATGGATAAACTATTTAGAGCATAAAACTATAAGACATTTATTTCAAAGCAGATGCTTCAGTTTGATGTAGGTAAGAAATATGCTCTCAGATAGCTGAACTTGATTATCTCATGTTGGGGGAATATTGTTTAGGGGATTGGTCCTACAATGATAAGCCCTTACTTCTGGCAGATTCCAGGATGAGCACTCTCTTATGTTATATCCAATTCACAACAACCATGGCTTCAACATAAACAATGTGGTAGAAACACCTGCATCTAACTTGTCTACAATGGCATCAAAGCATTAAGAGTATAAATTAAAACAAGAGGTTCAGCACAAGGGAGACTGACATGAACTCTTAGGAGACACCTACAGATCCTGAATTTGAGGGACAGAACAGAGCGACTCAGGAATGGAACACTCAGAAACTTGTCAGTCACTAGGTTACACATAAATATGCTGTGAGTACACCAAGTTATTGAGCTACCATTGTTTCTCAATTTCTCCCACATGGGTCCCATTCTTTTACGGACCGCACAATGGCAGGAACCAGCCTCTGGACATACACGTGGACCAGATTTTCCCCACAAGCATGAGGAATCCCTGACAGTTTCATTTCTCAGCAGGATGAGGTCCTAGTTGCGCCTGTCACATGAGTCAGAGGTTCCTGACTGAACATGTTTCCCAGCACAGAGCATTCTGTGTATAACACTCACTTTCCTCAGGATAAGCAGCCATCCAGCTCTGCAGATCCTACTGCATGCAACTTCTGGTGGGTATGTGAAAAATTTGTGCTCTCCTTCTGCCTATGAGCCTGGCTATGAGCTTGAGGAAATGAAGAAAACACCAAGGCAGGGAGACTTCAAATGTCAAAGCATGCAGAGTCAGTGTCGCAGGGAAGAATGAGATCTTCTTATGCATCACAAACTGCAAATTGGCCCCTTGATATGTGCAAATTATGTAGTCTGCCTTGAACTGTCTCACATTTGTTGTAATAAACCATGGAGCAAAAGTTTTATAAGTGAAAAAAAATAAGTTTCTAAAATCCAAGGCTTTTTTAAAAAAAGTTTATCTATTTATTTTGAGAGACACAGAGAGAGAATGAGAGAGCGAGCATGAGTAGGAGAGGGACAGAAAAGAATCCCAAGCAGGCTCTGCACTGTCAGCCCAAAGCCTGATGCAGGGTTCAAGCTCATGAACTGTGAGATCATGACCTGAGCGAAAAACCAAGTCAGACACTTAACTGACTGAGCCACCCAGGTGCTCCCAAAATCCAGGCTTCTTGATAAAAATATAAATGCATGAAACTGACCACAACCCCCCATCCCAGGTAGCTAATTCTAGTGGAATTTTGTCTTATTTTTTAAATCAAAAGAAGGGGCATTGATATATTAAAAAACCCAGAGTTTGGAGATAAACAGACCGGTTTCTAATTCTTCCTCTTCCATTCATACTTTTTAGAATGACCAGTGGGTTATTTAACTTGCAGGAGCTTCAGTATCTTCTCCAGTAAAGCATACAACAGTATTTACCTCAAAAGATTCTTACCATGGTAAGGTATATAAAGGGTAAAGGCTATATAGCACTGCACCATTTAAAATAGAAGCTAGCCACATGTAGCTATTCAGAACTTAAAATGTGGCTTGTCAGAACTGAGATGTGTCGTATGAAATATACACCAGATTTTCATGTCTTATTATGAAGAAAGAATGTAGGGGCACCCGGGTGTCTCACTTGGTTGAGCATCCAATTGACTCCTGATTTTGCCTCAGGTCATGGCTGTGGGATCAAGCCCATCAGGCTCCGTGTGGAACCTGGATCCTGCTTGAGCTTCTCTCTCTGCCCCTCCCCCACTGGTGCACATGTGTGTGCACACACACCTCTCTCTTAAAATAAACATTAAAAAAAATGTAAACCATCCCTTTACTTAAAATATTGATTCCATGTTGAAATTGTATTTTGGATTATATAGAATTAAATAAAATATATTAAAAGTTTATAAACATGCACAATCAGATATGTATCTTATACTAGAGACCAACAAAACAAAAATAGTTTGTGTTGCCAGGTTAACTTATTTTTGTGCACACCTTAAAAATTTCTGCTGCTACCCATCAATCACTAACAAGTGTCCCCAAAGTGCTGACTTCATGTGCTTTTTAGGTTGTTTTCTTGAAAGGCTGTTTACTGTATTTTCTATTTTTACTTTTAAGAGAGAGAGAGAGAGAGAGAGAGAGAGAGCATGAGTGGGGTAGACACAGAGAATCTTAAGCAGGCTCCACACACCAGCATGGAGCCCCATGAGGGTCTCCATCCCATGACACTGGGATGAGGACTTGAGCCCAAGAGAGGCACAACTGACTGAGCCACCCAGGAGCCCCAAAGTTGTTTAAAATCAGCAGTCGCACTCTTGGTGGCATCATAACGATCTCCATATTAGAGAACTAAAAACAAAAAAGCAACTTGATGCAGACACTGACAGCTATGATCCATAACCCTCATAAACTCCAATAGCAAGTAAGTATCAATTTTCACTGTTTAATCTTTGAAGAATGTTACAAATTTGAATTTAAAATGGATCTTTTCTGTTTTATATATTGGCATTCCACTGTTTAGGTTAGGTTGAAAATCCAACATAGACCTGGGCCTGGGAACATACAATGATTTCTGACAGTCTAAAGGGTTGACTAAATGCAGAAAGCCCTCTGGGACCACACAGCCTGGTCTCAGGTCCAACAGAACTTGCCTATTTCCTGAGGTGGGAAAGTCTACAGGATTCATGAGTGGGGGGTGTAGAGTTCACTGGGGAGACAGCCGCATTACTGGGAAAGAGAAATCAAACATGGTGTGCCTTCCACAGTAGAGGCCCTGGAAAGGGAGCTCTGTGGGGCAGTGAACACATCTGTGTGTCCTGGAGAATGTTCTTATCTATGCCATCACCTATCCCATTTCTGCTGCAGACAAGAGGAGCTCTTAGGGTTGTTGCCTAAATATTTATTTGCTCAAAAAATCCATTCATGTTTACAAGGAGTGCCAAAACCATTTTGTTTGTGGGTTCAAGAATATTCTCAAATGGCTCACGGACTGTTAACCATTCTTGTATCTAGTCTCAAAACACCTCAAATGATCTCCTCTACAACCCAATGAAAATAGCCTCAAGGGCATGGACTGGCCATCCATCCAAGGTGCCCATTTTGTTCTCCTGGACAATTGTGATTGCGCCTTTCATACTGGAGACAAATTCTCTCTACGTGCTCAACCCACCTTTTTTTGGTTCTACCACCTGGCACCTTGCAGAGCAACCTACCCTCCATTTGTTACCCCTCCAAATAAATTTAAGTCAAGAAGCAGGTACCCCAAGTCTTTTCTTCTACAGGTTAATATATGTAAAAGTCCTTACAACAGGCTCTGTTTTTAGCAAATACACACAATGTATTTGCTATCATTGTTGTTAACCAAAACCAGAATAGATTGATTAGTTCAACAATCTTTAGATGTTTCTATAATTACTTCTCCAAATTATTTGTTGTTACCTTTTCTTTAAACCAATCTTTATGGGAACTTTATGGAGCCGTTCCCACCCAGGTCCCTCACCTGTGCCAAGGGTGCAACTTGTCCAGATACCATGGCAAGTGTATCTAACCAAATGCGACCTAACCACAATGGGACCATCATCTTCTCTCACTTCAGTTTTATTCATACAGTCCAAACTCACACCAACTCTTTTGGCAGCCACATTTTTTTTTTAAGCTAAAAAAGTGTAAATCTTTTTCATACACACCATTACTAAAGGCCCCACTTTAACATCTAGAGTACACTAGGCACCATTTTCAAAGTTGGCCCTTTAGACAACTTCCCTCCATTTCACCAAAGGAGCACCATACCTCAAGACTGCTCAGCACCCAGTGGTTGCTCAACTACCAAGTTCCCAGAAGTTACTAGTGTCCAGACTTACTCAACGATGTACACTGCAAGGAAAGTTGAGCGACAATTAGACAGCTTTCCAGGAGGCAACACTGAGGAAATGTCCTCGATGCCAGGAAGATACAAATGAGCTGCCAACAGGACAAGACCCTTTTGAAATGTGACAGTTTTAAGTATTTTCCCAGGACAAAACAGGGATCTGGCTCAGCAAGACCAGCTTTTGTGTCCCTTCCTGAGCACACAAAGTTAGAGGGACAGGCTGAGTACCCTGATCCAGGCCTTGGACATAAGCAGAACACCTACCAGTCCCAACCATCCTGGGGGTTGGACACCTGCTGTGAGCAGGTAGGAGTGCTTCCCAAACAGTCCTCTGTTCCAAAACTTGTCCATCATGAACCTGATGTTTAGCATCAGGATCTTGTGGGGGAGGGGATCACTGCATTTCTAAGAGTTCAGACTGAAAGAAAACACATCTCAGCAGGAATCCATTTCTGAGGCCACTTGTCAGCTGCTTCCCCTGCAGGGTGGATGGTTAACTGTGCAGTTTTCATTTGAGGCTGGAACGCGGTTTGCTATCAGTGAGGTGGTTGGTTTTAAAGCTGAAGGGAAGGTACCAGTGACAAAGGTGAAGAACCAAGGATGCCAATAAAAAGAAACAAAGCACTGATATATGCTACAACATGGATGAATCTTAAAATATTCTGCAAAATCAAAGAAACCAGTCACAGAGGACACAAGTTGTAGGATTTCACTTATGTGAAATGTCCAGAAGATGCAAAGCCATACTGAGGAAAAGTAGATTAGTGGTTGCCTAAAGCTTTAGGGGGAGGTGGCGGTGGTGGGGTGACGAGGAGATAATGACAAGGACGATAAAAATGCTTAAGAATTGATTGTGGTAGTGATGTATGCACAAGTTTGGATAGGCTAAAGGCCACTGAACGTTATGGCTTTGTGAACTGTATCTCAATAAAGCTGTTAAAAAACAATCAAGGAATTACTTAATATCATTTATTGTGAAAAAAGTTATTTAATATTGGCTTCCAACGTTTGTAGTTGTGTCTGATGTCCAAATTGAAGGAAGGGATAAAATTGCCTTGCTCAAAAGCTTCACATCCTTCTGTGGGCATTTTGTGCTGGACCATCAAATTCAAATTTCCTATAACCAAGCAAACTGGGAAAG
This sequence comes from Neofelis nebulosa, assembly GCF_028018385.1. Lineage (NCBI taxonomy): Eukaryota > Metazoa > Chordata > Mammalia > Carnivora > Felidae > Neofelis > Neofelis nebulosa. The sequence goes on along the minus strand of NC_080790.1, from coordinate 82,609,397 downwards.
AGGACTTAGGAATGAAGGGTCCTACACTGTTATTACAGCTAGCCAGCTTGCAGCAACAGGGACTGGTGAATACTATAGTTATGTTAGGGTGCTGGGTGGCTTTGTGCCCAACAAGGCAGAACTCCACACCCTTCCTAGGACCTGTCTACACCAGCATACTTCTTCACAAGTCCCACAAGGCATACAAGCGCTGGCTTCCCTTTGGACTAACACCAGGGTTTTAATTTCATGCTACTGAAACAAACGATTAGGAATTTGTGTGTGCCTGTTCAGCACCAGCAACATGTTTGGCAGTTTCTGAGGAGCAGAGAAGTTAGGATTTAATAAATGGTTAACCCTGAGAACTAACTTCAGCTCATATGCAGACTCTGTATGCAGACAGAAACAAAGAGTGAACAAAAGCAATGCCACGTTCAGCTATCAGGGTATAGGAGAGGCTATTGACTGTAAGCACAGGGAAGTTAAGCAAGGCAGAGGCAGAAGTGGGACAGATTTTGAAACCTGGATAGAATCCGATTAACATTCAGGTGAAAGGGAAAGTGGACCAGGTATGAGAACCTGTCTCTGAGTATGTTATTTCTCCCAGAAGAAAATGCAGTAATGACTTTTCCCAACATTTAATTCCTTAACTGTTTTTTTTTTTTTTTTCAGTTTTACTTTCTAATAACTACAGTTGACCCTTCAACATGTTTGAACTGTGTGGGCCCATGTGTTTTCCTTATAGCTTTAATAACATTTTCTTTTCTCTAGCTTACTTTAAGAATGCAGTATGTAACACATACACAATGTGTTGACTGTTTACGTTATCAGTAAGGCTTCCAGTCAATCAACAGTAGGCTACTGGTAGTTAGCCTGCTACCGGGGAGTTGGAAGTTATACTGAGTTTAGATGGCACAAGGGGTTGGTGACCCTAGTCTCATGTTGTTTAAGGGTGAACTGTACTCTGAAAGGAAAGCACAGTATCTGTTGTTGTTGAAGTCACAGATGGAAAAGAAGGCAGCAATTTTACTGTACCCTTGAATGTGATGCCAAAACACAGAGCTGGTATCAGTTAGAGGGGCTGTTTTCATCTTGGTTGCTTGTTTAAGAAGATCCACACCAGTGGAGGACAAAGTAGGAACAGGAAGAATGAATGATGGTACCAAGACAACTAGCCCTCCATGAGATTTTTATTCCTTAATCATCCACCAGCTGTAACAAATATCACGTAGGAAAAGACAAAACATACTCATTTGGTGGCCTAGGTATTTACAATTTTATTTTCACCTTAGAGAAACAACATGTTTCTAATATGAAGCACAAAGGAGCTGGTTTATTAACATGTGAGTTATGATCATGTAGTGTGGCCTCCCCTTTGCAACCATGGAGGCTTGGCCAAAGTGCTGGTCGCGGCAATGTGGTCCTAGATCTGTCCAATGGGGATCACGCATGTCAGATCTCTGGGGGAAATCAGTGACACACACCCCAGGGGCTTGGCCACAAAGACCTTCCAATTACTAGGCCTTAGTATTTATGATGCCAATTTGAGGAAGGGCCACTTCAACTGTCCTATTAGATACAAACATCATGCTAGTTTACTTTCTGATTCAATTCAGACTTGCAAAAATAAAACCTTATTTCCTCCTTAAGGATCAGCTTCACCCATTCTTGGCTTCAAGATCAAGATCTCACCTTGAACAAACATTCCTGTTTCAGGAGATAGCAGGATATGGAGCCACCCTCTCTAGCCAGGGGTGGCACTGGGGAAGGAGGTGTGTATAAAATACGGATCCTCATGGGAAGGAGACATTCTGAAGGATCAGAATATATTTGAAACTCATGCCACATAAAATAGGTGTCATTTTTCTTTTATTTAAGGAGAAAGGTGGGGGGACAACAGTAATTTTCATAATACACAGAAGACAAGTTAGCACTTGGGTTGGGGGGGGGCATGTACTTGCCACCAGTCTGCTTTGCAGCTGTAGGATTAGTAAATTTAATGCAGTCTGTCATTTGTACTACTGCTTAGCAAATTTGTAATTGGCAAAGTTAAGAATTATGAATCACTGTAAGTGGACTACAACTAAGACAGAAACCTAAATAACCCATAAAAAATCACTTAAAAATAAACCATAAATATGATGCACATTAGTGAAACAAAACCATTTTTGTAAACATTTTCTCCAACATAACATGTGCATGAGAAAAAAATTAAGAACACTGCACTCAATACAGAGTTGCTCTGATTTAAATACAGAAAGGTATTACTTATTAAAGCTTTGACTATACCTAGAGACATCTGTATTTTGAAGAGCAGTGCTAAGTAGTTCAATGTTCCATATTTAATGGTATAATACTGTCTTCTTTTTATAATTTTGCCATCTTGGCACTTTTGTGAAGTCACTACCCTGTTAAAGGAAAAAAAAGATCACCCCTTCTCGAGAAGAAGGAAATTTTACCAGCTCGTAATTTTTAATGGAGAAACCTAACTGGGTACCTGAATCAAGCTGTAGCAACACAATCTGGTGTACAAGGTGCTGCAGCCAAGAAGGCAAGGACACCACAGCCAAGGAAAGCACACACCAGGAGCCCGCCCCATAAGGACAAACGGCAGTCTGACCTCAGTGAATTAAGCACACAGATGGATTTGATTACGTTCAACACAAACACCAAAAGAGGGCCAGGTGGCTACCAGGACAGGCACAATTCAGGCTTGCGCTCAGACCCCACTACCTCCGAAAGGAAATCCAGTTTTTGTCAAGTTCTAAATAGTAATTCCAATGAAAAGTCATGTGCATTATCTGTGCACCCCACCTTGACTTACAGACACTGAGCTTCAAGTCTGTTGGATAAGTATTTTTTTCTGTCTTCCTTATTGGTACCAGAAATTCACTCTTTTTTCAGATACCTGTTCAACTTTACCTCTCTCTAAAGTCATGGGAGAGGCTACAAAGCCAACTTGGATTGACCAAGCCATCTAGTTCTTTCTCCTCTCGGCATGCACACGTGTTCACTGTGGCACGTTTTATCTTACCCAAAAAAACTAAAACATGTAGGAAATCACCAGCGGTAATTTGATTTTGACTGAAATTCTGTGGTGATGGCATCTGGCCCATCTCAAAAGTCCCTTCCAAAGGTGGGATTAACTCTTCAATCTTCTCTGTGTTAACTATGAATCCGTAGAAAAGAACTAGTCCTTTCTGCTTTGGACATCAGCATCATTCCAAAGTCACACAGATGGAAAAGCCATTTCTAATGCCTTGTCCTTTTCAAAAGAGACTAAGGCTCACTTACTTATCTGTCATTGTGGCTATGTACAACCAGCTGCTGTTTCTGCATCTGTGAGTATACAGATTGTTCACTAGGTTTTTATAATTCAAAGGAGAGCCTTTGGCAGAGATGCTGACCAGGAGGAACAGAATAACAGGGGTCAAACTGGATGCCAAATAGGATGAGAATGCTGGGCAAAGCCTTAACAAATAGGTGCAAATGATTGTTATATTTTCCGGAGGAAAATCTTCCTTTTTCATGTTATAAAAGAAACTTAATCACAAAGGAGTATTAAGCCTATGAAATGCCAAGTTCTGTTTGGTAAACAAAGTTTAAAGTAGCCATCACACAATATTCCCACTTGAAACTCAACAAGAGGAAAGTAAGATGGTACAGCCATGACACTGAGCATTGCTCCTTTACCAAGAGATTAATAGTCTCAGAGGAATTGAGTGACCATGAAGCCATGAAACAAATTATTACCCAAGACATTTATTACAAATGTCATGAACATATTCATAAAGTAAAATTGGTTTAAAAAACAGAGAGAACAAGAGAGCAAGTGAGAGGAGGAGAAAAGCCAGGGCTTGGATATTACACCTAAAACACAGGAAGATGCCATCTTATGAATAAGCAGTATTAACTACATTCTTAAAATAGTTTTAGTGCATTGCATTTTTAGAAAAGGGAAACTCCACCCCCCCACCCCCTGCCAAGAAAAGGTTCCTGCAACACTGAACAGTTTGTGTGACTATTCTAACATGACCGCCTGTCTGCCACCAAACCCCAAATTGAGAACAGTGAGGCCTCTTGTGTTAGAGGCCATAGTTGCCCATCAACCACTAATGGTGCATCTGGTGAAAATGAAGCATTCTGCTCTCTGAACTTAGAAAAACAGACTGCATCCATCAGCATGATGAAACCATGTGGCTATTTCCCATCTTCAGGGACAATTTCTCTTGTGCCTACTGAGACCTGTGACAAAATAACAGTCAAACTTCAATCTGATAGTTTTGGTATTAAGATTAAATTAAACATTAATGTTTTCCTCCAAAAACATATAAACTAAACCACCTCTTAATGCATTACAAACAATGAGGTAGGCAAAAAAATAAACATGTGGCTGAAACAATTTCTTTTCCTCTGCAAGTGCAGACTGTGGTAAAACTTGTCGTGCTTCTAGGTTTAAACAAAAATTAAACCTTTAGGCTGAGGCAGTGCTAATACTGTCACACAACAAAGTTCTGGCCATTATACAAATGCACACATTTTCTTTTTCCTTTTTTTTTTTTTTTTTTTTTTTTTTTAAGAACCATCTGCACATGATTTAGGCAAAACCTGGTACACAGAAAAATGACGGAGTTTTTGGCCAAGCCAAGCCAAAAAAAAAAAAAAAAAATCCAAATAAAATGGGACCCCCTTAACCCACCCCACCCTGCCTCCCAAGCCCCACCCACAAAAAGTTATCCTAGTAACTGTGTCTTTCACATTTTATAAATATTAACTTCTTAAACCTGCACCTTCTTCTTTGACCACATATTGTCACATTACAAAAAAGAAATGTCAATTAAATACACTGTTAATGTTACTATATTAAATCTGCTCTCTGCTTCAGCAAACCGCTCATGAGACCACCATTTTACACCTCCATGTGCCCACTTCCAAACCAATGGCATGTTCATAGTCTCCACTTTCAGATACCCATAAGACAGAGTCACTCAGAGACAAGGAATTCTGGAGCTGAAGGAAAGGCATTTGCTTTCTGGTCTGATGCTCGATCCCAAACACTTATAGCACCTGATGGTAGAATGTGAACAGCACCAGCTGCATTGCAGCCTTGATTTATTTTTGAGTAGGGGAAAGAAGAGAAGGGGGATAAACTGGTAAGAGGTGCAGAAAGGAAATGAAACGAAACGAAACACCCCACACGTGGTGTCTGCATACACAGCTGTCCTGGACTACACCGGTGCAGCTCTGAGCTCCAGTTGCAAGGAATTCCAAGTTCTCAGGATCTCATTGAAGACTCTGGGGGTCAGCAATCCTCATCACAATGCTTCTACCAGCTCAGAAGGGAAGTCCTGCCTAATGTCATGAAATAAACCTGACTGCTGCCACCAGACCGAACGGAGGCGAAGAAGACCTGCAAAATCAAGAGAAAGAGGGAGGGAGAGATTTACCATGAAAACACAACACAACCCAGTCCTTTGGAGCAATCCTTCCTATGGTTCCCAGGCAGGTGACCTAGTGCCACCAACACCTCAATACCTCAACACCTCCAAATGCAGGCAGCCAAAAGCCCAAAGGCCTCTTTCAAAAGAAAATCTGAGAGGACATCAGTATCACTTGATCATAAGGAGATCATCTCTGTAGCTAATTTTTATCACAACTAAGAAGGCTATCACTGCCATATTGTGAGAACTGAAAAGAAAAACACTGATATTTCTGAAATTGAGTTATTTCTTTTTATCTCCACTGCTAATATCATCTAAAAGATAAATGTGTCTGGAAAACTCCTTAGCAACCTGATTTTTCTCTTTTAAAAAATTAAGCTAAAATATATGTTATTTCATATTACTCTATAGTCACAATACTATAGTTTACTTTTGGGCCTTTGATTAGTAAACTTCAAAGGATATAACATAATAAATAATAAAAATATTTAAATGCCCAAGTTCAAAGAATATTATAGTTATGGCTACATTAAATATACTCAGGAAAATATAAGCCAAAAAGCTGGCAAAATCCTGGATTGGGTTGGGAAGTTGTATGGATTTCTAAGGTAAATGATTAGAAAACAATGTCAACACCGTTAGTAAAGGAGCTACAGGATCACAGGAAAGGGGGCTGGTGGTGGTGCAACGTATTTACTGAGCATGCAGTTAGGCAGAAAGCCCAGCTGTCAAGGAGAGATCTAGAGCTCTTCTCTGTCAAGGTGAATTTTCAAATGTAATCTGAGAAGTCAATTAGTGGGCCAGTGGCTAGGATATTTAATATATTTTAATGTGAGACAAGAGGTGGAAATGTTCTTAAGAGGGAAGTTTCTAAGGTTGCAACAGGCTGCCTCAGGTGGTAAGACATTTTCATCCAAGTGGAGGGAAAAGAGAGAAAGCTGGGCTTGGTAAAGGCCAGGCCCACCTGGGAGGTCCTTTTCAAAGCACGTGGGATGGGTCAACACCCTTGGCCATCCAGCTGCTCCACTCCAAGGCTGGTTTAGGGAGGGGATTCCAGGGAGTTGGTAGGCCTTGAAAGTAACAAGGATGTGGCCAGTTTTGAAAAACAAAGGTTTTTAGGTCTTTGAAGATTGGGGGTCTCAGCTGCAGGAGGTGCTCATGCTTCTGCATAAAATGATTTATACTGTTAGGTATTTCTGACATGCAAACTATGAAGTTATTTTACTATTCAGAAGCAGACAAGTGGTATCCTTCTGATGCACATCAGGGTCTCGAGAGAAAACTTTTACCCTACCAAATTTGCAAGGGGCTTTCTTCCAATCACAGAAGAATCCCACTAGATTGGCAGTTTTAACCTTTTCTATCCCTAAACCAAACATAGCTCATACAGGTCACCTACTGGGGTTAAAAACAACCACTACAAACAACATACGATGATTTTGGCAGAAACAAGTATCTCTTATCCCTTCATAAGCAAACACAAAATAAAACAGACCCCAACTCCTATATACAGGTCTAAAAAGTCACTACTAAAATGTTGCTTGATGAATTTATTTCAGAATCTATCAAAACCTCAAGAAAAGGCTTCACCAAACCCCGTGGAAAGTAAACCATTACCAAAGCTAACAGCAGCTAAAGAGAAGTTATAACGAAACCATTACCTTGTCATTGCGTTCACATAAGAATTTTAGTCTTTGAGCCCTTTTGTGCATAAACACACCATCCAAGTGACCAGTTTCCACAGATCGGATCTCTATGGCCTTTTCTCCCCAGCCCATCGTCTGATTCGATCGAATATATGCTTTTTGAGAGGGGAAAACATGAAATTGTTAAAGATAAGGAAACAGCTATGAAAAGATGCTGCTCATATAATACACACATTATCTGCATGTCTAGCATATGGAGATTTTTGTTTTTAAGGAACTTTTGCTTTTAAAGTTTATCCTGAGAAGTGGTAATTTGAATTCTTGAGATGGTTCATGCTTATTTTGAGCAATGACCCACTGGATATAGAGTTTAGTGCTCCTATTTTTATCAAACCAGTCATAAAGAAGGCAGGAAGAAGAAGTGATGAGAAGAGAAAATGACTACATTGAAACCAGAACAACTTGGGATATAAACTAAAAATTTCAGATTATCGAGTGGCACTGCCACTCGAAAGAATAAATCCCTTACCCTTTTTCAGCCTCTTTTTACTTTCCACAGATTAGTCAACAACCACATCTGTCCTACATCCTGGATGTCTTAAGGATTAAATGAAGGATTGTAAATGACAGAGTTTTAAAGTGTTAAATAATTACTTGGATTTTGTTCTAAAACAGACTATGACCAGTGCCATGGTCTACAATCTCCCTTTTCACCATCAATATTGCCAACCATTCTGGGTTTTTTTTGTTTGTTTTTTGTTTTTCTGCCAACCATTCTGCTAAATGGCCAAAATGTCTGAACAACAAGTAAACCTGATGTGATAACATGCAGTTTTAGAGAAGGCTCCATTTTTACATATGCTATCTTTTCCTCTGATACCTACCTACAGATGTTGGCATCTCTCCCCACTGCAGAACCACATCCTTGGTGATTCTTCCATAGGTATTCACATAAACCCCTTCATCTTCATAGCACACCAGAAGCTCCATGCCATCTGTGTTGGGGAGAATGATGATTGCATGGGGTTTGATGCTACACTGGATCTAGAGAAGAGGAACAAAGTACAGGGAAGTATGTTTGTGGTTATTTCTATCCTTGAAATAGCATTCAAAAAGATTGTCTTGGTGAATGCACTGGTTAATATTCCAGGTGAATAAATACAGCAATTGAATAAAATTTTGGAAAACTCATGCGACATATATCTCAAAGAATACCTTTTACAGGTCATGTACTCTACTAGTTCACATTTTCTGAGGCCCCTGGAACATATCTGGATTGTGGATTCTATTAAGAAATTAATTGAAACCACTCCCAACCCAGGGATATTCTGACCTGCCAGCAATTGCCCCAAATACATCCCATGTTAGTCAAAGCCAGGGCTAAGAGGTTTTCAGGAGGGCTTCACAGAGCCAGGAGAATGGATTTCCACTTGTCTCAGAGCATGCAGCTATTGAGAATGGCACATCATTTAAATACTCACCCCCACACCAAGGGGAAGCAAGGAATCCCTGCTTGTGTTAGTTCACTAAGCAGAGTAAAGAAAAAAGTCAAAACAAAATGAAGCCAGTCAACCAACCATAGAGTGTGGGTTCTTTCTTACGTGTGTTGGTAGATAAATGTCATAGACTGATCCTGAATCCACATCAACAGCATGAAATCCAGCACAGGATCCATAGATCACTTTCAACCTCTGGCCTTCCTCAACAGTGAGATCCACCAGTAATGGCTTATGTACCAATTCTCCAAATGACTACAAAGAAGTAACCGAGACAAAAGTAGTAAGACAAAGAAGAACTTATTTCTGATAGATCAAACAGGAGAAGCCAAACCCAAGGTACTCAGTTATTTAATTACTGAGCCATTCTGGCAACAACCATAAGCAAAAATACTCTATGAAATAAGTCTCTAATTTATTATGCTTTTGTCTGCCAATCAGCATCTGGGAGACATTTCTTCCAGAAGACGTGTCGCAAATTCCCCCTACCTGGCCCAAGAATTCCACCTTCTTGTCTTGGTGAGAAAAACATCTAAAGTGAAAGAACCAGGACTTTCTGTAGCACAGTATTCAACTATTCAATGCAGACAATGGAGAAAGAGGTGGAGTTGCAGGAGTCACATACTGAGAATTTTTAGTATGGTCATCATAGTCATCATAGAGACTTCTACTTTAATTTTTTGACTGGAGCAATACAGTGATGAAAAGCTGTAGGGTATTAACCTGGATGACCTGTAATAAACTAGATGACCTCAGTTCTTGATTAATATCAATACCTACAGCTCACAAGACAGACTTAAACAATATACTTATAAAAGCAACTAGGAGAGTACATCTGGCACATAAAGGATATTAAGACCAGATCTCAGAAGATACAACCAATTACTTTTAGTCAGTAACATGTGGATTTATTTCTTAAGCAAATATAGTAACCCCATTTATCCTGCTTTATTGGGGAATCAAGCAATAAGCAATCTAAGTATGTCAATTTTCCAAATACTTGAAACTTACCCTTAATAAAATGTATCAAGAACAAGAAAAAAAGGTAAGTAAATAGAATCATTTTGGATGAAAAATTCTTAATTTCATGATATGCACTAAAACAGCCCCAGGAGCTATACTCAAAGTTTTGTGCCTAATATAAGAAATGATGTTAAGTTATTTATAATATCTAATGTCAGAGTAATATTTTAATTAAGAATTTCATAAATTTGTATCTAATGTGAACTCTAGAATTATAAAAAATATTAAAAATACTCACACAGAAAAATACTAATGTTTTTCTATAGTTTTTCCCTTAAACAAAAACAATGCATTATTCATGCTTTTAACTTACTTTTTCTATTTAACGCATAATACATATTCCTGTGTCATTAAGAATTTCTGTAATTTGTTTTTTAGTTAGTATTCTATTGAAAAGATATACCTCCAAGCTGCCTATTGTTGGATACTATTTATCAAAAACATATCTAAATCTTTATACACATGCATGACTTCAGGCAGATGGTCACGGTCTGCTGTTTTTGTTTTTTTTAATGTTTTTATTTATGTTTGAGAGAGAGAGCACAAGTAGGAGAGGGCAGAGAGTGAAGGAGACACAGAATGTGAAGTAGGAGGCTCCAGGCTCTGAGCTGTCAGCACAGAGCCCGATGCAGGGTCTGAACTCATAAGCCGTGAGATCATGACTTGAGCCGAAGTCAGACGCTTAACCGACTGAGCCACCCAGGCACCCCAAGATCTGCTTTTTAATTAGAGGTGGCATTACTTTGTCCTTTTTTCTGTTACCATATTGACATATCAATCAATGTCTACCAAACATTTAGCTCTTTCCTCATACTCTGAGGGCTTGGAAAGTAGACAGTGAAGCCTATTACATTAGAAATGGCCTCTCTTATGACAAAGTTATACTCTATATTAGTACATAGCTTTTAAATGATCAGTTTTAACTATTTAGGGTTTTTAAACTGTCCTCTGGCTCTTTCTTGGTCATGCATGCATGGCTGATGCTACTTGTAAGTACACTTGATGCTGTTACCTTAAAGGCCATAAATTTGTGATATGGCTTGGGTGCCCACGCATAGACCTCCACAGAACTCTTCAAAGCAATTACCAGAAATTTGATTCTTTCATATTTTACTGAAAACAACAACATAAACAAGAGAAGCACAGGTCAGAATCAACATGGAACTCTAAATTCTGTTAGTTGTCTTTTGCAAACTTTATAAATAATGCCTTCTATTGAGTCATCTAGATCAACGGGAAAAAAATGCTGAGTGATCAAACCTCAGAGTTTCCTTTTCCAATACTTTTATGTATGATTCAGCCTATTCCCATATTTCTTGACTGATGTTTGGGACTCAATTCCAATACTCTGGTTACTATTAAGGAATACTTTCACTAATGTTCCTAATCTTCTTAGACTGCAAGTATTTACTAATCAAAGACAATGCCAGGCCTACCACCCTAAAGTCTTAAGGGCTCAGTATTGCTTCAAAAGGATAATGAAGTGGTTAATCAGCTAAGTATCACTTCAAACCGCTTCTTGATCTATATAGGCAGTGACTGCCTGAATTCTACCTAAAGTTCCATACAAAAAGAACAGTAGTAAAGGAAATCTCTATTCAGCTATATACATTTTTTCAGTTGAAAATGCCTTCTTTACATAGCTATTCTGGTTCTCTTGCAGCCAACCAACTCTGCTTAAAAAGAGATGCTCTGAGGGGCTGTGCCCTCACATGACTTAGTGGTCTGGCACAGCTCTACCAGTTTCTTTATAAACTATCTAATGTCACAATACTACCTTATTCTTCCTTTGCACATGAGAGATGGCTTGTTAACTTGATAATTCTCCTTGTTAATTTCCAATATAGTATCACTATTCAAATAAATCACTGACATTAATATTAAGACACAAAGGATTATCAAAGGTTGTCCAAACCAGTGCTGTTTAACAGAATTTTTTGCAATGATGAAAAGATTTTAGATCTGTACTGTTAATATGATAGCCACATTGGGCACATGGAATGGACTAGTGCCACTGAAGAACCACATTTTATAGTTTATTTCATGTTAATTAATTTAAATATAAATTTAAGTAGCCCCTATTCTTGATGGAAATCATATTGTACAGCACAGGTCTTGATAAACTGAATATAATTTCCTAAAAGTATAATGAATGAATGGTACCACACACTCTTACCGCAGAAAATGCTTGTGATTCATTCTGTAAGAATGACAGACCTGAGGATAACTGTTTTATTCCAATGAAAAGCCCAGCACAGTGTAACACATCTGCCTCTAGTTCCCCCTGTAGGATAATCTATTCATGCACATTTCACCCACTCTGAATGATTTCATTAAATTTAACCTTAGATGATTTTAGTTACCCCGCAAAAATTATTTCACATAAACACAGCACAGAAAATCCCAATCCCAAAATTTCATCAAGTATATAGTACTACTTTTCAGTAACACTCAGAATCATGCCAAACTAGGGTGGCTTCTGCAATCATTATTAATCAGTGAGCTGAGAGTTGTGGACAGATTATATAAATAATAAGAGAATGTCAAGGACTGTAATATCCCTAGAAGCAGAGAGAATGACTATAGCATATACTTTCATAAACAGAAAAAAACAAAACATAGTAGCAGAAATCAATATTCAATAGGACCCTTACATTAATCAGTCTTAGGTATAATAGAGACTATTTGCTGATCTTCTCAAATTCCCATTTCAAATTCTATTAGAATATATTATCTCTCCAATAAAGTTTAATTTGGCTAAGCTTCATTATTTCCCCTTTACTTCCAACATTAGTACCAGTATTTTAATTTTTTTTCATACATAAAAAAAAAATTGTTTTGGTTTTGTTCTTGCAAGCTCTTACTTCATAAGAACCAAAGCATGCGTGCCAGCAAGAGAAAAAACAAGACAGTTGCTACAAAACATTGGCTGGCCGACTAGATTCGTTTAGTAGTTAAGAGCACAGTAGCTTTGCACAGTGCGCTTCATTCAAAACAACAAGCCATATAGCTCTTTGGTCAAACTCTCAAACATTCTGTCAATGACTGCCAAGGACCCAAAGTCCTCTCAATGGAGACGAGGCCTGGAGCACAAAGCAAGAATCCAAATTGGCTGGCTTTCCTTTGGCAAGGTTTCCTTAGAGAGGTTATTGTGACCACATCTTACAGAGAAGAATCTGGACTGTCAAAGAGGAAGGGTAAAAAGCCTTGCTCGCAAGATGAATGTGAGCATGAGATGGATGGAGGACAGAATGAATGGCAGGAATGAATGGGGTTATGTTAAAAGGTGCATTGTGAGTCAAGATGACACTTCGGGATTAGAAGATGCCTGAGACACATAATCGCAGAAAACATCTAGGGGTATCAGAAAGAACCCTGTGGAACAAAACCCTGCAGAACAAAACCCTCATGACCCTCCTGGAACTTACCAACTTTATAGTGTACACATCCTTCCAAATCCCCCACGGTTGTCCATCCCTGCTTCTTCTCAACTTCTGGATCATTGTGAAGTATTTTATTTCGTAACCAAGACAAATAGTAGACACGTAACTTATCTTTTTTGCCTAGCAAAACAAATATAAATATTTTATATACGTATTCAAAGTAGGTGCCATCTATTAATAACAATAGTAACCAAATGAGCAATAAATATTATCCTCCTAAGGGAACCATTCTGTATGAGTTTTACTAGAATCTCAATTTAAGCTATTCAAATGGATTTTGAAACTCCAATAGAATTATCATCAGGTATAGGCCTGATTAGAAGGGAAGGTTTTAAAAGAAAAAAGAACTCACACTTATGTAGATAGCCAGTATCCATAAACCACAAAGTAATACAAACACCTGCACAGCAATGCAACCAACAGACCTTATAAGATGCTTTCACATGTATTATGTGATCTGATTCTCAAAACTCTCTGGAGTAGCTATTAGTTCTCATTAGACAGCATAGAAAGATTAAATAGATCAACCAAGGCAGGGAATCAAATCCAGCAAAAAGCCATAAATTGAAGATGTGTGCAACTTAAAGGGCTGACAGAGGACTCACAACCTATAAATCACTTAGAAGAGAGATAACCCAATTGAAAAAGTGGGCAGTCGACTATAACAGTCAAAAGAAGTTAACTCATAGATACATAAAAAAGTACTTGCTCTCAATAGTCAATTAGTGAATGCATATTAAAACCATAATGAGATACAATTTTATGCATCTATCAGAGTGTCTAGAATTAAAAAGAACAATAGTACTCAAAGTAGGGAAGATGAGGAGTAACTAGAAACTCAGAAACCAGTGCTATAAATTGTTAGAACCATTTTAAAAAGCTTGGCATTATCTATTAAAGTAGGATGCATGTATATGCTACTTATGGTCCAGTAACTTCTCTCTTCATATTAATGTGTGTGTATGAGCTCCCAAAAACATGAACAAGAATGTTCACAGCAGCATTGTTCCTAAGAACTGAAAACAGCAAACACAAATGTTTATCAACAACAGAACAAATAAATGAATTGTGGTATAGTCATACACAGAAATGAAGTGGAACAATACACCTCTATGAGCAACAACAACAAAACAGGTGGTGAACAAAAGAAACTAGACACATTGACAAGCTTAAGAAGAAAAATCATATGATCTTATCAACAGATGCAGAAAAAACATCTGACAAAACCCAACATTCATTTCATGATCAAACATTCACAGCAAATAGGAATAGAGAGAAATTGCCTCAATTTGACAAATAACATCTACAAAAAACTTACAGTTAATACCATACTTAATGGTGAGAAACTAGATACTTTCCTCTTCAGATCAGGAACAAGGGAAGGGTGTCCCCACTTACCACTCCTATTAAACATCATACTACATGTCCTAGCTAATGCAGTAAGACAAAGGAAATAAAAGGTATCCAAACTGGGAAGGAAGAAATACAGGACTGTTTACATAGAAAATGACAAAGAACTGGTAAAAAAAAAAAAATTCCTGCAATTAATAAATAATTATATAAGGTTGCAAGCTACAAGGTTCATATATAAAAGTCAACTGTTTTCCTATATACTTGCAACAAGCAATTGGAAATTTGAAATTAAAATACAGCATCTGCAGAAGTACTAAAAACCAAAAAAAGATATATTTAGTTATAAATGTGACAAAATAGCCCTACACAACATCTGTATGAGGAAAACTACAAAACTCTGAAGAAAGAAATTAAAGGAGATCGAAACAGATGGAGATATATTCAATGGTCATGGGTAAAACTCAATATTGCTAAGATGTAAGTTCTACTGAACTTGATCTATGTACAATCAATGTAATCCCAATCAAAATCCTATCAAGTTATTTGTACATGTTAATAAACTGACTCTAAACTTTATATGGAAAGGCAAAAGAGCCAAAACAGCCAACACAGTATTGAGCAAGAACAAGTTTGGAGGGCTGACACTACCTGACTTCAAGAGTTACTTCAAAGCTACAGTAATCAAGACAATGTGGTATTAGCAAAAGGAAAGACAGATCAATGGAACAAAACAGAGATCTAGACCCACACAAATGTAATGAACTATGGGGGTGCCTGGGTGGCTCAGTCAGTTGAGTGTCCAACTCTTGACTTCAGCTCAGGTTATGATCCCAGGGTTGTGGGACAGAGCCCCGCATTGGGGTCCACACTGAGCATGGAGCCTGCCTGAGATTCTCTTTCTTCCTGTCTCTCTCTCTCTCTCTCTCTCTCTCTCTCTCTCTCTCTCTCTCCCCTTCTGCTCCTCTTCCCCACTGGTTCTCTCTCCCAAAAATAAAAAACAAACAAAAAAAATATAATGAACTAATCTTTGACAAAGGATCAAAGCCCATTCAACAGAAAAAGGATGGTCTTTTCGACAATCACTGCTAGAAGGACTGGACATTCATATACAAAAAATAATGAATTTATAGACTTTGAACCTTTCACAAAGATCAAATGGATCACAGACCTAAACATGAAATGCAAAGCTATGAAGCTTCTAGAAGATAACATAGGAGAAAACCTAGGTACAACCTCCTTGGATTTGGCAATGCCTTTTCAGATATAACACCAAAAGGATAAGCCATGAAAGAAAAAAAAAAAAGGTAAGTTAGACCTTATTAAAATTAAAAACTTTTGTGGAAGACACAGTTAAGAGAACGGACAGACAAGCCACAAACTGCAAAAAAAATAAAAAATAAAAAAATAAAAAAATAAAAAAAAATTGCGAAAACCTATTTGATAAAGAACTTGTATCCAAAACGTACAAAGAACTCTTAAAACTCAAGAGAAGAAAACAAACAACCCGATTATAAAACAGACAAAAGACCTTAACAGATACCTCACTAAAGATGACATACATAGATGGCAAATAACCATGTGAAAAGATATTCAACACCATTTCATCAGGAATTAAAAATTAAAACAATAATCAGACACTATACTATACTAATCCAAAATACATCACCAAATGCTGATGAGGCCATGGAGCAACATCTTCATTCATGCCTTGTAGGAACATGTGATAGAGTCACTTTAGAAGACAGCCTAGCTATTTCTTACAAAGCTGAATGTAGTCTTTTTTTTTTTTTAAATAATGTTTTCAAATTTATTTGAGAGAGACAGCAAAAGTGGGGGAGGGGCAGAGAGAGAGAGAGAGAGAGAGAAAGAGAGAGGGAGGGAGGGAGGGAGAGAGAACCCCAAGCAAGCTCTGTGGTGCGGGCGCAGAGCCTGATGCAGGGCTTGAATTCATGAAAGTGCGAAGTCATGATCTGAGTGGAAACCAAGTGTCAGGCACTTAACCAACTGAGCCACTCAGGTGCCCAGTTGAATGTAGTCTTACCTTATGTTCAGCAATCATGCTGCTAGGTATTTAACCAAGCACATAAGTTGAAAACATGTCTACACAAAAAACTGTCCACAAATATTTGTAGCAGTTTCATTCATAATTGCTGCAAATTGGAAGCAACCAAGAGGTCTTTCAATAAGTGAATGGATACACAAAGTGGCACACCCACACAAAAGATTATTCAGCAATAAAAAGAAATGCACTATCAAGTTATGAAAAGACATGGAGGAAACTTAAATGCATATTGCTAGAGAAAAGATGCCAGTCTGAAAAGGCTACATACTACACATGATTTCAACTATGATGTTCTGGAAAAGGTCACATAGAAAATTAAAAAAAAAAAAAAAAAATCAGTTGTTGCCAGGGACTTTTGGAGAGAGATGAATAGGTGGAGCACAGGGGATTTTCAGGGCAGTGAAATTAGTCTATAATTGTGGATAATTATGTGTTTGTCAGAACCCACAGAACTGTACAACACAAAGGGTGAACCCTAATGTAAACTACAGACTTTAGTTAATAATAATAATGTGTGAATACTGGATCATCAATTACAACAAAAGTACTACACTAATGTAATGAGGCTAACTGGGAAAACTGGAGGTGGGGGGTAATACAGGAATTGTCTATATTTTCTTTCCAACTTTTCTGTAAACCTAAAGTGCTCTTCAAAAAAAAAAAACAAAACAAAAACAAAAAAAACCCCAGCCAGACACAAAAGAATACCTACCATTTTACCATTTCTGTAGCTTTAGTTCAATGAAGGTAAAACCAATCTTAGGTATTTAAAGGACAGTGCTTCCCTCTAGGAACATGGGGGGCAGTGACTGGGAGGCAGCAAAGTGGGGACTGCAGGGAAGCTTCTGGACTGCTGGGATTGTTCGATTTCTTCACCAGGGTATAGGTGCTACATGGATGGATTCTAACTGTGACAATTCACTGGGCTGTATACTTATAATCTGTGCACTTTTTGTATTACGTCTTATACTTCGACACAATCTTTTTAAGTTTTGAAGACTTTTTTTTTTTTAATAAAAAAAATTTTTTTAATGTTTATTTATTTTTGAGAGAGAGACAGAGTGTGAGCAGGAGAAGGGCAGAGAGAGAGGGAGACAGAGAATCCCAAGCAGGCCCAAGGCTCTGAGCTGTTAGCACAGAGCCCCACGTGAGGTTCAAACTCATGGACTACAAGATCATACCTGAGCTGAAGTTGGATGCTTAACCGACTGAGCCACCCAGGCGCCCCTGTTTTGAAGACTTTTTGAATGTGGGGAAATACTCAATAAAATATGTTAAATGAAACAAAACTATGTACTTTTATGTATATAGTGTTCCATTTCCATACTGTAATATATACTTACAGATATGAGGAGAAGGAAATATAAAGAAGTGTCAACAAGAGTGGTCTCTGAGATAGGGTAACATTTTGTTTTATTCTCCCTAAGGTTTTCTCATTTTTTTAAGCTTCCTACAATTAATATGTATTACTTTCATGATTGTAAAAAAATCATTAAAAGCTTCAAAAGAGGAATAGAGAAAAGTAGACCCCAAAAATTACTGGTGTCAGCTGTTTAGTGATTCCCATAAATCTTCTTGTTCAGTGAATCACAAAATGAAGCCCAAGCCATTTTTAGTGGCAGATTCATTTCTCCTCCAATTTTATAACCTACTCCACATTAACACTCAAGTTGTAAATGGTTGTTTTCTCATTTAAGTATGAGATGGATGGCGAAATTTTTGCACTTCAACAAACATCTTTTACTTACAACCAAAAGCGTATCTCAAAACTAAAATAACTGCAAGAGATGTTACATATAAACAAATATAATAAGCTGGAGCTAGCAGATGACTAAATCAAAACTGCTGTGGGTTATTATAAGACCTAAAGTATTCCAATTTTGCATACTCTTGACTCCAGCAATCATACAATTTATTAGGAAACCAGTACCCACGCATCACGGGCATGTGTGCGCAATGTTTAAGTCAACTACAAGATATATGCCAAAAATATCTACGTGAGGGGAAAAAAGGGATAAACTAAAAGATTTACAACAGAAGTAAATACATTTTAGAATATCTATACAAAAAAACACTCTATAGCCATATAAAATACAACTGTTTATAAAGAAATGTTTAATGACACAGAGAGAGCAAGTACCTGATTTGGTCAAACCAGAATGAACACTGTATAACTTCAGGACAGTGGTTACAGGGGCAGCTGAAAGGGGAAGCGAGGCTAACTGCAGGTACAAAAGTGTATCTAACACCTGTTAAAACTAATCAGTACATGGGTGTCATTATTCTGTAATCATTCTCTCATTATTGTCTGTATGTTTGAAATGTTGTATAACCATTTAAATGCAGATTTTCCCCCCTTTATGAGTGTATTTTAAGTGTGTGTATGCTTAAAAGATTAGAAATTAAAAATTGAAGTCATAGTATCTCTGGATGATTTTACATTTTATTTCTCCTACTTGCTTTTCTACAGTAGTGTTTTTCCACAATGCACATATATTACATAATTTATACTAAAAAAAACCTCTTTCTAAAAAGAAGCTTATAGTAAGTGTTAACGGATGTAAAGAAAAACCATAATATGGTACTTGTGCCATCATGGCAGAGCACAGTCCCTTCTGCATGCAAGAGTCCTATGGGTGGAAGCAGACACAAACCTCCAAGCCAGGGAAGCCACATTAAACCCAACGAGCAACGGGGCAGAGAGGGTGGTTGTGTGGGAGAGGTCAACTAGAGAGCGCATGCCCCTGTGCTTTTCAAGACTGCTCTTTAGAGGAGCCCTACAGGTTCAGTGTGTACACGTGGGTCACATCTTTCTATTACCTTACTATGAGACCATGCTACGATTGTACCTCATTTAGCCATTACTTCAAAAAATGAGCTAACAGAAGTTTTGTGCTGGGAAGTAATCCTGCTTTATTAAATGAACACTTACCAGATATTGTCACCAAGACATTCAAGCCTTCAAGGACATCCATTTGCTGAAATCGTCTTCTGTTGATCAGAGGATATACCTTCCCTTGGCCACTTCTGTCCAGCAGCATCAGGCCACTCTCTGTACCCACTAACAAATTCACTCCTGTTTTAAGAACACAGAAAGACCTGAATTTTATGCCGTGCTTGGCAAACAGTCTGGTTGTATGGAAAGGATAACACCAGCTATCTGGAAAAGAGTGGTTTTTAAACTCATCCACAAAAAGAAATGCTTGGAATAGCCAGAGGTTAAAGTAACCAAATGGCAACAAATCACAGAGGAGTGAGGGTGAAATACTTACCTAAATCTAAAAAAAAGATATGAGAGAGATGTCTGTTTTCATGATCCCTTCATACTTCCTTTATTGTCTTTATTTTGATTGCCAAACTTCTGGCATGAGATATAGCTACCTCAAATCCTTACCAATTTATGACTCACCTTGCCATTTTCTTAAAGACCATTCTCCATCATCATCAAGAAAGCAACAATATTTCTTAGGAATATTAAAATACTGTGACCTCCCCATGGGACCAATCCTGGCTTCTCTATTTGCTACCATGGTCTTCCCCTGCTCCAGCTCCATTCAGCTCCAGCTCTTGGTTTTCTCTGTGCCCCCCCACCCCTTTTTTAAACCGTCTCTGCTTCTTAAAACACAAAAGACATCTCCTTTGCTTTCTGAAGGAGCACGTCAGAACCATCAACTCCTAATTTCATACTCTACCTGCTTTTCCACACCTGCTGTAAATTTCTACTGAAACCAACTTCTCAACTTTTGCCATTTCTGTAACAGCACCACCACCCGTTCCACACATCTAGCTAAACTGACCACCAGAACCAGAGAAAACCTTCTTTTCCCTTTCCTCTGCTCTCACCTTACATCAGGCTTTGGCCTCCTTGTAAACGATGGATAGTGACTTTAACTCAGGCTGTTATAACATCCTGCCTCTACTTGCTCATGGCAGCAGCCCAAACAATCCTCATCTTCCGACAATATTCATTAGGTCCTACTACATCTTCAAAACTACACACCCTATAGGGCAGGGTACAAAAGCCTCAACTTGGCATTCAAAACTCTCTGTACCTTGAGTCAACTTACTTCTCCCTATCACTCACTTATTTCCTTAAATGCCTTCGTTCCTTGGTCTATAACCCTCCTTGTCTAAACCAACTTTGTAACATGTAGCACAGATCACTTTATATTCCTAAGCAGTTAGGCACATACATGTTTGCACTGATTCCCTCAACTGGGTAATAAACTCACTGAGACAAGGAATAAAGTATTTGTGCTTTTAAAAAATTGCCCAATCAATATTTACTGGTAGATGGAATGATAGGGAAGAATACCATGTATTTTCCTGAACCACACAATTCACGCGTCCAATTACACAGGAACACACACAGACATACACACATACCCTATTTCCAGAAAACTTCAAGTGAACAACTGTGAAGGCAACAAGTAAACACGCTCCCAACCCTCTCTCAGCTCTGTCCCTGTTCCATTGAGCAAGTAAAACCCAAGACTTGGAGGGACAGTATCTATATCCAAGCAATCCTTGTGAGGAAACTGGACACACTTTTTGGGGTCTAGGGGGAAGCTGGGAACCTGGAATTTACATATGTAGTAACTATCACTGCCATTCAAATGCAAAAAACTTCAACTAACAGAGTGCAAGGCTCACAAGGACAACAGTTACAAATGTGCTGAAACACTGTAGGCTCTAAACTAATAAAACACTATCCCTGGAGTCCTCAAAAAATGTAAAATGTGTAAAAAGGTCCTCACGAATTCTAGACATCTACAGTTTCTGATAATAGCGTGACCTGAGGAAAGCCCCCCATTAAAAACCTATTAGGCATATGATACAGGTTTCCATCTTGACCTTACAGAAACTGTGGTACGTTTCACAAGAGCATCCCTGTATGTGCTGTCCCACATATGCTTCCACCAAATCACAGGTGCTTTCCATCTACTATTACTGTAATGAGAGCTTGTTAGAACCTGACATACTATGAAATAGCTTCAGAAAATGTGAAGGAAGAAAAACCTGAGTATTCACTACCCATTAAGAGTAACCATTAAAAGTAAACAAAACTCTCAAAGTATGGTCATTTGAAGAGCTTAAGTAAAAGGCTTATGAATGCACATGACTTCGTCTGTCACTTATAATTAAGATTTTTAGAATGTGCCATCCAGACCAGTCTTGTCCAACAGAACTTATCTTGATGTCAATGTGTTAGCCACACGTGGCTACTGAGCACTTGAAACATGGCTGGTGCAACTGAGGAACTGAAGTTTCTATTAAATTTAAATAGCCACATGAAATATCAGCTATGGCTGATACTACCATTTTATTCATCAGGTAACACGGTGGCTTTGAATTAGGGTTCACAGCCTTACACTTTATAAGGCTTACAAGCCATCATGTTTTTCCATGAAAAAGTTTTTTAATAGAAAGATGACACACATCAGATAATTACTTAATGCTAAGAAAAAAAACACTGTCCAATTTAAAAACACACTTATCATCACCGCAAGAAAAATTAATGCTTATGTAATGCTCCATTCATTTTCATACAATTTCACTTTTGAGGTTCACCATTTTGTGGTGACCATCTCCCTATCAATGCAGAACTATATTTGGACATTATCCTTAGTGTTTTCCCTCCACATATCTAGGTGAGATATCAAGTAGCTGAAAGACCCATGTCAAAAGTCTGGTAATAACTACTGAAATATAAGATTTTGAAACCTATTATTTGTGGTTTCCAAAAACAAATAGCATCCAAACATCAATCAAGATTTTACAGTAAGAAATAATAAAGGAATAAAAGACAAACTGAAAAAGTCTTTTCATAAACATAAAAAATACAGATACTTTGGTACTTACACTCTACCTCATAATTCTCCATTATGTATTTCCAAGAACTATGTCATTCTGTAAAGTACTGAGTGTTAGTACTCAGAGGAATATTGAGTCACTGGAAAATAACCACCCTGGAAATTATGGGACGATGAAAAAAATCAAGTTGCAGGCTGCAATAACCTTTTATAAATATCCTTTTTAAACCTTTCAACTGTTAGGTATAATTAAACTTTAAATATTAATTGCTCAAAGGCAAGCTGTATTAGGAACTGCGACTGTATTCATAGAAATCTGGTTTAAGATGGGGAAAAATGGCTATTAACTCTATAATGTGTGATTTAAAGTTTCCTTTAAGGGCTAGTATCCAAAATCTATAAAAAGCTCACCAAACTCCACACCCGAAAAACAAACAACCCAGTGAAGAAATGGGCAGAAAACATGAATAGACACTTCTCTAAAGAAGACATCCGGATGGCCAACAGGCATATGAAAAGATGCTCAACGTCGCTCCTCATCAGGGAAATACAAATCAAAACCACACTCAGATATCACTTCACGCCAGTCAGAGTGGCCAAAATGAACAAATCAGGAGACTATAGATACTGACGAGGATGTGGAGAAACGGGAACCCTCTTGCACTGTCGGTGGGAATGCAAATTGGTGCAGCCACTCTGGAAAACAGTGTGGAGGTTCCTCAAAAAATTAAAAATAGACCTACCCTATGACCCAGCAATAGCACTGCTAGGAATTTACCCAAGGGATACAGGAGTACTGATACATAGGGGCACTTGTACCCCAATGTTTATAGCAGCACTCTCAACAATAGCCAAATTATGGAAAGAGCCTAAATGCCCATCAACTGATGAATGGATAAAGAAATTGTGGTTTACATACACAATGGAGTACTACGTGGCAATGAGAGAGAATTAAATATGGCCCTTTGTAGCAACATGGATGGAACTGGAGAGTGTGATGCTAAGTGAAATAAGCCATACAGAGAAAGACAGATACCATATGTTTTCACTCTTATGTGGATCCTGAGAAACTTAACAGAAACCCATGGGGGAGGGGAAGGAAAAAAAAAAAAGGAGGTTAGAGTGGGAGAGAGCCAAAGCGTAAGAGACTCTTAAAAACTGAGAACAAACTGAGGGTTGATGGGGGGTGGGAGGGAGGGGAGGGTGGGGGATGGGTATTGAGGAGGGCACCTTTTGGGATGAGCACTGGGTGTTGTATGGAAACCAATTTGACAATAAATTTCATATATTGAAAAAAAATAAAAAAATAAAAATAAATAAAGTTTCCTTTAAATTCTATGATGATATTACAGGCAATGCTCTGTAATAAACTGCAGATAGTTTACTGTTAAGAGTGGGAACAGGGGCACTTGGCTGGTTCAGTCAGTAGACACGTGACTCTTGATGTTGGGGTTGTAGGTTTCGAGCCCTGCATTAGGTGTACAGATAACTTAAAATTTAAAAAAAAAAGAAAGAAAGAAAAAGGAAAATAAAAGAGAAAAGAAAAGAGAAAAGAAAAGAAAAAAAAAAGCTGGAACAATCATGTTCAAAATGTGTGTTAAAATAATCCTGGCTGTGAATGGGAAAACCGTCTTATTACAAAAATATAATAAATAGGTAGCATCTTACAAAGCAGAAGTCAATTATATAAGATGATTAAAAAAGAATGCTTGAAGCTAGCATTTTCTTTTTAAAAGTTTTGTTTTTAAGTTTATTTGTTTTGAGACAGAGCAAGCAAGGAGGGACAAAGACAGGAGAGAATCCCAAGCATGTCCATGCTGTCAGCACAGAGCTCAACACAGGGCTCCATCCCACGAACTGTGAGATCATGACCTAAGCCAAAACCAAGAGTAGGGTGCTTAACTGACTAAAACACCCAGGTGCCCTGAGGCTAGCATTTTCTAAGAGGGCACACAAAAAGCCTGTCTAACCTATCTAACACTGGTCAGCTGACTTTCAATGCATCAATGTCACCATTTCAAACTAATACTCTAGAGTCCTCTGAATTTTCTCCCCTTGTCAGGCTACCACTCTCAAAGTACATGTCTTAACTTTTCTGTGTCTTAAGTCTTTAAAAAGCTTATTTTTAAATTTAACTTAAAAGGCTTGTTTTTTTAACTTACTTTTTAGCTTAGCAGGCAGTTTAAGGAAACCCATCACTGATGTGCCCCGAGCCAAGGAGCAACTCAAATACATGGATTTATAGAAATGCATTTCAACTTTAAGTCATCTTGCCTATCACTCCTTTCCACATACTGATAAAATGGAAAGTTCTACCACATTTTTAAAAACACAAGCTCGGGATACTCTCTTATTCTCTGAGGTATTAAGGAAGTTCATTAGAAGGAGGATTTTCATTAAATCAGCTAATGGCACAGAACAGAGTCCAGCACTTTGTAGGACATTAGCGTAAAATCAGTGTAAGAGTGTTACCAAGTGCAAACGTTCCAGATAAAAATTATTTCACCAATTTCCAAAGAATTAACTTACTTAACACTATTTCTACACTAAATATAATGTATCAATTTTGATGATATACACACCCCCACAAAAGGCCTTTAAAAAGAAAGGACATGATGGAACTCCATTCCATGATGTGATCACAACTGGCATTCACCCAGCAACACTAACAGTGCCATGCGGTGACAATGCTGTGCCAGCTGCTTTCACATGATCCTAGTAATCCCCCTCCAAGAGCCTACTGTTACCTTTACCTACAAGGTCAATACAGAAAAGGCCTTCTGATATAGGAGACTTAAGATACTCAGTGATGACAAGGACACAAACCCAGAATTCAAAAAGTGAAAGAGAAAGCAGGTGTGTCTACAAAGGGGAAAGGACTCTCCTAAACCCCTCGGGAGAAGACCGAGTAGGAGCTGGTGAAAGGGGCAGGAGAGCAGTCAATGGACAGACGTGCTGCGCATTCAACCAAAACGGATCGCATGTCTTCTGTCTACTTACATTTGTAATGTCAAGGGAAGGAGACACTGTTCTGATTAGAAACAGGGTCCCTACTGAAAATAGATTTTGGGGTTCAGGCAGGAGAAGAACAAAAACACAGCATGGGACTAGAAGACAAGTTCTAAGACAGGTTCTGTCTGTGGGAGCAAGGAAGGTGATGACAGAGAGGCCAGGTTCGGAACATGAGAGGGTGTAGTCCTGTGCAAGGCAGACTTAGTCTCTTGTGGCGTCTTAGGTTGTGAATATGCTACACCAATACTGCAGACAGGCAACGGAGAAAGTCAGTACAACAGTCTGCTTCTGCAGACTCCGGCCAGTAAAAAACTGCTTTTAAAAACTTCATTTCCATGTGAGGCCCAAGTCATGAAGGGCAAGGAAAAACATCAAACTGCAGTCCAACAAATTTCTTCATTCTCCCTATAAATAAGGACCAACAATGTCTTTCTCATCTTTCTAGTTTTTTCTTTACGTGAAGAGACAGGAGGTTAGCCATTGACTGAAACAAGTGCATGAACATACACATGCCTGCATGATTCTTTAGGAAAAGGTTACAAGGGTGGGCATCGCAGAAGTCTTCCCACCAGGGGCACCTGGGTGGCTCAGAAGGTTGAGCGTCTGACTCTTGATATTAGCTCAGGTTATGATCTCATGGTTGTGAGATCAAGGCCTGCCATCAAGCTCCATGCTCTGCCTGGGATTCTGTCTCCCCCTGCCCCTCTCTCAAAATAAATACATTAATAAACATTAAAAAAAAAAAAGTTTTCCAACTTATCTGTTAACAACCCTTTAAAAACTCCCCAAACTATCCAAAATAGTACTTCTCTAAAAGACCAGTCCACCCTTCAGAATTTAAAAAAAAAAAAAAAAGGATAGAGAGTCATAGTAGCAGTACAATACCTACCCCATAAGGCAGCACACAGAATCTCGGAGTTAAATCTCTTCTTATATTTACGAATCTCTGGGGTGTCACTCTGTGGCCTAGTGTTGGTGGGATTCACATTGACCACTGAGCCCTTCCGGGTAGGATCTTGCCTTATGGCTTCTGGTCTCATTCCATCACAGGAAAATCCCACTAGAACACAATACACTTTAAATTATTTTCTGTACACACAAACAATGCGCTTGCCTCCCTCCCCTGCTACACCTCAGTAAATATTCACATGTTGTAACGGACCCTTTGTCAAGAAAAAGAAATCTGTAAGAAATGTATATGGGAAAAGGAAACTGACTATGCAGCTCACTGCAAATAAGGCAATGCAAGCGGGATGGGTGTTTCTGTATCCGAGGTCTGTGCCTGCAAACAACCACCATGCCATGCCTCAGCCATCAGAAAGACCAATACAAAGTGACCAAGTCCTGTTTGTCAGCTGCTTTCTTGTTGCTCCTTTACTTACCCACAGAAGTCACTGTTGTCCCACTAGATGGAGAAATCTGTAGTAATCTGGGGTCTATAAAAGGTGTAAAGGAGGAGGAAGATTTGTGTTTCTGGAGTGTGCTACTAGCGGACTGAGTCTGCAATGTAAATTTCAATTTTATTAATACAAATGACATTAAAAAGATGAACATACAACATTTCAATCCATTTCTACACTGCATGATTTCCCACTAGGAAGGCCTATCCCTCCTGCATCGTTCCCCCCAAATGCTCTCAGGGGTGCCTCTGCATGTGCACAACACAGCCCGACAATAGGCTGTTCGACCTGGAACCACCAAAAAGCTACATCTCTCTTCAGAAGTACTGTTCATCTAACACAGGAATGCTGTGAGCTACCAACAAAATCTACACTTCATGCTCCAAGTTGTTGTTGTTTTTTTTTTTTAATAAATAATGATAATAAAAACTCCTAAAGGACAGGCTTGAAATGTCTATCTCAATTCATCAATTTCTGACATTATTCTTCTGCCCAAAAAAAGCCAATTAATATATGTTGGAATATTGGCAAATCTTTGCTTTGTATTATTTATTTTAAAGTGAGCCTCTTGCCAGAAAGCTACAGAAGCTTTGGCTACCACCGTTTTAGGTGCATCATCAGTAAACCCATATCGAACAGGGGCTCATTAGTGAAAGGTGCAAACAACAAGATATGGCACATACTTTTGCTCTTTTAGGAACGCTAGTGTTTTGGTTAATAGTGTAACTTAAGACAAAAAAAAAAAATAACAAAACACAAAGAAAGTGAAACAAATTGTTAAGTGGAAATGTAATGACAATTAAAAACAAAACAAACGGAAAAATAAACTTGCCAGTTTAGTGAGTTAAGGGTTATAGTAAATATTGGACATTAGAGCAAAATGGAGCAAAGTTTAAATATAAATATAAGGAGAAATGTGAGTGTAGGTGGGATATATCGCTGGAGAAAAAAGAACTCTTCTGATCAAGTGCTTTAGTCCTGAAACCTTTCGCCCTCCACAGGCAGCTGAGAGCCACTATGTCCTAGAGCCCAAGACTGCCTAGGCTCCCAGGCTCTCTCCTCCCATTTCACACAGCTGTCTGCTGGCAAGCTTCCCACCCCATCCTGTGATCAATGGCCAATCCATCCGATGGCCAATCTGATGCAAGCCCACCTTGGAAGCAGTTGACTTGCCCCTGCTCCTCAGGGGGAGAGGATTATTCTGATTCTTTCTAACAAGGGAACCAAAATAGAAGCAGGTAGAGACAGGCTGGCAGTTAAATGTTTACATTAACAAGATTGGCTGAAACTACATGCCACTTTCAACCTCCTTTCGACCATTAGACAAATGCATTTAAACCAAACCTCCCAAGAAATCAAACCACTTGTTTAATTTAGTACAGGGTGCTCAAGGTGGACTATGTCACTGCACCTGGGGCATAATCTTGTTCCAAAGAGCAAAGCACCACCCAACTAGCACCCAGACTGAGCACCACAGCCAAGCCTTCAAACGAGCACACCAGATTTCCCATTCAAAAATTTAAATTAAAGCATGCTCAGACCTTTGCTCTTCTTAACATCCTAATTTTCTACATTTCCCTAAAAATCATTTGGCCTTTTCTTAAACTCTGAATGAAGGTGGATTTCAAGGAAAGACATCCTTTTAACAGGGTTGGTGAAAACGAATCAGTAACCAATCAACGATCTACCCCCCCATCAAAAACAAAAAGCAACTCAGCCCTGTTTGAAGGAGATTCCTGTACAGGATAACAAGTGTGTCCAGATAAGGCCAAGTCTGCTTAACCAAATTTTTCTATATTTTACTTATCAGATAAAAAGAATGAAAAAGGCAGATTCCACAAACGGCTACAAGAATTTCATGCCAAATACATATGGATCTGAGAACACAGCAATCATTTTATTTAGACTTTTAAAAAATAAACTGAATAAAGAAAGCCATGCAACTACACTCATCTAGAGAAAAGTAAACAGTGAACTGGCAAGTTGGAGGGACATTGATCTAGGGTTAAGGGATTTGTATGCAGATCTGAAACATGTTACTTGGGGTTGGGGAGAAGGGTAGGTGACAGAAGAAAGCAGGGGGAAGGGAGGGGTGAGGGGTGTGGGAAAGGTCTCCTCTGCAAACTAGCTACTAGGCAGTGCTGGGCAAACCCTATGAAAGCAGCCAGCTGTGGTGCGAGACATACCTCATTAGTAGTGAGCTTGTCCTGGGGTGTCTGTGGGGACATGGTGGGTGTCGGCTGGCTGGAGGATGGGGAGGAAGAGGTGGAGGAAGTGGAGGAGGAATGGCTTTGCTGTAAGAGATCTGGCAAGAGGTGAATGCGACCGGCAAAGCCATTGCTCTCATGATGGCTGGAGCGCTTTTGGTCAACTGTACTCTGTAGAAAAAACAGGCACACTCGTCTCGCTCAAGCGCTGCTGAAATTCCCTATGACCCTACTGATAACTGACTTAATGGTGCTGTGTGACTTTTCAAACTGTTAAATTATCAAGGAAAGACCGGAGGAAACTGGCCAAAATTGTTCACACTTCCTTGCCGAATGCCTACATTGAGCCAACAGAATTCAAAGTACCTCGTCTGGTGGCCACAGGACTTGCGCGGTGACGGCTTAATTGGTTTATCTGCCACACTAGCTGTTGTTACCAAAACCACTAGCCTTTTTAGTTTCTTTAAAAATCTATCTAAAGCCCTAGAGAGTACCCTGTCGCTTCTCTGAATCCTGGTCTTTTCCACCTTCTTCCCACTTTCCATCCGAATGCATTGCCATTGCATGAAACACACTCAGGAAAAGTCCAAAACACTAGAAAGGCGCCTGTTCTATGTCATGGGAAGCGCATCACTTCTCTGTCTTCTAAGCTAAGAAATGAACAGACAGTTGTAAAACTGAGTAATCCGACACATTTAATATTCAACAAGTGAGGAAACTAACGTTTTGGAACACACAAGCGAGACCTCCCAACCCTTTTGCTCCACGAGGCCCTCCTGTGACTGAGGAGGCTCATCCGCTCTTCAACTGCTCCTGCCAAAGGGCTGCTCCTGCTGAGCACTGTGGATGCCCAGAGCTGGGAGCTCTCTGCAGAACCTTTGCGGCTGCCCCGCTACAGACCGGGGTCTGCCTCCTCGCCCTGCAAGCTTGCTGA
Source organism: Neofelis nebulosa (assembly GCF_028018385.1). NCBI lineage: Eukaryota > Metazoa > Chordata > Mammalia > Carnivora > Felidae > Neofelis > Neofelis nebulosa. The sequence goes on along the minus strand of NC_080790.1, from coordinate 82,579,588 downwards.
AGGACTCCATGTGGCTTTTCTACTGCTCAGACACAGACTGTGAGAATCGGCGTGGTGCTTGAATGAGGGCTGCCGCAAAACATGCAGAGGAGCAGCAATGTGGGGTGGAAGACCGCTAGCTACCTTCTTGGCATGCAGCACATACCTGCCTCCCTAGCCCCCGATACTCTACCCTCTGGGTCTTGTTAACATGAAAACAGATGATGATGTAGAAACAGCATGAGTGAGTCAATGAGCAAGTGGGTTAATGACTACAGGAGAAGCTCTGCCTCTAACAACAAAGAGAAGACACAGGTACCTGGCGGACGATTAGAGTGCCCTCCTTGGATGGAGTCATGGCTGGTTCACTTTCTACATCATCATGGACAATCATGGTTTTCACGGATTCTGTTTCACCATTGCTCAAATTCAGAGATGACCTATTGGAACAAAATTCAGAAGTGAAGGGCCATAATAATCCCATGAGCAGAAAACATCCTGTTTAAGATTTTTCATCTTCCCAGAGTGCTTGGGTGGCTCAGTCGGTTAAGAGTCCGACTCTTAGTTTCGGCTCAGGTCATGATCTCACAGTGTGAGTTTGAGCCCCGAATCGGGCTCCATGCTGACAGGGCAGAGCCTGCTTGGGATTCTCTCTCTCCCTCTCTCTCTGCCCCTCCCCTGCTCACTCTCTCTGTTTCTCTCTCAAAAACAAATAAATAAAACTTTAAAAAAAACAAAAAAAACCCAACAACAACAAAAAAAGATTTTCCACCTTCCCAAAGGCGTACGATGAGGTCAGGCTACAGATATAGTTTCCTTAAGGAAAATAAATGCTTAGCTTTTCCCTTTCAACAAAGACCTTTCTGCCAGTATTGTCTGTTTTTAAGCAAAAAATTTAGGATGAATTCTTATGGTTAACGTGGTTCAATCAAACTGAAACTTCCCTTCTGTCATTTCCTCAAATTAAAAAAATAAAATAAAACAAAATACACGTCGGGGTCTTGGGGAGAGGCACACACGTGCCCGCGTGCCCAAGTGCGCGCGCGCGCGCACACACACACACACACACACACACACACACACACAGAAGAGGGAAAAACATGAAGGCTGTCTGCTGTTGAATCCAGGAGAACTAAATGTTAAATGGCCATAGAATCAGGATAGGTTTAGAAAAAACTGGTTCCAAATGGAAAGAAAGCTCAGTGGAGACATTCTCAGCCTCTCTAAAATACACCAAGGACTGACGCTGCTCTGGTGTCCTCTGGTCCAGAGGTGGGTTCCTCGGCTCCTTCTTGTTCTACATCATCATCTTCTTCATCTGTTGTCCCTGACTCTTCACTGGATGAGGAGTAGTCTGTCACTTTGTGTGGCGGTCGCACATCTTCCACTGCTCGAAGTTCTTTGGCCAGTGCAGTCAAATCCTAATGCACAGGACAAAAAGGAGTAAGGCAAAGGGGCACACGCAGGGGGCAGTGGGAAGAAAACAGCAAATTATGAGACATTCTTCATTTTAACTACTGATAAGATAGCCACAGTATCAGTTTTGTAAAACTATTTTGTATTTACCAGTATAATTAATAAGAAGGTGAGCTCTTCAAGCTTTCGATAGAAAAGAAGCTAAAGATGTTGCACACAGTTCAAATCTCACAACAATAAAAAACAATCTGCTTACAATAAGGTAATAGTGTTTTTTAAAAACCCTAATGTAAAATACTAGATCAACAAATGTGTGAAGGCAAATCCCTGGATTTCTGCCCATATAACAAAGTCTTCTCTCGAGAAAACTATCCAGAAAGCAAGATTTTAGTTAAAAAGGGCTGATTGGGAGTTTTTATTTGGTGAACTCATTATTTTTAACTCTTTTATTTTTAACAATTTCAAAGCTAAGAAAAGTGAGTATGTTATTCATGTCTCACTTCACAGAGTGTTAACAATTCGCCACATTCCTAAGAGGGTCCATGACACAGAAAGTGAGAAAGTACAGGCAGTGTGTGCTGCTGTCGGCAGGAGGTGAGGCACACTTCCCTGGTGCCACCTTACCCACACTTCCCTGCAACGCTGCCAACAAATACGAACATCAGACAGAACTGAAATCCACGTTCAAAGATATCATTCTTAAGGAGCTTCGCTTCCCTTTACTCTTCCATACTGAGATATTTTAATACTCAATTATCCAAATATAATTTTTAAGTGTAATTATTATTTATACTCTACATTTTCATATAAAAGTCTGAGGTTTCTACTTGGGAATTACATTTGGAAGTAATGACTTTTTTTAAAAGCAGGCTATGTAGTCACTTTTCCTTTTTCTTTTTAGTGTTCCAACTGAGTTTCCTTCTCCACAGGTAAGAAGATCTTGTTCTTTTTTGAGCTTAAGCCTCTGAAATAACAGTGTATTGGACCCTGGGTCTTACTATTTCATAATTACAACTGTAGCTTTTTAAGAAGTTATTTTTAGAAGCTGTATTTAACAATAAATGTATGCAGTAAATTCTGTGTTAAAAAGATAAAGCAGAAGTCTGGGACTTTTGAATTCTAGAAAAGAACAAAAAGGGAAGTTGAGGGCGGAAAGGAAATGTGGATGGATTATAAGCTAAAATGAAGAGGCAGTTGGAATGTTGTTCTGCTGCAGAATCTTTCAGAGACGGGGCTTACCACTTCACCCTTCAGTGCAGTAGCAGTTTCAGTGAGCCGGAGAAGCCATCAGTGATGAAGAATGCACAGCACAAGGAAGCACGGGAGAGAGGGGAGTGAGGGGAAGTACAGAAATCAATTCAAGCAAGAAATCAAAATTCCAAAAGGCTTAAAACCCCCAATGGGCACAGTTACATGGTCAGTTAATGCAACAAGGATTAAAGACCAAGTATGAGGAAGTCAAAACTGTCATTTCTGGTACCAAAAGGCAGAATTTAAATAATAGGTGAATTGAAGAAAGAAGTTAATGTAAAAAAATTTAGTCTAAAAGCCAGTTTTGGGGCATCTAGGTGGCTGAGTTGTTTAAGCATCAGACATTTTCAGACAACACTTTCAGATTTCAGTTCAGGTCATGATCCCACGGTCGTGGGATTGAGCCCCACATAGGGCTCTGCACTGAACGTGGTACCTGCTTGAGATTCTCTCTCTCTCTGCCACTCCCGCTCAAAATAAATTTAAAAAAAAATTTTTTTAAAGCCACTTTGTAAATGCCCAACTTATTAAGAATACATAAAGGTTAACGCTGAGCAAAGAGGTAAAAATAAAAAGGCTTTTCTTTCTTTTGTACTTTTTGAAAAAAAATTACTATAGTGGTGGGGTATGAGTGTGCACAAATGTGTGAGGACACGGCACTCTTTCTAAGTCCTGAAATCTGTAAGAGGGCCCCATGAAAAAGACTGTAAGCTTCTCAACCACATATTTTTAAGAGATCTCACTCAAGCTTGGAATAAGTAAAACTGATTTTGTAGAATTCTTACAGCAGGCTTGAGAGGTCTAAAAACTTCCTTCTTATCTTCAGATTTTTTCACTGCATTTTCGAGGCGTTGAGATGGAGAGCCTTCAGATTTGGATGACGCTGTGAAATTCAAGAGCAGAAATGGATAAACATAGAGAAGTGCATCACATAAAGCTGACCCAGCCCACCCAGCCTCTGCCTCTCTCCCCTCCTTCTCCCTCCCACTCCTGCTAACCCCACTCAAGGCTTCACACTCAGACCTGACTCTGCTTAGCATGTATTCGTAACACCTTGTTACATTATGTCAATGACATACTGGAGGGAACTTTCACTAACTTAATATTTTGACAGTTAAAATAACCAATAATGATGACAGAGTGGATGGGAGCCTACATTCTAAGAAGTGGGTTCAAATCCCAGCTCAGACATTTAGCTAATCATCTTGGACAAGTTTATCAATCTCACTAAATTGCAGTTGCTTTAATCTGTAAAATGGAGACACAATACATTCTCTCTCTCTCTCTCTCTCTCTCTCTCTCTCTCTCTCTCTCTCTCTCTCTCTCTCGGTCATTTTAAGGATTAAGTGAGATTATGCATATAAAGTGCTCACAGTGAGAGGCATGTGTAAGCTCTCAAAAGTGAACTCTTTATTATTAAAATTATGGTAGCATTAGCAACCTGTACTGAAACATTGCTTTGTGGTATGCAGCTGTGGAAAAACCATAGGCCTTTTTACATGACTAAAAAGAACCTCCAATACACTATCATAGCCCAATACTGTTAATGAGGGAAGGGAAAAACAAAGGCATCCTACATCTCACTCTGAAGCGCTCCCCAGAGCCGCTCTGAGACCCAGGGTGGGACCCAGGCTGGGATCCTGAGTTGCTGGACCCCGAGGAGCTGCCACTGCCGGGCCTGGGCACCAGCTTCTCCACTCTCTCCCACAGCAGCCTGGGCTCAATACTGCTGTTAGAAAAGAAAAGAGAAAAGCTAATGCATTATGCCAAGATCAAGTTATAAACATATGCGTGATGTGTCCATCGATGTCTTTGAAATCTAGGTGAGAAAAAAATGGCAACATTTAACATTAAAACAGCATTTAACATTAAATTCACCAAAAGTTAATTAGGTTATTCATGGATTTTTATCTCCCAGATCCTTTTTTAAATTCAAGTATAGTTCACACACGTCACATTGGTTTTGGGTATACAAAGTGTCCCAGATAATCTCGTATCAAAAATGTTAAATGACAGGCTACCATTAGCAGACCCTACATCTTCATCACAACTGACAGGAAATGCTACTGTTCAGTCTAAAAGCGTTACTATTTCTGTCACAGCTACAAACTCAGTTTCTTATTATAAAAAATTCTACTTATGTAATCACACACAAAATTATACTATTCTCACTGTCCATCAGTGCCTTCAAGGGCCAACACTTATGCAGCATACTCCCTTGCATGGGCTGTGTTAGAAACATGACAGAAAGCACAGGTTGTGATGTACCCTGGCCACAGATGCAATCAGAGCACAAGTTTGCTAGGTTACAGTTAATACAGAGACTCAGTCACAGGAGAATCCCACAGTCTACCCTGATCATTTAAGGACTAAGAAGGCTCTCTGCAGCTTCTGGCCTGTCTTCCATCTTAGCACTTCAAGTTCTAAAAGGCTAGATGTGCACAAGGCTAACTTCAGAGGTTTGGCGGTGATCAAGTACAAAATAGTCAACATAGTGCCCTTTCCTTCTCCTAGGACGGCACTGGCCAATGGAAATCACAGAGAGGATGAAAACACTCTGTAGCTGAGTAGTATAACATGGTAGTATAACATGCACGTGGCTCCTGAGCATGTGAAATGGGACTAGCACAGCTAAGGAAAATAACTTTTAATTATATTGAATTTTAATGAAGTTAAATTCAAATTTAGATAGCTGTTTGGCTATTTTAAGTAACAGAACAGCTCTACAACCTGAAAATATTATTTGGTTAACTCACTAGTTTATTACAGACTGCAAGTCAACCCCGCACTTTCTTTCGTTTGTGATTTCCATACCACTCCCAAGGCATTAGGACATCCTTTAGAGGATAAACTCCCTCAGGTTACAACTGTCTCAGACTCTCCCCTGCCTTCCCTTCCACTTGCCCTTACACAGACAGGGAGTTTTCATTTTAAAACTGCCAAACATACCACTGGATTCAGACTCTTTTTTCACTATAGACCAGTTTGCTATTATTCATGATAATGGATTTCCTGGCAGTTTTTCTTTTACAAACTGATGATTTCTTTACCCCAGATGGTTCCATGTTTATGAGCATTTTTATGAAAACAAGTATGATGGAATATTCTGTGCAGTAAACCTATTCTTAAGCTTCCCTCTTCTCTTACCTGGTGGAGTTTCTTTGACCTGCTTGGCTATTTTGCTGTCCACTGCCTTGCAGTGGGGAATCCCGACGCGACAGAACAGGAGAACGAGATGTTGTCCTCACAGGAACCTTGGGGTAGAAAAATATAGCAATTAAATTATTGAAAATGAGAAGAAAAAAATATTTCCCTACCAAAACATATTTTTACAACAGTCTGAATTATGTGAGCCTTACTATCACTACCCCTCTCCCTGATCCTTCTATGCCCTCCACTGATTCAATATGATAGAGAAAATTTAAGTCAAAGGCATCAAAGGAGCCAGGACAAACAGCCTTTCTACACTTCCGTAACATTTAAATGATGTTTGTACTGAAGCTTAGTGGCAGGGGACATACAAAGCATTTTGCTGAGATCATGTGAGAATCAGAAAAATAAGCTCAAAGAAACCAAACAATGGTCTACAAACGGATCAGTAGGAAATGAAGACTGGTAGGAAGCAAGAAAATATTCAGAGGAAGCAAATTCCAAGTGGAGGGAAAAATTAACGAAATGAAAAAGTGCCTTTCATTTAACTTCACCACTAACTACCAAAAACAAAACAAAAAATTGAAAAACAAAAATCCCTCAATTTAAAAAGAACAAAATCATTTTTTTGGAAATGTTTATGTTAAATTTTTCTTAAAAGACCTTTTCTGAAAATTTTGATAATCATTAATGTTGCAAAACAATTTATAGCTTTTGTATAAATGTGTAAGACAGCTGCTAAAATATACTTTGATTCTTTTTGTTCTAGAAGTATATTCTTTATAGACTTACTCATGTATTATTCTGTTACTCTGTGTTTAAGTATAGCACTAACAACAACCATAAAAAGCTAACTGGCCACTGGCTGAATATAACTGCCTAACTATGGAACTTTCCCCACTGTAAAAAGTTCCTTTGAAGTTTCATCGCCCCTTCATTCTGGTGAAGCCATCATACCCTTAATTAAAATAAATATATTTTTTTAAATAACAAAATGGAAAAAAGAAGCACACATCTGTCTTTCTGCTTCTTACCCTTGGAGGCACCTCGTCACTGTCTGATCTAGACCAAGCCTTTTGGGTGGGGTCAGGTACCTCCGACTTAGAGTCAGAACTCTGACTTAGCACCTCACTGCGGGAAGGTGGACATGGGTCCTGAGAGCGAAGATGGTGGTGTGCAAATTTGGGAGGAGAAGGGTCACTGAAGGAATGGGATCGCGAGACAGGGGAAACATTGTTCTTGAGAGATGCCAGGTGGGACCACTGTACCTTACAAGAAAACAAAACACAAAACATTCAATGCGTTCTGCATAAAACGCTTTTCTGGTCAATACCAAATCCAAAACAAGAAGTAGGGGAAGGCAAACTGGGGCAATACAGTACTCGGTAAGCCAAGCAGTGGAACAGTTATACTTCTAAGGAACGAAGCAGTCTGGGGAACACAATATATAGAAAAAAGCAAATTTACATTTATAAAGAAAACTCTTTTAATATCCAGGCTAACATTACAGATAGCAGTAAACACAAAGATTAAGGAAACAAAACAAAATCACACAAAAAAACCCTCACAGAGTCCTAATCCTAAAAGGGAGGACAACATGCTACATGCACATCCACGTCAAAGCAGAGAGTGGACAGGCAGAGAGAGGGAGAAAAGAAAAACCACAAGACAGACACTGCCATACATGCAGACCTATCTATCCATCCTCACATCACCTGGTCTCGTAAAATTTCAGACCAAATAACCACAGAACACATTTAATGAGCAAAGACAAACCCCTATGTGTTGGCAGATTACAGCAATACAACTTAAAAACAGCCAACTTTTCAAATACACCGATTTTATTTCTTTCTTCTCTCAAGTCATAAAACACTCATGCTTTAGAGATTGCTATCCATGTTCATAGTAGTTACAAAAAAAGGAATTTTGGTTTCTTTAGGAATATTCAATACTATCATTCCCTCTGCTGCTGCTACTGGAGTATGCCTTCTACTTGACAATTGAAAAAAATGTTAACAACAACTTGTCACCTGAGTTAATCTGGTTGCTTTTAAATTGGGAAAATAATCTCTGAAATAATCTGTATTTTATTATATTAGATTGCAATTTATATAATTCCAGCTATGCTATCTATTATATCAACGCACTTAATGAGAACTAAAAATACCAAATCACAATTGGCTCAACCTTTCTACATGCAAGATTCAGAATAAGTCCCATAGGAGAGGGACAAATTCCACTTACTGGCATAATCCCAGACCGCTTAAATGTTTAAAATTTTCAGGTGGAAAAATGTGAAACAAAGCATTATCTACAACTATAATAAAAATTGGGTTTAAAAATAGAATCCTATGTGAACAGTCTCCTCAAAGAATTTTTTCATAAGCATAGGTTTCAGTCCAAAGCAACTTTAGGTAAAAAGAAGAAAAGGGAGGCTATAATCATTAATATAAAAGTAGCCTACATAATTCAGGAACTATTTTCTAAATTGTTAGTGGCCAAATAGATAAAAATTTTCTATTTGTTGTAAGTTTAACTTTCAGAATAAAAAGTTTAGTCCTAGACTCTTCATCCAAATGTTGTTAAACAAACCTACTGTACTAGTAGTCCCTCTTCCCTTCCCTCTCCCCCCTTTAACCTGTACTGTTTTCTTCACAATCTGGCTTGTGGCTCAGCTCTTCTGTGAATCAACACACTGCTGACTGCATGTAAATTCCTCCCTGTCCCCTAACACCCCCCAACCCCACAAACACATGCTTTGCTTATTAGGTCTGGTCCTTCTTCTTTTTTCTTTTCTTCTTCTTCTTTTTTTTTTTTAAACAACTCCTCCATACTGGGATTATTTATTGTAAAGCATGTTCAAATCCTCCTTTGGATTTTTTTTTTTTTCTGAACACCACAGCTACTTCAATCACAAGAATATGAACTTTTGTCCCCGAACACATGCAAGCATCCGTGACAAGTCAACTCAGGCTTCAAGGTGCCAAATGTCTAAATGTTACTTATTTTCAGTAAGAGAATAGGAATCTGTATTTTAAGGACCTCTCAGATCTTTGATATGGATAATCCCTGCTATTAACTGTTTTCTCTGGACAGGACAGAGGGTTCTCTTTTAACCACATAGCACTCAGCCCAGGGGTTCTCCCTCACCTAGACAAGGCAGAATGCTGTGGTCAACCTAATGAAAGGACCTTTCCCCTGGCCTACTTCAGGGAAATGCATACTGAACCTACTAGATCATATCTTCTTTTGGATCTTGAACCTTTTGAGAATCTAATGAAAGGCCCTTTTCTCCCAGAAAAAATATGTACATTTGGACAAACCAAGAAATTCTATATGTAATTTCAACTGGGCTGTCACTGGATTTCCAAAAGCCCACTCATGCAACTGGCCAGAAACCAAGGATCAAAGGTTAAGAAAAGGTTCTGGTTCTCCCTCTATGTACTTTCTAAAAACAAACCTGAAAAATTTTTGAATTAGAGAAAGGAGGCATTTGTTTATGAGCATCTGAGTTAGGAAAGACAAAAAGACTAAAAGAAGAAATCACTGAATCTAGATATCCTTAATGAGTATAATAAAAATCTTTTTAAAAAATCCTTCTTTTCTCTATCAACTAAGGGGATATCACCTGTAAGTTAATTTAGAATCACTCCTGTGAATCTCTTTTTTTCCTAATGTGGTAACAAACCAATCTGTGAATGTTACAAGCAGGCCCATGGCTTAGTGAACTACCGTGTGAGTCACCTCAGCCCACAGCCACCGGGCTGTTGCTACCTGTGGCTCAGCTGGTCTCTGCAGGGCAGGATGCACAGACTCGGAGTTGCCATTGGAAAAAGACTCTGATCTGGAAGGCACTGGTGGCTCCAATACTCTGCCTGTCTGCTTAGACTGGGCTTCAGGGGAGCTGTGGTTAGTTTTCCTAAATCTATCTTCCACCTGCATCAGAGAATTAGAAGACATAACTCAGTGTTAGTAGGGAAAAGCAGAGATCCCAAAGAAAGCTTGAGTGGAAGGGCCCTAGAGAGAAATTTTCTCTTTTCTCTAACTACAAGGAAAGAGAGGAGGCAAATATAATAGGGCTAAAATTCAATTTGAGATAAAGAAATATGAAGATAAAAATTAAGCCTTTAAAATCTCCTGGCAAGAATTCTAAGATTGTACATGACGATAAAAAACTAGAAAAAAAAATGAACGTCACAACTAACTACACCAAAAGATTAAGATTAGAAGATTATCATCAGGAATTCAAAACACATTTCATCGTACCCAAAACAAAGGCATTCTAGGATACGGAGAACACTTGTTCCTAGAATCTACTCTCTGTGAGGGTGAGACGTGGTGGAAGGGTGCCACCTACAGGCCAGGTTTCAACACACTGCAGAAGTCAACCAGCTTCCAGGATTCCTAGTATTCCAAAAGTTACCGCTTAGCCACATCCTCACCAGGAGGCTATGGGTGGCCCAACTGCACCAATTTCATTAACAAATCACAATCAGTGATTTGTTAAAAAAGGCAGTATAATTGGGCTATAGGCACTGTTCATTTTCATGGTGGTTTTGGAAAAATAGTTAACCAGGCCACCATCCCCTTATGCACATTTTAAGAATGATTTTGCCATATAATCTTCCCTCTGTTTAGTGCTCACTTCACCCAAGAGTTGTTTACAGAGGCACTCTGGTCGTCTCTGGAGAAAACACCAAGCAGATAAGGGACCGCAGGCAAATGTCCTTTCACTTGTCTGAACCACATTTTCTTGGCTAGAAAACCAAAAGACTGGCTCTGATCTGCTCTCTGTGTCCCTGTCTAGGCTTACTATTACACAGCTCCTAAGAGTCATTCTATAACTTCCCAGGGAATGAGCAACACCGGATCAATATTTAAGCAACAAAGGAAAGAAAATACCTCTCGGGTTCTGTCAGTGGGCTCATAGTGGGGCTTAGGCTCTGGAGCGTGATAGCTTGGCTTGCTCCTTTCCTGCTGCGGTGGCTGCTGCTGCTGCGGGTGCGGCCTCCTGTGGTCATGCTGTAGAGACAGGAGATATGCTTGTTCTTGTTGCAACTGCCTCTGGAGCCTCTCTGCCTGCCGGTGCTCCTCCATCTCCCGCCATCGGCACTCCTTGGAGAGGGAGAGGAGAACACTAAATCTATGGGCCACCGCACAACTCGCCTCTTCTCTGGATTCATTCTCAACTTTTCACAAAGACCATGCCTTCCCCCCAACCTTTTTTTAATCACAGAGCAAAATGACTGGGATTTTAAATAGCGTATTACCTGCGGAAAAATATGACAGCTTGTTGCTAACCATAATATCACTGGACAGAGAGAGAATTCAATTAAAAGTTGGTTTTGGTGGTTTCAAAAGTTAGTGTACTAGGCAAAAATCCTATGGCATGTGCTTTGAACTTTCAGCCTTTGGCATTCTAGTTTGTTCACTGAATGCCAAGTTCTGTTCAAACCCTTGCTATCTACCAAAGAGAACGGTTAACTCTTCAACAGGAAATAAGTAAATAGAAGCCACCTCGAAATGTGCCCAAAGCAGCATGACCACAGAGGACATCTCCATTTGAGCCTGTCAGCCCACAACGCTAACCAAAATGGTCTGGTAATCACCACGGCTATGCCTAAAGCTCAGGGGAGGGATAGAGAAATGAGCCCTAATGCTACGGAACAAGACAGATACAGGGCGTTACCAGTAACATGGCCTGCTCCTGGAGCAGCTGCTGCTGAAGGATTTCCAAGTGCCGCTGCTCCTCTTCTAGCTGTCGCCTGATATACTCCTGTCACACAGAAATTACCCAGCAATCAATTTATCCCAAAGGAAAGCATCAGAACCACCTGAATGGAGCACCAAGAACCATTTGCCCCAATGGTCTTCAGTGGTAATTCACTTAGTGATGGATATATTATGAAACATATAGTGAAAGATTGTCCCCAAGATCTTGAAATTGGTCAATGAAGATCTAAAGAGTCTAATAAATGATGATATACACTCTACTGATATACACCAAAGTATCTGATAGTTCTTCTGTAAGAACGCAGCTGTTAAATACAATTGCAGGATTTCAAAGAACCAGGATATTCCTCTTAAGGATGGTAGACCAGAGAAATCAAGTTTAATTAGATAAGAAACCAGAGGGTTCTCATTGCCCTAGAGGGTTCCGATGAATCATTTAAAACAAGCATGGATTGCCAATTTTTAAAACCCCAAACCAAAACCCGTTTTAATATTAAAACAGAACAAACATGATTTGTGTTTTCTCTGATGACACAGAAGGTACCTGGAATGACTATATTCTGAAAGCCATGATGTGTGAACACCAGACTCAGGTGGTTTCTCACAAATGAATAGGCCCAGGCTCTTCAAGAAGAGACTGAGAGTGTGTGTGTGTGTGTGTGTGTGTGTGTGTTTGTGGGGAGGGGGCGGAGAACTTATTTTCAAGGGGAAGAGAATGACAAGCCTCTGGATCAATGAAAACAGGTACATACCCAAAACATGTAAAGAGGAGAAATCCAACCTTGAAGTTGCATGCATATTTAATAGACTAGGAAATCAAGAGACGTTTGGAAATCTCAGACCTTTAGAAAACCCTCAACCTTCCATTTTCTCAGTATCCTCATTTGAGAAATGAGTATCAAGAATATTCTTGGGGCACGTGGATGACTCAGTTGGTTAAACGTCTGACTTCAGCTCAGATCATAATCTCGTGGTTCGGGAGTTCGAGCCCCGCGTCGGACTCTGGGCTAACAGCTCAGAGCCTGGAGCCTGCTTCAGATTCAGTCTCCCTCTCTCTCCCTGCTCCTCCCTCGCACTCTGTCTCTCTCTCTCTCTCAAAATGAAACAAACACTTAAAAAAATTGGGGCGCCTGGGTGGCTCAGTTGGTTAAGCGGCCGACTTCGGCTCAGGTCATGATCCCACGATCCGTGAGTTCGAGCCCCGCGTCGGGCTCTGTGCTGACAGCCCAGAGCCTGGAGCCTGTTTCAGATTCTGTGTCTCCCTCTCTCTGACCCTCCCCCGTTCATGCTCTGTCTCTCTCTGTCTCAAAAATAAATAAACGTTAAAAAAAATTTTTTTTAATAAAAAAAAAAAACATTCTCTTGCAACTCTCAAGATTTTTTGTAAGGCTCAAATAGGACACAGATATTAAACAACTCTGAAATACAAACAAAAGAAGTTTCCTTCCTTTTCAAGAAGGAAAAAAGCTAACTGTTCCAGAAAGGGAGTAGACTAAGAGATCTAAGAAGAGAAGTTTTATTCTGAAATTCAGATTACGTCTTTGCAGTGTCTAATGCTGACCATCCACTCGTACCATGGCACACATTTTAAAATAAAAATCGCTATACATCTGAGCTGGACAGAAGTTTTAGTTAACCAATAATTCTGGTTTAGAGAATGCAGGATAACACAAATCATGACATATACATTTCCTCAGAAACCTTTATCTTATAAAATAAACTACCCAAAAAAGCCAATCTGGGGAAAGTGTATCTAGAAGGGCATTTGCAAAGACACTCTGATTCTAACCTGGGCTCCAAGTCCCATTCCTCCTAGCCTAACCTTCCACGGCACATGCTATGCCAAGCACTGACCTAGCATGACATGTGGCCTTCCCCTGTAACAGCTGAGAAAGGAATCTGAGTTCCAACTCACCTCTTCTTTGAACTAGACTGAAATGAACCATAACTTGAAAGACCAAATTAGTACAGTCGTTTTGTCTTTTTGCCTTCAAAACACAAGGACAACCAGGAAAGTCACGTCTATCCAAACCACAAATGTCCTAACATACAATGAGCATGCAGAATACAATCATACATGTATACAAACATGCAGAAGTGCAGTTTCTTACAGCACTGTTAACACGAAAGATTTTGCAACAGAATAAGGAAAGCAGAATAAAACTACTTTGATACCTATCTATTTTCAAGAAGAGGTAAAGGATACTTGCTATACACTGCTAGGAATTTACCCAAGGGATACAGGAGTGCTGATGCATAGGGGCACTTGTATCCCAATGTTTATAGCAGCACTTTCAACAATAGCCAAATTATGGAAAGAGCCTAAATGTCCATCAACTGATGAATGGATAAAGAAGATATGGTTTATATGTACAATGGAATACTACCTGGCAATGAGAAAGAATGAAATCTGGCCATTTGTAGCAATGTGGATGGAACTGGAGGGTATTATGCTAAGTGAAATAAGTCAGGCAGAGAAAGACAGATACCATATGTTTTCACTTATATGTGGATCCTGAGAAACTTAAGAGAAGACGTGGGGGAGGGCAAGGGGGAAAAAAAGTTATAGAGAGGGAGGGAGGCAAACCACAAGAGACTCTGAAATGCTGAGAACAAACTGATGGTTGATGGGGGGTGGGGGAGAGGGGAAAGTGGGTGATGGGCATTGAGGAGGGCACCGGCTGGGATGAGCACTGGATGTTGTATGGAAACCAATTTGACAATAAATTATATTTAACATAAAAAAAGAATACTTGCTATACATGAACATTAATGACTGTCACTAGCACACTAAAGATGAAGTATTACTGTCACATACTCCTCTCACGATCACATTGTGAGAATTACCCCTAGGAGACTTAACTTTCAAAAGCTTAATTACTTTTACTCCTCTTTGCAATCCCTAAGTATAAATCAGAATGTGGGGGAAAACAAAACAAACAAACCCAAAACACACCAGTGCTGACTGGCCAATAATGTCAATAGTAACAGAAATATCCTTAAATTCTCAGGAAGAAATAGTACATGTGCAGAGAACCTGAAGTATATGATCAGTTTCAAGGATAGTAGCTGAATACTCAACTGTGGAAGTTAATACCATAGTTGATAAGTATTTTAAGTACGAATTTCAAGTATTATTTAAATTGGTCTCCGTTCATATCTTTCCTCCTTTACCCAAAGCTCATAACAAAGAGCGATCAATTCAAAGATGTGAGAGGTGAAGAGGTTCTGAGGGGCTCACACTGACAGCACAGACACAAAAGCACAGTCAATTCAGGGAACAGAGATTTCTAAAGACAACTATAGCTGGCATCAATAAAATGCTCTAAGTATTACCAAAATATCATCTTTTTTGGCTAAACAAAACCACGATGTTATTAGTTTTTCTAATGCTACATAGGTATATACTGAGTTATATACAAATATGTTTATTATGATATTCAGCCACTGGATAATTCAAACATTCCTTGTGGTTGGTTTTTCAGTTCATTAAAGAAAAGGCTAATCATCATCCAGATATTTGAGGTTCAAAGCATTTAAGCCAAGCCCAAAAAGAAATATTCAGAAATCTTTTGGGCATCACACTATTTGGAGACCACTCAACTGACTTCAAGAGGTTTCTAAATGTAAAAATTTATCCATCATTTTTAATTTCAATTTATTAATTCAATTTATTGCTGTGCTTCCAATTGTGCTTCGGCATTTTCAAACCTCTGAAGTCCTGAATATGTGTGTGTGTGTTCGTGTGTGTGTGTGTGTGTGTGTGTGTGTACATACGTGCGTGCACACGTGTCTGTACTTTGAGTCCCAAATCCCCCAACTCTACAAAGCAACCTCACATATGACCTCACGTATGCATGGTCAGAACATTCTTTTGTGAACTAACCTGTTCTCTTTCAACTCTCCTCTTTTCTTCCTCTGCCCGTCTCCTCTCTTCTTCTTCTTTACGTCTTCTTTCCAGTTCCTCCAGACGCCTCTTCTCTTCTTGTTCTCTCCTTCGCTGTTCACGTTCTTGCTGCCTTCTAGCTTCACGTTCTCTCCTTTGTTGCTGCGCAAGTAAAGATATGTAATCAGCAGGTATCTTCTAACTACTGGTCTCATGACACTTTGCTGACCATTTACAGGTAGGTGCTGATGAGGGGAAGTTCACAGACCCCATCTCGACTGGCCAGTTATTTCCACACTGCTCCTCCACCCCACATGTACCAGCTTCCTCATAAATATTGGTCAAAGGTGGGGTGCTTCTGTGAATCCTTACACAGTTTGGTTTTGTTTGATATCAATTCCCCATTCTTCACTATACTACGCAACTAAAGGACAGGGAATTCTTTATCCATGCACATCACTAACAGAATTATCCAGGGCCCTTAAATCAGAAGAAAAAGACAGAAGACAAAGGAATAAAGGAGAATGGAAATAAAGCAAAGAAAGGAAAGAAATAGTTAAAAAGAGGAAAAAGAAATTGACAACAATAAGAATTACCAGTATTATTCATAATAATGAATTTAAGAAACTGCCACAGCACACATGCATACTATATGTCCTGCACTGTGCTCAGTGTTTGATATTCTTTATTTCCTTTATCTAATAAAATTTTCAAAACAAACCTGGAAATAAGTATTTCAATCCTACTTTACAGATGAGCAAACAGGTTCAGAAGAGTCACGTGATTTGCACAGTGTCACCCAGCTAGCAAGTCCCAAACCAGAAGGGCCATTCTGCCTCTAATGCCTGTAGTATTAACCATGTGCATCCTACTAGCAGGTAGGTAGTAACAACCGTTACTCTAACAACCGTTCCTAATCCAGGCTGTTCTATATAACCCCTAAGTATAGAGTGATGGGACACAATGGGCACCTGTCTGGCTGCTTTTCTCATCCAGCCCCAGACATCTGTTAATAAGGCACTTCTACAGTGTAAAGTATAGAATTAACCAATTCTTCCCACAAATATGAAAAATGCTAGCCTCTAGACTAGGGCCATCTAATAAAACACTCCAGGATGATGAAAATGTTCTGTCTCAGTACTATTCAATAGAGTAGCTACTAGCCACATGTTGCTACTGAGTACCTAAAATATGACTAGTACGATCGAGGAACTTCCTTTTCAATTTTACTTCAATGAAGTTAACTTAAGTTTAAACAGCCATATATGGCTAGTGGCTACTGTACTGGACAGCACAGGTCTAAAGAATACACACCCATCGAATTTCTCAAGACACAGGAAGCTGACAGTATTACCACAAACTTCAATGTGGCACTAAGATTATTAAATAAGAAAGTTTGGGATAAAGTTATTGGGGATATTAGACATAAATATTTGTAATAGGCATAAAAGTAGGTATTATAGTCTGAGTATTAATTTCTCCCCCCCCCCAACACACACACACAAGCATTCATTCTGAAGGTAGACACTTAAAAAAATGATTTCCTAAGAAATATAAAGAAATGTCTTACATGTGGAACCCTTGCACAGAGAGATTTCTTGGTACCTGGTCTCTCTCAGCTGAGTGTTACATGACCATTACTCTCAATACAGTTCTGAGTTAGCTTCTGGCCCCATCTCCTCTCTCATTCCATATATTGCATGGTTTAGTTATTTTTCTTTAAAAATTTTTTTATATGTTTATTTATCTTTGAGAGAGACAGAAACAGAATGCGAGTGGGTTAGGGGCAGAGAGAGGGAGACACAGAATCTGAAGGAGGGTCCAAGCTCCGAGCTGTCAGCACGGAGACTGTGAGATCATGACCCAAGTTGAAGTTGGACCTCAACCGACTGAGACACCCATGTGCCCCTCATGCTTTATTTTTTTCCCAGCAATGTCTGCTCTTAGAATTCAACACACAAAACACACAGTTTCCCATGGGTGTGGGTAGGGTCGTAGAAATAAAAGAGTTCCTGTCCTGGTGTTTAGAAACTACAACTTTAATGGCCAAGGCATCTTTATTAAATTGAAACATGTACACTGTCCCCATACAATGTACTTGCTGCCTGTCATTTGCTAGCTTAATGCCCATATAGGCACATGTGCCATGGTGTGGGGCTTGCATTCAGGGCACCTGGCCCTGAGCACTGTGCTGCACCTTGGGAGGAAAGAGGCCTTTCTTTTTAAAAACTAGCTACCGAGGGGCGCCTGGGTGGCTCAGTTGGTTAGGCGACTGACTTCGGCTCAGGTGATGATCTCACAGTTCGTGAGTTCGAGCCCTGCATTGGGCTCTGTGCTAACAGCTCAGAGCCTGGAGCCTACTTCAGATTCTATGTCTCCCTCTCTCTCTACCCCTCCTCCTCACACTCTGTATCTCTCTGTCTCTCAATAATAAATGAACATTAAAAAAAAATTTTTTTTTTTAACTAGCTACTGATAAATAAAACCCACAAAACCACCTCACCCTGCTCCAGGACTTCACCAGCAATATAACACAGACACTTGAGGAAAGAAATCTGAGAATCTCATCCAATTTTTGCTTTTTCCATTCAGGAACAAAAAGAAGAGAGTGGCTTTTACCAGTACGTTACTTATAACAAATATAAGCTCAGAATACAACCATTTCTCTAACACTGGTAATAAAAATCCTCATATTTTGCCAATTGGGAAACAAGTTTCTTTGCTTTAAACAGAAATTCTTTAATTCTTTCAGATATTCCTGACTAGCCATGTCTTCCAAAGGAAAGCATCTTCTGAGCTTCTGTATTGAATATAAAGACATTCAAAATAAAACAAAAAGCCTTCTAATAAACCTAAAACATAAAGAATCTCATTCGATCAGTTTTAAAGCTTAAAACAGTTGTGAGTATTTTCCTCTAAGAGGTGAACATGGAAGCTCTGTGGAAGTTTCTGTCTTGAGGAGTGAGAGTGGTTTTGTGTACTCTACTATTTTTACAGACTCAGCACTGCTCAGTTCTGAGAACAACCATGGGCAAGGCTGGCAACTATCAGGACACTTTCAGGTTTTATAAAAGAGAAATGACTTGCTAGAATACATTGGGTTTAGCAAACACCTGGCAGGCAAGGTAAGAAGGGCCTCACCTCTGGATGAAAATAAGAACCCACAATCACAACAAAGGAAGAGAGAAAGCTACCTGACAAGATATGTAAACAATTTCCCTCCAAATCTGTCAGACAAAAGGAAAACAGAAAAACAAAGAAAAGGGAAACAAAATCAAAGGCAAGCAGTATCTACTGCCCTTAAAATTGCCCCTTAGCTTCAGAGAATTTAGGCTCCAAGTATATCGGATTAATATGAACAGGTCAGAAGAGGCAAAGAACCTTATGCAATGAATTTTACAACTTTTAGATAACAAAAGTAGCCAAAATGGGCTAGAGGGGTCCTTTGAAAAATTTTAGTACACACCATGGAATCCTAGAAAGACAAGTGAAAGGACTCAAGGGACAGAGGTTGTGGTCCTGATTCTGCTCAGCTTCCCTGTTACAAGCCACTTCCCCTCTATGAGCCCCAGGTTCCTGACTTGTCAGAACAGAGTTATGTGTGGTGGGGGTGCGAAGGAGGCAGTGTGCATCAGAAATCATCATGGTGTGGAGTTTACAATGGTTATTATTTTGAAGAAGTCAATAGTTGGTGTCTACAATGAGAAAAAGTGTTTAAAAAGTCTTATAGGCAATGAACTCTAAGAGAATCATTCCTCTGCAAAAGATCTGCCCCCCACACCATCCTGTGGAGGGCGCCCTGATGCACTGAAATTAAGAGAGGGGAGAAGTGAAGAACTAGCATGGTAGGTGTCTACATCAGCAGTCTCTGGAAGTGAACAAGACCATCGAGTGAAGTCTAGGAAAAAAAACACTCAACTCTTATTTACTTGTATTTGTAGCTCACCCTTTTTAAGATAGCTATTTCTGCATGTTTTATAATATACATACTCAGTGCAAAGGTATGTTAAGTAGACATATGTGTCAGATATACGCCTTCAGTTTCTCTTACCCTCCATGCCACTGCACTATGCTAAGCAATGCCACATGACCACAGAGATGCAGACCCACAACAGCCGTAGAGATGATGTGCTTACTGCCATTTCCTTATACACCATGCAAACTACTAAAAATTCCTTAATTTTTACATATGATGTTGAAGGTCCCATTTAGACTTATAGTATCACAGTAACAGAAAGAAAAGCAATAGCCTGCACTTGTTTCTATCTTATACTAAACAACAACAACAACAACAACAACAAAAACTTTAATGAAAGCAAAGCCATCCCCATCTCTGCTGACGCCTCAGCTATCATCAGCAAGGACTCCTTCAGGAAAGAGTCAGGAGGGGACACAACTCCAAGGAGAGCCCTGGAGGTTGCCATGCTGAGGTCTGGGAGAAACGACCAACCAGCAGCCTGCTACTAAGCCGCCACACAGCTGGCAGCCAGATGCGGTCTAGCATCCAACTCAAACCAGCCTCCAGATGCAAGCTCCAGAGAAGAAAAGCGGAAGTTGCGGAGGAAAAGCGGAAGTTGCGGAGGAAAAGCAGAGAGGGAGCGAACCAGGGTCAGAGCTGACTTTCCACATGCTAGGCCTCTCACCTGGAGCTGCTGCCTGCCCCAGTGCACCAAGTGCAGGTGTGATCTCAGGCCACCCACTCCCCAGACCCACTTCTCATCTCCCCTCTCCTGAGCTGTTGTCACCTTGACTTCAGGAAATGGCAGGACCTCGGTGCACGTCCTCTGGTCACATGGGCTCTAAAGTGGAAGCACTCATTCTCCTTCAAGGGAGTAAGCCTCCAAGTGGTAAGACATGTACAATCCATTTTCTTGGTTGTTTCCAACTACACTGAGGGCAGGGCTCCTAGCCCATTAGAAAATCTTGACTACTTTCATGTAACTAAATGCTACTACTAAGAGGCAACTTTTAAGTGATTTTACAAGGAGCTTTTTCCACATTATTTACATTTAAAAACATTTTTATTTTTTTAATTTAAATTTTAACATTAGGTGCAACACTGGTTTCAGAAGTAGAAGTCAGTGATTCATCACTTACATATAACACTCAGTGCTCATCACAAGTGCCCTCCTTGATACCAATCACCCATCTAACCCATCCCCACCCATCTCCCTCCATTTGTTCTCCGTCATTAAAGAGTCTCTTGTGGTTTGTTTCCCTTCTTTTCTTTCTCCCACTTCCCATATGTACATTTAAAAAGTTTAAATTAAAGTACTAAGTACTTTAAAAAGTCAAAATGAATTATAAGGTGTATGTCAAAAATAAGGTGCCCCATTTCTCCTCACCCCCAATTCGTGATTCCCAAGGTAGAATCACCTCCAATGCCTTTTGTTTTTCTCACAGTATTTGTCTCCTGGTTTTTAAATAACACTTTCATAAGAGCTATTTTTAAGAAAATTTCCACTTTAGACACCATCTATTGATTTCTCCCCCAAAGAATATCCATCCACAGCACCATTCCATGTTCCCAGTCTAGTCATGTGACAATTTCTGATTAAATGAAAACCACATTCAAGGCAAAATTTAGTGTTTGGAGGAGCTATTAATTGCCTTATTTTTGTTGTTGTGGTCTCTTTCACTGGTTTTCTATGGGTCTATCACAAAATCATCTGTAAAGTCTCTTGCACCACCACAGACCTCCTTCCAATATGGTCAAGTCAATCAGGCATTCTTTCTTCCTAGAGATTTAACCTCTCACACCCCTTTCTTCCCCTACACCAACCAAGACTGCTTGCTCTCCAGGCAGCCTATGCTTGGCCACCAACTTCCTAGGAATTCTTTTGAACTCTCTCCTGTACAGGATCCTGTTTCCTGTAGCCCTTGCCACTTTCGTCCTCATTTGCTGGAACACATTCTCCAGTAGCTTCCTGAGAAGTGAAAACAAGGCAAAAGGCTTTAGGGACTTCGCAGGCCACAGAACCTTTACTCTCACAAGGTACATATAATGTTGACTCAGGCTAGTAATTTTCCCTCAGATTTCTGCAAGTACAGCTATGTCATTTTCTAGTTTCTGATGGTGCTCCTGGAAAATCTCAGACCATTCAGATTCCTGATACTTAGTACAAGACCCATGCACACCCCAACCCTCTACCTACTCCACCCACCATGGCTTTTAGGATGTTCTTTTCATCCCAGACATTGTGAACTGTCAAGACGACATATGTACCTTTGTATGGGTCTTTTTTCATTCATTGTGCAGGAGACTCAGTACATCTTTCAGTCAGTACAGAAATTCGTATTTCTTAGCTCTGGAAACTTTCCTTGAATTAGTTCTGTAGTTCTCCCTACGGTAATTATTTCCTACACCATCTAATTAAATGGTTGTTAAACCCCCTGAATTGATTTGGTTTTTCTTCTGTTCATCATAAACTTAACCCCCCCGCCCCCCACAACATTCTGGGAGTTTTAATTTATAAAAACTTTTCAGAGGCGCCTGGGTGGTTCGGTCAGTTAAGGGTCTGACTCTTGATTTTGGCTCAGGTCACAATCTCACAGTTTTTGAGTTTGAGCCCCGCACTGGGGTCTGCATTGACAGTGCAGAGCCTGCTTGGGATTTTCTGCCTCCCTCCCCCATCTCTCTCAAAATTAAATAATTAAAAGTTTTTAAAAAATTTAAAAGCTTCAAAAATTCTTAGTTTCTGAACATCGTTTCATGAATATTATTTGTTCTTCTCATTCGAGGGATATTAAGATCCTACACATGTGCATGTGTCTGTGTGTGCAATAGTTTCTGTTCCCTACACTATTTCCTTCAAGATTCTTTTTCTACTTGTCTTTCATGTTAAAGGTTCTTCTCAGTGCCCACAATCTTGGCTGTCCATTCACATTTAAGACAGTAAAAAGGAAATTATAAGGGCTATGGAGAGTGGTTGGTAACTATTAAGCTTCACAGTAAGATGATGGGAAGCAGCATGGGCATTTCACTGGCGCTTTTTGTCCCTTGGGCTAGTCAGTATCTCCAGAGAGGAATCTCTGCAGTATTCTCAGAATCCTCCCCATCTCCTGCCTGGGTTGAGCAGAAGGTGTAGGAAAAGAAGATGGCATCTGTAGTAAGTGTGGCCGCCAACACTGTGGGAGCTGAGGTGAGTGTGCATGCAGTCATACTGGTGAATACTTAGACTTCCAATTAATGCCCTTGTTTTCACTCTCTCTCTCTCTCTCTCCACATACTCAGTTGTGCCTGAATTCTTCATATACTGAGGCTCTGTTGTTCACTTTTTCTAGGAAGTCTATATCTGTTCCCACAGGGGAGAAGGAACAGAGTAGCCTGGCTGCCTGGGGTGGGAGAATCTAACTCTCCATATCTACATGCTGTTAGCCCCACCTGTTGCCTCTCATTTTTGACTCTTCCAGAATTTGCAGTACTAGTCTTCTTACAATCTTTACTCTCCCATGTACTATCTAACTTCCACAATTTGGTTTCCTTTCTTGTTCTCGTTGTCCTTGTTTATACCATTTTTCTCAGTCACTTCACTGGGATTTCTCAACGAAAGTGAGGTAAGCATTGGGGTGCCTGAGTGGCTCAGCTGGTTAAGCATCCGTCTCTAGATTTCGGCTCAGGTCAAGTTCTCACGGTTTGTGAGTTCGAGCTTCACATCAGGCTCTGTGCTGATAATGCAGAGCCTACTTGGGATTCTCTCTCTCCCCCTCTCTTTATGCCCCTCCCCTGCTTGCACTCCCCCTCTCTCAAAATAAATAAATATTAAAAAAAATTTTAAGTGAGGTAATAAGCATCATGTTATTTTTCCTCAACTGTTTTCCTAAATCAATGTAACGGTTATTATGTAATTATTTGCCATAATTAAAAAAAAATTTAAGTTTTATTCAAAATGCACATCACAAAATAAGAGTAAGCAAATATCTTACAAACACGAATAGGCTACGACTGATGTTCTCAACTGTCAAATGAAAGCCTCCGAAAAGCTTTTTCTTGTTTCCTATGAAAGAAACTCTTGGTTGCTAAATCAACACACACACACACACACACACACACACACACACACACACACACAAAAGACCATAAGCTCCTTGAGAGCAGGAATCCTGTTTCACTTATCTTTTCTGCTCTGTAGTAAATATCACAATAAATACTTTTTTGGGTTGAATCCAACCCTCACACCGAACACACGGCATCCAAGAGAAAAACTGCTGTGATTTTATCTCCAACATTTAGAGTTTAGAGTAATAAAGGACTAAAGAATCCATTCATATCTCTAGGTCCCAACAAGATCCAATCAAATCATAACGCCATCTTTTCAAGATCACTTGGAAAGTACATAAAAGCTTAAACAAGAATTGTTACATTTGGTTATTGCCTCGTACTTTACACAACACACCTTTTATGCCTCAGAATAGTCTACAAAATCCTTTAAAGTTCTCTAAGGTCTCTCTGGAACTCAAATTAGAGATCCCAAACCCAGAAGTCCATTTAAGAACAGGCAGGGGCGCCTGGGTGGCGCAGTCGGTTAAGCGTCCGACTTCAGCCAGGTCACGATCTCGCGGTCCGGTCCGTGAGTTCGAGCCCCGCGTCAGGCTCTGGGCTGATGGCTCGGAGCCTGGAGCCTGTTTCCGATTCTGTGTCTCCCTCTCCCTCTGCCCCTCCCCCGTTCATGCTCTGTCTCTCTCTGTCCCAAAAATAAAAATAAAAAACGTTGAAAAAAAAAAATTAAAAAAAAAAAAAAAATAACAGGCATAAATTTCAAGAACAAATCCCTTCTTTCCAGAGATGCATGTAGGACTACAAATGATTGATTCATGCATTTGAGAAATATTAATAAGCACCATGGTGAGTATACAAAGATAAACTAGACAGAGCCCTCTCCTCCAAGTCTTGTACGTAACATAAGTCACATGCTTTTTAAAAATCAACAAGACAATGTGGAAAGTGCTGTATTTCCTAGGACTGGCCCACTAAGCAAGTCCTAGTATGAAAACCAGCTGGCTGACAAGACTGATGTCTAAGGCAAAAAACAATGCAATTACTGATTTCTTCTTCCACATTATGCTCTAACATTTGAAACTGTAAATTGGACTAAGAGCAAGAATTTAAACTATGAACCATAAAAACCACTATACTCAGAAGAGGCTCTTAATTTAAGGGAGGGGAGACAATTAAAACTAAAAGAAATCCCTTAGTAAATATACCTTAATAGATGATTAATGTGAAAAACTGGCCTCTTGCAAAAGAACCTCAAAAGAAAACAGCCCAAAATAAAACATATGCCATCAACCATCAATTAAGTAACATCAATTCATACTGGATTAACCTTATGCCTGTGATTTCAAATAACAAAACCTACGAAACTCTAATGAACATGCCTTTTCAGGCTTACCCCACTAAGAATGAAAAACATGACATAATCCTTTGAAGCATTTGCAAATTGATGTCATCATTATTTTCTTAAATCACTCTTTGAAAACAAAATCAAAGAAACTAAAAAACTGCATGATGCTATAAAGTGATTTCTACATCTCTCAAATTATAAAGAGAATTCCTTATTATTTAAATTTTCCCAAGCATGCCCAAGTAAATATGTACTTTTCCAGCTATGCTTTAATTAGGCTCCCTTTCTAGTTTGGTACTTAAAAGTAATGCTTTCATCTCACAATTCTAAAAACTTTTCTAAATAGATCACGTTGATAATGGTGAGGTCCATTTAAACACACTTCACTGGACTTACTGTTGTAGAAACTAACGGACTTTAATAAACCAGTCTGGTTTTCACATTCAGCCATTTCCAAGCACTTCCGGGGTCATGTTACTCCACAAACATACCACCACCAATCCTTGAGGTTTTTTTTCCTGCCAGTTCTGATGAGGCCTTAGTAGAAAAATTATTTGCTTCTCCCCAAAGACAACTCTTCCCCATCTTTAGGCAACAAGTAACATTTGGTGAATTAAGCTAACTCTTACAAAATTTAACTGTAAATATAACCAGATGCTAGACTAGGATGTCAAAAGAACATGTGAGAACTTATAAGGAGGCTGAAAGACAAGACAGCTACCCTCTGCAAAAAAAAATGGAGCTGCTGACAGAGAAGGCAGGGCGTGGGCTACAGGGGCACCTGCACACCCAGATGCATGTATGTAAAAAAAGGTAGCCCTGTGCTAATATGTACTTGTGATGGGAGACAATCATGATCTGCCAAACAAAGGCCTTCATGTAAGCAAAGTGGGGTGAGGAAATGGTTCCTATTCCTTTAAGATATGTGAAGATCCGGTTGGGGTAAAGGAGTCCACCATGCCTTCCTTCCAAGATCTCGCAGCCAACAAATACATGGGGCAGTTTATTAACTTTTTTTCTTAGAAACGTTTACATTTTTCTAGTGTTATAATTCAGCTTCAGTACTGATCTCACTTCACACAGAAAAACTGTTTTTCTCTTGCTTTCCTTTATCTTTAATTTCTTCCACTTTCACCCACCCCTCTAAGATTTTAGTCACTTTGAAATTTGTAGAAATGACAGGAATGAATATAACCATGTGTCCTCTTGGTGGAAGAAAAAGCAAAGAGACCGCTGGGGCTTACACAAACATTTACCCCCAACTCAAGGCAGCCCAAATCACCAAGTGACAGCTACACCTCCAGGGCCTAAAAAGTCTACAGAGCATAGGCACTGCGGTCATCTTCCCAAAGGGGAAGACTGGAGAGACAGGAAATTGGTTTGTTGTCTTTTTCTTTTTTCTAAAGGAAAGGATAAATTCTAACCTTAACTGAGAAGTTTGATTGTGACTCTTCCATACTAAATCAATTATGCGTATTAAAAAAACAAAAAAAAACAAAACGAGAATGTGCTGATGGCACCAAAGTCCTGCTAAAAAACAAATCTTCCCTAAGAAATTTCCTTTTTCTGAAGTTTACTAAAGTAGCACACCAAACACAGACAAATGTATCTTGCTTTTACCAATAATCAGGTAAGTTTTCTTGAGGTCGAAATGAAGAAGTATCCACTAGCAAACGGAAACTTAGTGAAATATGTAACAGGTTCAAAAAACATCTGAAGTACACCAACTAACATGGCAATCTTAACTTAGACTGCTGATCAGATGTTCTCTTCATATTTGTATTAAAATTAGATGAAGAATGAGAAAACATGCTAATCAAATATGTGGATGTGGTGGGAGTAGGAAGACATAGTTAATAGGTATCAAATCCAGACTCAATGCAAAGAGAGCACAAACCATTAGGATAAGACAACAATACAATCAAATATTCATTTGTGCTCAAAGAAAAAAAAAAAGAAAAGAAAGAATGGAAGAAAAAGCTGGCCTGTGAACAATTTTTATGGGGAAAAAAAATGAGCTAGAGGCAACAATTCTATTTGAGCCAGAGGTGTGATGATGCATCTAAATATGAAAAGTAAACGGTAATATTAAAATTTTTGAGGCTGGGTCATTACCACACGGGGTCTTGAATATGGATGAAATACTTATAGTAAGCGGAGAAAACCTTGAGTGGATCCTGATGAGAAAGACTAAGGAGCAAAGTCAAACACTAGAGGAGCTGTGAGGTCCAGAAAAGGAGTGGACGAAGCTGCCAGTACAAACTTGGCTGCCTGAGCTCAGCATTCTCCCCTTTTTAGCCTGGGACCATCCAAAAGCAACAAGGAAAATGGAAAACAGAAACAGAAACCTCACTGTCAGCAAAACTGAGAGACAAGACTCAAAAATATCTGCAAGGGCTTCTAAGATCTCCAGTTCATGCAGAAGCCAAGGAGGAGGAAGCAGAGGAAAACAAAGGAGAGAGATCCTATCAGCACATTACAAGGAGCAAAGGAAGAGTGGAGTATATACACATACAGATTTCTTAAAGATGAAGAACTTACGCAGGGCAAAAGCACTAACCTGCAAAGAGAGCTCAGAAATAGAAATGGTGGTGTGACAGGAGTCCTTAGCACCAATAAGCCTGATCTTATGGCAGTTGCATAGAAAGGAAAACCTATACTCAGTTTCCCTACAACCTCGACTCTTGGGCCATTTCTTTTTGCCAGTCATTGCCAGATATTTGTCATCTCCTTTCAGTTTTAACTGTCATTTATCTTATGACTGAGGCTAACCATCTTTACCTACTTTGTTAATAACAAAAGGAATCCCTATTCCCCACACAGTTCTGATTGAAGGTTTAATGCCAATAAAGGGCTACAAATCATTTATGGGCTCAAATATTCCCAAATTACCTTCTGGGACCTAGAGTATAGACAATGCTTAGTTACCCTGGGCTAGAAAAAAGGAGCTAGATTATCAAGAATCCAAATCAGTGGATTCTATTCATGCAAATGTGCCCTGTTTCATACCTAGCTCCATCTTTTCTGATTAAGAGGTGCCAAGAGGTGACTGTGAGTTTGAACTTTTACTAAGAAGCTGAAATTAAATGGCTAATTAAAGCAAGTAAAGTGCAAAGTTCTCACTTAGCAGACATCCTTAATCCTCAAGTCTTTATTTTAACTAATAAAACAAAATGGCTGTAAAACTTTAGTGTCTCTCCTCTAGCCAGTGCTGGTCTTCACTTTGTAATCCTCACTCCCTACTGGGCACAGAGGCTGGATAACGAACACTTGTCTCACTACCACTTGGCCCGAAAGCAATTTCTGTAGCAAATTCTGTGTTACAGATGGGCTGGAGCTGAAGTTACAAACCACCAAACTAACCTGTATCATGCCCTCAGGGAAAGTAGAGCCCAGGATTTAAATGGACAGTGGAGAATGTCGCATAAAGACACAATTGGAAATTGAGCCTCAAAACTCAAGCATTCTCATATACGAAGTCCATGGTCAACAGGCAACCTTGAAAAACTCTGGACTACTCTGGGTTTCTGTTATATTCAAAGAACATGGAGAAAGTCTTAAAAATACTACAAAAGAGTTTGCAAAGAAGCCACAAAAAGAGTTACACAAACAGCAATATTGTCCCTCCTACAGAGGAAGGTTATGTCCTATGTTTTTTTCTGCAAGCCCAGGCTGAACATTTCCATTCTCCTTAGCTAGACAGACACTGGTTTTCTAACTCAGGTAAAAGTATAAGTTTTGCAGAATTCAGACTATAAAACACACAAAACAAAGATTCCCCCCAACCCAAATACACTCCTAACTAACTTGTGTAATATGTGCTGTTATCTAAATTAAATTCCACTGTTTAGTATCAATACAGGGCTTTTTTGTTGTTTTGGGTTCTTTTTCTGCCATAAGAAACGTGAAGCGATAAGGTGTATGCATTAAGTGGAGACTACTATGAATGAGAAACTGGGAGTTGTACTATTATGAATGAGAAACTTGGAGCTGTGAGACATATTATGAAAGGTAGTTAGGAAAATAAAATCAAAAGTTTCTTTGAGCCCCAAGTGAAAGAGAAATAACACTTCTATGAATTACAAACGAACAAGTTGTGGGTAACCACATCACCAGTGGTGCTTAGTATTAATGAATTAAATGAGCAGCAGGTAGTACAAAATGTATTTCCCTATCACAGGATATAATTAATCTCACTAGATAACAATTAGATTACAGAACAGCATTTGTATTATACCCAATGTAATTCTTTTTTTCATCCCTTATTATAGTGTGTGCCTAAAGTTAAGGCATTTATAAAAAACTAAAGTTAAGGTGTCTGTACCAAAAAAAATGTTTTTCCTGTGAAAAAGTCTGAAGTTTCAGAAAAATATGTACACATGAACTTAGATCCAGAGGCCAAGAGAAGAAACTAAGTCAGGTCAAGCTTGAGCTGGCCAACTTAAACCACAAACAGAAACAGCCTTTCCAGAACTGGTATGATGCGGTCTCTGGGACCCTGCTGCTCTGCATCTAGCACAATGGTGGGGCAGGTCCTTCAGTTTTTACAAGCAAGGAAAACATTTCAAAGACCTCAAGGAATGTGAAGACCTGACAGTCCAAAACCATAGACAGAAGCCTTCCTTCTGAAGTTACCTGACTAGCTAAGCCAGGGGAAAGGTATCACATCAGGAGGCTACAGAAAACATTCCTTTGAGTGTCTGGCTACCAGTGTGAATAAAGAAAGAGAATACCCACTGGACATTTCCCTCTTCCTACCTCTTCCAGCCTCCGCCTCTGTTCTTTCTGCTGCTCAATCCGTTTCTGCCTCTCTGCCAGCAGCTGCCTTTTATATTCTTCTTGCTCCCGGAGCTGTTGCTCCTGCAGTAGCTGCTGTCTCCGAAGAGCCTCGGAACGTTCCTTGTTCTCCTGTTGCAGTCTCAAGAAATCCCTACGAAGCGTCGACTCACCAGGCACGTTGACAATGGAGCTGTAGGAAAAGGCAGAGCTTTCAGGAGTACTCACAGATCACTCTGCCCTCCGGATGAGACAGCGGCCTCAGCACGCTATTCCATTTCTCATTCATCCTCTTAATGAGTTCCTTCCACCCTGGGACTCAACTAAACATGGGAATAACTGTATCTACAACTCAATAGTATTACATCCTTTATCTGTTTCTGTCCGGGATGTCTGCATGATAAGACATCTCTAACTTCGGATTCTCACATCAACTCAAACTCTATAAAAGGAAAGTTGAAATCCTCTTCTCCCACTTCATTAGTCCCTCTCTGACCACCTTATTTCCCACCAATAAAAGCAACATCACGTTCTGAGTCTACCACAATAGAATGATCAGAGTAATCTTCAGCACTACCCTTCCCTTCTTCTTCTGGTCCACTAAGTCTTGTCACGTATGCCCTCCCACTGCCTATTTCCAGAGTAAGCAGCTGAGCCCAAGTGGGTCCCAAGAATGAGCCACTGGGAGATAAACAACATCATTCCTAGCTGGTCTCCCTGCTGAGAGCCACCACTCTACTTCCAATGCCCAGAAATAACATGGCAAATCAATCTCCTGAAACCACTCTCTCCTTCTATCATACTCCTATCCAAAACAATTATATTTCTCATGAAATCGATTCAAATTACTAGAAAATATTTAGTCTCAGATGGATTAAAAACATTCTCCTATGTATGAAGAAAAGGATATTATGGAGTTTTATCAAAAGATTTTCTCATCTCTTCATGTGCTCTCTTCAAACCCCCACCGCCCACACGTGGGTCCCCACAGGTCTCTCAACACGCCCTTCCAGCCTCCTTTTGTTCAGTAAGTTTTGTGTGGCTAAAGCACAAAGGACTGCCAGGCAAGACCATTATTAAAATTTCAAAATCTCATATTCCTTGAATAGTTACTATAAGGTTCATACTACCAAACCTTCAACCTTCTGCTTCACTGTAACTTGGGAAGCCACAGGTAACCAAAACATAGACTAGTAGATGGGTCAGGACATTATATACACTCGTAGAAAAAATGCAAGACTGGTAACCACACTTGTGGGAAAGCAAAACAAAACAAAACAGAAAACATTTTAGGAAAGACTGCGGTGTTTTTCAATGGAGGCCCTACTGGCCCATGAGCAGGACAGTTCTTTGTGGGTAGGACTATTTAATATGCAGCACAGCATTTACCATCCATGCCTTCTGGAGCAGTAAGTGCCAGCGGCAAGATCCCTTTCCTCAGAACCAAACACAACACTCCACATTTCCAAATAACTGGGGGAGGGGAAACGGTGCAATCTTGGTAAAGCACCACTGAATAAGAGAATCCAGAGGGGGAAAAGTGTTCATAAGAATCTTTTCAAGAATGAAGAAGAATGAAGAGATTAAGGTACTTTCAAAGTACTTTAAGATTTCTTTGAACTACACAGGCATCTTTTGAAATCCTGGCATTAGCATGAAACAACCTCTTCATAAAGCAGGAAGCTGAACAGTGGCTTCATCATTATTACCTTGGCTCTCCTTCCTGCTCAGGCACTTCCTCCTCTTCTTCCTCACTCCCGCTGTACTCATATTCGGTTTCATCTATAAAGGACAAGATAAATAGAACAGTTCACAAATCATGACAAATGGATGTACACACAAACATCTCTAAGAGCACTATGGCAGAAAATAAACGATACGTTCTTTATGAAAATGATAATGTATATGGAGTACCTGGGGAAGGAGGGGGGTGACACCCAATTCCCTGGGCCACCCTTACTCCCCATGAAGAGCAGATTTCACTGTATTCAAGACAGTCCCTTATGGGATACACTGGTGAGGGGGTACAGGGCTGTGAGAGGGGTGCTCAAGCTCTTGACACTCAAGAAAAGTGACTCCAATGCATCAGCAAATTGGCAAAATCCCATTGATGCCAAAAGGCTAAAGAAAGAGATTAACTGCCCAAACCAAGGCAACTAGGAGATGTCATCTGGTTACTGTTGGCACTCAGGGAGCCACTCAGAGTGCAGCAGAGAGAAAGGTCTGCGGGACTGATGAGTGAACTACAGGAAGTACTTGGGGCATTGAGAGACAAAATCCAATGTCCCCACATATTACAAAGGTGAAGCCAGGGAAAAATCGGTGCAAAAACAATACAGCAAGAGGAGGAGAGAGAAGGTGCTCTTTCACCACATCAAGCAAAAATGTCAACATGAGCAACCTGTTTTCACATCAGCAGGTTTTATACTATGCCACCCCAAGTAACAGACCTTGTACTTAAGGTCAGTACCTAAACTTTGAGTGAACAATTTCACTCCAGAGAGCAATCAAAACTAGAAAGGTTGAAGAGATGTGTAAAACAAGTCTATTTGCAAACAAAAACCACATTTCTAACTTTTTTCAGAGACACAGAAGCTGGAAATCAGTATCTCGGTAAGAAAAACAGTTCTGAGAACTTAAAATGGGGTCAGTCTATATTATATATAATTCTAGATACACATATCTACAGATTCATCAATCTATATATACAACATTAGTTCTTTTCACTGAGAAGACTATCAAAACTGTATAATTTTAAAGAACATAAAAATAGGTTAGCTTCCAAAGGAAATTCTAACCTAAGTAATCTTTTAGACTCCTTTAAGTAGTACTCTGTTATGTTTACAATTTGGTACTATGAACTATTAATTATTGACAAGAGGCTGAGGGTATCTGAAAGGTAAATGAATGTAACTTGAAAATAAAGAAATGAAGATAAAGTGCTCCATAATTCCCATCCACAAATGTGCACGAGAGTCCAGGCGGAGTGCTCAGTAAACGCCTTGCACGGAGCAAATGCTCCATGACAGTGAGCTATTATTAAGAAAGTACATACTGGGAAAATGATTCAATATACAAATAACCTCCCTCTCCCACCCCCAAAAAAGCTTTGTTTTCAAATTTCAGTTCACTTATTGTAACTGCATAGCTTAACATACCAAACTTAATTACTTTTATAACTGAATATATCAGAGGACCAAAAGTAGTTGTGAGCATCACTGATAATGTAGCTCTGAAGACTGAAAAGAACATTAAAAAGCTCACTACAGACCTCCAAAGAGGACTGTGACCAAGTCTTTTTACTGCCTTGAACTTGCTCTTCTTAGTTTCTCTTTTGGCCTTGAAATTTGAACGTCAAAAAAATTCACCCAAGATGCCAGTTATCAAATGTTCTGTAAAGTTATGATAAGAATTCATAAAACAGAAAGATCAATGTGAGCTGGAGGCCTCGGTGAAGGCGGAAGACGGTGGAGAAGCCTGGGCTCCATCTTGCTGGACAGCAAGGAGACAGATGGTGCTCCGGACAGGTAGATACAGACCACACAGAGATATAAAACCAAGACACCAGGAACAGAAAGAAACATTAAATAATTAACATGTCGACGTTGTGCTATGGTGACAGAAAAGTAGTGAGGCACACATGTGGCCCAGGCCTGGCCACACCACCTGCACAGAGTAAAGCAGTAAAAAACCCAGAGGGTTCTCAAGTAGGAGAGACATGCAATGAACACACGGATGGTGACGTTCACAGCTGGTGCTCAATAAACCTTGAGTGACTTATTCAGAATGCAAATGCACATAATGAAGTAAAAAGAGCAGCAACAAAGACATGTTCCTGAGGAGGAACAAGAGAAACATCCCTTCATGCTGACCAGCCACAGTGGCGGTTTATCTGGTGTCAGCTTGGTGACATAGCATGCAGCTCCGGTCTACTCCACCTGAGCCGGGCTGGCCCTGAGGCTCATGGCTGACCCACAGAGCAGAGACAAACTATGCCAGCACCGGCCAAGGGAGCACAAACTCCTGGGTGGAAAAGGAGTAACCTATTCTGGTGGGCAAAAACCTCAAATATATATATATTTTTTTAAGATGAAAATAAAAACAGATTAATACCTTTCTCTCCTCTCTTCTTTCTGGTCCGGTCTATGTGGTCCTTAAGCTGGATTCTAACTTGCCTTTCATTTGGCTGATCCCTTATAAAAGGATGTTTCAAAAGCTGCTCGGTGGAGGGCCGCTGCATGTAATTCTTCACCAGGCACCCTTCTATAAAACTAAAAAATTTCTTTGACCTGTAAGAGAAAGTAAAAAAGATCATCCAATTTCTACTGCAAAGAGCAAAGCTCCAAAATATCAGTAAATTATTAGTCTGAAAACATACAAGAGCTTCATAATTCACTGTGAACATTCTGCAAATGCACAGGGAAAGTATGAGGAACCCAGGACCATTGTGGATAAGGAGCATCACTTAAACACGGTTTAAGAATTATACCACACCACCACCAATACACCACAGAGAGCTCCGAAAGCAGTCAGCTTTAAATGAACTAGGTTTAAATGTAATGTTGTTTATTAGTCATTTAATCACAGGGGTTTTTGTGAAAATGAAGGCAGACAGGATAGTAGATGTCTGGAACCTGGAAGACAAGGATGGACACAAAGATAAGGAGCTGGTAAATGACCAAATGCTTTGGCTCTTGAACCTGTTAATACGACATTTCGATCAGTTCTCTATGCTTAATGTACAGAGACAGAAATACATAACAGCTCTGAGGAGGGCAAGGACTCTGTCACAAACATCTACCCTACTAGTTCTACTTTTCCCCTTTCCTCCATGCCTGGCTCATGATGACCCCTATCCATGGCCTTGGCCAAGACACTTACCTATCCTATCTTTTGAGACTAAGATAAGATATGGTCTCCTTAGGTAAGGCTTTCCTTGGCAACACTCCACCCTACATGCCCAAAATTAGAAGGCTTTCCTCTAAGGTTGTTTGCATTTAATAGACTATACACTTCATGTTTATGTTTGTCTCCCTGCTGGGGTACAGGTCAGGAACGGATTTCTACTTTTCAACTTGTCGGCAATGCCCAGCACTGAGCATGGCAGACCACAAGAGGTATGTAATAAATTTTTGTTGAATGAATGAGTTGTTCAGTCTTTCGTTCAGTTCTTTCTAATTACTTCACTACTTTGAAGAATCACTTCTATTGTCTTGTATTTCCATTCAAATTTGCCATTTTTTTCAATTCGACAAATATTTACATTTCAATTTACATTTGTTTATGCTAGGCTCTGTAAGAAATACACATAGGAAATAAAGTGGAGGAAATCTATGGACGCACAATAGCAGGTATGTACTCAACCTTACAGAGGAAGAAAGAACTACTGCTACAGGGGGTTAGCCAGCATAAAAAAGTAGGATAGTTGATATTCTAGAAATGGGAGAGAGAAGCCACCATTCCAGAGTGAAAGGAACAACATGAACAAAGGGAGAAAAGTATTAGGGAGTAATGAATTGTTTTCTGATGCTAGTATAAAAAGTGGAAAAGAACAGAAAAATAGGTCAGAATCAGCTCAGAGAAGGGTCCTCAAAGTCACACAGCAAGGTTGTGACTTTATTCTGTGGTCTTTATTCTTTATTCTGTGTAGTGAGGAACATGGTAGATTCTACACAGTTGTCGTGGAAATTGCTCTAACACAGAGATTCCTAAACTCCAGTGCCCATAAACTCCACTTTGAGAGTTTATTAAAAATACAAATACCTGGGTCACTCCTCAGACCTAACAAACAAGAAACACTTCGAGGTTGGAACCCTAAATTAAGATTCCAAAGGGATTCTCACATTCCATGTCTACAAATTAACATTTGGAAATCAATGATCTACAATATATTCTTTAAAATCAATTGTCGGGGCGCCTGGGTGGCTCAGTCGGTTGAGCGTCCGACTTCGGCTCAGGTCACGATCTCGCGGTCCGTGAGTTCAAGCCCCGCGTCGGGCTCTGGGCTGATGGCTCAGAGCCTGGAGCCTGCTTCTGATTCTGTGTCTCCCTCTATCTCTGACCCTCCCCCGTTCATGCTCTGTGTCTCTCTGTCTCAAAAAAAAAAAAAAAAAAAAATTTAAAATCAATTGTCAAGTTCTGCTAGAAGAGAATTCACTGATCACTTCTCTAAAACCAGCAGGAGAAATTTACACTGGTGGATAGGAAGATAGCAATCAGAAAGGAAAAAAAACACTATGTTTGCAATCATCTCATTCTTTCAGAATACCTGGATAAAATGACAGCAATGATGTAAATGAATGAAAATGCATCTAATCAACTTTAGAGAAAATGTGGTGTAAGAAAGCAGGAAGATTTGTTGCCATCTACAGCTGTCTCTTTAGAGCACTGTATTATACACAGAATGGTTAATCCCAAACTGCAAATAACAGACAGAATAATCAGAGTGGGGCCAGCTGACAAGACTTGTGAATTGTGAGGTACCCTAAAGACAGAGCATAAACTCCCTTTAATAAAATAGCATTATTTGATTTAGCTAGGTAGTGTTACCCCACCCCCAGAACTTACTCCTTGGTGATGTCCTCTATACACATTTGGTTTCCCTAAAGTTGGCCACCCACCATTGATGACTACAGCTATCATGCTTCAGTACAAGAGACCAAGTGGGGCTAAAATCTTGACAACTGTATGGCTTTAGAGAACTCTCTAAAAACTGGCAAGTGGAACTAGATAAGCTCAGTTATCTGGAGTTGAAGGTGGTTAAAGACAGTGTAAGTAGAATGAGAAAATTCCTGCCAGCAGACAAAAGGTCGGTAAAGACAGTGAGGAACGGGGAGAAGTATGAAAGAAACAAGAGTGAAAACACGTGTGTGCATGTAAAGCCCACAGATGGGCAAAGAAAACCACAGGACATCAGAAGATGAGCAACCAAGAAGAAAAGAGCACAGTAATGGCTAAAAGACCAAATCCAGAACAGAAGAACGCTTGAAACTGAGATGTTTCACATACTTCAGAATTAGAGTCAAGAACCTAAGAGGAGATAATACTCATTGGAAAATAAGTGAGAATAGTTTCAGAAGGGGAAAAAAACCACCATAGTAGGAGGTGGGCACCAGTGAGACAGACGTGCCCCAGAAAACAGGAATGGAAGAAGGGGAGAGGACCCACGTGCATGAGGAGCCTGAATGGAGACAAAGTGAGAGGAAAGGACTCAAAAAAAAAAGTTCAAGGAGAAATAAGGGAGCAACATTCTCAGGTGAAAACAAAGCACTACCCTCTCCTGTAAAGACTTTTAAAACTAAACCAAATCAACACTTTTCCACACCGCTACAATTCTTAAAGCTTTCACGAGGAAGGTCACCATCATCTCCCTTCACTCATAAGCAACTTTGGCTTTGCCAAGTATGTGAGCTGCAGGGAGAAAGAAAGGTGGCAGCCCAAAGAAAGGACCATTCCTCTCATTTCTGGAATGAAAAAAGATACAAATAATTCCAATGTTTTGCAATCATTACAGTAAATGCCTCCATTAATGTTCAAATCCTATCTTACCCGAGGAACTACAAAGTCAGTACAGCTATGCTTTTTAATGTGAAAATGCTTAGAAATATACTTAAAAGTGTGCTTAAATATTAAAGTGAAACTTTTTTTCTTCAACCATGTTACAGTATTTCATATGGTCACTTGTTACTATTTTGTAATGAAAAGAATTTATCAAGAAAAAAACCAATTTAACTGGTGTTTCACAGTGCTGGCTCTTACGTTCTTTGGGAATGAAAATGGCTAGAATTTTGTCTTGGAGCGAAACTGAAAAGGAACAATTTGTTTTAAAAAAGGAAAGAACAACAACAACAACAAAAGCATACATAGCTTACCATTTTTTTGACTTCAGCCTGGGAGGAGGGTTTCTGGGAATGAGAAACAGTGCTCTCATTGGATGCATGTCACAGAGAGCTGGGGAAAGGAGATGGTTGTGTCAGTATGGCACTTATTTTACTCATTTTTAATTTCTAGGGCTCACTCAAAATATCAAATGCGCTGTCCCATCATCTGATAATCTTTATGTCAAGCAGTTTAGACATCCAGCTATCAACCCTAGGATATACCTTGAATTTGCCCCTTCATAAACATAGCAAAAGATAAGGAGGTCAAGAGCAACAAGAAGAACATAATTTCACAATTCAAATTGACATTGGAAAGTTTTCATAAATCAAAGATAAATATGGATTCAAAGTCTTAAAAGAGTGAATAGCTTAAGTTTCTACACCATCTATAAGATCTCAATGAAAATAATTTTATTGTCATAGGGTCACTGTGAGGATTAAATCAGATACTGCTCGAAAAGGCATTCACAGAGTGCCTAGACATAGTAATAAGCCCAGTGAAGCCCTCCAGAAATGTTAACTGTTCTTTTGCTATAGCCAGTGTTACTAAGAAGGAGCAAAGACGAGAGAACAAAATGGATTGATTCTGTGCATTTACTGTTTATACTTCTTTCACTTGTCCATAAAGGCATAGCAGGTGTAAACGCACATATTAATATATCAAAAGAGGTAATGTGCATTTTTGTATGTTTATTTACCTTCGTAAGAATCTTACAAGGCAGCTAAGAAATGGGGGCAAAGAAGACAATCTATTCCCACTGTGAAAAAAACCTGAAACAAAGGATCTGGCAATACATCCCTGTCTCAATTCCTCAGAGGGAAACATGAAGAAACATGGTGTTCAAGACTGACATCCATTTCTGTACTGTAAACTAATTTTTAGCCGTTGGAAATTTTTTTCATTCATTCAACAAATATTTATTCAGCAGCAACTATGTAGCATGACATGTATACATTCTTTGTGTACCCCTTTTTTTAGGGGGACCAGCAGATAACGCTGTTTTGTCCCTTTGTTCTCTGCAATTCTACCCGTCTCTGCTCAAAAATCAATTTTATGAAGTTGTCATTGATTTAACTGAAAGGGAGAAGCAAATTTCACAAGTATCCAAAAAAAGGAAAAAAAAAGAAAAAAAATTATTCTACAGATAAAAAGTTAGGCCTCTATTTGTAAAGTAATAACATAAGTATTGCTAAAATGTCACGTTTTAGGATTTAGTTTCACTAAAGTTTAAATTGTGAAAAGAAAAATTACTGCCTATTATCTGATGTCAGCATAATTTCAGGTCACACATCTAAATACAACTTACATAAAAGATAAAATGTAGCCTACAGACTTCAGGGATCTTCAAAAGGAAGAGTGGATGCCAAGAATCCTTTTACATCTAAAACTTCACTGTATTTATGATTCCTTCCACTAAATGCCCCACTAGGAAAGGCTTTATCCATGAAGTTGTTCTTTTTGAAGCCTTGAGACTGATTTTAACTCACACAGAAGAGCTGGGCTAAAGAAGAAAGTACATTACTTACGGGGAGCACCTTCTGCCATTTCAATGGCTGTAATGCCACAAGACCAAAGGTCACTCTGCAAAAATAAAACAGTATGTTACAGCTACTGGATTAGATATGAAGCCACTAACTTATCACTGCTGACTAGTCACACAAATGATTTAAAGGCATTTTTTGGTATATAAACTGAAAAGAAGTTGCCAGAAAATTAAAAGCACAAACACATACGTAAGAATACTTTCCAAATGAATGAATGAATGAAAAAATAAATATAAAATCGACCTGTTAACTAGAACCACTCCCATCTATGACTGAACAAGAGATGGTCCATGTAAAAGCTTCTCTAGGCCACTGCATGCCTGCTGTTCAGTGTGTCTCCTCATTTCTTTACGTTCAATAATTTTGACTCCTGGCCCAAGTTATGTTTAATTTTATGATTTATGTCACTATCTCAAACTTAATTAAGATGTTAAAATTTTAAAGGCTAACCTGAAACTAATATACACCGTATGTTAATTATACTTGAATTAAAAAATAAATTAACTTTAAAAAAAAGTTTAAAGGCTAGAAAGCCTTCTTTATAAAAGGCTCCGAGTTGAATTCACCAACTGTAATCACACCGCTGAGCCTCTCTACTGTCCCTTCAAACTTAATAAGGAGTAAGCAATCAGCTGCCTTTCTAGGCCTGGAATCTCTTCTCAGTCCCCTGAAATATTAATTGTGAAATTTGAATTTTAACTTTATTCCCCACCTAAATACAAGTTTCATGAGGGCAGACATTTTCGTCTGTTTTATTCACCTTTGCGTCCCCAAAATTGTGACTGGCACGTGGTAGGCACTCAATAAACATCGGCTGATGAATGATGGAAGTAAGTTTTATCAGCCAATTTCTTAAAATCCAAAACAGATTTTTAAAAAGCAGACAATTGGGTAGTTATTATCATTAGCATTCTTTTGTTTATATGCTATATTCCAATGAAAGATTTACTTAAAGTTGCTCAGTTTTCTAAATAACCTATAATTATGTTACACGATTCAAACACATGTTTGATTCCAAGAAGGACAGGCCCACAAATTTCTCCCTTATTTTTATGAGGTTTTCCATACTGTCGAGTGCAAAGGAGGGGCTTCACCCACCTGGACTCAGTGACTAATCTTAAGCATCACTGGCGGGATATACAGATGTTCACGCCCCCCTGGTGTGATATAACACAAACCATACCCATCTCCTGAGGCAATCCTGCTTTAGGTTTTCTGAGTACTAATGGAATTTCTCCAGTTTATAAGAAACAAGGAAAATACCTTAACAAAAGATTGCAAAGTTAAAATTTAAAAATGGTAAGACAAATCTATATGGTGGAATACTGCCTCGTCAACAAATCAGTGTCATGAAAAAAAGAGGAGGAGGGGCAGTTTGTTAGCCTTGATTAAGAGATACACAGTAGCCAAACAACCAAATACAATGTCTTGTCCTATATTAAACACTCGTGTGGATAAGCCAGATATAAACCAGTTGGGTTTATTTACAAACTCTGTACTATGAAATTATTTTTAATTTACTTAAGCATCATAATATTTTGGGTATGCTGGAAAATATTTTTGGATATGTAATAACATAATAAACAGTGAAAAGACACCTAGTCTATAATTTATTGTAAAATACTCCAGCATGTTTAAAAATAAAATAAAAATTTCTTGGGGCGTCTGGGTGGCTCAGTCGGTTGAGTGTCCGACTTCGGTTCAGGTCATGATCTCAAGGTCCGTGAGTTCGAGCCCCATGTTGGGCTGTGTGCTGACAGCTCAGAGCCTGGAGCCTGCTTCGGATTCTGTGTCTCTGTCTCTCTGACCCTCCCCCGTTCATGCTCTGTCTCTGTCTCAAAAATAAATAAACATTAAAAAAAAATTAAAAAATAAAATAAAATAAAATAAAAATTCCTCCATACCATATACTTAAAATGAGCTTCATTAATTGGGTATTTATAATAAATACTAAAATACACTGGAGAGTGTGAAGATATGAACTCAATTTTGAATACCGTTAACAGATACACAGACACTCTGACTCGTTTAATTACAGCAAGAGAACTTTTTTAAAAAAATAATTTTTGTAAACGCTCAACCTGAATCTGATGATCAAATATGGGCTTTACATTGAGATCAAAAAAGTGCATTATTGATACAAGTCCCTAGAGGTCACTCTAATAATTTAAATATATTATTTGTGTGCCAAATCAAAGCTGTAAAGCTCTTTAGCAATACTCTAAAATTTCACATAGATGAAGCTATTGTTATATATTCTGACAGTATTTTTAAAAGTATAATAAACATCTGATTATATTCTTCAATTTTACAAGGATGGCAAACAGAGCAGAAGCATTTAATTTACTCGTGACAAAAAGTTCTATGCACAAGTCAGTGACTTGCATTGCCCTGAAAGCAGAATATTACTTAGTAAGGAGAACAGAGGTGATGGGGAATGAACAATAACAAGACAGCATCTCAATACTGTTCCAGAAAATTTGCACTTGCAACAAAGTTTCCAAGTCATTCTCATTGAAAAAGCAGTAAGATTTATGTAAGCAGTGCCCCCATCCCTCAGGAATGCCAGGGACCCAGTAAAGGCCAAGAAAGTAGGCGCCTCTTACTCTGTAATCGTAGGTGGCATCTGGGTTCTCATCACAGGCAATGACCTCAGGAGCCATCCAGTAGGGGGTGCCTATGAATGTATTTCTCCTCCCAACTGTCCGGTCCAGCTGAGCACTCACACCGAAATCAACTGTGGGAGGAAGAGAAAGGAAGGAGTAGAACATAATTAGCAAATAAGTAAACTATCAGACGAAGAAAGGTGAGGAGGAGGTGTCTTCAGAGTAAACTCAAGGAGTAATACTTCATGGATATACAAACTCCTCAAGGTCACCAGCACTGATAAGGAGCAGTCTCCTGAGCAGAGCCACTAAAATGACAAGATCCTCTACCGGTCTACCTACCAGCTCCTGGGAAGCCTGAACCCAGCCACTTCCCTGAGCTTCCAGGATAGTGGCCACCAGAGGGACTTTTGGATGAATTAGGACATTCGGTGCTTGCAGGAAACATGCCTGCGACAAACAAGATCAAGTCATAGAAAGCTCCAAGTTCAGGAGAACTGACTAACACCCACATGACCTAGCTTCTGAGGCAGCACTAACCACAGAAAGAGAAGAAAGCCACAAAGGTTTTCTGGAAAGAACACAGTAATGAATCCAATAAAGAGAATGAAGCTCTATCACAAACATACTAAGAAACACCCCTCAGAGTACCTGGGACTTCCGATTTTTCAGAGTGACCCCTACATCCTACTCAGCCGAACGATGATGGTAGTCTAGAGACAAGTTCAAGGGTGGGAGGCAGAGCTGACAGGAAGATCAGGATCTCTAATAGAATGTTCACCAATGATACCACTACGTACATTGTCATTACCCCTAGGAGGACTGCACGATGCTGAGGTCACTCACAGGAATGGGGTTATAGACTCAACTTGTGTATGTACATCTCCTGAAGCCACTCGGGCAACGACATGGCCAAGAGGTGGGCTCACAAGCTAAGGGCTCCTGAGACAGACACATGTGCCAAGCAGTGCATGCCATTTGCAACAACTCAAATAGCAGTCCCAAGTGATCACCAAGCGATTATTACGAAGGGAGTATCACAGGCCTGGCACCAGTGGGCCAGTGCAGGGGACACACACAGCTTGCTGAGTCACTGGGAATGAGAACAATTCAAGTGTCTCCTATCTTGGTTTTGAGGGAATTTCCTAAATGGGCACCCTATTTCTCCACAGACGACCGATAAATGGAGGTATTATGCAAGAAAGCAATAATGAAGATTTTAAGGTAGAACTACGGTGCGTAAGATTTTTGAAAGATGGAGTAGATCCTTATAAGTAGAAAGAATTTTTTTCTGTGATGCCTTAGTGGAAGAAAACTTACTGCTAATTCTGTTTAAAAATTTGACAGAACCATTATATAAAAGTGGGATTGAAAAAAGTTCAGGGGCGCCTGGATGGCTCAGTCAGTTAAGCGTCCGACTTCAGCTCAGGTCATGGTCTCACGGTCCGTGAGTTCGAGCCCCGTGTCGGGCTCTGTGCTGACAGCTCAGAACCTGGAGCCTGCTTTGGATTCTGTGTCTCCCTCTCTCTCTGCCCCTCCCCTGCTCATGCTCTGTCTCTCTCTGTCTCAAAAATAAATAAAAACGTTAAAAAAAAATTTTTTTTAAAGGAAAAAAGAAAAAAGTTCAAATTCAGGTAAGGGAAACAGGAAATATAGAAGAACCATTATAAAATCATCTCCAGGAAGATACTTTGGATCTCATCCATTCAGGCATCCACACATAAATTTACTGAGCACCTACCACATCTAAGCCACTAAGTTAGGTGCCAGATTAGAATGCTTTCATACGGGGCACCTGGGTGGCTCAGTTGGTTAGGCAACTGACTTCAGCTCAGGTCA
Source organism: Neofelis nebulosa (assembly GCF_028018385.1). Lineage (NCBI taxonomy): Eukaryota > Metazoa > Chordata > Mammalia > Carnivora > Felidae > Neofelis > Neofelis nebulosa. Next base: position 82,536,183 of record NC_080790.1, on the reverse strand, counting down.
TGATCTCGCAGTTTGTGAGTTTGAGCCCTGCGTTGGGCTCTGTGCTGACAGCTCAGAGCGGAGCCTGCTTTGGATTCTGTGTCCCCCTCTCTCTCTACCCCTCCCCTGCTCATGCTCTGTGTTTCTCTGTCTCTCAATAGTAAACAGACGTTAAAAAAAATTATAAAAAAAAAAAGAATGCTCTCATAAATAAAACATCCTAGTTGCTACAGTCCTAGAAATTACATTCCGGTAAATAAGTCAGAAATAGAGGTAAACAAATAGCTGTATAATTATAAATTGTGATCAGTATTAATGAGGAAACAAGTGGTGGGACCCAATACAGATCAGAGGGTCAGGGAAGGTCTCTGAAGATGAGGAAAAAACTGCAACTTCAGAACTGTTCCCAGTGGGGAACAGTGTATGTGAAGACGCCAAGGGAAAAGTCTAAGAAATATAAAAATGAGTGAACTGAAGAAGAGAGAAGTGAGGATGGTCACAAAGTAGGGCTGGAAAGTAGTAGGAGCCATGGCTTTTTATGGGCCATGGTAAGAAATGTACATTTTATTCCAGGTGTAAAAGGAAGCCACTAAAGGGTCTTTAAGAAAGAAAGTGATGTGATCTGATTTAAACAGTAGTCTGTCTATTATATGGTGAGCAGAGCAGAGGGGAGAAGGAAGAGGGAAGGGCGCTTGGAGCCAGACAAAATAATAAGCCCAGTTCTCACTTCTTTTTTTTTTTTTTTTTTTTTTTTTCAACGTTTTTAATTTATTTTTGGGACAGAGAGAGACAGAGCATGAACGGGGGAGGGGCAGAGAGAGAGGGAGACACAGAATCGGAAACAGGCTCCAGGCTCCGAGCCATCAGCCCAGAGCCTGACGCGGGGCTCGAACTCACGGACCGCGAGATCGTGACCTGGCTGAAGTCGGACGCTTAACCGACTGCGCCACCCAGGCGCCCCAACCCAGTTCTCACTTCTTAAGTAGAACAAAAGAGAAAATGTGGGTAACAGACTGAGCTTTTAGCTAAATGCCAGTGAGGTAGAGAGTGTCGCTGGTCTGCACCAGGGGCCAAGTATTAGATCATGTGGCACATGCATCACATACCAAGTTTCACCTCTGCATTCTCAGTCAACAATACATTCTGGCCCTTGATGTCCCGGTGAATCACGTGATGGATATGAAGATGTGCCAGTCCCTGAAGAAGACAGACAGATTTGAATTTTAGTTCTTTGTTGCTGCAAATAGCCAGGAACACACTTTTTATAACAAAATGCACATGCACGCCAATAGTTTTATGAACCATATTCGGAACGTACTATAACTCAATCTTAGTGCCTTCCCATGAAGACATCACCAGTAGTACCACACAAACAGAAGTACCCATTCCCCAATTCCAGTGGGTTAGGTCCCTTGTGTGAGCAACATTACCCGTTTCTAGCTGTTCCTTGAAGATACGCTCTAGATTACCATCTGTAGTTTCTCTGCTGTAATTTGTGCTATTTGTGTACAGGGTGGTTCCTTTCCCACGCTACATGTCCATCTTTCAGTGGGTGACCCCGTGGGTATATCTGAACTAGACCCATCCCAGGGGAAAAGCAAAGAGCCAGAGAGGGTTTTAAGTCTGGCTGTTGAGCACTACCTAGTTTTCCCACCACATAGTGACAAACTGCTAACTGCTGATCAATCCCACTTCCACCCCAGCATAAAACAATTCTGCCACTGAAACAGCTTTATGTTCAAATAAAATATCCTTCCTTCCCAAGGATATAAACCCTACTGGGCATATAGCACTTTCTGATGACCTTGTATCTGGAGCAAAGCCCAAGAGCATGTCTCTTAAGAGAGGTGGCAGAAGAACAAAAACACATTCTGCATCCAACAGATGCCCGACAGACAAAAATGTGTCATTCTCACAACTCCTGTACTTTTTCTATCTTTAGCTAGAGAAGCCAAATCTATAGGCTGCCTCCTTAAGATACAAGCAAGCTATTTATTCTGAAATGTCTCAATTCAAAAAGGCCAGATCAGAAGAAAGGTTTATTTCATTTTCCAGTTTGATTTTTTGTGTGAGGTTTTATCATTACTGTGTAGGGTATGTGTTAAATATAACAGCCGCTCTAGAATACTAATTTTTCTAGCACAGGGGGTTTCTAAACAACAATTTACTAGTCTGCTTATAAAGCAGAATTGAGCTTACTTGATGGCCCTGTTTATTTTCCCCCAACACAGGATGTGCAGTGTTACACCGCAAAGCACTGACTAGGGGAAAAAGGCACTAAAAATATATGGTATGTTAGTGCTATAGTTAGGAAGAAAGTCTCTCCTTTCAGCATGGCATAACTTTGAACAGCAAAGAAGAAACAAACAAAAAAAGTAGCTTCCCTAATTCCTTCATAATTCCTACTTCTATTATTTCAGTTCATTTTATATTCTCTTTCACAACCCCCATCTTATACTTTTACAGGATTATCTTAGCAACAACAAACATAAGTATTCACATCTTCTCCAAGAAATGTGGCCTGCATGCACTCTTGTTTCTTAAAAGCAATAAACTTAAGAAATATCTACTTCCTGTCCCTACTGCTAAGGGACTGATGTGTCTCCAGGTGAAACCACTCAAGGTGTGTCTAATAGCTCGTAGACAGTGTGAACTTGAGTTATGATTATTCCAAATGAGTACATCTTTCCCTATATGAAGAGAGAATGCATGTTCAACTACTACCATGCCAAAAGTTAAGCCACAATTATTCCTCCATAGCAAAGATAGTCCAAATACACACTAAATACCACCCTAGAGCAAATGCATCAAAGTTTTAAAACCAGAAAACATTCTTCCTGTAACTCTCATTCATGGACACAGAGCAAAGGAACATCAAAGGTTGTCCTTCAGTGTTGGTTATGAAAGGCTCACAATGAATATCAGCTTCTACTAAAATGCATCAATAGCTGTGCAGACTATAAACATGGAAGTGGGCTGGAATGAACATGGCTGGCTTTGTTGGTAAACCTTTGGTCAAGAGTCTCAGTGGGCCAGCCCGAGAGAGCTTTCCTACTGATGTCTGAGGCCTATATGCTCATGACTCTCAACCTTCTGAGGATCTTAACATAATAACAGCATGTGAATCTAACATCTACTAAAGAAGGTAGACAAGTTTCGCTGCTGCAGAAATTAGCTAACCCAGCAGTGTCTTTGAGAACCCAGGTTATCCACTTGGGCTGGCTGGGTGCCTTCCTTTTCCAGGACAGCTCACCTCCTTCTTACCATATTGCTTTCTCTTTACCAAAGTGGACTCTCAGTGGTCCCTGTGAAAAAACACACACTAGCTTGTGACACACTGACTCTTCCAGAGACTTGTTTTTAGTTCATTTAGACTTTGGTTATAGAAAAAATTGCCATCCTAAATGAAATGTAAATGAAGGGAACTCTTTGTTTCAGGTACCCACTGAGGTGGAAAACATTTGGTGTATCTCAGAAGGATGTCCATTAAGCTATTATGATCATTCCAGGGCTTCAAACAACCTGGGCATCTTTGAAATAATGTCTGAGATCAATGGAAGTAAAATAGCTAAATATACTTATTACACGATCAGTAGAAAAATGCTTGCCTGCGTACATAAAAACACGTTAGTTGTCTCTGATAGGCGAAATACATTTGACACCTAGGGCATTCATACTAAAACCTACATCTCTGCTTGAGAAATCCTACACTGGAATTATATACACAAAAGGTGTCAGTAAGTGTAATATTTACTGACAATTCGTTATATACTCACATTACATTAAATAATTTCATATATACCAACTCATTTAATTCTCGTAACAGTGACACTTGCTTCATAAGGTTGGTATCTAAAATTTACAGATGAAGAAAGTCCTTAAAGGGGAGTAACTTTGCCAGGGGTGTGTATCAGGTAAGTAGCAAAGGCAGGACTCAAACCCACATCTGCCTCACTCTAACCACTGTTTTCTCCTGCAGACCACACCAAGAGTTTTAGTTGTTAATATAATGAATGCATTTGCCCACTTGGTGAACTCTTTCACAGCAGTACAGGATGGGATACTTAGTTTCCCACTTTTAGACTCTGCTTCTTACAATAACCATAAAAGACAGGACTCTCATGTTTTCATAATGAAATCTGAGTGTGATTATAAAGAGAAGGTAAGGTTCTTCCACCTCAGCCCCTATGACTAGTTTTCTTAAGGGAACTGCTTAATTTCAAGGGCTTCATAAAATATCTAAATAAAAAGGAATTAAAATTCATCTCTGTAAATCCTAGGTGGTGTTTTTTAAACCTGAAATCCTCTAAGAAACTTAAATATAAAAGTAGGGTAAATTTACCTATAAATAAAAAATACAGCAACAGTTTATTTTATTAGTGAGAGAAGCACAAGAATTAGATTCTAGTTTAACTCCACAGTCTTTATTTTTTAAATGTGGTGGGTAAATGAAATCCAACAAAATCATCTAAATGTGTAATTAAGGGGTAGTGACACTGGGACAGCTGGCCAAAGGGAAGAGGCCCACTGCTAACCCACACGCACTTTCCAAATGCAATCTACACAGGCCCTCTGCCCTTGGCATAAGTACAGCACCACTACTGAACGCGATCATTTAGAATCTGCTAAAACAGTAGTTCAGAAACGTTAACATAATAAACTGGCTTTCAATCAGCTGTAAATAACATTAAACATTAGAACTTCCCCTCGTAAATATTGCAACAAATTCTCAGAGTTAATACCAAAGTCCACAAGATGATTCTAAAAGCCATCGATTGGCATCATTGATATTGATTCATAAGCTTAGACACAGGATTCCTATAAAAACAATAGTTAGAGAGGATTTCTCTTCACTTGCATTTTCTTTTTAACACCTGGAGGGTGAATTCAGGGAAATACAGAAAACTATTTTTGTGTAAGTCTACTTTCTTTAGATACTTGTCATAATCAAAACCATGATGTAGCTTAATCAATCAAAGCCAGCCAGTTATACAGAGCCCTTGGCTGTCATGAAAAGAACATCTGTACAGTTACAGTTAATGCAAAGAAATACTCAGGGCTAGGAAAATGAAAATGGAAACACAAAACCTTGTACCGGGCATCACAGACTCGCCCTTCTCCTTACCCTCAGGATTTCTCTGGAGATGTAAGCTATCCAGTCTTCCTTGAGTGTGTTCCCTTTGGTGTTCTTCACAAGGTCTGTAATGGACCCAGCCCCGCAGAACTCCATAACAAGCTACGGGACAGACAAGACACACTGTGTGACTAGCACATCCTAGCAGTCAATGAGAGCATCACAGCTATTAGTACACACTGGAGGGAAGTCAGGAAAGCAGTCTAACCCCCCTCTGCCTTCCCTAAAGATCTGGGTACATGATCATCTTGGAAGCATCCAAATTACTGAGAGCTCATTTCGCCATTCAATTTATTCACTGTGTATGTTTGATCCAGGAGATTTAAGAGTTTCTGATATTTAACAGCACATCCCCCAGTGCAGAGATTCTGAAGTGTTCTTCCTCTCTCATATGGGCATGGGAAGACCATTTTGTCCTTAATCAGTGACTAATTATCAGAAATCTGATGGAAATACTCTAACATCTTCTCTCATTTGCCAGAGTCAAAGATATTCTATCTTCCATACATTATGATTCTCAACCTTTTATATTAACAGAAATGCTATTTTAAAGCAGTAGATAATTTTAAAAATACATTTTTTTACAACACCTAAATGTTTATACAATATGAACACAAGTATATTTTTTAAATACCTAGAAAATGAACCGAGCTATTCTAAAATTTTAACTTTGATTGGACTTGGGCAATGAAAATAAAGATTAATTGCTTCTCTTTTGCCTTAATTTTGCAAATTTTCTATGATGAGTTTTAAAAAATTAGAAAAAGTATTTATTTTCCTGCTTTTTAAGTCCAGTGCCTTTGGCATAACATGATAACCACAGATCTGACAGCATGTCAGTGTCACTATCTTCAAGACAGACGTGGCTCAGTAAGAGATAAGGCTGAATGTTTACCAATTCTAGGAATATCCCTGGAATTTAATACTTTCAATTAATTGTCATCATTAATATTATTAATAAATACTGTTATACTGTTTTCTTGTGACTTGTCCCCTTCCAGATGGCAAAGAAGATGCATTTAGTTGAGCTTCCGTATTAATCTCCATAAATAAAGTTTTTATTGTTGGTTTTATTTCCGAGCTCCTAATTTCCTTGCGTTCTGGTTACATTACTTTTAAAAAGTGCCATTTTATTCCTAAAACACGAAGTTAACTTTTTTCCACGCAAAGTGAAGCCAACATAAAAATAAACATTCAGCCAAGACTGTTTAACCTTTAACCAAGAAAGCCAAGGAAGATACCAGGCAATACCCCCTTTGTCTTTGCTTTTCTCTCCCCTCCCTCTGGAAGGTCCTTACTGTCCTTTTTAGTACAACTAAAGAGGAAACCTCACAAAACCCTCGGGAAATATTTGCCTACCCAGAGCTGGTCATCATGTCCTGGAGGGCTCTTCTTAATGAAAGCACCATAATATGTTGCAATATTTCTATGATGAGAGTATTTCTTCAGCATGTTTATCTCCAGTTTGATTTCTTCCTCTTCATCCTTGAGAAAAAAATAAAAATAAAATGTGTGGCTTTTGAATGATGTGCATTTTACCTTCCCCACTCACAGGCAATAACACGAGTTCCCAGTCCGTCCCACAAGGGAGAGACATACATTCACTTTATCCTAGTGACAAGAATTGGGGACTTCAACAAGACTCACCCTTTGAACTGTGATTACAAGCTATGCAAGAAATAAGTAAGTACAAAAGTTACAGATGTATATAAGATGTAGCATGGAGCAGTTATTCCATTAACTATGACCTTTGAACCTCAATTTGCTCATTTGTAAAAATGCGAGGAAAAAAGAGAACTGACTGATACTATTTCAACTAATTACAAGGAAAAGTTGTTTCTTTTCTAGAAAAGATTTGTGCATGTAAATCATCTGGCACACCTAAGGCAGAGAAGCTTCACCTGTAACAACCTTGCAGAAAGCATTACCTTCTGGTGTGGCCACAGGCAGATTACCGAATATAGACCAGCACTGCAGGCCCTGGACGGATGACATGCTTAATGAGATCCACTACCCCGAAAAGAGATCCAGGTGAGTCCGGCGAGCCACAGTAATAAAACATCATTCAGCGACAGCAGGTTGTTTTAGAGTTGGCTCACCCCCCAGGCTCTTGCTTTATTAAAATGAGATGAACAGAGGAAGAAATGTAGAGTTTGTATGAGAAGATCAGAAGGAGAATGAAAGAAACAGATGGTGACACAGGTCTGGAAAATAAAAATAAGTTGTCCTTGTGAATGGTGAGGGCTGCCAGTCTCCGCCTTTCTCTCTCATACACCCCTGGGGCAGTACCTGCAACAGCATGGGCATTCTGTCCCTTGGTGCATACACATGACACACAGAGAGTCTGCCAAACTACCTGCTGGGTTATGTTAAGTAAGATTTATGGATAGCATGAGAATGAGAGGAAAGCAGAATTAAAGTGATGAAGAGGAGAGAAGGTGGGGGAAAAGAGAAAAACAACCCTGGCTAGAAAAACAGCATCTGGGGGAGGATAATGATCTTAGAGAAACACTGGATAATCAGATCTCTAGAATTCCCTTTATTACATATATTTACTGACATGCTCAATCCACTTACAACTGATGTGCTTCCTTCTCCAGGGAAGACTCAGCGTTTCTAAGTAGTCAAGGTGTGTAAGAGAAAGATAGTGCATGTGAAAGAACATGCATGCACACAGGCTGAAGAAACCTACTGTGACAGCCTCGCATCTCCAAAACCCATTTAAAAGGGCTCACGGATCTAAAGTTTGGCTTGAAAATACTGTTAAGATAGAAGCTACAACATTATTAATTAGATATTAGTGATGACACCAAATGAAAAAACAAAATTTCTTAAAATACAACTTTCAACTGTACACTACTGCTTTAGAAACCAAACATGTAACAAAACAAACTCAGTACAGTGATTCTTTTTTTATTTTTTAAAAAAATTTTTCTTAACATCTATTTATTATTGAGAGACAGAGAGACACAGAGTGTGAGCAGGGGAGAGGTAGAGAGGGGGGAGACACAGAATCTGAAATTGGTTCCAGGCTCTGAGCTGTCAGCACAGAGCCCGACGTGGGGCTCGAACTCATGAACTGGGAGGTCATGACCTGAGCCGAAGTCGGTCACTCAACCTACTGAGTCAAATCAGGTGTCCCTCAGTACAGTGATTTTTCAGATGGTGGCCTCCAGCTTGGTCCCCAGACATAAGTATATTAGAATATTACAGTATATTAATAGGCATAGTTGTCATGTGATTTTAGCAGATGGTGACTGCAAACACGGAGCAGAGTCACATGGCCAAGTACAGTCCATACAATAATCTGTGTACTAATTCTCATTCAAACCCTGTATCTATGAAAACACACCAAATATATCACTTCAATCTGTGATTTAAACACGGCCATGTTGAGAGTAGCAATGAAAACTGAGATACTGAATAACCAGGATAACTATCTTAATCCTAAACAAAAGCAGTGTTAAGCCTGGCTAGTATACACAAGAACACACTCCTACTTGGGACTTTTCTTCAAAGAAACTTTATACTAAAACATAAAAGGGTGACAATTTTTATTAATGTAAGGAAGGAAGCATGTCCAAAACACAGCTAGAAGGCCCAATTCATTAAAAGCTTTATCTTCTTGCTCTTTCCACATGCTCACATACACACGCAGAGTGTGTAATGACCACAACTTGCTGGCACACAACACATGAAGCCTCTCTCTCCAGCGTCACCACAACTTACAACTCACTCCCAACAGTATCCGGGAGCAGCCCAGGACAACCCTAATGGGACCTGCCAAGACCAATAGGTTCCTAACAAAAAGTGGCACATGACCCTATGGCCAATAATGTGCTCCTGACTGGAAAGGCATGCAGTGACTGTCACTCCTAGAACAAGGCCTATGGTTAAACATGTTGTGCCCTGAAAAGCTAAATATCCCACTTTCCTCACACTGGACCACAATTAGATGATTAGAAAGTCAGCTAAAGGTTTGATTTTTTTTTTCCTTTTATCCAAAATCATCAATGTACAAAGATCTGGGATATAAAGACTACACAAAAACAAAAAGAATAATGGTGAACTAAAATAGGAGAAAATCAAAATATTGATTTTAATTTTGTATTTGTAGCCAATCATGACATGCAGTGTGTGCATCTCGTTGGGTTGCACAGACTTTGCTTTTATTGATTCATCCCTACCTACCTCCCTTCCACTCTCCATATTGGCTAAATTATTCTAAGAGTCATTATTCTGTGTGATACTCTGCCAGTAAGTTTCACTTCTTGACAGAAAGCAAATGTTACCTACAATTCTCCCATGAGAAGCTTCCTGTGCAATAATTAAGGATCACAACATATTTTGATTAGTTTCTTTTTTTTTTTTTTTTAATTTTTTTTTCAACGTTTTTTATTTATTTTTGGGACAGAGAGAGACAGAGCATGAATGGGGGAGGGGCAGAGAGAGAGGGAGACACAGAATCGGAAACAGGCTCCAGGCTCCGAGCTGTCAGCACAGAGCCCGACGCGGGGCTCGAACTCACGGACTGCGAGATCGTGACCTGGCTGAAGTCGGACGCTTAACCGACTGCGCCACCCAGGCGCCCCTTTTGATTAGTTTCAATATATTTTTTCTTTAGCAACATAAACCAGTGTCTTCTAGGATCTGACTTGTTCACCACTCTTTTTTTTTTTTTTTTTAAGGTTAATTTATTTATTTTGAGAGAGACAGAGAGACGGGGGAGCGGGGAGAATCCCAAGCAGACTCCACCCTCAGTACGAAGACCAAAGCAGGCTCAATTTCACAACATTTGAGATCACTACCTGAGCTGAAATCAAGAGCTGGATGCTTAACCGAATGAGCCACCCAGGTGCCCCTTTTCACCATTCTTTATAAGAAGAATTAAGAGCTTCCAGAAGCACTTGATGTTTTCAGAGCTCATGGAATTGAAATTCTTATGCATTCTATATATTTAAAAATTCTCATAGGCTTAAATTCAGTGCTGTCCACTGATGTGAAAGACACTTAATATGCATAATGGTAAATACTGTTGGCAGATTGTCACAGCACAATATATTTACTTAAATCCAAGATGCCACTAGATAGAGACACTGAAGTACTTCATGTAATGAAAGTATGATTCACCATCAACCATAAGACATACATTTTTGAAATTGGGCCACATATTAGAAACAATGAAATATGATATAAGAACTTAGATACAATCAAGTTTGGCAACAGCTTTTCTAATATAACTGAAACATCCAAGTATTATCCATAAATACAGTAATCAGATCAATGCCACTTGCCAGAGTATTTCCAAGGTTTAAGTAGTCAAATCCTGGAAGCATATGAAACTGAACTACCAAAAATTTTGAGAGGAAACCATACTGGCCTCTCAAACTAGTATTTTAGGAAATCGTTTATATATACTTTGGACATTCCTTCTCTTGCTTCTATGATTTCAAAATAGATGACCATCATGCATCTTATAAAATAAAAGGGCATTTTACCACCAGTAACTGTCATATACTAATTAAGAATGCCCACCTTGGAGAAAAAGCATCAGAAATGTAGAATCTGCCAATGGCTTTGAGCCAACTACAACTGGAGTCCTGAATATGACTAATGTGTATAATAATACATGTTGTCTTTGGAGTAATAATGAACCAACTTTTGAATTCAAATTTCCCTTTGGTCATTAGTTAAATACAAGTTTGGTGGTCTCATTCCAACATTTAAATATGTACACACTCCCACCACCACATGCCCCATTTAGCCTGAGAAAAATACAGTAGAAAACAGTCGGGGCAGGCTAAAACTGAAAGTTAACAACCACCCTGTATATGAAAGAAAGTGGAATGGACAAAACGACATGACCTAAGATTATATATCCCATCTGTCTAGACCAAGTCCAAATGACCTTGCCCTTCATTCTCCTCTTTAGGAGTCCACAATCATACACAGATGAAAGAAAAAAAAAAGGTAACTACAGAGAAGAGAGGGTACGTTTTGGTGAGAAAAGGAAGGCTCCCTCCTGGTTTTCTCCATGATGAGGCAGCTGCTAGGCTCCACTCAGCGATTTAATGCAGCTGATGCCAATTAGCATTTTGGACTCCAACCAGGGGAGCCAACTCTCATAGAAAAGGTCTTTGTCTCTGGCTGGAATAGGACTAGGCAAGGAGTTTTCTGTTGCCTTCCTTGGCTGCTTAGAGGCTGGAGGAGGGGAAAACATCTGAATAGTGGTAATTTTCAAAAGCAGCTATGGGTTCATAAATAAGTCATAGGGCAAGCCCTGCCCACTCCACCATTTGAGCACAGAGGAGTGCATATGAGTAGTGAGTTTTTAAAAAATGACTCCTTAAAATATTTTTTAAACTGTTACCCAAATTTTCTTTCCTTCCACTGATGACAGTAACGATGTGAGGAGAGACAGGCAGACTTCAGATAAGCTAACTGGGAGGATCCAGGAGGACTGGGAAATGTTCTGAGTAATCATCTTTCTTCCCAGCATAATTCTTCATAGAATTAGATCTACCCATTAACAGCTGAACAAAAAAGGAAGGGCAATTCATTATTCACTGTATCTTTGCTAGTGGAGAGAGGGCTGATAAAATGAGATATGCAAATATCTGTTAGATTTCACCATCAAAATATACAAATGAATATACACTTAGAATGCAAATATCCATTTTTAAAGACTAGTTTAATCTTTTGTTTTAATTAACTACTACCGAACCTTCCATTATGTGACTGTAAACTGGTACAAAAATGAGAAGATATTACCTTTTTACCTGGCAAATCCCAGTTACACCTGAGAGTATTATCCAGTACCATACCAGTTGAATTAATCAAAATTATTATTATTTTTTTTTACTCAGACACATGAAAAGTTATTTGACTTAAATTCACTGACAACCAAACAAAGGTAAACAGACCAATGTATGAAAAATTCTGCAACAAAATTAGGTTATAAGGTGTGCCTGGGTGGCTCAGTCGGTTAGGCGTCCAACTTCAGCTAAGGTCATGATCTTGCGGTTCATGGATTCGAGCCCCTCATCAGGCTCTGTTCGAATTCTGTGTCTCCCTCTTTCTCTGCCCTTCCCCTGCTCGTGCTCCATCTCTCTCTCTCTCTCTCAAAAATAAATTTTAAAAATTATTTAAAAAAAAAAAAAAAAGGTTATAGGATCTGGCTCTGTAGGACCAGTGAAGGAATGGCATGTTCTTTAAAATTAATCAGCCCACATCTTCCAAGATCCATCAGTCCCAGAAAAAAACCCACAGAAAAATTATAAAATTAACATAACTAAAATGGAAATCAGACACTTGAGACATCTTATTCAAGAAGAAATGCTGTTTTGGACCCATTTCAGACAAAAAGACACACTCTCTAGTTTTATTGCTGAACTTCTTCTGAGACTCCAAAGTCAAAGGGAATGGCCCTGAAGCCCTTAACCTGCTCTGTCTTTTCTGTCTATAGGCACCATACAGAAATTTTACTAGACACAACAAAGTCCTCACAGAGCCCTTTAGCTCCTCTGTCTTGTACAAAGTCTGCCAGGCCACATTATTTGCTGTATTTTGATGAGATTTTATCACTCAACTGATATCTAGAAGTATGTGGTAAAGAAGAGAATTAAACAGTAGCACCATTCACCTGGATGGACCTGGTGGGGTGAGTGATGGGGGAAAACTGGAGGCTGTGACAAGATGATGTAGGATGGTGAATAAACTTCACTCCGTTTTCCTCCCCATGAACAACCTTGGGAGACGGATGCTTCCATGATTGATGCCAAGAACCACAAGGAAGCCAAAATACATCTCTGTGATAACCTCCAACCAAAAAGCACAACATGGCAAATGAACAGGATGATCCTTGCTCAAGGAATAAAGTCAAATAAAACAGATCATTATTCCTCTCGGATCTAAATGAAACTATTATAGCTTTCTAACATTTCCTGACATCGACAACCAGAAGTCCTAATAGTTGCCTTCAAGCCCCAATCTACAGGACATAACAAGTGCCTTAGCACTTGATTTCAGAATCCATCCATTTTCTTCCTTCATAAGGGAGTTATTTACACACACACAGATATACACACAATTGAAATACCTGCTGTTGGGGACCCTAAAGTATGTCAACCTTCATAAAGCAGGACCTGAAACCTAGACACTGACTGAAATGGAAAACCAATCTGCTAGGTAAGTGTGTGACCAAAATAAAATCCCCCAACCACTTGATGGTAATTGGAGGAAACCAGAATATGTCACCCCCAAATATGCTTTTAGACAGAATGGTTATTCTGAGCTAAAGGCACTTAAAAAAAAAACAAAAACCAGCAGGTATAAGAAGGGCATGCTGACCTCCCCCATTTCTTCCTGAAAGCCAGAGATAAAACTCCCATGTGAAAGATGTCCTTCCTATACCAAATGGAAAAAAAAAAAAACAAAACATTCTCATCACCAGAGACAGGGAGTTGAGGCCAAGAGAATTCTGTACAAGCAAACCTTGTTAACATATCTCTTATCTTCCTTTAGCCTCCCCATATATTTTATTTACTTTTCCACTACAGTCTCTCTCTGTGTTCAACAAGTATGAAAGTATTTGGGTTTTGCCATTTCTCTGAGTCTTCATTTTTCTTGCAAAGGCTCCCACATATATATGAAATACATATTAATAGACTTCTGTTTCTTTCTCGCTAATCTATCTTATGTTACTGGGGCCCTGGTCAAGAACCTAGAAGGGCAGAAAGAAAGATTTCTTCTCCCATACATAATTAAACTTGCAGTTTTATTGAGACCAAGAAGAGATAAGTAATCCCAAATACTCAGAAACAAAATACGTTTTTCACAGCAACTTTTGCCATTTTCAACACAAGTATATTGTGATAACTACATACGTTTTAATGAGTACATAACAAGGAAAAAAGAAATGTTATCAAAGATTAACTCTGGATTATAGATATTTTCTTCTTTAAACTGACTTAATTTTCTATAATTGACATGTACTATTTTCCTAATTAGTAAAAGCAAAGTTAAGAGTTTAGGTTAGAGGAGACAGCTCCCTAAGAATCCAAAGTGAGTTTGTTTCTGGCAATTCACATGGCCTAGTCCCTCTGTCTCTCTGGAATAAGGGTCCTTACCCCTTCCATGCTGTTCTAGAATCACCGCCAATCTCCCTGCTTGGGCTGCTTCCACCAATTGTCAGCTGTGAGAAGAAATCGATGGGAGCCTGAAGTACCAGAACCTTGCTGATTAATTTGCCTTCCATGATGGTACCAATCCAGACCCATAACTTCTTGAGATTGAGAATTTCCAAGCTTAAGTTTTTCCTAGAGCAAAGGAGAAGGCGAATGGAGTCCATCAACCATCATACTATCTTCACCTTTCTGACCTGCCAAAGGATCGCTTAAAGAGAATCTTACCTGGGTCCATTCATACCCTTCTCTAAGCCAGTGGCAAATTCCATGAAGCTTATCACAGTGCAAGCCAGAAAAGAACAGAATACTGTGCACACTGAATAGAGTCTTGCTTAAAACCCTAAAATCAGGCCCAAGTAATGAATGCCAACAAGGGGCACAGCTCTGAAGAAGGTACGGGTTTGCAAAGTGGTACATGTTTGTGCATTTCCTACTGGATCCATCTGTGTACTCACAAGCACAAAGGCTCCTGCTTCATATCTGACATGGTGAGTCACATAAAGGCTGAGCTCTGAAAAATGTCTGCAGTTAAAAGGAATGATGGGGATTTCTGCTCCTGGCCAAAATGGATTATCAAGGACCAGATTTACTCTCCCATTGAACAACTACAATTAGACAAAACATATGAAGAAGTTTTAAGGCACTGGACATCAGAGATTGAAGGACAGTGACCCTGGGGAGATGGGAAACATCAGGAAAGCTTTATAATTGTCCCAGCTTACTACCTTGAGAGAGATTCCAGGCTTTGGCATAGGAAGAAGAAATCCAATCAGAGCCCAGACAATTCTCTGAGTTGAGAGGCTGGGGAGTTGATAGGACAAAGACCAGAGAGGAGAGACAGCTTGCTGCACAGAGAACGCAAACAGGCTCTGGAGACCTGAGAGTTCCCCTTCAGTGTTCAGCAGAGCACTGCTCAACACATCCTTGTCGTTAGAAAGAGAACCTCCCAAAGCACCAGGGGGAACAGAACACAGTGCTCACAAGAACAGAGAATAATACCTGTTGCCACGGGCCAGACTGGGAGAGCTCACCATTCACCGGAATTTGGGTACAACATTCAAGAGGCTCCTGCCTCAATGGCAGGGCAAAATCAGGCCCAAACTAAATGCTGATCTGATCCCAACAAAAAAATCTAAAAAGGATCAAACTGCTTTCAAGTAAATAACTGTATCACAGAACGAAACTCAATAATATGGGAATGTAAAATATCCAATACCCAATAAGGTAAAAATCACATGTTTGACATCCAACTAAAAATTACCAGCCAAGTAAAGAAACAGCACAAATGCCCATGGTGAGTGGAGGGGTCAACTGAAATGACTCCAGAACTGACGCCAATGATAGAATTAGCAGACAAAACCAGTAAACTACCTACTACCTACACCTCACTGTAGGGAGTAACAGTGATGCCTTTTGGGCATCTGTCTGTGAAGGAATGTGAGACAGCTTGTTTTTTATGGTCTATTAAATTAGAATCTAGTGCATTTAGAAAGCAACAACTTGGATTTACAGATGTCTCAATTCCTAAACCAGGGTGGCAGAATAAAAGCCCCTACACATCATACAGACATCTATCTGTTCCCATTTCCCCCCCACTGGAAGAATATAATCATGAGACCTTGAAAATTAATCACACATGGGAAAAAACTTGAATAAAATGAATGTGCAAAATCACTCTACTTTGGTAAGATTAAAACAATTTTTGTTTGATCTCAATTTCTATAAGCAAGCTATTAGTTTATGCCTTAATCAAAAGCACAGAAATTGCCAGACGGAAGTAAGTATTCTATAGAACATTCTTGGAGAAGTGCTCACTGCTAGAGTAGGGAGGGTGTATGGTCAGTATTTAAACAGCTCAGTAAGTTTCTAATTTGGTCTTGAGGATATCAATGGCCAAGTAAAGATTTTTGGTATGTCTCATGGTTTCATCTTACTCTTCTCCTCACTTTTTCTGTCTCCCCTCCTGGCCCTTCATAAACTATCCTAATTCCAGCTTCCTTACCCTGACATATTTCATGGTACACCACTGTAGGTGAGTGAAAAAAGAACAAAGAAGAAAGCAAACAATGATCATGTAGAGAAAAGTAAAAATCTACCCTTGGTAAACTGTCTTTCAAAGGTCATGTTGTTAAAATCAGTGGTGCCTTCAAAATAACTCTTGGAGCTTGCTGAATAACAGAAAATAGCTAGATTGTGCCAATTATGGCAACAAGGAAATAAGCTTCAGTTCAAAGGTGTGTATGTTACCATTTTGTTATTTTCAAACAATTCCCTTCATTATGAATAATGTGCACATCCGCAAAGGGACTTCCCTCTTTGTTCTGAAAGGGTAGTTTCCATTCAAATACAATTGAGAGACCCTCTGACACGTATTTCTCACACCTCTGGAAGATCCTCGTGGAAACCACATAGGAAGAACCATTCCCTTAGCTCTAAGTATTCAAAGATGCTTACCATAGAAGTGATTCAAGAAGACAATGACTAAGTTCCACATATCTTTGGGCAAAACAGAAAACAGAATCAAGATATTCTAACTGCTGAGGGACATCACCCATTTAAGAGCTTTTAGGTGACAATTCAGGTACGATCATTCATTTGGGAATAGCATACCACATCCACTCACATTCTGGGTAAGGTGGGACTTACCATGTACATGGAGACCATTCCAACACATCTCAAAACTTCTTAAATCTATGTGATCATTTCTCACTACTGTGGAGCAGAGAAAAGCTACAGAATGGCACCAGAAATGACTTCAGTAATTAAAACTCACCTCCTCATTTTTCAGTTCCAACTAGGAAAACCATTTAAAGTGTCTCGCCCTCCCAACTTTTTAGAAAACACACCAAATTATGTGAAGAGAGAAAATGAGAATATGGAATCAGAAGCTTCAAAGTCCCAACAGGAAAGGGGGACATTTAAAGAAAATCTTGCCTCAGTCCATTTCCATTCATACCCTTCTCTAAGCCAGTGGCAAAGTCCATGAAGTGGGAGATCTGATTCCACAGTGCCACCATCTGCACTGTGCTAGATATACAAACTGACCTCACATCACTTAATAAAACCCTACAGGGAAGTTTTACTCTGAACCAAACCACCAGTATATTCCAAAAGAGCCCACTATAATAGCCACGGAAATTCATCAAAAAGTGTCACCAAGTCTCCCAGCTGGAGAAAGCCCATTCTCTTCAAAAGCCTCACTCTAGTTCTGCCCCAAAGCCCTGCCAAATGCAAGTCTCGAGCTCCAGAAGAATCCAGAAAAAGCAATGAAAACATTAAGTACCATAAGAAACACATGCTCTAGAGACAGATAATTGCTTTCCATAGCACTCTCCGCCCCACAGTGATTAGTTTAAAACCTACCTTCTCTATGAGAACACAAGCTCCAAAGACAGGGACTCTATCTTGTTCATCTCTGTACCCTGACAGTGCCTGTCACACTGAGTATGTGGGTAAGACAGTTGATCTTAAAAGAAAGAGAGAGAGAGACAGAGAGAGAGAGAGAGAGACAGAGAGAGAGAGAGAGAGCATGAGCGCAATCCCAGAGCCTCAGTGTCTTTATGTGTAAGTGGAGGAAACCCTAATCCATTCTTGGCCAGTGAGTCACAAGCCAGGATGAGTGAATGAAACCATCAGTAACATGCAAAGACTATCATGGTGCCTAGCACATAGTAGATACTCAAATATTATGTTTGGGAAATAAACTATAATTATCTTTTGCTTTATAAAGAGAACATTTAATACAATTCTAAACAAAAAGCATTCCTAAACTAAGTAGGAAGTAGTAGGAGGTAAAAGAAGTAGCCCAGGTGAACTCAAACTACACAAATCTCTGGCATCACCTGCCCTCTGGCTGCAGGTAGGTGGACAATCAATAGCACACACTTCGCCTGGCTTACTGACTCACTGCTGTGATGGGCTAAAAGGGTCTAGGCAAGGGTGCCAGCCATCACCTAAACCAAGAACCAGCCACCAAAACAGTGAACACCACTGTAGCCTGTTTTCTTTCTGATTGCTATCGTTAAATTAGGTCTAATGCTAAAGAATGATTAGCACCATGTTTCCTGAACCACAGATGCTGTTACCTCTGTTCATATAAGAATACAGTGTTAAACTGCAGGTGCTCCTCTTGGAAAAACATGGAAAGATACAAAAAATCCAGATTCCGAAAAGACTGAAGGGAATGGATAACCAGTTATCTTCAATATATGATATCAACCAGAAATCAGGTGATTTGTTCTGAGATTGAGTTTTAATCAATGTATCCCAAGTCTTAAGGAATGTTACAACTACCACTGGCACTTCAATCTGCCTCAACTTCAAGTATTTTCATTCTAAGACATGTTCTGAACACAATACATATTATTGTTGATATGGAGTGTTTGTATTCTATCAAAAATCTTTCTTTAAATGTGATCTTAAAAGATCACAGGATTATTTAAAATGCAAATTTTACATGCATATAGGAATAAAAAGTGTTTTCCAGGAAAAAAATCCTTAAGTATAGGGTGGAAGGCAATAATACAGGATTAAAGTAATCCAATTTAAACAGCCCAACCAAAATAAACTCTCAATATCAATTCTGAAGACATAAGTTCATATCCTACCTTAACCTTGCTCCTCTCACCTCATGTATCCCTCCACCACCCCAACCAGCAGCGAGCCAGCTGTACAGCAATTATTTAAAGCAAAGGAAAAAGTGCAGATTTTGTTTTTTAGAATACCAGAAAGATAAGTGAATATAACTTTTTGTTATAATCACTTTATACAGAACTTTAAAGCAATCTACTATGTATGTATCTCACAAAACTGTGTTAAATCATTTTGGTCTAAAGATAGCTCATTAACTTGAGATCATGTTCCTTAATCCATTTCCCTCCTTCTATAACACACACCCACAAACACAGTGAAAAATTAAGCTACAGGCTGGAGTCACTGGAAAAGAGATCTGAGAGGAAGGCCTGAGGACACTCCAGATGCTCTCTGACAAAAGTCAAACAGTGCCACTCCCTAAAGAACATGGCAGTCCTCCCTTTCTCAGGATCATCTGCTCCCTGTATTCTGAATGCCACAGAAGCAAAACACATGGTGTTTGTGTGGAGCCTCCCAAGTCAGGCTGGCCAAGTCAGAGTAACCATTTAAAACTAGAACTCTCACTTAGGGCAAGAAAAAGGACCACCAATTACCCCATGCCTACCCCTGAGATAAGGTGGGTATGCGTGTGTGTGTGTGTGTGTGTGTGTACACGTGCGTGCTGGATTTCTGCACAAAGGAACAAAAGAAAGTAAATCATCACCATCAGATCACACAAAGTACCCCAAATGGCATCCCCTCTGAGAGGAAATACTGATTTACAGAGATCAAAATACAAACCAGTTAGTTACATGTCCAAATAAATTTCTCCAGTGAAGACCCTGAAAGGCTGTTTGCTCACCAAACCAAACTCATAAGAACAAAGAACGATATTACCATGTTGGAACCTGCCCAATTCATCCACCCCTAACCAGCAATATAAAGTGCTAAATTTACCATCTACCAATAACCCAAAAAAATGGAAGGCCAGGAAGTTGCTATGTCACTTTGACAGCCTTTTAGCAAGAACCACATCCCTATCTATGCACATCCATTGGTACCAATGTATTCAATCAACATGTTGGAGGTTCACTTCAAAACAGACACTGTGCAGGCACTGGAAAGGGAGAGAGCAGGGTAAGACACAGAAATTGTAGGCTAGTGACAGGAGTCAGGAAAGGGCAACCAGTTGCCCTGGAGGTGAGAAGAGATCTCCCGGGTGCATGTGGTCAGATATTACAGAGCTAAGGGTGTTGGGAAGCCAGTTTAAAAGAAATCCAGGGGTGCCTGGGTGGCGCAGTCGGTTAAGCGTCCGGCTTCAGCCAGGTCACGATCTCGCGGTCCGTGAGTTCGAGCCCCGCGTCAGGCTCTGGGCCGATGGCTCGGAGCCTGGAGCCTGTTTCCGATTCTGTGTCTCCCTCTCTCTCTGCCCCTCCCCCGTTCATGCTCTGTCTCTCTCTGTCCCAAAAATAAATAAAAAATGTTGAAAAATTAAAAAAAAAAAAGAAATCCAGACAAGAGGAATCACTAATATACAGAATGAAGTAACAACACTCACCAGCAAAACTATTTTCCCATTCTCTGAGCCTAGATTAAGTTACTGATAAAACAAAATCTGTAAGAGAAATCAAGAAAATTCTCTTTTCCTGTCAGGTTTAGTATAAATTGGCAACTTCGTATCTGAATTCATCAACAGTGCTCGTTCACTGTGCACGGATGTTTACACACTGGTGCATATTCAATAGTCTTTCTACTGAATACTTAAGTCTTGAGCTAAAAACTGACACAAAAAGAGCATTGTAGCCTCTGTTTGCAGAATTAATTAGGTTGGTCTGTTTATCTAGCCAAGCACAGATACCGAGTGGGGGACAAACTGACTTTAAAATTAAAGGTTCTCTAAGAAAAAGAAATGTTTCTTGACTTAAGAGTCCAAAGTAAACAAGGGGTTAATTTGAGGCTTGCTATACAGAGCTCAGTTGCCCTCAGTGGTTAATTTTAACTAAAGATAATGATATGCTTAATTCCTTGGGAGAAAAAAAAATCATAAAATCTCAGAGATATAATAAGTAAATTCTGGAGAGCTTCATGTTTTCAAAACGGTATTCTGACCTCTTCAGATATTATAAAAACAAGTGCCAATCTTGACAAAAGACTTCCCCAGAAGGGCCAATGCAAGAGCTAATGAGGTTAACTGATTACACACTAATTATGTAAATGAACTACAGTATGTATAAATGTAATAATATATAAGATAAATATAAACAATACACACATTTAATACCTATATAAAGGAAAAACCTCACAGCGGTTGTAATCTTCCTTAAATAGCCTCACTAAAAATGTATAGGAGCTGCTAAGAAATGCATCTCAGACACAGCAATTCTTGTGGGATTTGAATCAAACTAATTCACTCTGTTAGGCCAAAGCCTTCACTGCTGTTTTTGCTACCTGTTATACCAAAACAAAAATTTCTTAAACTTAGAATGAAGAAAAGCAGCACGTATGCATCGGCACTGGACTAAGTGATTTATAGGTACATACTCAATAATACTTTCAATTCAATATCTTCAAGTCTGCAAAGAACACCATCTTGGGCTCTTGAGTCCCTTGTGACTTCTATATCGAGTAAGGATGCTTGGCATTATTCCACTATGCACCAAATAATTTCCATAAGGTTGCAGGAGAAGAGAACTACATTCTTAGACCAGATGTTTCTGGTGCTGGTGCTGCCAAGCACACATGGAAACCCCACAGCTGTGTCCATCGATCACAGACATGAGGTCACAGTCCAGCTTAGAGACGGGCTGGCAGCCGGCTATCTTGCCTTCCATACAAATGAAGCAACAGATGCTGAAGATAATATGTAAACAAATACTGAGAATGAACTACCTCAATTAAGCAACTGATGGAAAATTTGAACCAAGTATCAGTAGAAATACACAGAATCTATCAAAGATATTTAAAACAGTACGTTAGTTTCAAACAGTCATCAGGCTTCTCCTAGGTTATATACTGCTTCCTTTCCCTAATTCCAGTTTTCCTTATATTCAGATGAGCTAAAATAATAATGTCAAATACCCTGTCATTTAAGAAGCAGAAAATGTATTGAGATTAAGTAACCATGTTGTACAGTAGCAATTAGTGCCCGCCTTTCAAGATCTTATAGGCCAAATAGAAAAACAAATAAAAGTAAAAAGTGTTTCCAGTCACACAGTATTATGAAATTACTTAAACTAGCCTGCCCTGTAATATTTTACAAGCTAAAGACTACACTGTCCAAACAAAGTATATGGACAGAAGTAACCACTACATGAATATAAAGAGTATATACACAATATTAACAAGCTTAAAGGTACAAGTGTATTGTGAGGTAGTGACTTAAAAAAATCTATACGAAGTTTATGTTTGAGACTACATAAGACTAAAGCATTGATCTAAATTATTTAGGAAAAAGCTTAAAATAAATCTTAACTTATTTTTAAACTAAATGCAGCCATATAAATAAACACACATGTTCAATGGGGAGTTCCTTAAGTGATTAGCAGCAATAAGAAATAGCTTTAATCTGCAAAAGATTGGAAACACACCAGTCAACTACACTTATCTTGGGGGGGGGGGGTGGGTAGCAGTAGAGAGAAGAGGGCAGAGTAAGGAAAAAAGGTTTTCCATCTTTCAACTTTCTAAATAAGTACATGACTTTTAATGTTAGAAAAAAAGGCTATTTTATCATGTAAAAGATAATTTTATATGTACAGGCACATATGTATCTAGAATATATGATAACAGAAAAATATACACTAACATGTTAACAGTAATTAAGCCAAGGTGACAGAATTATGAAATGCTTTTTCATCTTTTATTTCTCTGTATTTTCTCCCTAGATTATCTATATTTCATAAATAAAAAAACAAAAATACTCCAGAAGTCACTTTAACTTTTTGTTCCTACTGTTTTATTGAGCTATAATTAACACACCACAAATACATGTAACTTATAATAAATGTTATTATAAAATTATAACATAATAAATATAAACATATACCACTGTCAGTGAGCTAAACCTTTCTTAGAGGAAGAGGAGGATAAATTTTCACTTTCTTTCCATCGAGAAGATAAGAATTAGCAGTAAAACAAAAAGGCCCCAAAAACCTTGAACTTCTAAGCTAACATGACAAGAGTAGTTGAGAAAACATTCACCGTCTGTGATGACCTCAGCTTTACCTGAAGCAACATCAGCTATAAGTTTTGCTGTATTCAAACCACAGCAGGGGCCACAGCCACGGTCTCCATGGGTTAAGAGGAAGATGCAGAGTCCCTGTGTCTGTCTGCAGAAGCCAGCAACCTCCCTCCATGAGCTAGCTCCCAGGCCACAACCCCTACACACACTGCACCAACACCATACAGCACTCATCTCGAATTCTCTCCAACTCTATTAGCAAAGTGAGGAGAAATGGGCAGCTACTCCCCATCCTCCTCATGCAGAAAATGAAAACACACAGAGGAAAAGAACTAGAACCTATAATCACTAGTAAGGCAAGGGGCTTATCTTGAAAGTAACAATCCACTTTCCTGGACTTCACTATGAAGATGCATCTTTGACCACAAATGTTACCACTTTCCTGACCCTTTTGTCTCTGGACTAAAGGATAATGACAGTCACCCTACACACACACACACACACACACACACACACACACACACACCCTATGAACCACGGTACCACTAGAAGGCACTTATACAAATATAGCAAGACACACTGTTAGTCTACTTACTCAAGCTATCATAAAGAAGTGCCATGTTAGGCTAAAGAAGGTGGAAGGGAAAACATAAGAAAAGGCCGCTGGAACTGTGTGAGCAATAGCACTCCAATGTACTAAGTCACACAGAGGAACCAGGTCCAGTATGACCATGGTTCTCACAAAGACCCAGAGAGGCTGCTGCTTCACACTGCCATTCCAAATTTTAATCTCCTTTGTCTTAACAACCTTCTTCTTCCTTTCCCCTTTTGAACAAAAACATCTTCTTTCTAAACAACTTAAGGAAGAACAAATAACCAAGAAATCTTCTTTAGTTCTAGCCTCAGAAAGGAAAAAAAGTGAGAGGAGACTCGATGTAGCCCAAGAGCATTAAAAGTGAAACAGCGACAAACAAGTGTTCATCCACTCTTTTCTCAAATGCACACCTCCTCTCATTTGGGGGCTCATGGGAAGGTGATTCACCATCAGGAAATACCACATAATGACACATTCCCTCATTCTAACAGTTACTACTGTTACTGCTGCTCTCTTAGTTATGACAGAATGTCACACCAAAGACTTTGTGGATTTTAAACCATCATTGTCCTGTAGAAATGAGAATGAATAGAGCCTGAGAGATTTCTCACCTGAAGATATGTGAGGAACCAAGGTACGGAGGGTGCTGGGCAGGATAGGGTGGGGCAAGAACACAGGCTTGCTTGGAATTTTATGTTGGGTTTCACCTCCCTATCTTTATTTCACCCCAAACCTCCACCACCTTAGAGGAGGCAAGGAGGACATGTTCCAAACAGCAAGGTCAGCAGAAAAGCTAACAAGCCTCACAAACAGGATGAAGACTCAAGAGCAATATGACATCACTTCAAAGACTCAAGCCAAATAAGAATCCCCAAGGGTGCCGTAGAGAAAACTCTGCTGAAGACTTGTGACAGTGGAAAAAATTCTGACTCTAGTGAAGACAGGAGTTCTGAAAGTTCCTAAGTCATAACTTTCTTTGCAGTCATCAAAAGTTAGCACATTATCCACTCTTTCTCATGACTCTTGCAACTAGTTAAACAAATAATATTAAATCAGTAGAGGTCAAATATTTAATCATGTCCAAACATGAGAAATAAAGAAGTGACAGTTTTCCCCATAATACGGACCTCAGCATCTATCTATTAAAGGAGAAGTTCCTACACTGGGTAAATTTCCTTCTATTTCTGCACCAAGTCAATTCAACACCTACTATGTGCAAGATGGTGCTAGGCTGCATGGCCAGCTCTACAACCCAAATGGAGAGATGTGATGTATTCATTTAAAAACTAGTGGGACACACTGGAATAATAAAAGAAATGAAAATAAATAAAATTATCTCCCTATGCAGCAAAATAAATGGATCTCACAAACATAAAGCGAAAGATGCCAGACATAACCGTACCGTATGGTTCCGTTTATACCAAGTACAAACACAAGCAAAAATAATCTTTCGTGTTAGAAATCAGGATAGTGGTTATACTTCTGGGGAGGAATTAAGGGGCACAAGGGGCACTCCTGGGGAGCTGGCAATGTTCGGTTTCTTGATCCAGTTGCTGGCTCATGAGTGGAAGTGTTCACTTTTTGGAAATTCACTGAACTTATAACGTATGCCTTTTTCTGTATTCACGTTATACTTCACATACAGACAAATGCAAGTAGACACAGTTACCCTTGAGAAGTGGCTTCTTCCAAACCTTTCCAAACCTGAAAATACATTGCTACAGCACAGGTATATATATTAAGGACAAAGGGAAAAAAAGGTATCTGAGAATGTCTAGATATAAAAGAAACAAGATAAAGGAAAACTGGCATGGGGTTCCCAGGCCAGGAGAAAAGCCTACTGGACTTCAGAGCCTCCAGACACCGTGACAACCATCAGATCACAGATCACAGTAGCACTCTGGGTTAAGAGGCAGGTTTCCGCCTAGTCAGGGCTTGTACTCTGCATCAGAGTGGGAGACCAATTAGCAGCAGTGAGTACTAGGGAGAGGAGCTAGCACATCAATTTCCTTCACCTCACCATGGTTTTTGAATAGAAGGTGAATGATTATGATGATCCTAAAGATCACTGAAAACCTCTAACATACACTGAACAAACATAATGCCCAAGGTTCAAAGGGACAAATTTGAATCTGTAAAAATGAACAATTAAAACAAACACAAGCTTTGAGGCAGGATTACAGTTATAATATAATTTAGGCTTCGTCATGGCACATCAGCATATAGAGTTAAAAATCCAGGGGATTGAGTCCCATCTGTGGCACAGCTGAGATGGCATGGAGAATAATAGGAAGAAAGGCTGCTCTTTCAGGGTCTGCTCTTTTGTCAAAGGAGTTTTCCCACCTTGGGGTAGAGAGAGCCTAGCTTCCTCCACTGTTTCAGGGCCATGTATGTATGGATTAGTAATGCACCCACAATACTGCAGATGTGGATGCTAAAAACTTAGCCGATCAAATAGCTGTCTCTCTAATCTTGCTTTAGATAATTCCCACTGAAGTCAACACTCTTTTCTATAGTTAGTACAAAAGTCAGGATAATTAGAAGATAGGGAATTCTGTCACTAGAGATTTCTCACTCTCTTTCTTCAGGGTATAAAGCTGAGGGGAGGGGGAGCAGTGAGGTTTCTCCAATTGAACAATTAAAGCTTTTATTCTAAAAGCTCTTTCACTGTCATAGCAACTTAAGACACTGTATGTTCTTACCATAGATTTCACCGGACATTAACAGAGTAAGAAAACAAGAAATTCCACTAAGTTTTATTATATGGGCAATTTAGTTTATGCTATGAATTTATACATAGGACGTACAAACAGAATTTAAACTGGACAGCATCTATTGGCATTAAATTTAGAAAAACGTAGGTGGGGGTGTTAAGGAGTTCTTTCTTAAAAAGTTACCATTTTAATGTTTATTTTATTTTTATTATTTTTCAAAGTTTTTTATATATTTATTTTGAGACAGAGACAGCATAAGTTGGGAAGAGGCAGAGACAGAGAGACAGAGAATCCTAAGCCCCACATGGGGCTCAAACCCATGAAACTGTGAGATCATGACCTGAGCCAAAACCAAGAGTCAGATGATTAGCTGACTAAGCACCCAGGAGCCCCATTTATTTTGAGAGACAGAGAGAGAGACAGAGAGCGAGAGCATGCACATGCAGGGGAGGGGCAGAGAAAGAAAGGGAGAGAGAGAATCCCAAGCAAGCTCAGCATGGAACCCAATGCAGCCTCGATCCCATGAATCATGAGATCATGACCTGAGCCAAAACCGAGTTGGTCGCTTAAATGACAGCCACCCAGGCGCCCCCCAAAAAGGGTTACCGTTTTAAAAAATGAAGTGTTTCAAATGAAATGAGCACAGGATATTTCAAATCTGTTCTTTCCAACTGTCCTGCTTTACCATTTTACCACATCTAAAAGGGTATCTCATGATATATAAAAGATTATTAAAAGCTTAATTTTCAAATAATTTCATAAACAAAAGCATATGTGTACACTCAAACACACACACACACACACACACACACACACACACAC
The DNA here is from genome assembly GCF_028018385.1 of Neofelis nebulosa. Lineage (NCBI taxonomy): Eukaryota > Metazoa > Chordata > Mammalia > Carnivora > Felidae > Neofelis > Neofelis nebulosa. The sequence goes on along the minus strand of NC_080790.1, from coordinate 82,509,005 downwards.
ACACTCATACAAAATCAATAACCAACTATACAGAACTTCTTTGAGCTTTGGGTTCTTAACACAGAAAAAGAAAGAAGGGTCACTCTAGTAGATTTCTAATATGTGTCCCAGCACTGGCACTATTTGTTCATTCAACGAACATTCGTGAAATGCCTTCTATATGCCAGGCACTGAATTGGTGCTTGGGATTATGTATCACTGAAAAAAAACAAAGATCCCTGTCATCATGGAGTTTATGTTCCTGGGGGAGAGGGGTGAGTGGAGTAATGATAGAGGCAGTTGATATACACTAAGTATAATACATAGGCCAGTTATACAATGTGGTATGGAACTGGAAAACTAAGAATAAGATAAAGGCATTAAGAGTAGGAAGGTAAGGGAGCGGGCCATATAGTCTTGAAAGAATGGCATTCTAGGGGAGGAAACAATAGCAAGTGAGAGGTGTTGAGGTCTTTAGGCAGGAGCTCCCTGGCAGGTGGAGGAAGAGTGAGCAGTTTTATATAGTTGGAGGAGGGCAAATGGGAAGTAGGAGAGGAGGTCTGAGACAGAACAGGGCAGGGAGCCAATCAAGCAAAGGACTATAGGCCACTTTGAGAGCCTGGGCTTTTACTCTGAGCTAAGTAAGGAAGCAATGAAAGACTCCAATCAGACATTTCTAAAGGATCGCCGAGCTGCCATGCTGAGAAAAGAAGGGTGGACAGGGTGGTGGTAGTAGTAGCAGACAGGTCCACGTGTGTGATCGTTTCTTATGATGGTTATAATTTGTTATGAGTTTCAAATACACCAAAGTTTAGAAAACGGGATAACAAACTCTCCTGTACCTATCTATAATCTACATTCAACAGTTATTAACTTGTGGCTCACTCCATCCCACTGTCCACCAATGGCCATGATTATTTTGACAGAAACTGGGTATCATTTGAAGGAAGGATGCACTAACAGATCTCCTAACAAATGAGGTGAGTATATATGACAGGAAGAGTAGTCACCAAAGACTCCAAGGCTTTTTTGGCCCAAGCAAACAGAAGGCTGGGAATGCCAACTGAAAAAGGGCAAGGCTACAGGTAAGACAGGTTTATGGGGGAAGAGTAGGAGCTCACATGACATATGTTAAGTGTGGGCTATTAGACACCCAATTAGAGACGCTGAGAAATGAATGCAGAGTTCAGAAGAGTCTGGTCCCAAGTCCTGAGAACACTATCCCCAGAATGGCCTCCTTGCGAGGTTGGCCCTTGGATTTCAGGAGGGTTTCCCCCACTCCTAGAACTGATAAGAGTGGCTCACTGTTCCTAGATGGTTTGAATAAAGAATGTAGTTTATTGCTGAACACCTGTTTTCCTGTTTGTAGTCTGAAATTTTTGGTACATGCCAGACAGATGTGCTTATGTGACCAGTTCCGAATAAAAAATGTGGGTACTGAGTCTGTAACGAGCTTCCCTGGCAGGCAACAACACTTCACATGACAACTCACTGCTGGGGGAATGAAGCATGTCCTATAGGATTCTAGCAGGACAGGACTCCTGGAAGTTTGTACCTGGCTCCCTTTGGACTTCATCCCATGCACTTTTTCCTTTGCTATTTTTGCTTTGTGTCCTTCCATTGTACTATAAATAGCAACTGAGGGTAAAACTACATGCTGAGTCCTGTGTACTCCTAGTGAATCATCAAACCTGATGATGGTCTTGAGAACCTCCAACACACCTTTTTTAATAAATTTGCTGGGAATGGAAACAGGAAGGGAGATGTCAAGATTTTTCACTTATAGCCGCGCCCCCCCCCCCGCCCCCGCCAAAAAAAAATGGTGGAGAGAGAAGATGAGATTTTTAAAAGAATAGGGTCCATATTTTATGTTTTTAATGTTTGTTTATTCTGAGAGACAGCATGAGTGGGGAAGAGCAGAGAGAGGGAGAAAGAGAAAATCCCAAGCAGGCTCCACGCTGTCAGCACAGAACCCAACGCAGGGCTCGATCTCACAAACTACATGTAAGATCATGACCTGAGCAGAAATCAAAAGTAGGACACTTAACCAACTGAGCCACCCAGGTGCTCCCAGGGCCTATATTTTAAAACTGGCAATTTAGGTTATGCAGAATTTGCTGGGTGACTTTTTTATTCAACTATTTACTTAGAAAAATGCTTTTGATTCATTAAGCAATGGAATTAAACTAAGAAATTATGGAAGCTGCCTGGAGAGTGCTCATTAACAATCACAAAGAGCATCCCGTTCACAACAAGTTTTGTTTAACCAATAGATCAAGAATAGCTCCTTCTAGAGCATAATTAATTTTCTATTTCACCCCAGATCTGAGAATAGTAGGTATTAAAAAGACCAGGTGTTCAGGAATGGTTTAAATGAATGAATTAGTGCAACTTCATGAACAGCATTTAAGAAAAATTAAACAAAAAACCCTGCAAACTATGGTTGATATTTGCCATTTCCAGTCCCAAATAAACCAAAACTGCATCTGGCCAAAGTGATTAGAACTTTGTCATATTTTTGGTAAGAATGAATGACATTTTTCTCTGTTCCTTTTTAAAACTATCCCACAACGCAAGAGAGAAGACATAGGATTTTAAAGTACAGTAATATAATAAAAATATACTAGTACACACCTATTAAGAGCTGCCTCTAATTTACAAGAGGGAATCTTTATATATTTTATGTCAATGTCCATAACACTTTCTGAAATTCTCCATTAAAATTGCCAGGACAGGGGCGCCTGGGTGGCTCAGTTGGTTATGCGTCCAACTCAGGGCTTAGGCTGACTTTGGTTCAGGTCATGATCTTGTGGTTCATGGTGGGTTCAAGCTCCCTATCAGGCTCTGTGCTGACGGCTCAGAGCCTGGAGCCTAGTTTGGATTCTGTGTCTCCCTCTCTTCCTGCCCATCCTCCACTCGTGCTCTGTCTCTGTCTCTCTCTCAAAGATGAATAAACATTAAAAAAATCTTTAAAACTGCCAGGACATTCTTTAGAAACAGCAAAGTAAGCTAAGCATCATCCATGTGAAGGGCTCTGTCATAAGCCTAGAAGGGCTATGAGAATCCTAAGAGTTAGCTTCCTGTAAAGAGTTTCTAATCTAGTAAAGAATAACAGAAGCAAGAAATGAATGCATGGAAATTATTCCCTAGGCAGTCGTTAAAAGAGCACTAGAAAACTGCTCATAGGGCACGACAAAAGCAATCGCCAAGAACCAGACAGCAATGCCTATAACCAGAGGTGACAAAGAAGCCACCTGATGCAGAAACCTTCAGGAGTGAAAGATACAGAAAGAACAGAGTCATGAATATCAAAGGAGAATAACAATAGTAACCAAAGTCCAGGAGTAACAGAAGTCTTCAGCAAAAGTGAGTTATTTTATCTTGGTATCTTTAACCCAGCGAAGAAAACAAAGAAACCCTCATTTACTATGTAAAAAATTAATATACTAGACACTTTACATCTATTCTAGAATTCTAATTCTGACAAAAGCCTATGAAGTAGGAATTATTATTTCATTTTACAGATGAGGAAACTAAAAGCTTTATTAAATTTCATTCTAGGCCCTACTCTAACAAAGGGTGTTATTACTGTCTTGGGGTAAAAGCCAGGACATGACTATTAAATATAATAGAGGCGGACTTTCTATGAGGCTCATAAACTATAAATTCACCTTGAAAAATATATATAGGCTTCAAATTTATGTTCATAGGAAAGAGGAGAAAAAAGATAAATCATTTGTATTAGTTCAGTGGCAATTCTAAAAATAAAACCCAAAAATGAACTCTTTCTAAACACTAATAATTTTAAAACACTCTTATTTTCTTTCCTTAGAGGGATGAAATTTAAGTGTGAGGAACAGATCTTAACTTATTTATGACTAATGTATAACATCTATGATTATTAATATTTATTACAAAAATTGAGAATGCTATAAAATAGGATCATATCTTCAAGAGTTCTCTATTTCTAATATATTACTATAATGTTCTTGGACAATGAAAACAATAATGTAGATCTATTATAAGTTTCTCCAAGTATCCACGAAAAACAGACCATCCTATACAATTCACCAAAGATTTGAGCTCCTACAACTCACAAGGCATGGCAACTTGTTACTGGCTACTACATTAGAAGACAACTACAGAACGGCACTATACTATACTCCTAATGTGAACTAGAGATATCTCAGGGCAATGAAAAGAAGATTGGGATGCTATTCCGGCAACAAGCTATGAAACCAGGTCAACTGCCTTTCTGGGTATCAACTATTGTCATCCATAAATAAAATGAAGGCTTTTCAAAATGAAAGACAAAACATTTGAGGTATACAGCTGACCTAGTTTTAATCTTCCTTTGCTTATTTACCTATTAAATAGATAAGAACAAAGAATTTTGGTATTTTGTAAAATCCAGTTGCATTCTTAAGTTAGAACGAATTAATCCAAAATAGAAACACATTCTATCTCTGCCAAAAACCAAAAACTAATCCTTTAAAAAATTTCACTGTCGTATCACCATCAGCAGTTATTTTTAAAACACTTCTACAGTTACCTATTTGTTGAGAAGTTCAACCTGTGCCCTCCACATTACTTTGGGAAAAGAAGGACAGATTGAAAAGAAAGAGAAGCAAGCTTTACAATCAGAAAAGCTTGGATACAAGTCCAAGCCTTTGTTCATTCTTTCTAGAAAGAGGGGATGATAATATCGGTCTCAAAGTCTGCTATGTGAATTCAAGCAAGTGCCTTTACCATACCCAATGCGATGCCTGGCACAAGTCAAAATAAAAAATGTGTTAGCACTTCATGCACTCTATACTTTCCCAGCTAGTAGATCTTCTTTATCACTTCAGTTCTAGTATCTGGTAAATTTTTTTAAAAAAAGAAAATATTAGAAATAGCACAATACTTACTCTAGCTCATTTGTCTAAGGTCATATGTTTATCTTATTCTATACCAGGTAGTCTCAATTTGGGTGATATCATTCCCCTCCCCAACAGGGGTGAAATGTGATTTTTGGAGGTGGAAGAGAAAAAGCTTAAGTCACTTTTATGTATAGAGCATAAAGATATACATACAGTACATGAACAGATGTACAGACATTTTAAAATTTCACAAAGGGTGATTAGGAAAAAATATCTGCAAAGGCTTCTTCAGGAGGTGATAATGAAAATAAAGCTGAGAAATACTATTGTATTCTTTGAGGATACAAAGGATAGAACTATTAGTTCTCAAAATCACTGTCATGCTTTTTTAATTAAAATAAATCAAAATTTAATCGATTTAAGAGCTTTTCTTCAGACTTGTACCAGTATTAATAACAATAGTAATAATAATAATAATAAAGAGATACAACTTGTGATCTTTATCTATAGAAAAGCTGAGTAAGGAAAACAATCCTAATTAGGAATTGCAATCTAGAATCAAGGTCATTTAAATTAAGTCAGAAGTTATCAAAGGTAAGAAAATGCCAGATAAGAAATCTGGCATGCCATAAACTTGGCACATCAGTTTCTATCTCAGTAGCAAAGAGACAGAAGGTAGCTTGTGAAGAAAGGTAAAAAGTAAAGGCAAAGAAAGAAAGACTAACTGGGGCAGGGGTGGGGGAGGGAGGTAGAGGAGGACACACAACTGCTGTCAAAACTGACAGCTGCCCATGGTCTCACTGATGCACAGGTGGCTTCTCCTGACAACCCTCAGTGAGCGATGCTACAGTGAGTGGGCCAGAGCCATGGAAGGGCAGGGAGAAAGTGCCACCCGTTGCCTGAAATGGAAGAAGCCAGTACCAAGCTGTAAGGCCTGCAGCATTTAACTGAACTCTGAAGAACAACAGGATGGAACAATAGGTCACACAGTCCACAGAGATCTCTCCCTTGCTTCCTTTTGTTCTTATGTTCAGTCTAGACAAGAACAGCACATTCATTACATTGTGCTCCCCTCCAAATGAAAAGAGAGAAAATTGTCAAGCCTGACAGGGCCTTGCTTTGTCACTGGAGTAAGTTTGTTTTGCTCCCTACTGTCAGAGCATGAACTCCTTAAGAGCAAGAAATTTGTCCTGTTCCTCTTTCATGGACCTAGCTCAGATGGTGCTCAAACACTGTTCTACCTACCAGATATGATCTATGCTGCTTTGCATTGAGCTGTTTCTGTGGCTCTTGCCTCTTCAATTTGATGATAGGCAGAGGCTAGGTTTTTACTGGCTATTCCAGGCAAGGCTGTGTTTTTACATACCTTTTATTCTCACATCCCTAGAACACAGTGCAAGAATATGGAGGGTACTCAATAAAATCTGCGGGCTGGCTTCCTGTCCCCCAATGGGCATCAGGCCCGACATCTTCCTGTCCTCTAAGGAATAAGTCACAACTACCAACCACAAACATTTTGATCCTAAGACCAAAAAAAAAAAAGTCTACTCTGGGTGATCTGCTAAAAAACTTTGGAAAGGAGAAAAATGGTCAAGATCCATTCATTCTTTAAGGTCCAGATCAAATCAGGTCTTTCTACAAGCCTACTCAGAACCAAATGTTTGAAACTGTGACTACTTTCAAAGGCTCATTGAGAATCAAGGATCTGGGTTTTAATCTCTGTAATCTAACTAGCAATGTACTCCTGAGCAAGAGGTGCCAGTGTCTCTGAGCTAGAAATCTTCACTCGTAAATATGCGGGGGTGGCTTCTTTCCTAAGATTCCGTTAAAGTAAGGGTTTTCAAACTTGAGTGAACATCAGATACCTGGGAGGGAAAAGAATGGGAGGGGCCAGGAGGACACAGAGGAATGGATGAAGACAAGAAATGAGTTAAAAGATAACCAAATGTAATGTGCAAACCTTGGCAGGACTAGGATTTGAAAAAATGGTTGTAAAAACATTTTTGGCACACTTGAGGATATCTGAATACAGACTGAACATCAGGAGAAATTCTGAAAGCATTATTTAATTCTTTAAGGTGGTATTAGGATTATGTGGAAGACTGTATTTTAAGACAAGTACACTCAGGTATGGACAAGTGAAGGGTCATTGTGGTGCCACAACAATACACAAGTAATACATATACAAAATGTTAACAACTATTGAATCTAAGCAAAGGAGAGAGTGTTCATTCCTTCAACAGTTCTGTAATTATGAACATTTTCATAGTAAAAAGTTTGGGAGAAATTACTAAAATGAAAACGTAAAATTTATTTCTCAGAGATAAATCTTACTCCAAGAGTTTATGAACCCCAAGTTGAGAATTACTGGTCTAGCTAATTCACCTTTTTATCTTCCAGAGCATTAACTCAAAATAATGGGATATCCCCAAACTGCAAGAAACAAAGTACCAGCCCCTCACATATAACAACAATTAAGACACAAGGATTGAAAAGAAGGGGTTTATCAAGAATTCAAACAACCAATTCAATCAAGTTTCCCTGAAAACACATACGTGCATGTCAAACTGGGGAACTCTAAACAAACTCTGTGGAGTGGATCAGTGCCAACTGCCAGTGGCCTGCACTGGTTCTAAGCCATGCAGGCAGACACTGCGTAATGGTGCAGGCCTGTTTGGTATAACCACACACTGGAGGCCAGGTCAAATCCTTAAGTTGTGAGAGCAACTGTTTGCCTTGCTTGGTTTTGTGCAAGGGCTTCAGTTATAAAGATGTTACCACTGGGGAAAACTGGGTGAATGATACATGGGACCTCCCTATATACTCCCAAAATAATTTTCTGCAAATTCTTCAAATCTATAACTACCTCAAAAACAAAAACACCACATTATAGATCTCATGTCCTGGTCTTCTCCAGTTTGAACATATCCTTAACCTGCTCTTAAACCCTTCCCACAACCAATCTGAGAAATGATAAGCTTTCTTTAAAAAAAGCCCTTCAAAACCCTAAAGATAGTCAATTCTTAAGATTGTTAAAGTCTGAGAAGAGAAGAAATACAGAGAGATCTGTACATCTCCTACAAATAAACGCCTCCCATCCAGGCCCCTCACTTTCCTACACAGTACCTTTGCTTCACCTCAGGGTGCAATCTGAATTCTCAGTTGGCTCAGTTGTCCAGGATCACAAAATCAAGTACAGAGGTGACAGGGACTCAGTGCAGCCAGCCTAGAGCACATTCATTCAGGGATGCCAACAGCTGACAGCTGGGGAGAAGAGCAGCTAGACCATTTACCTCCCCACACCTACTACTTTTCTGGCCTTCTGAGTCTGAGGAATAACTAGTACCCTGGTAACTGCCTCTCAATTTCACCTAAGGAAGAGGCTCAAGAATCAGGACAAATCTATTGTTTTCCTGAAGAATAAGCATTCACACTTTCTGCTCCTGAGTAGAAATGGAGTAGAAGTCAGAAATCATACAGAGGCATACAGGAGTCTGGGTCAGACTCCTGATTTCAGCTCAGGTCATGATCTCACAGTTCCTCAGTTCGAGTCTCACCTTGGGCTCTGCACTGACAGTGCACAGCCTGCTTGGGATTCTCTCTCTCCCTCTCTCTTTGTCCCTCCCCCTCTCCCCACACAGAGCAAATAAATAAGCTTAAAAAAAGAAAGAAAGAAACCATACAGAAGCCTGCTCTCATCAAAAGGACCACCCCAACAGCCCCTCCTGCTGGAGCTGAAACCAGAAAATTCAGCTGCAAATTCCCCCTCATGCCAGCCTGCTCCCAGATCCCCCTTAGGCCAATGCCCAAAACTTTACAAGAGCTAGGAAGTTCTTGATGTGAGGAGTAGCAAGGGCATGTTTTCCAGGGTGCCAGCTGCATGACATCCTCTATCCATAATCACTACTTGCTCTGAGCCCTGAGTGTGCCCCAAGTTATAGCACAGAGGTCACTGTATGAAAACAACACACAAGAAACATTACTGAGACGCCAATATGGTAAATGGCTGATTGGGTTTGTATTTGTTCTGAAGACTCACCATCTGGTTTTCATTTTACCTGAATACATGGGTTCTGTATAATTATTTTTAAAGGAGTCCTGAAAATGCATTTGTCCAACATTGCCTGATTTTACAGGCAAGGAAGTACCTTTTGTACACAATTCAAAAGTAGAACACAAAAGCATCTATTACACACATAGATATGTATTTCATAGCCATGCTCATAAAAGATGAGTAAAACAAACCAAAGCACCAATAGTGGTTATTGTAAGGTAGTAAATAAGAATTTAACTTTTAAAAATATTTTCCTATAGGGGCGCCTGTGTGGCTCAGTCAGTTAAGTGTCCAATTTTGGCTCAGGTGATGATCTCACAGTTCATGGGTTCAAGCCCCATGTTGGATTCTATGTCTCCCTTTCTCTCTGCCCCTCCCCCACTCGCACTCTCTCTCAAAAATAAATAATAAACATTTAAAAAATGTATTTTCCTATATTTTACACCTTTTTTAAAAGAGTGTTCACATATTGCAGTTATAATCAGAGCTGAGCTTAGAGGAAGAGGATCTCTACAGAGAAGATGAGGAAGGGAGCACAGCCTGGCTGGTGACAAAAGCTCTGTCAGCCAGAGCAGCACAGGCTGAAGTGAGGAAAGAAACACAATCCTGAGGACTTTCAAAGTGCTTCGTAAAATTCCAAAAGCTTACATTTAAAATGGTACCTTGTCTGCTCGTGCACAAATCAGGAAGTATGTTAACAAACGCCAGAAAGTATAGGCTTTGGCTACCCCATTTCCCAATGCAGCACCGGCAACATGCACAATAGCAGGAACGGATGCTTGACAGGAAGGTGCCATCCATCATTCCATTCACAGAGGGCACTTCATAAATAACTTGACTATTGTATTTAAATTACAGTTAAGTTAGAATTTCTGCTCCTTTCACCACTCTATAATCTTAAAAATAACATTTAACTGGAAAGCATCCAATTTCCCCCTAAGATGTGCACCAAGATAGGGTCACTCTAGCAAGAGAATAGTCCACGGGTACTTTTTCATTATAAAGTCTTCAGTATTTTCTTTGGCAGAAAAAGAGCAGCCATCTCATAACATGTTACGTCTTCAAATGTCCCGTAGTCCACAGACAACAATATTTTCTAATTCTTACTAACAAATATTTATAGTGGAGATAAGCATGTTCTTAGAGACCAAAGAGAGAATAGGGCTGAGGAGGAAACCTCTTTACAATACTCAATATCGCACACCTGAGATCAGTTTAGCCATTATCTCCCTAGATCAACCCCAGATTTGGAGATATGGCTTGATTTAAAGATATCCCAAATCCCCACAGCTGCTGGCTAACTCTAGAATCTGTGATGTTATGATGGTAAATTTCATTTACAATTAGGCAAGTCAGAAGCAATCACAAGAATGAAAAGTAAAATTTCAGATAAAAATAATTTAAAGATGGATTTAGTTCACTACAATCTAGGGTTATCTTTAAAAATTAAATATAGACTTATGCATGTATATACATCCACACATACAAGAACACATACACTTACTTTTTGTCTGAGTTAAACTCTCCTCTTTCCCATCTAAAGCTACAGAGTAAATCCTCATGTGACCATTTCAAGAACTATTTTTTGCTACTAAATTTTGCCAACAATCTGCTCAGCATTCTAGCAGATGTTTCTGTTTTCAAACCTCTGGGAACTTGGCTGGATCTGTTTTCTTTCCCCATGTTAAAAATAAAAGAAATGGCCCAAATGTGGCCTAATACCCTAGAGAAGCTTTTCCCCTACCCCACATCCCTCAATCTCCCTATTCATGTGACCTCCATGATCCCTTCTCAAATCTTTCTTTTCCATTAGAGAAGATGTTTCCAATTATGGTCCATTAAGTTGCCAAGGATGACATCACCCCCCCCCCCTTTTTTTTAAGAAAATGCTACTGATTCCTAGTTACTTGGGGACCATCTGCAACAATTTAAACCAACTAGTCTGCTGGACCTTATAAACCCACAATGTCACAGGGGGGTAATTTGTTCAAGATCGATTCTACAAACAGAACAATACTCTTACAATGGGGGTTGGAGGGACAGGAGAATCTTGTCTTTTATATAATGATTTCTTTAAAAATATCTGTGCCTCAGGGCACGTGGGTAGCTCAGTCAGTTAAGTATCTGACTTAGGCTCAGGTCATGATCTCACAGTTCGTGAGTTCGAGCCGTGTCGGGCTCTGGTGCTGACAGCTCAGAGCCTGGATCCTGCTTCAGATTCTGTGTCTCCCTCTCTCTCTGCCCCTCCTCCACTCTCACTCTTTCTCTCAAAAATAAGTAAACATTAAAAAAAAATTTTTTTAAGGGGCGACTGGGTGGCTCAGTCAGTTGAGTACCCGACTTTGGCTCAAGTCATGATCTCACAGTTAGTGAATTTGAGCCCCACGTCTGAGCTGTCAGCACAGAACCTGGAGCCTGCTTTGGATTCTGTGTGTGTGTGTGTCTCTCTCTCTCTCTCTGTCCCTCCCCCACTTGTGCTCTCTCTCTCTCTCAAAAATAAACTTTAAGAAATTTTTTAATAAAAATATAAATAGATATAGAGAGATAGATAGATTTGTGCCTCAATCTTACCTCAGTGACATCCATAACTTTGATGGCCGCCAGCTGACCAGTTTTAACATGTCGACCCTGAAAAACAGAAAAAAAGAAACACAATTGGCACCACTGTTTTGCATGATCATTACAACAGAATGGCTGAAGTTTCAATGCATCATCTCTTTTGTAATTTTCCTCAAAAATGATAATGAAATTAGTCCCATGCTCTCCAATAGAACAATACGGTTTGTAATACCAATGAACCACACTTAATAAACAAGTAGTAGAACAAACTGAGTTTCAATAAAGCATCAATTCCTTCTTTCTGTCTTGGGTTCAATTTACATATCATTACCTCTCAACCTAAGCAACTTAATATTTTCTTCTGTACAACAGGATAGTCACTTTTTCTTTCTTAACATCCTGCAAGAATGAAATGACCCAAAAAACCTCTAGGTATTTATTGTCAAAAAATGGAAAAGTCATTTTTCCCCAGTATACTCTCAAGACCCATTACTTGATTTTATGAAAGTAATACTGAGAGTCTTCTTTGAAGCTTTCCTGCAGTCCCAAGGTAGAGACGTTGGAAAATAATTACCCAGAACAGAGGGAGATAGGGATGATGCAGAAACAGAGAGTGCTTTCTTACAGCTATAGTATAATTCCTGACTTAGGACCTAAAACTCACTATTTCTATCCCTGGCATTTCAAACCAATGTGAGGTCATTCTCCTCTCACCCAGATGAACAGGAATGGATTTAATTCCTGTCAGTCCTGTGCTTCTCCATCCACTCTTTACAGTGCTCTGCCGGCCTTTTCTTCGGCGAGTAACATAGAGCTACCCAGATATCCTGAGCATGATCTACTTCAGGGCGTTATGAACAACGGTCTGCAACAAATGTAAAACACAAAGAATGTCCCCATATTTCCCAAGAGCCTGTCTCTCTTGTGGTCTCATGATGAACAGTTAGGAACTTTAGAACTTGAAACTTGAGGGAAGCTCTCCATTTAGTCTGGAAAGCTTACCCAGGAACTCAAGTTACATCTAGGACAAAACGACTCCATGAAAATGACACTGTATTACAATTACATCTCAACAGTATGTGGTTGGGACACCATGGATTCCTGCAATGGCAGAGCAGTTGATGAGCAGTAAGTGCACAATAATAACATACAGGAAACTAGGACAAAATCCATAGGCCAAGAACCTCAACCCAACTCTCACCAATCCACAGACATCACCACCTTCCTCCAAAGTGAACTACCTTCCTGGTCTTCAAAAGTGGGGGCACCACCTGCCACAACACATACACCTGCAGTTCAGTCTCAAGTTCTGCTTCTGAGACAAGAAGGGTTATCCCACATTGGTCCATGATCCAAGAAACAACACCTCCTGCCCTTTCTGCCATTTCCCAGCTACCAGTCCACCAGCATGCTCTTCCAGCATACCCAGCCTCAAAAGATCTGAACCGCTACCTCAGCTGCTGCGTCAGTACCCCATTAGACACCTTCCCCAGCATTCTCACACAGTTTCTGCATTAAAAGCTACGTAACCCACAATCCTGAATAAAAATGCTGCCCTATATGTATGTTACCATAAGGCACACAAAATGATCTAAGAAGTCATGTAACATCTATAGAAGCTCCATCTCAGAGATGCTCGGCGTGGAATACAATTGTGTGTCAAGAAAGTTCTAATTTATGAACATTAAATGGGCTCTTATATTTCTGATTTGACTGCCATCTTTTACTACCTGTCTGTCCAAGATTCAGTATCTTTTGATAGTGTCCATTCCTGAATCACTTATTTAAAATTTTTGCCTATGTGTGTCATAGGATCTGTAACTTCAGTCTTTTTTTTTTAATGTTTATTTATTTTCAAAGAGAGAGTGTGCACACTAGTGGATGAGGGACAGACAGAGATGGAGAGAATCCCAAGTAGCCCTGGGGCTGTCCACACAGAGCCCATCATGGGGCTCAATCCCACAAAACAAAAGATCATGACCTGAGCTGAAATTAAGAGTCAGATGTTTGACTTGGCCACCCAGGTTCCCCTAACCTCAGTCGTTTTTAAAAGTTTTGTAACCCCAGCTCTGTGCTAAGCATTAACACACAGGAAACTTAGTTGTCCTTCATGTCTTGGGCATTGGCAAGATCCTAAAGCTACAGGATAGTGATCCAGAGTATGGACTCCAGCATCAAGACTGTGTCCACACCTCATGTCCTCCACTCTGTAACGTAACAGTGCCTCAGTCTCCTGTCTGTATAAAAGGGGTAAGAGTGATGCTCAACTCACAGGTTTATCATGAAGAAGAACTATAGTGCAGGGGCGCCTGGGTGGCTCAGTCGGTTAAGTGTCCAACTCTTGATTTCGGCTCAGATCGTGATCTCACGATTTATGAGATCAAACCCTGTACTAGACTCTGTGCTGACAGCGCTGAGCCTGCTTGGGATTCTCTCTCTCCCTCTCTCTCTCTCTCTCTTCTCTGTCCTTTCCCTGCTCATGTGCTCTACCTCTTTCAAATAAACATTTTTTAAAAAAGAAAAAAAAAAAGACTTAGCAGTCTGACAGTGGCATAAAAGCTTAGAGTTATGAATTCACTTAGTATTTGCTTTACCAAGAACTTGAGTTTCCCCTACTAAGGGATTAGAGAATCAGGACCTAACAACTAATCAATTATTTGTGTCAGAAGGTGGACCACACAAAGGCACTAGTCTTCATTAACACATACCAGGTCTTCCAAAATTAGGTCCATTTTAAATTTAAATTGAAATCAGAAAACGGCCCAAGAATTCTGTCTCCCTCCTCTTCAAGAAACAAGACAACACTGAAAGAAATGAAATTTGGGACTCTGGCAGCATTGGGCTTTCATTTTTCTGCTACCACTTCATTACTACATTTCCTTGGGAAAGCTGCTTAACTTTGACAAGCTTCCTAGGATCACTGGAGGATCCCAATGTTCTTTTTAGAATAGACAGGTTATAAATAAAGTGCATACAATACATAAAACCCTTGCCATCGTATCTGGCATAGAGTGGACTCTCGCATGACAGTCTTCCTCTCTACACTTTCACCAGAGGCCCATGCTAACCTTTTCTCTTAATTCACCTTGCAACTACCTTACCTAGTCAAGTTAGGCCCATTTCTCATTTTCAAAAGGCATGGCCAATATGAGGAAAGGCAGTGGGGTGCTAAAGTGATATACTTCTCTATTTTTTTTAAAGAAACAAACAAAAAGACAACCTCTAAATTTAAAAACAAATAATTACCTACTCAGATGGATCATCTTTGCTTAAAAGAACCAAAATGGTGAGCATAACAGTCCCAGGAGAAAAACTACAGCTGGGGCTGAATGTACTAAACATCTATATGCATGTAATTGTGTGCTAAGGAGGTCATAGGAAGAGTTGTTTGAAAGGATAAAAATTTGTCTGTGATTTACTCAGTATTAACCAAGAGAGAATACAGTCACCCGCTTAGGGTAGCTCAGCTATAAGCTTAAGTCTCCAAAAGTCAGATGCCCCAACCCATCAGAGAAGCCCTACCCATGTTCCCTTGGTGTAACAAATGGCCCTCAGTGGTATAGGAAGAGAAAATACACATAATCATAACGAACTGCCTTGTGCTGGGGACTCAAGAATACAAGAAAAAGCATTATTTCACTGAAGTTTGAGGCTACTATAGCATCTACTATAGCATTCCACGCTGACCTCTATACCGTCTCTTAAAGGCTGCTTCATGTAGTCTGCTCCCTAAAGATGACCAATATGACCACTTTCCTTCACCTGAGTCTGAACCCAGAATTGTGTCTGTCACTAAAATGCCTAGCCTGTGCATGGAGAGATTTGGAACTTACTAGTAACAGGACCCTTACATTGTATCATCCACTCTTAAAACACCCCAGTATATGACTTGGTCAGTATTAAATATACATACCTAACATCCATGTATAAACTTGACTCTTTGTCCTATTGTCTGCATTTCTTGGACACGGTGTCCCATCCAGTGTTATAAAATGCCAGGAGGAAGAGACTAAAGGCCCCTGGCTTTATCTATGAGGCACCATGTAAACATTAATGCACTAATGAGACATCCAATGAAGAAAAGCCCCCAAATACTATTCAATAAACTATTTTCTTAGTAGCTTCTAAAAAACTTTATGAGGGCCAACAAAGCAGGTCATTCATTATCTTACTGACAGATGAAGAACTCTAAGGTAAGTTTTATTATTCTGCTGCCCAAGACACAACGGTAGCAGAATTTCCTTTCTACAACAATTGTATAAAATGTGAGGGATGGACTCACCATTTCTACCAACTTGTCAAATTCCTGCAGTTGAGGTTTTTTTGTTTTTAAAGAAACAGCTTAAATTATTTCCCCTCAATGCCCTCAAAGGGTTAGCAAGATTTGGAATTAAAATTGCTACTGCAATAAATATTATTTCACACAAAGTCAGACTGGCTCACACCAACCAGACCTATCCCCTTCAGTAAAGCAAACTTCAAGGCATTTGATTCATTTTTGGTCTGTAAATGGGGAAAACGAATGTTTCTTTTTTTAAAAGGAAAATTCAAACTATTCTTGGCAGACATCCAAGCTAAGGAAAATGCCCTAATTTCTGACTCTCCTTCATGATTCTAAGGGAGTCAAAATTGCCATCTTGTATCTGCAAATATGCATTACATTAATGATACATGTTCCAAGAAAAATACACATACATACACACCACAAGATTTTAAAATGCAAGGGCACTGTGACAGCCTGTCTGTCTGCCTCTACTGAATGAAGTCTGTCCCTAACCCACAACGAGGAACCTAGCGGCAGAAGATCAGCATTCAGTCAAGGGAAGCTTTTAAATCCCAAGAGGAAAAAGATGGCATATCACCAAATAACAGGTAACTAACTCATGCTGCATAATCTTTACCTAGACCCCAGGTGACTCCATTAAAATACGTTTGATGAATACATATGTTTATTGAGAGACAAACTCTGGTCACAGGAGGAAACTTAGAGGGAGTGTGACTGAATCAAAGAAATGAAAGCCTGAGTCCTTTACTCAGGGCTCCTATCCTAGGGGATGGTCATGCTTCTGCTGAGACACCAATCATCCCTCACATACCCTTGTCATTGTATGGCACCAGTACCTCAGACCTGAACAAGGACGTGCACTGCAACTTAGCAGCTCCTTTTCTGTTCACAGAGCTTCCTACTAAAATCTCATCTTTCTGCACAGAATCATAAAGCTTTTGTACTCATTCAGCCTGAGAAAGTGGACAGACTATTAGAGAGGAAAATTCTATCAGGTTTATGACACTTTAAAAGGTAAGTAAACACAATTCAGGAACAATAAATATTTTCTCTTCTCCACAGCCCAAGAGTGCACACTGACAGCCTGAACTCCAGCAAGCATGGCCCCTTGTGACACCTGGACAGCATTCTAATACTACATATAGGACTGTAAGAACAGGACACAAGGCACCAGGATGCTCCCACTCTTAGGGCACGTAGTGAACAAAGTGCTTCCTATGCATTTCCATTTACTCCTGATACAACCCAACATATGTATGTGCCGACGTCCCCACCTCATAGAGAAACTGAAGCTTTGAGAGGGTTAAGTTAATCAGATCAAGATTGACACCCAGACAGGCTGTAAACTTCAAAACAGAAAGGACCACAAACGCCCTATTAAACCAACTTCCATACGAGCTGCCAAGTCTACTATTCTACACACAAATATTGTAAGTGATTATAATCAAACATGGGGATGTAGTAACCAATAATGAAAACTTACTCTCAATTCCTGGCCTTTTCTCTCCTGTGATTAATCAGAAAAAGCCAACAAAAGAACATCCCAAAGGAATTCTTTAGGGAATCTGAAGGCATATGTAAGCACATTCAGAGTGCCTCATCCATGGCTTTCTAAAACTGATAACAGCCTTTTGTTTTTCCTTCCTTTATCTCACCATAGATTTTCTTTCAATAAATACTGGAGATCAGAATGTTTTTCCTTTCTGCTGAGTTTAACCTGAAACATAAACTTCAGAGATTAACTTCCTGACACTGGCTTTCTATTTGCTTAATAGTAAAACCTATCAATGCTCAGTAAACTGAAGACTGACTATATTTAACCAGTGCTCAAGACATGCCCTATACACTCCCAGGGGAGATAAAACACTGGATCCGCCTTCAGGGAGCTTATAATTTAGAGGGGTGTTAAAAAAAAAGATCCACAAGAAGGGACATTAACATTGTGACAGAGAAACACTGTACTCTGTATCAGAAACACTTAGGAAACAGGACAGTGTGACACAAATTGCTCTGCCATTGTACGAGGTGCAAAAGGTACTACTGTTAAGGGGACCATTGCTGTGAGGCTAGTAGTGTAGACCCACCACAGAAGCTGTAGTGGGGCCTTTAAGGATTGTCCTAATGCTCTTGAAGATCACCAAAGGACAAGATGTGGACCCCTTAAGATCTGAACTACAAATAGTCCAAATCCCAGGCCAGAAGAAAGAGGGAGAACTCAGTGACTCACCCAGGACTAGAAGCTGTGTCACAAACTGCATCACCTCCCTCCAAACATGCAAGGACCTTAAAAGGGGGTTTTTATACACTGCACTGGACCAAGAAGATGCCAATCTCCCACTGAGTCGGGAAGGGGACATTCCATCATGGGGTGATGCGTGTGCTTGCTGCAGAAGGGGCTGCTCCTCATTCCCTAGCCAACTTGGAAGCTGTTATTTGATCTTAATGTTTTTAGTGGTGTTTTGTTGGTATGCAGATGTAACATCTTAGGTATAAGAGGTTTCTTGTGGGAAAGAGAGATGTTAAGTCTTTTTTTTAAGCATGTAAAATTCAATTACAAAAATCACTAACTTTCACCCATGATGTGTAGAGTTTCAGGCTCCATTCATGAGAATTCTATAAGTGGGATACAGGAAATCGTGACTTTTTAAAAGCCAGTCTCTAGTGATTCTTATGAGTTCTGAAGTTTGGAAATCACTTTTCCAAGCTTGTATTAAAAAGCCCAAATTCACGTTCTCATATCCTTTTTTGACTATACAATATTTACTGACAGTAACATATGCACTCATCATCTTAGCTAGGGGTTTTGATGTGTGAAGGTTAGATTTATAAATTCAGGGTGCCTGGATGGCTCAGTCGGTTAAGCATCTGACTTCAGCTCCGGTCATGATCTCACAGTTTGGGAGTTCAAGCCCCACATCCAGCTTTGCGCTGACAGTGTGGAGACTGCTGGGGATTCTCTCTCTCACTCTCTCTCTCTCTGTCCCTCCTCCACCTGCATTCTCTCTCTCTCTCTCTCTCTCTCTCTCTCTCTCCCTCTCTCAAAATGAATAAATAAACTTGAAGATTTTTTAAAAATAAGTAAATTCTAAGAAGTGACAATTATGTTTATAATAAAAACACAGAACTTCTGTTCTGAAATGTTCAGGAGCTCAAAGGGCTGGCAAGCCTAGTTAACAAACTAGCTGATTTAATAGTCAAGAAAGTACACCCAGAGACAAGGAGGACACACACTAGTGAGGCCAAGTCCCCAGTGTGTCAATTCTCTCCCCAAGATGTCTTACTCACATCACACATAGTTCAATTTAAAAACTGAATAGGGGAAGGAGGAGTGCACAGGCAGAGCACAGAGGATTTTAGGGCAGTGAACCCAATCTGTACTACACCATAGTGATGGATACAAGTCATTATACATTTGTCCAAACCCACAGAACAAACCAAGAGCAACCTTACTGTAAACTATGGACTCTGACATGTCAATTCATCAACTGTAAAAAAAAAAAAAAAAAGAAAATGTGCCACTCTGGTGCAGGCTATCATAATGGGGGTGGTTATGTACATGCGGGAGCAATGTATATAGAAATCTCAGTACCTTCCTCTCAATTTTGCTGTGAACCTAAAACTGCTCTAAAAAAAAAAAAAAAAAAGATTAAAAAAATTTTTAATTCCAATATGTTCCCCCTTAGATTTCCTTATTTTAAATGCCAAATATGAACCCACATGACCACATGGTGAATGGCATGAGGCCTGCACTGGGCAATCAATCCACTTACCACTCTAAGGTTCTACATCCATCCACCTCCAAAGGCAAAGACCAGTTTCACTGGTTCTGTTTCATAAACCCCAAACCACAGGCCCCACTCCTCAGTGCTCTTTTCTAGGAAGTGTCTGTGAAAATTTCAAAATTCAACCAAAGTGGGGAGGCATGTTACCCAGACAGCACCCTGTGAGCCATTTAAGATAAGGAACCATATAATTAACTTGAAAGAGACAGCTCAGAACACTTCAAGAAACACCTCAGTCTTCAAAACCCTCCTTACAAACAGAGCAGGAATAATGGCAACATGACCCCACCAACACCTGCTTTTCCCATCACACTCCTCCAAAGCCTAACCGGTGTGAGGTGAGCAGGGTTATACTGTTGCACATCTCATGCTTATAACTAATATCTCTCACTTTAGTAACTGTGTATCTGCCTCTTATTATTAGCCTGCCTTATTAGCCTGCCATGATCAGGCTATGGATGAGCAGGAAGGCAGAGAAAGCACAGGAATATGTACATGTTATAACATCAGTGCAGACTTGCAATTTAATAAGAAGACAGTGCAATTTCTTTTCCCTCAAGAGTTTAAAATTAAAGACCTCAATATGGAATTATACCTTTCTTAGGTTGGAGCTATCTTATCTGGAACAACAATCCCTTTAAGGAAAATTATGCCTCAGTAGGAGAGAATGTACAGACTTAACTTCCACTAAGAATCATAGTCAAAATAAACAGCATGTAAAAACTTTTACCTAGTGCCCAATCCCCAATAAATGAGCCATTCTGATGCTTACATCTTTTTTCTTTGAGAGCCCAATCTGAATGGAAATCTTTCCAAACCCTGAAATCTTGAGTACATTAAAGTAACTTTTCTTGGGGCGCCTGGCTGGCTCAGTCGGTCAAGCATCTGGCTTTGGCTCAGGTCATGATCTCACAGTTCGTGAGCTCAAGCCCCGTATCTGGCTCTGTGCTGACAGCTCAGAGCCTGGAGCCTGCTTCAGATTCTGTGTCTCCCTCTTGCTCTGCCCCTCGCCTGCTAGTGCTCTGTCTCTCAAAGATAAGTAAACATTAAAAAAAAATTTTTTTAATAAATAAATAAAGTAACTTTCTTTAATGGCTCAGGGAAATCATTATGAACATCAATTACTATCCTGTCCTTGTAATTAAGTAACAGCCCCAGGGAACGTTACGTAAGGCAGTGATATTCTGACTCCTCTGAAGAAGGCCCAGTCACTTGGGTTCTGTATGCTTGCTCTGTCATTTTTGGATGTGTTCTAGAACAGAATTGGGGTAGAAGGGGTGTTGGCCAGATAGCAAGCAAGTTCCAGTCAGGTGAGCTAGCAAAGGAGCAAAAAGCACTTTCATGTTGAGAAGTGGAGACAATTTGGATGAACATATACATGAAAGAGTGCAAAAAAAGAAATACTGCCATGAGAGCTTAGGCATAATTCCTTCAAAGCAGGAGAGGGATTTGGCTGGGCAGTAAGTAAGTTGGGAAGAAAGGGCAGCTGCTTTTTAAAACACTTGGTGAAGCTGCATTAAAAAGGGCAGTGCTCCTTTCAAAGGAGGCAGAGTAGCCCCATGGTATGGTACACACATGAGCCAGTGTCTGGACCACAGCAGTAAGTGTGAGGAATCACGTTTTAAGAGGGAGATTGGCAAATTAAAAAAGCACCATGAGTAAAGGGTCCAGAAAATATAAAGGAAAAAAAATCAGCATATCAATTCTTATATTAACAGTAAAAGACATGGCACTGGCAAGTCTTCAAATCAAAGTATCTGAAACAACGGAGATTTGGGATTCTGCAAACAAGCTATCATTAACATTTAATACACATTTGCAACTGCCTTTTCTTCTACTTACTTGAAAAACTGAACTGACCAGATCAAGCAATTTTAGTTTAAAATAACAAAAGAATGTTTAATAGCATAACAAATACCAAACCCTTTATTATAGGCAAAAGTAACATATAAAGTTATTAGCCACTATGAGACATGGTATATTGCATTCAACAGCTAAGTAATAGTCAATGTGGTAACACTAGACCTGACATTTGAATCCGTGACTTTCAAGGTGCATTAAAATAATATACTCCTAAAGGTAATTTAACTCACCATTGGACAAAATAAAACTGACCAAAGGAGATAACACAACTCATAAAACACATACTCCCTATTTGAGTGTTCTCATAGCAAGAACTCCACATGAAACATGTTATTTTCATATTTGTTGTTACAAAAAATAGTGAGTTCACCTTTCTGTACTTTTCTAAATTGTTGATATTGTTATGATAAAAATTTCTATTATTATTTTTAAAGAAAAGAAATCAATGTTTAAAATTAGTTCCTTTTATTTCACATATTAAGATACTTAAATACTGCAGAATGGTACCCAAAGTGGGCACTAAAACCAGGAGCCCTAGACTGGAAGCCCAACTCCACCACATGCTAGGACGGTGATCTTGGGCCAGTCTGGACATCGTTCTCTTCCTCTGTAAAATGGTGATAAATCACAACCCTCTGCAACAGGTCCTGCTAACTTCACAAAGAACACACTGAGTGAGACAGGAACCCTAGTCCCAGAAGACAGCATGGTAACTGGGAGCGCTGGGAGTGCAGCAACAGCATCAGCAGGAAGAGATGGGTACAACTGACTACAGTATCTGAGAGATGGCTTTCAAAGCAGGGGGCAGGTCCTCCAAGGTCAAACCTTCCAAAGTTCAAAACTACCATGGGCATGCTAGATGTTCCCTCCAATGGGAGGTATCTGTGCAGGACAGGGTGGGTAGAGATAAACCGCATCATACACAGAATAGTGAATTTTAATGAGAAGTTTGTTTATTGCAATGTCTAACCATTTACCCAACAAAAGATGAACACAGGATTCTGTGGGTTCCCTTCTTTCTCCTCTGATCACTAACCTCATGTCCACCAAGAAGCTCTCCTACATTTCTCCCCATTACCTCACATGACACTCAATTTTCAGTATTCACCCATGGCACAATTTCAATATTGAAATATCACTTGATGCAACACTAAAGCACTCAAACTTAATAAAAAAGCAAGAGATTAGGGGCGCCTGGCTGGCTCAGTTGGTGGAGCATGTGACGCTTAATCTCAGGGTTGTGAATTGGAGCCTCATGTTAGGTGTAGAGAGGGAGGGAGAGAGGGAGAGAGGGAGAGAGGGAGAGAGGGAGAAGAGAAGAGAAGAAGGGAGGGAGGGAGGGAAAAAGGCAAGAGATTAAATGATGCAAGGATTCGAATTCGATTCTGGGCTCCTCATCTGCCCATCACCAACCCAACCTTCAATTAAGGTTTCCAAATTGTTCCTTACCTTTTCTCAGCATTCAGGAAGCTGATTCTAATACAGTCCTTGAACCCAGATACATTTACAGTATTTGTATAAAGTCATACTGTAAGCAGCTTCGGGTCTCCCGGAATGATTTCTAAATGCAAATATAACCTAGTTTCTGAACCTCAACTACTTCTGCTGCCATGTCCTCAGCACTGATACAGTTTAGAGGGCATAATTCTTTCCTCATGTGATCTGTAACATATTTGTTTTCCTTCTGGTTTTCAAAGTCTGCATACACCTCTTAATACGCTTGTGCTGAACATTCATAAGCACGTTCATGAATTTCATTCACTCTTCATAATACCTCAATTGTTTCTTTAAAAAAAAAAAAAAAAGAGGTAAAATAGAAAACCCACCCTTAGAATTTCCCTTTGAGGTCTGTTTGATAGCATCCCTTACCAGAAATGATGCATGCACACCATCAACTCAAGTTTTCAAAGTATCCTTATGCAAACTCATACCATGTCCATCTAAAATTTAACCTGGTCAAAATGAAAACAATAGTTGATAGTTTAAAAGGTATTTCCACAGCGGATGCCTAGGTAGCTCAGTCAGTTAAGTGTCCAACTTCAGCTCAGGTCATGATCTCACAGTTCTTGGGTTTGTGAGTTCAAGCCCCCCATCAGGCTCTGTGCTGACAGCTCAGAGCCTGGAGCCTGCTTCAGATTCTGTGTCTCCCTCTCTCTCTGCCCCTCTCCTGCTTGTGCTCAGTCTCTCTCTCTTTCAAAATTAAACATTAAAAATTAAAAAAAAAAAGTTTAAAAGATATTTCCACAGAAAATAGGAAGAGCTCTTGCCTTGGTATTTGAAAAAGAAAATTCCTCAAAGCATCTTTTGTTAGAAATCATGATCTACTACAAAGAACCATAATATAAAAATTGGTGAGTTTTCCTCACTGCTATATAGCCACTTCTTTTTTCAGTTGTGCACACCCATTATAGCCTTATCAGAATAAGTATCAAAATGAAAGACTTTGTGAGTAAGTAAATAAAATAAAAGAACTGTTTTAGAACTTTACTAGGACTTACATAAACTCAGTGGGGCTGGCTGATTGCCCCACTGGCAATCACTGCCCCAAAGGCAGTGTTTTGACCACCTTCCCTGAGCAGTCTGTAAGATGAGACCATGCAATGAGCACATTATATAACTCAATGAAAAGGCAAAGTGAAATTGTGATGAAATTTATGCTTCCCTCTATTTTTCAGTTTCCTCTTTTCCTACTTTTCCTACCAACAAATCTTTCCCACCCCACAAAGGAAAGGATGATAGAGAAGCACACACTGTGTATTCACTCTTGCAACAAATATTTTCAATAATACTGATTTTTTTGTGCTTGGCACATTAAGAAGTATACAGTATTTTAATATAAAATACAGGAAGCCCTTGAAACAAGCTTGCAAAGAAGAAAATCATCTCTATTTTACAGAAAGGAAGCGGGGGGTTCCATGAGATTGGAAAACTAGCCCAAGGTCATACAACCAAAACGAGGGAAAAATGGCTGCAAAGCTCTAGGTACCTGAATCAGTGATTTGGATCAGCACCTCTCCTCACAAGCCACTGCAATTTAAAGCTAAAGGTCTAGGGGGTGCCTGGGTGGCTCAGTCGGTTAAGCATCTGACTTCGGCTCAGGTCATGATCTCACAAAATGTGAGTTTGAGCCGCACATCAGGCTGTCTGCTCTTAGCACAGAGTCCACTCTGGATCCTCTGTCTTCCTCTCTCTCTGCCCTTCCCCTACTCACGTTCTCTCTCTCTTTCAAAAATAAATAAAACATTAAAAAAAAAATAAAGCTAAAGATCTGCATTCCAGAACCTGCTTGCATCTCAGGAAATGGACAACAGTGGGCAGCAGGAGTCAGTATGTGAAATGTGGTAAGAAGTATCTATGGTCAGTCAGGGGATGGTGTGTGCCTTCATACAAGTTTATTTGCTTCCCTGCCTGTCCCCTCACGTGGAGGAAAGCTTCCAGGGGTTGTTTCAGGAAAGCCTTCTCAACTCTTCTTAATCCTTTTCAGCCAACCCCTTACTCATTCCACAGCCTCAGGTGTTGCAACCAAAGTACTTTGAGAAACCTGACAGTTGCCAAGGAATCACCCTAAAGTTCTTTGCTACCCCCATAAGACACCTCCCAGCCAGTGCCCACCCTGCTGAATTCTAGGAATATTACTGGAGTCTACAAAAAGCCTGGGACTATCAGCATAAAAGGGCAGGACTCAGAAAATGATACAAAGGAGAGAAAGCAAACTTTGAAATTGCCTAGATCAGAAGCCATGGCCCCACAGAGCAGGCTGGCCAAGCAAATCAGGGATAAATGAGTGTGAGCATGCACACATCTATGTAACTGCCTAATTAACTCTGCCCTCCAACACACTTAACTAGAGATGGCAGGAAAAATGCCCAGCACCACTCTTTCAGTGCCTTTCCCTTTCAACAACCACTTGATTAAACCTATGAGTTCATGAGACTATGAGACTCTAAGCAAGCAATGCATGTGCTGCTCCAGGGAAGTCATTCTCTTCAACCTACAGCCACAGGCATCTCAAATTACCCTACAGAGCTGTAGGTAGAAAGAGAACACTGAATTGAAACGCTTCAAGCCACAAATACACCAAAATTTGCTTTCCCAAGTAAAACCCAAGATACTAAAAGTAAACAAAAATTCTGATCATATGACTCAACTGCTCACTCTGCCACTAGACAAGATATATGACCTTGAATGAGCCACTTAACTTCTCAGAAGTGTGGTCATCTCAGTATAAAATGTTCAGGGCTCTGACTCCCCAGGCCAGCATATTAATTTACCAGGCACTGGTCTACACACCAGGGATACAATAGTGAACAAAGTAGAGAAAGTCTGTGCTCTCATTCTAAGAGGGGGGCACAAGTGAATACTTTTGCTGCTGTTGTGAATATGTTCTGATGCTAAAAAAAAAAAAAAAAAAAAAAGTTACAGGGAAAACCTACCAGAGAGAAGAGGAGAGGGAGTGCTGGGATGGGGTGGTTGCTATTTTATACTGGTAGTCAGGGAGGCAGGCACTTTCTGCTCTCCTGTCATTTGTGCAGAGCTGAAAAAGGTGATGAATACTTGCCCTGCAGGACCTTCTGAGCCCCAATTAACCTACACAGAAAAACTCACAGGCGCCGCAGGGTGTGCCACACTAGCCCTACTAACTTGGCCAGGGCATCATCCTCCGCGGCTTGTAGGCAACATGGTGGTTCTATTCAAGCTCCGATAATGGTAACGTGTTCCACTCCTTCATGCCAGCAACAGACACAGTGCCCCAAATACACCTCTGTGAAAACAGGCACTGCCCAGCATACCAGAACAGACCACTTCTCTGGGCAAGCCAAGCCATTCTCAACACTGACTGCTTCCTCGTGCAAAGCTCAGGCTTGGGTTAGAGAGAGAGGGCTGCAAGAGGCAAAGCCAAAGGCTTTGGACAAAAAAAGCTTCCAGACTTGTCCACTTTCCACCTGACTGCACAGTTTCTCTTCAGCAAAACCCCATCCTCAAGGTTGAGGTATAAGGTCTCTTTTGGCAGAGCCTAGTTATGACTTTATAACCTAGCACTCAAAAACAAAGTCTACCTTATTTCTGTAAGGACAACACTCAGAGGGAGAAAAAACAACATGTTTCATTGAAAAATAAATCCCTAAAACTATGGTGCACATCGTTGCATATTAACATTTGGAATGAGGTTACTTGGGCTATGAGATGACAAAATTCGATTGCTGAGTAATAACAAAAGTCTATCACCAGAGCCACATTTAAAAAAAAAAAAAAAATTAACGTTTATTTATTTTTGAGAGGGAGAGACAGACAGAGAGTGAGCCAGACAGGAGCAGAGAGAGAGGGAGACACAGAATCCGAAAGAGCCTCCAGGCTCTGAGCTGTCAGCACAGAGCCCAACGCGGGGCTCGAACTCGTGAACAGCTAGATCATGACCCAAGCCAAAGTCGGATGCTCAACCAACTGAGCCACCCAGGTGCCCCTTCCAGAGCCACATTAATAGCTTGTGCGTGCTGTCCTTGTTACGGCTGTACTTCTACCATTTCAGATGATCTTGGCATCCTATAAAGCCAATGCTTTTGAATTCTAAGGCCAGCAACCACTCTCTAGATGCTAATATAGCAAGGTTCTTCTCCGTGGTAATTCACTGGCTAAATTGGACATCGTATTTCCTATAGTGGAGGGGGGGTGCTTTTTGCCCATTTTTCAAAATTGAAAATTCCAGAAATGAAGAGAATGCACATTTCTAAAACCCAGATTTTTAAGTTTTAAAGTTTCCCTTAAAAAACAGATTGGTTAAAGCTGGGTCTCCAGGCCCATGGAAACCAGGTGTAAAGTTGAACTGAGCAGAGGCTGCCCTGGGGGCCAGCAGGAGTTCTCCAGCAAGCCCCACAGCCCTCACTCCTCAGAATACTCACACATGTATGTACTGGCATGGGCCAAGAATCCTTGATCACAGGCCATAGCAGTGGTTCTTCAACCCTAGATGACAATCAGTCCACCAGGAGGGCTTGTTGTTGTTGTTGCTGGGTGTTTTCGTTTTGTTTGTAATTCTATATCTTGGGCTTCACCCAGATCTACTGGATCAAAATCCTTAAGAGTGGGGCCTGAGCATCCATACTTTATAATCTCCCCTAAATAATCACAATAACCACAACTATGGTCCCATGAGAAATAATGTCAGAAAGACTCCAGTATGTACCACCAAAACTCACATTCTTAATAAAAATTTAAAAAGCCCCCAAAATACCATCACCCTGGATCCCATGTTACAAGTTTTTTCCCCCATATTATAATGTTAAACATCATGCTGTAGCTAACAAATGCATGGTTGTGCACGGTTGTTATCTCATGACCATTGAAAACAAACTGGTGTGGCCCCAACAGAGTGGGAAAAGCCCAAACAGCAGATGCCATATAACACTTCAACAAAAACACTAAGTAGCAGATGACCACACAGGTGCCCCCCCATCTCCCTTCCCCCTCCATTGGGGGTGACCATACTAATTTATTATCCAAATAGGACACTTCAGAATGAATGAGGCACTAGAAATAAGTATGCCAGGACAAAAGATGTAAACCAGGACTGCCTTGGGCAAACAGAAGGTATGGTCACCCTCCCCCTCCCCTTCATCGTTCCACCCTTAAAGAATTTTTTTTTTTTAAATTTTTTTTTTTCAACGTTTTTTATTTATTTTTGGGACAGAGAGAGACAGAGCATGAACGGGGGAGGGGCAGAGAGAGAGGGAGACACAGAACCGGAAGCAGGCTCCAGGCTCCGAGCCATCAGCCCAGAGCCCGACGCGGGGCTCGAACCCACGGACCGCGAGATCGTGACCTGGCTGAAGTCGGACGCTTAACCGACTGCGCCACCCAGGCGCCCCCCACCCTTAAAGAATTTTTAAAGGACCAAAACTCTGCCCTAAGTTCCCCCAGCCCACACACAAAAACCCACTACCAATGAAAACAACAAACATCCAGATGGTGACTCCTTTATTATCAAATTCCAAGTTAGAGGCAGGAAAAGTAACACCCCCACCACAGTGACTATACCTGGCAGGCCCTCAATAAATGGTTTTTCAATGAATAATCAGGAGGCCAATGAAGACCATGAGTGGCAGATGCTGGCATGATGAATCTATTCAGTGATTTGCAAACGCAACTTTCAAACAACCTCAAAGAAGAGCTACAACCTTCAAACCTCTCAGGTGATCTCTCCCGCAGGGGCCTTCTGGCAAGACTAGCATAGCAGTCCTTACTTCAACGGACCACACAGGAATAAACTTGGTGAGATACAGATATAATTAAATGGGGGAGGACAAACAGGACCCAAGAGCTGATTCCCTTCTAGGATGCAGACTCTCTCCACCTGCCTCTGGAGTAGACAAAGTTCTTCCTTTTCCAGGATCAGGTACCCCGTGTTGTTCCTTATGGCTATGGGCCAGTTGCTCTCCCAACTTACCCCCTAAACTGGCCTTGGAAAACCACTCAACAATAGGCAGGAAGCTTGAAAGGTTAAGATGGACAGGGGAGGGGCGCCTGACTTCAGCTCAGGTCATGATCTCGTGGTCTGTGGGTTCGAGCCTCACACGGGGTTCTGTGCTGACAGCTCCGAGCCTGGAGTCTGCTTTGGATTCTGTGTCTCCCTGTCTCTCTGCCCCTCCCCAACTCGTGCTCTGTCTCTCTCTCAAAAATAAACATTAAAAAAAAAAAGACTAATGGAAAATCCTTACATCAACTACAAAACCCATGAATGCCTACAACCATCATCATTCAGACCTTTTTTTTTTTAAGATGAAACTCTAGTTCATTAGAAGGATAAGCAGCACTGAAGTGTGATAACATGAGCAATGAGACTGAGAATGGCCACACACACACCATCACAGACCCCTGGGGAGAGGTCTTGGGCCTGCCTGAGAGCACACTCCAGGCTTCTTGAGAAAACCTGAAGGCTACCCATATTCTGCCATACCTGTGTGCCCCTCCACAGCCTCTTTCAGTGCCCTTCCAAACAGCCCTCCTTAGGAAGAATGCAAGTCTCTTCAGCACCAAGACATTCCTTCAAAATTTGAACTGAAAGGGGGGCTTTTTGGGGTGATGGAATTGTTCTGTATTCTGACTGTGGTTAAATCTATATATGTGTTAAAATCCAAAGACTTATACACCAAAAGAGAACAAAGTCAATTTTACTTTATGACAATTTTTAAAATAAAATTTAAACACTGAAGGGAAGCAGGAATGAGTCAAAACCCAGGACACCTCTAAGACCTTCAGCCTCTTTTCCTGTTTATTCAGTGAGGGGCCCCTCAGAAAGACACATCCGCTTAGGGATTTTTGCTCTGTTGGCATGATCTTCCCTCCCTCCCTCCCTCCCTCTGCTGGTGTTCACTTTTCCTAGTCTTATGACATTATCATGCAACAAAATTACAAATTAGCATCTCCAGTTAGGAAATTATCAGGGAAAATATCAACACTGAGACAGGTGTAATTCCTACCCCAAGAGCTACAGTCAAGGAGAAAGAGCTGAGCCACCAAGGCTCTGTAGAGAACAAAGCAGCACAGGAAAGGAGATCACAGATTCTGCAGCATTTACAAAGAACTATCCCACACCAATGTGAAGGTGTACTCATTTTCTGAAAACCCAGTGCAAAGAAACTGAACCTTGCCAACCCTGATAAAAACAAAGCAGAGTAATAAAGCTGTGAGCAATGTTACCAACTTCAGGCACCCAGAGTGAAGTCAAGGACAAAGTGAGGATGTGTATGGACAGCCCAGCACAGTGCCTAGGTTATGCTAAGGTAAAGAAGCATGAAATAGCATGACCACACAAGCAATTCATTACATTACATGAAACTGATGAAACACCCTGCATCACAAATGCCAAACAGAACTTCATTTGCTAAGCTGTGCTGCGTGCACCACTTTTCCCATATAGCACTGAAAGTGAAACACAGTTCTTCCAGACTAGGGGGAGACCTGAAAAAATTCAGTAGCAACTTTTCTTTCCTGTCCTTTCTTGGATGGAAACACACAAAATAATCTTCTCTGGATCTTTGGAAAGGGAGTCACAACAATCCCTAATTTAAAAGGAACAAAACTGGTATACATAGAAATACTTCTATACTGTGTTCTCAATCAGTAGGTGTGTTCCTAAAGCTGGTACTTAGATCAAAGAATTTTTTGCAAGTCACTAAAGTTCACCAAGTTTGAAGAAATTCTATTGGGTGTCCAGTTTCTCACACATGTGAACTACAACTTCAAGTACAGGGTTTGTTTCAAATGGGAGACACCTGAGGTGCGTGGGTAGCTCAGTCAGCTAAGCGTCCAACTTTTAATTTTTAACGTTTATTTATTTTTTGAGAGAGAGGGGGACAGAGCGTGAGCAGGGAAGAGGCAGAGAGAGACACACACACACACACACACAAAATCTGAAGCAGGCTCCAGGCTCTGAGGTGTCAGCACAGAACCCAACACGGGGCTCAAACCCACAAACTGTGAGACCATGACCTGAAGTCAGACACTCAACCAACTGAGCGTGGTGCCCCAGCAACCGACTCTTGATTTCAGCTCAGGTCATGATCTCACAGTTCATGGGTTCGAATCCCTGGAATGGACTCTGTGCTGACAATGCGCAGATTCTCCCTCTCTGCCCCTCCCCCACTCATGTGTGTGCTCTCACACTTTCTCTCTCAAAAATAAATAAACATTAAAATGGGAGACACCTGACTGTAAGCCCTGGGGAGACAATTTGCCCTTTCAGGAATAAGAAACAAGACTTTGTTTCTGAATGATCTGCAGGTGGTTGAGATGCTGAGTACAAATCTGTGGGCCACTTCCCCAGTCCTCTCCATCAGGGGGCCACACTTAAGAATTGGTCAAGGGCGGGGCACCTGGGTGGCTCAGTCGGTTAAGCGGCCGACTTCGGCTCAGGTCATGATCTCGCCGTCCGTGAGTTCGAGCCCCGCGTCGGGCTCTGTGCTGACAGCTCAGAGCCTAGAGCCTGTTTTGGATTCTGTGTCTCCCTCTCTCTGACCCTCCCCCATTCATGCTCTGTCTCTCTCTGTCTCAAAAATAAATAAACGTTAAAAAAAAAAATTAAAAAAAAAAAAAGAATTGGTCAAGGGCAACAATTTTATTTGGGCAATATTCTTTCCACACTCTCAGCTGACAGAATTTTGAACCCTAGCAGAGCAACCACATAGCACAGGGACAGTAGGTCTTGCCCGAGGCCTGGCTTTTACTATGCTGAGGGAGATTAAAGAGGCCCAAAAAGAAGCCCTGCTGACAGACAATGAACCACACAGTTTAGGACCACCAGCAATTAATTCTAAACCTTCAATCACAAGACATCAAACTATTGTGTTTCAGTCTTAGGATACTAGTAAACTATGAAGGGATTTTGCTTCTATTTAAAGAATGACAGTGAATGGGGTCAATCGGGCATCTTCTCATCATAGTTTCAAATTCTTCAAATGATCACATCCATCCTGGAGCACTGTGCATTTCAAATCATCATGTGAATGAGGGAATAGCAATGGTGAATCTGACCTCATTAACTGGAGCCATTGTACAATTAAACTACTCAGCTGCCATCTGCATGGCCTCTGCAGTTAAAAACATAGGGGTAGGAAAGAAATTCAGCCAGAGAGAAGGGATAGGTACAATTTTAGGTGGAAAATGCTCCCTATTCTTTCCAGCAGGCTCCTGAAATTCACTGGAGTTTGAGCAGCTGGCACAGAAGAATATGTGAATAAAAAATGAGCTTGAGCAACTGGATGGGGCAACAGGGGATCGGCTGGTATGCTTAAAGACAACCTGGACCCAAGTGTAAGTGATACAGCAAAGGGGATATAACTTGAAAATGGCCATGCCATCTTCTCATCTCACTGCAGATGCTGGTGGTTCTCCCCACCAAGGTAATCATGACAATCATGACCCCAGGAAGGTACGAGAAGGCTTGCTTTTGCTCCTTCCCCCATGCTACTCACTCAATTAAGTACCAGCATCTCCTCCTTATGAAAGTAGGAGGGGAGAAGAGAGGGGCAATGTATGCAACCTACATCCATCTTGGATCCTGCCACAGTTTGGTGCCACCTGATAACAGTTGCCTGCTCTCCCTAAATACCCACTGGGAATTCAGAGTCTTGTGGCTGGCTGGCTGCCACACGAGACAGCAGCAGCAATTCTAAGAATCCCAGGTTAGACTGCTTAGTGCAATCCAAGATTAGGTAAGGAGACTACTGGGACACAAAGACCCATCCTCTATTTAAGAAATAAGACCAGATAAAGAGGCAAGCTATTGCTAATCACATTTAAATGAATTTAATGTGTTAAATAAATTCATTAAATAAATGAATTGAAATGAATTTACACAGTTTAATAATGTAATATTTTTATTCTACAAAAATTAGAATGTACAAAAATGTAATGTTTTGTGAAATTTAGACCTAAAACATATTTTCAGATGGTTGCTTTAGAGTGCTCTAACTACATCTATGTTAACATGTTGTTAAATAGGAAATAAACTACCAGCAACTTCCTAAAGTAAAAAACTTATTCGTTGAAGTAAAACAAGTGATATCATAAATCAACAGTAACTAAGAGATGTGAATGCACCCAGTTCCTCCTAGTATATTTATGAAATATAATTCTGTTGATGACATATTAATAAAAGCCAGAAATCTTTTATCTCACTGGTATCAGTCAGCTGTTAAGAGTTGTAAGTCATCCCCTAATTCCCTCCAGACATGCTTTAAATATGCAACCCCCAACAAAGTGTTCAAAATCATGACTCAAAAATCTCAAGACATTTCTTGATGATTATCACAATACTACAATCTTATTAAAATGCAAACATGAGAACTTAATTCATTTGTAATATAATGTAGAAGCACATACCACAAAAATCTTAAGCAATTTTCCCATCCTAATCCACTCCCATTAACTTATCCTTGTATCTTCTCAAAATTCTATCCACCATAACCACCCTTCCTTTTATTTAAGAACAAACTCATGCATCTGTAAGCACCAGGAGGGCAGGGACCTTACGTTGCTGACTTTTCTCTACTGCAATTCTAGCACCTAGCTGATACTCAGTATTTGTAAGGAGCTGAAACTCTGCTTTTTTGTTTAAATGATAAGATAGGAATAAATAAGATTTTGAAATAATCAAAGTTAATTTTGCCATAAAAAAAAAGCCAAGTCACATAATACCACTTGAGATTTTGTGAATTGCGGCTCCTGAGTGGCTCAGTCAGTTAAGCGTCCAATTCCTGATTTCGAATCAGGTCATGATCTCATAGTTTGGGATGGGAGACTGAGCCCCGAGTTGAGCTCTGCACTAATAGCACAAAACCTGCTTGGGATTCTCTGTTTCCCTCTCTCTGTCCCTCGTGTGTGTGTGTGTGTGTGTGTGTGTGTGTGTGTGCGTGTGTGTGCGCGCACACACGCACACACACACACTCTCTCTCAGAAATAAACATTAAAAAAAAAAAAAGATTTTGTGAATTATAATTTTTCCCAGGAAGGCATATGTCAAACATATGCACAAGATTTTGGCAAAAGCAAATTTTTTCATTATAATCACAAAATTTGTACATAATAAGTAAAACTCCAGACCTTCACAGATTCTTCACTTAGTTTTATAACCAAATACCATTACAGTTAAAATTAGAAGGGTTTGAGCAAACTTATACCAACTGTGGCCACTGACATCCTGTATCTATTGAGAACTGGCATCTTTTCACCATAAACAAAAGACATTTGTGCCTTATGCTAAAAGAAGCAGCAACGCTGAAAGGGCAGTAGAGGGTGTTTTCTTATCACTCAACTGAGTTACCTCCTAAAACCCTTAGATTTAGACTGCCCAAGAAATACTAACATCAATGATGTTGCCTAGAAATACCCTTTGCTATGGAACAAATCTATCTGCTCGTCTAACCCCATGCCTACCTACCTTTCCACTAACAGGAAAAAAGCACACAGTGCCATATATTTTTATTTGAGGAGTGGGCAAGAGAGGGGTTACTGCACTATCTCAAGATTTACACAGAAAAAAAGTGGACTATGTATGTGGTTTGTGCAGACACTAACATTAAGTAAAAGCAAACAAAACCTAAAATGTCAGGACTACAACTGAAAGCACACAGTATCAAAGCCAAAACCTGGACACTGAATGAAGACCCCACTGTGGGTTTCAAAAATGAATGAAGTACTTTTTGCTCCTCGAGAGGCTAACTTTGTCTTTTCTAATCCAACACGTAATTTTTTGGTAAAAGCAGTTACCAGTATTAAAAGAAAAGAAGAAAGAGAAATTAGTCAGAGAAAGACAAAAATCATATGACTTCACTCATACGAGGACTTTAAGAGACAAAACAGATGAACATAAGGGAAGGGAAACAAAAATAATATAAAAACAGGGAGGGGGACAAAACATAAGAGACTCTTAAATATGGAGAAAAACAGAGGGTTACTAGAGGGGTATGGGAGGGAGGATGGGCTAAATGGGTAAGGGGCATTAAGGAATCTACTCCTGAAACATTGTTGCACTGTATGCTAACTAATTTGGATGTAAATTTTAAAAAATTAAATTAAAAAAAAAAGAAAAGCAGAATATACTAAATATAGTAATGTTCTCTATCTCCCAAGCCCAGTGGTCAATTTTAGAAGAAATAAATCAAAATCTTTCTGAAAAGCCCAAAGAATACCCCCTAATTGGATGTGGAAATGCAATATAATGATGTCCCAACTCATTATATTAAAATATTACTGTGATTATGATGCAAGATAATCATATACTTAGAGAGGCAGCTTAAGTAATTGCAGTAATAAGCCACATATAAAAAGGAAGCATACAAATAAGTAACGATTAAGGAAAAACATAAAGAAAATCTGTGTTTCCATCAGTTTCTCCAAATCTTTTATTTAAACAACAGTACTGCTTCAGAGTAAGCCTCCAAATCCAAAAGGCAGTTTTATTTACGGGAAAGAAAGAAAAAGGGAAAACAAAAACAAACAAACAGAAAAAACAGGTCTGAGTGCAAGCAACAGAATATTATAGCTCATTCTCACCCAGTTATTAGCAAGCCCAACTATCACAGCAATTATTAAAGCAAATTTCCTGCCTAATTAAAACCGAAGTCAACCTGCCATACACCCCCACAAACAGTGCCACTTAGAGGAGAACACCTCTGTCTGGGAGACCAGTCTGGAGCCAGAGCAAGAGGACTCTGCCCAGTGAAGACTCTGATTTGGATAAAAAGAGAGGCAGAGGCATCTCCAAAGGTGAGATGTTTGCTTACACCAAACACATAGCATTGGTATACTTTCCTGAGGTCTGAAAGTTAAAGGACAAGGTCATTCTAGAGATTATGGATTACGGCAAAATCAAAAGCCAAAGACACGCCAAAGCAAGATGCCACAAGGACAACCTTCATGTTCAAAGAGCAGCTTACTTCTCTCTGAATTCCAAACTGAGGAGCTTCTGAAAACCGATCTGTGGGAGAGGAGATAAGCTCTTTACAATTTTGAATTTCAAAGCATTTCTAGCAAAAACCAGGTTAAATTCTAGGACCTATCCATCCAACTTCTAGTGAGGTAACATTTTGCAAAGTATGTGTGGCTGTTGGTTTACTCTTCCGAAAGGAGTATCCCAAATATGTCTCTGTGGCTTTTCTCACTAGACTGAGCCACATACCCACTGTTCCACTTAGCCATCCTCTATTTATTGTCAACAAGTCTCTCTGGCACAAAGAAGATACCTCAACCTATGTAACCAGAGTTTGAAAGAATTATTTACTAGTATAGGAAACATAAAGGGAAATAAGCTTAGATATCTTGAAACTGGAAACAAGTTAGGAAAAAATATGCAATGTTTAACTTTTTTTAAAGAAAACGTCAAACAAACAACTCTTAGACAGTAAGTCTATAAATGAGATTGTGGCTGGAAATATGAGGCTTAAGGTTACTCTCCTTCAAAACTACCCAATTAATTCAAACTGCATCAGTATTTATACAGAGAATTAACTTGGGAGAGTCCCAGATTCTACCCCAAAGGCTGAGCATAGCTACCCCAAGTCTCCACAGCTCTCCCACAGTCCAACTGTAAGACTTTTGTGCTTATTCTATTACATACTATTTGATAATATATGCTATATATTTTTATACTTTTATAATTTTATGATTATAAGAACACAAAAATCACATCAATTTACCTGATTTATAAACCCCACACATAACTTCCTTCTCACTAAGCTTGTGTGACTACCACCAGCTCTGCCTCTGATCCAGGCCCTACTCACTCAAAAAGAGAAGACACAATCACTCCAATAACTTCATTTTTCTATCATTTAGAAGACTTTTATAGCATAGAGGCCAGGTGCTCAACATTAATTTAATTCATCAGGTAAGGGAGAAAGTCTCCCCAGAAAACAGTAGAGGATAAGGAGGGGCTCAACTACTCAGAAAGCAAAGGTGGGCCTGTGAGACAGTCACAGGGCCAGTGCCAAGGGCTGCCAAGAGCATTTACAAGCACTTCCCAAATCACCCATGCCACGCATATGGTATGCAGTCTTTCATTATTCAAGATTCAACAAGCAAGCTGAAAAGAGGCAAAAATCAGCATGGCAAAAACAAAAACAAAAACAAAACAAAAACACCACTTTTAGAAGAATTCATGTGGGCCTAACATTTTAAAATATAACCTGAAGAATGATTGCCTCAAAAATTGAAATGTTGTTTTTCTACTTTTAATTGTGAAATTTCTAGACATACAGAAAAGTGGAAGAAATAGTTTCAAATATACTGAATATCTAATACCTAGAGTCAACATGTAACATGTGACATATATATCTATTTCTATTTTGCTTAATAAGATAGAGGTCCTCCTGAGCCATTTCAAAATAAGTTATGGACATCAAAAAAGTTCATTTCTAAATACAGTTAAGAGTATTCTCTTGCCATTATCACACACCATTATTACAACTAAAAAACAAAAACAAAAATAAAACCAACAGTCCCCAAATCATCAAATATCTATATTTAAATGTTCCTAATCCCCTCTCCCCATTTTTTAGATGGTTTCTACAACAATCCCTCCCAGCATTCCTTTGATAGCCATGGCATTGACTTTTTGAAGAAATCATACCAGCTGCTTTATAGAAGGGCTCACATTTTGGATTTATCTGACTATTCCCTGACATTGTTTTATTATTATTAACTCGTTTTTCTATCGCCAGCTTTACCTTAGATTCTGATTAACATTTTTTGGAACAATATTTCTTAGATAACACTTTATATTTCCAAGCCATCTAGGATTACACTGTATCAGGCTTTCCAACTATTAGTGATCCTAAATTTGATCACATATGTAGTAAAATGAATGTTTTAGTCTTAAATGATTTCACTTAAAAGCACTTAGGATTTCTAGCGATGTTTATAAATAAGTAAAGGAGAATACAGGAAAAAAGAAAAAGGAATAACAAAAATAAGGGAAACAGATGAGCCAAAATGTGGAACTGGGGTATTGGTTTACTTCAAGGAAAGTAGCCTAAGTTATAAACGACAAATGTGACCAGAAAATGAGAGGTTTGTAGTATTCATGTATAATCTCCTTTAGAATACTCTTAAGAACTTTAAAGCAAATATAATCCATTGGTGATTAATACAGCAAAACTATCCACACAGCTAATTCCTTGGGTACCATTAATATACATTTAAAAATGATATATGTATGGAACACCATCTTCCAAGTCACTACATACTTTTCAAACATGCTTTTCCATATACATACACCGTGGATCATCACAACAACCCCAGAGAAGTAAGTAGGGCAAGCATGTTCACATCCTCCTTTTACCAATGGGAATTTGAGCTCAAGGCAAAGATTCAGCCAAGATCACTCACAGTTAGTGTCAAAACCAAGGTTAAATTCCAAGTCACCTGACACTTAGTACAATGAACTTCCCAACAAGATCAATTATGATTTGTCGGCAAGGTTCAACCTGGGGGCAATTTTTCAGAAACACCTTTATGTAGGCTACTACAGTGCAAAGCTATACAGGCAGGACACAGATATTTTATATACGTAAAGTATAGTTTTATGCAAATACATATAAACATGTACTACACATAGTTCTTTTAATCTCAATGCTCCTCTCAGTCAACAATATAAGTATGGTAAATCCTCTTTAAGAAACATTGATCCGGGGCGCCTGGGTGGCGCAGTCGGTTAAGCGTCCGACTTCAGCC
The DNA here is from genome assembly GCF_028018385.1 of Neofelis nebulosa. Classification (NCBI taxonomy): domain Eukaryota; kingdom Metazoa; phylum Chordata; class Mammalia; order Carnivora; family Felidae; genus Neofelis; species Neofelis nebulosa. The sequence continues at coordinate 82,470,395 of NC_080790.1, read as the reverse complement.
AGGTCACGATCTCGCGGTCCGTGAGTTCGAGCCCCGCGTCAGGCTCTGGGCTGATGGCTCGGAGCCTGGAGCCTGTTTCCGATTCTGTGTCTCCCTCTCTCTCTGCCCCTCCCCCGTTCATGCTCTGTCTCTCTCTGTCCCAAAAATAAATAAAAAACGTTGAAAAAAAAAATTTTTTTAAATAAAAAAGAAACATTGATCCTACAAAATTTCCCAACATAAGTTGTGTCGTGTCACTACAGTTGCACATGACAAAGAATAAAAGATATGACAGCACTGCTGAAAATCAATCCCTATTCCTCAGGCAAAACAGCATTTAAAGTCACACTGTATGCAGCCTGGACTCTCTGAGTCTAGGTCTTTCCAGCCTCCCTCTATTCAGCCTTGTGCTGGCACACTGACTGGCACTGATGTCCTTAAGTCGGATTACATTTTAAATGCACCAGGAGAGCTCTTTTTAAGTGAAAAGTATATCCCAAATAGAAAATAACTCTATTTTACAGAAATATCGCAATTCTGTGCTTCTCACAGAAATTCTGAGGAAACATGTTTCAAGTTCGTTCGTCTCACTGTTAAGTAGTCTAGAGTCCATGAACCCTAAGGCCTTTTTTGACAGAACTGCCAGTGGATTTAATTTAAAATTTTCTGAAAATTGTTGCTGTAGATAGAAGATGCAAGGCAAGTCTTGTGTACATTTCTGCACATCTCATAACAACTCTGGTCATTCTCTGATCAAAAAGAAATTAATTGAACATTTATTTTATAAGCCCACCAACTTGGGTTACCTTGTAAAAAGAGTTAATACCAATAACCAGGCTGCACTTTATACTCTGCAAAGTCATTCTGTCGTGACCTAACTCCTATCCAGCTGTACAGCAGCCCTGAGAACAGAGCCTTTATCCATTGGTGAAGTCGTAGGTGAGAATAACTGTTCTGGAAGTTCTGCTGCTTAAGTCCCTCAGTATACATGATTCTTCCTGGAGTTCTGTAGTAACTAATAAAGTAGACTCACTGCTCCCTATACTGCCCAGGTTGTACAACTAGGTGGTAGGAAAGTAGGACTCCAACCCAGCTGTCTGGGACTACAAAGTCTGGGCCCTTAGCCACAACACTATCTGGCTTCACATCGCCAGGTGGTAGACAGATCCGCTGCCTCAAGGAACCCACCCAGCTACCTAACAATTGTTGATCAGATGCCTTATTTCCACAAATGGCAGCCACTAAAATTCTCCACATCAACCAACCCTCACAAGCCCAAAACAGCTGCTGGAAACTAGCAGAAAGCAGACTATTGCTTTCCATAATCCTTTCTTTTCCCAGTTCAAAGTACACCCACACAGGGAGAACCAAGCGCTGAAAAGCTAGGGAGGAGGGGATTTCATCAAGTCAGAGAGAGAGCCTCACAGCCCTCTGCTAGCCCCCAGTAGGACAACAGAAAGCTTTGTGCGACACATGCTTGGGAGGTTTCCTCACCAGCAATTTAGAATGAGGAAATTCCACTTACTGCAGACTTTTGTTAAAAAGTTCCCATTTAGATGGCCATGCCCTTAATAATCTTCCCCTGTGCCACTTTAGCCATTTTACCTCCACAAGAGCTGACAACTCAGCAGACGGTATCAAAAGTACTTCTGTACTCAGGCCTGAATGGGAGTATGAGGGCCTAGGCCAGACAGAAGTTCTATTCAGAAGGACAGCCTTTGAAAACTCCTCTGGCATTCTAAATCCCAGAAATTGAAATCACTGCAAGTGAAAAAACCTTCACTGCCCAGAGGGGGTTGGGGGCAAGGCCCATGACCAACTATGCTACCTGTCCCAGCCGTAGATTCACCACGACAGAGAAGTCGGGGTAGACTCAGCATCTTATCAAGACACGGCAATCTGCCCGAGTCCGTATTCTCTTGGACAGAATTTCCCCCCAGACATTTAAAATGAGGTATCTCTAAATGTAGGATGCACAACTCCTGGTGCCAAAGGTCATCACCTGAATCATAAGAACACCATTAAATGAAAGCTTAACTGAAAGTTCACTTTCCATATACCTTTTTTTTTAATGTTTTTTTTTTAATGTTTATTTTTGAGAGAGAGAGAGACAGACAGAAAGAGAGCAGGGGAGGGGCACAGAGAGAGAGAGAGGGAGACACAGAATCCAAAGTAGGATCCAGGCTCTGAGCTGTCAGCACAGAGCCCAACGCGGGGCTCACACTCATGAGCCATGAGATCATGACCTGAGCCAAAGTCAGGCACTTTAACCGACTGAGCCACCCAGACGCCCCTCCATATACTTTCTAATCTTAAAAACAACCCTGCTTGGCAGAGGGGGGACTCCTGGACCTGTTTTTTCAGACAAGGAAACAAACTGAGAGGAGTTAGTTTGCACAAGCTTACAGACCTACTTAAGCCCACTGACTTGAGAGTCAACCCAGGTCTCCCAAATCACAGTTTACCTAGCCCATTCTTCTCCAACTATGTGCCCTCCTTGTCACTCATCATTAACAAGAAGGTGGTGTGTGGAGGCCCTGGCTCTGTACAGGTGGGACATGCAACTTGGTGACAGATGGGGACAGTTACAGCTGAAGCAAAGACTAAGTGTCCCTTTTTCCCTCAAACGCCCATTCTCACTGTAATTTAATTACCTGCCTACAAAGTAAGAGGATCTTGAGGGTAAGGATTGACTGTCTCATTCATTTCTATATCCCCAGAACCCAGGACAATCTTAGACACACAAAGTACACTGGGTCAATGTTTGCTGGATGACTGGGCCTGAGCAAAATCTCAGACAAGTCACTGGAAAAGGTCAAGCAACACTGTCTCCACAATCTACACAATCATAAAAGAAAAAATTACGAGAAAAAAAAATGCCTAATTGTAAACCTCCAAATCTTATTTTACATAACTTTAAAAGTAAAGTACTTCATTTATACTAAAACCAAGTGAAAAGAAAACCACATTGCTACAACAGTACTTTAACTTCTACACCCGAGTTCATAAAATACAAATGCTTCACTTCAAAACTCTATATTGCTTAATTGTTTGTTCCCAAAGGACTTCCAATTCCAAAGATAAGAAGTTGGTTCTCTGGATTCAATCTAGTCTTTATTATCCAACTGCCAACAAGTTAAAATAATCAGTTTTGAGCAAAAAAAAAAAAAATTGTATTAATCTAACAAATCTAACAAAGAGTATTTTTTGCCTCTGCCTATCATTTCGATTTTTTTTCAGTAGAAGAGTATCTTGTCTAGTTCCTATATAGATTCTCAGAATGTCTGAAAGCTTAAGAACCCAGATAGAATGAAAACCCACAAATATTTTAAAGGCTTAAGTGAAATAAGAGTCTGAATTTCTTTTTAAAAAGGAATTACAGAAAAAGCTCAGTTAATTTTCACTTATATCACAGCTCCCCTTCACAAACCAACCCCTTCCTCTTAGACAATTTGAGAGAACAAACTCAGAGGAAATGCCAAGGAGATGGTGTCATGCAAGACTCCCTCAAGAAAAGGAAAATAGATAAGACCTCTTTCAAGAAGAAAAATGCCCAAGGAAACCCAAGGAAGTAAACTTCATTCAAACAGAGAGAAGTCTAACCTAACTTAATTAACCTTTATAGTCTAATGAAAACTAAAACAAAAACTCTAAAATATCTAAAGTTAAAATGGCAATTCTGCTTTATAATGTCAAACTCCCAAGAGATCAATTTAACCTCAAGAGAATATGCTACCAGAGTTGTAATTAATTCTAATGTCTATATTAGTGACCTCTGCCAGATTTGTCTCCTTTCCTCAAAGCACATGTTTCCTCCTAAAAGGATAAGCATCTGAAGCAAACCTATGGGATCGATCAGTCAGGGTTAAGATTCTTAAGGGAGAGAGGCTGAAACACCTAACTCCTGGTACAATTTCAGTAAACAAAGAACTTTATTGCTCTCAATTGGTAACCGATCTGAAGCATGAACAAATGTGAAATCAGATGTCTCTGACAATGTTCGATGTGTCCTTAAATTCCTCTATAGCATCTCCTTTCAAATAAAGAATATGAAATAGCTAGTGTTACCCCAGTTTTGACACATTGATATCTCTGATTTATCAACTTCCAAAATAGAGGGTTCCAGGATTATATTCATTACTATAAGAACTATTGTAAAATTTTGTTTTTCCTGGCATTTGTATTATATGACCTGTCACTACTACTATGTATCTGATTCACCGGGGAAAAAATTTTGCACTGGGTTCAAGTCTTGATTTTCCCATTTGAAAGGTACAGATTACTTTTCTGCAGATCCAGTCTATTCACTTACAAGTTGTTATTTATTATTTACAAGGAAAGTGTTCTCAAATTTTACAGAAAGAGACGAAAACAAAAACAGAATTTATATATATAATTTATAATATATATAGTATGGTATATATAGTAATCTGTACAAAGTATTCTTGAGGTTATGAAGGGAGGATGATCTAAAATAATAAATATATCATTATCTCAAAAAGCATTTGTCTAACTATAATTATTTCAATGAGTTTCTAATGGCACTGTAATTGTATAAAACAAAGTCCCAAGGCTCTTTATGCCCTAAGCTTTCCATGTGAAAGAAGTTTCCGTCTTGCATATCCCTTACCCCAAAGGGACACACAAGATACTTCTGAGAAGATCTCAAGAGTTGAATGAGATCTGAAAAGTCCAACAAACCCTGTACCGCTGCATTCTACATGAAGTAAAATGGAAGAATAAATAGCCCTGGCATTAAAGATCTTACTCAAACACAAGCCACCAAGTAAACACTTAGGTAAACATTTTTCAGAGCAGAACAGGATAATTTGTAAGGGATGATGGACATTCAATAATAAAACACACTTTTGGTAAAGGTGAACTGGGACCCTGGTGACAATGGTTAGAGTCTAGTCTAGTCTAACAACCTCTATATCACTTTCAACAATAGTTTGACAGTATTCTTCAACTGCTAGGAAACAGGTACTGGTATTCCCAGCTGCAAAATAAGAACAGGCTGAACTAGATGACATCTACTCAGCTTCTAGATTCCCTCTTAGTTTTATTAGATTTTTATTAAAGCTCATATTGAAATCTTCCAGGAGGTCTAAGAAAGAGCACTTGGGATCCTATGGTTTCATTAAGATCAAGGTGTCTCTATGACTTCCTGAAACACAGCTGACCTAGAAACAGGTAGAGGTGGGTGTACATTATTCTGTTTATAACTTAAGCTTAAAGTAAGCATACCTTTCTACTCAAAATTATTCACTTTGGGGAGCTTACTTTAAACCTCATCAGCAAAATGAAACTGCTTCTCCACATCGCATCCCAACCCAAACTAAACAAGTTCTCCAAGGCAAGCAAAACCCAGGAAATTAACTTTTATGTGTCCAGAAAACCTAAGCACATAACCCAGTTCAGCACAGCAAAAAGAAGACAGATCTCAAGCTGCACACCCACCCACCTCTCCACTATGTGCTAAATCTAGCACTGAAACCAAGAAGGTCCACTAACTCAATCCACTTCAGGACGAAGCAAAGAGAAAAGGAATACATTGAAACTGCTTCACAACTACCTCAGTCAACTAAGGAAAAGTGACAACAATTGTTACTTTATACATGTGCTTATGGTTTAAAGCTCCAAAGTGTTCATAAAAGCAACTATTTTTCCTTCAACAAAAAAAAAATGCTGAGTTATATTTTACTACCTCTTTCTTACTATAGTAAATGGGCCTAAGAATGTACTATAATCAAATCCTTTTCCTAAAATAAAAGTTATGTGAATGCGGTCTCTTTCTCGCTCTCTCAAAATATCTCAAAGTATCATTTTCTGGAGTTTCTGTTCTTTCAACAGTTGTCTCAGGCCAGGCCACCTACAAAGTAAAGTTTTTCTTTGAGTTTCTCTCGAGCACCGAGAGGGATGGGGGAACGAGAAAGATGTGCAGTGCCGGGTAACAAACAAGTATGAAAGGAACAAGAATATGGGCCCGCCTTTCCCTCTGCTGCATCTAAGCAGTTATATATCCCCTGCAGTGGTCATGTGAATTCATAGTGTGCACACAAAGGACTTTTACTAGGAAGTCCACAAGAAAACCTTCAAGAATTTTAGCCTAGAATACAAGAATTTTTCACCCTGCTTAAAAACAAACAAAAAAAGACATCAAAATAACAAATTAAATTTTATAAAAGTAGTTGACAAATCTTGTCACTCTTAGTCATTAATTTCTAAATCTAGCAAATAAGGTCAATTTCTCACTAAGACTTCTTAGCTGATTTAATGTAATGGGATCATGTTCATAATTGTTTCAGGACATCAATAGGTTCACCTGGATAGTACACGGTCACTTGAAATTTTTTCTGGAGCAAGGCTTAAATAAATAAAAACAAATACATTGAACCACACTATGTTAGTTCACTACCTTGGGACAGAATACAGGTCACTGGGGTTTTGCAGCCATTACAAACAACATCCTGGGTCCTTCCCCTTCATCCTCACAACCTCCCCGCCTTCTATTGCCATACCTTTCTTTCCCTCATAAAAATTCAAAACCAAAAAAGTCATCAGACTGTGCTTTTCCAACAAGGAGCTATTGAGCATTGAGAAGTTGTTGCTGCTTTTAGTTCCAGCCAATATGCCACCTATACTCTCTTCTGGGACTTTGTTTTAATTCAATCTGCTGAGTGAAAACTTTTATCAACAATGCTTTCCCCCCAATGCAGAGCCTCCAATACACTGTGAATAGAACCATGTCATAACCCATAGCTTGAAAGTCATTTCCCACAGAATCTGGCAGCAACCAGTTCCCGTATCTGGTGAGAAACATGGAAACACATTTAGCAGTAAGAAATGCCCTGCAGACTATCTCTCCCTTTGAAAGCATTTCACATTCACATAAACATAAGATTGCAGATTTTTTAGATTAACGACCAGCACTAAAAAAGAAAAGCAATTCATTCTTTGAGTCTTTTCAATTAACAGAAATAAAACAAAGCTCAAACACACTTGGCTGGTCAATCATCCCCTCCTCTTCATTTCGCTTCAAACAGAAACTTACAATCGTCCACCCTTATAGGAGCTGTGTTTCAGTGGCTCCTGCAAGGCCCACAGAGAAATCCTCAAGCAGCAGGAGTTAAGAAGCCACAAGAAACCTCTGCCTAGACTTTTTGTAGTTTAAAGAGTTAATTAAGCCACCGTGCTGTGAATGGCTCTTAACTCTTTAAGCCACTAAAGGTTGAGACAACTGTCTAAAAGGTGCATAACTGATTAAATCCAAAGCAATCACCAAAACCCCTCAATGTGTTTGCAATTTCTGTAACCAGTACTGCCTGAAATAAATGGATTACCTTTTAGACTGGAGCTTGGAAATGTTTTCACTGGGTGTCCTATAGTCATGCATTCAGATTAAACAAAATTCAGCAGATATTTGCAGACTATAAAATATCTGTAAGGATAACACATAAAAATGCTACAAGTGGTACACACACTTGTTAAAAAACCACATCACTGTCATATATCAGAGCTAGATAAGACCTTAGGATGCCACTGACTTGATTTCTCAGACTCTGGGACCTCAACAAAAAAGACGGATATCTATACTATTTTGCTAAGTCCTCCAGGGAATGAACTTACACAGTCTCCTGTGAGCAGCACAATGAGAATGTTTATATTCAAAATACCAAAGGGCACATTTCAAAACCTCTTATTTCAAACAAAGATTTTCTTTGAAAAGTGTGTTGGGGTGGGGCAGGGGGGTTGGGGAGAGAGTGCACTCAAGAAACTGATTTAACTATTTTAATCACAGGCAAATTTGGGAAGGTGTTTAGTAAGGAAGTCCAATCACAGTCTGCCACGGACTAGCTCTCTACAATCTCAGGCAAGTTGCAAAAATGTCTCTAAACTTCAATTTCATCATTCAAAAAAATGGGAGATAGTTACAGGGCTTGCCTCATGGCATTAATCTGAAGAGGCCTAAATAAGATAGTGTGTGTAAATATGCTCCACTCCTGAAGCTAAGTAATTCCTGGCATGCATGAAACATGCAGTAAATGCTGGCTATTGTTGTTACCATTATTTATTCTGCAACAAGCACAGAACTGGCATTGTCCTATAGTCTGCTGCTGGCCTCCAATGCCATGACTCCGTACAGTTGGAGCCTGGCACCAGTAGAGACAGGATTGGGTCTCCTGAGACTGACATGGTCTCATAATCAGACACGAGGCAGTGGCCGGCCGTGATAATGATGTGGACACGGTGGTAAAACTCTTGCGGAAATTCAGGGCAATAAGTTTGAATTCTAACTCCGCACCTTCAAGTTATAGGACCACAGGTAATTTAACTTCGCTAGTCTCCAGTTTTCTCTTCAGCTAAATGGGAATATTACATTATCTAAATTAATCCTCGCAGGTGAAAAACTAGTACAGTGCCTGGCTCAGTGCACGATAAACATCACCCTTACCTTCCCTCCTCCTTTATCCTGTAACTTCCTAGCGTTGAGTGCCTTCAGGCAGAAGGTGTGAGCTTGTCAACTGTGATCATCAGAAAATGGGCTGGGTATTATATGAATAAATACATGAGAAAATGTAGGATGATACAGGGAGCGGCATTTTCTCCTGAGCCAAGAACGAACCAACACACAGTTGGACTAAAGAGTAATGCTACCTTTCAGATAAGAGCATGAATCACTGAGAAACTAACCATTCAATAAAAGACAAGCCAGTGCACTGTGAACATAACCTATGAAATTTAAAACTGTGTGGCCATGTAATCCCTATGTTATTTTATTTTCATTGACTTTCAGGTAACCTGAAAACAGACCAGGCTTTCAATACTTTCAATACTTTGGGGTAACTTCATTTATACCCTTGGGCATGTCAGAAAATTCCCAATTTCAATATAAAATTATTTTAATCCACTTTACAATCCTGGAAGGAAGGGAGGTTCAGAAGAAAAAGATAACAAAAAACAAATAGGGAAGTAACATAAAATTTGGAAAGTGCTATTCTCCAACATCTTCAGGGAACGTTCACATGGCTTACTTTCTAGACCCTGAGGTCACCTACCTGTGAAGGCAACTAAACCATAATGCACTGATAAAGGACACAATGGTGTAACAGCTGACATTGTAACAGCTGGCTCCTTTGGGACCAAACTAAAGTAGAATCCAGTATAAATGAAAAGCAGCCCAAGTATGAGTGAATATGATAGTCACTATCCAAACCATAGTCAAGATTCATACATCTGGGGTGTTAAAGGTTTCAAATAATGCAGCGTATGAAAAGCAATTTAAAGGGTACTTTTTGAATCAGTTATAAATATGCCCACCCTCTACTCAAAGCTACCCCCTCACTGCCCAATTTCACCCTACTCCCTCCCTCCTAACCAGTTCTGGGGAAGCTAGGTAATAAAGAACATTTTGTTTAAATGCTGGGTTAAAAAAGAGAGAGAGAGAGATGATTTGTCTATTCCATTGGCCATTTCTCCCACATTCTGCAAGTAGGGACAGGAGAAAGAAAGGAATGTGCTTTAAGAACTGCTCATCCAGGAAGTACCAGGCCAGGGATCTGGTGCTCAGAGGATAAGACTCATAACAACAGACACTTCTGTGGGTCAAAAGAACAGACATTTTTGGTGATGTCCTCACCACAGTCCACTCAAGCCTCACAAATGGTATCCTCTCCCAAACCCCACCAAACCATGGGTTATTCCTCAGAAATATGCTTTTAACCTGTACTATTTGAAGACTTAAAAGCAATAGCACATGAACACAACCCAGACATATCACTGCTGAGACTGCTAGGCCCAGAACAAGCAGAGGATCACTGTCCTTTTGTGACAGTGAAGAGAACCACTAGACCACCACTACCAAAGTCCCTAGGGCAGTGAAGAGGCTGGCCACAGATAGCAGTGATCATTTTTACACAACAGTGCTGCTTATGAAAGCTCCTCTGTTGTGTCCCCTGGTCAATTTTCTGAAAGGCACGCAGGTCAAGGGTTTCCATCTTCACTATGTCCAACGTAGAAACTGAGACTTAAGAGGTTGTCATTTACCCAAAGACTCCTAACACAGCACCTGACCTGCAGACGCCTATCCCTGTCCTCTCTCACTGGTGGAGCCTTCCCACAGGCTACCAGCAGGGCCCCCCATCCACACAGACACTTCACATATAACTGTCCGCAGACTTGTGACGAGGCAACCCTTTTACCCACGTGGATTTATAGATCTACAGACTGCAACATTTTCACTCCAAAGCAAGTTTCAACACAAGTATCTCAACTTTAAAAAAATTTTTTTTTCAACGTTTTTTATTTATTTTTGGGACAGAGAGAGACAGAGCATGAACGGGGGAGGGGCAGAGAGAGAGGGAGACACAGAATCGGAAACAGGCTCCAGGCTCGGAGCCATCAGCCCAGAGCCTGACGCGGGGCTCGAACTCACGGACCGCGAGATCGTGACCTGGCTGAAGTTGGACGCTTAACCGACTGCGCCACCCAGGCGCCCCCAAGTATCTCAACTTTTAAGGCCTCCAGACAATTCTCTTTGGCTAGAACTATCCTTGAAACTGAATGTTTTTTTCCCCAAGTTGTAGATCAGTCCTCAAATCAACAACAGCAAAAGTTAAAAAAAAAAAAAAAAAAATGTCCATCAGCTAAAAGCTAACTAGCCTGCCAGTCAAGAAAAGAGGAACTTTCAAAAGTGACCTGGATAGAAGTTACAGACTGCACTAGGACTGACCAACCTTGAGAATCCCAGCAACACCTCTGATTTTAACAGTAGCTTGCACAGAAACTTAGATGCACGCAAAACCATAGGCACCCAACCAGGAGAGTACACACATATTCAAAAGGTAGTGATGCTCATCAAAGCTACCACACTGTGCTTCTAAGTCAGCTCTGTCTGCAGCTGCTTGTAGTCAGGCTCCTAACTAAGGACAATTCCCCTACCTTTAAATAGAAGCTAGCACCAGTTTTAGTTTCAGCACCTCCAAACGCTCCCTCAACCTACAAGTCACACCAGCATTGTTTTAGGAGTGATCTGTTCCATGCATGTGTTCTGTACCACACTATCTGCTCCATTCATTTCTTTAAATCTGAACACCTGGAGACGCAGTGCCTCAAACTCAGCAGGTACCCAATAAATATTTGCTGAATGACTAAAGGGACCTCAAGCAATCACCCACTCTGGTCTTTTCTTTCAGCCCCATTCTGCAGATGAGACATATTAGACTCCCGGGGTTATTTGTCCCACCAAGCTGGGACAAGGAAATAGCACTGGGAACATGGAGAGAATCACTCTCACCCAAGCATCCCACTTCTCAGCTGTATGAAAAAGGTAAAAGGGGGGGGGGGGGGCGAGAAAAAGAGCGTTTCCACAAAGTTGGTATCCTTTTTAATATATTCTACCAAACATTTAAAGTTTACCAATTTCTGAATTATTTTCTCCTTTCCTTTTACATTTGACTTCATGCTTCTTTATCTTACAAGAATATGTATATATTCAAATGTGGACCACTGAATTCTTTGCGGAAATGCTAACTCACAATTGAAAAGCTGTTATTAAAACCCTGTCAGCGGCACCTGGGTGGTTCAGTCTGTTGAGCGTCCAACTCTTGATTTCGGCTCAGGTCACGATCTCATGGTTCTTGGGTTCATATCCCACGTCCAGCTCTGTGCTGCCTCTGGGGAGGCTGCTTGGGATTCTCTCCCTCTCTGTCCCACCCACACACATGTGCTCTCTCAAAAATAAATAAGTAAATATTAAAGACAACAACATCAAAAACCAAAGCCCTGTCACACTCTCCAACACACCAACAGGGAAGTGGAAGTGGCACATAAAACAAACCAGAAAGGATACCTCCCTCCCAGCAGCAGGTATCAATGCAAGGCAAAAGAGCTCCTTCCAAGCAGTGGGCCTGGAGGAAGTCAAATGAAAAGATAAAAGGGTAGATAAAGAGCTTACAGCAGAAGATAACAATATCTGGATCCTCCCCATTTGTTAGATCATCCTGCTGACCCTGAACATGTCTCTTCATTCCTTATTTCAAAAAGCAGGCTTGTGCATTCTAAGTTCAGAGACAAGAAATAGTAAATAGAAATTAAGTGGATACATGAAAGCTCTTCAATAAATTTATCATCTGATAGTAAATAATTCTAGTTTCAATCCCAAAGCAAAACAATAGGGACTATTTTTTGCTATTATGCGTGTTTGCTTTTAAAAAGCAAATACCAGGGGCTCCTGGGTGGCTCAGTTGGTTAAGCGTCCAACTTCAGTTCAGCCCATGATGTTATGGTTCATGAGCTCAAATGCCACATCGGGCTCTCTGCTGTTAGCACAGAGCCTGCTTCAGATCCTGTCTCCCCCTCTCTCTGTCCCTCCTCCACGTGTTCTCTCTCCCTCTCTCTCAAAATTAAAAAAAAAAAAAAAAAAAAAAAATTTAAACTAAATAGATAGCAAATACCAGAAGCATTTGTTATTTCCCTATACACACACAGACATATCCCCACACACATAAGTTTTTTTAATGTGCAAATGGAAATCTATTCCAGTGCTTCCCTGCTTTGAACAGCTTCATTTAGTGAACTCTAGACTCTTCTTCAAAAGCCAAAAAGCAAGGTGTATTATTGACAGCCTGTACCCACCAACTTTCTCTGGAAATCCCATAAAATACTAAGATGCTCTGTTTTACACCAAAGATTCAGGCTGCAGTTGCTTCTTTGAACTACACAATCTAGAAAACACACTACAATATACCTGACATATCATTGTGCTTAAGAAGACATTAAAAGCCCTTCTGCTTCTCCGAAGGAAATAACTCTACCCTTAGCTTTGTTAGTGCTATTAATCATGACTTCAGTTTCTCAAGTGTCTCCAGAGCATTTTCCACTAGAATCACAAGATGAAATGCCTCAAGTGAAAGATTCAGCTTCTTACTGTTTCCAATCATTTTCAAAGCCTGCTGCAAAGATTAACCAAGCCTACTTCTTGTACCAAATCAGGCACAACTAGTATTGAAATGAAACCCCAGGACTTTTTTTGTTTGTTGGTTGATTTGTTCACTTCCTCAGACAACTTTCCTAATCCCTTATGGAAGGCTCAGGCAGAAAAAGAAAAAGTTTAGAAGAAAGAAGAGATACATAAGGCTGTTGTAACTTAGCATCTAATCTTCTGTCCCTACTGAGCTGTTTTAATTTGTGGTCACCCATGGTGCAGGTCTTCTCTAATTAGAAGGTGGGCATATCTGTTCTTTAAAGAAGTCTCTAATTATCCCACCCTTGAATTGCCTACCCCTGCACGATGGGGACCAGATTCATCACTCTACCCTCCCCAAACCCAGCAGAAACAACACAAGTCTTGACCAAGGGCATAGTACACAAAAGCAGCCCCAGGACAAACCTTAAAATTTCTCTCCTGGTCTCCATCCTAAACTCTCACAGTTAACTCTATCTTTGGATGTCAACATCAAAATGTGTTTGAGGGAAAAAAAATGGAGACATAAGACATAACATTTTGTTTATCCAAGGTAGTTACAAATAACCATTTGAGGAATACCTGGGTTCCTCAATATTACCTATGTTTTAGCAACAAATGCTAGAAATTTCATGTTTCTATTAAAAAAAAAATCCAGAGAAATAAAAAACAAAAACAAAAGATAGGATAGATCTAAAAATCAAAACTACCTAAGAAAAGTGGGGATGGGAGCACTTTAGGGAAACAAGTCTACATTTGGCCTAAAAGAAATTTTTCCAAAGGTCTATACTGTTCTCAAAAGTGAAATGTAATTTATTTTTAATATGAGTTTAAATCTCTTTAAATAGATATTTATACTTAAAGGCAAAATGCACAAGATCCACAAAACAGCATTTTTATAGCAAGTTCTCATCTTGCAATGAGAAAAGTAATCCCACAAAATTAAAATTCCAAGACAGGATGTAGAAACCAGGTCCTTGCCTGTGGTTCAGTCATGAGAAGCAGTCAACTCTCCTGAATACAATATACATTACTGAGATATACTAACAAATTAAGCCACAAATAAAGCCACTTCTTAAACTTAGAAAATACTAAGTTTCTCGCAATTACTCTAAAAAAATGAAAACTATTCATTTATCATACCAACGATAAAAATACCGGCATACACATGTATTTAAAAAAAAAAAATCAAAGGACACATGAATACATGATCTCAAAAAGTAGCAATAACAGCAGAGAAACCATGTGAGGGCCAATACAATAGTCTGAGGAATACATCTACCTAGAAAGGAAAAAGTAAGCAACAAAACAAAAGCAAGTCAAAGGTTTATTTATACTCTAAGGCTCTGTTTCCCAAGGAATAGCTACAGAAATCAATTTAGTAGCTCACAACCAGAAAGGTACTTTTAACCACACTTTCACACATGGGTGTTCAGCAGGACACTTAATGGCCATGGATGGCTAAGTGTGTGCACACATTCAACATTCATAACTGGAATGCACTTAAGACCCAAAGCTCTAAAAAGCTCCCTGTGAGGAGAGGAAATGAGTGGGAGAAACATCAGAATTACATATACAACGAGAAAAAGCTCAGAATTCATGGCGCAAAAGTAGCTATGTAATATAGGAGACATTCAGGATTCATAGCCAGAAGATGATATTCTATGACTTTTGTTTTTTACCCAAGGGCAAATGATACCATGCTCAGCATTGTGTGAGAGAAACTACCACAGAACCAACACTCTACTTAAGTAGCACTGTTCAGGAGAGAAGTGGGGGAGAGGAGTGGGACATTATTTTCATTTTCCATCTTTTGGTACCTCTCTGATCAACCTATTTTATAATATGAAATGCTGTTATAGAAGAAATCATGTGATATCTAACCTAGAGCCACATATCTTTATAGGCTGCATATGCTGTATTTCATCTACGTTCAACTTGGTTGCAGACTACTTAAATCGTCACTCATATGGTGAAAAAGAATACTAAAAAGAATACTGTATGGTCAATAAAGTGAAGTTAAAATTTTCTACCTCATCAGAGGTAGAAGTACCTCGAACTCTTTCCACCATAGTTACTAAATAAACTTCTGGTGCTCTAAGAGTTGCTCTGCAAAACTGACAACTCAGAATAACTCATTTCCTGCCTATCTCAAAAAACAGGTCTCAGAGGTTCAGAACCATATGATAACTGCAGCAGCCACCCAATTTTGTCCTTAGGAAGGGATCAGCAAAGAGCAGATGACAGAAAATGCTGCCTGCACCTCTGCATCTATAATGAGGCAGGCCTCCGGGAAGGGAGGTGAAGCCCAGCAAGTCAAGGCTCAGTCATAAGGGGCACTAGCATGGCTGCTCCTGCATCCCCCTGGCCACGGGAAGGCCACACACCAGCTCAGGCCCCCTTACCTCCTCACACAAAGCTCTGACATTTGAACCCTTAAGTGCTCATCACAAGGTAAGCTCTGCAAACCCAACGTCTACAGTTTAGTAAGTAGAAAAAAAGAAAACTAAATTTCAGTAAGTGATAAAAAGATCAAAGTCACTAAATTTGCTCTGTCCAATTTCAGGAGTCACCTCAAGATTTCTATGTTCTTTTGTTTTAATATGCTATGACAAATTCCACTGACCAATTTTACACAGGCTTTAACAACGAGATTCCTTCCTCATAGCTCTTAGCAGAGTGGCAACAAATAAAGTGCTAGAAACACCTTAAGAAAAACAGGTCATCCCTTTCCCTCATCACGGTTTTCTTCTTTAAAAGTATTACTTGTTTCTGAGTTTAAAATGTGGGGTATTTTCATCCCTGGTAAAAGGAGTTAACATGTTGGGATGGGGTGGATAGAGTAGAAATAAAGGGTAATAGCATCTTGCCAGGAAAATGTAAGTCCCCATGAAGAGCTCAATGGGCTGTCCTGTCACATGCTCAGGGAACAGACAACACATTTGTTGAAAAGCAGCACTGTTGAAGAGTTGGGGCCTTAATAACACTTGATCCAAAAATGACCCAATCAACGCTATTCCTTGTTACAAGTCACTTACTGAGAGACAAGGTCCACAGTTCTCCTATGAAGAACTCTTTGTTTTGTTACTTTATTCATGTTAGGAATATTGCTGACCAAATGAAAATCCTAAAAAGCCTCTCAGATCAGTATATACATTTTAGAAGCATCTGACCTTACAGTCCTAAAAATGAAGGCAGTCTCCTCTTTACAACTGTCCCCAAGATATGTTAACATCAGGTTAACAGAGATCATTCTCACACATCCCTCAGGCTCTTCTAATTTCAGAAAACAGTGAGTTTACCTTGCTTTAGTGTCACCAGCTCCTTCAAGCACAAAACCTGAGGCCAAGTTAGAAATGGATGTAAACAGATTTCTATTTTTAAGAATCCATTTAAGTAAAACCTCTTTTAAAGGGGGAAGGGGATGCTGGGCTGCATGAAAGCCTCTCATTTTACTTTAGATTTAAAATCTGGAAGAAAGTGGGTTTGTTCTTTCAGGTTTCTAAATTATAACTTATATACTATGGGGGTAAAGGGGGAAGCTAGTTCTCACTAGCTAGTTATCCCATTCAGAGATAATAAAAATTCCTAAGTCTTCTTTGACCCATTTCATAAAACACAAGTGATGTATCTGTGTGTCCTATGTACTTAGAAGTGTTCCCTTTTACTTGGCTAGCCCTGAATGTCTATCAAAAACTTTACAATGAAACCACTGCAGAAGAATGCCAGTGAGCAAGGCCTCTGAGCACTCTCAGTGCTGGCTGTTGAAAAACACCAGGGGCGGGACTTTTTCCATAAAAAGAAGGTAGGGCTGAGAAAGGAGTACTGAATAGTTCTACTTCTCATTTTATTCAGGCCAAAGTTAGCATCAAATAAAAGGGGAGTCACCCTCTTTGGCACACATTTATTTATCATAAACACCCTAAAGGGAGGGAAAAGACAGAGACAATGGGGGAGAGCAGGAAGAGGGAAGGGATGGGGTAAAAGCGTGGGGGTGGGGGGAGCAGTACATAAAGACAGATGGAAGGCAGGAGGCTGGCACAGAAGCAAAAAACTAGGAAAGAAACAACTTACATTAAAGGCTTCAGAAAAACAGCACCAGTCCAAAGAGGTCACTGAAGAGAACAGGCAGGCCCTAGGTTACCTATCAGCTTTGGGTCCACAGCTCCACTGCCTTGGGCTGTGGCCTCCTCAGTCTGCCCAAACTAACCAAGGTCAGAACCAGTTGGTACATGCTTGGGAAGCCTCCAAGCAAAATCCCAGAAGCCTGGAAGCTAGCGCTCAGATTTGCTGCTGGGCAGCACTCTTCCTCCAGAGTTAGGATGGGCCCAACTCAGGAGTGCAGGACTCTGAAAGGTCCTTTACACTTTTCCTACTGCCCAGATGGCAACACCCCTATGCCTTTGGTAACAATCTCCTCCAAGTCAAAGAGCAATACAAAGAGCATGCTCTTCACTTAGAGTGAAGACTTAGCCTAAGTGTAGTGAGACTTAGACTCACTACACCACCTATGAACACATTTATTCATCTGTTTACCTGTCTGCCTCCCTCAAAAACAACTGTAAGTTCCTTAAAGACTGGCAGACTGACACTCATCTTTGTATCCCCACCACCACCAGCACAGCAGTAACAACACTTACTGAGTACCTAACCCTGTAAGACAAACACTTGGTATGCATTAGTTTACTTAATCCTCACAACCCTGTTAGTTACTATTATTGGCCCCATTTTTCATCTAAAGACATTTAGATTCAGAAAGATAATTTTCACAGTGGCCCATAGCTAATAAATGCTAGAATGGGGACAGCTGACCCCAAAACTTACACTTTTAAGCACCAGGCCAGTAGTTCTGTTTTAGTCTCAGGATCTTTTTATATTCACAAAGATTAAAAACCCCAAAGAGCTTTTGTTTAGGAGGATTACATCAATATTTACCACATTAGAAATTAAAACTGAGTAATTAAAAGAGGGGAAGAAGGAGAGAAAAAGAGTAAAACTCCTTTGATCTAACTTAGCAAAAGGGCAAGGAATCCTCATTAACATGGAGTCTGCAAAATGCTCAAGGGAGAAAAGGATCTACTGCCCTCCACACTGCACTGTAGAAGATGGATACTCAGAACTAGAGTTTATAATAAAACAGTCTTCAGGAATCCTTAAGAGTCCTCAAGCATCATAAAGTTGGATTTAATTCCCTTTTTTAAAAAACCCTTCATAGTCTTAGGTAAGAGAAATAACCCCTATAAGCCCAGGTCTCATCACCTGTAGCTATGGGAATAACAGCTAAGGGGGTATTTTCAGGGTAGAAAACTCAGAAGTACAGTGTCCAACTCATAAACACTCCAAATGCTGACTATAATCATTACTATTATTATTAGCAATAGAAAAGATGAGAAGGACCACGGAGAGAATTTTCCACTTCCACAAAACTCAGCAAGGTTTTCTGAACTGACGTGTTTCCTTCCCTTACTCTAAAAATAAGGTTCTTTTAAAGCAAGTAAGGGAAGGGGCTTGCTTATGCTGACAGGGCAAACTGAGAAGACTAAAACCTATCTTCAAATATTTATTTTTCCTTTTGAATGTCAACATTCCTTTCTGTCTTCACAGCAAGCTTGAAAAGAACAGCTACTACAGACATCAAGGTCAAAAAGCACTGTTTCAAATCTTGATTCTGCTAGAGACAGTAAATGACCTATGCTGTGTAGAACTCCAATTCATATAATAAATTAGAAGCACAAGACAATAAAGTAGACCTATTTAGATTATGATGGTTAGGGGAAAATAAATCAAGGTGATATAAATCACTTCTGAAGTCAAAGGCAGGGGCAGATGTTCTATTGAAGGTTCAATAATATTTTCCATCTTTCTAGGATATTCTGCCTGGGGCCCATAATCCACATAGAACATAGGAACGGCCAGAGTCTCAGACATAACGAGCCTCCTGAGAGAAGATTTCCAGGGCCCTCTTCATTTACAGGTTAAGAGGTAGAAGCCATTCTGACAATCCCAAGGCTGGTTCCCTCAATACTTCTTCCTCAGGTGACTTCTCAAATAAAGCTGGCCTAACAAGGAACTGATTAACAACCATAATCTATCTGGGTGAATTCTGAATTCATTTCTGGAGTTTAGAGATTCCTTAAAAATTCTGTTATCTGCCATGTTGTGACAGAAAGTTTTCAGAGTCAGGTTTATTTATGTATTTGTTGAAACCTTTACTTAGTCAACAGAGTTTATGAAAAGTAAATCTATATAAAAACTTTAATTCAATAAGGCATAGAGTGCTCAGACTGAAAAAGCAACTGGCAACAACCTCCAGGGAACTTAAATTACAACCACCAAGAACAACCCAAAGCACAGTACACCACCTATTACAGAAAGCATCCTCTGCTTTCTATTTCTTAAGCTGTACTAAATTATTACAAAAGTAAATATCAAAATACAACTAACAAAAACAAAATCTTTAGAACTAAATGATATTTCAGGGGAAAAAACACTTGGAAGACTCCTAACAATGTAAAAGATCAATGTCTTTCACATCCTATGTAACATGTCTTCATAAATGTTTTCCTTTTGGGTCATCCATGGTACAAACTGAAAGCAAAAGTAACACCTTCCCACCAGAACCACAAGGAAAGAGTCCTAGGGGCTGGCCCACTGAGCTCATGTACAGCAGGATTTGGTGCCACACAAAAATCTATACCCCTCACTGGTATTTTTAAAATAGTGATTTAATGATTTAATGTGTCTATTTATTGAACATCAACTATGTGCAAGGAAGGAAAACACCATGTTGATTGCCTGTTTTATTTGAGCAGTCACCTGCAGGCACTGCAGTCAACTGTCATGGGACTATCAGAGTGGCTTCACCGCCTACCCTGTATGCCAGGCCCTGTACCATCTCTAAGCCACAAATTCTGCCTTCCGGGAACTACTGGGTAACAGGACACAGTCATGATTAAAAACATAAGGCAAATGTCCTACCAGAGGTACCAAGGAATATGATGGCCAGCAAGCACACTTACATGTGTCATTTATGAACACAATCTCATTTAATCCTGACAGAGATTCTCTCCTTGAATAAATTGTAGCCAGGTTCCTCTGAACTCTCTTCTCAACTAGGCATTAACCTCAGCCTATAAAGATTTGAACAAGCTCAAACATAGTTTCTAACAGTTCAAGGGCACATCCTTAGGATGATGAGCCTGCCTCCCCTTAAAGGTCCTGCCTGCCAGAGAAACTCAAGCTGCCAAAAGAAGGGACTGTTCCAGCCAATGACTGAAGATAGGGCCCCTGTCCCCCAGTCTCCATGGGAGGGTAGGAGTCTAACTTCACTAAGGGCTAGCTAGCAAACCCAGATGGGTTTCAAAGGGACCAACCCTCTACTTCCCTGACTCCCTCCCTGAGAGGGCCCACTCACCTCCCTCACTATTCCTTCATTCTCCCTTTAAAATGTCCAGGCATCTCTGTATAGATTGAGGTTGAGTTCAGTTCATGCTGGACTCTTTTCCCTATTCCAACAGTTTTTACAGATCAAAATATGTCTTTACTACTTTAGTGTCTGGTTTCATCTTTGACAATCCTTAACACAACCTCATGAAATAGGCACTATTGTGATTCACCATAGTTTACAGGTGAAAAAATGGGTTCTTAGTGGGGAAAGTTCAGTCACTTTCCCCAGGTCACCTCCTATTTGGTGGCAACCCAGGCAGCCACTGGTACTTCCTTTAAAATACACTGGTGCAAGAAGAGAAGAACCCAGAAAGCAACGCAGAGCCACAGGGGCCAAGAAATTAAGGGAGGTCATTAGATGCTGCAGAAAGCACCAGAGTCCCTAAAATACTCTGAAAGTACAGGAGAATGGTGGGGAATAAGACAGATTCGAGAAACAGGGGGGGAAAAAAAAAAAAAAGATCACTGAACCAAAAAAAACTTCTGCAGATCATTATCTTATTTCTTTCACTTTACAAATCTCAAAGCACTAAATCACCTCCCAGAGGCAACTACTATCAATTTTGTTCAACCAAAACTGACTTTAATTGCCCAATATAAAAAGAAGACATCCTACTGCCTTAAAAAAAAAAAAAAAAAAACTACATAAAAGTTATTTCCAGTACTGACTATAGGCATTTCTCAGTATTTTCTCAGTATAAAGCCTAAAATGCTGTAATCCCTCAGGTTGGCCCCTGTGTTCATGAAAAGTCCAAGACAGTTTCTGGTCAGAAGCTGTTTTTCTAATTTCTTTTGTTCAATGGATTAAGAATGATCCAAGGTTTATGTAGATACTCCTTGGTGTTTGAAGTATCCCAATGTTTAGGAATATATTTCAGTGACTTCAGATAAGTAAAAAGGAGATGTCTCCATTTTTAATTCTGTTTGTTTGTTTTGTTTGGCCAGGGCAGGGTAGGGCAGGCAGTTGTTACTGTTGACTCTGAAGCACATGTTCTGTGGTGGTGACAAGGCAGTGGAGGCACCATGGTCCAGAAGTGAGCTCTGAGTCAAACCCTGGTCCAGGCCCAGCCCTTGCTACCACCTATGAGCTTCAGTATGTCGACAAGTTAGGTAACCTCTCTGAATTTCATCATGTTTCCACAGCCTGCCACAGAGAAAGGGACCAACAAATATTAACTCACAACCTTCCTTTCCACTTCCATTTACTCCTGTCAAACTCTTTATTTAAAAAGTCAGGAGACAGGAATCTAAATGAAGGAGCAAGAAGGGAGGAGAGAGTAGAAAGAAAAGCATAATTTGGGCTTGAATGATAGTGAGTAACCAGAAATGACAGCTTTTTTCCTTTTTAAACTTTCTTTCATCTGAGTCACCTGTTCCAGACATAGGCTCCTGGCTTTGAGCAATTCAAAAGGAGTGGCAGAGAAAAGAAAAGGAACACCCATTTTCTTTAATGTGTGCACTCATCAGCATGTTTAATAAAACACTAGGCAGACCCACCTCCAGACTACTCCAGGCCTGCCTCGCTTCCAGATATTACTACTAAATATTTCCCAATCTCAGATCCATCAGAGACAACAATTAGCAATAGGGAAAAAACAAGAAACAAAACACCTCACATCAGATAATTCCTAATTAACCTAAGTAATTTGGACCAATTTATAAATTTATGAATTCTTTTGAACCATGTAACCAACTTAATTTAATCCAAAAATTAAAACGAGGATACAGCCCTCATTCCCCAAGTAAGGGTGGCAGCTCATTACCGCTAGAGTAAACCAACACCCCTGGCCCCGCTTTTGCATCTCTCAGAAAACATACATCATTCAAAATGTCTGGCCAAAAGAAACCCACACACCCCAAGCAAGAGAAAAAGCACAAATATCAGAACGGCAGCTTTTCCAGGTGACAAATAATTGCGCAAGATTAAATTTTATTAGCAGCTTTATCATCCATGTTTCACAGATTTGTCATAATGACTAACTTCTCATAATCAAAACTCCAAATTACCCAAAAGCCCCTTTTTCCTGTGTGTGGACAGCTCATGATAGTACAGCACACAGTAATACTGAGATAGTAAAAATGATTTGTCAAAAGAGAGAAAGAAAGGAAATGAGCGGGGGAGGAAAGAGGAAAAGAGGGAGAAAGATGGAAGGACTGATTAATCTTTTGATGCCAAAGCTTTCATTACTTTTATTTTAATAGATATCTTTCTGAAATGTACTTTAAGTCAATAAACTTTTATTAACTAAAGGTACCAAGGTACCAAGTACCCTAAGTGTCACAAACAGCAATTATAAAGCTTACATCCTAGCAGGAGAGAGCAACAATTCACTACAGTAAAAAATGAGTGTTGCAAAGTCAGAACAGGTACTACTAGGGGACACACTACAATGAAGTTTATCTTGTGTTGGTCAATCAGAAAAAACACACTGATACAACTTTCCTAAATGATGGAGAATCTGCAACAGAACGAGTGATTACAATGCACTAGAGATGAACTCAAAACAAGTAAGGACCAGTTATGTGCCAGGCAACTCTGATACGCAATGGGGTACAGATACACAGTGGCGATCCCTCTCTGGCACTAATCAAAGAGTACACAAACAAATGTAAAAACACAACTGTGCCACAGGCTATGTCAGCAAAAGACAGTGCTAAAAGTGCCTATATTTGTGACCAGGACCCAGATGAGGATGACATCAGGGAGGGACCTGCAGAAGTCTCAGGTGCCTGGCAAGCAGGACCCGGGTAAGAGGCAGGGGCTGACAGAGGCCAGTGCGGTTGGCAGCACGAAACGGGACCATGGTGCCTGGAAGGGGCCTGGACCAAGTAAGAGGCTGGACTAGCCTGGACATAGTCATATTAAAGAGTTTGGCCTTTATCCTATGCATAATGGGCAATCCCTGAAGGAGGGTAACATAATAAGGCTTTTGTTCTGAACAGATCCTTACAGCTGAGCTGTAGGGAACAGATCAGATATAGATAGGCCAGTTGGGTTTAAGAAGAAGGCTATTGCCAGGGACTGTGTGAAAACAAATGGGAAGGAATTTGGACCTCAGCTGCAGCAGCACCTCTAGAATTTTTAAACTTTGAAAACATCTAATACTCACTTGCTTTTGGTGGAATGAAACACCTATAAATAGTGGACTTCTACAAAGTGTTCACGGGGGAAAGCATTAGAAAATAGAAGGTCGGAGAAGTCAGTTTCTCCCCTACAGAAAAAGCACCACTCATCCATAAGAACATCTGTGAGCAACCATTCCAAGTTCTGAGACTTCAGTGTCACAATCACAATTTAACCTGTAACCATCATATTCATCCCACTCTCAAATTTATACCCTTCTTTCTACCTCCATTTCCAGCTCCCATTCCAACAGCATCCAAACAGTTCTCCTTGCTTCAGCCACACTTTGCCCCATGCCACCTCCTCTACTCCTGCTCTTTCCACGTTCAAACCTGACTCTCTCCTTCTACTGCTTCACCTCCTTCATCCTGCAAGTTTAGGATGAAGCCTGAATTCCTTGGCTAGCTGCAAAGGGCCTCCTATGGGCCAGTTGGCCCTTGCCTGCCTTTTTGCCTTGGTCCTACCCCACCCCTAACAAATGACAGAGAAGAGTGACTTAAGGGTATCATGGGAAGCATTTACTCCAAAACTTACTGATTTTTCATTTGATCTCTGCAGGAAACCCCACTACAAAAATAAAACAGATGGTGCCTAGCTGGTGTCCTGGCCAAGCTGTTCAAACAGCCTTCCGCTCAGACACTGTCCAAGAAATGAAGACCTTTGCCCTCTGACAACTTCCACCTGTCTAGTACAGAGATGAAGAGAAACAGGGCTACTAACCCTAGCAAAAATGTTAGTCTGGAAGCCTGCTGTGGAGAACCCCATTTGTCACTGCAAGACTGCCCCCCCATCCCCTTCACTCTTCCCTTTCCACCCTAGAACTTTCCTGCTTTCCAGCCTAACACCTCTTTGCCATCTTAACAGAGATCTCACTTACACAGCAACTCAAACTCAGTCACTACACTGTACACCTGCATGTTAAACCTTTACTGTATACAAAGGGAAAAACAAAAGGCTTTAGTGCTGCACAGAGCAATTTTAAGTTCTGGCGAGTGAGAAGGGAGGAGGTATAATCTTAGTCTGATGCGTTCTCTTTGTCTCTGAACAGCACCCTGCCCACAGATACAAGTCAAAACTGGGCCTTTCCCCTTCTGACTCCCTTCCCCTTTCCTCCAGGTCCACCGATGCTGAGGAAATTTTCTCAGGAGGCTTCTTTCACTCCACAACCACCCCAGATTTCAGTTCTAGCCAGACCAGAGTGACGGTCATGCTATTTGTTCCCTGGATAACATGACCAGCACACAGACGCGGAACCTCTCTCCCTACAAAACAGGACCAGAAAGCACACAGGGAAGAAGGGTTGACTACAGTCAAAGCAGCCAACCCTCTGCATGTGAGGCCACAGGAGCATAGGGAAGGAAGGCCAGTTCTCAGAGCAACACACAGAGACTTGAGCTTGCCAATGTGTGCGTGAGTGAATAGGTAACAACCAAACGCTGTTCATTTGGCAAATGGGTGTATGATTATAGATACAAACAATGGAAATGGGAAAAAATACATACATATAAAAATTCTGGCATGCTATGTAATAAGGGCAATTACAATCTTTTAAGTAAACTACCTCATGAAAGAATCCTAAGCAGGCTCCACGTTCAGAGCAGAGTCTGATGCAGGGTTCGAGCCCGTGACCCTGGTATCATGATCTGAGCTGATATCACGTCAGACACTCAACCAACTAAGCCACCCAGGTACCCCACTGGGGTTTTTTTTTAATACTGTAGTAAACTCTGTACATGTAACAATCAGCTGCTACAACGTAAAAGAAAAAATAAGGGCTAGAGGATGGATATAATATGTTATCAGGGGATTATTTTCTTTATATTTTCCATCTATTTGATTCTGCACAGATTTCAAAATTTCAATCTTCTCTATAACTAAAGAAATGAATCAACTCACTCATAGGAGCTCTGTTCTATCAACAGTCTCACTAATAACAGAAGAAAAAAGACAAAGAAATTCTTACCAGACACTCGCAGGAGCAAGCTGTTAAATTTATGAAATGCCCCCACATGCTACACACTGTGAGATCCACCCTCAGTTCTCCATCCCTCTGAGCTTAGTACTACTATCCCCAGGTTGCAATTCAGGGAACAAAAGCTCCTGGAGGTTAAGTGACTTTTTCAAGGTCACACAACTAGATTGTGATAGAAATGGAACTGACTTAGAAATACCATTCCAAATCTTTGCTCTTTCTATAGCAGAGCCTGTCATCTGTCTAGGAAAGTGGTTGCCCAGGAGCTGGTGAGCCCTTAGAAGACAACTATGTGCTGATCACCCATCCTGGACTGGCACTGTACAAGGCCACCTGCACACAGAGAATGTCACCTTCAAGGTGAAGCTTGATTGGGGGGAGGGGAAGTATACTATCTCTATTTTTCAGGTCAGAAAAATTAAAAGAGAACATAATTTATCTGAGGTTTCCAAGCTAATAGTGGTGGAAAAGATATTTAAACCTCAGTCTGTCTGGCTCCAAATTCCTATTCTTCCCACTGCCCCAAACACTCTGTACATTTTGCCCTTTGGCCTGACAAACTGAGAGCCACAGGAGGCTGAGAAGCCAACCACCTACACCTTCCTGACTCCTCTCCTCTTCCTCAACATCAGAGTATCTACCTATTGCTGCTCCTACATCAATAGCACTGCCTAATGCCCAGTGTTCATTTCACCAATGCCAGCTTTCAAAGAGATCCAAGTTCTAATTCTAGGACCTACCCTGACACCAACTTGCTGGGTGACCTCATGAAAGAAGTTTAACCTCTCTGGGCCCCGTGAGGTTAATGGACCAGATGACCACAAAGGTCTTGTACAGGCCTTATACTAAGTGGTTTCCAAAATCCCTTCATCCTTCCCCTGAAGAGTCAGGCCTCTCCTGACCATCTCTGACCATCACCAGCAATGGTCACTTCCTTCCTCAATCACAGAAGATCAGGGACAACCTCTAGCTCTGGGCTCAGTTGCTTTTGTGTTGGGCAGACACAGAGACTCCAGGCCAGGGTAAGGGGCATTTAGAAAGTGTGCGAGTGACAGGCTGACTTTAGATCACTGAGGCTTACTGGGCGCAATATTTCACAACACAAGTATCCCATCAGTTCCAATCCACAGTCCTGGAAGTCACCTGAAAAACCTATCTGGGATGCTGTCATACTGGCTGAGAGGTCAGTTGACACAGGGTCCCACGCCAGGAGGACTGACAGCTGCAAGATCCTAAATACACAAAGGATAAAGGCTCCAAGAGACTACACTTTTGTCTTTCCAAGCCCACCAGCACTTCAATGTGGTTGGGAGGGGAAGGAGTAACAGCTAAGTGAAGCCACCTGAGAAGGAGAGACTGCTTTCCATTTTGTCAAAACAGCTAGGGAAGAGGGGAAATACATTCGCACGGGG
The DNA here is from genome assembly GCF_028018385.1 of Neofelis nebulosa. Taxonomy (NCBI): domain Eukaryota; kingdom Metazoa; phylum Chordata; class Mammalia; order Carnivora; family Felidae; genus Neofelis; species Neofelis nebulosa. The sequence continues at coordinate 82,443,498 of NC_080790.1, read as the reverse complement.
TAGGAAGGGGAGAAAAAAATTCCCCTGGATTTTGTAACATCTCATTTTCTGAGTAGCTAAACTTTTAAACATTACTCATCTCAAGATGGTAAAACCACTCATTCCGAATGGGCACCAGCCATTTTCCTTTCAGCCCCACTCCACACAAGCCCATCTTGATTATACTCCCGAGGAGTTATCAGTTCTCAAAGGAACAAAGTCAACACAAAGTAAGTAAGTTCTGGAGAGTTTATGAAGGAAGGAGTGTGGGTCACTTCAGCCCCAGGGCCACAGTAAATTATACACCAGCTACCCCTGTTGACTTTCTGAGCCCATTTCATCTCCCACTGTTTTTTAAATTAATAATAAATTATATTAAAATCTACACCTACCCTTTCAATGCTGGTTTTACTATATCTGTTACACAGAAACTTGCAGAACCAGCTTCCCTTACAATTCTGAGGAATAATTCAAAATTAAGGAGAGGATTCACTATATTGGTAAGTCCACAGAAGATTATGGGACTCTTAATAATTTTCCTAATCATTTCTGGAGGAAGGGAAGAATGGTAAAATCCACCAACAGCAACCAAAACTTATTTCATTTAAAAAGAATCTCAAAAAACAGGAACAAGGCGCATCAGGTTCAGGTTCAAAATCCTTTCCTTTCCCCTTAGCTTCCATACATCATTTCATTTTTAAAAGAGGATTTTTAAGGCAGTGAAAATACTCTATGATACTATAATGACAGATATGTGTCCAAACCCATAGATGAACTGATATGAACTATGACTCTGGGTGATAATGATGTGTCAGTGTAGTTTGATCAATTCTAACAAATATACCACTTTGGTGGGGGATATTAAAAATAGGAGAGGCTATGCATGTGTGGGGAACAGGAAGTATATGGGAAATCTCTGCACCTTCTTTTAATTTTGTGGCAAACCCCAAACTATTCTAAGAAAGTAAAGTCTTTAAAAAATAAGAACGGACTATTAACTATGTGAGGAAGTAAATATAATAAAATATTAATTATAAAATCTAAGAGATGGATATAAATAATTTTTGATTCTATAGTTAACTTCTAACTTTTCTGTAGGTTTAAAATTTTTCATAATAAAATGTTGGGAGGAAAGCTCCCCAGGCAATTAAAATATACAAACATTACCTTGAAATGTAGTCCCCAGACCGGCAGCTTCCACACTGCCCACTAACTTGCTAGAAATGCAGATTCTCAGCCCCATTCTATCTATACCTACTGGACCTAAAACTGTGAGGTGGGGCCTAGCAATCAGTGTCTAACAAGTGCCCGAGGGGAGGAAAAGCACTGGTCATGACCTTGCTAACACGCTGCAGACAAATATGCTATGACAGTCTGTAGGTCTGAATCAAAATCCCAACAATGCTCTTGACTGGGAAATCAGGAGATTATTTGGGCTGTAGTCTTAAGGTTACCAACTCTGGGTACTTCCTCATTACTTCATGAGAGCAAGCTGGACTTTATGATGTTCTAGGTCTTTTGTTCCACAGGTTCCCTACATGGAGTCCTAAATGTGCTGAGCACTTTCTGTTTTACAATTTTTTTTTTTTTTTTTTTTTTTAAATTTTTTTTCAACGTTTTTTATTTATTTTTGGGACAGAGAGAGACAGAGCATGAACGGGGGAGGGGCAGAAAGAGAGGGAGACACAGAATCGGAAGCAGGCTCCAGGCTCCGAGCCATCAGCCCAGAGCCTGATGCGGGGCTCGAACTCACGGACCGTGAGATCGTGACCTGGCTGAAGTCGGACGCTTAACCGACTGCGCCACCCAGGCGCCCCCTGTTTTACAATTTTTAACACAAGAGCTAACTGCCAACTAAACCATTAAGTGCTTATTTCTCTTTCATTTTATATTAATCTGTACTTGCAAAGACACACAGAAAGTTTAAAACACAAGCCATTTATTCGGTAAGCTACATCTGACAAAAATAATTTTCACTTCAGATAAAACTCTAAGGAGTTCTGCAATTACAATCAAACAACAACCACCTCACTGACTATACAAGGTTCTTTATACTTCTGGGTGTTTTGAGATAATAGTATTTGTTGAAATATTTTTTGTAAACTAGCTTAAGGCCTTTAAAATATACTCTACTGAGCTTACAAGAAATCAATCCTTTTCTTTGGATTTGGAAATAATTTCCAAATACCATTTGGAAAATGGTAGCTACATGAGAAAATGCTAAATGTTCTATGTTCTTATAGATCACCTGCAAACTATTCAAACAAATCATGAGAAAGTTCCAAAGGAGTAGGACTGAAGTCCTCTTCTATCGCATTTGTAAGACGATCAGGTGAAACAAATCACAAAATTTGAACTTTCTTATGTAGTTCAAGGAATGTGTTCAATAATCTTGTCCACTGAGGCCCTTTCACTCCAAAATAAAGTTATTTATGTTCTAAGTAAAACTGGAAGCCTTCATAATGGCAGTGTGACAGTACTAGCCAGGCCAATGCAAAGTGGAAAACTGAAAAGAAGGCTTTTTACTAACAACCATTAAAAGCCCACAATTAACTCCAAGATGACTAGCTCTTATTAGCTGATATTTAGCTAAAACTGATGATAGTCAACAACAAAATCAAAACTAAAATACTAAAGAGGAAAGGATCATAAATTAGCAAATTACTGGTTCTCTGTGGCATGGCACCCATACCTACCTACTGAAGCAGACCACATAACCTAGGGGTAGTAAATACCACACTAATTCAAAAGCAGTTTTCACAACTCCTCTGAAGTTCTTGAATCACCACACAAAAAAGTACAAGCCCCAAAGACCCTTTATAATTCTGAATCATCAAACATCAGAAAGCCAGTTTCAAAAGTCTTAAATTTGCAACTCCTTGCATATAAATCAATCTGGTTTATCCTCACAGTCACAGTATTAGAGATGGCATGGCTGAATGCGTTATCCCCAGCCACAGTCCAACTTCCTTCCAGCATCACCCAAACCTGAGAAGGCTGTGAAACTAAAAACAACAGGTCAAGGATTCCCCTACACAGGTCATGGAACATTCAGTGGACTCATCAAGACACTTAGCTTTGATCCAGACTTCCACCAACAGAAATGAGGGGGCCACAAAGAAATACCTCGTAAGGACAAGCAAAGACTTAGAGATGAAATCCATGATATAAACTACCCAGTTAAGCCCTACAGAATGCTGAATGCCATAGGTGAATGCCACAGGTGGCCTGGCCCCTCCCCAAATCATCAGCCACAAATGCCACCCACCAGAGTTTTCCTTTCACATGCAACAGTGTTGAGATGCTGATTTTGGCACAGGACATGATGAGACAATGTCTCTTTTCATGTTATCTTGTAGACTTGAAGCCAAAACGGTGACGAGCATTTTTTTAAAATCTATCCTTACATCAGTTAACATACTCAGAGGACTTCCAAATTCAACCCCCAAAAGAGCCACAGGGCAGAAACTTACAAATTCCAGACAAGTGTGAATGCACCTTAGAACAACCTAGGGAGCTTTTAAAAATCCCACCCAGGTGTCATCTGGGTGTCAGTTCAGAGTCTCTAGGGTTTCAGAACAGTCATCTTTTTTTTTCCCCCAGCTCCCTAAGTGACTGTGATGTGCAGGCAAGCCTAGGACTCACTGGTTTAGATGAGGCTTAAAAACTCCCCAGTGATTCCAAGATACATGAGGGTTGAGAACCTCTTGCCCATAGCTTCAGATTTCCCACTATTACTGTTTCCCTGTTGTAAACTGTAGTCAAGGAGCTTTGAGGACACAAGAAGATACTCAGAAGGACCTCTGTTTAGCTGGTGCAGCGGGAGTTAGGAAATAAAAGTAGCTAGAGAAGTTGTCATCAGCTGAAAGCGAGCCTACTGTCTTTCTGACTTTTACTGGTCAGGCAAAAACAAGAAGATGAGAGAGGGGCTCTGCCTGCCAGGCATTTGCTATGGAGTGGAAGGAAAGCATGACACAGCTTTAGGACAACTCTTATATTCTATATGAGTTACCACAAAACAAAACAAAACAAAACAAAACAAAACAAAACAAAACAAAACAAGACAAGACAAGACAAAACGCAACACAACACCCCTAACCTTAATAGGCTACTCAAATACATTTCGCATACAGACTGCCTTCTTGGGGCCCTTCTTTCTCCTGCCCATCAGCTCCTTAGTTCACAAAGTCTGGGCCACCTGCTCTCATAAAATAGTCTTTTTACACTGGTCTAGAGGAAAACAATGCACCTCTCCAAAGTCATGAAGAAGTACATTTCAGATTCTCCAGGCTATTTTCGGGGATTACCTTTGTATCAATGTCTCCCATGAAATATTGCCAATTTCTAAGTTTTATTCTTTTTTTAACCTCAGAGCCTACTGAAATGTCCTACGGTGAACATTAAATTTTACAGGCATATATTTGTAAAATGGGAATGTTACTTCTGTACTTTTTAAATGACTGAGATCTGAATTCATGGTAATAAAGCTCCTGAAAATAGCGCTAAAGACAATTCTGCTACAGTACAGTTCTTTTAAAGGACAAATTATAAAATGTGTTTTTTATTAATGTGACACACAGAAAAATCAAGTATTAAAAATGTTCTCTAAAGGCCAATCTGATGCAACTGACACAAGAAACCACAAAATATAATAATACCAATTCTGGCAAAATCAGTTTCAGCAAAAACTTTTGCTTTCCAAATTCAAGCCTCAGAAAGACAAACGAGGTAGGTATTCCTGTATCCAAAAAAGAGAAACAAAAGATTACTAAATCAGCTTGAATATCTGAATTTTCAGAAAGCACAAAGTCAAAATCCAAAGGAAAATGATAAAAAGAAAAATGTTTATTACAGTGCCTGCACATAACAGGCCCTGTATTAGTAAAAGTATGTACGTAGTAAAGTGTATTTTTAAAAAATGAGTGAGATGAGAGAAAGAGTATCAACAAGCCATTTCAGGGAAAAATGTAAAGTCCATTTGGCAGTTTACTAGACAGCTGATAAATATCTTAAGCCATTTGTTCCCTCCACTTCTCTGGGACCTTGAGGCTGAATTAGAGGCTCTCTGAAGTTCTTTTCAGAACACAATCTAATTCCAAGACTTCAACATACAAACCACTGACTTTATCCACTATCCCCCCGACAAGATATACACTTAGGTACAACTGTGACATACACATCTCTGCCCAGACATTTTTTTCTTGCTTCTCAGTAGTACTTTAAATCTTCAAGTTCTTCCTCTCTTCCATCCACCAGTCCCCCTTTTAGAACTTCCTTTTTTCACAATAGGGCTTTTGAATTTCCTATTCCAACAATGATACTTTCTACTGCCTGTTTTCCCAGACACAAGAGAGCATATAACCACGAACTAAATAGCATGCCTAAAAGTCTTTCCCGAGTTATCCACTTGATTACATTCACACCTGCCCATTTTTCCTCTCTTGACTCAAAACACAGCTGTTGTCTGAAAGGCCTGCCTCTGTTTGGGTCTGCAACCTGCTCCACAACAGCATGGTGGCGTCATCTATTTTCACTAGAAATATACTGCCACAATTCATATACCATCCTCAGCCTCTGACCCACTCTGTGACGGCTTCACCTGGAAACCTCAGCTCATGCCTTTATTCATCACTCTCTGAGACCCTTAACTTTTATGCTAGGAAAGGCACTACAAACTAAAATGGAATATGAAAATCATATTTTGACTTTTGCCATGTCACTAAATCACTTCACTGCACTGCCTTCCACCCAGAAAGAAAGGACTTGAGGGTCAGAGCACAGGAGACACACCTCTGTGACCTAGTCCTGACCAGGCCAAAAATCCACCGCTGTTCCATCTATATAACCTAAGAGATCCAGCTACATAATTGCTAACAGCCTTCCCAGACACAAACATCCTGTGAATCTCAGCCTACAATCCCAACTGAAAGTTATGGCCCATTCACAAAATTGCTGATTTTGAACCTACAGATAAACAAGACAGATACAACACACAGATAAGACATAATCCTCGCCCAGATAAGCCACTCTTACAGCTGTGTTCCAATGAAATGTCTAAATCAGCTGCTAACTACCAACACTTCCGGTTTTTTGTTTTGTTTTTTTCCTGCCTAGGTCCTTAGCGTTCAAAGTGTGAAATTGGTTTAGCACCACCTGGGGGCATATTAGAAATGTATAATCTCAAGCACCATCTCAGACCCTGTGAATCGGTGAGAAGCTTGGATTTTAACAAGCAACCCAGCTGACTCAAGTGAACATTAAAGTTTGAGAAGCACCAAACTAGGCACAGAAAATGAGGGGGGAAAAGGAAAACTTCATGGCTAGAAACTTCTGCCCTCCTTTGCTGCTCAACCCGACCCTAATTCCCCCTCCCTCCCTCTTCCCATTGTCATCCAGGGCCCCCAACTCTCCTACCTTCTCTCTGCCTAGAAACATCTTGCCCATCAACTCAACCTGTCAATACCCTGGGCAACAGTTTGGCAAATGGTTAAGTGCTAAACTTAAAAGTCAAGACTTGAAAAGCCTTAAAATCTGGTTTCTCCACTGCTTAGTTATGTGCCTATAGGCAAATTACTTAACCTATCTATGCATACATAAAATAAAGATAAAAATGAGGAAATGTATATATAAGATCTGAGTCAGTACTCGAATAACTTATTTTAACACACTGTCAAGGTGTCCCCTCTTATTCAATTATAGTATGGTGGTTCCAAACCTCCCACAAATCAGTCCAGCCTCCAATGTCAGCATTTTTTCTATTCTGTCTTCACCTCTCCATTTCCATTAATTTATACAATAACATTATCAAAGGCTAACTGAGTCCTCACTGAGCTTAGCACATTCTGATTCTTTTCTAAACCCATCAAAATCATTGTGGAAATACCCTCAACTCTTAAACAAAAAGCCTATGCATGGCCTATAGCATACCTTAGACAACCATACCCCATATGCCCAACCAACTGAAACTAAAAATGACCTCATAATGGAGCCTATGCCAACTTGTCCTCTAATGAGAGAAGACGACGAATTTTAGAAATAACTGATAATTCATGCCAAGAGTTTGTTCTTTTCCCACATAAAGAAATTAAGAATTAACATACAAGAGCCTTAACCTCAGACACTTCAACCTCAATCCTACTGTTTCTTTCATCCTTCCTAAGAATTGGAACTCATTTTCAAATTCCATCTTCTGACACATAAACAGCAGATACAATCTGGTTAGTTTACCTGTAGACAGATCTCATTTCCTCTTCATAATCAACATTTTGGGGAAGGAAATAAACTTCACTTACTCTCCTAACCACCAATGAGAAAGCTCACAAACTGCAAGCTGGGTATGCATGACTTCCTTTGGCCCAAGCCCTATTCTTATTTCCTCTTGAGCTAAGAAAAGCAGGCCTAGCACTGCCATACAGGAGTGGAGGCAGTTGAGCACCTAAAACCAAAGCAAACTTATGACTTATTTATCATTTTGCTATTGTCATCCCAGCCAAGTAAATGGATGGAAAATCCTAACTCCTACACGTAAAATAGGACATGTGGTAACACTGCAGTTAAGAGTAATTAGACTTTTTTGTAAAATAAAGATATTTCAGGGGTGCTCACACAACTCTTGATCTCAGGGTTGTAAAAGTCTGAGCCCCAGGCTGGGTGTAGAGATTAATTAAAAATAAAGTATTTAATAAATAAATAAATAAACTCTAAAAAGTCAGCATTGTATCTCCATCTAAAGCCCCAAAATGGAATCTTCCATAATATCCAAAACCTTTTTAATATTCCTTAATGAAGAATGCAAGGAATAGAAAGAACCACGATATGACAAAGAAAACAGTGATCAAAGAAAACAACAGGGTGCTGAAAAGGTTTGCCAGCCCCTATCTTCCAGTATGCAGCTCCTGGTGAGCTGACAGGTGACTGCAGCTGCCTGAGGGGCCTTTGGAGAGACCAGCAAAAGAATACCATGCAGAGCTTGGCCCCAGTCCAAATTGCTGACCCATAGAATCATAAGCAAATAAAATGATGGTTGTTTTATGCCATTACGTTTTGGGGGTGGTTACCCAGCAAAGTCAACTGAAAAAGCCATTTATCACCACCTGATTGATACATTTTATCTTGTTACACTCCATGAAAACACAGACTGTGTTTTTTTGCCAATTTCTATCTCCATCATCTACAAGTCTATTAGTATTTCTGTATTTAATAAATATGCTATATGTGTATCTGAACAGAAGACCATATGTAGTTTTAGTTTTTAAAAATGAAAATCTTATTAGTTAATATAGATTACTACCTGATAGCACAGTTGTTTTCTGTGTGTGTACTGTGAAAAAAAACCATTATGGTATTGTTATGAAATGAACTGTGTCATTCCCCATCCCCCCTCAAAATTTATATGTTGAAGCCTTAACCTCCCCATACCTCAGAATGTGACTGTATTTAGAGACCAGACTTTTCAAGAGGTGATGAGGTTAAAATGAGACCGTTAGATTTGACTGGTGGCCTTATAAGAGGAGGAAATTTGGACACAAACACCAGGGATGCACGCCCCACAGAGGAAAGACCATGTAAGGACACAGCAAGATGGTAGCCATCTGCAAACCAAGGAGAGAGGCCTCAGGAGGAATCAAACTTGCAGACACCTTGATCATGGACTTCTAGCCACTATACAGTGAGGAAATAAATTTCTATCATCTAGACCACCCAGTCTTGCCATGGTATTTTGCCATGGAGCTCAAGCAAATACAGATGTGGAGTTCACATACATTTGTTCTTATAGTTCTTCGGGTCTCATATTTTTATCATAATCTCCCATCACCCAGACCCCACCAAAAGTAGCAAATGAAAAATTATTGAGGAATTTGTAGGAGAAATGTTATGTGACAAGCAATATTTTGAATTTATTTTTAACGAAAAAGAAACAGGTTTTAGTACCATTTCTGTGACTGATGAGCTCTGTGACCTCTATTACCTGTTTAACACTAATCTTAGGTCCATTCTTTTACCAAAGTTTGGTCTAGATAACCTCAAGATTCCCCCCAACCCTCACATTCAATGAGCACCCATGGAAGTAATTACCAGAATGTTCAAATGAATTCTGCAAATGATTTAAAAAGGAATTTTATCTCCTATTTTTATTCAGGGCTGGTTGATACCAGTTTGAACTTACAGAAGGATAGTTTTCCCATTTTGCTGGGGAAAGCAAAGACCAAGCTCTTCTGATTAGTCATATAAGATAGTCGTAGAACATAGTTCTTCTACTTTTTAGGGGAGAGGGGATTTTTTGCTGCCTTCTTTCAAGAACCTCTTTTGAAATGAAAGATGTTTAAGCATTAATATATTGCATTGAGATGGCATAATTTTCTCAGAGTTAAAGATTATTTCCCAACAAAGGTTTCTTCACAAGCAGAGGAAGTGTATTTTAGCAAAAATCTTCCTTCCCTGTAATTTACTCTGAACAGGTTGCCTGGATGAAATCTGTGTTCTGGGTAGTTCCTCTTTTGCCGATATTTATATACAAGCAGTTGGAAAAGTTAAAGGAAAACTGTGTTTTGAGAGTATAATAATTGTTAAATTACACCTGACAAGACTTGATAATTTAGCACTTATGTAGTACCACCAGATTTCCAAAGTGCCTTAAAGTCACCATTGTCTAGTGAAGCAACACTCTGGCTTGGATTTGAGACTTAACATGTATTATATGAAGGAGGTTCTTAAAGATATTAAACAACTTGCTCTTATCACAAGGTCAACTGAGTTTCAGGACTACAAATGAAACGAAAAGCTCCTTGGGCATTTGCTACTTTTGGTGGGGTCTGGGTGATGGGAGATTAGGAACTTTTTCATTTATCAGTGTCAAAATGGAATAGCAGGTTAGCAAAGCACATTTTTCCTCCTGGATGAAATATTTTAAGAATAAAGACTTTAATTTCACAGAAATTTCTGATTAATCAACCCTTAAAGTTCAAGGCAAACTATTTTTTAGTGGTTCAGGGCCAGTCTTTGACCTTCCTTAAGAAACAGATTTCCCTCTACTTTCCTGATAATGATAGGTATGCCACCTAGGTATGTAATTTGTACATACTCTGCAGTAAACTTTTTACAGTGAAATTTTTACAAGAAATGCCAAAATAATCTAGGTAGATCTATATCACATCTAGGTATCTTGGCTTAGTTCCCTGGATTTTTTACTCTTTTCTCTTTTGTGCTGTACAGTATTTAATTTATAGGGTCGCTAAGATTCTAAAATCATCATTATCAGATTATTCTTTAATGCATTTGCAGGAGTAAGAGGATTCAGGAGAATCTCTAGATGGTCTCTCACAAATATGTGTTTTGGAGAGAGCCTGACAGCATGGACTCTGCTTAGGATTCTGTCTCCCTCTCTGCCCTCCCCAGCTCATGCCTGTGCACTCTCTTTCTCTCAAAATAAATAAAAACTTTTTAAAAATTTAAAAATTACTACAACACTACAGTAATCAATACAAGTGTGGTACTAGTATAGGATAAAAAAAAGTGATCAACAGCATAGAATGAAGAGTTCAGAAATTTAAAAAAGAGAAAAACAGAGTTCAGAAAACCTCCAATTCAAGGTCAAGGGTTTTCAACAAGTGTACCAAAACAAATGAATAGGAAAAGAACAGTCCTTTCAACAAACGGTGCTGGGATAACACATGCAGACGAATGAACTGGGACCTCTCCTTTTCATAATGTACAAAAATCAATCCAGGGGATACTTCGGTGGCTCAGTCGGTTAATTGTCTGACTCTCAATTTCAGCTCAGGTCATGATCTCACAGCTGTGAGATCAAGATCAACACTTGCCAGACTTGGCTCAGTGCACAGCCTGCTTGGGATATTCTCTCTCTCTCTCTCTCTCTCTCTCTCTCTCTCTCTCTCTGTCCCCCCCCCCCCTCTCTCTCTCCCTCTCCCTCCCTCTCTCTCCCTCTCCCTCACTCAAGATAAATAAATACACTTGAAAATAATCAATTCAAAATGGATGAAAGAACTAAAATATGAGAGCTAAAACTATAAAGCTTAAAAGAAAACATAGAACTAAATCTTCATAACCTTAGCTTAGGCAGTGGTTTCTTAGATATGACACCAAAAGCACAAGCAACAATAGACGAATTGGACTTAATCAAAATGAGTAACTATTGTACTTCAAAGTACACTATCGAGAAAGGGAAAAGTCAACCCAAAGAATGGGAGAAAAATTTTGCAAGTCATATATCTGGCAAAGGACTTGTTGTATATAGCATACATTTAAAAAAAAAAAGTTACAATTCAAAAATTAAAATAACAATTTTAAAATGTGCAAAGGATCTGAATAACCATTTCTCCAAAGAAGAAATTCAAATGGCAAGCAAGCAAATGAAAAGATCCTCACTACAATTAGTCATCAGAGAAATGCAAATTAAAACCAGCAAAATTATATAACACTAGGATGGCTACAATAAAAAAAAGACGGATAATTACAAGTATTGGAAAGGAAGTGAAGAAACTGAACCCTTCATATACTGCTGACGAAAATGTAAAATATTACAGTTGCTTTGGAAAACAGTCTAGCAGGTCCTCTAACAGGTTAGACATAGAGTTCATAGGACCAAGCAATTCCATTCCCAGATATATTCCCAGATACATACCCAAGAGAAAAACACAGTACAAAAAGTTATACACAAATGTTCAGAGCAGCAATATTCCTAAAAGCCCAAAAGTAACAACAACCCACATGCCCATCAACTGATTAACAAAATGTGGTATAATTTAGTACCAATGCATACAACATGAATAAACCTTGAAAACATGCTAAGCCAGTCACAAAACACATACTGTTTGATTCCATTTACATAAAATATCCAGAATAACTAAACCTATAGAGACAGAAAGTATATTAGTGGTAGCCTATGGCTGAGGTGGGGGGAACCAGAAAGGTAGTCATAGAAGGACTGGGGTAATGGGGTTTCTTTTTAAAGTAATAAAGGTGTTCTAAAGTAATAAAGGTAGCCTAGGGCTGAAGTAGGGGGAACCAGAAAGGTAGTCTTAGAAGGACTGGGGTAATGGGGTTTCTTTTGAAAGTAATGAAGGTGTTCTAAAATGTGGCTATGATTACACAACTCCGTGAATTTACTAAAAGCTACTGAATTGTACACTTTAAATGGGTAATACAGTATTTGAATTGTATCTCAATAAACCTGTTTTCTAATGGTATGTTTAAAATCCAAGACTGTTCCCCTCCTACTCCCCACTATTCCCATCAGAAAAGGGGAAAGGGTCATTTTCACAGTTTGCCATGTTGCTGATGTCTCATAATGAAGAATAATGTGTCTCATAATGAGACACAGACTGGACCTATCACCGGACTTTCATTTCTAGCCAAGATGGAGTTAACAGGGGATGAATTTACCTTTCTATTTAAAACAACCCAAACAAACTTGTACAAAATTAATGAAAATGTTAGTTTTTAAGAAACTAGACATGAGGCAATGAAAGACAGTGATCCCTGAGAGATGGGAAACAAATTTGGTGAGCCATACAACTGCCTGCACTTACTCCCTTTACAAACTTTTTGGGCATGGCACACAAAGAGGAAACTCAAGCAGAGCCTAGCAGACTCCCTTAGTTGAGGAGAAGGAGCTTAGAGTCCAGGCAGACTAAGGGATGTTAGAGTTCCAGGTGACGGGGCGCCTGGGTGGCGCAGTCGGTTAAGCGTCCGACTTCAGCCAGGTCATGATCTCGCAGTCCGTGAGTTCGAGCCCCGCGTCAGGCTCTGGGCTGATGGCTCAGAGCCTGGAGCCTGTTTCCGCTTCTGTGCCTCCCTCTCTCTCTGCCCCTCCCCCGTTCATGCTCTGTCTCTCTCTGTCCCAAAAATAAATAAAAAACGTTGGAAAAAAAAAAAAATAAATAGAGTTCCAGGTGAAGAGTACTGGAGATGAGAGCTGCACAAATGAAAGAGAAGAACTCCCAAGCTCTGTAGAGAGATCCCTACATACTCAGCCAAGTAATGATCAACTCATGCTAATCTTAAGAAAACTACCCAAGGCTGGGAGAAAAAAAAACTATTCAAAAGGATTAGAAAAAACTGAAAGTGCTCACACAGGGGATGGGAAAAGTATCTGTTCCGCCAAACAAATGGAAAAACTCATAAATCATTGGGAACTAAGCAGAGTATCAGAAAGGTCTTGCCTGAGCAGTGGGGGTTAATTAGCATTAGACCGACCACTGCTCCAGAACTCCTTAACAAAAACCATAAAAACAAGACACAAAAGGTCCAAATTATTTCCAAGTAATTTAAATGCACCCCTAGGACAAACCTCAAGGATATTTTATAAGAATAAAAAAATACCAGCACCCAACAAGGTAGAATTCATAATGTCTGGCATCCACTCAAAGATTACCAGACAGCAGCACATAACCAAAGTGAGAAAAATCTATTTAAACTAACCCAAGACTGACACAGATATTAGAATTACAGACAAGGACATTAAAATAGGTATTATAACTATATTCCATGTTTTCAAAAAGTCAAGTAGAGACCTAGAAAATATTTTTACAAGACCCAAATCTTCTAAAGATGAAAAAAATACGATGTCTGAGATAAAAAATAGACTGGATGGAATTAACAGCAGAATCAACAGTGAAGAAAAGTTAATGGCACAGCAAAAGAAACCAGCCAAAATGAAGCCCACTGAAGAAACCACTGAAGCAATACTAGCCAAAGATTTTTCAAATTTGATGAAACCTCCAAACTCACTGATCCAAGAAGCTCACAAACAGCAACCACAAGAAACATGAAGAAAAGTCCATCAAGACACATCATAATCAAACTGCTCAAAACCAAGGGTAAAGAAAATCTTAAAAGGCAGGGAAGAAATGACACGTATAAATACAAAGGAACATAATAAGGACAGCTTTCTCAATAAAAATAATGCAAGTAAGATGACAGTGGAGGAACATCTCTAAAATACTGAAAAGAAAAAAACAGCAATCTAGAATTCTATACAGAGCAAAAATATCTTGCAAAAATGAAGGCTCAAAAAGTTTTCAGACATACAAACCTGAAAGAATTAACAGATCTGTAGAACAAAAAAAAAAAAAGGTAAAGTCCTTGAGGCAGAAGGAAAATGGTACCAGAGAGAATATGGATCTCCACAAGGAATGAAGAGTACCAGAAATGCTAACCCCATGGGTACATGTATAAGGTATTTTTTTCTTACTATTTATATCTTTTTAAAAGATAGTTGACTGTTTAAAAATAACAGATATGTTTTAAGATTTATAACATATGTAAATTTAAGATTTATAACATACGTAAAAGTAAAATGTATAATAACAATACCGTGAGGCCAGGGAGGAGAAATGAAAGTGATACTACTGTAATGTTTGTTTTTTTTTATTACACATGAAGTTTATATCATTTGAAGGTAAAGTATGATAGGTTAAAAGTGTGTACTATAAACCCTAAAGCAACCTATAAAACAATACAAGTAGAAGTTATAGGTAATAAACCAGAAAATGGAATCATAAAAACACTCAATTAATACAAAAGAAAGCAGCGAAAAGGGGAAAAAGACAATCTACCAATAAGACCAAGTCCTCGGTACTAAGACAGAAAAAAATGAAACAGAATAAAGGTCAAGAAAAATAAATAAATTACATGTACAATTTAGCATTTTAAATTATTTTTTTTCACGTAAGTACAAAAGGAAATAAATATTTTCAGCTAATTGAATAGCAAACTAGCAAAATGTCTAATTAAATCTTGGGGTTGATGAATGACAGAGGCCTTGCTTAAATAAAATAAAAAGAATTTTATACCTTGATGGTTAGCATAAGTAATTAAAAAGGCCTTTTTTCCAGTATAATTATAGAAAGGTTAGAAATATTTCACTTGATGTTAAATTGTTTTCAAACAAGCCCACAAAACCATTTTACTCGGTAGGCTCAGGAAAAGAAAATACCTTTTGTCTGTATTAGCAAAAAGTAAATACATAAGACCTGAAAAGAAATGCAAAACTTCATCTTTTAAATCATTTCCTTGTATAACCTTAACTCTAGAAACTTACTAAAAACTATTTGAATAGCACAAAGCTGCACACAACTGTTCCTATTTTACAGAGGTTACTCCAGCCCTAAGATTAAGGGGACCAGCAGCTGAATAAAGTAGTCTCTCCTATGTGTGTAGTGTAGGGCACAATGTAGCCCACTTTGGGCCATCCATTCCCCAAATATTCTAGATATTATTCCACATGCTGCTCAAAGGACACTCTGAGGTCTGATGGGAGCTCCTTCCCTACCCTACCTTATGGGGATGCTGAGAGTGCTAAATGGATAAGCTAACTCCAAAATGTTACAAGAGATGCAAAACAATAATGAACACCAAAGCAGCAACAGATGTAGGATGCAAGGCCTCCCAAGAGACAGATGGCTCAAGGCAAACTAAAAGGGAGAGCAACTACCATAATCAATGGAACACACCCCTTCCTAACTTTATTCGAAGTTCTATTAACCAGGATAATGAGTCATCAGCTCCATGGCAAAACAAGCCCACTGTTCTTTGCTCCTCACCCATCTCTGCCTCACCCAGAGAATCTGAATTTAAATCATAAAGTTTCATTGTATATAAAAGTTTCACTGTATTTACTTTATCAGATCCAGCTTAGCTATACACTGCCCTGAGCCCTGCTCTTCCCCATCTGTAATATCATCCTCTTAAAATTGCTTGCTATGTGCTCCACAAGAACACAAGCTGATTGACTTCTCTCCTTGTTCACGGTCACCAGTGACATGTGAGCCTCCCATGGTGCCTGGCACATACCATATACGTGTTAAATACCTGAGTAATAAATGATTGAAAGAAATCACGCCTAACAGAGCAGGCTAAAAATTATCTATAGGCAATGAAACACAAAACAGATACTGAGCCCTCCAAACACTGAAGAGTAAAAAAAGTTGAACATCCACAAGTTTTGTCTGGGAATTAAGGGAAGAAGCAACAAGAAGGGATAAAAGACCATATGTACCATAGAACATAAATGCTCTAATATGTGAGTTCAAAGAGGAAAGGCCCTGGAATTAAGGCATGCCCTAGCAGGTGAATGAATACATCCAATGAATTGTGCGTCACTTGAATGCACATCCTATCCTCAACCTCAGGCAATACTGAGTGCCTAACCTAGGATCCCTAATAAATTGTATGTCCCTTGGATGTACAGCCCTGACTCAGGTAATATTCAGTCTTTGACCTGAGAGCTCAAACTAGAATAATCCTAAAACTACACAATTACATACAGAGGGTCTCAGAAAAACTAATGGAGAAAGGATCTGACAGTCAACAGTATTCTGTTACTATCATTAGCAGATAAGAATGAAAGTTCTAAGCACAAGAATTTCCAAAAAGTATACATAATTAAATTTAATTAGATCTGATTTTAATGCAGTAAGTTCCTTTACTTTTTTTTTTTTTAACGTTTATTTATTTTTGAGACAGAGACAGAGCGTGAACGGGGGAGGGGCAGAGAGAGAGGGAGACACAGAATCTGAAACAGGCTCCAGGCTCTGAGCTGTCAGCACAGAGCCCGACGTGGGGCTCGAACTCACGGACCGTGAGATCATGACCTGAGCCGAAGTCGGACACTTAACCGACTGAGCCACCCAGGCGCCCCGCAGTAAGTTCCTTTAAAAAACATATCATAGAAGTACTTAGAAGAATAAAAGGTGAGAAAAATACTCTAAAAGGTATACTTGAAGCAAATCAAATGAATAATCATATTCCCCAATATGACATAACAAATCATTTATATTTAACTTGCTATACATCCTTTGGCCAAAGATTATAGATTGTTTTGCTTTTTTTAAATCCTGGTGAGTCAATAGCTTCTGCCAAGGATGAAAGAACACTCCTGTATTTAGCATCACATGGCAAATGGGCTGGCTACTGCACATTGGAATCCCCCCAAAAAACAGTGAGAAAGAAAAACTGGTTTAGCCTTGTTCTTATTACCAATGACATCACTGATAGTGAACAGTTTGTCTTTACAGAGATAAGAAACTGTACTCATGTTTAAAGAAATGACTTAAACCCAAGGATGACAAATAATGAGAGTGGGGAAGGTACAGGCTTCAGGGAAGCAGACAGGCACGCAGGGTGATCAGAACTGGGAGGTGTTTGGTTATACTGCTGGCAAATAGGAAGACCCAGGCAGATAAATCCCCACTCCATTCTACATAAGGTTCCAAGATACAGTCCAATTGCACAGCTCTTCTGAACAAGCCCAGGTGTCAGGCCAAAACACCTGCTGAATGCATTACTCACAACAGCCAGAAACCAAAAACCACAGCAAGTTCCATCAACTAGTGAATAGACAAAACACAGCATTATCCATACACTGGAAAACTATTCAGCAATAAAAAGGAACAAACTACCATACTTAGCAGTGTGGATGAACCTCAAAAACATTATGCAAAGTATAAGAAAACAGATGCAAGAGGCTTGCCTGGGTGGTTCTGTCAGTTAAGCCTCTGACTTTGGCTCAGGTCATGATCTCCCGGTTCGTGAGTTTGAGCCCCACATTGGGCTCTGTGCTGACAGCTCAGAGCCTGGAACCTGCTTCGGATTCTGTGTCTCCCCCTCTCTTTGCTCCTCCCCACTCACATTCCATCTCTCTGTCTCTGTCTCTCTCTCTCAAAAATAATAAACATTAAAAATTAAAAAAGAAAGAAAATAGATGCAAGAGACTACATACTGTATGATTTCATGTAGTGTAAGAAATGTTCAAAAAAGGCAAATATATAGAGGCATAAAATAGACTAGTAGTTGTCCGGGCTGAAATAGGGATTAACTGTAAATACTTATAAGGGATCCTGCTAGGGTATGAAAATATCCTAATACTGACCTGTGATGGTGGTTGCACCACTCAGCAAATTTATTAAAAATCAGTGAAATGTAGGGATGCCTAGGTGGGTCAGTCAGTTAAGCGTCTGACTTCAGCTCAGGTCATGATCTCATGGATTGGGAGTTCGACCCCCGCAGTGGGCTCTCTGCTATTAGCTCAGAGCCCACTTTGGATCCTCTGTCTCCCTCTCTCTCTGACCCTTCTCAGCTCACACACGTGTGTGCTCTCTCTCTCTCTCTCTCTCTCAAAAATATAAATTTTAAAAAATAAAAATAAAAATCATTGAAATGTAAACTTACAATGGGTACATTTCACAACATAAAATACACCTCAAGAAAGGGGTCAGGAAAACCCAAACAAACAAACTTCTCTTCTTCAAGAAAAAAAATATCTCTTCTTCAAAGCTTACTCAGAGCAGCAGCAAAACTTGTGATACATAACATCACCCTGCTCTGCACATTGCCTTGCTTTCCTCATCTCCCTGGGCTTGCATCTCCCAAATTAAGTATCAGCCCAGAGGTCATGCACTCAGGCAATGTTTTCAATTTTGTTGCTGTTGTGTTTTTGTTATTGCTCTGGACGAAAAGAAGCAAACGCCTGAGTAAAATCATAAGTTTAAAATCAAAGATAAGTTTAAAATCAGATACAACTTCTAGTTAACTTCCAGTCTGGTGGACTGATCACATGAGTCATGCACGTTAATTCCATGAAAATGATCTTAAGGTAAACAGAAGAATTAAGAGATAAAGGGGAAGGGATGACAGCAGAAATCATTTCTATCAGGTTTTGACAGCAAAAAAACAGAGGGGGCAGCAGTTCATTTACTAAAGAGGAAAACATTACAACTTCAGTACCTGCTGAGAAGGACACCAAGTGAGGTAATAAGCCCCACAGAACCCTAAGAAGATCATTATCTGGAAGCAACTGACACGACAAAATATATGGCTAAAAGCAAGAGCGCTAGTATTTAGTCACTGAATGCCCCAGAACCTCTTCCTCTGTCTCACAGTCTGGTGGCTATTTCACATCACACCATACCCATAAGAAACCAAAGATTAAACTCTGAAGAAACTGAAGGAGAAATGCTCCAGATGAGAGGACATGAGACAAAGTACTGCAACACAGGGTTGAAAAGTTAAGATAGTAGACTGCAGAGCTCCAGCCTTATTCCTCCACCCTGAACCCCAGAACTCCAATAAATAGACAGATAGCCCATAGGCAAGAAAGGCCTCTGAGTGTTCTTAGAGAAAAAGTGACTCCAAGGAAAAGATCTACAGGTATTGAGAAGTGGGGTTCCCCATCCATGAGAACATACTGATCCTGCTTACATTGAAATATCACCAAACAGCCTCTTGCCCATACACACTGAGCCTCCAATTTCACTTCTAGTGCCTTACTCTTAAATATGAGCAGAGTTATGAAATACCCGGGAATTTAAGAAAAATCTTTAGCATTAAACAGAGACCAAAATAAACAAATGGAAAAAATAAAATCTGGAAAAAAAACAACAGGAAAATAAATGCAGAAGGACAAGAAAACAACAAAATCAACCTAGCAAAAAAATCCTATACTCAGTATCCTCAGATAGAGGAGATATATCCACAAGAGAATAGATGCAGTCAAAAACAAAAAATATGAAAGAGAGCTGCTCATATAAATTAAAAATACAATAAAGCTAAAAATTCAATAGATATACTGAAATGTAAAGTCAAACACAGAATAACAGAGCAAAAAGACAAAAAAAAAAAAAGTAAAAGATAAAATAAATTGAAGAGATGACTAATAGAACTTCCAGAAAGAGGGGCACCTGGATGGCTTGATTTTAGCTCAGGTCATGATTTCACGGTTTTTGGTTTAGAGCCCTGCATCAGGCTCCACACTGACAGAGCCTGCTTGGGTGTCTCCCTCTCTCTCCCTCTCTTCCTCACAAGTGTGCACACATTTTCTCTCGCTCATTGTCTCAAAATAAATAAGCTTTAAAAAATAAAGAAAGCACCTGGGCTGTGCCTGGCACTGCTCTGGTACTTAAACACAGGAAAAAAAAAAAAAAAAAAAAAAAAAGAACTTCCAGAAAGAGAAAGCAGAGACGTTCCTTGGAGGTGAGAACAAAAGTATTTCCCAGGAAAAAAATGGACATCTCCAGATAAAAAGAAAAAGAATTAACTAAGTATGCAGATCAGTGAATGACAATGAAAGACACTCATAAAACCTAAGAACTCCAGGAATAAATAGAGTATCCCCAAAGCTTCTCAGAAGAAATTTAAAACAGGTCACACTCAAACAAAAAAAGAAATGTCTTCAAAATTCCAAGGGAAAACTGGGTATTCAACCCAGAATATTTTCTACCAGAGAACATAAAAATCCAATGTAAAAGGAGTGCCTTGGTGGCTGAGTTGGTTGAGTGTCAGACTTTGGCTCAGGTCATGATTTCACAGTTTGTGAGTTCTAGCCCCATGTTGGGCTTTGCACTGTTAGGGTGGAGCCTACTTCAGATTCTCTTGTCTGCCTCTGTGCCCCTTCCCGGCTACCGTGCACATGCTTCAGTGCGCGCCTGCGCTCTCTCTCTCTCTGTCTCTCTCTAAAATAAACATTAAAATTTTTTTTTTAATCCAATGTTAAAGAAAAATAAATACATTTTTCAGCCATCCAAGCAAGAACTTAAAACTTTTATATGCCATGCACATTTTCTTATAAAGCTACTGGAGGATGTGCTTCAGGAAAATTAGATAGCAAACCCAAGACGAAGACTATTGTATCCAGGAAACAGAAATGATACAAGAGAACAGTTATGTACCAGGTCTAAGGGGCAACCATGCCTGGCCAGCTGTGAGGTACCTCCCTGGGAGGGGGAATCAACAGGTTATCTGGAACAATAAATTATCTGAGGTATTCAAGCATTTGGAAAAATTGTTGATAAAGGTGTAACTCTGCTGCATCGGATCTTTTAGGGCATTTGCAGGGGAAAGTAACCACAGGTACATAGAAAACTAAGCAAAAGAAAACGTATGCCAATGCAAGGGGGAAGGGATGTTAAAAAAGGATATGTAATCCTATTAGACGGTGGCTCAGAGATAAATGGTATTTACATAGTCATAATAACATAAACAATTATCACTTTAACCCAAAATTATGATATACACACTCATTTAAGGGAGGGGATGAGTTTTAAGAGCTCAGCTTCAACTACTACTGAAGTTCAAAACTGTAGTTCAACAACTGTAACTACTATTACAAGAAGTCAAGAAATGCATAAAACTGATAAATCAAGAAATAGCCACATAAGCATATCATTTAGAAATACAGCAGTAAACTTCAGCAGTAGCAACTAACGGCTGAAAATAGATGCATGCCTCTTGGGAACAGGAATACTCCATGATCTGATATGAGAACTTTAGATCACTTGGTTGCAACCATGTGCATTCATAACTTTTGATAGGTTTTGTAAGGCCCTACTTATCATAAAATGAAAATAAAGTTTTTAAGTCATAAAGTACAAGTGTGGTTTTTTTCAATTATTTTAACGTAACAGGATAATTTGTCAGCATTGGGCCCTATTTGAGATAGTTAGAATGATGCCCCAGGGCTCAAAGGCAAATTATGCACAAAGCTGTGGGCAGCATGTGCCCTGGGTTCCCTACTTCTCAAGGGTGGGAGAACACCTGCTAGGCCTGGACAATGGCCCCAATTCTCCAGCTTGCTGATGCAACAAATCAACCCAAGAGCTCATGAAGAGCCCCCCCCCCCCCCCCACTCCCGTCTCCATCTCCGTGCAGAATCAATCCTGCCAGTTCAGTGCTCCTCAAAGTGTGGTCTACTGACTAGGGTACAAAGCTTGATAATTTCAGAAACAGAATAACTGTAAAAACTCTTATTGCAATTTGACATTGTATCTTTTGATTCTAATAATAACACTTAGGCTGGTATTTTGTATATCTACTTTTTCATTTCACTTTTCTAGTCATTTGTTTGTACTGTATCTTACAGTACAAAGAAGCCTTTCTGAGGCTGAAAAAGCGCACTCCAAGTTTGAGCCAGTTCCATGCACCAGTGCATGTGCTGTGTCTGAATGTAAGTATGCTGGCCGGAGGACCTAGGGAGACAGACACATTACAGGATTTACAGTGGATGTTACATACTTGGCATTTTGTGTCCATTCCCCCGTCCTTTTTGAATTTCTTGAGGATAAACAAACTGCCTGTTTCCTTCACCACTATATGTATACCCAACATGCACAACAGTGCCCAGGGCCCAGCTGGGATAAGAGCACAGCAAGAAATGGGAGTGGCATGAAACCAGCCCTGTATGGTTCAACATTTTGTATCTCATCTCCTCAACTTAGTTCTTAAGTTCCTCATAATGCTACACAGATATCAGGATTTCTAATATCCCAATTTTAAACACTTGGAAAGTCCTAAAACTTACTCTTGCTTGTGAAATTCTTATAGAAAAAACTGCCTCCCATCACATTACTTCTCTTCTGAATAATAACAGCGAACTTTTATTACTCAACCAGCCTAACAGAATATTGTATTTTGTCCATTGAACAGTCATGTAACACTATTAAACCTGAGAACATATGGCTGCCACACTGGTCACTGGGAATACATCACCTGGCTTTCTCCATTCTCCTCCTAACCATCCCTCCATGTGTTCAAAATATCCTGATTCAACTGTGCTGTTATCATGTTGTAAGAGCAAAATACCAACCAAATCTTCCAAAAGCTAAATAAGTACTTGGAAATCTCTAGTCCCTGATCATAAAGTAATTGATCCCAAATTAGATAATATATTTTAATACTTTAACACTGGTAATGCAGACTAGTATTATAAAAGACCAACTTGAATTCATGAAAAGTCTGTTTGTAGTAAATATTCCAAAGCAATCTACTTGCAAGCAGTTAGTAAAATGATATGCAATCACTATCTATCTGTGAAAGTTTTAAAGCACTGTTTTTAAAAGGTAAGATGGTAACCAACAATTGTTTCAACCCTTAAAATTATCACAAACTGTAAATAAGTACTGTTTGATATTGAGAACTTACTTGGAATAAGCCCTTGACTCGAATACAGTCAACTGTCCTATGGTCTACATTTTTGTATAATGTTCATGACAGACCCATATAGAAGATGGGGAGTGAGCCTTCCAGATTATTACATTATTATACACATTAGTGCTGCCCTCTGGTCAACAGTTCTGATTCAGTGTCTGGACAAGCTGGGTCTGAAAGCAGAACACTTGTACAGTTATTTAAATATTCTTTTGCTGTCTACCAATTTTTAAAAAATGAATGGAATACAGAAAAATGAAAGCACTGATACTAATGATAGGAAGCACAGGCATCATAAATTTAATACAACGCAAGAAGTGGAAAGTATCTGATGCCCTAAGAGGAGGCAATCTCTTGGCTTAAGCAGCTGTTCACAACCAGATGACCAAGTATTTACTAATCCAGCAAAGAAACAAAATAAAAGACTATGTATAAAATTCATGTGTCAAAGCATCCATCTCTAGTTTAAATATTTTTAGTTCCCTGGGAATGAAACTCCTTAGATGCTTATTCCTTGGCTTAGCACACCTGTTCAGAGATGCATTATTTCAAAAGTAGGATGTATTACTTCAAAGTCTTTGCCCTGCTAGTATCAGTCTGCAAAACCAACAAACACACACACTGCACCAAAAGTGCCCCCAGATAATATTTTTGGATTATCTCAATACGTAGAAATATATACATAACCAAAATTGGTTAAGAGAAAAAGGCAAAAATACAAGATTACAGCTATGCAAATGAACATTTATTAGAAAGTTTCAAGCAATAAGAAATTTTAAGACTACCATGAGTAGGATTTTATGTGGTGGTTGGATTTTGTATAAGTCTTTTTATTTTTATGATTTTGTTTAATTAAAAAGTTTTTGGAAATCTGGGGTTGATATTTTTAGGAGAGCTACACACCAATACATGTTCAACAGGGTTGGCTTCCTCCCGCCTTACCCAAGTCCAGAATTCTTCCAGCATTCATAGCTCTAAGTCTCAGAACAAGTCTGTACATGCCACTTGGCGGCAGTTGAAACCTTCTTACAATGGAAACATTTAGTTCCTCAAAATTCATTTTGCCCCACTGGATGCCTTTACCTCCAGTTAAGAACAAGAAATGCTACACGTAAGGGATAACATTTAGAGAACCCTCTCCCACAAGTTTGTTTGCTCCAAAATGTTAGACTAATGATTTTTAAAAGCCACACGATTTCTACAGCACTCTACTGCTGAGCAATTGAAAGTAATTTTAGCACTTTCACAGATCCCAAGGCTCCTCCTAATCCAGTGGGCAAACAGTGTCCCCATTTGAAGGGACACGACCAAAGCCTGCAGATAATGACTGAATTTAGCAGGTTGACCTCAGCGAGGAAGAATGCCCAAGAATTCAGCCCCAAACCCTTCCCCTCTACCACCACTGCTACTACCGTTTTGGCCTTTACCTCCAGTCTTCTGGACCACTGTCTGAGGACAACCATCTTACCTGCTCCTTTCCCAAACATCATCTGATCAGGTTTCCTACTTACTCCCAAGGGTTCCCCAATCCCAACAAAATTTTCAATGACCCCTCAATGCTCAAAGAATAACATCCCTCCTTAACTGGCAAGCATATAATCTCTCCCCCCAAGATGCCACTACTCCCTAAACCTCAAAGTCACCCTCAGCCCTTCTGTCACACACCCCCATTCCCCTTTTCTTCAGTATATGAGGGGGACAGCATTAGCACCACGCCCTAACAGGTGGCAAACTCTGTGTTGCTTCTGCTTACCGTCTTTGGACCCACAGTACTCAAGGTCTACAGCCTACCTTTCCTCCAAGAACAGGTGAAGACAGGGTCAAGATGTTCAAATCTCCAGAAAGGCTGCCATCCTTTCTGTGAGCAAGCCCCAACCCCAGACACTGCATCTGCTGGATTCTAAACTCCCTAACCTCCCCTCTCACTACCTATAGCACCTTTCCAAAAGCAGGATTCTCCTCCTAGTCAAGACATTTGGAATACTAGTCACTGTATGCTCACCAAATACAAAATAACAAGGTAACAGTAACCCCAAGGGAAAAACAAAAATGGTCAAATAAATATTAAAAATAAAACCCAATATAACACAAAAACAAGCATTTGTTCTGGTTTTGATTTTTCACACTGTCCCTCTTTGATGAAAATAACTAAAATTCACTAGATTTACTCAACATGCACAAGATCATCTTGTAAACACTTCTTTTATAAATAAATGTTATTCTGAACGAAACCCCGTAAGCTGAAATTCACAATGTTTTTCTTAGGTTTTAATTTATGAATAGCCTTCATGGTGATCCCTAGAAACCTAATGCAAAAACTAAATTTCTCTAAATAGAATATATTCTGTGTTTCAAATCGTTTAAGATAGTTATATATCCTTGAACTATACTCAAACTATTTATCAATTGTCACCAAATTTGGGGGTACTACCCAAAAAAAGGCACTTTCATAAAACATATCAAAACCCAGAAAACTCCCTCTTTTTACTCATTCACCTCACATAAATACAATCTTCTCAAAATAAGCAACCACAGTCACTAAAAAAATAAAAAGTTCACAGAAAAAATAGAAAATATAACAATTAAACAAATTAGCTATAGGGTTCAACTTAAAGATATTTTAACTGAAGTTATGTGAAGGGGAAAAAAAAAGCCTCTTTGTAAACAACAAATTATCACAAATATTTTCCCAATTCAAATGCGATTCACACCAGTGGATGTTTAGCAACAATAAACAAGTGCTTAAGTGTCAATAATCCAACCCCAAAACCACCATATACAAATCACGCCAACAAATCCTAAATAAACTCCTCTGCATAACTGTTCTAGAAATTAGACATTGAAAGGGAGAAGAAAATGGAAATATTAACTGCCTCCCCTATTTCTATCATCTATCAAGACTGAACTTCCCAGTATCAGTTCATAAGTGCTGTGACAGTAAGGAAACATATAAGAAAAATCAGGAAAACCTTAACGCTGAGTATTTGATACTAAGGAATTAACTTTTTAGGTTTGAGAATAGCATTATCTGAATTATTATCTGATTATCTGAAAAACAAAATGATACATACTGAAGCATTTAGTGAAATGGTAAGTAGGCTTTACCTTAAAATACTATGGAGAGAGAAAGACCACAGATGAAACTAGATTAGTCACCTGCTAGTAACTATAAAATTAGGTGATCCACTCTCTCTCCTTGTGTATTTTTTAATTCTTCCAGAATAAAATAGAACTGCTGGTGAGCAAAATCTCAGGCACTATTTTGTGTGTGTGCCACTTTTGCACAGACTTCTTAATTTGTTAGGTTTGCATAATTTGAGAATTTCTTCTCAACTGTACAGACTTTGTAGTCAGAGAGCTGTGTCACTGCCAGTATCCCAAATGCTTCCCAACTGCACTGCTCAGCAAATCTATTTCAAAAGCTTGGGGGAAGGAGAGGATAGATCCAAAGGAAATGAAGAGGGAAAAAAACTTAAACAAGAACCTGCCCAAACTACTACCAATAAGGAACACCCACCTCTGAAAGCCACTTAATACACATTCAGATTTCATTCTTTCTTTCTTCTTCTGGTTTAAAAACGGATTGTTGGCTTCTAGTTTACTTCACTGCCCTTCACATCCATGCTGACTGAGGAAGATACAAACAATCCAACTACTGTGTAACCAGGTCAAAACCAAGCTTTGGCTAACTCACTTGGAAGAGTACACTCACCACTTAGATTTGGCCAGAAAAACTGGGTTAGAAAAAAACCGACTGGGGCTTAAACAAACACTGGGGCTGGGGAAAACGTCTTAGAGCCAGTTACCAGGCCACTCAGTGAGTTGCAACACAATCTTTTCCAAAATTTTCCAAAGTCCTCCAAATTCAGTTGAGCCCAGCAGGCTGAGTTAACAGGGCTTCCTTTCAAATTCAAAAACCTGGCCCCGGCCCCAACAGTTAACCAACAAAACACATGCTAATTCACTTGAGAACACCTAAGAATACAGACTCAAGTTCAGACCGCAGGCCGGTACAGAGCCCAGTACATAGCCAGGCCAGGGGAAGTTGGGGCTGGGGAGAGGCGTTCAATCAACAGATAAATCCTATTCAGAAAGCATAAAAGAGACAATAGGATCCACACTTAATTTGGCCTAAGAAAACGTCTACAGTCAGCTTCCAACCCCCTCCCTCCATTTTTAATGAAACAATGACAATTCTTCAGGGTGAACCACAAAGCCCTGCTTCATAAGATTTTTTTTTCTATCCCAACCTTGTACTCACTCTAACAGCTAGAAAGCACCCCAGTGTAAATTACATATAGAAAACGTTTCATAAGAAGAAATAAATCAGGACCCGGGAAATTTAACATTCTGTTTCAAATTTTCAAGATCTGTGCCTCCATTACCTACAGCTCTTTCAGACGCTCCAGAATGTGCACTGAATAAAATGAACAGCACTGTTAGTCACATCAGGTGTCAGCTACTCAGAGAAGACTCATCGTCTCCAGATTTGTTAGTTTCATTTACCGTTGGGGGGGGGGGAGGGGGCGGGTGTTAAAAAAAAAAAAAAAGAGAGAGAGAGAGGGAGAGACAGGCCTGGGGTGGGTGTGCAATCTGGGCATCCTCTTGACTCCTCACTCTCCCTCATCTCTGTTTCAATTACACACCTGTCAAACAGGTTATTCCTGGAATTCAGATTTTATAATCCTCACGCTGTAATTCTTTCCTGCTCCTAGTGCACAAACACACGCCCCTCCCTGCTTCCCCAAAATACGTATGTATCTATCAATAGAATGTGTGATAGAGTTTTTCAAAAGTCGCAGGTAACACCAAACTCCTCACCTTCAGCACTTGGCAAACATTAAAACGAGGCAACACGATGACAATTTTCAAGAAGGCCAAGGCAGTGGTTCAGGATAATCATAGGCCAGGCCTCCCTATACTGAATTCTCATTAATACACACAAACTCAGAGGGCCAGAATTGGAGAAAACCAAAGAATTAAGGTTGCCGTATAGAACAAAAAAAAAAAAAAAAAAATGTTTTCCCATTTTATTGAAGAAAAGTGCATGCCTAAGAGTGTAGCTTATTTCCTTATCTCAAAGCCAGGAAATGAGTGAGGTCTTTTAAGGCCAGCCTGAATATAAACTCTTGTTTAAAAACAGAAGGACTGCAAGGCGAAACCCCTTTCCCAACTTTGGCCAAGTGGCGTGGCCTCCAGTCAGCGGCGTGTTTATCATCCTTTTCCTCGTCCCCCAACAAGAAGTTTCAACGTGCCACGGGAAACAAAGACGGCGCCCCACACCGACCTTATAGACTTGTCCATAGGTGCCATTTCCAACCACTTCCACCAGCTCAAAAATCCCAGCAGGATCCTGGAGAAGAGGAGGGGAGGGGTTAGAATTTAAAAGCAGCACAACAATGAATAAATAAAGCGGGGCAGTCGGAGAGAAAGGGCGCTTGCAAACCAGGTGGGCTTGGCCCAGCGCGGTCTCCCAGAGCTCGAGGGTCGCGCCGGGGCCGCGGAGGGCGGCGGGGTGGGGGCGCCGGCGGAGGGTCGCGCCCCGCCGCCCCGCACATGCCGACGCAGGCAGACAAAGGGGCCGCCGCGCCCGCGGCTCTGCCCGCGGCGGCGCCCGAGCGCCCGGCGGGGTAGGGCGCGGCCCCAGCTCCCCGCTCCCAGCGCGCCCGCGGCGGGGCCCGTCGCGGCCACTCACCCGCAGGGAGGAGAGGTCGATGTCCACCAGACTTTTTGCAGGGGAGTCGTTCGCCATTTTCCCTTTTTGCCACCAAACAAAATAGTACCAATAAATATATCTGTTTCTCTATTTATTTCCGTCACAGGCCAGGCTGCCGACGGCGCCTCCTCGCTAGGGAGCAGGCGGCCCGGACTCCGCCTCGCGAGGCCGGGGGCGGCGGCGGCGGGCTGGTCACGGCTCTCGGCCGGCCCGGGCCGCGCGCGCGGAGGGCGGACGGAGCGTGCGCGGGGCGGCGGCGGCGGCGCTCACACCATGGCGCGGGGCGGCCGTCAGGCCCCCGGGCGTCGCCCGCCGCCTCAGGCCCCGGCGCCCGCGCCCCGCGCCGCGCGCCTAGAGGACGGGCCCGGAGCGTGGGGCCGCGGCGCCGCCGAGAGTTGAGCGAGTGAGCGCGAGGCAGCGAGACAAAGATAACCCGGGAGGCGGGGGCGGAGGCGGGGAGGGAGGCGGGGAGGGAGGGGGCGGCGGCGGCGAGGGAGGAGGAGAAACGGGACACCGAAAATATATTCTGAGGAGAGAGAAAACAGCTCCCCCTCTCCTTCTCCGGCAGGAAAAACGAGCGGAAACGCACTCCCAGCCCGAGCCCCGCTGGGGAGGGCGCGGGGCGAGCCGCCCGCTCGGCGTGAATATTCAGCAGGGGTGGGGCCCGAACAATGGCCGGCCGGCGGGCAGCGCGGACAGCGGTCGGGATGCGGCTACCGGCCAGCGCGGCGCTCGTAGAAAGGGCCAGAGTAGGGACGAGACGGACCGGGATGTCCCCGGTGAGGTGCCGAGGGTGAGGAGACGCCCCACCGCGCGCCAACAAAACGGAACAGGATCGACCTGGCCGCAAACGCACAGAGGCTGACGGAGCCTTGTCTCCGGCAGGGGGTGCGTCCCGTCCCGCCCCGCCCGCCGGCCGCGCCCGGGCTCTAAAGGGACGGGAAGGGGGTGTCGCCCGGCCAACGAGGGGCCGCCCTTTTTCCTTACCCCCGCGTATCCTATCCCCTTCCCCCACCTCCAGATTCTATACCCCTAAGACCCTCATTTCCGGTTTCCCTACAAGGTTTTCTTTTCCTTTCTTGCAGGCTACGTTTGTGACACGCTTGTAGGGGCGGAATTCGTTGAGCATCACCTGGCCGCCCGGTCCCAAGCCTTTCAGTGGAAATAGTATCCAAAGCAGCTTCTCTTAATTGCGGTGCGCTGACTTCCTTACCTCCTTCATTAGGTGAGCACTGTGCTTGGGGCCCTAAGTGCTAACCCCAGTTTGTGCCTAAGATGGTTAAGGATCAATAAACAGGCTTCTAACAGTAACTTTGGAAGCTTTTCCGTAGTTAGGCAATTTGAGCCTCTTATACGAGGATATATTGTCTGCGCACTAGGATCATTTTCATCACATTCCATTGTACAAAAACTTTCAATGGCTCCCTATTACCTCACAGCAGGTTCGAAACCGAAGTGCGTCGGAATCACCAGGAGGGATTGTAAAAGCACTGATTGCTGACCCCACCTTCAGCAGGTCTGGGATCGGCCTGAGAATATATACTTCTAACAAGTTGTCAGATGATGCTAGCATTGCTGTTACAGGGATCACATTTTGAGAACAAAAGCCTTACAGGATGAAAATCCAAGGCCCTTCACAATCAGGCTTCACAAACATCACTGTCATCATTGTGTACCATTATGTATGCTTTATGCACAGGACCCAATTTAACCTGTCTTATAGCCCTTATGTATTGTTATCCACATTTTAAGGATGAGGAAACCAAAGTACTGAAAGATAAGGAATGTGGCTAAATTCCTTAAAAGCACAGCCTGGAAGTAGAATAGGGGTTCTCACTGGGTCAGCCTACTCAGAAAGGCTAAGACTCTGATTCAGCCAAGTTAGCCTTTTACCCAGAATATGTTTAGCACTCTCCTGCCTCTCAACGACTTGAAGATTTTCAACTATGAGAATCCCTTCTGAGGGACTCCTGGAACCCACTGATTAGGAAAGTCATAGTAACCAAAATGTTCCTTGAATTTAAGTAGTGTGTTTCAATGATTTTGTTTTCTAATCTATTCACTGCAATGGCATTATCTGTGAGTGTAAATTATTTACTCAAAGAGCTAGATTGGTGTGTATGACATGCTTCAGACCATATTACTACCACTAATATTTAGTAGTAGTATTAGTATCAGGTAACACATATTAGGTTCAGACAGTGTGCTAAGCGTTTACCGTACATTATCTCATTATTCTTCACATTAACCCCAAATGGTACTTTTATTTTTCCCACATTACACATTAGAAAACCAACATGTAAAGAAGTTAAGTGACTTCCTTGGTGAGCACAGCTGAACCCACTGCAGAAACGCAGCCCCCCCACCCCAAGCCAGCCTCCCTCCACAGGTTCACTCATGATTTTGAGGCCCACCTCTGATCACCCACTTCTTCTCTGCCTAGCCAGATTCTCCATCATCACCTCAAGCACAGCTCAGGAACCAACTCTTCCTTCTCCTACAAGCTTTCCCTGAATCTCTCTCTCCTAAACTGTTATTTCCCATGTCACCATTGTGATGGTTACATTCCATTTTCAGTTCAGTACCTTTTCTTGAAGTACCTTACCCAGTGCAAGGCGCTGGCTTAGCCATTGCCTGAGATATAAGGAAGAGCTTACAATTTGATAATGTGTATAAGAGTCTCATGAATAGCTATAGTTAAAGGCAGAACATTATGAATTCTGGCTGTATACGAAGAACATTAAACAGGTCTAGTGGAAAGTAGGCTAGATTTGAGGCAAAACTAAACTAGGTTTGAACTTAGTTTGTTATCAGTTGTGCAGCCTTAAACATGTTACTTACATTCTGAGCCTTTGTTTCC
Source organism: Neofelis nebulosa (assembly GCF_028018385.1). Taxonomy (NCBI): domain Eukaryota; kingdom Metazoa; phylum Chordata; class Mammalia; order Carnivora; family Felidae; genus Neofelis; species Neofelis nebulosa. The sequence goes on along the minus strand of NC_080790.1, from coordinate 82,412,005 downwards.
TCTTCTGTCAATAAGATGAAGACTAGAGATCAGAAGAACCATTAAGAGGCCATCTCAAAAGCACAGGACAGAGTAATAAGGCCTGGAGAAAGGAGATACAAGGTCTTGGGCCAGTAGACTCTCTTAAGACTTGGCATCTGATAGGATGCCAGAGTTAGTGTAGACAAGAAGATAAAAGATTTACTTGTGGCTTAGAGCTTTGTTCGCACTTGGGACGATGTTGTCAGGAACACAGGAAAGGATACAGTTGTTGACTGGTGGTGACAAAGGAAGGTTTTGTTTTGGACTCTGTGGGAAGTTAGTTAACTTTTCTCACAGAAATATCGACACCTACCCAGCTTGTAACTCTGCTTGAGATCTGAGGGTGAGGGCCATTTTCTCAATCAACAGTCCTATGTTAGCTCTGGCTGCCATAACAAAATACCATAGACTGGGTGGCTTAAATAACAGAGATGTATTATATCGAAGTTCTGGAGGCTAGAAATCCAAGAGCAATGTTCCAGCTGATTTGGGTTCTGGTGAGAGCTCTCTCCCTGGCTTGCAATGGCCACCTTCTCAGTATTGTCCTCATGTGGGTTTTCACAGGGGAAAAAAAAAAAAAAAAAAAAAAAGCTATCTGGTATCTCATAAGGACACCCACCCCTATTCTATCAGGGCCCCACCTTTATGACCTTATGAATTTAACCTTAATTATTTCCTTAGAGGCCCCATATACAAATATAGCCTCATTGGGGCTTAGAGTTTCAACACAAGGGGGACACAAGCATTCAGTCCATAATAAGCCATATGCTGTATGGTACCAAAAAGTAGACTTAAGTCATGGCCCTTGTTCCTAAGAATCTATTTGAGACCACAAAATAAACCGACCCAAAAAGATAATCAAAATAATCATCTGGAAAATAAATGCTAACTTGGCATTTTAGGCTGGAAGAAAAGATAGCTTACTTAGACAAGGAATGTGAAGTTGGAAAAATTAGGAACTTGGCCACACTGGGCCAGAAGACTCGATTCAGAAGACTCTGAGAGGTAAAGCTAGACAGGTTAGGTGGGACCAGAAAAGCTAAAGCATGGGTGATGTGGAGGTTAAAAACAGAAGCCAGATTATCAGTCAAGTCAAGAAGAAACAGCCTAGCCTTGGCTTTCAAGAGCTCCACAGGCAGGTTAGATGCTCATGTATTCAGCAGGCCATGAGATACAAATGTGTATCTTCCCAGCGTACAATGGGCCACACAACAGTTACCCAGTCACACAAGTCCCAAGGGGAACTCAATTATGCAAGAGGTCATCAGTGACAACTCCCTGTATATCACTTTACTTATTTCATAGTTTTTTCTTTGTTGCAAAAATATTGGTAGAAATTTTCAACCTCCGTATGAGGGCAAGAAGGGCAGAAGATCTGTGAAACTGGACTACATGATTATAACTTAAGGGCTCAGGGTCAGTGAGGGCTTAGGTCAACTGGAAATAAATGATGGAAGTGGTAGTGAGCAGGGGGAATAGAGTCAAACAAAGGAAGCAGTGGTGGAATGTGTTCAGGAAAATCCCAGAAAGGGAAAAGCATAGGTTAGGAGTCAGAGATCTAAGTTCCTCTTCTCTGATAGACAAAGTGTTAAGTAAATGCTTACCCTCTCTGTCTCTCAGTTTTCTAACATGTGAGATTAAGGACTTGGATGGAAATGATTGAAAGATCCTCTCCGGACCTTAAAAACTCACATTTGTATCATCACCCTGACCTCAGTCCTACAACTGCTCATACCTTTTAACCAGAGTGGAAGGGGGTTGATATGAGCAATGGAAGTTAATGGAACATGTGGAATGCTGTAGATTTGGCAGCAAAGCTCAGCCCTTTAAAAGCCAACTTTGAGCATTGGTAGAGTCAGAATCTTTTTTGACTGGTGTATCAGTTGAATTAAAAGGAAGCAACTACTCTAGTGCACAACAGGATGGAAGGCGTAGGATGCAGAAGCAGATCAAAGGGCAACAAAAGAAGAAGCAGATCACAGGCAAAACAGACATCCTACCCTAGCTACCAGGGCTGTTGATGTTGTCACTTCTGTCATGAGGAAGTTCTCTTAATTCAGACCTCCCAAAAGGAGATCCTGAGACAGAGATTTGGTGCAGGTAGTTTATTTGAGAGATGATCACAGTAAGTCCAAGTGAAGGAGAAGGAAAAGTGAAACATGGAGATGAGCCAGTGAGGAGTATGTTAAGGAGCAGGTTTTACTCTGGGCAGCTGGGCTAGATGGACCTAGCTAGCTAGAAAAAGAAAATGTAGATTCCTCTTTATGAGTTCAGGAAAAGTTTTCTGTAAACATATATTTAAAAAACAGAACAGTGTTTTAAACACAGAGGAACTTGCTAGTTCTAGAAAATCTATTTGAAATGTTGTATGAAGGGGGTTACTGTCCCTTAACTTAGCCTTTTTGTAAATTTGTATTTTGCAAATAAGCATATAAGGATTGCTTCAATCAACTTCCACTGTGAAAAGTCCTTTACGTAAAAAATCCTCAAGGGGTCTCAAGAATGAAGTCAGAGATAGCCCTAGCCTTAGAAATCAAGATGTGAGCCATAGGAAGTGGTTGGGAGAAGCTGGTTGGGGACATTAAATAGTTGTCAAGTATGTCTGTTTTTGATAGAGCGTTTGGTGAATGGAATCAGAGGCTCTGCCAAGGGTAGACCAAGGTAGTCCTGCTAGCTGAAGAAATAACAGTTTTTATTTATATTTGATCATATATTTGTGTCCTCTACAGTGAAATCTCAGGAAATGACTAGACCAATGGGCCTCTCTCATGCTCAGTTATTTAATATGTCACCACTGAAATAGATCAGATCCTGGCCAGTATGCATCAGAACCTCCATTGAAGAGGAGTTCAATCATAATCAAGTTTATCCCTTTAAAAATTAATGAATCACAAGGCTCCATTAGTGCAAGTTGGCCAGTCCTATTGATTTGCAGTTCTCAGTTGATTATAGTGATTCTACTCTCAAAATATTCCATACTCTACAAAGTATGCTCTATAAAAAAGATTAAGTGGTGACCTACCGATGACAAACTATGAACTGTAAATGCCATATTTATGAATTACAAAATTTGAGGCCTTTCTTATTCTTTTGAACAAATATAATTGTCATTTTCATCTTCTCATCTATGTCTGTGTTCTATATTTAGTGGCCAACTAATCATCAGGACCAGATCAAGAAGCCAGCGATGACTGACATGGATCACCTGGATCACCTAATTGTTGGCTAAAGACAGCTCCTTGAGGTTAGTTGGAAGTGGGGCCCCTGGTGTTGGGGAGAGGAAGAGCTGGATGAGAAAGTTTGTTTGGATCAGCATAAAGTCTTTATCACTCCTGGAAATGCAACTCAGAGTCACAAAAAGGAAAAACCACTTATTCTCACAGAATTGCATCTTTTATTGCATTAGAACTTATCATTAGCTGGCTTCAGATTTATAATAGTGTTTGTGGAGAAGTGCTACGCAAAAATGATCTTTAGAATCACAACTTTGCCCTTCAATTATGTAGAGAGGACAAAATGAAGAGAAAATGGGGCACCAGTAGATGGCAAGAAGAATTAAAGAGGGAATACTTTGGAAAAGGCTACAACATAAGCCAAGTTAGAAATGTCACCACGCATTTTGAAATTTCCAGGAACTGGGAACAAGACAGTCATTCAGAAGAGAGAACCAGTGGCCTAGGAAAAATTGAAAAGCTGTTTTTCATAACTTAATTCTTTACACACTTCCAACCTTAAGAAAATCCCTTTCTGGAGTGCGTGTGTGTCGCATTCAGTTAAGTGTCCAAGGACTTCGGCTCAGGTCATGATCTCGTGATTCATGAGTTCAAGCCCTGCATCAGGCTCAGTGCTGACAGCTCAGAGCCTGGAGCCTGCTTCAGATTCTGTGTCTCCCTCTCTCTCTGCCCCTCCCCCACTTACACCCTGTCTCTCTCTCAATCTCTCTCTATCTCTCTATCAAAAAAAATAGACATTAAAAAAATTGTTTTAAAAAAGAAAGAAAATCCCTTTCTGCATAGCCATTTTAAACACAAAGTGGATAAAGAACTAGACTATGTGTTCTCTTTTACAAAAAGTGTTCCTCTGAACCTTAGGGTTCCTTGGAGGCAGTTCAGGGGCTGCCTCTATCCCAAGGGAGGTCAAGGGAGTTAGTAATAGGGCTGCTGAGATTATTGCTGCTTCCCTGCCATCACACAGGTTCTGCTTTTCTATGCTTTATAAATTGGGAATATGAGTAACAGTTTATGAAGACAAGATTTCCATGGCTAAGAAAAGTTTACAAATCTCAAGCAAAGGTATACTTAGAACCAAGATTTCTATGATAATATGACACAGATATCTGTTAGATAGGTTTATGCTGAGTTCAAAACTAAGCAGCACATTAGGCATTTTTAAATCATGGCCATGACCTGAGTAGAAATGATGCAGGAGTGGGAATCAGGAAACCTAGGGTCTGTATTCAATACTACTAGAAGCTGCATTGTCATGGTGGTTAAAGCACCCAGACTGGTGAGTGAGACCAAATATTCACGAACTGGTTCATTATTATCAAATGTTTCACTCTCCTACTACATCTTCTACACAGATCTGAGGATTCCTGTCTATAAGTGTGACTGTGATCTATTAGGGTCTATTTGACAGCCTGTTTTTTACTAAATAACCTACCTCCGGTTTTTCACACAGCACATTATGGAGAGGTTGATGAGATGATCATTTTTAATTTCTCAGAGTCGATCCAAAAGAATGATTGAGAAAGTTAAAACAGGAGAATTATAAAATAGAGTTACAAACAATAATCTGGGCAACACTGCTTATATTGACAAATTTAAAGAATGTTTATGAAAAGTCTGTAATAATAGAGAAATGTATGTTGTAATGCTAATTGAAAATATCACTGTAAGTTTGTATGAGATTATAATCATAGCTGCACAAAAGCTAAAAACTATTCCAAGGAAAAATTGGGAGGAAATACATCAAATTTTAGTGCTTTTTGGCTGACAAAACTGTGACATTTTTTTTTTTCCTTTCAAGAAGTGATTCTACAAATTCCCTTTAGCAGCTTATCTATTTTATGAATTAAAAAATACAAACTTAGGGGCACCTGGGTGGCTCAGTCAGTTGAGTATCCAACTCTTAGTTTTTGTTCAGGTGACAATCTCATGGCTGCATGGTTCGAGCCCCATGGTCAGGCTCTGTGCTGACAGTGTGTATCCTGCTAGAGACTTTTCCCTCTCTCTCTACCCCTCCCCCACTTGCACTCTCTTGGTCTCTCTTCAAGATACATAAATAAACTTAAAAAAAAAATACAAACTTAAATTTTAAAAGAAAATGAAATAAAGTAATTGTATTAGTTTCCAGGGCTTCCCTAACAAAATATCACAAACTCGATGGCTTAAAACAACAGAAATGTATTGTCTCACAATCTGAAGGCCGGAAGTCTGAAATCAAGGTATTGGTAGGCAACATTACCTCTGAAACCTGTAGGAGAGTCAGTCCTTCCCTGCACTCCTGGTAGTTTGCTGGCAATTTTTGGTGTTCGTTGGCTAACAGCTGCATAGGTCCAATCATGTGGCGTTCTCCTTGTCTGTGTCTTCACATGGCCAACTTCTCAAAAGGACTCCAGTCATATTGAATTAAGGGTCCACCCTATTCCAGGATGACAATATCTTAACTAATTATATCCTCAACCATCCTGCTTCCAAATAAGGACACAATCTGAGGTACTGGAGTTTAGGAATTCAACATATCTTTTTTGGGGAGAACATAATTCAACCTATAACAGTAATTTAATGATTTCGATGCTTCTTAGAGAAGTTGAAGACTATTATTCTTTCTTACCCTCATGTAGTGGTTTCCAGTTTAGCACATGGATGGTTTAGAAAAGCAGTGGTTTTGATAGTTTTTGCTGTGACTTCCTCACCGTCCCTCTTGCCATCCCTCTCCTTATCTAACATGTATTTATTAGGCATATACTGAGTTTGTAGCACTGTATTAAATCCATCAAAATTTTAAAAAATCACACAAAACTTTCTTCTAACCATTAGCTACAAGTTACTTTCATTTTTCAAATAGACTGACTTTATAATGAATGACTTCAGTTTGTAAGTCACCATAAAGAATTACCTTTAAGTTAGATCATAAAAACATTTCTTAGACCATTTTACAATTATATAACAGATGACTGGGGGAAAAGGCAGAAGAAAACTAAAGAAGAAATGGTCCAAATAGAAATTAATTTGCTTGTTGTAAAGCCAGAAGCAATACTTTTCAGCACTGAGTAATCTCCAGTTTGGCTGGGATATTTGTAAATTAGCTAAATGTTTTAAAATAGTGTCTTACTGGCTTTGAACTATTCTTTGTGACTTTTTCCCACTGCGTTGCTAGAAATAGCTTCTTGTTTTAAATTGAAATTTAAGCATGTTTATTTAATTTTTTGAAAGAACTCTGTCTTTTGCTAAGTTTGACAGAATTTCTTGATGTAATAATATAAATAAGGGAATGTAGTGTGGCATGGATAAAATGAGGATGACTTTCTTTATATTTTCTAAATATGATCATATTGCTTTTGGAAGCAAAACTATTTATTTCCCTTGTTACATCCATGCATTTATTTTAACGAGTATTTATGAGATTCAGTGACATATTCAAATCAGCATGTGTATTCCATTGTGTAGTTATTCCCTTTTATTTTCAATTTCTTGTTAGGAATGCTTTGTGTCTAAAAAGCTAAGGAAATTAAATGCAAGACTCTGTCAATACAATGAAACTTTACTATGTACAAGTCAGGAAATTAGAATATGTTGTTCCTCCAGCAGCTGGTATTGGGCTACTCTGAACATTGTAAGTCAGGAAAGTTAAAGTGGGGCAGTTTTTGCTCTCAAGGATTTTATCTGGATACGAAAGTATATCGCTTCTCCCCACTGAGTACACAGCTCTGAGGCCCCTGAATCCTCAACATTTTCTGCTCCCCACTCCCCTTCTCTACTCTGCAAGAAGGCAGCTACAAATCAGACTGATACACTACCTGTGATGATGTCACAGGGGTAGTGTGCAGAGGAATGTAGTAGCTCTCCCAGCACTGCTACTGGTAGTAATAATAGCCCTACTTTATCGGGTGTTCACCGTGTGCCAGGACTTTATCTACATTATTTAATCCTCAATGACCCTGAGTAGCAGACACTTTTGCTATCCCCATGTCGTAGAAGGAAAACCAAGATGTAGAAACATTAAGTGATTTGGCCCTGATTGCACATTTAGAATGTAGCAAATCCAGGATTAAAAACTAGATTCACATGGACAACTTATGCTTTTGACCAGTAAGTTTTAGGTAACTTACACATTTTTACCAAGTTTTGGAAGACTTAATTCTCTAATGCAAAAGAAACTTAAAAAAATTACCTTCTCTGATTACAAATATAATATGTATTCATTGAAGAAAATACGGGGAAATATAAAATAAAATACTAAAATACAAAATTAACCAATAATCCTTACCACTAATCATTAACACTGAATATATTTACTTTGTTTTTCTAAGCAAACACATGTGTGCGTGTGCATGTGTGTGGGAGTGTGTGTTTAATATAATCAGAATTGTACAGTCAGGTGACCTCCTTTTCACTTCATATATTAGGAACATCTCAACATCATTAAATATTCTGTTACAATCTAATTTTTAATGGCTGCATTGACTGTAATATAATTTATTTAACCAATCATGTGGTGCTGGGTACTTTGGTTATTTCTAATCAGTCACTATTTTAAATAGCACACATGCTAGGATTTCCTCAAGATAAATCCGTGGGAGTGGAATTGCAAAATCAAAGACTATGAACATTTTTAAAGTTCTTGGTATATTTTGTCACTCTCTAAAAAGGCTCTGCCAAATTATGAGATGGGAAGGTTTCAAAGTGGGTATTTCAAAAAAAAAACAAAAAACAAAAACAAAAAAAAACAAAAAAAAAACAAAGTGGGTATTTCAAGTTCTGATACAGGCTCTAGTACAGGAGGTATTGTGGGGAAATGTAGATCATCCATCACTTTTCAAGACATACCTTATGGGTAGCCATCTGATATCTCCCAGTGGGGTCCAAGGAGGACCCTCACTCTACAGAGAAGGGCTGGAACAGAGATGTACACTGCCTGTTCAAGGCTATGAGTTCAGTGGTCCCTAGAAAGCATGAAACTACTGCTTCTCAATAAATAAAGCAGTTGTAAAGATTGCAGGACATTTACTAGTTAACAAAGGGTTTTCCTGCTCAGTATTTCCTCTGATTTTTGTAACATCCTTGGAATGATACAGCTTTATGACTATTGGCATTTTTCAGAGAATGATGGTCATATTGAGGTGAGGGTACTGACTTATTCAGGGTCACACCACTTTATGCAGAGAAGCCTAGACCATGTCTAATTTGTCCTACTCTCCTACATCAGGCTGCCTCTCTCCAAGAGAAAATCCTTTATGTAAAAGATTCTGTCACGACAAGTGGAAGTAACTTGGTATTATATTAAGGAACCCTTGAACTTGCTCTACAAGTAATTATCTTTATTCTTCTACATTTGCTGGATTCCAGCCAATAGATGCTGCCCTAGACACAGATAGTTCTGAGCTTTTGGGCTAGCAATCTTGAGACACTAACAAGCCTGGTAAATGTGAGAAATGAGGGGAATGCACTTAGTTAACATGGGGTCTGAAAAAGGGCACTTTGTGTAATTACATGTCTGGTTACACATTCTTGACAACTATTTAGAGCTCTGAATGATGGTGCAAAAACAATGCCCAGTTTGTTGGTTTGAACAAGGGCAAACAGGCTCAACCCCAAGTGTGAATCTGTACACCATTTTGGAATGTCGAAACTGGAAAGCCAAGGATCATCATGTATCATGCACACTTAAATTCACTAAAAATGAAGAAAAACAAAACCTACTAAAAGAGAGTAGTCCCAGGTTTCCCAATATATTTCAGATGTATTTAATGTTACACGCACACACACGCACACGTTTTTAACTTTACAAAATACTCACTTCTCTTACACAGTATTAAACTGGGGCAGGAACTGAAAGTATGAGACAATTTGTAAAAGAAGTTAAGTTGTAGAGGCACCTGGTTGGCTCAGTTGATAGAGTATGCCACTCTTGATCTTGGGGTTGTGAGTTCAAGCCCCACATTAGGTGTAGAGATTACTTAAAAATAAAATATTTTTTAAAAAAGTAAGTTCTAGCTGTAGATTTGCAGGGACTTGGTTATTATGTGGGTTTAGGTGCCTCTGTGAATCTAAAATAACTGTGGTGGGCACCCAGGAGAAAATAGAGAATAACATGTTGAACCCTGAAACTGACTCTGATGGGGAAGATGAGTAAAAGTGTGGTTAACACAGGCTTTAATATTTTATGTTTTAATTTGCATGTTATAACATGTTCAGCATTAAAAATATCTTTTGCATGGTGTTCCTACATAGATAGCTCTAGAAAAAGCATGCAAAGATAGTAGTATTATAGCAAATCTGTTATCTTGACTTTTCTAATTCTAAACTGTGATGGGATTGTGCAACTTTTTTTTCATTTTATATCATGTGACACTACAGTGGTATGCTCACTCATTCTAAACTTAATAATAGTAAGCAGTCCATAACTTGATCTGGCTGGTTGGGTTGTATACAAATGTAAAAATTCATCTTAGTGTACACTTTAAGATTAGTGTGTGTTATATCTCAGTTTAAAACAAACACTGATGTGTTGGACAGGAATCAAAATGGTTAAGTAGAAAGAACCTCAAATTAAGGAGGATAGATCAGAGCTCTTTAGTCCAAGCTAATCAAAGCAATTAAGTGAAAATCAAGGGAGTTGTTAAAAACCCAAAAGTGGCAGGAAAGGTATGGAATCTGGACAAGACCATAAGATCCTTGCCACCAGTGTAAGGGAGATCCAATTATTAGGGGCAGTTGTCAGAAATAATTAACCTATTTCATGTACATACCCCAGTGAGTTGGCCCTGCTCTATAGATTGACCCCTTCAGTGTGGATGAATCCTCCCAACCACAGGTATGCAGTGGAGTTCTCTCCTTCCAAGGAAATTCCTAAGATGACAGATCACAATGCAGGGAGGAGGGCTTTTGGAAATTATTGTTGTCTTTGCGCTATTTCTGTAGAGATGTCAGAAGACATTGAAGTAAAAACGAAATCCCTCCCTTGCACACTCACCCATCATACCCTCCACTTTTCCAAAGGTGCCCATTTACAAATACCCAACCAGCTACCCCCAGCAAATATTCAGGGGACTACGCTGACTTTTGCTCAAAATAGTAATAATAAGCATTATTACTGTCTTTTACTGTAGAGGACTAAGAAAGAAAATAAATGACTGTCAGCAGTTCACATTGCACACTTGGTCAAAGCTGCTGGAGTATTCCATTTATATATTTATGAATAGACAAAGTGGCAATGGTTTGAAAATTATGCTTTCAAGAGCTTTGCCTCTGAAATATCTGAAGTGCCACCATTACCTATTTACCCCTATCTTAGTTTAGGCTGCTATAACCAAATACCACAAACTGGGTACCTTATAAACCACAGAAATTTTTTAGAACTTTATTTTTCACAGTTCTGGAGGCTGGAAGTCAGATTAGAGCACCAGCATGGTCAGGTTCCGATGAGGACCTTGTCTAGGTTGCAGACCACTGATTTCTCATTGTATCCTCAAAGCAGAAAGAGTAGAGAGAGCAGAAGCAAGCTCTGGCATGTCTTTTTGTAAAGGCACTGATCCCATTCATGAAGGCTTCACCCTCATGCCCTAATTGCCTTCCAAAGGCCCCACCTCCTAATACCATCACATTGGGCATTAGTATTTCAACACATGAATTTTGGAGGGCACATTCAGCCCATAGCAAGCCCTTAGGATGAGAATTGCTTTCCTTTATTCATCATTTTAAAAGTACATATATTACTGATGAGGAAAATATATTAAATTCCTAACATTTTAATACAGACTAATGTCTTAGATGATTTTCTATCTAGGAGAAAATAGACTACTTGATAGGAGAAAATAGACTACTTGACAACTCTGCATATTCAAGTTAAGTGAAAGGTGGATTGAGGGAAGAGAGCAAGTGAAACCCAAAAGGGAGAGTGTACCAAAAAATTCAAAAAGTAGTTAACTGATTTGGCCAAGCATCATAGTCTCCAGTGCGTGTGGACTATAAGACTTCTGATAAAGGTCCCTCACTCAAGCCTGTTGGAAGTGGCTATGAAGAAGCAATTTACCCACAAATGTATCTTTTTCCCTTTCCTTACTTTGTTTAAGGGACTAAAAATGTGTTTTTAAAATGAAGGACTGAATCGTTGGCTAAATGAAGAACTAAAGTTATATTTTATCCCTCCCTCCATTAAAGAAATAACTAAAATAGGAGCACCTGGGTGGCTCAGTCAGTTAAGCATCCGACTTTGGCTTAGGTCATGATCTCATGGTTCGTGAGTTCAAGCACCACATTAGGCTCTGTGCTGACAGCTCAGAGCCTGGGGCCTGCTTCGGATTCTGTGTCTACTACTCTCTCTGCCCTCTCCTGCTAGCACTCTGTCTCTATCTCTCTCAAAAATAAATAAACCTTAAAAAAATTTAAAAAAAGAAATAACTAAGACAGAACAATAGCAACACAAAAACACAAGAAAGAAAAATTTCATACTCCAGCAATTTTAGGAATTCCTAGAAGACAAAGGGTGAATAGGACTGAGTTGATGGCAAAACAAGAAAAGGAAAATCCTGTTTAAAATTCAGGGCCACATAAGCAATTCTAAAATTTCTCAACACTCAGCATAAATGAATACAAAGAACAAGCCTGGACTTTCAAACAGTTGTGAGGGTAGTAAGTTAAATAACTATATTTTGAGCAGTCTTTTCCCTTCCCCTTCTTTCACTGTACATCCAGTGGTGACAGCAATGTGTGTCCCTACGTTAAAACCTCTATAACTGCGTTCAAAAGAGAAATATTCATCATGTTGGGGTTAAAGAAGGAAACAGGTGGACTCTGAAGTGCTTCTAGATCTTCATAGGGACATTGGAGGACAGAAGAAAGAGGTAGAAAGAGTTGACTCCATATTTGCTTCCCAAGTACGAGAATCCTTCTCCTAAGTGGGAAATTTGGCATGGGGGACCACACAGGTAATGGGGCTAGGACTCAAGAGAACAAATGAGGGAGGGAGAAAGATCCAGAAGACAAGCTTCTTATGCCAACCTAATCCCAGATCCTGATCCTTCTTCACAATCAGAAGGAGGCAGACTATTCTAATCAAAACATTAAATGACAGATGAAGAGGTACTCTAAAATATGAATGCAAAAAGCCAAGATTAACCTAGTTATTTGTGGGGAAAAAAAAAACATTGAGAAAAGAAAGGCATCAGAATCACATTGAAGAAAAAAGAAAAAGACACAAACAAACCCCAAGTAAATAACCTTAACGTAGGAAAGGAAAAAGAAATACTTTATAAATTATATCCTCAGAGAAAATTTAAAGGTTTTCATGTCCTTAAGCTGATAAGAGTACATTTGCACATGTCAGTTATCCCAATAAATGTAGGTGGGTTAAAATTTATTTAATAAAGGACAAAGACTCCAATTACATTGAAGAAAAAAAATACCATTTACTAGTAATGTGGTAGTTAACAGCACAGACTCTGGATTTGAATCTTGACTTTAATACCTTGTAATAATTTATGAACTAAATATTAAATAATTGGGCTAAGTAGAAGAGTGGATTCAGCTGAAAGTATAAGATCAACCAAGAAATTCTCCCTCAATGTAGTTCTAAAGGATAAAGTAATGACAATGGTCAATTATGAGATACAAAGTACAAGGCATGGAAGACAGAGAATTGCACATTTTTCCTGCAGGAGTTCTAAAGGTAACTGAGACAAAAGAAAGGAAGAAATATTCAGAAAAATAATTGAAGAAAATTTCCCAGAAGTGATGGAAAATATGAATTTTCAGATTTAAGAGTCCACTTTGTATTGAGCAAGAAAAAAAGGAAAAATAATCCAGAAAAGTCATCTTAAAATTTTAAAATTCCAAGAATAAGGAGAAATTCCTAAAACTTCTAGAAATAAAACAGGTTATCTATAAAGGAATGAAACTCAAATCAACATTAGAAACAATAGACATGGGGTACAGGGGGATATTGGCCAAAAATTAAAAACTAACTTCAAAATTCCAAATTAAAATTACTTCCAACTTTAAATTTTATGCCTAGCCAAGCTAATGTGCAAGTGGGAGGTCAAAATAAAGACATTTTAAGATTGAGAAAGTCTGTATTCCACAGGTCTTAGAAAGATAATATTGAAGAATATACATCAGCAAAAGAAAAGTTTTTATAGATGCAGAAGATAAAAGATGCTGTATCAAACAGCTCAAAAATTTCAGTAGATTGTAACAGTAAACATTAATTTCCAGCTCACATTTCATGATGGTCATAGCTTGGGTATGACTCTATTTCAGGCTGTGGGTGTGTTCCATGTTTTTTCTCATTCTAGTACCTACAATTAGGGAGCAGCCTTATCTGAGATGCGTCTGTATTCATGGCCGAGGGAAAAGGAGAGAGAGGCCACAAATATTCAATTGGCTAAAACCCAACATCAGAGATGGAAAAGAAAGTGAATTTTTACTAATAATATTATTTTTATAGTAATTTACTGAACATAGTAAGATTTCATACATGTTAAAGATGATGGGTTGAAATTCCCCTGTTAAAGGACAAAGGCACTAATGGATTTTAAAAATCTAGATCACTAGTATTACAGTGATTAGTACACTAGTACAGGCTATGGATTTCCATCTTGGGTACACTGCTTAGTAGGTACATGTAAAGTGAACATAAGAATAGTGTATACCACTTATTTCATAGTATTGTCATGCATATTAAATGAGATAAAGCATGTATAATATCTGTACCCCAATACATGTATAATATATTTAAAGTGCCTAAAAAGTAGTGTGCTCAATAAATATTAGCTCTTATTATTACTGTAAGAGACACCTGGAACAAAACAACAGATTTAAAGTTGGAAAATACAAGAACAGTACAAAAAACAAGATAGGGCAAGCAAATACTAGTGAAAATAAATGGGGAATATTGAGTTAAATATGATGGATTAAAGATGCTGCCACTTCCAACTAAAAACCCACTAAAGTAATAGTAAAGGGAACTTTTTAATTTTTTTTAATTTTTTTTTAACGTTTATTTATTTTTGAGACAGAGAGAGACAGAGCATGAACGGGGGAGGGTCAGAGAGAGAGGGAGACACAGAATCGGAAGCAGGCTTCAGGCTCTGAGCAGTCAGCACAGAGCCCCACGTGGGGCTCGAACTCAGGGACTGCGAGATCATGACCTGAGCTGAAGTCGGACGCTCAACCGACTGAGCCACCCAGGCTCCCCTAAAGGGAACTTTTTAAATATATAGACATAGATCTGTAAAGACAAAGTCATGAAGCAACATCTTGGGGAAAGGAAAGCAGTTAGACATCTAATTGGTAAATGATTAAAAAAACAAAAACAAAACAAAAAACAAAACAAAAAACTCATGCCTGTTCGGCAGTGGGGGAAGAACCCAGAAGTAGACAACTTTGTACCACAGACACAGAGTATCAGGAAGGCTCAAAAGTAGGAGTCACCAGCACCAGTCTGACTATGGAAGGTGGGGTATTGTAAGGGTAAAAATAGGATTATTGATTGAAGTTTATCTATAGTGTAGTTAGATCTCCAACTATACTTCCCACCTCTACATAATGCTAGAGCAAGAATGAACTAGAGTAAGCCTGGACTCAGGGCTTAGGTAAGGAATGAGGAACCACACTAAGTACAGTAAGCTTAAGGGAAATGCTACCATAAGGTAGTATAAAGTGAAAGCCCCTGGTCTCCTTCCTCCATTTGGCTCCAAGAATGCTCGTACTCTGTACTATTACACAGGCGTGACTAGTCAGGAATCTGATTAGTCTAAGAGAAAGACTTTCAGATATTGATGGTGGGGGTCCTCCAACTACACTGCCCAGACAGATCTCCTTAATAGCATACCCACTAGGAAACAAGCCACACCCACACATAGGGGCCTTGCAAGTAAACTGTTAAGTGACTTGCTCTTGATTATGAAAGATCATCTAAGGATTACCAGATATTCCAAGAAAGCCTCCACATATAAGCAGAAAACAAATCAAAAATCAACAAGAGAAAAATGAAATTTGGGGGAGACAGAAATATTGGAGAAGTACAAGAAACTTAGGAAGCAAAACAAAGCAATGTTTCCAGAGAAGTAAAAGAAGATAATTGTATCTATGAAAACAAGAAACCAAGAGACTACAAACAAGGGAACATTCAAAAGTTGTCTTGGAAGTTAAAATAATAGCACATATGAAAAAATGAAAGAATAAGAAGATAAATTTGAAAAAGTCTCCGAGAAAGTAGAAGTAATGATGAGCATGAGTAAGAAAAAGGATGAAAATGAACTAGAAATGATAGAGGATCAATGCATCAGTCTAGCAGTTTCATTTTCCTGAGAAATTGGAGTTTCCAAGAGAAAATGAAGGAAAAGAAATTATCAAATTATCAACTCAAAAAAGATCCCCCTGAAATAAATGACATGAATTTCTAGATGGAAAGCATCAACTAATGCCCAGAACAGTGGATGAAAAGAGATTCATACCAAAGCAACTCTTAGTGAAATTTCAGAGTACTCAGTACAAAAGAAAGATCCTAAAAGATTTCAGGAAACAAAACAGGCCACAAAGGAGTGAGAATCACACTGGCATCACATATCTCAACAGCAAGTCTAGAAACTAGCAATGCTTTCAAAATCCTGAAGAAAAATGATTTTCAACCTAGAGTTCTACACATACCCCCCAAACTATCAATCAAATACAAGAGTAGAATAAAGACATTTTCTGACAGGTTACCCTTATGTCTCCTGTCCTAAGAAGCTTTGGATATGGTCCACCAAAATAAGGGAGTAAAAAAATTGATTAATTAATTAATTAATTAATTTTTAAAAAGGAAAGGGAAGGGAAAGAGGAAAGGGAAACAAAAGGAGGGAATAATGAATTAAATTGGTAATAAAAACACGGGAGAATGATCAAGGGAATGCTCAGGGTGAAGATACAGAGAAGTCCAAGGAGGACAGCAATGCAGCAGGTCTTGAGATCAACCAATGGCACAAAAGGGCAGAGAGAAGACTGTGATGTGGATGGGAGATGTACACTCCTGGTGAAAAGTTAGGAATGAATTAGTGATAGGTACTTAACCAAGCAAAGAGGGAAATTTATTAACTCCAGGGAAAATAAAAAGTTATACTTAGAAGGATATATAATCACAGTATACTAAATAACTTTCATAGGCATCATAATGAATATTGGATATTGATGTAACCAAAAATTATAACTGTTTTGGGAGGATGTGGTGAATGGAAATGGGAATGTGATGGAGTCATGTAAGGGAGCTAAATAGTAACATTCTACAACAGGAAACAGATAAAACCTAAAACTAAAAAACCAAGAGATAGCAGTGGGGAAAGTTATTACTTAGAAATGTGGAAGCAATTATCAGAAGAACAATGAAAGTAATAAGTAGTTGTCTCAACAGAGAGAAAATCAGAGTGGGAGGTGTGAGTCAAGGAGTTCATTTTACTATAAGTCTTCTAAAATTACTGTAAAACCATATACTCATTTAAATGAAAAGCTATACAGGTTAAAAAAGACAATAAGTATGGCAATATTAATACCAGACAAAATAGGATTTAAGACTAAAGTATTAGATGGAATGAGAAAAGATATTTCATAATGGTAAAAAGCACTATCTGCCAAGAAAACATATTGTCATAAATCTTTGCTCTCTTAATAACACAACCTTAATATGTATGCAAATATGCAAAAAAAATGAAAATCCAAAATCTTGGTGGAACATTTTAAGATACTTTTCTCAGAAATTGAAATATTAAACAGACAAAAAAAGTCTGTATTTCTGTGGGAGATTTGAATAGTAGAATTAACTACTAACACACATATATATATTTACACATACATGCGTGTTTGTTCACATGCATTCTTTTCTGTTAACCTCAGAATACCACTGTGAATCAGACCACATGGAAAATCTCAATACAGTTTAAAATGTACAAATCAGGGGCACCTGAGTGGCTCAGCTGGTTAAGCCTCCGACTCTTGATTTCAGCTCTGGTCATGATCTTGAAATCAAGCCCCATGTCCAGCCTCAGGCTGGGCCTGGAGCCTGCTTGATATTCTGTCTCCTCTTCTCCCTCTGCCCCTACCCCACTCATGCATGCGCATGCATGCATGTGTGCAAGCTCTCTCTCAAAAAATAAATAAAATAAGAAGTACAAATTATATGTACAGGATACATTCTCTGGCTGTAAGGCAGTAAAATTAGAAATGAGCGATAACAAAAGGGTAGCCAAAAAAAATCAGTTTGTTGTAACATTGTTTAAAATGTTTAACCCCTAATGTAAAAAAATAAATTTTCACTGAAATTGTGAATTATTTTCAAATAAAGGACAGCAGGGGGACTACACAACAAAAATAGGAAGTTAAAAAGGACAATGAAATAATTCTTGAAAAAGAAACTTGTGAATTTAATAGGAAGAATTAATTGGAAAGGAAAAAAACATATTTCATCAATAGAAGCAAAAGCTAGTTCTTGGAAGGAAGAGGGGTAAAGAAACAATAAAATAGATAAGCTTTTGGCAAGCTTGTACAATTAAAAGAGAAAGATAAATAAAATTAAGGAAAAGATAAAACTAGAAATTCATACCAACAAATTTAATCATCTAGAGAAAGGGAAAATATTCTAGGAAAATATAAATTACCAAAAATGACCTTTTTTTAAAACAAAAACACTTTATATGGGTTAAAAATTTTTATTGCGATAAAACATAGATAACACAAAATGTGTCATTTTTACCATCTTAAGCATATAATTCAGAGGCATTAATTATATTCATATTGTTATGCAACCCTCATCACTGTGTTTCCAAATCTTTTCCATCACCCCAAGCAGAAACTCTGTAACCAGTAAATAACTCCCCATTCCCCCTCTCTCCTAGCCCCTGGTATCCTCTAATCTGCTTTCTGTCTCAGAATTTGCCTCTTCTAGATATTTCATAAGAGTAGAATCAGACACTATTTGCTTCTTTGTGACTGACTTCATTTAGCATACTTTCAAGGTTCATCCATGTTGTAGCATGTATCACAACCTCATTGTTTCTTTAATGGGTGAGTATCTCATTGTATGTATATACTGCATTTTGTTTATTCATTTATATATTGATGGACACTTGGGTTGTTTCCACATTTTGGCTATTATGAATAATGTTGCAATGAATATGGGAGCCAGAATGACTTTTAAAAAGCTAGAAAACAAAATAGACTAGTCACTATAGAAGAAATTAAAGTTACTGAAAGACTAATCTTTAAAAAGCAATTTGTGGGGCGCCTGGGTGGCGCAGTCGGTTAAGCGTTCGACTTCAGCCAGGTCACGATCTCACAGTCCGTGAGTTCGAGCCCCGCATCAGGCTCTGGGCTGATGGCTCGGAGCCTGGAGCCTGTTTCCGATTCTGTGTCTCCCTCTCTCTCTGCCCCTCCCCCATTCATGCTCTGTCTCTCTCTGTCCCAAAAATAAATAAAAAACGTTGAAAAAAAATTTTAAAAAATAAAAAATAAAAAGCAATTTGTCTCAGGGGTACCTGGGTGGCTCAGTTAGCATCTGACTCTTAATTTCAGCTCAGGTCATGATCCCGGGGTTGTGGAATCAAGCCCTGCATTGGGCTCCATGCTAAGCAAGAAGCCTACTTGGGATTCTCTCTCCCTCTCTCTCTACCCCTCCTTGCCTCTCAAAATAAATAAATAAAACATTAGAAAATGAAAAAGTAATTTGTCTCAGTTACAGCAAAATTTTCTCAGATCTTTAGGACATTTAAAGGTTCCAGAGGTAGCAAAAGAAAGTTTCTTAAGTCATCTACGAAGCTAATATAAACCTGATTGGACAGAACTTAAACAATAAATAATGAAGTATAAAAGAACATCATTTTAAAATATAGATGCAAAAGTACTAACAAATGGAGTTTACCAGTGTATTTAAAGGTTAATTCTAAAGTATTTGACTAAGTAGGGTTTATTCTAGAAACATAAGGCTAGTTCAATATTAAGAAATCCATTATTAGGGCCCCTGGGTGGCCCAGTCGGTTAAGGGTACAACTCTTGGTTTCAGCTCAGGTCATGATCTCACAGTTGGTGAGTTTGAGACCCATGTTGGACTCTGTGCTGACAGCATGGAGCCTGCCTGTAGTTCTTTCTCTCCCTCTCTCCCTGCCCCTCCCCTGCTCGCTCGCTCTCTCTCTCTCAAAATAAATAAACTTAAAAAAAATTTTTTTAAATCCATTATTATAATACATTCTAGTTCCATCCACATCACTGCAAATAAGTCAATCAGAGAAAGACAAATACCATATGATTTCACTCATATGTGGAATTTACGAAACAAAACAGATGAACACATGGGAAGGGGAAAAAAAGAAAAGAGAGGGAAACAAACCACAAGAGACTCTTAACAATAGAGAACAAACTGAGGATTGATGGAGGTAGGTGGGTGGGGGCTGGGCTAGATGGGTGATAGGTACTAAGAAGGGTACCTATGTTGATCACTAGGTGTTGTATGTAAGTGATGAATCACTGAATTCTACTCCTGAAACCAATATTGCACTGTTAACTAAAATTTAAGTTAAAAAAAAAACAAACCTGAATCTATGAGGAATCAGCTTTTTATCCTTATAATAATGATACTTTTAAAAGTCTGTTTCTTGGGGCATCTGGGTGGCTCAGTCGGTCAAGCATCCGACTCTTGATTTCAACTCGGGTCATGTTCTCATAGTTCCTGGGTTTGTGTCCTGCATCGGGCTCCACACTGGCAGTGCAAAGCCTGCTTGGGATTCTCTCTCTCCCTCTCTCTCTGCCCTTCCCCTGCTCTCTCTTTATCTTAAAATAAATAAACTTTAAAAAAATGTCTATTTCTTCTGTAAATATATAAAATGCTAATGTGAGGCTCAGTTTTTGTTTTCAACTGAATAAAAGCATGGAAAAAAGATAACCATGCATGGAAAATTAAAAAAAAAGATTATTATAATTCAACATTTACGATTTAAAGAAAAAACCCAATGTAATTGTTTCAAATGTAAAACAATATTTTGTTTAAATTTCAACATCACTTTTGAGCAAATTAGAGAAAGAAAGAAATTTCCTTCAGTAAACATTATATGTAATGGTGAGATAATAGTATACCCTTTAAAAAGTCAGGAAGATACAGGGACACTAGTTACCACTACAATTTAATATCCTATTGGATATTCCAATAAATTAAGCCAGGAAAGAAAGTAAGGGATAAAGATACCAGGAGCAAAAAAGGAAAAATTATCTGTTTGGAGACGGTATGATGGTCTATCTAGAAAATCCCAGAGAATCAGTAGAAAAACTGCTAAAACAGAAAGGGTTCAGTAAGAGAGCAATGCACAAAAATCCATGGTTTCCTGTATACACGTTAAGTAATTTAAAAATCCATGGGAAGAAAACTCATGTTAGCAACAACAAATGCCTTAGAATTGACTAATAATGAAATGAAAACAGCATAAAACTTTTTAAAAAGTAAAAAATAAAACACCTAAGTAAATGAAACAGCAAATCTTGTTCTTAAACCAAGGGATTCAGTATTTTTAAGATGTAAGTGTTCCCATTTGTCTGAGTTCAAAATAATTCCAAAAAAATTTCAGGCTGGCCATTTACGTGAAACTTGGCAAACTGATTCTGAAGTGCATCAGGAAGAGGAAACAAGAACAAAAAAAAAAAATATTGAAAAATAAGGACAATGAAAGGGGAATTTCCCTGATTGATGGCAAAATAGACTGCAAAACCATAACATTTAAGGCAGGATGACAGTCATGTAGGGCTAAATAGAAAAAAAAAAAAAAACATCTGTTTATAGATGGAAATTTATTTTAAGGACCAACGTGACATTTCAAATTGCGGGGGGGAAAATGATAAGGACATTTGCTATCCATTGGGGGAAATAAGATCACTACTTCACATCATACATAAAAATAAGTTTCAGATGAATTAAAGTTTTAAAGTAAAAACTCTGAGTTTATTAGAAGAAAATAATGAAGAATGTTTTTATCATCTAACTACAAGAACAGACTTCCTAAGCAATTCAAAAAACCAGACCTGCTCCCTGAAGTCAGGCAGCAGTCCCTGGAAGGGCCAAGACCTAGCACTGGAGATTGTCCTGGAGGAACCTCCCTGGCTTTGTTCAAGAGTCCACCTTGACCCAGGCAATGGAAACAACCCAGGATGCACACTCACCCATGTGTGCCCACTTCTGTCACTTCTAAGCTGTGTTTCCCCAGCCTGGAAGGTCCCCTAAGGAACCTACCTGAGGCCCACTGGAGAAAGGTAAAACCAGACAGAATAAAGAACTCAGTGGCTTGTGAAAACTAGTGGTATACAACATATTATCATAGCAAGCACTATCCATAGAACATGCTGTGATGATGGAATTATTCAGTATCTCCACTATCCAGTTCCATAGTCATTAGCCTTATGTGGCTATTAAACGTTTGAAATGCAACTAGTGTAACAGAGGAACTGAATTTTTTATTTTATTGTATTTTAGTTGAGTTTAAATATAAATAGCCACATGTGACTAGTAGTTAATATAGGTTTTTTTTTTTTTAATTTTTTTTTTTCAACGTTTTTTATTTATTTTTGGGACAGAGAGAGACAGAGCATGAACGGGGGAGGGGCAGAGAGAGAGGGAGACACAGAATCGGAAACAGGCTCCAGGCTCCGAGCCATCAGCCCAGAGCCTGACGCGGGGCTCGAACTCACAGACCGCGAGATCGTGACCTGGCTGAAGTCGGACGCTTAACCGACTGCGCCACCCAGGCGCCCCTTAATATAGGTTTTAACCTATATCAATTTCAGCCTAACCTCCTGGGACTTCACTATGGGCCAAGGGAGAGATGAGTACAGGCCAGGATTATTGGGGCTGGAACCAAGAGAACCTACAAAGAGGTTGTATTAGCTTCCAGAACAAATTACCACAAATTTAGTAACTTGAAACAACACAAATGTATTATCTTACAATTCTGGAGTCCAAATTCAAGGTAAGGTAGGCAAGACTGGATTCTTATGGAGACTCTAGGGGAGAATCCATTCCTTGCCCTTTCTGGCTTCTAGAGGCTGCCTCCATTCTTTGGTTCATCGTCCTGTCCTCCATCATCAAAGCCAACAGTTTAGCATCTTCAAATTTTCTCTTTCTGTCATCACATCATCTTCTCTGACTCTAACCCTCCTGCCTCCCTCTTATAAGGACTCTTGTAATTACATTGGGTCCATTGAGATAATCCAGGATAAAATCCTTATCTCAGATTCCTTAATTTGAATCTGAAAGTCTCTTTTGCCATGTTAGGTGACAAATACACAAGTTCTAGGAAGTAGGATAAGGACATCTTTGGGGGACCATTATTGAGACCATTATTGAGATGACCAACATTTTCCAATCCATAAGATCTAGGCTAATGACATCACCCCTAGAAGCTGACCTGGAGGTGGGCTCAACCACAGAAGCCTCTCCGTGTTAGAGCACTTTTCACCTTCATGCTGGACATGGCTTATTAGATTCAGCTCATGGGGGGGAAGACTATTAGGCCCAGCAAAGAGAATCAGGGCTCCCACCAGAGGCACTGAGATTGGGGCAGAGCTCCAGTTCTTCTGGGTGATAGCCTGGCTGCGGCCTGGGGAGATGAGAGAAATCACATCCAGGGTGTAGAATAGGGAAGGTGGGGGTGTCAGTAAGTAGAAGCCTGCACATTATCTTCTGGACATTGGAGAGGTATTGACTGTTTTTTGAGCCAGGAAGTTATATAAACAGAGCAATGTTTAAAGAAGATTAAGCTGGAAGTTGTGTGCAAGTGGGGCCAGAGGGAGGGGGTGGGAAACTGGTGAATAAATACAGGCATGTAATGATTAGTTTCAGAGGGAGCAGTGGGAATGGAGAGGGAAGAAAATATGTGCAAGAAACATTCTGTCAAAGAGAAAAATGCACTAAAAATACACTGCTGAGCTAAATCAAAAATGGCAGCAACATCTTAAATCATTTTGAAAAAAATTGTTTCCGTTTTTATTGGTTTATACTTTCAAAGTATTTGTGTAATTGTTGAGTCTGTTAAATGGTTTTATTAATGCCTACAGCTGCCATCATACAATATATATTTAGCAGGTATACGATGAAATCTTACTATATTCACTAAGTCTTTTTTAGATCATTAAAAAATCAGTCAGGTATTTGAAAAAGCATAATGTCACAGATATTTAAATTAGCACATGTAAGACATGTGGCTCAGGACTGCTCCTCCAATTGTAGCAACAGATAGATGTATTTTCACTATAGGAAGTTTTGACATTTACTACCTTTCACCTTTTAAAAAAATGAGGCTTGCTTTAACTTACCAGATGGCCCTCTCTCTGTGGCTTGCCTGCCATCTGGAATTTGTTTTGATAAATCCAAACATTAGGGATATGTTATCTTCCCGGCTAAATATAACATTTAGTTCACTCGCCTGGCAACCTATGCATTTCTTCCACACACTAAAAAAGATAGCACTGTAGCTATAGCATGGTCACTGGGTGTAAACTGCCAAAGAGAAACCAATCTGCCTTTAGTGACCTGTGAAACGACTTTGAAGGAGGAACCAGAGATAGGTGGGAGTCCTTGAACTTGTGGGTGGCTGTGTCCGGTGGGATCAGGGCATTTTACATGCATCACATCCTGTATTATTCAATGTGCTCATATCTCTGGACACCAAAGATGTCCAGAAGCCTATACCTTTTTTTCTTTGCTTTAGAAAATTCCCATTTTTAAGGTTATATACATACATTAAAAAGTGGAATTATTTAAAAAAATAAAAAGTGAAATCATCGTACAACCTTGTAACAAAAGCAGGAGTCCCGATGCCAGCCTCCCCAACCTTGATTACCACTTCAAGAGGTTCCCAGTTCCAATTAGTTTGGCTGTTTATTTTTATTTTTGTCTCCATATTTTTAAAATAACTTGCATATGGTACTGTTTGTTTATTTTTTTGCTTCGATGTTATCTTTTGTCTGTCTTCTGTGGAAGAGAATAATTCACTCACATACATTACACTTTCCCTCCCCATATAAATACATTCTGCTTTAAAAAATTTTTTTTAATGTTTATTTATTTTTGAGAAAGTGAGAGACAGAGCACAAGTGGGGGAGGGGCAGAGAGAGAAGGAGACACAGAATCTGAGGCAGACTCTGAGCTGTCAGGACAGAGCCCGACTCAGGGCTCAAATTCACAGACTGCAAGATCATGACCTGAGCCGAAGTTGGAGGCTTAAACAACTAAGATACCCAGGCGCCCCTGCTTTGTCTTTTTTTTAAGTGGGTTCCATGCTCAGCGTGGGGATTAAACTCATGAGCCTGAGATCAAGACCGAAGTGGAGATCAATAGACGCTTAACTGACTGAGCCATCTTGGTGCCCCTATTCTGCTTTTGCATGCAGTACAAATCAGTATCTAGTATTGATATTACTATGACTTTGGAAATATTACTGAAAGCTTAGCCATGTCATGACATAGCCATGTCATGTGCTATAATTATCTATATTTTCTTTCTCACTCAATCTTTTTTTTTTTGCTTTCTTAAGAGAATAGCAGCTTTAATTTTTCTTTTTAGATTTTTATGTGCCAATCACTAATGTCCCAAAATGTAAATTTCCTCTCAATATATTTATTTTTTGTTATTTATTTTTATTTTTCAATATGTTTAAATATAATAGGTAATTTATTAATTTCATTTTTTGCCCTGGGGTCCCCCCTCCTATAACCCTCTGTCCTCCTGTCTCAACTTGAACTGGTAACACTCCAGGCCTGCTGCTCTGAAGTCACAACAGGATATCCCCAACCATCAGTGTGGGGACAAGACACCCTTTTCTTTCATCTGGGTTGGAGTACCTATTCCTGGATCCCATCTTTGCCTGTGCTCGGATCATTCCCTCATTTCCATAGAGCACAGCATTCCTTAACAAACAAACAATAACAAAAACACCCATGGGAGGTGAAAAGTAAGACCAAGTTTTAGAAATTTTATTCTAGCCTCACCCTCCAGTGACATTTGCTAGAATTTTGATTTTGAAATAATTTCCCATAGAATTTTTAAGGTGTATTATCACTGTCACTTATGAAGAGTCTGAGCTTCTCTGATTCCTAGTCTATTCCTAAGGCTTTGACAGTGCCTTTTTTTTTTTTTTTAAGCGTGAGAGAGAGAAAGAGAGAAAGAGAGAGAGCAATACAGGAATGGAAAAAGAATCTTAAGCAGGCTCCGCACCCAGCACAGAGCCCTCCATGGGGCTTGATCCCATGAGCCTGGGGTCATGATCTGAGCCAAAATCACAAGCCCAACACTTAATGAACTGAGCCAACCAGGTATGCCCCCCCACCCCGGCCTTTGTGTAAATCACTGGAAGACTTTAAGATGTTCTGTTGTCCTTGCTGCTCTGCAATTTCATGTGGCCTATGTACTGCTGTTCCTCCATTGCTCTGGACACTTGGTGAACCCTCCCTACCGGTATAGACACATCTTTCCATTCTAGGAAATTGTTTCATATGACTGGTTTATTTCCTTTCCTTCCTTTCTCTGTTCATTCTTGAATTCCTTTCTGGATATCAGATCATCTTGATTTATTTGCTAATATTTGAAATATTTTTCCAACTTTTTAAATTTTTCTCTCTGTTCTATGCCTATGATATTAACTAACATTATTTTCTAACCCTTTTATTGAATTCTACATATCTGCTCTCATATGTTTTTTATTATTATTACTGTTTTATTTGAGAGAGAGTGTGCAAGCTGGGGAGAGGGGCAGAAGGAGAGAGAGAATCTTAAGCAGGCTCCATACTCAGTGCAGAGCCCAACATGGCACTGGATCCAGTGACCCTGGGATCATGGCCGAAGCTGAAATCAAAGAGTCACATGCTCAATCGACTGAGCCACCCAGGCACCCCTCTGTTCTCATATCTTTAATTCCTAAGAGCTCTCTTCTTTTTCATTTTTATGTATTTATTTCTTTGAAGGAGAGAGAGAGAGAGAGAGAGAGAGAGAGAGAGAGAGAGAGAGAATCCTAAGCAGGCTCCACACCCAGTGTGGAGCTGGATGCAGGGCTCCATCCCACAACCATGAGACCATGACTTGAGCCAAAAGCAAGAGTCAGGCACTCAACTGGCTGAACCACCCAGGCACCCCTAAGAGCTCCCTTCTTAAAAATTTATTTTATAACCTCTTGTTCTTATCTCTTGGATGTATGCCTTTAGTTATCTCTGTAAGGATATTAATTATATATGTTTTCTTGTGTTCTTTGCCTATATCTCCCCAACTCCCACCTGACATTTCTTTTGTTTTGACCCTTGTAGTTAATATTGGAAGGCTTTTTCAAATGTCTGGCGACCCATTTACAATTAGGAGTGGAAATCCTATGTGGGGATGTGGTGCTTGTTGATTGGTGGATTTCATTGTTGGGTGATCTGGCTGATATGTTTCATTGGGAAATCTCCAAATGTACATAGGAGGATAATTCCTCCTTCTCTTCTTAGGAGATATAAGCCTGGCTATCTGTGTCCTTGGAGTCAAATTGGAGAATGGGTGAGAGATGTCATTCTCTCAAGAGTTGACCTTCATTTAGTCCCCTCTTTTCAGTATGGTAACACCATTCTCCACCATTCCTGCTGTCCTTAGGGCCAGAGTCTCTCTAGCTCCTCCTCTTCAGAGAGTGAACCTTATCCCACCGTGTGTTGGGGTAGTTGCCTGGTTGCTTAGGATACAGGGGAAATTCAAGTGTAACTAGCTCTCAAAGCCACTTAAACCATATATACCTATTTTTAGTCTGACTTGGACTCCCACTTTGAAAGGTACTAATGCCTCTAATTCTTGAGTCTTTCTAGCTTTCTACTGGAAATCAGTCTACTTCTGAATTTCTTCCTCTGCTAGTTTAGATTTTAGGCTTCTCAAGGGTGCTGTGTTAGCACAATCCCATATAATTTCCAGGCTCCAAACTTGTGTTACTGTCATTTCTTCTCTTGTTCTGTGTCCTTGTAGGTTTCTTTCTTTCTTCCTTTCCTTCTTCCTTTCTTCCTCCCTCTTTCTTTCTTTCTTTCTTTCTTTCTTTCTTTCTTTCTTTATTTCTTTCTTTCTTTCTTTTTTTCAACTCATGTCTGTTATTGAAGATTTTGGAGAGAGTGAAGGCAAATACATGACTCAGTCTACCATATTTAACTAGATATTCCTCTAAAGGACTTTCTAAATGGATCAGAAATTTTGGTAATGAGAAAGGTATTTAAACATGGGTGTCAAATGACAGAAAAAAACCACCTTGGATGTGAGTGACTGAGGAGGGATATGATGGTCACATCACAAAGGTGGTCAGGCTTCAGCACTCACAATCTGCAGGGTGCCAACTGGGGTTGAGTTGGGGGTTTGAATAGGGAACACTGAAGTAGTGTATGGAAAGAATTCTGATTCTGGGTCAGATTTCTTCTTGTTACTAACTAGTTTATGAATTTCATTGATTCCCAATTTGTTGCAAATGGAGGAAGGAGAAAGACATGTAGCTTCCATTTTCTTTTGCTTCTTTCATTTAAAAAAATATGTTTATTTATTTTGAGAGAGAGAACACGCATGAGCGGGGGAGGGGCAGACAGAGTGGGGAGAGAGGGATCCCAAGGAGGTTCCATGCTGTCAGCACAGAGCTCCACACGGGCTCAAACTCACAAACTGCAAGATCATGACCTGAGCCAAAATCAAGAATCAGACGCTTAACTGAGCCACCCAGGACCCCCACT
The DNA here is from genome assembly GCF_028018385.1 of Neofelis nebulosa. NCBI lineage: Eukaryota > Metazoa > Chordata > Mammalia > Carnivora > Felidae > Neofelis > Neofelis nebulosa. The sequence continues at coordinate 82,384,037 of NC_080790.1, read as the reverse complement.
TCTTTCATTCTTAACAACATGGGTTCATAGATGGATGGGTGAGACATCCTTGTGTATGTATTAGGGAAATTCTTACTACAGCATTGCTTAGGAAGACACAAAGTAGTTAGAATATGGAGCAGCTAAAAACTGCCATGAGTTACAAATTGTAACACATTACTTCCATAACTTCTTGCAAATAGTTTTACCCAAGTTTATCAAAACTCTTGATAAATAAAATAAATCCACATATTGATTTTCCTTATTTGGTACAGGTAGATCTGAACATGAAGCCTTTTGTGTGTGTGAGTACCCTAACAAGGAAGGGCCTTGTGCTCCAGCTCTTTTGGTATCTAAGGCAGGATGTCATTTAAATTCTCACAGAGTAAAGGAGAGAAAAAGAAGAGACTAGAAAATGGATTTTAAAATGGTAAACAACCATGTTCATAGCAATTTCATTCATAGTAGCCCAACGCTGGAAACGACCCCGATATCCACCACAGAATAATGAATAAACAAAACAGCTGTACAATGGAACACTACTCAGAACTGAAAAGAAATGAACAACTAATACAATGGCATGAACTAACCTCAAAAGCATTATGCAGCCCAAAAGAAGGCAGACACAAAGTAATGCACAGCAGTGCATATTCTTTTCATTTGAAGTTGTAATCTGTGGATATAGAATCAGAACAGTGGTTGCCTTTAGGGGTAAGGAATGAGATTGAGAAGGGGCATGAAGGAAGTTTCTGGGGTAACATGTGTCTTTTATATTTTGATTGGAGTGATTGCACATGTGTACACATTATCAAAATCACCGAATTTATACTTAAGATCTGTGCATTTCACTCTATGTAAATTTTGCCTCAGTACTTCTTTTAACTAAAAAGAAGTAGCAAGTCTTTCAGAATGTCTCCAGAATGCTCATGCTGTTTCTTCCCAGACTGCAGAAGTACCAAGATTGTAGTCCTTTCTCCGGAACAAGCAAGTTTACTGCGGAAAGTCTTTTCTGCTACAACACATGTAACCCCACCTCTGTTCCCATCTAAGTTTTGCTCCTCCAAGTTCAGGGATGAACTGCATCACTCCCTCTCTGCCTAGGGTAACACCCCCCATGTGCAAGCCACCAGGCCCTCTTTTCATGCATTTAATTATCTTTGTAATTATCTTGTAGTGATGTTGTTCTCTTCTTGTGTGAATTGTTTGCTGTTATAGATTTTAAGCTCTCTGCTGTCCGGAAGTATGTTTTTTTTGCTTTCTCGAATTCCTCCACAACAGTTTGTTCAGAGTAAAGGTTCAGTAAATGTTGGTTGGCTTAAAGAGAGGAAGGTTGTATGAGATGGAGGGGAGTGCTTGGGCCCTAGTATGGGAAAAGCAAAGGTGAAAATCCTAGATATGTAAACTCGGGTCAAGTTAACCTTACTCTGGGTTTCTGGGGTTTTTTTTCATGTCCAAAAATCAGATATTAAAGCCTAATTTACAACGTAGTTGTAAATAGGCACTGGGAATAGCCAGTGCCTGGCTCTTAGTAAATATTAATCAATGTTATTTTTTTATTAATGAATATTTTTAAAGGAAGAGGTTCCTGAAATAGGTTCAGTGACCCCTAAGACTCAATACTACCCTCATTAGAATGTTTCCAGCTTGGTTTGCCTACCACCTCATTTCTAGGGTTCCTGACATTTGTGAGGGGATAAAGCGAGTGCCCTTGGAGACAGCAGGGGACGAGGTAGCTCCCGTCTGTGGCCTGTACCTCTGACCATCCCCATAATAGCAATTTGGAGACAATTACCTACTGCTCTGTTTTGGGCCACTACATACCCCTTCATCTTGCCTAAGGTAACAATTCATGTCTCCAAGCTTATTACTTATTAATTCTTTCTTTATTTCTTTTTCCTCTAGACTTTTAAGTCATGTTATAAAAATAGGGCTTCTTTAAACCATTTCTATAATATGACCCAACTGGATGAAATTGAATCAGCTAATAAAGATTATCTTTACAAAGAGTTCCAAAACATTTAACAAGCATTATTTAAATATAATGATGTTGTCTTCTTACATGTCACCTGTGAGTCTTATGAAGCAACCACTCCTTCCCAGGTAGCATACACAAGATTTAGAAAGTGTTGATGCTCAAAACGTGTCTGTTGAATTGACTCACCTAATGCTACCTGAGAATATTTTCCTGTGGCATGCTCAACACCCCACAGTCATGGATCCTCATCTACTTTGAGATCCTGTGTTAATGGGACTGCCTGCTAACTGTGGCATACTTGCTCTCTTTGATAAACTTAGGATGTGGTGTCTTGAACTAAATAGAACAGTAGCTAGGTACAGTGCAGAAATAATGGTTTTGATTGCTGACTTAGGTTTATTATTTTTTTTTAATGTTTATTTATTTTGAAAGGGGGAGGGGCAGAGAGGGAGGGAGAGAGAACGCAGGCTCTGCACCATCAGCGCAGAGCCCGACCCAGGGCTCAAACTCATGAACTACGAGATCATGACCTGAGCCAAAATCAAGAGTCAGATGCTCAGCTAACCAACTCACCCAGGCACCCCACTGACTTAAGTTTAAACTTTTGATTAATTAAATGATTTTGCTATAGAGTGTCCAGAGTTTTGGCTTTTGCAGTTGCTATTTTGCTTCTTTGCCATCACTGTGTCCTAAAGCACCATGCATTTAGTGGGACTAACATCGGCTGGGCTCTGGAACCAGGCATAACTGAGTTTAAACCTTGGCTTTTCCACTTATCTACCAGCTGTGTGATCTCAGGCAAATTACCTAACTTTTCTGAACATCAGTTTACTCATCTTCAAATATCTATGTAACCAGGTCATTTTGCAGATTGGAAGGTATATACATACTAGCACAGGATAGGACACATGGAAGGCCCTGAGTACATAAAAGCCATAATGGTATTATAAAATAATAATTTCCACCATTTTAGTACGGATAACAACAACAAACCAATTGTGAGTGACTCATTTGCACATCCTGTGCCTAGGGAAGCTATATTGAGTGCAAAATTGCTTTACCATAACAAGAGGAATCTATTATATAGTCCTGTATAAAGGGGGGGGTAATATATAAATTTACATTATCATCACTGAACCTAGCTTGATACAGCATATAATATACATCTGTGTCCTGTTGGTTCTGACTTGCTTCTCATGCAAGAGTCTCTTAACTCTCTTCTTGGAGATTAAAATCCTTTCCTGGTGGGACCCTGTACAACCCTTTAGAATCAGGTGAGATCTGCTTTCTACAAAGGCTCAGACTCCCATCTCAGGCAAGGATTGTGCCTTTTACTCTTTGATAGAGTTCCCTTCACTAGGCCCTTTGAGTTTGCTTCCACTCCTGTGACCTCAGGTAAGTCATCTCTTCTTCCCTGGTCTGTCTTCTCATCCTTAAATGCCATGGTTGGGGCAGCCAGATGATCCCAAGGTAAGCAATCTGAGAAGCAACATGAACTCCAGCACTCCTGACCCCGGTGCTTGGTTTCCCATAGGAGGAGATACATTTACATAAAGAAGAAACTGCTTAATGGAGTTCTGTCTTTCCTCTGAAGTACTCTTACTGCTCCCAATTACTCTCTCCCTTCTCAAATGAAATCAAATCCCCCCTTTTTCCAATTCTCATTTTGTCAGCAAGCTCTTTCCCCCACTTTACTGGGCCCTGATCCATAATTGGCCTTGTTCACCCATAATACATTGCCTCTTGTCTTTTGCCTGCCAGCCAAATCCTGGACCATCAGGAATTTAATACTGGAAATTCTATTCCTAACATGCACTTGTCTAGCTTCTTGTCTTACCCAAAACTCTTTTATATTTATCATCTTATTTGATCTTTGCAACAGCTCTGCACAGTAAGATGCTTTACTGCAATTGACAGATGTAGAAACTGGAGTTTGGGAAGAGTGGGTCTGAAGTTCAGTAGCCAATAGGTGATAGAACCCAGATTATAACTTGCATTCTGACACTTGCCACTTTTAAGATCTTCAAAAAACCCACATTTCTATATTCTGTCAATATACTTAGGGCTTAGGATAGAGTTTTTCCCCCTTGTGTAACAATATGCTTAAGGGCTTAGGATACTTCTTTCCACATGTTAAGTTTGACTATTGCAATAAAAATAGCTCATCAAATAGAGGTAAAGAGGTATAAGAATTTGTCTTCCTTCTCAAAATGCTGACTTAAGTTTGTAGACATGGAAAGCAGAGAGGGACCTTGGAAATCAGCCTATCCAACCCTGAACATTATACAGATGAGTCAGTAAAGCATTTGCAGGAAGTGTGTCTTGCCCGATGTCACAGATCAAGTCCAACCACTACCAGTGGAGCTTTGGGAAAGGTAAATACATCTCTTGGGACAATGCAAAAAAATTTTTTTTAATTTACTTTATTTTATTTTATTTTATTTTATTTTATTTTATTTTATTTTGTTTTATTTATTTATTTACTTATTTATTTAGAGAGACAGTAGGTGAGCAAGGGAGGGGTAAGGGGAGGGGGGAGAGAGAGATAGAGAGTGTCCCAAGCAGGCTCCAAGCTGCCAGCACAGAGTCCACATGGGGCTCAATCTCATGAACTGCGAGATTATGGCATGAGTTGAAATCAAAAGTCAGACACTTAACTGATTGAGCCCCTCAGGCACCCCAGACCAGTGCAAATTTGACCAGACTACTGGCCCACTCCCTCCACTGGAGTATTTGGTCTGTGGCAGGCACACAATATGCTCTGCTTGACATGAAGTGATTCTGCTGAGTCACTTCCAGTGGAGTATCACCCTTCCAGGAAAGTAGATTAGTATGCTCCTTCTACCTCTTGTGTTTGTCCTTCTGAAGCTTCAAGATGGCTGACTGAGGTACAGCTGGGTTACTGAATAAAAGAGAGAAGACTGAGCTCATATCATCTCTGCCCTGGAAGCAGAGCTCTTGCGTGTTTCCTGGTCACAAGTCCTGCCATCTCTGTCCAGCTACATGGATTCGGGACTCTCTCCCTATAGACCTCTCATGTCTCCAGAATGCTTATCTACCTCTCCACCTGCCTCTTACAGTCCTATCTATTTTATCATAACTGTCGGCTTCTGTGCACTCTCTTGCTTCTCACTGTGGGTCTTGTGTACATTTCTAGTTCATTGGTGGGACAGATCCCATTCTAGCTTCTACTTGGTCTCTTCTATGCTCTGTGTACCTCTTCTGTGCTGCCTGAGGTCTCTGCTTCTTTATCTGTGGAAAGAAACTAACAAACCCTATCTTGCAGGGTTGTAGAATATGATTGAAACTATAATGGCATAACATCTGACCCTGAAGAGGACCCAAATAATGGTAGCTATTAATGTCTCTTCCCCCGAAACGCAGATGCCTAGAGGTTAAGGACCAGGTCATGGTCATTCATTCATCTTTGTATCCCCTGTGCCTGGGACATATCAACTGCTTAATAATTATCTATAGAACAGATTGGAAGAAAACCATCCTGGCTAACTGTGTCTATGAACATCTGTTGCCCATAGTCTCAGTGGTTCCCAAAATGTTTGCTAGAATGATGTTTTACTCAGTCAAAGCTACCAGTCACATGATGGCCCCTCTTGGTTGTCAAGACTCAGCACTGTTACCAGAGGAAAAGGTAACCTTCATGCAAGCTTTCCTTAAACTGTCGTGAGAACAAAGAAAAAAAGAAGAAAATGAACGTCTTTATCGAGGGACATTCTAGAATGTTGAAATCGGATTTAGGAGGAAATGGTTAGAATTGCTGTTTCACAGAGGAGCCTTTTGCTCAAGGGCCTGGTTCTGTGGAGCACAGCACTGATTGGCTCCACACACCCATCACTCTGGCTGTGTGTCAGGCCACTGTGAACATGAGCTGCTTCCCGATATACAAAACGTGGAGCATGGGTTGCACAGAGACATGACTTTTGACTCAGCTCAGAGATCAAGTTTGTTCAGAGATTTCCAGTTACCAAAAATAATCTATCCAAGAGCTCCTTTTATGGGTTCAGGGGTAGTAACTGAACCAACACCCAGAACTCAGCCAGAGCTCCAAAGGTCCACCCTTGGGTTGTGCTTCTGCTGGAGAGGGAGAATAGTAGACCAACAGTAGACAGCAAGTTAACATGCTTTCCCTCTGGTTAAACAACAACAAAGGAATAGGTATGTGGCAAGAGTGTCGGTTTAGTCATTGGAAATAAAAACAGCAGTAAGCTTTGGTACTTGCTTTAACTCTTATACATTTCTCAATTCATTTCTATATTTAGAAAATGATACTTTTCCAAATCCCACCACTTCTTCATGCCGCAGGGCCACTGCCTCCAATCACAAATGGTTCACCATCCTCTTGCCTGTTATATTCCCTAGGGCCTGCGCTCTGAGGGCCCAGAATCCATTATCTAGTTTATCTCTTTGGGCACTTGTCATTTTCTCCCTTGCATTGTTATTCTGTATACAGATCTCTTGTGTTTCCCATCAGACTGCAAACTCCCCAAGGTCAGAATAAGATAACCCTCAGTTCCACCATAGCACATGGTACCGTGCCTTGGCTGTGGGGTGTATCACAAATACTTCTTGAATGAACAAAGAAAAAGTAAGGGTAAATATATCTTGGGACTTCAAAAGCTAAAAAAGTTTTTAAAATAGTGAAAAGATCTCAAATAACCATGTAAAAATAAAATTACAAATTTTATTGTAAGATGGAAATAATTAGGGGTGACTGGGTGGCTCAATCTGTTAAGCATCCGACTTTGGCTCAGGTTATGATCTCACCGTTCCTGAATTCGAGCATCGGGCTCTGTGCTGACATCTCAGAGCCTGGAGCCTGTTTTGGATTCTGTGTCTCCCTCTCTGTCTCTGCCCCCTCCCCCACTCGTGCTCTGTCTTTCTCTCAAAAATAAATAAACCATTAAAAATTTTTTTTTAAAGATGGAGATAATTATTTGGAGTGTAAGGAGGAGCTGCTCTTTTCCTTTAAATATGCCTGGCTAATTTGTGACTCCCTGAAGGAAATGGACCATATCTTTAAATCACTTCAAATGATTTAATCACTAATCATTAAATCATGAAATGATTTCAAATGACTAGGCTAATGCCTAGCACATTTTTGGTATAATTTTTTATTTTATTGTTTTTTTTAAGATGGAAACATCTTTACTTCTTTTGCTTATCAAAAAAGTGTCATATGCTCAATGTAAACTTTAAATGGTGTAGAAACAAAAGTAAAAAGTGAAAGGTCTACCAGAGTCTGTCTCCTAAAAGGTCATTTACTGATGTTTTCCATAGTTTTAATGCAATATGAATAATATATTTATACTATTTAATGTATTCTATCTGTAATCTGCTTTTATAAACATCAGAATGTCATATGGTCTCATTTGCATAGATATACATAAGTCTCCCTCATTCTGTAGCAGCTGCATAGTTCTCTTTATTACTATGATGGTTGGAACTCCAGGCGGGTTTCAATTTTTGCCAATACAAACCGTGCTTCAGTGAAATCCTTGCACATACATCTTCTTTGACACACGTATTTCTCTGGTTACTCCTAGACATGGGATTTATGGTTCCACAGGTATGAACACTTAACATTTTGATAGATACTGTCACATTTCCCTCCAAAAAGTGTATTCCAATTTATATTCCCAACAAGAAATGAGAAGGCCTGTTGGGTTTACCTACCTTTTAAGTCTTTCTTGGGTATATTTGGGGAAACTTGCAGGCAACATGATTTTAAAATGATACTTTAGGTCAATAAAGTACTCTCTACTTTTCCAGGTATTTTTACATAGAATACATATTCTCCTTTGACCTTCATAATAGTCTAGGATATAAGTAGGGAAGACCTTATTCCTGTTTTAGAATCTCAGCCAAAAAGACTTGCTCCAGGTTTCACTGTGAGTCAGTAGCAGTGCCAAAAGCAGAGCCCTTGAACAGTTTTTCTGAGTTTCTCTTTCCACAAGGTGAAAGGACAAAGCTTGAGAGGCAAAGAAGGCATGGCCAGGTGGTGAAGAGCCTCCCAAGGGTTCTGCACATCTTGAATTTACGCCAAAGCGGAAAGAATTACCTGATTGGGGTGTTGAGTTTCTTTGGCTGAAATAAGCCCTCCCTTCTGACCAAGCCAAGCAGGGGAAGGAGGAGACAGGTGGTGTGGTGTGTTGGTGTTGGGCCTGTTATGGAGCCTTGGAGGATGGGAGGTGGGACTTTAAGCACAGTGAGCAGTGTTGCCATGAGCTCTCCTTCCACTCCTTTCACAGATGCATTCAATTTAGAGGATACCAGGGAATTCTCACCACTTTCTTGCTGGAGTCCTCTGAAATCCAGTGCTTTTAATTCATTTGCAAACTACCCTACTGTTTCCATTATATAAGGTTTTAATATTTTTGGAAGTGTAGTTTACCGATCCTTGACAAAGAAAGAATATAAAGTGATCAGTGCTATTGTTAAATAGAAATTTTCATAGGCTGTTGAGAGAGGGGTAACTTTGATAGTCCAGAGCTACCTTACTTCTACATAGTAACTTAGGCAGGAAAGTTTCTTTTTACTGAGGTCAGAATGGAAACTTCCATATCTTAACATAGGCTAGCAGACAAGTCAAGGAGGAATACTTTGGAAAACACAGTTCTTTGTTCCATCAATACCTTTATGGACAAGGACTACTCTGTCTAATATTATAGCTTCTGGCTAGCCACACGAGGCTGTTGGCTGCTTAAAATGTGCCCAGTATGACTGAAGAGCTGATTTTTTTTTAAACAGTATTTGTTAAAGTTTCTTTATTTAGAGAGAGAGACAGAGACAGAGCATGAGCAGGGGAGGGGCAGAGAGAGAGAGGAAGAAAGAATCCCAAGCAGGCTCTGCACTATTAGTACCTGACAAGAGGCTGGATCTCACAAACCATTTGATCATGACTTGAGCTGAAATCAAGAGTTGGACACTTAACCAATGGAGCCATCCGGGTGCCCCCTGAATTTTTTATTTTATTTAATTTTAATATTTATAATTTTTTTTAAGTTTACTTATTTTGAGGGAGTGAGAGAGAGCAGCATGACTGGGAAAGAGAGGGATAGAGAGAATCCTAAGCAGGCTCCACACTGTCAGCGCAGAGCCCAAAACCGGGATCGGACTCAGAAACTGTGAGATCATGACCTGAGCCAAAATCAAGAGTCAGATGCCTAACCAACAGAGCCACCCAAGTGCCCCTAATTTTAATATTTAAATCTAAAAACTGACAATTCAGTTATTGGAAAGCTTTTAAGTAAGTTTCAAATGTTGGAATATGAAAATACTTTTTTGTTTTTTGGGTTTTTTTTAATGTTTATTTATTTTGAGAGAGAGAGACAGAGAGCAAGCAGGGGAGGAGCAGAGATGGAGACACAGAATCTGAAACAGGCTCCAAGCTTTGAGCTATCAGCACAGAGCCTATCTCAGGGCTCAAACTCACAGACACAAAGGACTGAGCCACCCAAGCAACCCTATCTTGTTTTTGTTTGTTTGTTTGTTTGTTTGTTTGTTTTGAGAGAGCATGTGATGAAGGAGGCAAGAAGGGTAGAGGGAAAGAGAGAGAGGATCCTAAGCATGCTCTGTGCTCACTGGGAGCCCCATGCAGGGCTCAATCCCAGAACCCTGGGGTCATGACTTGAGTTCAAATCAAGAGTCGGACATTCAACTGACTGAGCCACCGAGGCACCTCTGAAAATACTTTTTAGTGGTCAATTTTAGGAGATCTAAAAACCAATCAAGTGTTTCTGATGAAAAGTTAGCATCTGAATTGAGATATACTTTAAGTATGAGATAAACACTGACTTTTTAAGGCTTAGTATGAAAAAAAGAATATAAAATAGCCCAATGATTTTTTATATTGATTATTGTTTAAAGGATAATATGTTGGATACAATTAACTCAATAAAATATAGTATTAAAATTAGTTTTACCTGTTTTGTATTTTTACATTAAGAGATTTTTTTTAATGTTTATTTATTTTTGAGAGAGCGAGAGAGAGACAGAGACAGAGTCCAAAGAGGGGAGGGGCAGAGAGAGACAGAGACACAGAATCTGAAGCAGGCTCCAGGCTCCAAGCTGTCAGCACAGAGTCCGACACAGGGCTCAAACTCATGAACTGCAAGATCATGACCTGAGCTGAAGTTGGACACTTAACTGACTCAGCCACACAGGTGCCCCTATTTTCACATTTTTTTTTAACATGGGTACTTGAAAATAGGAAATTTCTTGGGCATTCGCTCATCCATTCATTCACCAAATGTTTATTAAGCACCTAATATGTGCCAACCACCGAGGAAGTTAATTAGCTACAGCACTGAAAAAGAGCTACACATTGGATGAAACTATATATATGCCATTCCATCTAAGTGTAACACTCCTTAAGATAAATACTAAAATCACTGTTGTTTTTTCCCTAGCTTCATGAATTTAACTTTCACTTCATTAGTTTACAGTCATTTTTGTTTTCTAATAGATGTATTTAAAGCTTTGATTTTCCCATAAGTACTTCTTTTGCTGCATTCCAAAGAGTTGAATTTTCAAAACTGTTAGTTTTTTTTCATTAAGATTATTTCTTTTTTTTGGTTTATTTATTTATTAAAGAGTACATGCATGCATGCAAGCATGAGTGGGGGGTAGGCAGAGAGAGAGAGGGAGAGACAAAGAAAATCCCAAGCAGATTCCATGCTGTCAACATGAAACCCAGTGTGGCGCTTGATCTCAGGAACCTTGAGATCATGACCTGAGCGGAAATCAAGAGTAAGATGCTTAACAGACTGAGACATATAGGAACCCCTCAAAACTATTAGTTTTAAATGTTTTATAATTTCTCTTGAATTTCATCTTTAAATTATGAACTATTTGGAAGTATTCCATTTAGTTTCAAAATACATGGGAGAAATGGTTTGGATACCTTTTTATTGGTGATTTTTTTTAAGTTTATTTATTTATTTTGAGAGAGAGAGAGAGAGACAGACTCCAAGGGGGGGGGGGACAGAGAGAGAGAGAGAGAGAGAGAGAGAGAGAGAGAGAATCCCAAGTAGGTTCTGCACTGTCAATGCAGAGCCCGACAAAAGGCTCGAATTCATGAACCATGAGATCATGACCTAAGCCAAAGTCAGATGCTTAACTGACTGAGCCACCCAGACACCCCTACTGGTGATTTCTAATAATCACTAATATTGCATTGTTTTCAGAGATGGTGGTCATTATGGTGTTGATTCATTCAAATGTATAGATACTTCCTTTGTGGCCTAGTGTGATCAGTGTGAAAATATTCCATTTGTGCTTGAAAAAACTGTATGTTGTTTATTTGATAGGTGCAGGAGCCTTTATGTTACTCACTAGAGTTAACCATTTTTAAATGGTTTGTTCATATCTGGGGAGCCTTAATTTTTATAACTGTTGGTCTGCTTGATCTGTTAGGTTCTGAGAGATACGCTTTAAAATCTTCTGCTATACTGGGGTGCCTGGGTGGCTCAGTCAGGTAAGTGTATTGGGGCACCTGGGTGTCTCAGTCGGTTAAGTGTCTGACTTTGGCTCAGGTCATGATCTCACAGTTTGTGAGTTCGAGCCCCACGTCGTGCTCTGTGCTGACAGCTTGGAGCCTGCTTTGGATTCTGTGTCTCCCTCTCTGCCCCTCCCCCCACTCATGTTCTGTCTCTCTCTCTCTCTGTCTTTCTCTCTCTTAAAAATAAACAGTAAAAAAAATTTTTTAAGTCTCCTGCTATGGTTGTAGATTTGTCACTTTACTCCTGTAAATCCATCAATTTTAGCTTTGTATATTTTAAGACTATATTATTAAGTTGATTTCATAATTTTGTATCTTCTTGGTGTTTTTCTTTCTTCATTTACATAAAAAAATTTCACCTTAAATTCTGTTGTGTTTGATATTAGTATTACCAGAGAAGTCCTCCTTTAATTTGTATTTAATGATGTATCTTTTTCTATTCTCCACTTACTGATATCTTTTGCTTGAGATATGTCTCCTTTAAATGGAACTTATGGCATGGGCACCTGGGTGTCTCAGTCAGTTAAGCGTCCAACTTCTGCTCAGGTCATGGTCTTGCAGTCAGGAGTTGGAGCCCCACATCAGGCTCTGTGCTGACAACTCAGAGCCTGGGGCCTGTTTGAGATTCTGTGTCTCCCTCTCTCTCCGCTCCTCTCCCACTCATGCTCTGTCTCTATCTCTCAAAAATGAATAAATGTTTAAAAAAATAAATGGGAATTGTGGTAGATTGTCTTTTGTTTTTCCAATCGAAGACTCTTTCATCTGTTTACATTTATTGTGATTACTAAAATATTTGGACTTATTTCTAGTATCCATTTTTGTTGCTATTCTTATGTACTCTAATTCCCCTTCACTTCTCTTTCTCCTGTTCTATCATGCTAGATATTTTAAATTTGCCTTTCAGATCCACTGTCCATCCAACTCTATGCCCAGGAAGCTAACCTCAATGGACTAGCAACATACCCCCTTCCCCTTTGGCTTTTGGTTGGGTTGAAGCCACAGCAGGACATTGGAGGACAGGCAGAAAGGAAAGTTGGGCTATTGGTTCCACCAGCTCCCTTTCTGCAGGTCTGTGTTCCTCTGATGGATACCACAGCATATGTCAGGCAGCCTTCTCTAACACATACAGCTCTTGCTGGTTACCAGTAACTCTTCCTTTGCTTTGGTCCTTTAGATCTAACAGAACTGAAGATCCCCATTGTTGTAACACAGACTCTTTCACCTTTCCTTTTTGGTTTCTCACAACCCTTTGTAAATAATAAAGAAAAAGAAATCTTTGAACAAACTCTTTACAGTTACCCCTTTTAAGTATGCAGTCTGTTTCTGGCCAAATCCCTGACCCATATACCTACTTTCTAATGGATAGATTATATTTTCTTAAAGCTCTTTGTGGAAGAGAATACTAATTCATACAAGCCCTACTGATTGGCAGGGACTTTTTCTCAAACATGTTATTTTCATGTTCTTTTTCTCTGGATATAGGAAAAGTAACAAACAAAAAAATATTTAGACTACTTTGTCGATGGATTATAATATTTATCTCTAATTTCTTGTGACTACCAAAGCATATATCCAAACTCTTCCATAATACATGCCTGTGGGCCAACCCTCTGAGATACACAGAGGAGATTCAGGAAGGAATGGAGTGTAACTCACCATCCGTTAATCAATAAATGTTTATCGAACATTTACATGAAAGGTCTTGCATTAGGTATTGGGAAGGAGGGCAACATGTTAAATGTTGGGAAAATAACTAAATCACCAGAACTCTTAGATGTATTTTCTCATTTTATCTCTCATTTCATTTATAAGGTAGAGATTATTGTTGCCTAATTGACAGATGAGATAACCAAGCCTCAAAGCAGTTCAAGCAACTTACCTGTTCTCTTACAACCACCATGGGACTGAGCCAGGCATTTTGCCCAGATCTCAATCTCAAGACCTATGCACCTGTGCACCTATTTCTGTGTCCATAAATATGATTTCAGTGTTCAGAGAGCTTTGTATCTGGGAGCAGATAAGATATAAACAGATGAACAGTAAGGTCATACCACAAGCACTGTCACAGGTAGCTTTTGTGGGCTGACATGGGTTGAGAAGTCTTTGTGGAGAAGGATGGGACAGAGCAAGTGGGAGGGAGAGGAGTCCAGTCCAGATGAGTGACAAGAGCATGGACCCAGGTAGGTTTCACTCCATTCTGACGCGGCTGTCAGGAACAAATAGGACACAGTATCCAACTTTTCAGACACCCTTGGCTTGTTTCCATTGTGTTTATGCATTTTCACCCCATTCCTTTTATCTGAAGCTGGGAAATGTTGAGGTGGAGAAATATGGTGTTGTTTGAAGTGATATCCCTTTTGTTCCCTTGGGCTGGGTTTCTAGCAAAGGGGTGGGAGAGGGCTGGAGTTACTGAGATCTCTGTCTAAGCAGAGACAAGAAGGGCAACATGAAATCAGGGTAGCGTACAGAGCATGTAAAGATCTGGTAACCCAACCAGCGTTTCTAGAATGCCAACAACATGCTAGCTTGTGGTGGGTAGATTGCAGTGGGTTGAGAAGTAGGTTAGAAGCAAGGCAAGTGACAGTTGAGTGTCCAACTTTGGCTCAGGTCTTGATCTCGCAGCTCATAGGTTCAAACCCCACGTTGGGCTCTGTGCTGACAGCTCAGAACCTGGAGCCTGCTTTGGATTCTGTGTCTCCCTCTCTCTCTGCCCCTCCCCTACTCGTGCTCTGTCTCTCTAAAATGAATAAATGTTAAAAAAAAATTTTTTTAAAGCAAGGCAGGTGATGCACTTTTGAAGTAGAGGGGCAAGAGGGACAGAGAGGGGGCATTGGTTGGCAGGATGGAAGGACCCCCAAGCCATCATTCCCTGTCCCTACGTCACATGGTCCCAGGAAGGGAACCACAAGTGAGCTCTGAGCTGACACCGGCCCCAACTGTGGCAAAAAGCAACCCCAGGAAGTGGAGCACTGTGGTGAACACACAAGACGGTGAATCAGGAGAGCTCTGCTCATTTCCTTTTTCCTCCAGGCTTGTTACACCCTCTTAGGTCAAATCACATCACCACCTTAGTCCTGGAATTCCCGCTCAAAGGGGAAGTGGTATACTCCTGACCATGTTTCTGCCCAGCGAAGGCACTCACATGCCTGCAGACCACAGGCAAAGGCCCTTGGGTGGCACCTAGTTCCTCCTGTTTCCCCCAACAGCATCTGGGGTGGGAATTGCATGAGGTGAGGAGATGGGCACAGGAATAAGGCTACATGTCACATGCTTCTAAAGTTCCAACTCAATACAAAACACATACATCCCAAGTAATACACCTTAGCCATAGACAAAAATTTTAAATACGTCTTTAAAAAGCTAAGACTGTTGCGTCCAAGATTCGCTACCCAGATACAACCACTGCAAATATTTTGGTGAATAGCTTTGGAAAGAATGCCTTCCTTTTTACAAGACATATTTTCTCAAATGTCTATGGGTAAAGTTTAACACACACGCATTTATTTAAATATAAATATTAACCATGTGCCCCTCTCTCTAAAACCTCCCTCAGTTTTCACTCTGCATCATTGGTTCTTGGGCGGGAAAGGGACTAAGGAGGAAAGAAGAGAACCATTTGCATTTGGGCCCCACAGAAGTTCTGGAAGAAGCTGCTCTCCCAGTGCCAGTGAGAAGTAAAGAAATAGTGGGAGACTAAGAAATCTGGCTCCCTCCCTTACCCTCTGTTGGCCTAGCCCTGGCGAGAGGGGGGAATTTAGGTGGAGGCAGAGGTTAACACAAAACCAAACAACAGGACAAATGTGAGGGAGCTGGATTACCTCCTTCCAATCAAAGACCCCCACAGATGGCTCTCAGTTGGAAGGAAAGTAGGTAAGCTAACACAGAGTTCAATCTACCAATTCATAAGTCAAGTGTGATTGACAAATACAAATATATTTCCTGAATGGTCCCCAAAGTACATTGCTTTTGAAAAGGGTTGTCACTCCAAAGAATCCTTAACTGGCTAAGTATTCAGAAATGTAAGGTAATATATTTGGTCATTTCATCTTCCTGGGCTAACCCAGTGTTTCAAAATTTCTGGCTCCATCACATAAGCAATATGGGCTGAATGTGGAGACAAAGGAAGTGCCTCAGGGAAATCAAAGATGAAAAAGATCTATTTTCTTCAAAGGGCTCATTGTCTACTGTGGATATGGAAGAAATGCACAAATATCAGCCACACAAGGCACAAGACAGGCACAGACTCTGAGCCAGACTATTGCATTTGAACCCTGGTCCACCACCATGTGAGGACCATGTACAACACAGCCAGCCCCTCCAAGCTCCCTAGGGCATAGTGATAGAACCTGCCTTTGGGGGTATGGGAGGTTTAAAGGATAAAAGCACACAAGCCCTTGGCAAGGACAAGTGTGCAGCAAGTGCTTACCACAGCTCCTGAACATGTGAGGCTGACCAGAAAGAAGTGACCAGACCCAGGAAACACTTCTTGCAAGAGATAGGCCTTAATCTTTGGAGAGGTTCTGATGGCACAGATGGAAAGGGTAGGATTCAGAAGCACAAGGCTTGGAGATCGAGGTCTATGGAGAACAGTCTGAAGAGAGTGACTAGAACGTTTGCCTCAAGCTTTGTGTCAGACAGGCATGAGTAGGAGTCAAGTCAGGAAATCAGGGACTAAAATGCTGGCCTGAAGAGTCTGTGCCCAGTTTGGTAGGAAATGAGGAAATACCAAAGGCTTTGAGCAGAGGATGCCAGGTGCAGATGTCGTTGAGTAGGAGTTATCAGGCAGATAGAGTGGGATGGGGAAGATGTGATGGATGTGGGGTCTCAGGAGGCCAGCGTGGAAATCCAGGGCATCAGTGGGGATGGAGTGCAGAGTGATGTGGGAGGGATAATGCAGGGGGCAGGGCCAGCTTCAAGAGTAAGCAACTTTCACAGTCACATAAGATTATGCTCTGAGGTACCCTGTGCTTGTTTTAATGCTCTGCTGTCACTGTCTTGAAACTCTTGAGTTTTGAAAACAAAGAGCCCCACAAATTGTGAACTAGGTCTCACAAATTACATAGCTGTTCTCGAGAGAGGGGTATATAGGATGGGCAAAATATTTGGGCATGGAGTGAAGCAGAAGAAAGGAGTCATTCAAAGAGTTGTGGGGAATTTTGGCCAACAAATGAGGGTTAAGGAGTGAGAATGGTGTTTGTGGAGAGAACACATTGTGGGATGCACCAGCTGTCATGGGGAGGTGTCTGAAAACTTGTTGGGAATTTGGTCTCAGAGCTCAGAAAACAACTTTGAGATTAGTTACTTGAAAATCATACCCTCTCATTAACCTTTTTTTTTCAAACACTAAAGGATTGTCCTACTTTATTTTAATGAGATACATTATTTTTTTAATTAAAAAATTAATAAAAGCATTCATTGAATAGTGAGAAGCTTTAGAAATGGGTGTAGGAAAGAAGCATTAAGAAAGGTCAAGGGGCTGGTCACCTGGGTGGCTCGGTCAGTTAAGCGTCTGGTTTTGGCTGAGGTCATGACCTCACGGTTCATGAGTTTGAGCCCCACATCAGGCTCTGTGCTGACAACGAGGAGACTGCTTGGGATTCTCTCTCTCCCTTTCTGCCCCTACCCTGCTCGTGTGTGCTCTCGCTCTCAAAATAAATAAATAAACATTTAAAAAAAAGTCAAGAACCTCATCTGGAATTCTATTGCTGTGGGCTAAATTGTGTTCCTCCCTAGCATTCATGTGTTGAAGTCCTCACCCCCCAATATGTCAGAATGTGACTATTTGGAGTTAGGGCCTTTATAGAGGCAATTGAGTTAAAATGAGGTCATCAGGGTGGGACCTAATCCAATAACACTGGTGTCCTTCTGAGAAGAGGAGATTTGGACACAGAAAAACAGAGGAGGGAACATGTGAGGACACAGGGAGAAGATGGCCATGTCCAAGGAAAGAAGGAGGCCTGGGGAGAAATCATCACTGCTGACATCTCATTCTCAGACTCTACCCTCTGAGACAGTGAGAAAATACATTTCTGTTGTTTGAGACCTCCAGTCTGTAGTACCTTGTTACAGCAGCCCTGGCAAACATAACTGTCTTCCTTGAGAAGAACAAGAAGTAGAAAAATCCTTGGAGACAAGCTAGAAGTGGTCAGGGATGTGGAGGGAGAGCCGCAAGTGAAGCCATAAAAGCGAAGAATAGCTCAAGGATGAGGAGTGGTTGCTAGTTACCAGCAGGCCTTACAGAAAGGTGCTGGATTTTAGTATAAGGAAGTCACCAATGACCTTTGAAGGGTATCATTCACGCAGCAGGGGAAAACCAGTTACAGTCAGTTTGGGGGAGTGTGACCTGATGGTCTACGGGCAGAGAATCCAGAGAATCCTTAATTTCAAAAAGTTTCAGTATGAAAGGTAGGGGATGAGATAGGGCAGTAGCTTGACAGGAAACCAGAATCAAGGGAGGGATTTGTTCAGGGTGAGATTTAGGGAGCCCTGGACAAGCATGGCTATAGAAACCCCCAAGAGGGGGACCCAACACAGCATGTTGTACCCAATTTACATTTGTTCAGTGAGTGAGAAGGAAACTCACAGGGACCAGGGGAAGGGCACAAAGCCCAGTTGGGCAGTTGACCCACACACAGCACTGGCTTGGCACGGTATCTGGAGGAAGGAGAAGGAAGGGATCTTTGTGCTGCTCCCTAATTCTGGCAGCCCCTGAACTGTGCCTCTCCGTTTAGCTCCACCAGGTTCCTGTAAGGAGCTTGAGGCCTGGTTTCCCCTTACTTCTGTCCCTTTGGAATTCCCCTTGCAGATTTGCAGGGACGGGACTGTCCTCCCAGTGGCTGGCACACAGGCGTGTGAGAATCTGTTCCCCCAGGACTTTCCAGCGGCAGAGCAGAGAGGGTCCTGTTGCAAAGCAGACAGTGAGACTGACTTGCAGACCTTTGGGATCCTCAGTGTGCAGAGGGTACACAGAGCTGCTTCCTGGGCCCAGTCCCCAGCAGTTGTTTTGTTTCCTTGGGAATTGGTGCTGAATCTCCAGGAAGCCACAACCTCAGCCCCAGGACCCCACTTCCCTTTGGCCAGAAGTTTACAAACTTTTAAAGAAAGTACTAGACCCATCTTTCAAACAACACCTTAGAGAAATCCCTAAAATATCAGGGGGATAACAGAACATTTTATTAGTATACATCTCCATTATAACTTCAGACTTCTTGTAATTGCATATGGTGAAGCCAGTCAAGGAGAATTACAGGTTGTTTTAATAAATGGAAAAAATAGAAATTGTGGTTAAGGGGGCACCTAGCTGGCTCAGTCAGTGGCATGTGCGTGGAGTGAACTTACAGCCCCTTGATCTCAGGGTTGTAAATTCAAGTCCCATATTGGGTGTAGAGATTACTTAAAAATTAAATATTAAGGGGCGCCTGGGTGGCTCAGTCAGTTGAGCTTCTGACTTCGGCTCAGGTCATGATCTCACGGCTCGTGGGTTCGAGCCCCGCGTCAGGCTCTGTGTTGACAGCTCGGAGCCTGGAGCCTGCTTTGGATTCTGTGTCTTTCTCTCTCTCTGCCCCTAACCCACTCACATCCTGTCTCTGTCTCTCTAAAAAATAAATAAACATTAAAAAAATTTTTTAATTAAATATTAAAAAAAATCATGGTTATGGAAACCATTGCAACCTGATAAAGCTTCAGGCTTTAGTTTATTTCTGGTATCTGCTTTGGTCACATTGTAAGGAAATTCCTAATTCACACAGATAAATGGCTATAAACTGTTAATAGTTTTAAAAGGAACCAGCCTTATAACCTGAGATTTAACCAGAAAATGGCAGAAGATTTATTCAGAGTCTTTACAAAAATGATTTATCCTTGCAACACACTTAGCCTGTTGATCTGCAGTATGTCATGTGTTTGTAAGTAACATATTTGAATCTATTATGTGAAGTATGAAAAATAATTTAACAATCTTTTAAAAATAAAATTTGAATCAAATATTTGTGGAAACCTAAATAGAGCCTTCTATGAGATATAGATGGAAGTCCAGTACCCTAAGAACCACATAGAACCCCAACCCCATTACCAACCAACAAATGTTTACTGAATGCCTACTCTGTGACAGATTCTGTACTGAGCAGGAGATACAGAAAAAAAAAAAAAAAACCACATCATCCCTACCCACAAGGGCACTGGGCTGGAAGATGAGATAGACTCAGAGAAATTCCATCAAGTGTAGGATGTTCAGGAAGTTCAGGAGACAGGCACTTGTTGGACCTGGGGAAGTGAATAAGAATAAGGGTACTTTGCAAGGATGGAGAGCAGGCTTCTAGAGGCTGTACACTCTATGCTGGGGATAATCAGGAATTGGGCAAAGATGGGCAAAGAAAAGTCCCTTAGAAGTAATGCCAGGAGACATCATGTGAAGAAGTGAACTAGCACAGAGTATGTGCTGGTCTCAAGCTGTATGAGATGGCTATATGACATGGTGGGAGTGGAGGAGGCAGCCTCAGAAGGCCGAGTTGCCAGGTCATGTCATGGAACAGGGCTTCAGGGTAATAAAGAGGTACCTTTGCTCTAACCTACAAGTAATGGACAGCTGTTGAGGGGTTTAAGCAGGAGGGTGCTGTAGTCAAATCTGCATTTTTAAAAGAGCGCTTCTATGGAATGATCCCATTTAGGGAGGCAGGGAGACAACTTCAGAGATTAAGAGTGATGGAGGCTGAGCCAGGGTGTGGCAGTGAGGAACAGAGAGAAGCAGGTGGCCTTGAGTAATATTTAAGAGGCAGAATTGACAGGACTTGGTGATTGGTTGGGGGAGCAGGGTAGGTGTCACAGATGAAAGAGAGGGAGGAGTCAAGGAAGCCCCTCTACAAAAGTGTCCAGCTCAGGTGGCTGACTATAGAGTAAGAATGTGAGCCCAGGTCCTCTGCTTCCACAGCCCTTCAGACTGATAGTATGAGAGGAAGCCTGGTCAGATCAGTCGTCTGGTTGAGAATCATCATCATGGACGTAAATCCAAAGGAAGAGTCCAAAGCCATTCTAAGCCCAGGTGAGAGGGTCGATCATTCTTGGAAGTTTTGCTTATAATTTGCTGAGAATGAATGAGCAGAGTAATCAGTGTGTAATTCATTGGTTGATGAGATTAGCCCCACCAAAGCTGGTTTCTACAAAGAATACAGTTGCAGAATCTAGTTGCTTTCTTTTTAAACTACAAAATCCACATAATAATCACATCAATACAGAAGCAAACATGTTTTCCTCTGGGTTCTGCTCATGGGTCAGTAATATATTTTCCAGATAGATCACAATTGCAATGAGCCACACTGGGGAAAATACTGAATGTATGAACTTAAAAGCAAGGAAAAATAACAAAAGTGAATCTGCCTTAGTATGACTGCATTCCTATGCATTTCTCAGAACTTGGTTATATTTGTTGGTAAAGTGGCAATCACAGTGGGAAAATAAAAATACTACATAATCAGATTGCTAAAGGGTTGGAAGGGGAATGGGTGGGAAAGTTTATGTGGTTTTTAAAATAGGAAGTTCTACCCTAAAGTGTGTCATTTCTGAAGTGAAGGAAGTTCCGATAGGCTATTAGAAGAGCCTGCACAATAGCATTTTGATGTTTTCCACACATTATATTTCATGACAGTAAACACATGGCTTTTCACCAAATCACACAGTGTTATTTGGATACAAAGTGACTAACACATATTCTAAGGTTGGCTGCTCTGAGATTTTATGAAGCCAAAGAGAAACTACTGTTTAGCCTTGTGAAAGACATGATTGATTGCATTATCAATATATATTTTTTTCATTTAAAATGCAGGCTTTTTCAGGAGCGCTTGGGTGACTCAGTTGGTTAAGCACCCGATTCTTGATTTTGGCTCAGGTTCACGAGTATGAGCCTCGCATCAGGCACCACACTGACAGTGTGAAGCCTGCTTGGGATTCTCTCTCAGCCCCTTTCTCTCTGTCTCTCTCTCTCTCTCTCAAAATAAAGAAATAAACTTTAAAAAATGTAGGTTTTCAAAATTTTAAGGAGACTCTGAAATTGTGAGGGCAATGGCAACAAAGAAATGTTGGTTATTAACATTATGGGAAGGAAGCATGGTTTGGATGATGATGAAGGACTGGCTAAGAAGAGGAACTCTCAAGGTCATACAAAATCACTGAGATACTCTCTATTCAGACCGTCTACTTACTAGGTCATAACTGAAACAGGCCCATATTAGTCCCCAGGCAAGAAGCTCAGCTGACGTGGAAATGCCACCCTGCACAAACATCTGCAGCAGTGCAGGCTGCCCGAGCTGATTTCACCATATGTGGCTCCAGTGTACTCTAGCTTTGACGTTCCTACCACCACCCAGGGGGGAGGGGAAGACCTGAATGACCCAGTGTCCCTGTGTATGGATCCTGATCTCAGAAGCTTCTCTGAACCCTCCCAGAGCTTGGGAACTCCCTCAGAAGGTGACAAAGCAATTCTTTTTTTTTTTTTTTTTTTTAATTTTTTTTTTTTAATGTTTTTTATTTATTTTTGGGACAGAGAGAGACAGAGCATGAACGGGGGAGGGGCAGAGAGAGAGGGAGACACAGAATCGGAAACAGGCTCCAGGCTCCGAGCCATCAGCCCAGAGCCTGACGCGGGGCTCGAACTCACGGACCGCGAGATCGTGACCTGGCTGAAGTCGGACGCTTAACCGACTGCGCCACCCAGGCGCCCCGACAAAGCAATTCTTCAAGGAGGTAGGGGAGGGAGGAAAAAGAGTCAAGACTGCATCATTATTTTTACCAAATGCTTAAGAGGATACTGGCCCATACTTTGTGTTTGCATTCAGAGCTAATGTTTTTGTTACTAAAGGTGAAGTTTGGCTATTGCAAATTATCTGATATTGTATCGTTGCTCTCTAAAGAGGAGCCTGCAAAAAGTGGGGGAGGGTGTTCCTGTGTATGGTGATAAAGACCATGGACTCTGGGTTTGAATCCTGAGACTCACTGGCTTTGTGACTTGGGCAGGTCATTTACCCTCTGGGTGCCTTGGTTCCTTCTCTGAAGAATGGGGGAGAGTAATGGACAGGGTCCTTGTGAGGCCTAAGTAAGTCAGCACTTGTAAAGGCTGTGCAATAGATCACTTGGAAAGCGTGGATATCCAGTTCAACACACATCTCTGTGTCAGGCATTGGCTGACAGGGCTGGAGATGACCCTCCCAGAGAGTCCAACTTGGGAGCCAAGGAAGGCTACCCACATGTCAAAATCCTCTTCTGTCTTCAGCCAATGACTGGGTGTTCCTTCTCCACCCCCTCTGATTCCTTTTCAAGCTTAACTCCTCAGCTGTTCTCTTGAGGAATTCCTCAAGGCTTGCTCCAAGGCCCTCTTCTGTCTCTGTCTTCTATTCTTATCGGCTATCTTATCCACAAGCATTATGTCCATTGCCAGCCACACATACTGTGTACTGGGTTCCAGACACAGGTATCAGTTGCATACTTGGAGGGACCTCCCAGATGCCTCAAAGGTACCACAAACTCAGTAAGTGAGAAGCCCAGCTCATACCTTTTTTTTTAAGAGAGCATGTGTGAGAGCAGAAGAGGGGAGAGAGAGAGAGAGAGAAAGAGAGAGAGAGAGAGAGAGAGAGAATCTTAAGCAGGCTCCATGCTGAGGGTGGAGCCCCATGTGGAGCTCAATAACACAGTCCTGTGATCATGACCCGAGATGAAATTAAGAGTCGGATACTTAACTGACTGAGCCACCCAGGCACTCCAAGAAGCCCAACTCATACCTTTTATAAGCACAACTGCCCCTTTTCTAGGGCAACCCAGTTCAGTGATTGACATAATCATCCATGAAGACCTAAAAGGGGTCTTCACTTTCCCTATCCAGTTAGTTCTGCTTTTTAAACCTCGTTAGTTCTGCTTTTTAAACATCTCTTGAATAAATCTGCTCACTTCTTTCCATCTCTACCAGGATGACCCTGGGCTAATTTTCTTGCTCAGCTATTGCCTTCTAACATTGAGCACAAAATATGGTTTGGGGAAATGCTTAATATGTATGCTGAGAAATTCGTTAGTTTCTTATAATGTTAAGCGCTATGAAGAAAAACATAGCAGGGAACATGGCTAGAGAGTCACCCAAGAGGGTGGTTGGGGGAGGCCTTTCTGAGGAGGTGTTATTTGAGGATCTTGAGGAAGAGGATTTCAGGACTGTCTCAGATTCACATGTCTTGAGATAGGAACAAGCTTGAAAGGTTAAGGGGTTGGAGGTGATCACAAGCTGGAGGTAGGAGGGAGAATGGGGAGATGAAGTGGGGAGGTCTGCAGAGGCCAGATCCTGTGTGGTTTTGGAGACTGTGGGCGGGAGTTCAAATGTGATTCCAAATGCAGTGGGAAGCCAGGGGTGACCTAAGCAGCTCCATCAGCTCTCAGGGGAGTTGGTTGCTCATACCAATTGCTCCAGCCCCATTGGTTCTGCGTCTGATAGAGTAGGGACACATAGAACACTCTATGTTCATAAGATAATTGATGGCTCCTGAAATCCAGTTTGTTATTTTCTACAATCAAGCGTGTCCTCCAGGGCTGGTTGGCACAGTGATTGTGTCACCACCCACACAGATCTGCAGACCAGGAACATAGGGGCATCTTGACTTTCCTCTTCCCCAGCACTTTGTCACCAACTCCTGTTCGCTCTACCACCTAAGCATCTCTCAAATCTGTTCACCTCACATTCTTAGGTAGGAAGTAACAAGTTAAACCTCCCCGTACTGGCTTCAGCAACACCGCTATCTGTGACCCCTCAATCCAGGGTCTAGTTATTCAGAACCTGAAAGGTGGCCAGACCTGGCTCTATCAGAGATTTATGTTCATCCTTCTGGAAGGTGTGGTTTGGTGAGCATGTGTAGGAAACCTGGACCTATGGCTTATGGCTCTTTATACATCAGCCAATCGTCTATTGTTTCTGGATTTGCTTAAGCTTATTTGTAAAATAGGTGTAATGATATTTGCTTTATTTCTTTCCTGTTGGGATAAAATATGTAGCTTTTAGGACGAGAAACACCACATCCATGATTCAGTGTGAAGTGTTGTTATGACTGAGGCCAGGATTCCAGCAGGAGCCTAAGGCTCACTCTTGGGGTGGGGAGGGGATGCCAGCTGCAAGGCAGTGGTTTTCCTGCCTGACTCTAGAGCACCTGCAGCCTCTTACAGGGCCTGAGCTGTTGCCCTGCTGGTAAAGGTTGGTGAGGCATCTCCAGGCCTAGTGGAAACCTGTCTGTGCACAGCTGAACCGCATGGCACCAGGATCTCAAAGCATCATTGTGTCGCCTGCCATTTATTTCCAAAGATAATCTTGTATTTTCCCCTGAAATCCAAGTTTGTCGTCACCATTTGCAGTAGAAATGAAACACTGTCTTGGAGCCACCAACTCATGACCCACACAGAGAGCCCTGGGAAGTGACTGCCTGAAGCCACCCTAAATCCTAGGCCTGATAGAGTAGGGACACATAGAACACTCTATGTTCATAAGATAATTGATGGCTCCTGAAATCCAGTTTGTTATTCTCTACAATCAAGGGTGTCCTCCTCAGGCCTCACTTTAACAATTTAGCCAAGTCACCAAAGTGCCTACAATGATGGGTTTGGTGGACAAGTGAAAATATTCTAAGATAAAAACAACTATAGAAGCTTTTCTCTTGGTAACCAGAGTGGATGTGCACAGAGTGGAGCCAAGTAGGAGAGGGAAAACTGCTCCATGCACAGCCCTCTCCTGCCCTTGATCCTGCCTCTTGGCTCTCACCCATTCCCTTTGGACCACACTGACCTCTTCCATGCACTCTTCTGCTCCACACTGACACTGGCACAGTGTTCTCACTTGTTCTCTTTTGCATTGTCAAGAAGAACAAACTGTCCATCTTCTGACTTTCCTCCAAGTCACATTCTAGCCCATTTAAACAAATGAGCTCTCTGTGATGCGTTCTAGACCTTTTGTCTAAACCGAGGCACTTGGGGGCCAAGAGGGAACACATATCATTTCAGTATTTGCTCAGTGTTGCCAGGACTTTTACCTATGAAGTCCCATAGTCCCTAGCACCCAAGGAAGGGTGTGGCAATCACCCCCTCCCCCTTGCAGAACTTCATTGAGAATTTGGGCAGCATCCCCAGGATGACCCAGAGTCAAGATGCAAACCTGCTTTCTCAGGGAAGAGTTAAGCTAGTGATTTTGTTTACGAAGAATCTTGGCTTTTTGCCCTGGTTTTAAACTTGTACCCCATTGAGATGAGATGGTTCAGTTACACTTTCTTGGCAGCACTTAGCCACTCAGCTTATACTATCTGCTACTTCCCTGGGCATGCCCTATTCCTTGCTCAAGAATTGTTAGCCTGTATCCTGTTTCAATAAGATAAGTTACCTTATTATCTCTGATCCAAATTCCCTGTGGCCAGCTGCTCAACTCTCTGTGATAATGCGAACAATACTTACTTCTGTTCTCAGTTGCTGATCTTTTTTTAAAAAACTTTTTTCATGAAAACAAGAGTCCGTTTTCACAGGTGGGGAGCTGTGGCCTTTTTCTTCTAAGGTCTGCATCTGCCAGCAGAAGGACAAGACTGACAATGCTGTCGGGAGCTCAGGGGCCGGTGCTGTTCCAAAGACCTCCATGAAGCATTCAGGCAAATGAGGAGGAGTCCTGGGCACTGTGTAAAAACTCATGCAGCTGGCTCTTTATAATAGCCCCAGATTGGAAGCTACCCAAATGCCCATCAACTGTAGAATGGGTAAATAAATTGTGGTGTATTCACACAATGGAATACCCGCCAACAAAGAGAATGAACTATAACTACATGCAACAATATGGATGAATCTCACAGACAAGACATGGTGTGAAAGCACCCAGACACAAAAGAGAACATACTGTATGATTCCATTTATAGAAATTACAAAAACAGGCAGAACTCATCTATGATGTTAGAATTAGGATACTGGTTACCCCTGGCAGTGAGAGAATAGGATTTCTGGGGGCAGCTTATATTCTGTGTTGTGTTTTTTTTTTTTTTTTTTTCATCTGAGCTCTGGTAAAACAAGAGTGTTCAGTTTGTGAAAATTCATTCAGCTGGACACCTGTGATATGAGCATTTTTCGGTATGGATATTATCTCCAATGAAAAAAAAAATTTTTAAGCGAAACAGTGGGAGCCGGCTTTGTCCAGATACCTTCTGATGGCTCTGTTTCTCAGTTCTATTTAACTGGTGACAATGCATAGACGTTTCTTCTGAGACAGAGTGATCCCTTGAGAAAAAACAGGTAGCCATCTATGACTTATCTTTTTTTTTTAAATGGTAGACTCACATAGGAGTCACACCTTAATTATCCTGTGAATGTAACCTGACAGTCTTATTCTTTAGTTGAACTAAGTTTACAAACTCAAAAGAGCATTATACCTTTTTGCCTGATTGCTGGCACAACAGGTTGATCTTAGGTTCTTTTTTCTTGTGATTAGATTTTGAATTTTTTTTATATGTTTTTATTTTTATTTTTATTTTTGAGACAGAGAGAGACAGAGCATGAGCAGGGGAGGGGCAGAGAGAGAGGGAGACCCAGAATCCGAAGCAGGCTCCAGGCTTCGAGCTGTCAGCACAGAGCCTGACGCCGGGCTCGAACTCACAGACTGTGAGATCATGACCTGAGCTGAAGTCGGACACTCAACCAACTGAACCACCCAGGCACCCCTAGATTTTGAATTTTGAATTATAGAAATGCAGGTTTTCCTGGGGAAAATGAGAGAGAAAAAAAGATGGAGATCCTGCACTGAAGTCTTCTTTAAATATTCATAATAATTCTTGATAAACGTGTTAATTATTTTAAAAACAGAAAAGGATCTTTTGGTGTCCTCTAGGAGTAGCTTATTGGCAGCAGCTTTGAGTGAAGAACAGATCAGAAGAAGTCGCTAAAACCCTTTCACCCTGCTAACCACCTCTAACAATATCACATTAGGTCTCTGAAATGAAGTTCCATTATTCCTGGATAGTGTTGTAGTACTTTTTAGGTGACTGGATGAAAAGTTAAACCCTTGATTTTGTGGTTTTAAAGTAAAGTTTTGCTGAAATATAACATTTATTCAAGACATGCAGGGTGAGTCACTGCAATTGTTGCTAGCAAGGAACTTGTCATTTTAGATCTAGTATTGATGGTATTTTATTTAATTGATATATTCTAATGTGCCTGCACATTTTTTCTCAACACAGCTCAGAGTCCTAATAAGGAGACATTTTCTCTTCAGAACCCATCCTCTAGGGCTGCAGAGACACAGTTCACATTTACAGGAAGACAGTTTCAGATGGCTTTCACAAGAGCCAAATTCGGTTTGCCTTTTGTTGTTTCCATGTTTCCAAGCTCCTGGGCCTGAGTTAAGACCTACCTTTAAAAAAAACTACATCTCTTCCTTTGGTGCAACATTAACTCCTTGAAACATACTCCTCTCAAAGCTGTAACACGCTTACCTTAAAAAGCCCATGTCCTTGGCCTTTCTCCAGCTCTCTTGTCAATTACAGGCTGTCTTTCAGAAACAACTATTTGGAAGGGTGGGTTCTAAAGTGTTAATCATTAACTCCAGAGCTTCTTGATGAAGAAAGAAACAAAGACTACAGGCTTAGATCACCAGGAACCTCAGTGAAACTTCTGGAACCATGACCAACCTGGAAATCTGAGTATCAGCATCAGGCCCAGAAGAGAAGAGAAACGGGAAGCAAGGACAAAACAAACAACTGGACTTCACAGAGCAGCAGCGTAGGCATGATTGGTTACATCCAGAGATGTGGCTCAGCTCCTTTCAAATCCTTTCAATCCTTTCTAGCAAACAATGCGTACTTGGGCCCAAACTCCAAGAGGCCTCCATATTGTCTACATTTATTTCAAGATTTGCCTTCTCTTAGAAAGAACAGTATAAATTCCTAGGTAACTCTCAGTGCCTCACCAGTGATTTTTCCACCAGTCTGAGAGAAAATGGCAGTGTCTGGAAAAATAGTATATGGAAAAGGGCCTCTGACAGGAACAGTAAAACCCTTCATTTAAAAAAAAAAATTATTTATTTTTTAATTTACATCCAAGTTAGTATATAGTGCAACAAGCTTAATGCCCCTTACCCATTTAGCCCATCCCCCTGCCACAACCCCTCCAGCAACCCTCTGTCTGTTCTCTATATTTAAGAGTCTCTTGTGTTTTGTCCCCCTCCCTGTTTTGATATTATTTTTGTTTCCCTTCCCATATGTTCATCTGTTTTGTATCTTAATGTCCTCATATGAGTGAAGTCATATGATATTTGTCTTTTCTGACTAATTTCGCTTAACATAATACCCTCTAGTTGCATCCACGTAGTTGTGAATGGCAAGATTTCATTCTTTTTGATTGCCGAGTAATACTCCATTGTATATATATGTCACATCTTCTTTATCCATTCCTCATTGATGGGCATTTGAACTCATTCCAGCATTGATAACGCTGCTATAAACATTGGGGTGCATGTGCCCCTTTGAAACAGCATCCCTGAAGCCCTTGGATAAATACCTAGTAGTGCAGTTGCTGGGTTGTAGGGTAGTTCTATTTTTAATTTTTTGAGGAGCTCCAAACTGTTTTCCAGACTGCCTGCACCAGTTTGCATTCCCACCAGCAGTGCAAAGACATCCCCTTTCTCCACGTCCTCACTAACATCTGTTTCCTGAGTTGTTAATGTTAGCCATTGTGACAGGTGTGAGGTGGTATCTCACTGTGGTTTTGATTTGTATTTCCCTGATGATGAGTGATGTTGACCTTTTTTTCATGTGTCAGTTGGCCATCTGGATGTCTTCTTTGGAGAAGTGTCTATTCATGTCTTTTGCCCATTTCTCCACTGGATTATTTGTTTTTTGGGTGTTGAGTTTGATAAGTTCTTTATATATTTTGGATACTAACTATCTGATATGTCGTTTGCAAATATCTTCTCCCATTCCATCAGTTGCCTTTTAGTTTTGCTGATTATTTCCTTCGCTGTGCAGAAGCTTTTTATTCTGATGAGGTCCCAATAGTTCATTTTTGCAGTTGTTTCCCTTGCCTCTGGAGACATGTTGAGTAAGAAGTTGCTGTGGCCAAGGTCAAAGAGGTTTTTGCCTGCTTTCTCCTCGAGGATTTTGATGGCTTCCTGTCTTACATTGAGGTCTTTCATCCATTTTGAGTTTATTTTTGTGTATGGTGTAAGAAAGTGGTCCAGGTTCATTGTTCAGCATGTCGCTGTCCAGTTTTCCCAGCACTTACTTGCTGAAGAGACTGCCTTTATTCCATTGGATATTCTTTCCTGCTTTGTCAAAGATTAGTTGGCCATACGTTTGTGGGTCCATTTCTGGGTTCTTATTCTGTTCTATTGATCTGAATGTCTGTTTTTGTGCCAGTACCATACTGTCTTGATTACAGCTTTGTAATACAACTTGAAGTCTGAGAATCTGATGCCTCCTGCTTCGGTTTTCTTTTTCAAGATTGCTTTGGCTATTCAGGGTCTTTACTGGTTCCATACAAATTTAGGATTGTTTGTTCTAGCTCTGTGAAGAATGCTGGTGTTATTTTGATAGGGATTGCATTGAATATGTAGATTGCTTTGGGTAGTATTGACATCTTAACAATATTTGTACTTCCTGTCCAGGAGCATGGAATCTTTTTCCATTTTTTGGTGTCTTCTTCAATGTCTTTCATAAGCTTTCTACGGTTTTCACTGTATAGATTTTCCACCTCTTTGGTTAGATTTATTCCTAGGTATTTTCTGGATTTGGGTGCAATTATAAATGGGATCAATTCCTTGATTTCTTTTTCTGTTGCTTCATTATCGATGTATAGGAATGCAACCGATTTCTGTGCATTGATTTTATATCCTGCAACTTTGCTGAATTCATGGATCAGTTCTAGCAGGTTTTTGCTGGAATCTTTTGGGTTTTCCATGTAGAGTATCATGTCATATGCAAAGAGTGAAAGTTTGATTTCCTGTAGGCCCATTTGGATGCCTTTTATTTCTTTGTGTTGTCTGTTTGCTGAGACTAAGACTTCCAATATTCCAATACTATGTTGAATAACAATGGCAAGAGTGGACATCCCTGTCTACTTCCTGACCTTAGGGGGAAAGCTCTTAGTTTTTCCCCATTGAGGATGATATTAACGTTGGGTCTTTCATATATGGCTTTTATGATCTTGTGGTATGATCCTTCTATCCCTACTTTCTTGAGGGTTTTTATCAAGAAAGGATGCTGTATTTTGTCAAATGCTTTCTCTGCATCTATTAAGAAGATCATGTGGCTTTGTCCTTTCTTTTATTGATGTAATGAATCACATTGATTGTTTTGTGAATATTGAACCAGCCCTACATCACAGGTATAAATCCCACTTGGTCATGGTGAATAATTTTTTTAATGTATTGTTGGATCCAGTTGGCTAATATCTTGTTGAGGATTTTTGCATCCATATTCATCAGGGAAATTTGTCTATAGTTCTCCTTTTCAGTGGGATGTTTGTCTGGTTTTGGAATCAAGGTAATGCTGGGTTCATAGAAAGGGTTTGGAAGTTTTTCTTCCATTTCCATTTTTTGGAACAGCTTCAAGAGAATGGGTGTTAACTTTTCCTTAAATGTTTGGTAGAATTCCCATGGAAAGCCATCTGAGCCTGGAATCTTTTGGGGGGAGATTTTTGATTATGAATTTGATTTCTTTACTGGTTATGGGTCTGTTCAAATTTTCTATTTCTTCCTGTTTCAGTTTTGGTAGTTTATATGTTTCTAGGAATTTGTCCATTTCTTCCAGATTGCCCATTTTATTGGCATATAATTGCTCATAATATTCTCTTATTATTGTTTTTATTTCTGCTGTGTTGCTTGTGATCTCTCCTCTTTCATTCTTGATTTTATTTATTTGGGTCCTTTCCTTTTCTTTTTCTTTCTTTTTTTTTTCTCCAACTGGCTAGTGGTTTATCAATTCTGTTAATTTTTTCAAAGAACGAGCTTCTGGTTCCATTGATCTGTTCTACTGTTTGGTTTTTTGTTTTGGGTTGTTTTTTTGTTTTTTTGGTTTTTTTTTTTTTGGTTTCGATAGCATTGATTTCAGCTCTAATTTTTATTACTTCCTGTTTTCTGCTGGTTTTGGGTTTTACTTTCTGTTCTTTTTCCAGCTCTTTAAGGTGCAAGTTTAGGTTATGTATCTGAGACCTTTCTTCTTTCTTTAGGAAGGCCTGGATTGCTATATACTTCCCTCTTATGACTGTCTTTGCTGCGTCCCAGAGGTTTTGGACTGTGGTCTTACCATTTTCATTGGCTTCCATGTACTTTTTAATTTCCTCTTTAACTTCTTGGTGAGCCCATTCCTTCTTTAGTAGGATGTTCTTAATCTCCAAGTATTTGTTATCTTTCCAGATTTTTTCTTGTGGTTGATTTTGAGTTTCATGGTGTTGTGGTTTAAAAATATGCACAGTATGATCGTGATCTTTTGTACTTGTCGAGGGCTGATTTGTGTCCCAGTATGTGATCTATTCTGAAGAACGTTCCATGTGCACTGGAGAAGAATGTATATTCTGCTGCTTTAGGATGAAATGTTCTGAATGTATCTGTTAAGTCCATCTGGTCCAGTGTGTCATTCAAAGCCATTGTTTCCTTGTTGATTTTCTGTTTAGATGATCTGTCCATTGCAGTAAGTGGGGTGTTGAAGTCCCTTACTACTATGGTATTATTATCAATGAGTTTCTTTATGTTTGGGATTAGTTGATTTATATATTGGGTGTTGCCACATTTGGAGCATAAATGTTTACAATTATTAGGTCTTCTTGATGAATAGACCCCTTAATTATGACCTAATGCCCTTCTTCATCTCTTGTTACAGTCTTTATTTTAAAGTCTAGATTGTCTGATATAAGTATGGCTACTCTGGCTTTCTTTTATCAACCATTAGCATGAATAGATGGTTCTCCATCCCCTCACTTTCAATCTGAAGGTGTCTTTAGATCTAAAGTGGGTCTCTTGTAAAGAGTATATAGGTGGATCTTGTTTTCTCATCCTTTCTGTTACCCTATGTCTTTTGATTGGAGGATTTAGTCCATTGAAGTTCAGAGTGAGTACTGAAACATGAATTTATTGCCATTCTGTTTCTTGTAGAGTTGGAGTTTCTGGTGGTATTCTCGGGTCCTTTCTAGAGTTTGTTACTTTTGGTCTTTTTTCCCCTGTCTTTTCTCCCCTCAGAGAGTCCCCCTGAAAATTTCTTGCAGGGCTGGTTTAGTAGTCATGAACTCCTTTAATTTTTGTTTGTCAGGGAAACTTTTAATATTTCCTATTTTGAATGACAGCCTTGCTGGATATAGAATTCTTGGCTGCATATTTTTCTGATTCAGCACATTGAATATATCCTGCCACTCCTTTCTGGACTGCCCAGTTTCTGTGGAAAGTTGTGCTGCAAACCTGATCTGTCTTCCCTTGCAGGTTAAGGACTGTTTTTCCCTTCCTGCTTTCATGATTCTTTCCTTCCCTGAGTATTTTGTAAATTTGACCATGATATGCCTTGTTGATGGTCGTTTTTTGTTGAATCTAATGGGAGTCCTCTGTGCTTCCTGGATTTTGATGTCTGTGTCTTTCCCTAGGTTAGGAAAGTTTTCTGCTATGATTTGCTCACATAACCCTTCTACCCCTTTTTCTCTCCCTTCATTCTGGGACCCCTATGATTCTGATGTTATTCCTTTTTAATGAGTCACTGATTTCTCTAATTCTTAAATTGTGCTCATTTGCCTTAGTTTCCCTCTTCTGCTTCATTGTTCTCCATAAGTTTGTCCTCTATATCGCTGATTCTCTGCTTGGCCTCATCCATCCTTGCACCATGGCATCCATTCGAGATTGCAGCTCAATTATAGCATTTTTTATTTCATCCTGACTAGCTTTTTCTTCTTTTATCACCACAGAGAGGGATTCTAATCTATTTTCGTCCCCTATTAGTATTCTTATTATTGAGATTCTATATTCTGGTTCAAACATCTTGCTTGTCTGTGTTGATTAAGTCCCTGGCTGTCGTTTCTGCCTGCTCTTTCTTTTGGCATGAATTCCTTCGTTTTGTCATTTTGAAGGAAGAAAGGAATTGATAAAGTAAAAAATATATAATTAAAAAATTAAAAACAACACAAAAAAAATCAAAGGATGCTAGATCCTATGTGTTTTTTGGTCTGGTTGTTGAAAGGAGCTTGATAGATTAGAGAAAAAAGGGAAAAAGAAAAGAAAAGAAAAATAATAAAAGAAGAAAAAAGAAACTGTTCGAAATATTGAAAAAAAATAATACCGTTAAATAGAATAAAATGAAATGATGGAAGTAAAATAGAATTTGAAAAATTCACAAAAGTAAAAAAATAGAGCAGAAAAATAAAGAAAAATATTTTCAATAAAAATGGAAAATAAAAATAATTTTTTCTCTTTCTGTATTCAAGAATAAGAAAAGGAAAGAATAAGAAAAAAATTAAATAGGTGGACCAGCAAACAGACCGAAATATGATTGAAATTACATTGGTTTCCCCTAGAAGTCAAACTGTGAAGCACTTTATAGTCCTTAAACTAAGCAGGTGAAGAGATTTGTGGTGTTCCTCCTCAAGAGCCCAGTTGGCCCATTTGGGCGGGGCTTGGTGTAATGGCTGTGTTCTCCAGTAGGTGGAACTGCTTAGCTAACTGGCATGGATTGTTCTGGCTCATGTAGACGTTTATGCGCATGTGCGGGAGGCATGAAAATGGTGTCACCTAGCTACCCAGTCTGTAGTATCAAAACTCTGTGCTCTCCCCAACCAGCAATCCCACACCTCTCCTTTGTCTCACACTTCCATCCACTCCCCGCTTTTACACTGTCTGTGACCAAGCCATCAAGCTGCCAGGCGGCACCTCCCTCCTGAGTTTCATCTCAAATGGGGCTGTTTCCCAACCCCTCAGTTATGAGGGACTGTGGCTTTGACCTGTTCCAACCCTCTGTGGCAGAGTCTCAATGAGCACAGGCTGGGTGCCTCCCTGCCCCCAGAAACGTTCACAGTACCATGCTGCTGCTGATGCCCAGAAACTGAGGCTTGGTGCCAGCCCACCCCACAAAAAGTTCACGTGATCATGTAGCAGCAGCATTTCAGGGGTTATGGAAAATCACAACACACATCTGGCACCAGGCTTCCCCCTTAACATCCTTGTTCCAGCACCAGTGAATGCGGTTGTTCTCCAGTGTCCACTGGGACCTTTGCCTGTGGGGTGGCCTCACAGCCTCTACCAAATGGCCTCCCATATGGGGAACTGCCTCTCTCAGTGTGACAGCCCAAGGACCCTTCAGACCTCGCTGTCTGCTGTTGGGGATTCGCCCTTCCCACCAGAGCTCTGCCAAGTATTGAGCTGCAGCGTTTCAGACTCAGCACTCCCCCATTTATAGAGTTTTAATGGAACTTAAACCCTCTCCTCTCTTCTTTCTCCCTTTTTTGTTCAGTTCCTTGCATACTTTTTCTTTTGTCTCCAGCTGCTTTTGTCTAGGGGATGCTTTCCCATACTCTCCTCCACCCTGTCTCCATCCTCTCTCCATCCTGTCTCCATAAGCAAAAGTAGCTCCCTGCCCTCTGCCACTTCTCTTTCCCCCAGTTCACCTCTCTGTGCCCCGTACCTGTTG
Organism: Neofelis nebulosa; assembly: GCF_028018385.1. Classification (NCBI taxonomy): domain Eukaryota; kingdom Metazoa; phylum Chordata; class Mammalia; order Carnivora; family Felidae; genus Neofelis; species Neofelis nebulosa. Next base: position 82,348,933 of record NC_080790.1, on the reverse strand, counting down.
AGTTCTGTGGTTCAGGTTGTGCAGATTGTTGTGTTAATCCTCAAATATGTTTTCTCAGTGTGCAAGATGGTTTAGTGTTGATATGGCTGCATTTCAGGGATGAGAGACACAAAAAAACTTGTGTGCTGTTCCGCCATCTTGGCCCCCTCATGGTAAAACCCTTCATAATGATCTACAAATTTCTGGGTCTCAACATCACTGAGAACTCAGACTTGAGAAAATGTAGTTTCTGTATTTTCCTATGTTACTCTAATAGGAATAAACTGCTGATGACTCTGAAAGTTGGGCTTATGGGAAATATTGGCTGTGTTGACACTGGGATAGTAGGTACGGGGTTCTGACAGTGCATATTTGGCACCTTTGACAGAAGGGACCTGTGCCACACTCGGGAGTCATTCCAATGGCGATTGCCACAGGCTGGCTCAGGAGCCATAGGTGAGGCCTGTCCACACACCAGGATCTGGACCTGAGTGAGACCGGGGCCTCTGTGACTGTCCATGAGGGAGCAATTGGCTAAAGATGAGAGGCCCAGTTTGGAGTCCTGGTATATAGGCAGGAGTTCTTGCAATAGTTTGGGGAGACCAAGTATAATTATAGGCAAATGGGCATGGAATAAGAGGCTGGTTCCTCACTTTGGCTGCACATTAGAGTCAACTGGTATTTAGGTTAATAGTGTTGCATAATAAATCCACCCAAACTTAATCATATAAAACAGCTACCATTTTACTACATCCATGAAGTCTGTGGATCAGAATCTGGGTAGAGCTCAGCCGGTAGTTCTTTGGCTCCTGTGGCAGTTCTTTCAGGTGGTGGTTGTGCTGGTTTGGAGAACCCAAGATGGTTTCACCCCCTATGTATTGTCTTAGTGGGGATGACTGGGCCTTTTGGCCTGAGTGCCTACACGTGGCTTCCCTAGCACAGTAGTCTCAGGGTTGCTGAACTTCATCAGAGTCCTAACAAAGCTGAGAGAAATGCATGGCCTTTATGATATAGCCTTCGAAGTCACATAGTCTTACCTTTGCCACACTTTATTAATTGAAGCACACATGCCTACCCAGACAAAAGGAAAGGGAAATTAGACTCCATCTTTATTTTATTTTTTATTTTTGGATTTTATTAGGTCTTTTAATTCCAGAGTAGTTAACATTCAGTGTTATGTTAGCTTCAGATGTACAATATAGTGATTCAACACTTTTATACATCACCCAGTGCTCATCACAAGTGCATTCCTTCATCTCCATCACCTGTTTCACCCATCCCTCCATCCATCTCCCCGCGGTAACCATCTATTTGTTCTCTATAGTTAAGAGTCTGTTTCTTGGTTTGTCTCTCTGTCTCTCTCTCTTCCTTTGTTCATTTGTTTTGTTTCTTAATTTCCACATGTGAATGTAATCAGATTGTATTTGTCTTTCTTTGACTGACTTATTTCCCTTAGCTTAATACTCTCTAGCTCCATCCATGTTTTTGCAATGGCAAGATTTCATTCTTTTTTATGGCTGAATAATATTTCATATTGTGTGTGTGTGTGTCACACCTTTTTTTATCCATTCATCTATCAGTGGACACTTGGGTTGCTGCCATAGTTTGGCTATTGTAAATAATGCTGTTATAAACATAGAAGTGAATATATCCTCTCCAATTAGCAATTTTGTATTTGTTGGGTGCATGGCCAGTAACGCAATTACTGGATTGTAGGATAGTTCTATTTAAAATTTTTGAGGAATTTTCATACTGTTTTCCACCGTGGTTGCACCAGTTTGCATTCCCACCAACAGTGAACAAGCGTTCCTTTTTCTCCACATCCTCATCAACACCTGTTGTTTCTTGTGTTGTTGATTTTAGCCATTCTGACAGGTATGAGGTGATATCTCACTGTAGTTTCGATTTGCATTTCCCTGATGATGAGTGATGTTGAGCATCTTTTCATGTGTCTGTTGGCTGTCTGGATGTCTTCTTTGGATAAATGTCTATTCATGTCTTCTGCCCATTTTTAAATTGGATTATTGTGGGGGAATATTGAGTTACATAAGTTCTTTATATATTTTGGATACTAACCCTTTATCAGATATGTCATTTGCAAATATCTTCTATTCAGTAGGTTATCTTTTAGTTTTATTGATTGTTTCCTTCACTGTGCAGAGATTTTTATTTTGATATCATCTCAATAGCTTATTTTTGCTTTTTTTCCCCTTGCTGCAGGAGACATATCTAGAAAAATATTGCTGTGGCCAATGTCAGAGAATTACTGCTTGTGCTCTCTTCTAGGATTTTTATGGTTTCAGATCTCACAGTTAGGTCTTTATTCTATTTTGAATTTATTTTTGTGTATGGTATAAGAAAGTTGTCCAGTTTCATTCTTCTGTATGTAGCTGTCCAGTTTTCCTAACATCATTTGTTGAAGAGACTGTCTTTTTCCCATTGCATACTCTTGCCTCTTTTGTTGAAGATTAATTGACCACATATTAGTGGGTTTGTTTCTGGGCTTTCTATCCTGTTCTGTTGATCTATGTGTCTATTTTTGTGACAGTACCATACTTTTGTGATTACTGCAGCTTTGCAGTATAACTTGAAATCTGTAATTGTGATACCTCCAGCTTTGTTTTTCTTTTTCAAGATTGTTTTGGCTATCCGGGATCTTTTGTGGTTCCATACAAGTTTTAGAATTATTTGGTCTAGTTCTGTGGAAAATTTTGTTGGTATTTTGATAAGGATTGCATTAAATCTGTAGATTGCTTTGGTTAGTATGGACATTTTAATAACATTTGTTCTTCTAATCCATGAGTATGGAATATCTTTCCATTTGTTTGTATCATCTTCAATTTCTTTCATCAATATTTTATAGTTTTCAGAATACAGGTCTTTCACTTTCTTAGTTAAGTTTATTCCTAGGTACTTTATTATCTTTGGTGCAATTGTAAATGTGGTTGTTTTTTAATTTCTCTTTCTGTTGCTTCATTGTTAGTGTATAGAAGTGCAACAGATTTCTGTACACCAGTTTTGTATTTTATAACCTTACTGAATTCATTTATCAGATCTAGTAGCTTTTTGTGGAGTCTTTAGAGTTTTCTATATAGAGTATCATGTCATCTGCAAATAGTGAATGTTTTACTTCTTCCTTACCAATGTGGATTCCT